>NC_140581.1:258373641-259591507 GCF_964204655.1 Triturus cristatus | reverse complement strand
TTTCTCCCAATGAGTGGCCAGCACTGTATTTTAATCTAAATGTTTCTCTTAAAATGATGACGAGATTGCTTTTTAAAAGAGGTACACAATGAATTTTGCAAATTCGTACATAGAACCTTGCCCCTTTTGAGCATTTTAGCACATTATTTCGATTTTTAACATGTCTGTAACAGAAACAAATGAGAAATTATGACAGTGGAGGTGCGTCCATTGGTGCGCTGGGGCGTTACCCCACTAATGCCACATGGCCCCAACATCGCCGTTTACAAGTTCACTGGCTGGAACTTCGAAATGAAATCGTTCTTAACTCACGAATTCCTGCCGGCGGTGGCGGGTCACTGGGCCACGCCCGAGTCAATCAGGACACTAAGGGGGTGGGGCTCCGGCCGCATCAGGGTTTGACTGACAGTCAGAGTCAGTGAGTTAGGAAAGCGCAGCAGCATAGTGCTCATGTTCAGATTTGGGCTGGTCATTTTTCCGACCAGCCCGAATATGCGCACTAGCCTACACATTAGGAGACCGAGGGTTGCAACATGCCACAGCCCCCGGCCTCCTAATGGGCGGGGGTGTGTCCCTGCTCAAGCCAATCCAGGCGCTGCTGGAGCAGCTTCTGAATTGGCTGAGGCACGTGTTCACTGCGCAGACTGGCGCAGTCTGAGGCTGGCATAATCGGTATTGGGTGTGCCGCATGTGGGTGTCACTTGGAAACGTATGACCAATCACTGTGCAGCCATGCAGACAGTGATTGGCCATTTCGTTATGATGTCATCGCACTCGCAGCAGACCGCGCGGCCCCACTCACAAGACACACCTCATGCTCAGTGCAGGCTGTGATGTTGCGATTTTTGCTCTGCTTGCTTTCTAACAATAAGGTCAGTACTGAATAAGGTATTTTATTGGGACAGTGCAACGCTTTCTCTTGCGTGCATGTGTTTATGCGTGTGACTGCGATTGAGTGCACGTGTCTGTCTGTTGCTTGCATACCTATATGCTTTCTTACATGCTCCTCCATGCCCTTCTTCTCCAATCCCCCTATTTCAATCCCTCATATCTAATGTTATCCTTTTGCTGTTGGTGGGCCCCTACCGCACGAGCCGCCGTCATCCAGAGAGCTTCACATTAGTTAGCATTACAGGCTGATGTCTCCCTGGGGATGGCCACCATGCATGGCTCACTAAGACTAGGCCCTGTACAGGCAGTGGGGCAGGCACGCAAAATAATGCTTCATTATATATACATTCCAGATTCCAGAGTAATTGCAAAGTTCAATCTGTAACTGTGTGCCAGATACTTAGTCAGTCACTGGATCACAGTACTGCCAGCTTTTATGAAGGGCACTGAGCTTGCTCGGATCAGTATGCCTGTACCTTCACCAACGTGGATCGTGGAAGCTTACTTTTAGAAGATGGCACCCAAAGGATCTGTCATCTGAACATTTTTGTCTTTCTATTGCTTAACAAAGAGCAACAATTGAAAAATGTGCAGTACAGCGAGGAATGATCTCCTATCTGCCTTACGTATTCTCCTTCACCATGCTTGCACCTGGTCAGACTATACATTGAAGTGGGAAGGTCAGGCTGATTGCATCGTAGTGCACTTCTATGTGTGAGAAAGTCAGGAATACAGTACAGAAGCACTGTCCTTGTGTGTACACTTAGGTTTGCTCGTTTACCATTCTGCCAGGGAACGCCGTGTCCTCATTACGGCCCCCTCTCTGCACCTTTAGTATAAATTCTGGACTGGTGAGTAATTAGTTCGCATTTCTTCCCACGCTCCCTGGATGGAGTCAAAGGAAGATAAATGCCCGGCTCTTGGCGGGAGACGTGCCTGTGTGCTGTGTGTGCGCGTGTGTTATGTGTGTTGTATGTGCCTCCGTGTGTGTGTGCGTTTGTTGTGTGTGTGCACTTGTGTGTTGTGTTTGTGTGTGCGTGCATGCGTCCTGAACGGTGGTACCTCTTGACTCTACTAGGCAGGCACTGCACGTGCAAACAGGGCAGCACTGCCATTGCTCTTTAGACTCACAGACTGCTGCGCCACTATTTTTGGTTCCCAGTGCGGCTGGTTATGCAGTGTTTAGTGTGGGAACCGACCCAGGCTCTATTTGAACTATAGTGCAGTGGGTTCATTGTGCGGCAGAGTAGGGTCTACCTATGCTGTAGTACCAGGGCCCGGTGACTAACAGAGGTGCAAGGGTAATGAGTTTGTTCCCACTGCAGGTACACAGTTGCTAGTTGTGCTGTAGTCCGGAGGCTCGTGTCAAGTTGTACTGTAGAGTAGGGCCTTTGGATATAGCTGACGCTGTATCCTGTAGTGCAGCCTTTTGGGGTTAGTTCTTTAGGGAATGGAGTCTAGATATTGTGTAGTGCGACTGTGCGAGTGCTGTAGAAGACCACCTGGAACCTAGTTGTCTAGTATGGGGGTCGAATGTTTGTTGTTCTGTGGACGGTGTGGGCTGCAGGGGTCTGGCTGAGCTGTATGAGTGTGTCTGTGCATGTCCTGTGCTCTGTTGTGCTTTAGCATGCCATTCTGCTGTGTTCTGTGCTGTCCTGTGTATGCATGCTGTGCACAGTGCTGCACGGTGCTGTGCTCTATTAAGCGCTGCTGTTTTGCATTCCATTGCACTGTGTACAGTGCTGTACTTTAATGTGCTGTGTATTGTTGTGTTATGTTATATTCTGCTTTGATGTTCACTGCTCTAATTGAGTGCCAAGGAGTTTGAATCGGCTGTCTGGATTTGTGCTTTGGTCATGTGCTATGTTGCACTGTATTACACTGTTGTATGCTATAGTTTTCTGGACTGTATTGTGCGGTAACGTTGTGCACTGTGCTTTTTATACCAGTCTTCTGTTTGCTGCACAGTTCTGAGGCTTGCCTGACTGTGCTGTGCTTTGCTACCCTATAC
Organism: Triturus cristatus; assembly: GCF_964204655.1. NCBI lineage: Eukaryota > Metazoa > Chordata > Amphibia > Caudata > Salamandridae > Triturus > Triturus cristatus. The sequence continues at coordinate 259,588,605 of NC_140581.1, read as the reverse complement.
TTTGTGGTGTTTTACTATACTGCACACTATTGATGTATACAGCAATGGCCAGCTGTCTGTGCTTTGCTGTACAGTGTTACACCAATCAGCGGCAGCTCCGCCACGGTTGAGCTCACAGCACTCTGACTCACAGACTGCTGCGCCAGTGCTTGCAAACCGGATCCAAGCATACTTTCCTGTCACTGTAATTAATTAGTCTTGCATGAAGCACTAATTATGCAGTGCTAAACCTTACAGACGTTGTTATATAGCAACAGGCCTCAGTCTCCTTGTAGTAGTGGGGGGGGGGAAGGTCAACATTTTTGTTTTCGCAGTGAGCTTTGGGAATAAAAGGTTCAAACTATGAAAAATGAATAAAAAAAGCGAAATAAAGCAAAGTGGCTAGATTGATATTATTCACACCCAAACATATTAGCGTTACTTTGCAGAGTTTGCCAGTGAAGCAGTACTTTTGTTTTCTTGTCTTATTTTGAACAGCATTGTTTTCCCGGGTGGGGAAGTGCACCAATCCTGGGGTACTGTAATGACTGATTGATAGGTGGATTGGTAACCATGTTCTTCCTGCTTATATTTCACATGCTTTACTTTGCTTTTTCCCGGATGCTGGCACTTTTTATTTAGGCAGCATATTGCTCTCTTGTCTAGTGCATAATTTGAATGGAGTTGCAAGTATATTAGAACATTGGAATGTTGTGAGCTCTATTGTAGACAATGGAGTGCTCCATGCTTTTACGGGCCGGTAAAGGCCCACAGAGCAACCTTCCAATGTTTTACAAAGGCCTCTCAGAGCTCGAGGGGATTTAAATCCCCTCGAGCTTCGAGAGGCCTTTGTTTTATTTGTTAGAACATTCTGCCCTCTAGTGGCAGAATGTTCTAATAGCCTTATAGCCCTTAGGCTATATACCGGCTATTAAAGTCCCGGTCCCTTGTTAAAATCCCTCGCCTTCGGCTCGGGCCTTTAATGCGGGAGCGGGCCTTTAATGGCTGGTATAACCCGCTACGGCGGGCTAAAAGGCTATATTATGGTTCTAAAAGCACTCACTACCACTGGCAATTTTCAGAAAGAATAAAAATGTTATAATAACGCTGTTGGTTAATGTTTTTCCACCTTAAACAGAATTAAGACATTCCTGAGGAACACAATGATTCAGGAAAAACTAAATGCTTTAGCAATGCTCTCTATAGAGAGCGACCTAGTTAAAAGAATCTCAGACTTTAACGTTCAAGGTATTGAAAAGTTTGCTGTTCTTAAAGATAGACGTGACGATTTTAACTACTAAAAGTGAACAATGTTGAATGCTGCAAGTTTGCGACCTGTTTAGTGGTTTGTTAAATAAAAAACATCTGTGAGGTACTCCAAAATGCATTGTATCTCTAAGTCTGTTATGAAGCTCTGTGGTTATACTGAATAAGCAGCTACCTATGTTATATGACATCTCTTTATTAATGTAATAACTGCACTTTCACAATTGCTTTATTAACCTTCCTGCTTTCTCAAATTTGCTTGAAAATGCACCATTTGTCCACTCTTTTTTCAAATTTTTTAAGGGGGGAGACCCCCTGAACCCTCCTTAGGTTGTTCGGGCTCGCTCCCTACGCTTGCTCGCTACGGTGCAGTATGAAAATCATTTTACGCTCACCACTTTCAAATGTCACCAGCCGCCACTGTATTATGACGCAAAAAATTATATTGTTTGGGTAATGCCGCATTTTAATTCTTAACAAATTTCTGTGATTTTATTATCAGAGTAATGATTTTAATTAACTATGCACTTACTAATAAACTTTAAACTTGAGACTGTTGAACAAACGCACCTCCTGAGTCTGCACATATCATTCTATGTTCTAAAGTATTAAATTTTTCCAGGGAATGTAATGTAATTTTTTTAAACTGTTCAACAACATCTGCATATTTGAAATCTTGGCCATAGCTTACAATTATGTCACCTCTGTTGTTAGATGCTGGTGCCATATTCTTACCTGGATTCGATCTTTGAGCTCTCTGTTCTCAATCTTAAAGAAACTACTCTGCACAAATGGAATTCCCCTTGGTGTCTATGTGATATTGCACAAAATGTAGTTGCGCAACATTTACAACAAACCTTTGGATGCGCTTCTGCACAAAGTCCAACCTAAACTGTGAGTGTGATGTGCCCCAGTGGTACACTTCCATTTCCTCAGTATCATTACATGGATCATTTCATCGACTCTGAGAAGGACCAGAACTTGCCATTACCTCAAAGTAATTTTGAAACCCAAATTATTTAGAACTGGAATTAGTGTTGTAAATTGGCCAAGCTAAAGCAATGGCATGTCATGGCCAGGTTTTGGCCATGGTCTGCATGGTCTGATATAGTGGAAGTCACTCAAAAGGAATGTGAGGTTGTAGTATACACCGGTCCTACTAGAAGCAAATCTCTCATTTACAAGTGCATAGGCTGCCTATGCAGCTCAAAGATCTGATTTTCTGGGTTCTTTCTCCAAATAGACTAAAGTTCAAGAAGACATCTCTCAGGTGTCAATCGTGTCCGCTGAGAGATAGCAGAGCTGAAGGTCTGCATTATCACTATTGCACAATACTTTTTTGTACCTTGTAATGGGTTAACAATTAATGTTTTAAAATCTTGATGATGGATCTGCAAAGGGTCAGCTTCATGTTTTTGGGCATCACCGGGCTATAGATAGGACCAGACTGTAGTATTCAGCAGGCCATTATCCTTGCGTTATTAACTAAGTAGGGGAATAGATGCACCAGATGTATTGCATGGCCATTACAGGCCCAAAATAACACTGAGACTCTGGGCAGCCAGACTCTCAATATTCAGTTATAATGAGGTATTTACACATTTTGGCCACATTTTGCATATTTACCCCCATGATACCTCTTGGCACTGACCTTTTTTGGTCTCACCTACTAGACAGTGCATGCACTGTCTGTTGCGAGACTATTGTTAGCTCACGTCTTATAGTCTACTAATTATTTACCATTGGTGGCTTTACTGCCACTCTCATTTGCTTGTTTATTTATTTCCTTCCTCTTCTTTTGTCTGTCCTTCCCCTGGAGCATGGATGTATTATTTGTGTACTGCGACTGCTCCCTTTTTAGACATTACATTTTAGGTCGAGCCTAAAGTCAGCGTGCATGCGCTGCTCTGAGAGGCATGCTGTAATCCCTCTGTGGGCTTTGAACACACCCACACTTCTTTTCATTGGTTGCTTGGTCTGCTTTAATAAATTCCATTGTGTTTCATAGGTGAATAGTGTACATTTGTCCTGCCTTGTGGCTCTTTTGTTACCGCCCTGGCCACTTCCCCTGCTACATGGATCCTTTCACTAGTGGCCATATGTTTTTTTTCTGTGCACTATTTTTTCTTTCCGCCCTCTTCTCACAGCTCACATGTCTTTTATTTTATGGCACTGGTAGACCCTATACCGAGGCTCGAACCGTTTCCCAGTACCAAAGTCGGCAGCTCTAGAAGTTATGCCACATGCTGCCTCTAAGAGGCTTGGCATTTATTTGGCTTTTATCAACATTATATCTGTTACTTTTTTTCATTGCCCTGCCTGCTGTTGTGAGAAGTGTTCCTGTTTACTTCACGCGTCGGCTTGTTTTAAATTGGGACACGCACTTCCCATCAGTGGTCGTGATTTGTTTTCATCCTTAACATGGCACACGCTTCACTATCACTATGCTTGATCTGGTTTTAGTACACATTTTGTTCATCTCACCAGTGGCCATGTTTTGCAATGGTCATCTTTTGTTTTCAGCCTAAATGCGACACCCGCTTTACAATCACTCAGCTTCATCTGGTTTTAGCCTAGCTTTCTCCTCTGCCACCACCTCCCTGTAAGCCATTTTTTTGTTTTCCCCAGTGTTTCCTACTTCTTTACCCCCTCTCCCTGGCAAGGGACTGGCACTGACTGAAGGGAGCCTGCTAGTCGCTGACACATTATTGTAGGTGTCTGGGGTGAAACTTGCCTGGGTTTTCCTCAGCTGTCCTTCTCATAGAGGGAGGATGGGGAGGGGGGCAGAGGTATCTCACAAGCCACTGTGGTCGTGTGTAGAAAACAGCGCTAAAGCCATTTACCATTCCGTGGTAATGAATGTTTCTGTATAGACTGTCACCTTAAACAAGCTCTATCGACTGTCACCTTAAACAACTCAAAAGCGGTGATCACCAAGCGTGCCGGATCGCTAGGCATGAGGACACAGTGCCCCCATGGGTAGTTTCTGTTGCTATGTTAAGTGGGCTGCAGGCATTCCATGAATTCTTGTGTTAGTTTTAATCATTTAATTTACACCGCCTTTTTTCCAGCTCCTTTTTTACAGTGTCCAGATCTGTCTGCATACTGAGGTCACTGTGCCCTCCCACCAGCTGTGGGATGATGATAGTTTTGTTCTGCTATTTAGTATGAATGGCTATGTAATCATCATGATCGGCCATTAGTCAATGACGGCGTTATTATTCGCTGATATATACTTTCCCGTTATGTACATTAATGTTGCAAAGGAATTAAGCATATTTCAGTAAACTAACAGTTTTATTCCTACAATAAAAACACCACCAGTATTTCACTTGTGTAAATATTGCTTTATACTGAGCGCCAATAGTGCACATCCAACCCCTGCCTCTTGTTCTGTGAACCAAATCTACAGTTGATGTTGCTGTGGGCAGTTTCACATTCCCCTTTTGGTAGGATCTTAGACAGCTGCTTGATATTACTTTAATGTGACATCAGTCTTGGATGTAGATATGGTTGTTGACATATTTGTTGGAAATACACGTTTGTCACTGCTCTTTATATATTTCAGGTATTCGATGTAGTGTGGCCATAAAGGACCAAAGACCAGTGGAATTTAGTTGAGACCGGTTTAAAAACCCTAGGGGAGGGGAGGAAGGTAGCAGGTTATCGAATTGGTACGCTGTAAATTTGCTTTTTGCAAATGTACTTTTTTCATACAATTTTGTAAGCATGCTAGGGGAGTTATGACTGTATGTTTAATTGCGGTACATTAGTTCCACATGTTTCAGGTAACAACAATTTGATACTTTTTATTGGTTAACATTGACTTTCAGTTCAGTATACATTTTTTATGGCATCTTAATTGGGTATGACCATACTGGAGAACAGAAATCAGTTGAGGACACAATTTTATCATCTGGATTCAGACTTAGCTGCGTTTACCACTTCTTCCAGAAAGTGGAGAAATTTGCATTACTACCAAACTCTCAAGTCAGGCTCAATGTGCTTAGGCATAATAATATCAGACAACATGCAGCATTATAACAAATGCCACAATAGCATCCTCATACCTTTCAAAGACTAGCAGTCAGGAAAATGTACTGCATGCCTAAGCACTTATAAGATCCCAAAGGCCTTGTCAAATTTCTTTACATTCGCACGAGACTGTGTATTTTCCAGCATTCACCCTCGTGTACTTCTCCCTCTGCACCGTGCTTGATCATGTTGCTATTTCACTGCCCCTGTTTAACTCCTCGGCGATCTTCCTTGATTCCCTTGTGTACTTATACCCTGCATTGCTTTTTCACTTGTGCACTTCTCCCTCCGGCTTCATGTTGGGCTCTTTTGTCCATGTGTACCCATAACCTTTGTGTTCTCTCCCCCTCAATCTACCCTACCCTCTGTTATTACGACCACCACCGCCACACCCCAGTGTTGCTTTGCCCCACGTGCACTGCTTCTTTTCTTTTTGTTTACCGATCCAATATGGCTAGGCAAACAAACATGTTTAAAAACACTCATGTAATTTCAGACGTTTGCTATGTGCGAATAAATATATAGGAAACTTTGCTAAACATGGTAGACTAATTCATAAATAAAAGTGCATTTCCTAGTCAACAATGACCAAACATAACCCCAAAACGTTACAATTCTGTGTTTTTGTTTATTAATACAAATCTATAATCTTGTGCATATACATACAGTGTATCTATTTGACTTTCTCATTACCCTATGTATGGATAGATCTCATTTTACTTATTTCTTTTACATTAAATTAATTCTTCCTTTTACTTTAAATTGTTCGTTATATCAATCACTTCAATTATGCATTGATTTACACATTGGTGCTTCTTTCCAAATCATGTATCAATATATTCACAACCAGCATCGGGAGGAAAACAAAAAAGACAAGAAAAAATAGAATGAACACGAATTATTGACACTTTATCTGTCCATTTTGGTCGGTTAATTACAGTACAATTGATTTCATAATTTGAACATGGCTAGACTTAATCACACTACGCGCGTTTCGGCGTTCAGCCTTCCTCGGGTAGCCATGATTTCTTAGCTCCTACAACATAATATGAAAAAAAACAACCTATGGGCCACATGCATCAACGAGAAACCTGCTCGCAAACGGGCAGATTAGCAGAATCGGCCCTGTGCGACCGGTATTTTTGCATTTGGGATGCATCATCCCAAATGCAACAAGCATTGGCATAGCCAATAGGTCTCGCATTAATTAAGTTTGAGCTATTGGCATTGCTAAATATTTCAACACCAATTGCAACCAACGTCTATAAATTGTAGGCCCAAAAAATGTGTATTTATTTTTGTAGCAATGGTGGCATGCTGCGCTTTAGATGAATATGTTTAAAAGTAAATTGCGCCATACTGCGATTGCTACAATAGTTAATTGTGGATGCGTTTACTTGATGTGTGCACTGATGGCTGGTGGTGTGTGTGCCGGTAGAAATTGTGCACTGATGGCTGGTGGTGTGTGTGCCTTCGGAAAGCGTGCACTGACGGCTGGTGGTGTGTGCCTGGTGAAAGCGTGCACTGACGGTTGGTGGTGTGTGTGTGTGTGCCTGGTGAAAGCGTGCACTGATGGCTGGTGGTGTGTGTGTGTGCCTGGTCAAAGCATGCACTGACGGCTGGTGGTGTGTGTGTGTGCCTGGTCAAAGCATGCACTGACGGCTGGTGGTGTGTATGCGCCTGGTGAAAGTGTGCACTGACAGCTAGTGGTGTGTGTGTGCGCCTGGTGAAAGCGTGCACTGATATCCGGTGGTGTGTGCCTGGTGGAAGCGAGCACTGATGGCTGGTGGGGTTTGTGCCTGTAGAAATTGTGCACTGATGGCTGGTGGTGTGTGTGCCTGGTGGAAGGGGACAGAAGTAGAAAAAAGGCACAGAATCCGAGGGGGGAGTACTGGGCAAAAGACAATATTTATTGCTTTTTAACTATTAGAATGAAAACCTCAGACATTATAACAGAGATAAATGGGAAAGGCTCAAGCAAACAATTAATTTTCGCCTAGTTCCTATAGGTGGGAAAACATTTTACCACTGGAACAGTCTCGGTTGGTAATCTGTGCTCACTTTGTGCGTTGTTAGCCATGTACATTTTTGATTAGCGTCTCTCCGTACAAAATAGGCATACTTTTTAAAATGGTAATTCCATACAATTTACATTTTCGGGTTTAAAAAAATTATTTGAGGGGGGCTGAGAGGGTAAACATGAAAGGCATCAAGAGACAGCTGAAAATGCAATTAGATGTTTAGCGTTTGAGATAACAAATATTTAAAGACATGATGTGAGAAACGTAATTTTAAAAGAAGGTTCTGCCCCCTTCGCAAATCAGCGCAAGTAGCAAAGACATTGTTAAAACGGGCATTTTTACAGGTGTGCAAGGGAATATTACAGACTTAAATGCTACTCAGTTACAACCATGGCACGAGTCGGGATTTGGACGTAGATTTATTTAGTCCTCACTATTTAGGGAAGGAGCTTAGTGCCCTCTACCCGAGGAAAAGGGAGGTTGCGCGGTGTCACCCTGTGCCCACAACATTTAGAAATACTGTAAGCATGTAACCTGGACTCGGGGTTAAACCCCTTACCACTGGTAGCACCCCCCTTATGTGCGCGAGAGGCTCAGTATTTTTGATTCTCTTAAGAGAAGCATCAGGAAGCTTCACAACATTTATCACTTTTACATCCTAATCAACACCAAACACATCTTATTTTCTCTATAAACGTAGTTTATGGGTGTAATACAAAGTTCTACGTATCTCTTTAAATACAGTGTACCTTTTCACTATTTCTGATGTATACTACCAAATGACATGAGGTATTTAAAAAATTGTGAAACAAACCCAAAATGTTATTTTTAAATGTCTGCAACTATGCTAAATGTTTTTGGGAGAATAGGCTGGTTCAGTTCTAAATGGAGATTAGCATTACAGTTTAATAATCCACACTGTGATGTCACTGTCTGTGACAGTATTGCGAAATGGCTGCACCAATTGGTCCTTTAGTATTTTTCCCAGGACTTGTGCCCTGGTTACAACTAAGCAAAAGGTAGTGGAATAAGCGAGACGTTCAGTTCTCTTGGTCATAAAAATCGTAATATAGTCCAAGTGGCATGTTTAAGAGAAAGGTGCCGTGTGAAAAGGGGAGGGGTACATTGTGCTTACACGGCGGTACAACCACTATCTTGCAAAAAGAAGAAAAAAAATGGGAAACGCCTAAAATAAAAATCGCGAGGACGTTCGGGAAATGAAGTCAACAAGTAGAACATTCAACTCAACCTGCTTAACAGCAAAACACCATCCTACACCTTTTTTTACGGGAAATGTTAATGACCCCTACATAACTAAAACAAGAAGGGCTGGGCGAGAAGGGAGGGGGGAATGTCAGCAACAGAGGAGCCCGCGAAATGATCGTGATTACGATCGCTACGGAGGAAAGACACATGGCGCTGCGCGCGTGCACGTTCACGTGCACTGTAGCTTTAGGCCACGGCAGAACTTTGAGAAGCCCACATATAAAATGTCTCTTCGAGCCTTTGGCTCGCGAGACCTAAAAATCGCTATTTAAGGAATCTCTAAATAGCGATTCCTTAAATTGCGATTGCATTTAAGGAATCCCAAATTGAGATTCCTTAAATGCAATGCATGAAAGTTTAAAAATTAGCGATTTCGCTAATAGGGGGAGCAAATTTCCATGAAGTTGAACTTCATGGTAATTTGCAAAAACTTTGAAAAATGCACTAAAGTGCATTTTTCAAAGTTCCATTTTACACACACACATGCCCTTGGGGCATGTGTGTGTGCAAGATGTATTCATATGCAGATTTCAGGGGTGCAACAGGGTGTCCTTTTTGACGCCCTGGCACCCTTGAAATAGCATGAGCAATTTGCGATTCTCTAATTGAGATTAGCAAATTGAGAAAGTCCTCCCATTCACCATAGGAATCAATGGGGAGGTATTCCTTAATTGCGACTCGCAATTTGCGAGTAGCAATTAAGGAATGTTTAGAAATCGCTATTTTGTAAGCGATTTCTACATGCATAGCCTTTTGCTTTTCCTTATTAGCGAATCCTTATTTTTCACTATTAAGGAATCGCAAATGGCATTGTTGATGCATGTGCCAGTAAAACATTTATATACATTGAAAAAAACTACTCAAGTGACTGAAGTGCACAATCCTAAAAGAAAAGAATGTCTACTCTTAGTAAAATATTTACAAATTTACATAATATATCTCCAGTTCAGTTGTCTCATCACCAATGTATAGTGAGTATCCTATATAATACGTGTTGCAGCACACTGAATGGTCTTATTAATGCAGGATATACAAAACTACAATTTACCTATAATACCCTATAGTTGGTACCATATATCAAACTGACCAGACAAATAAATCCCACAACAACCCTGTGGTAACTAAAATAACAGATTACAATAGTGGCTAGTAAGATGGCCATATACCTTATTAAAGAGAGTCTCATGTCCGATTGTGTAGAACTGCAAAGTAATTCGCGGGAGGTAAAGCGTAACCCGTCACCTCATGTGGAATGACCAATGTCAACCGAAACGTATCTGGAATCGGGAAATCAGCTTATTTTATAATCAACAATTAATGCCCGATGCTAACGTAAGGGTTTGATGTTAATAAGATGGAAAAATTGAATATACACTTACTATTCGTGTTTGACGCGTGTTAAATATTTAACAACTCGTTATTTTCAGGAAGCTTGATGCGCGAATAGTAATTACTTTTCAAGGCGCAGCAACAGAATCTAGGAAAAAAATATACATATATGCGATGATCAACAACGGCCTGTTGGTGCTAGTGATGTTTCAAACTGTAAGGATCTCCAACTGTTGAATTATGAAGTCGATTGTCTGCCTAGAGATACAACGTCATAAATCGATAGATACTAGTGGTAAATGCTCAAATTGCTGGCAGATTTCTATCAAAATATCCTTGCCCAGGGGATCACTATGATACATCGTTAAGTTGATCGCCCACTATTCCTATTTTGTATTCGCGTAATACGCATACCTGATATTGAGTTTAGATCACACGTTTGTCAAGAGAAAGCAGCGTGAACGCTACTGTAGTGGGTTTAGTTTATTAACGCGTTCCCGTCAGTCGTCCATCAAAGAGGTGTTCAATGCTTCCGCTTCCGTGACCAAAATTCAAACGGGACTTTGGCGCCAATGTTCACATTTATCACCACAATTATCAGTGATTGGTTCCTGGAATGGACATACAAACCGCCCCCATCCTGAAGCGTCCAATGACGCATACCGAGTGGTGAATGCAACTTCTTATGATAATGGGATAAATCAGCGGGCGCCATCTTGCGCTAGTAGTGTATAAAACGTATCGTAGATGCGTAAAACACTGCTTTCAGTTTATTGAGGTATTTCCCTAATTATATTTATATAAATATATGGAAATTCAGGTTGGTAATCATTTCACTGTGAGTGGAGAGTAAACCATAGTGTTCTGTTCTCAGAACTGCGAACTATGGATCCATTTTAAAATCTACGACCAGTTAACCATTACCGTATAATGTACTAGCCACTCAAAAGTTATATAAGTTATAACTCAGGGATATTAAAGTTGACCATCAGACTTGAAGTTGCTGAATGTCATGCAGATTCTCAAAGTGCTAGTCCCTTATCTAATCACTGTCTTTGTAGTCGGACAATAAGTGGAAAGTAGCATATAGGGTCATAGTAACAGAATTCAGATAAGAAAAAGGGGGAATATGTTTTGTCAACCTACTTGGATATGTATCAATGAGCATGTCCAGTTGCATACAATCATCCACTCAGTCCCACAAGACTCTAATTTAGGATAAACCCCATTGACACCTGATGTACTAGAAGATGTTAAGAACGCTTCATATAGTTGACCCATACTAGTTGAGGAGACAACCCATTAGTTGTTGTAACGGATTGCTTGACTCCACGGAATTTCATTGTTGAGGCCTCTTTTGTAGGTATCCAGAGAAAATATCCAAAACACCTCCCTCCGTTTACAAATTTCTGTCCCTTTAGATCCATTAGTGTGAATCTTTTCCAGGATCAACCATCGTACATCTTCTGTGGTATGGTTCAGATCAACGTAATGTTGTACCAGAGGTGCTTGCAATATTTTCGTCCTAATGGCAGATCTATGTTCTGTTAAACGTGTCGCCATGGATCGCAATGTCTCTCCTATATAGGTTTTATTGCAGGGACACATTAATGCATAGACAATATTAGTTGTCTTACAGTCAGTCAGGCTTTGTAGGTCTACATTGACCCCATTAATGGAGTACTGTTTAACTTCCAAGGCAAATTTGCACGCAATGCATGACTTGCATTTATAATTGCCTTTCAAAATAGGCAGTCCACTCAGGGTGGTCTGTGTTAAGGAGACTGGGGTCTTCGTCATGCGAGATCGTGTTATCAGATCTTTTAGATCCTTGTTCTTACGGTATGCGAACATTGGTTTTGCTATATGCTCAGATCTGTCTCTTGTGGCATTCAAGATATGCCAATTAGAATTGACAATTTGATGTATGGTGTCATTCGTAGTTGAAGGCCGTGTAATAAATACTAGACGATCCTGTTGTTTAGGGTTTTTTTCTGCAAGTAAGTATTGACGGTCATAGTACCGTGCTCTTTTGTAAGAGTCATGGACCAGTCTTCTAGGGTAACCCCTCGCAATGAATTTAGCTTTCATGACACAGGACTGCCTGTCATAATCAGTCAGATTGGTACAGTTCCTACGAAGACGCGAGAACTGTCCAAAAGGGATGGTTGTTTTTTGTGCCCTCGGGTGATAACTTGAGAAGTGCAACAAAGTGTTGCGGGCAGTGGGTTTCGTAAAGAGGTCAACTGAGAGTTTTTGTTCGTTGGCTTTGATGATAACATCCAGGAATTCTACACTATATTTATCACTAGTTGATACAAAACGAATATTTGTATCACATAGATTGAGCCATGAGACAAAATCAGCAAGTTCCTCCTCAGTTCCATTCCAGATATAAAAAACGTCGTCAATGAATCTGGACCAGCTTGTAACAGATTCACTGAATGGTGCAACGTCATTATAAATGTACTTATGCTCATAGTGTGCCATGAAAATATTTGCCACTGTTGGGGCACATGATGCCCCCATACTGACTCCCTTAGTCTGTTGGAATAATGACCCATTGAATTCAAAAGTATTTTCTTGCAAGACAATATTCAAGCAGTCCAAGATAAATTGACTAGGGCAGTCTATGTTGAATGCTTCAATAAACCAACCAACCGCTTCCAATGCAGCTGCCTGGGGGATGTTACTGTACAAGGCATCTATGTCCATAGTGACCAAGATTTGTGTTGCCTCATGGAAGGATAGCTGTTCCACTCTATTGATGATATCTGTGGTGTCCCTTATATATGATTTTATTTTGGGGACATACGGTCGTAACATCGAATCCACGTATTTGGATAATGTTTCTGTAGCTGACCCAATAGTTGTTACAATTGGCCTGTACGGTGGATTAGTAATACTCTTATGGATTTTCGGAATCCCATATATGGATGCCATTCTAGGTTTAGTGACATTCAAGTATTGCCACTCTTTCTCACATATGAAACTATCATCAAAGGCTCTGTTAGTCATATCTGCAATCATCGTAGATACCCTTTTTGGTAGGATCTAAATGTATGGGGGTATAATGATCTGTATTTGAAAGCATGGTAAGCATATTGGCAACATATTGATCGGTTTCCATCAATACAATGCCACCGCCCTTGTCGCATCCCTTAATGGTGATATTTTTGTTGTTTTTCAAGTCGAATAGGGCTTTATGTTCTTCCCGAGAGAGATTGTAACTTGGTGCAGGGATAAATTTTAAGGCAGTGGTTAATTTATTAAACACCACATGCTCAAAAATAGCAATTTCTGGTCCAACTTGTTCAAGGGTGGGGACAAATGTGGATGGAGGTGTTAAACCTGATTTATTTAGAATCAATGATTCTTGATTGGTTTGTCCTTCAAAGAAGGCACGAAGTCTAATTTTTCGAAAAAATGATATCAGGTCTTGAAAGAGTTCAAACCTATTTGCTTTGGTGTGTGGAACAAAGGAAAGACCCTTCGTTAATAAGGACTGGGTCTGACTGTCAATCTCATGCGAACTTAGATTGAATATGGGTATTTGATTTACTCGCGCCAGTATTGGGCATGTCTCGTAACTAAGACTTGAGGATCGTCCTGATAACAGTTCTGTCCCTGTGGATAATTGTGTGGTTGTTGGTAATTGCCCCGTTGACGTCATTGGTATCTGAGGCGCCATCTGGTTCTCTGTGTCCCTCATCTGGCTAAAAAACCGGGGCGCTCACCTCTGTTGCTACTTGCATATGGCGTTCCGGGGTATGTGCCTGATATTGGTTATAACTATCCCCTTCGGAGTCTGACGTGTCCGAAAAGGTAACCACTTTCTTAACAAATCTGTCAGATGAAAGTTGATATTGATCTTCTTCAATAGGTTGTTGTTGGTACAAATTATCTGCCAAATATGGATACATTTTCTCCTGACTCGTGTACCTCACATCTTTTTTAAGTTTATCTGTTTTACGTTTCATCAGATAATCGTGATAAGACGACATTTCCATTTCTACTTCTTCTAGTTTCTTTTTGGCTTCCTCAATCGCCTGACTGCTTTTTATCTTATTTTCTAGTTCCTGTATCTCAGCTGCCAGCGTTTGGACCATCTCTTTGGCTGTCTCCACAATCAGGATCATTAAATCCTGCAAGCATCTGTTGGCAATATGCGACCAACGTTCTAGGAATTTTCGAATTTTAACAAAAAGTCCGGGAATATTCCTAACTCTTATTCCTTGTGGGATAATCCCTGCTTTTAAATACTCCAACCTGAAATGTCCATGCATTTCGATACGTTTTGCTTTTTTCTTTAAAGATGTTAATTTATTGAGATCTTCATTGCCTATAATGCTAGTTGTATGGACCGCTTGACCACCCAAAGAAGAATCTCCCAGTAGTGAAGCAAGATCCTCATCAGTAAAACCGAAGACGTTTGCACATGCTTGGGGTGTATGCCTACAAAATGATCGACCTAGTCGCATTATAGGATTTCTTTTTCTCTTTTCGGTCTCGCTTGCAACGGTGCATGTTCTCTCACTTACGAGAGATAGTGTTTTCTGCAAGGGACTTGCAGCACACCCTTTGTCTACAATTTGTGGGCTTCATTGTTACTCTCATTTGCTGCCTTTCAATTGGGCATCACGTGCAGGATTCACTTCCTCTTCTTTCTTGTGGGGAACAGACCAAGTATTCACTACTTTATATTGATTAGGGTTCTTACACTGCTGAGGAACTTTTTTTCACATTTGTCCTGATCCAGCGGGTTACCAGCTTGGGTTACTCACTGTGACGGATCCTTTCCCCCGGTCCCCAATCCCTCACGCCCACCACCCGGACTACCTCCTCTCCAGAGCTATCCCTTCCAGGACTCACAAATCCGAAGGATCTCCAAAGCGTCCGTGACAACGGAGTCCCCATCCCTCTCTCTCTTTCAGGGTCCAATCAGGAGTGACGACGGAGCGGAAGGAGTCACCCGGTGCCCCGGAAGTCCCGCCTACCTACAACCAGACGCCCACAGAAAAGGCGGATCCGAAGAGACTGGAGTCGTCGAAAGATCGTGGCAGGAACTCTCGGCTGGCGATAACGGGGAGAACGAAGACGGAAGCGGAGAACTCGAGGAGTGGTCGGAAGACTGGTGGAGTCCCACGGAGGAAGCTGAAGAGCGGCCGTAACTCGGAGGAGAGTTACGGCGGAGCGTGTGAGTACTTCCCACCATACCCTCAGTCTGTTAAAGTACTCTATGTACATACGTAATCTTCCCTTGTATATAACGTCTCTCTCTTCACCATCCCGTCCCGCCACCTTGTAAATTGTGTACAGCACCCTACACCGTGTACATAGCTTGGTCTCACGAACCTTTCCGAGCACTCTTCCTGTACCAACCCCTTGCCTTTCCCCTTCTTACCCCTTTTCCCACACAGTCTGCTTTCTCCTCTTCACCTTTTGGTAACGGGGCCAGCGTCTTCATCTGAGTCCCAGCAGGACTAACGGCTCCTCTTTCTTTCTCTTCCGGTCCTCCGAGGAGCACCCGCCCTGTCTACTGTCGCCGGTTGCAACCAAGAACGGAGACGTCCCTGAAGTACCGACCCCGACGATCCGACCCCGACGACCGCGACGAGGGATTCTTCCACAGCTACCTCTAAACCCTCCACCCGTGAAAACAGAACTTCTGTTCAATAAAACAACACTATAGCCCACTATATCTGGCCTCCTCGTCTGACTTTCCGGCCCGCAATACCCACACGCCGACAGGTGGTGTCAGAAGTGGGATCAGCTGGAGACATGGAGGCCGTACTGCAAAGGATGGCTACCTCCCAAGAACAATTAGGGACATTGATGGAGCGCTTCCTGAAAACTGCCGAAAACGACCGTGGACAGCTCCACGATGTCCTGAAAGGCCAGGGAGACACCCACGAACAAGCCATGGGAAAATTGACCATGGCCCTCGAGCAACAGAGACCCACAACCTCATTACCCTCGGTGGTCCTCCAGAAGTTCGTGCCGGGAGAAGATCCGGATTTCTTCTTTACGAATTTTGAGAGGTTAGCGCAGGCTGCGTCATGGCCTGTCGACCGTTGGGGCCATTACCTGGGCCCATTACTGACTGGTGACTTACAAGCCGCTTACCAGCAAGCCAACGTGCAAGGCACCACTCCGTACGCGGATATCAAGACGTGCATATTGGAACGATTGGGCATCGATGCAGAGGCCTACCGGGTGAGGTTACGTCAGGTCAAAGAAAGACCACAGGAGACTCCCCGAGCCCTATCGTTCCGAATCAAGGATCTGACTTCTCGGTGGCTGAAACCCGAAACGTCCACTAAGGAGGAGATCCTAGAAAAGATCCACCTAGAACAATTTCTCTCCTCTCTACACCCTGGTACCCAACGGTGGGTACGTCAACATGCCCGTCTAACCTTGGATACTGCCGTGGAAATAGCAAGTGCCTACAGTCGAGCACAGGAGACCCCACGAGGCAAGGAGGAACATCCCCAGAAACCCCCTCTCACCACCGGCATCAGACCTCTCCGCCCTCTTCTACCTAAAAGACCCGTGATGACCCATCTGTTTCCCACACCGATGCCCACGCAACCTACCAACCCTGGGCCCCAATGTTATGGGTGCGGAGGCTTTGGTCACATCGCTCGCATGTGCCCCCACAAAGAAGAACCCATGGAGATTGGCCTGGCCAGGAACTACGTTTGTTCCGTACCCGGTTCTGAACCGCCTTCCTTCCACCGACCCGTGACCATAAACGGACAAACCCTCACAGCTTTGGCAGACTCTGGATGTCGACAGAGTGTTCTCCGGCCCCAGGCCCTGCAGACCCCAGTCGAACCTCCCTCAGGAACGGTCGCCATTCAATGTGTGCACGGCGATACGAGGAGATATCCCACCACCCAAGTCCAAGTCCAACATCCAAAGGATCCGTGAACCACCCTCACCGTAGGGCTTATTCCCTCACTTCCCGAAGAAGCCATATTGGGGAGTGACTATCCCGGATTAACCGGGCTTCTTCAGGACTCAACGGATTCCCTCAACCAATGGTGGGAAGAAGCACCCTTTCCTCAGGGACCATCCTCTCCAACAACTCAACCCAAGCTCCTGAAAACCAAAGCACAGAAAAAGAAGGAGAAAAGGGACTATGTCGACGTCTTCCCAGCGATCCCGGACGAACATCCATGGCAGACAGACCAAGAATTCCGAGCAGCCCAACAAGAAGACCCCGTTCTGCAGGAAGCCTGGGCTAAGGCGTTGGAAAACGAGGATCCTCTTACCGTAGGTCCCTACTTCTACAAAAAACCGGGGTTATTATACCAAAAGGGAGGGGCGCAACAAAAGGCCCAACTGTTGATCCCCGGCCCTTTCCGCGAGAAGGTCCTGTTTCTCGCTCATAGCCATCTTCTGGGCGGACATTTTGGTGACGAAAAAACCAGCCAAACCATTCTAGAGAGATTCTACTGGCCCGGGGTCCACCAACAAGTAAAAACATACTGCCGGGAGTGCCCGGTGTGTCAAAAAAACAGCAGGTATCGACCCCCTCGGGTACCCCTACAACCTCTCCCTATCATTGACATCCCGTTTAGTAGAGTAGGGATGGACATCATAGGCCCCTTGTTGCCTTCTCGTAGCGGCTGTCGATATGCCCTGGTCCTCGTAGACTACGCCACACGCTTCCTGGAAGCTTTGCCCCTACGACAACCCACTACCCAGAACATAGCGAAAGCCCTCATCTCCGTATTTTCCCGAGTAGGATTTCCCCGAGAGATCCTAACCGATCAGGGCACCCCCTTTGTATCAGCCTTAATGAAACAGGTCTGTTCACAACTGGGGATCAAACAAATCCGGACTTCGGCTTACCACCCACAGACCGACGGGCTGGTGGAGCGTTACAATGCCACCTTGAAACAAACACTGAAGAAGTTATTGGGGTTGGAAGCCAAAAGGTGGGAAGATATGTTGCCCTTAGCGTTGTTCGCTATACGTTGCAAAACCCAGAGTAGCACTGGCTATTCACCCTATGAGTTGCTATATGGCCGGCCCCCACGTACCCTGTTAGACATGGCCCAGGAAGCCTGGGAAGCCGAACCCAACCGCACTCGCCCCCTCCCAGAGTACATATCCAACCTGCAAACCCACTTGGCAATGATGAGAGACATCGTCCACCAAAACCTGGAAAATGCCCAGAATAAACAGAAAATACAGTATGACAAGGGGACAAAAACCCGGAACTTCTCCGTCGGGGATTTGGTACTGTTGATGATGCCATCCTCTGATCATAAACTCCTAGGGCAGTGGCAGGGCCCGTATGCCGTGCTTCGACAGGTAACCCCTGTCACTTATGAGATAGAACTGGATCCTACACGAGCCACCAAACAGATCTTTCACGTGAATCTGCTAAAAAAATGGGAAGGCCCCCGGCCCGTCCTCTCTACCATCATAGAACAGGTACCCCTTTCCTTTGCCCCCTGTTTAGACTCGGGGCTACCCCCCCAACACTGTCACGACCTCAAAAATCGCCTATACCCCTTACGTCACGTGTTCTCCTCGGTACCGGGTCATACGACCATCACCGAACACACTATACCCACAATACCCGGGAAGGTGGTCAGACAAAGGCCATACCGAGTTCCTGAACCCCGTCGGGCAGTTATAAAAGAAGAAACCGAACTAATGCTGCAGATGGGCATAATAGAACCCTCAGTAAGCGACTGGAACTCTCCAATCGTCCTCGTTCCCAAACGCGACGGATCAGTCAGATTTTGCATTGACTTCCGGGAAGTCAACAAAATTTCATCCTTTGACACGTATCCCCTGCCGCGCGTCGACGAGATGATCGAACGCATAGGGAAGGCACAATTCATCTCCACACTAGACCTCTGTAAAGGGTATTGGCAGATACCCCTCAGGCAAGAGGACAGGAAGAAAACAGCGTTTTCCACCCCTGAGGGGTTGTACCAGTTCCTTGTTCTCCCGTTCGGCCTTCACGGGGCCCCCGCCACCTTTCAACGGGCCATGAACCACGTCTTAAGACCCCACACCCAGTATGCGGGGGCATACCTAGACGACATAATCATCTATAGTGATAGCTGGGAACAACACTTGGACCACCTGCACAAGGTCATCACCTCCCTGGGGTCATATGGCTTCACGATCAATCCCGCCAAAACCACCCTGGCTGCACAAACAGTACAATATCTGGGATACCTCCTGGGGGAGGGCCTCATCCGACCCCAATCTACCAAAACCGAAGCCATCCGTTCCCTCCCCTTCCCGAAAACGAAAAAAGACCTCCGTGCGTTCCTAGGCCTCCTAGGGTATTATCGGAGGTTTGTACCCAATTTTTCACAAAGAGCAGCCCCTCTCACAGACCTGTTAAAAAACTCCGCAGCCACGGAGACATTGCTCCAAAACCCAACACCCTTGTTATGGGAGGCCTTTTCTGACCTCAAACGTGCTTTGACCTCTGGTCCCGTACTTGTGAGCCCTGATTACACACGACCCTTCCTTTTGCAGACTGACGCCTCAGAACAGGGGTTGGGGGCAGTATTATCCCAAAAGGACCTGTTTGGTAACGAGAAACCCATTCTCTACCTCAGCCGGAAGTTATTTCCCCAAGAACGCAATTACGCTGTGGTAGAAAAAGAAGCCCTGGCTATTAAGTGGGCAGTGGAAAGTCTCCGCTACTACTTAGAGGGTCGTGAATTCACCATATACACCGACCATGCCCCTCTGGAATGGATGGCCCGAAACAAAGGACATAACGACCGGGTCCTTCGCTGGTTCCTTGCCCTACAACCCTATCGCTTCACCACAGTACACCGAAAAGGGGCAGACCAAGGGAACACGGACTACCTGTCCCGTTATCCCGTGTCCTCAACCGGTACATGAAAGACACCTAGGGAAAGGGGATGTGACGGATCCTTTCTCCCGGTCCCCAATCCCTCACGCCCACCACCCGGACTACCTCCTCTCCAGAGCTATCCCTTCCAGGACTCACAAATCCGAAGGATCTCCAAAGCGTCCGTGACAACGGAGTCCCCACCCCTCTCTCTCTTTCAGGGTCCAATCAGGAGTGACGACGGAGCGGAAGGAGTCGCCCGGTGCCCCGGAAGTCCCGCCTACCTACAACCAGACGCCCACAGAAAAGGCGGATCCGAAGAGGCTGGAGTCGTCGAAAGATCGTGGCAGGAACTCTCGGCTGGCGATAACGGGGAGAACGAAGACGGAAGCGGAGAACTCGAGGAGTGGTCGGAAGACTGGTGGAGTCCCACGGAGGAAGCTGAAGAGCGGCCGTAACTCGGAGGAGAGTTACGGTGGAGCGCGTGAGTACCTCCCACCATACCCTCAGTCTGTTAAAGTACTCTATGTACATACGTAATCTTCCCTTGTATATAACGTCTCTCTCTTCACCATCCCGTCCCGCCACCTTGTAAATTGTGTACAGCACCCTACACCGTGTACATAGCTTGGTCTCACGAACCTTTCCGAGCACTCTTCCTGTACCAACCCCTTGCCTTTCCCCTTCTTACCCCTTTTCCCACACAGTCTGCTTTCTCCTCTTCACCTTTTGGTAACGGGGCCAGCGTCTTCATCTGAGTCCCAGCAGGACTAACGGCTCCTCTTTCTTTCTCTTCCGGTCCTCCGAGGAGCACCCGCCCTGTCTACTGTCGCCGGTTGCAACCAAGAACGGAGACGTCCCTGAAGTACCGACCCCGACGATCCGACCCCGACGACCGCGACGAGGGATTCTTCCACAGCTACCTCTAAACCCTCCACCCGTGAAAACAGAACTTCTGTTCAATAAAACAACACTATAGCCCACTATATCTGGCCTCCTCGTCTGACTTTCCGGCCCGCAATACCCACACGCCGACACTCACATACCATATACTCACCTGGGCCGATAACATTCATACAATAAGCTAGTAGTACCGCTGGAGTCAATTTTGATTTGCCTGTGAGATTGTATCTTACCAACTCGATCTCCTTGATAATAATGTTTCTCTTGTCCATGAATCTAGTTGCTAAGTTATATTAAATAGAAATGACATTAAAGTTTTATTTTCCAAATAATCACAGACTCAAAGAGTTTAAAGAGTTGTATCTAATCAATAATTTTGTGAGTCAAAGTTCAAATACAGGTTACACCATTTTCCTTCAGGAAGAATTTAAGTCAAGTTCAATATAAGTCTCAATTTAAAATATCATGATGACAGTACCTGAAGAGGGAGAAACAGAGAACAGTACAAGGACATACTACAAAGAATTATATTTACCTAAGGTAGCGTGAGGACCAAACCCCTGGCCTAGGAGTCAGGTCAAGTTCTCCAGAACAGTTCGGGAGATGAAGGATCAGGACAGGTTCAGGACCGGGAAGGTGTCCTCTTCTAAGTGCAACGCCTGCGTCGCACCCCTCTCTGGCACTACTCTCCTCAAATTTCTTCCGCTAATCCCCTTCTAGATGATTGGCTTCTTCGATCAGTATCTCGGTCTCTCGAGCAGGGTCTCTGGCATCTGCAGTCTGCTTAGGGTCTGTGACATCTAACTAACTAAACTACCTTAGTTATACTATTCTATGTGTATGTACCACCCCCACATGTTCCAATATCGTGAAAACCCCTAATTCTGATTGGGCAAGGGGAAGAGGTCATCACACCATGCTAAATGTAATAATTTACTTTAGGTTCATTGTTCAATGTTCTCGCCCCTTAATTTACTTTCCCAAGCTTTATTCCAACCCGCATTTCACATTATGATCAGTAAATTGTATATTTTTTGTATATCTTTTTTCTTCTTCTGTCCGGGTCGATGGGTTAAGTTCCCAAGAGATTCTTGCAGTGCGACCTTGGCTGAGTTTCAACTTTGTCATCATAGTTTCGGGCAGATTAAGTGCACTTGCGCATAGATCAAGTGGGGTAGGGATTTCAGTCGACGCGTTTCGGTGGAAGGCTAAAGTTATAGAACCACCTTCTTCAGGTCAATTTATTCTAATCTCCCACGGTACAGATAATCTACCTAAATATATTTGTATATTTGTTGTGAGTTGTTAATAGTGATACCAAATGTCATGACATGTATATATAATGTTTTTATTGTTAAATGGTTTTAATGTTATAAATTTCTATTATTTAGGTAGATTATCTGTACCGTGGGAGATTAGAATAAATTGTCCTGAAGAAGGTGGTTCTATAACTTTAGCCTTCCACCGAAACGCGTCGACGCAAGTCCAAAAGGCAGACTGTAGACTGGAGTGACATCTGTTCTTGATGAAATTAGCTAGCAGTATCAACACTGCGGAGAACAGTTGATTTGGGTCTGGTGTCTTCCTTTGTATTCTGGATTAGAAAACATTTTTTCTTACCTGTGTTCTCCCTATGTTTTGAATTGTTTTTTATTTGCGATCTTTATTGCTTGCTTATTGCACAACAAGTACAATGTCATATGTTGTGTTTACTGTTGTGTAACTGTCTTATAACTTTTATTCTGTAATTGTCTTACAATTTTTATTATGTAACGTTTTTAATAAAATAGAATATTTTATACATACAACATTTTGGGACTAGGGTTCAAATTCTGGTGTCTTGTTCTGGTGACTGATTGAGTTTGATATCTGTATGAGTTTGTGTGGTTATCTGCACAGGTGCCAAAAAGGGGAATATTTCTTTGGACTACTGTCTCTCGGCGCTCTACCCCTTTTTGCGGAATAGAGCCCCTCTCTTTCATTTTATACTCTCTTGTACTAAGGACTGGGTTTATACTCTTCCGCATAGGAACCTCGGAAAAATCACATCTATATTAGAATAATAATATTGTAATTTCCCTGTTCTATAAAATAAGTTTGGTAAAACACTACATGAAATGCCATACGTTAATGGTAAATGATGATATGTTACTCCTTCTGCTACTGATGCTGGTAATTTCATACATACATACAAATCACTAACTTCCATTGTCTCTACATATTGTACTAATAGGTTTGTGAAAACATTCAAGTCAGAGTCATTTTTATTCACAGTGTGATGTAAATCTAACTCATCTGGTGCTTCCAATTCTACCCTATCTCTTTTTATGTTAGCTATTTTTTCATGTGTATTAGTGCTATTCTGTATATCCGTAACCATCAAATAGGGAATGGCCACTGTTAGTAATAACCATATTATAAGTACTAAAAATATGCTACATATACATATTCTACAAGATTTCTTTACACAGTTTTGTTTCGGTTTTCCAGCAGCTCTATTGTCAGCCATTTTTAATTTGGATAAGACGATTACTCTTCTTCAATTTAGTATTTCAATCTGTGACAGAATATTTTGGAAAAATAACAAAATTTTCTTTCAAGTTGGTCTCACTTCTTCGTCAACTTGTTTTGCATTTAATTTATTATCATTTTCTTCATTTATTTCCAAATTCTCGAAATCCTCAAGAATAACGTACGTCCATTCAGGACCTTTGAATTTATTATTCAGTCTTTTCAATCTTGGGCATCTTCGTTTGGGGTTTTCAGTTGAGGGCCCAGATTGACTGGATACTTTGTCTACTTGTTCTGGTTCTTCTTTTATTTTGTTAAGGTGGTATTTCAGTCTCTTGATAATACTAGGGCAATTATCACCTTTTCTGATTCTTTTAGCTTGCACTTCACTTTCACTTTCTTAAAATGTTCTTTTTTTCCGTTAATTTGTGGCACAACTTGGTTATTTTTGTCTTCAGAATCTCTATCTGACCTTAACCAGGGCTTATTACTTTAGTATCATCTGCCTGGATGCGTTCTTCCCTAGTCTGACCCTGTTCAGGTTTTATTTCAATTTGCTTTTCTTCTTCTTCTACCTGAACTTGTTTGTCTTTTCCTGTCTGGTCCTGATCTTACTGCACTTTGGTTTTCTGCCGCCTGAACGCGTTCTTCTAAACATATCTGTCCCTCCTCAGACTCAGGGGCTGTGACTTCAATTTCTTCTGTCTGAGTAGATTGTTCTCTCCTTGACTGGTCCTGCTCAGGTTCCCTAACAGTTGTATTTTCACTTTCCTGAGCGCGTTCTTCTGCCCCTATCTGGTCCTCACTCTTTTACTGACTAACTAATCTGGTTTGGCTTCTCGTTCTTACAATTACTTCAGGTATCTCTACTATTGGAATCCAATCGTCCTGACTGGTGCTCGGTTGTTCTTGGTCAGCTATTTCAGGATCTGTTATTCTGGATCCCTGACCTGTACAACCTTCAGCATCCCCAACTGCTTGAGTCAGTTGAGGTCCGTCTTCGTCAGGTGCTGGTACTCTTTTGGTATGGCTTGCATGTATCCAATTAGGCAAGCCTGCACATTTTACTGCTGTCGTTGTAACCAATATAATCTGATGTGGTTTTTCCCACCTTGGTGCTAGGCACGATTCTCGAGTGTGATTCTTCACAAATACCCAGTCACTGGGGTTCAGATCATGCTCTTGGTTTGGCTGCTTGGCGACTGCGTCTTCTCTAACCTGGTGAGAGATAGAACGCACTTGGTCAGCCAACTCTTTGCAATACTCCAGTACCAAATCATCAGATATATTCAACAGCTTGTGTCCTGGTATACATGCTTGCCTCATTGCTCTTCCCATGAGTATTTCATGGGGACTCAATCTGGTATTTTTATCTGGAGTACTTCTGAGTCCCATCAGAACAAGAGGTAAAGCATCAGGTCAGTCCAGTGGGGTGGATGCACATACCTTTCCCAGTCTTGACTTAATTGTGCCATTCAATTGTTCTACCACTCCAGAAGTCTCTGGGCGATATGCGCAGTGCAGCTTTTGTTCAATTTTAAATGCTTCACAAATTAATCTAATTATTTCATTATTAAAATGAGACCCTCTGTCTGTTTCAATAGTTACTGGAAAACCGAACCTAGGAATGAGTTCTCTCAACAGGAGTTTGGCCACTGTCAAGCTGTCATTTCTTCTGGTGGGCTATGCTTCCACCCACTTTGAAAATAAACAAACTATGACAAGTACATATTTCAATCCTCGACAAACCGGTAACTGAATGAAATCTATTTGAAGTCTTACAAATGGACCTTCCGCCTTTCCAATTCTCCCCATACTGACTATTGTGTTTTTGCCTGGATTCATTTGTTGACATGTCAAGCATCTCTGGCAAAGACTCTCTGCAATATTCCTGAACTGTGCATTATACCAATCTTGTCTGAAATGTCTAATCATAGCATCTCTGCCTATGTGGGTGCTTCATGATACATCCTAGCCATCGGTGCAAGCATACAGTCTGGCATTACTGGTCTGCCATCTAAATAAACCCATACACCGTCTTCTGCCCTTCTCTGACAACCAATTTTCTCCCACTCTTTTCTTTCTTTTGTCTCCACTTCATCTTGTAGTTCTCTTACTTCCTTCCATGTTTCTAATCCTGAGAGTAGCATAAGTTGGCTGCTGATTCCACATATTTCAATTTGCTTGTTTACTGCTATTTTATATTTTGCGCAGTGCTGGGCAACCTGGTCAGCATATCGGTTACCTACAGTCACATGGTCATTTCCTGACTGATGTGCAGCACACTTGACCACTGCCACTTCTTTTGGCAATTGTATTGCCTCAAGCAATTATTTCACAAAATTTCCATTTTTAATGGGAGACCCCAAAGAAGTCAGGAAGTCTCTCTGCATCCACATCACGTTTTCCTCTAAATTCTTTCGTCTATTGTCCATTTCATCTTCGCAGTATTTTGCATATTTGAGGATCTCATCTATGGGCTTCGCTTGCCAGCACAGCATGTGCTGTTTAACCATTGGGGATATATCTTGCCTTAACCCTGACACAAATCTGTACACGAAATGAGTCATGTCCTTATCCCCAATACTTTCAAATCTACTATACTATTTGAAAACCTGTAAGAGCCGCTCATAGTAAGCATGTACAGACTCATCCTTTTCCTGGGTTGTTCTAGGATTATATCCTGTATTGATGGCTGAGGAACAGACAGAAGGAAAATGCACAGAAAAGATTGCTTCTTCGCTCCCATCCCTCACTCCTCTCTTCTCCCTGTTGCTTCTTCCCTACTACCCCAGGCCCAGCATTCCCTGTTGCTTCTTGCTTCCCACCCCATTCCATCCCGTTGTCCGTGTTGTCTCTTCTCTCCAACCTCCCATCCTCCTGCTGTCTGTGTTGCTCCCAATCCACCATAAGAAGAAAAAGAGATATGATGTGGCCAGAGGGGGCCATGTCATATTGCTCTTTTGGTTTTTAGCTTTCCATTTGCACGTCAGAACAATTTTTCTTATAACTTTTAGTTATGCTCCACAACAGTCACGATGCTCTACAACATGGCTAAAATAAATTGACAAAGCCAATAGCTCTCACATGTTTAAAAGCCATGCTGCACAGCATCAGCGATGCTGCGCAGCTTGGCTAGAACCATATGTAAATCCAAGCAGTCCCAAAGGTGAGACCTATTGGCTTTGCCAATGCTTCTTATCTTAGCAGCGATGTCAACAATGTAAAAAAAAAACTTGATAGTTTGATTTACCTCACTCTTCCCCTTATCTTTTTGGTCAAATATTTTTTGCACATAATATTCTCTCACAAGTATTAATTTGGTGCTAAAAATGGATGTGTAGTTTCCTGCCGGCTTTACTGTGAACCGAGGAGTGCACAACACTAGACTCGTTCTCTTTGAAATCTTTTGAAATCGGTAGGTAAGCAATATTAAAAGCAACCCAGACGTTTAGATCTTCACTAGAATGCCCAGATGCAAAACGATCCCTCCGTTCTCATATTTTTCATAGTTTTTGAGAAAAATGCAAATCATAGCATCCCCTTGCAACATACTAGAGATAATAAAACAGTAGTTTTGAAAAATTCCCAAAGTTCAGACTAACAATAAGTGATGCTTGAGGTACAAGTTCACCAGAGCTTCATCTAACCATCATCTAGGGGCATATTATCAAGCACGGCGCTAAAATTATGGCCGCTTTAGCGGCAGAAAACTGACGCTAAAACGGCGATAATGGGCTTGATAATATGCCGTAGAGAATTCCAATAGAAGCCCATGTTGACACCAGAACATGGGCTTCTATGGGAATTCTCAAGTGGCGATAATTTTAACGCTGTTTCTTGATAATATGCCCCCTAGTGTTTAGATAATGTTTCCGTGATTGCTGATTATGAGGAGGTAATCTCTTGGTCACTGGCAGTTATCTTTAGTGCACACGCGTTTATCACCATTAGTACCAAGGCCATGAGCGTAAATTACCAGCCTTCCCATTTCCACATTCTTGTTGAGGGAAAGGTGGGAAACAGGATGACATTGTCGGGGGTGCTCGAATTCATCTGCAGAAGAGGCAAACAAGTCCTTTAGAAAGCTGTTATTGATGTTAAACCGTTTAAAATTGCATCACGTGTGTTTCCTTGAAATGTTTTCCTTACTGCAACTTAACTGGTCCTAATTATTTTATTTTTCTACTATGGAAATATTTATTTCTCCCTTCACCCAGGCAACGCATGTGAAACAGAATGCCAAAGCACATCCGTATTTTCAATTTGCCAAATTATTCAGCAGGAAAAGGAAATATTCTAGACAGCATGTCATTTAAGTTATTTCTTATTTCAACTGTGTGCTTTGGCCAAGTTTGCATCTTTCTGATCCGCGAGCCATTTCTCTGTCAACACTATTTACAACTTTGTACACTTGCTCATTGGTTCGATTTAAGCAAACCCTGAAGGCGAAATAAATGTAAGAATTTAAGACACTGTCCACTTTGTGGATGAAGACCAAATCAAACCAAATTGAGGAGCGAGGAATCATGAAGTTCTGCTACATAAATCTCCGAAATGCCAGTGATAAATACATTAGTGAAATGTTCTCATGCTTTGGCTCAGAAAATCCATTTGAGAAAGTCAATCAAACCATTAAATGCAGACGCTTAATTCACGGCAACTATACAAATTGTATGGGGATTATTCTTCTGAATGTGAGCCTAAATTATTTTGCCAACACTTATTGGTCAGTGGAAAATTCATTTCACCTCCCTCTTCTCTGTAAGGACTGCAAGTGGGTGAGGCAGCTAGGTGCTGCAGGAGTGGCTATTTCTTTGACTTTTTTGCTTTTTATAGGTTCTTTCACCAGGATAATACATTCGTTTTTTTAGGTCTCGCCTGAGCAGCGCATGCGTTATCCTGGCAAGACATTTAGTAGCTGCTTCAAAAGTGCTACCTTGCCAGCCACCAGCTTGCTATTACGCGCACAAGCGCACGCGTCGTGCACAGCACTTTTTCCCGTCGCACGCACGCACCACTCGCGGTTTTTTTAGCGCATCATAGCGATCGCGATGACTTTCGCTTTCACTGTGACCGCGGCCGTTACTTTTACGGCCGTGCAGCCAATGCCTTGTTGATTAATCCGAATAGCAATTATGAGGAAGTAAAGAGCGCGTAACATCAAAAGAACTGTCCTAATTTAACCACTTTTTATTGGTTATGGAAATAACCCCCCCCGCCCCACAAAAAAATATTAACAGTTGTTTCGGTATATTTCATTTTCATGCGGCGTACATTCTAATGGACTGTGCTAAGATGGCCACCACGTTTATGCATGATAACATAAAGTTTCTTTCACAAGCTCTAGTGCTGTTCCTTCCACAATTGCCCTCAAGCTCCATTGGCTACAGAAGTGTCTGCGGCGAAGCGAGGTGGCGTCATCCCAGCACTGTTGCCTGAGTAACTGTAGTTTTGCTCTTTGACCTGACGTGTTGAGCATGTGGCGGGAGATTGAAGCATGGCCGTGGAACCCATGCAAACTTTATCCCTAGACAGCAGAGCTGAGAGCGGCTTCCTAGCCTTTTACTGCTCTATGCCCGATAAGCCCAGCACCACCTTACGAGTCTTCGATCGCAGCGATTACTACACCATGCATGGCAGCGATGCACTGTTTGCTGCAAAAGAGGTGTTCAAGACCAATGGAGTCATCAAGTACTTGGGGACAGGTAACTGGCACTCCAGAGCCCCCACTTTAAGGCACTCAGATTCTAATTAGGATGCAGGCTGATCTATTGTGCGCATTCCACTTCTAACTGTAACATGATCTTCTCGCACAAACCATATGGGGCCAGCTTGAGCTCTTATGCAAATGCCAGTCTATAACTATGTTACCTACTCATGCCAACCTAATGCCCTGCTGTCGGCCTTTAACCATCTACGTATTACCTCGTGTATCTATGCCTTATCCCGTCTATATCCATTGTATGGATGCCAGGTTTCAACATCACTAGCGTTACTTTCTGTACCAGTGACAACTTCTATCACTTGCTCAAACCACCCTGTGTTTTTTTTTTGCAGCTTTATTTAGTACGAACTTGACCCGAAGGTATTGGAGCGCTTAGATGAGCACCAGTTATGTTACACAAGGATACATTCATTTTTTGGTAGGCCAGGAGATTAAGTGATGTTGAGCCGACGCCGAAGCTCGAACCTGATTCCCCTTCCTGTTTACACCAGCCATACTCTGAGCCTAACTGGTTCATCCCATGTGTCTGTGTTGGGCTCACGCATATACTAGAGGTGGGCAAACCAGAACGTTTACAGGGAGAGCCAAGCAAGAACAGAAAGAGACGGTTGTCTTGGCTCAAAGGATTCATTAGGTTAAGCGGGACTTATGTTAAAAGTAAGTTTTTAAACAGCCCCCCCCCCAAAACTGCAGTGACCTGACCACAATGCTATGAGTAAACCAACAGATGCCAATTTGTCATGTGGACTATTTTCATGAGCAATATTGTTGTATGTGGTGCAACATTATTGTCTATTAGACCAATAGACAGTAATGTTGCCGCACATACCTGTTTGGTCTTACTGCAGGAGACGCATATTAGAAAATCCAGAATGTCTTCATTTAATTGGTCGCCTATTCAAATACTGTGCCTCAGCATCTCATAGAGTGTTTGCGGTTTTAGTTAGTAAGAAGTCTGAGGTCCGATTGGATCAGGTGGCGGCAGACGTGTCAGGCAGATGGGTGGTGGCCAAAACTTGCATTAATAATGTTGTTGCCAAAAGTTGATTAATGATGAGAGGTACTCTTTAGCCTATTGTTATGTATCAACTTTTTATGACCCCCAGCCATTGTATGGATTGTCTCTTCAATTAGCTAATCACACTAGAAATATAATAATTGGTGGTGCCTTTAATTTTAATCAAAACCCAGAAGTTGATATCAATAAGGCAATTATTCCTCAGTGCAAACCTAAGATGGCGGGGAGAGTTCACAGGATTAAAGAGGAGCATAGTTTGGTAGATCCCTGGTGAGCTTTCTTTCCAAAAGCGAGACGTCACACTTTTTTTCTCTCTTGGCTTTGCTCTGCATCGAGAATGGACTTTTTTCTAATGTCCAAGTAGATTCTAGTTTCTTTCCCTCAATTTATATTGAATTCCTTATCGGACCATGCTGCTAGAAGCCTAGGTTTGGATTTCTATAGTAAGATCTCCTTGTCTAAGCATTGGTTCTTTAATAGAGCATTACTTGTTATAGGCTGCAAATGTGGTTAGAGAAAATTAATAAAGTGAATTTAAAGGAGCATCTGTATGGAAACGAGTTGGGAAAGGTATGCAGGTGAGTTGGGAAAGGTAAAAGCTTTGCTAGAAT
Organism: Triturus cristatus; assembly: GCF_964204655.1. Classification (NCBI taxonomy): domain Eukaryota; kingdom Metazoa; phylum Chordata; class Amphibia; order Caudata; family Salamandridae; genus Triturus; species Triturus cristatus. The sequence continues at coordinate 259,558,097 of NC_140581.1, read as the reverse complement.
TTGGAAATATTCTGTTCCCTTTATACAAACTTGAAGTAAGATGGGTATAACAGTAGAGTGGCTGCACCTTGCAACGGTTAATTAAAAACTGCCACCTGGGCTTTGTCTTTTATTACAGATTATTAGATGGTATGTATATGTCGCTTCTATTTTGCACAAGGCTCTTTAGAACTGCATATCTGACACTTTAGTAAATACAATTTTGCAATTGATACTTTGAAATTCTATATTTGGTATCGTTGTGCTTCAATAAGTGATATTTTGGGCATTTATAATTTTAGACTAGATCTTGTTTTGATGTCATTATAATTCTGGGTTTGACCTGACTGTCATTCTAAAGTATATGTGCGCTTTTCCCTACTTGCTTTATACTTTGAAATCTGGATTTGATGGCGTTATGGATATATTTTTAGGGTATCTATTAAGATATATTGTAGCTCTTTTTCTTCTTTATGAATGCTCTTTTTTGGGTGCATTGTTGTTTGCTGAAGTCATAATCCTGTAAGAAATCGAAATAAAGTAAACGTTGAAAAAAAATATATATGCCTATTAAATCGTACGTAAGTTAGATTTTTATATAGTGCACATACTGAACTGAATTTCTTCTAGCTGGTCGGAGAGTTAAGACAGTAAAATAATGCACATGGAACGGAATTAATTTGCTTAGGATCAGACAATTTGGTAAAGTAGGGAAGGTAGATTTGAACCCAGGTTTTCAGGTTATACTTTTTTTTTCTTCAATACATTTTAAACATGTGTTCTACTTGTTTCACCGCTATGAAGACCTCCTACAAGGTGGTTCATCCTTCATCCAAAGTACCTCTCTGATTTTGTTGATTATTACATCTCAGTACAACCTGGTTAAAAATTCTTTCCTCGCAGGTCTCACCAAATGTACACGTCGGAGCCAATTTACTGAGGCTAGTAACCAATTCTTTCACCATTTCATCCTTTATTTGGCTCCTCAGTCCAAAATGATATCTTTCAAGTATAGTACTCACTCTCGGTTAGTAATGTGCATCAAGCTCTGCTATTGCTATTTCAAATTCGTTGAAATCCCTCATCTCATTTAGTGACAACCCCTACACAGTTTTAAATACTTTTGCACTTCTGCTCCCAGACAGTGTTATTTCAGCACTCAAATTAGTGTAGCAGACAATAGAATAGTTCACAATAACCTTTTCCCACTTGCTCCATTTAAGAAATGGGTAACAAGGAGAGAGTAAAAGAAATGGTGGCGCCGTGACATTCTGCATTTTCATCCCTAGTAATATATATATATTTGCATTAAGAGTCTTAACAAATTACTAGTAGCCTTGCAGTTGTGTCTTTGTGTCACAACACACCAGACAGATGTTTGGCACCAGTTCACATCTGACCGACTACATGCATTAATTATTTACTCTGATATATATATATATATATATATATATATATATATATATATATATATATATATATATATATATATATATATATATATATATATATATATATATATATATATATATATATATATATATATATATATATACACACGAACCTCCTTCTTGCGAATGAGTAGAGACCACACCGGGGAACAGAAAGGAAGCAGCTTTATTCCTTTAAAGGGCGAAAGCATTTCGGCTGCACATCAGCCTTCGTCAGCGCCATAATGTTCAGGAGGCTTCCACTTCACGAACCTGAGTCCTGCTGCCCTCTTATTGGTTGAGGGCCCGCTCCGCCCCCTGTAGTGAACCGCGCACCTCTCAACAGTTCAAGTGGTGTAGACGAACTGCAACTCCCAGAAAGCATAGTGAAATCCAGGTAGGTAATGCGTGAGGGGTGTTACGCCTGGTGGATGAGCAGAATGGCAGGACAGTTCGTGATGAAGCCAATTTCCCGTAGGTAAAGGAATAACATGCCCCCTTAGGTCCCCCAACCGCCTCAGCCAAAGAGTTCAGGGATTGTGTCTGGCAGGGGCAACGATGACAGTGCACGTCGCCCAACATGGGGTTGGGTAACCTCATGACTGCTGTCTTTCCTCTCCGAAATCCGTGGCGGGTCCCGGTCTTCCAATAACTTGGATACACGAACTGCCACTGGAACAGCGACGGAGCCAGTAATTGCCGGGCTAACAGGTGAGGCGGGGGTCTCTAAAACCGTGTTTCTGGCTCACACGGGAACTAAATGCACGAACCTCCTTCTTGCGAATGAGTAGAGACCACACCGGGGAACAGAAAGGAAGCAGCTTTATTCCTTTAAAGGGCGAATGCATTTCGGCTGCACATCAGCCTTCGTCAGCGCCATAATGTTCAGGAGGCTTCAACTTCACGAACCTGAGTCCTGCTGCCCTCTTATTGTTTGAGGGCCCGCTCCGCCCCCTGTAGTGAACCGCGCACCTGTCAACAGTTCAAGTGGTGTAGACGAACTGCAACTCCCAGAAAGCATAGTGAAATCCAGGTAGGTAATGCGTGAGGGGTGTTACGCCTGGTGGATGAGCGGAATGGCAGGACAGTTCGTGATGAAGCCAATTTCCCGTAGGTAAAGGAATAACATGCCCCCTTAGGTCCCCCAACCGCCTCAGCCAAAGAGTTCAGGGATTGTGTCTGGCAGGGGCAACGATGACAGTGCACGTCGCCCAACATGGGGTTGGGTAAACTCATGACTGCTGTCTTTCCTCTCCGAAATCCGTGGCGGGTCCCGGTCTTCCAATTACTTGGATACACGAACTGCCACTGGAACAGCGACGGAGCCAGTAATTGCCGGGCCAACAGGTGAGGCGGGGGTCTCTAAAACCGTGTTTCTGGCTCACACGGGAACTAAATGCACGAACCTCCTTCTTGCGAATGAGTAGAGACCACACCGGGGAACAGAAAGGAAGCAGCTTTATTCCTTTAAAGGGCGAATGCATTTCGGCTGCACATCAGCCTTCGTCAGCGCCATAATGTTCAGGAGGCTTCCACTTCACGAACCTGAGTCCTGCTGCCCTCTTATTGGTTGAGGGCCCGCTCCGCCCCCTGTAGTGAACCGCGCACCTGTCAACAGTTCAAGTGGTGTAGACGAACTGCAACTCCCAGAAAGCATAGTGAAATCCAGGTAGGTAATGCGTGAGGGGTGTTACGCCTGGTGGATGAGCGGAATGGCAGGACAGTTCGTGATGAAGCCAATTTCCCGTAGGTAAAGGAATAACATGCCCCCTTAGGTCCCCCAACCGCCTCAGCCAAAGAGTTCAGGGATTGTGTCTGGCAGGGGCAACGATGACAGTGCACGTATATATATACATTACCTACTGGCAGTCGCCAGGAGCTAGTTATAGTTAGGACCTATTTTCCATAGGAAATCCGCAACATTCTATTTGGAATAACGTTGGCGCCGATTGACGAATCTTCACAAAATTTTCCAAACTTTTGGCCAGCTCTAATCCGCTCCAACCCTGAAAATTTCATGGGGATTCGTCAAGTGGGGGCCGAGAAAAAAGGGGGGTCCCAAAATGCGTGTTCCCCATGCATTTTCCCATAGGACCTGTTGACGCAGCTACAGACTGAACTGCTGAACGGAATTCCACCAAATTTGGCAAAGAGGTAGTCCTTAGTTCAGACTCGTGCCTTTTGCTTAAATGGTGTAAATCCGTAAATCCGTTCAGTAGTTCCTGAGAAAATCAAAAGTAAAATCACATATATATCTGGGCGGAGCCTAACGACACATCTCATCGTGAGATCTGATTGGCTATCAGCACTTCATCCAAGAAGTGTTGGCAGCCATCTTGGGACCAATATACATGATAGCACCTCATTAAAAAGCAGTGTAGTTAATAGAAGGATTTAAGACTTTAGTTACATTATAAATCATTTGTTGATGGTACCATACTCATTTTAGGAACTGTGTTGTGTTCTAAGGTGATTTTACCATGTGAAAAAGCCTTCTACTGTGATATCATGAATCATGTTTGAGAGAAAACTATTTTCTCATGCTTTTCCCACAGAGGTTTGGAAGGTGATATATAAGCTAAACTGAGAGCATATTTTCTGTAAATTCACATTATCCTTCTCAGTCATCTGAGAATGAAGTCTGACATTCTCAGTTTAAACATGTACATCCAACAAGGGCAGAGACTGTCAGTTGATTCCTTTGTGTTCTACTGCAGCTTCCCAGAGTGTTCTAAAGAACAACTAGAGCGCTTACAGTCCTACTCATGACAAAGGTATTGCACACCTGAAGCCATCTTGGTTTGAATAAAGTGGTAACTCTTAAAACATTTAATTTAAAAAGGAACAAAATGAGGGGGTTCATTTTGCCATATAAATTATGATTAGTGCTGCAGAAAGAAAAATTAGGGCACATTTTGACTTTTCAAATCCTCTTCTATTTCATAAAAAAATCCTGACATGCAGACTGAAACATACACTTTGAATACCAGCAGCAGACTTCCCTGGTGAGCAGTAGCTTTACTGCAGTGATCTAATGAGCAACTAGAGTGCTAACATTCAGAATTTATGGCAAAATGAGGGGGTTCATTTTGCCATAGAAAGCATGATTAGTGCTGGAGAAAGAAAAATTAGGGCACATTTTGAGTGACTTCTCAGATGCTCTTCTATTTCATAAAAAAACTTCTGACATGCAGACTGAAACATGCACTTTCAATACCAGCAGCAGACTTCCCTGGTGAGCAGTAGCTTTACTACAGTGATCTAATAAGCAACTATAGTGCTAACATTCAGAATTTATGGCAAATGTGTGACACATCTGAATGCCTTCTTGATGGAACCAAAGTAAAAAACTGAAAGTATTTGCTACTGAGGAGAGTGCAGTAATTGAGGAAATTGGGAAACTTCATAACAAATAAATCTCCCAAGATGGCTACCAGAGACAAAAGAGCCCAAATGTAGCCCAAATATCACCCAGATGTAGTCCAAGTATAGCCCAATGACAGAATGTCCCAGAGTGTTCTAACGAACAACTAAAGTGCTAACAGTCTTACTTATGACAGAAGTATGGCACACCTGAAGCCATCTTGATTGGAATAAAGTGATATCACTTAAAGCATTTAATTTACAAAGGAACAAAATGAGGGGGTTCATGTTGCCATAGAAATTATGATTAGTGCTGCAGAAAGAAAAATTAGGGCACATTTTGACTTTTCAAATCCTCTTCTATTTCATAAAAAAATTCTGACATGCAGACTGAAACATGCACTTTGAATACCAGCAGCAGACTTCCCTGGTGAGCAGTAGCTTTACTGCAGTGATCTAATGAGCAACTAGAGTGCTAACATTCAGAATTTATGGCAAATGTGTGACACATCTGAATGCCTTCTTGATGGAACCAAAATAAAAAACTGAAAGTATTTCCTACTGAGGAGACTGCAGTAAATGAGGAAATTAGGAAACTTCATAACAAATAAATCTCCCAAGATGGCCACCAGAGACAAAAGAGCCCAAATGCACCACAAATATCACCCAGATGTAGCCCACATGTAGCCCAATGACAGAAGTGTGCAAAACACTTATTTTTTGTGTATTTGCAGTTTTACATAGTGCAGACTTGTCAGGTATTGGTGTGCTTTACATGAGCATTGGTTACATCAAACAAGATCAAATTCATTTTGGTTGTAGACATGGGGAGATTAAGTGATTTGACCAGAATCACAGAATGTTGATCTGAAGCAGAAACTCAAACCTGGTTCCCCAGTTGCAAAGTAACACCACATCCTCTCCCCTAGGTGGAACATTTAATCAAGTGAAGTGGTCAACTGGATAAAAAATATAAAGATTACAAATAATTTAAAAGTTCTTTGTCGCTATTTGAAAACTCAGAAAATATGTCCTCATTTTTGTTTTTTAGAGCTCTAACCATAATTTTAATGCAAATAAGACCCTTTCATCTATGTAATTTCGAAAGGAAATGCTCTAGGTATTACAGTTTTGATTACATCAAGATGACGTCAGGCGTTCCACACTTTTGTAATAAATATAGAATGTTAGCAATCTAGTTGTTCATTGGTATACTGTTGAGAGGCAGAGGCCAGGGGCACGAGACTCTGAAAATTGAAGGCAGGTAGGAGAGTGCAGAGGCAACAATTTGACCACACTGGGCAGACAGGAAGGGCAGTGGCAGCACAACAGACTATGGAGGGCTGTGGAAAGGGGGGCAGGGCCAACACACCAACAATACAGGACTGGCATGAGAGGCAGTGGCAATATAATAGACCATTGTGGGCAGAATGAAGAGGCAGTGGTAGTACAACCATACATGCCAACAGACCCGTTTAAGCCAGGAAACGTCCAATGTTTTTAAGCTCAAATGGGCTTTATTTGATCTGTCTCCTGTCTCCTGTCTACAATCTCCTCTTTTTCAATGTAACTCAAAGGGGAAAATCAATACCCCAGTTTTTTTTCAAAATCTCCCTCTTACCAAGTTCAAAATGTTCGCAAGTATGGTACATTGGATCATGGTAGGCAGGAGGAATTGGGGTAGGGACATGGACTCGGATAACAGAGGACAGGAGGGACATGGAGAGGTGCACCAAACTGACCCTACAGGGCAGGCATCAGGGTTTGCAGCAGCACAATACACCACACAGGGCATGCAGGACGGGAGTGCAGCACAACAATCCACAGAAAGCAATAGGGAGTGGACAGGACCATGCACATGGACAACAGAGAGCAGAGGGGAAAGAGGCAATGGTAGCTAGCTGACCATAATGGACAGATAGGAGAGAGAGAAAGCTGCAGCATAACAGACCATAAAGGGCAGGAGGGGCGGTTCAGGGGCATTACAATGGAACAGACAAGCCAGGAGGGAGGGAATAGGGGTATGCACACTTGGAACAGAGGGCTGGGGGCAAGGGGGCAGGGCAGGAGCAGCAAGATGACCATGGAGGTCAGGCAGGATGGGCACTAGAAACAAGACACACCATGGAGAGCAACAATGAGACTATGATGGCATACACACAGACCATGGAGGGAAGGTGGGAGGGGGTCAGGGGCAGCTAGCTGACCACACAGGGAAGGTGGGAGGGGCCATGGCAGCACAGAAGACCATGCATGGCAAGCGGGAGGGTTAGTGGCAGCACAATGGCTATGATGGGCAAGAAGGAAGGTGCAGGGGCATGCACAAAGAACCATGGGGGATAGAAGGGAGGGTCAGGACCTGGGCACAGACAAGAGAGTTCAGGGGAAGGGGCCTCACAACAGACCGCGCGGGGCAGGCAGGAGGAGCAGTTGCACCACAACAGACCAGGGAGGGCAGAAAGGTGTGGCAGTAAAATGGACCATGGAGGACAGGAGGAAGGGGATAGGGGCATGGCAAGTCGACAGGCAGGGTGGAGGTGGCAGGGACAGGTTACAGTCATCTGAGAATGCTAGGCAGGTGGGAGGGGAGTGGCAGCTCAACAGAACACTCAGAGTAGATAGGAGTGGCAGGTCCATGGAACATGGTGGGCAAAAAGGATGGAGCAGGGGCATGCACAAAGACATCGGAGGGCAGGTGGAAGGAGAATAGGGGCAACAATCTAAGCACAGAAGCTAAGCAGGAGGTCAATGATCGGCCATAGAATTGGGCAATGGAGGGCAGGAGGAGTGGACTGGTACATCATGCTAAATGGAGGGCAGTGGCAGCACATCAGACCATGCATGGCAGGAGGGAGGAGGCTAGTCCATGGATTCAGACAACAGAGGATAGGGAGGAGGTGGATGGGGCAGCAAGCTAACTGTTCAGAGAAGGTGGGTATTAGGAACTTTATTGTTTTTAAAACATTGTGTCTGTGCGAACTACTTAAAATATGAACAAGTATGCAGCATAATCTCACTTTTATTCAGGAAGAAGAGGACGTTTGTGACTGTGACTCTGGGCTCACTTGGCAGAAACACCCCCTGACCCTCCACCCCCATCGCAAAATGTAATGCCCCTGAAAAGGGTAGGTGGACGCAGTGTTATATAGAACATAGTCCTGAGAGCATGATTGAAAATGAAAACTAGATATAGTATATGGTATAAACTATGAACCAAAAAGTGTGATATAAGATGAACCGGGGCGTGAAATATAATATGCAATACATTGTGCGCAATGACAGATTCATTGGAGAGCGTGAGATAGCACAGGCACTAGTGCGTGCTATGCGATATGCGCCTTGGAGTGTAATATGCACAGGGCAGTGTTGTGTAACCTAACTAGTCTCTAAATTTGTAATATAAAATATGTGCTGGGGAGTGTAACTTTGATTTGCACTGTGACAAAGATATGGATCCCAGATTGTAATATGTATGGCATAGCGCTATGCGTTATAACATAGGCATCGAGGAAGGCATGTTAGATGGGGCAATATAACCCGTGCAAAGGCAAGTGTGGCATGACATATTCACGGGGTGGTGTTACAGTGCACATGGACTAGAGAGTGTCATAGCATACGCACTAGCTGGTGGAATACAACACAGAGGTGTGCGGCACTCGGCGGGCACTGGTGGGTGTAACACAGCATTGGGCTCAGCCAGGAGCACGCTGGGACTCTCAAGTGAGGTTTGTCTCCTTTCCGGAGAGTAAAATAAAAAGTATTACACATCCGGCAGTGGATGTGTGTTTTATTAACCGTGAGGGGGGTTTCTTGCATAGTTTGGTCGAATTTTTGTCGAATCTCCTTTGAATGGCTTGGTATACGTGTGTATTAAATGTGCCAGTCAATAGCTACCCATGTTTGTATAAATAAACGACAAGGGTGTCTACTTGGAGAGTAGCCACCGGCGGGGGCGCCAGGATTAGGCACAGTAGGGCGTCAGACACGTCAGAGCTTCACTAGCGGTGTAAAGACATTCCACGTGGATTCATTGTATGCATAGTCGCCTTTTAATGAATATCACGCAAATCGTCATGGTGATAGGTACATACGGTTTGTCCAGCATGTCCTAGGTGTTTCTATAATCATACTTTAAAAAAAAATAATCAAAAACAAAGGCCGGCCCCGGGAGATGGGGTCCCCGGGGCCATAAATGGCCTGAGGAGGGGGGCAACGCAGCCCCCCTCCTAAAGAATAAAAAAAAAAGAAAAAGGGACGGGAGTTGGGGTCAACAAAAAAAATGAGTGTGCAGGCCCTGGGGGATCGGGTCCCCAGGGCCAATAAATTAGAAAAAGAAGGGGCGCCACACAGCCCTCCTTCTTAAAAAAATAAAATAAATAAAAGACCGGCATCGCGCTGGAGGCCACGCCCCCTCCTTGCAGCACTCTGCAAACGCGCCCCCTGGCCAGTTGTAAGTTGGGGATTTAATTAATTAATATATATATATATATTCGCTAATCACTAGCTGTAGAGAGTGATTTCCAGCCCTAATATCCTGGCTAATTTTATATTCCAATAAAGGTAATACACGTTAGATGTCCCAACATAAGATGCCCACTGTTTTTTTTCTCCTCCTGTCCTCTAAACAGTGTGAGGGCAGTAGGGATTCATGTGGTACAAGTGAGCATGTCTGTGAGACTAGCATGCGTGTGAGGCTTTTAGAGTTGCACCTCCCATATTACTGATCTGACAGAGAGCAACCTCTGCCCAAAACCTGAAGTTGTCCCACAGAGCCGATACCGCTGCTGGGCATTAATCAAGAGATGTGCGCGGGGAGCAGCATCTCTCCTACTAGAACAAGCATTGGCATAGCCAATAGGTCTCGCTTTTGGGACCTTACAAGTATTTAGTTATGCAGCACAATATCCTTGGTACAACAACATCAATTGTTGAATGGCTAAACACTTATAAGGTACAAGGTTTAGCCATGTAACATCTGATGTTGTTGCACCAAAGATATTGTGCTGCATAACTAAAGGTCCCAAAAACGAGACCTAGTGGCTATGCCAATGCTTGTTAGTTTTATTGGGGGGATTTAATTGTTGGCTGCTGTGTGCTAACACTTTCTGCTCTCTTTTCCCTGTCCGATGTCAGTTGCGAAGGGAGTTCATGTGAGAGCTGCCATTTTGGGTGTTCCTGGTGCAAGGGCCATTTGATTTTTTTGTGCGGTTCAGTTGACCGTCACATACTTCCTTCTCAAGCCCCATTCCTATTCAAATAGGGCTGATGTGTGGACACATTCCTGAGGTGAGGCAGTTAATTGGCTATTACTTTCACCTTGTTGATATTTATTGGGGGGATTTAACCATTGACTGCTGTCTGTAAACGGTTTCTGCTCTTCTTACCGGTTTGCTGTCAAGTGCAGAGGGAGGTTGAGCAAGAAGAGCCAATTTGTCGAGGCCTATTTTTGTGTCATGTGTGTTCTAGTTGGCTGTGGAGATCTCCTTCTCAAGTCCCACTCCCCTTTGAAAGAGGCTGATGCGTGCTGCGGACGTGCCACTAGAGCAACAAAGGTGCGCCAAAAGCAAGCTCGCCTGCGCCTGGACGGCGTCAGGGTCAAAGCACTATAGGGCATATTATCAAGGGCCCATCGCGACTTAAGCAGCACTTTTTTTGCCGCTAAAACAGCGATATTTTCATTGCCCTATTAGCAAGCTTCGCTAACAGCCGTAAGCGACAGCTTACTGGTGATAGAGCCGGATTCTTATCTCATCTTACCATCACCAAGAATCCTCTCAGGTCGCCAGGATCTTTCTATCTGCTAAATAGTGTGAAGGGGATAAAATTCAATTTACCCAATCTGACAAAACAACCCGCATTTGGTAAGCTAAAAAGACCACTGACTCCGAATTCCAAATTTTAGGGGTTTATTACAAAGCCAAAAATAGCTGCACATACAAGCACCTCATCACGAGGTTAAAGAAATAAATGGGCACTAGTACAAAAAATATCCTACGTAGGAGTCTCATCCGACTCAAAATTGAAAGAATAGTCAGCTCCAGAAGCATTAGACAACCTATAACTGCTCCAATCTCTATGTTAGAAGTCACTAAACTAAAAAGAAAAGAAATGTATCTGTCCCTACACTAACTCTAAGGTGACATCCCTACTTAGCATTCTTCCCAGGCAAAAGAATAGAGAAAAAGTGTCAGTAGTGAAGACTTCCTTAGAAGTACACTCACGTTGCTTTTGTCAATAGCCAATGCTACAGAGCTTGTTCTGAGATGCCCCTTCTAGCTTCCCCTCTAATCCTCAACTGCTCAACCCCCGGAGCACTGTCCCTAATTCAAAACCAAAAAATCATAGAACACGTCCTCGTCACACCTCTTCAGCCAGGTCTTCCTCCTGTACTTTTCCATCGAAACCTTTACTTCATCCAAGACGGTTCGGGTCCCAGGCACCTCATCCACTGAAAGTATCATATCTGCATTCCAGTGTACTCCCATGTTGGCTGCTCCTACCATCCTAACTCCTAAAACAAAGGGTTAGTCTTCCTAACGAGCTAGGTGTCCTTGCTCCTGCAACAGAAACATGGGAACAAGAAACTTTCCACTTCACTGAGATTTTCTAACTTTTCTGAAACCTAGAGCCTTTTCAAGGGAAACAATTTTCGGCTAACATAAGAAACGAATAGGCCTTTCTCTTAAACGTATATGCGATCAGGCCTTTACAAATTCAAACACACATTTCTAGAACCACATTATAAGCATTAATTTCATTACACTTCATACATGAATAAACAAAACTGCACATGCAGACTTTAATATGGTGCTCGTTTAAATCTAATGCATCACATTATACGTGAACTAATTCATTATGCATCATCTAAAATACACTTTAGATTAAACACTACATTGAGCTTCATAAATAACATGATTACATTTCTATTCGCTCTATTATATGCTGGTTTAGTACTACATTTCTAAATCCACACATTAAAATTTGCATTCTAAATATATGGGTGCGGACTACCGGTGATTATGATGCACCCCTACAAATTCAGAATAACATGCCGCTCTATCAGTTCCCCCCTTTGATGACTAGTGTCATCACACCATATCACAAATTCCATGGAGAAAGAACTGACCTAAACAGAACTTGTTGCCATTCTCCCCCGTCAAAGTCTCTCCATATTCTTAAGATTCTGATAGTGACTGTCCTTCAGTCTTGCCATTCTCGTATCATTCTCTCTAAGAGCTCTGTCAACTCTGTTTCCTTTACACCACTTATGAGCTCTGACAAATCCCCACAAGCAAACCACACAAACCACAACGATGATGAGAGGCCTCAATACATAGCCAAGGAAACCTTTCCCCAGATTTGCAAACCAATTTCCCACCTGACTAAATACTTTACCAACCTTTTCCCAAAAACCCTCTTCCGTCAAATCCTCTATCTCATGATGGATTGTAGTGCTGTTACTTATATATTTCTCCAGATCCTTGCTATTGTCTGGAATATAAGTACAGCACTCTTGAACTTTCAATAATGAATAGGCCCGCCCTCTTTTGCCAATAAAACATGTAAAGCAAGGCGGTTCTGCAAAACCATTGTCCTTATCGACAACATCTCTCCATCCACAAGTAACAATGACTTTGCTGTATACATTGATAACTCATCAACCACAGTCGCCAACCTTCTGATTTTCACATCATTCAGAATAACTCCCAAACCTGGTATTATCGCTCCAAAAACATCTCCAATCACTGCTCCTGCACTCTCAGCTCTTTTCACTCTCAAATGATGTTCACCTTCTAAAAGCTCTAGATCTTCTGCATGGTAGATCTTTGGGAAAATAATCCCAAAATAGCATGTACCATACCAATTTGCAGGCAACCTGACATAGGCATTCTTTCCACACACATAATAAACGGTTGGTATCACTTGCACAGATCCTTGCGGAAAGTTCTTAGCAGAATCTTCCATAGTGAAAACATGATCACACGTACTCTGTCCCACTGGGACCTTCTCATGATAGGTCTGATATCGTCTCACACACAACTTTCCTCTCTGCTCCTTGTCCAGTGCTATAGGACCGTAACTTCCCTTAGCTCTGTGAGATCTTTCCTCTTCGGTCCAATCTACCGGACTGTCTCCTGTATCTCGGGTCTGTGTTAGTTTTCTATATCTATCTTCTACTTGATCCACTTCCTAAGCCTATCCTCTGTTTTGTAGTAATCGTACTTGTTCAAATGCTTATAAGCTGGAACCTCAGGAAGCACTGCATCATAATTGGAAAAGAAATACTCAAACTGACCTCTTTCATAAAATATACTGAGCAACAAACTACAGGAAATTCCATACGTCAATGGAAGGTAGTGATACCTAATACCCTCTTCCACTGTAGCTGGTAATTGCTTACACACATAGCAGTCTTTTGCATCCATCGCATCCACATACTCATATAGAAGCCTGGCGTACGCATTAAGCTTAAAATCACCTCTAGACAAGTCTATGTGAAATATACGACTCTCTTCGATTAGTAAGTCTCTTTCAGCTCCTATGGTGACCTCCTTTTGGCTAGGAGTGATGGGTTTTAGTAGTCCCTTGCACCTCCACTGCCTGCTCATGTTGGACTACATACGAAACCACAACTACTATGATTATAGAAACGATCATTCTACCTATAAATGTACCTATTACTAATTTGGATCTACGATGGGTATCTGCAGCCTCCATGATTTTGGAAAAGTTATCAAAAGTTCTTGGTTGCAGCAGCAAAGCACTCAAGAGTCTCTTTTTTCTTCCACACGTCGCTTGCTAGCCAGTTCGAACAACACTCCGAGAAGCTGGAAATTCCCTTTGCAATTTCAGTTCCTTATTTAGGCAGTCCACAAAAAGACTTCCTTAGCCCTCTTTCGTCTTTTCTGCGGAAAGTCCCAAAATGTATTCTTTTTCTACTCGGGCCTATGTTATCTTCTTTATAGACTTTTATTTACAACAGAGTTCACTCTCAGTCCAAAATAAGATCAGCACCAAGAATCTCTAAAACATGCTGCAAAAGTTCAAGACGAAGAATTATCATTTCATGAGTCAGTGGCTCAAAACCAAACGTTGGAAAGGTCAATCTGTGCAATATCAGTTCACAAACTTTACTCAGAAGTGGGGGATTCGGAACCGTCAGAGTCAGCACTCCTTCGATTTCAAGTCCTGGCACCACCAAGCACACGTTGATTTTCACGTTAGGAATCTTGCTGACTACAGTTACGGACTTCAACCTCCCCGAACTCACTACTCCTGGCATCAGTCACAACATACGTCTACTCCGGTGTCACTTGACAGACGTTTCAGAAACCGGAGCAAGGAGTCTTTCAGGTGCCAACCTCAGATTCACTCGCCCCTGACTCGCGGGCCAAAGCTCTTCAGCTCGGGTCGCACTTCTGCTCTCTCCCTAAATGCCCTGTGCACCACTTCCTCCTTCTGCTGAATTTGACTCTACTCCAACCACAGCAACACCTTCTTCATCTGAATCGAAATCGGGGTTCTGATTGACGCAACCGCCTTCAGCTTGTTCTGGTGCACAACCAGCTGTGTCAGCGACCCTCACAGCTTGACTCGCCCTCTTATGTGGCCCTGCCACATCAGCTGGATTTTCATTCTTGAGAGGGGCTGTTTCTTCCAAGGGTGCTGCAACTCTGCGGGTATGGGAGTGATGCACCCAGTTTGGCAATCCTCCGCACTTCACTGGTGTGTTCGTTAACGGTATCACCTGTTAGAGGCCGCGCCACCGAACATGCAGGCAACTCTTCCTCACGTGCTTATGAACAAGCACCCAGTCCCCTGGACACAGGTCATGGCACAGGTCACTCGAGGCTGGAACAGATGCTGCTTGCACCAGCTGAGACACAGAACGGACCACATCAGCTAGTCCTTTGCAGCAATCGAGAATCAAGTCATCAGTGATGTTAATTAAAGTGGTAGCTGGTACTGCTGGCAATCGCAACGCCCTCCCCATCAGGATCTCATGCGGGGACAACCCAGTTCTCCTGTCTGGAACACTGCGAGTACTCATGAGAACAAGAGGCAATGCATCAGGCCACTTCAGAGACGTCGATCTGCACACTTTTGCCATCCGTGCTTTCAAAGTCCCATTAACCTGCTCCACAATCCCAGAAGCCTCTGGTCGATAACTGCAATGTAACCTCTGGTCCACATTCAATGCAGCACAAAGAAACTTCATGATTTTGCTGTGGAAGTGTGTCCCCTATCCGATTCCAAAGAGTTCGGAAATCCGAACCTTGTGATAAGTTGCCTCAATAACAGCTTAGCTACAGTAAGATTGTCGCACCTACGTGTTGGGTAAGGCTCCACCCATCTTCAGAAAACACACACCACAACCAGAATATACCTAAACCCATTACACTTAGGCATTTCAATTAAATCCAACTGCATCCTATTGAAAGGTCCTCCGACCTCCCAATGTGACTCAAAGTAACCACAGTCTTCTTTCCAGCATTCATCTGTTGGCAAGTAACACACCTCTGACACATTGCTTCGGCAACCACACGAAATTTCGGGTTGTACCACGTCTGTCTAAACACTCGCACCATTGCATCTCTGCCAAGATGTACTGCACCATGTATCAGTCTTGCCATTGGGCTCAACAAGTTTTCTGGTAACACTTCTCGACCATCACTTGAAACCCAAATGTCAACATCTCCTTTCTCACATCCTGATCTGATCCATCCATCACGTTCCTGTTCGGTAACCTCATCCTGCAGTCATTTTAGTTCTTCCCAAGTGTCTGCCATAGCTAACATCATGCTGATCTCGGTTCTTTCTTGGCTCTCTCCTGTGTAATCTCCTGTAAATATACATCCCTGCTGTGCACAGAAGCGGGCAACTTTGTCCGCGTAATTATTGACCAACGAGACAAAATCAGTTCCCTTTCCATGAGCTGCACATTTCACCTCAGCAATTTCCCTGGGACATTGAATTGCATCCAATAGCTGTCTCACATATTCCCCTGATGGGTGAACCAGATGATGTCATGGATCCCCTCTGTGACCATAACTGTCCGAAGTCATGAACCACACCAAACCCATACTGGCTATCAGTGTAAATTGTGATTCGGATTTGATCAGCAGCCAAACAGGCACGAGTCAAAGCAATGATTTCAGCTACCTGTGCGGAGTGTACTCCTTCTAGACAGACAGCTTCAACAACTCCTGTGATAGTACATACAGCAAATGCTGCTCCCAACTGACCAACATTGTCCCTTAGACATGAAGCATCTACAAAGAAAATATCATCAGGGTCAGGACGTGGTTCATCGACAATGTCGGGTCTCGGCTTAGTGCATAGTTCAGTCACATCGAGACAATCATGGTTATCACAATCTTCATCATCTGTGTTTGGAAGAGGCATCAATGTAGCAGGATTCAAAACAGAACACCTTTTCAGAGTCACATTCTCTGCCGCAAGTATGACTTGTTCGTAACGTGTTAATCTGTTATTCGTTAGGGGTTGAGTTTTGGTCCTCGTCATAAAAAATTCAACAGAATGCGGTACGTACACAGTCAAAGGGTGCCCCATCACAATGCTCTCACATCTTTCAATACTGACACCTGTTGCAGCAACGGATTTGAGACATCCGGACAACGCAGAAGCTACTGGATCTAGAGTAGCTGAGAAGTAGGCAACTGGTCTACGGACACCTCCATGACTCTGAGTCAAGACTGACAATGCGCAACCTTCTCTCTCACAACATAACAGTGAGAAAGCCTTGTTGTAATCAGGCATTCGCAAAGCCGGGGCATGACACATGGCTTCTCTTAGCTTTAAGAACAACATCAAACAATCGTTGTCCCATGGTACCGGATCACTCACATTCTTGTGCGTCAGCCTCTGTAAATGCTTCACCTCAAAAGAGAAGTTGGGAATCCATTGATGACAGTAGCCAACCATCCCCAAGAACAGTCTGACCTCCTGCTGAGTGGTAGACACAGGCATATTCCTGATTGCCTCAATTCGATCTGGTGATACCTTTCGCCTGCCTTTTTCAATCTTGTGACCCAAGTACTGTACCTCACTCAGACAGTACTGCAATTTGTTCGGAGACACCTTGTGTCCATTCTCTGCCAAATGAGTCAGTGGGGCAATAGTATCAATCCTGCAAGCATCTTCTGTTTCTTAAGCAATGAGCAAGTCATCGATATACTGCACGAGAACTGAGTTCTGCAGCAACACGAGATGCTCAAGATTCTTTTTCAAGATCGGATTAAAGATCAATGGGCTCTCTGTATACCCTTGAGGGATACGACACCATGTTCAGACACGATTTTCCAGTCGGAAAGCAAAAATAAATTGGTTTTCCTCATGGAGTGGTATCGAGAAGAATGCTTGGCATAGATCAATCACTGTAAACCACTCTGCTTCACATGGGATTTGAAACAATATCACTGATGGATTCGGTACCACTGGGCAACATGGAACAACTATCATGTTAACCTTTCGCAGGTCTTGCACGATCCTGAATTTCCCAATTGGCTTCTGTAGTCCTATGATAGGTGAATTACATGGGCTACTCATGATCTCCTTCAGAATCCCCTGTTTGATCATAGACTCGATCACAAGTTTGATCCCTGCAATAGTTTCAGGTGACAAATTGTACTGAGGTGTCCTAGGAAACTCTGCATTTGGTTTGAAGTGATTCTTCACTGGTTCCACACCTTTGATCAACCCAATCTCTTCTCCGGTGAAGTCCCACACATCTTGTGACACAGAATCCCTCAGATCAAGTGGAAGCTCTTCCACAGTCAGCGCTGGGTACATTTCGATACACAAGTGCTGATTGGCAACCTCAAAGGTCGCATCATCGTCTTTCGTCTGTACTTCAACCCCCTTAGGTGTGCAATAGATGGTACAGTTTAACTTGCACAGTAGATCTCTTCCTAACAGGCAAACTGGGCTCGAGTCACACACCACAAACTGATGTTGGTCTGGGAAGGTTCCTATTTTCACCGGAATCGGTTCTGTCAATGGGTTAGTCATTTTCTTGTTTGCTTCTCCAACAACTTGGATTGATTGTCCCGAGAGGGGTAGGTTAGGAACTATTGTTGATCTTACAGTAGAACGGGTAGCACCAGTATCAAACAAAAATGTGGAAGGGTGACCGTCAAAATATGCTTCCACATACGGTCTGCTCTGGTCTACCTCCAAGACTGCTCCAAGTGTGCAATCTTCCTCCCCCCTCAGGCACCGTCATGCCAACGGGTCTGGGCTGTACTCATCATATCCTTCAAAAAGAGGCATCTACTGAAAAGTCCGAGTTCCCTGCGGGACCCTTGGTGGCTGGGGAACTTGTACCTGCGGCCTAAACGTCCCCCCTTTCATCGACCTTGGCCTTGTCACTGTATTGACCATTTCGGGTGCAGGTACCTGAACTATCTCTACCTCCTGCTGCAGTTGGTTTGCCAGGTTCAAAGGACACTCGCGTTTCCAATGCCCAACTGGTGACAAAGATGACACGCAGTGGTCTTCTTCAATGTCGCTACATCCATTCTTGTCTTAGGGTCTACAGGTTTTCCTTTTCCCTATCTTTGTACATTATGATTCCCATGTTTATTTCCCTGTCTTCTTCCCAGTGTCCCTCCACAAGGTTGGACCTGAGCCGTTTGAATCTGGACAAGCATCAGTTTGTCTTTCAACTTCCGGTGCTTTGTGTCTACCTCGTCACTACAGTACCTAACATACCGCAAAATTTCTTCCACCGGCATGTTCCGCCAACAAATCAAATGTTGCTGTATCATGAGACTAACCTCTGGCCTCAGTCCCAAAACAAACTTTGAAACGAACTGTCCCATATCCTTGGGATCTAAGGTGTCTAACCCACTGTACTGTTTAAAGGCTTTCAAAAGACGTTCGTAATACTTATGCACCGTCTCTTTCAGTTCCTGAAGAGTTCGGTCTATCTTAACCCAATCAATATCCTGAAGTGAAATCTTCAACTTCAACCATGTAATCACTTGTTCAAACTTTTTCATAACTATAGGTGACGGACCATTTGTGACAGAATCTCTTTCTGGCTCAGAAGTTGGCCATTCAACAGCAACTTTACATGCTGACCATAAATCACCTGGTACTACGATGTCAAACAATTTGTTCAGATCAACCCACAATACCTTCGAGATTTTAACGAAGAGATCAACCTGTCTATACCATTCCACAGGCTTTTCCCTCAGCCGAGAAAAATTGTTCGTAAATGCATCCAAATCACCCCATCTCCAAGGCACATGCATTTATCCACCATTTTGTACCTCTCGTAAAGGGTAATTCTCTACCCCTATCATCCCTCCACCCGGAGGAGGTGTCTCTCTTGCAGTCCTTTTGGAGCTCTTCTTCTTGGACCACCTTTCCTCCCATTTATCAAGCATAATCCATGCACGCATCCCTACAATCAAGTCTCTGATGTGTGTTTCTCAATCCTATGACTCTCTTTTCTTCCAGTTCTTGATCACTATACTGCAATCTATGGCTTCCCTGCAACGCCTTTGTTTTGGACAAATCTACCTCGTACCTTTTTGCCAAATCTGTCAATTTCTCATGCGCAGTCCTCGCCTTGCGGGTCACATCCTTTGCTATGAAAAGCAGTTCATCCTGCTCATAAATCTCTATCCTGTCCAAAGGCAGATTTCCATTAATTATTTCATCGACCTCTGCTTCCAACCTCACTACGTCCAACATCCTTGCCTTCATGGCACCTCTCAATGTTTCTCGACAAGCTGCACCATGTTGTTCATCATATTTGCAGCTCTGATCTCGAGACCTATTCTCTTCTGCCATGATCCTGGAGACTGGCCTATTTCCTAGCTCATCTTGCTCACAGTTCCATGTCATCCTATTGTTCTGATTCCTAGCAGGTGGTACCCACATTCTTAGATCTGATCTCGACTCGGTCAAAGACTTTGATCTCACCGGTCTCACATCCATCTGTCCTCTAGAGGAGTCTGCGGTGGCTGGCAATGGCGTACTCCATTCTATAGGTCTCGGAGCCTGTGCTATTTCACTCACTGTGTCATTTCCTTCTGTAAGGATTCTCTCTCCTGCAGTCGACTGTGTTAAACTGCCAGGTATCACTTGGTCTGGGTCATAGACCAATACTATGGGTCCGATGGTAACCGGTACTGTTAGAGCATCCGGTAACCTCTCAACTCCCGCTGCTTCCGTTCCTACTGGAGACTGCATTTTCATGCCCTTTGTCCCTGCTGAGATTTTCCCTACTCACGTTTGACTGGGTCTGTGATCCACTAGACCCGTCTGCCGGAGTCGACTTTCCTTCATAACAATCTGGATTAAATGGAGGTGGTCTTTCTGACAACAATCGCTCTGCTAAGCTGTCATCTGTATCACTGCCATCCTCCTCTACGCTCTTTGCTTGCGCACCTTCTGTTTTTTCTAGTAGCGAATATAATCTATCCCCCTCAATCGTTTCCACTCTCCACCTTTTCTCCAATGCATCCCATCTCGCAGCTTGGAATGCCCTGATCGACTTCTTCACCCTTTCCTGACTCCTATCTCTTTTCCTGTCATACGCTGCTCTAATCCATGCATGTAGTGCCTCAAATTGTGTCGGTCTAGGCAAGGGTCCCAAGGAAGACATTACAGATTTCAACTGGTACAACACATCTAACCTGAAAGTACCATATCGTGGGAAAGTCCATTCTCCCTCTCCTTTAATCATTTTATGCCAATTTTCAAGCCAAATTATGGTATGCAACCCCACATTCTTTGCCATGTAATGTGCTGGAGTATCCTCGGGAGGGGCTTCTTTCCCTCCCCGAGTATCCACATGTCTGTCTCCTCTACAAAGTTCTCGTAAAACTTTAAAACATTTCATAATGAACTGATTTTTGTACGCGCACAATATTTTCGTTCACTTCCTGATGTCAATCCACCAGTGCCAGCGCGACTCACACCAACCGACCTATCGCAGCGCAGCACCTTCTGACATCACCCTTCCTCCACTCGCAGCAGTTCCCCTCCTTTACAATTCGCTTCTCACCCTTACACACGTCTCATTCACACCCTGAAGTAATTATCTGTCCACAAAACGACCGGACAATTACTTCTCTGACTGTCCGTCCACCAACGACCGAACAGTCTCTCGAAACTGTTGACCTCAAATCTGGCAACTGTCTGTCCGCAAAACAACCGGACAATCACCTCTAAATCAGTCGATAGGATTCAAACTCTCAATGTTCCACATACAGCAACCTACCACCAGTGTCGGTTACTCACGCACTCACACATACGCTCCCTATCATCCGTGGGTTGTCAACGACGTCTCATGACTCCCACAATCTCTGGTCAACAATCTCAACTCTGGGTGTCTTCTACACCACAATCTCTTACCCCAGGATATTAAAATCAAATCTCTTGGCCTGCGCGCGCTCACGGTCCAAACCTCAATCACACGACTCTCATTCCAACTCTGCTACTCCTTGCCGCACCGCTACTCTCCGTCGGTTTCCATCGACCGCCGTCGTCCTCCGCTTACAATCCAATATATCACCATCGCTCGGACTCTATGGGACTCAGTAATCTCTTATCTTGATCTAGATCTCCCCTTACTATCAGAGATAACCATCTTACTCTGCTACCAACTGATAAAGCCGGATTCTTATCTCATCTTACCATCACCAAGAATCCTCTCAGGTCGCCAGGATCATTCTATCTGCTAAATAGTGTGAAGGGGAGAAAATTCAATTTATCCAATCTAACAAAACAACCCGCATTTGGTAATCTGAAAGGACCACTGACTCCGAATTCCAAATTTTAGGGGTTTATAGCAAAGCCAAAAATAACTGCACATGCAAGCACCTCATCACGAGGTTATGGGCACTAGTACAAAAAATATCCTACCCAGGAGTCTCATCCGACTCAGAATTAAAAGAATAGTCATCTCCAGAAGCATTAGACAACCAATAATTGCTCCAATCACTATGTTAGAAGTCATTAACCTAAAAAGAAAAGAAATGTATCTGTCCCTACACTAACTCTAAGGTGACATCACTACTTAGCATTTCTCCCAGGCAAGAGAATAGAGAAAAGGTATCAGTAGTGAAGACTTCCTTAGAAGTTCACTCACTTTGCTTAAGTCAATAGCCAAAGCTACTGAGCTCATTCTGAGATCCTCCTTCTAGCTTCCCCTCTAATCCTCAACTGCTCAACCACCGGGGCACTGTCCCTAATTCAAAACCACAAAATCATAGAACATGCCCTCGTCACACCTCTTCAGCCAGGTCTTCCTCCTGTACTTTTCCATCGAAACCTTTACTTCATTCAAGACGGTTCGACTGACCTTGGTTCCCAGGCACCTTCTCCGCTGAAAGTATCATATCTGCTTTCCAGTGTACTCCCATGTTGGCTTCTCCTACCATCCTAACTCCTAAAACAAAGGGTTAGTCTTCCTAACGAGCTAGGTGTCCTTGCACCTGCAACAGAAACCAGGAACGAGAAACTTTCCACTTCACTGAGATTTTCTAACTTTCCTGAAACTCAGAGCCTTTCCAAGGGAAACAATATTCGGCCTTCAATATTCAGCTAACATAAGAAAGGAATAGGCCTTTCTCTTAAACATATATGTGATCACATTTAAACACACATTTCTAGAACCACATTATAAGCATGAATTTCATTACACTTCATACATATATAAAAAAAACTACACATGCAGACTTTAATATGGTGCACGTTTAAATCTAATGCATCACATTATACGTGAACTAATTCATTATATATCATCTAAAATACACTTTCGATTAAACACTACATTGAGCTTCATAAATGACATTATTACATTTCTATTCGCACTATTATATGCTGGTTTAGTACTACATTTCTAAATCCACACGTTAATATTTGCACTCTAAATATATGGGTGCGGACTACCGGTGATTATGATGCACCCCTACAAATTCAGAATAACATGGCGCTCCATCACTGGAGATAGCAGACGGTTTTATTATCGCTTTGCATGCCAGCGATATTTATCGCTAATGACATGCAAGGTTGGCGTTCTGTCTCTAAACTTTACAAAATCGCGGCCACCGTTCGACAATGCGGCCCCATCATCATATCCTACGCTGATGACATCCAGCTCATCGTCTCCCTCACCAAAGACCCCACTGCTGCCAGACTCAACTTCCAGGAAGGAATGTAGGATGTCACAGTCTGGATGATCAACAGCTGCCTGAAGCTCAACGCCTTGAAGAAAGAAGTCCTTTTCCATGGAACCACCCCTTCAGCATGGGACTACACCTGGTGGCCTTCGCCCTCGTAAGCCCACCTACCCACTCGGACCACGCCAGAAACCTCGGCATCCTACTCAACCCATCCCTCACCATGAGCAGACAGGTCTACGCCGTCACCTCCAGCTGCTTCAACACCCTCCTCATCCACCGCAAGCCATTCAAATGGATACCTCCAGAGTCAAGGAAGACAGTCTCCCATGCACATGCACTGAAAGAAAGCACCAGGACGGACGTACTGAGACGCTGCCGGCTTCAGCTTAGAAAACAAATAGAGCCTGATATTACGAAAGAAAAGCTTGATTGGAATTATAAATCAATGCGGGTCCTTCAGAGGAACAGTGGAGTCAAAGAAGGGCTGAAGCGGAGGCTGGGACTTTCTAACCAAGGCCATGTTGCCGCTCCATACCAGGTGCCCAAGTTATACACTACATAATATGTGAGACAAAATATGGAATAATCGGGATTCATTGTATTGAGGTGACTTTGAGACCTCTAGGGCAGTGATATCGCCTTAAATTTTAAAAGAACGGGAGTCACAAAAACTACTGTCTTGAAAAATAAGGCGTTATATGATTAGTCCTTCGAAACGCGTCGACGCTCTCACTATAGCCACAAATCTGTTTGTACACAATATGATTTTAGATGCCTATGACTTTTAAAAAAACAGGACTAAGGTGGTCTAAATCTCTTTTTTGATTGTGGCAACTGATGACAAATGTTATTGTCTGTTTTTTTTAAACTCTCGTGTAACATTTTTGGTATTTTTATGATGAACTGGTTTTAAATATTGAATGCATTGCAAATTTTTTATTGTGATCCTCTTGATCAAAATGTTTTTTATACAATGTTTTTTTGATTAAATATATTATTTTTAATAAACTTCAGCTATCAATCCACTTATTATGGGTTTTTGTGCCAATACGCAAAAGACTTAAGAGTGTGAGTGGCCATCAGAGTGGACCTGATTGAATGTTACGTGGACTATGAATGTGAATTGAGGTAGGGGTATCTAATTCTTCCCAGAGGACAACTTTATATTAAAAAAACCCATGCACTTATCACTAGCAGAGTGGACTATGGACACGCACTCTATGCCGCCATTTACAAGTCCCTACTCCGCAGAGTACCGACATTACAGTACACCGCCGCCATGACTCGTCCTCGGCATTCCCCGGCACTAACACATCAGTCAATGCCTACGTAGACTCCACTGTCTCCCCGTGGTGTAAAGAGTGACCTTCAAAATCATCTTTCACGCCTACAAATGACTACACATCAACGTAAACAAATACCTCAACAACAGAATCAAATTCCATGTACACAAATGAGACATCTGATCTTCCAACCTCGCACTGTCCAAAACCCCGCACATCCACAGAGCCAAACCAGGTGGGAGATCCTTCTCCCACATTGCATCCAATACCGGGAACAAGCTACCGGCAGACATCAGAGGTGCCCCCTCCCTGGACACCTTCATGGAGACCCTCAAGACCTGGCTCTTCAGCTAACAGATCAGCGGCACCCCAACACAGTGCCTTGAGACCCTCACGGGTGAGTAGTGCGCTTACAATTCCCCTGATTGATTGATTGATTGTGTTATCATCATGTGATGATTGTTCTTCTTCTTCACTGCTTGAGGTGGTGTGCAACGCTCTTCCAACATAGCAGTTGAGCCGCCACTGGGGTTGCATCATCTACATGTGATAGGCATGAGCAACTCCCCCCCGATCCTCCTGCACTACGTGCCCCACCTTCTTCTTACCTTTACAGTGACCCCGTGGTGCTGTCCACTGCACTCTCTCCAAATCTGTGACTCAGCCAGCAGGAGCCTGAGACAGGTGTGCTTTCACTGGGCTGGGTACAGCAGTCACCGCGTTTTCCTCTGGTGGACCACCCAATGCAGTTGATGCAGCAGGGCTCCCTTAGGCATGTAGTTGCAGCGCTCAGACCACACAAGTGCGGTGTGGCACAGGGGCCTCGCCCTCCAGAGCATCTGGCCAGCCCAACATCATCCGTCCTGTGATGCAGGGAGACGGCACCAACCATTAGTGATACCCTCCGTGCACCCCGGTGTAGTTGTGGATTGTAGTATTCGATGCAGACCCCACTACGTTGGTGCGCATGGGCACCTCTACCATTAACTGCTCCAAGGTGAACAAGGCGGATTTCTCACACAGGTCAGCAACGTGTCTCCATGCGACCTGCCACACTTCCCCATCAGGTACGGGTGATCGTCGCTCATCAATGTCTCCAGCCACGGCTCATCGACTCCACGGCTCCTCCACATACCATTCTAGGCACCAGACGGAGGTCCAGCAAGGCATCCAGGCACCATACGCAGGTCCAGTGAGGCATCCAGGCACCAGACGCAGGTCCAGCAAGGCATCCAGGCACTAGACGCAGGTCCAGCGAGGCATCCAGGCACCATACACAGGTCCAGTGAGGCATCCAGGCACCAGACACAGGTTCAGCGAGGCATCCAGGCACCATACACCGGTCCTGCGAGGCATCCAGGCACCAGACGCAGGTCCAGCCAGGCATCCAGGCACCAGACGCAGGTCCAGCGAGGCATCCAGGCACCAGACACAGGTCCAGCGAGGCATCCAGGCACCAAACGCATGTCCAGTAAGGCATCCAGGCACTATACGCAATTCCAGCAAGGTATCCAGGCACCAGATGCAAGTCCAGCACGGCTTCCAGGCACCAGACGCAAGTCCAGCAAGGCATCCTTGCACCATACGCAGGTCCAGCGAGGCATCCAGGCACCAGACGCAGGTCCAGCAAGGCATTCAGGCACCAGACGCAGGTCCAGCAAGGCATCCAGGCACCAGGCGCAGGTACAGCGAGGCATCCAGGCACCTGATGCAGGTCCACGGAGGCATCCAGGCAGTCATTCTGGTCATTCTAGATGTTGGGTGGTTTGGGTGGGTTGTTGATGTGTGCTGCACTTGGCCCTGGAAGCTACATTGAACTTTTTTTTGTGCGTCTTTTGTATGGGGGTTGGACTGATTGGATATTTATTCCACACTTGCTGCTTAGCGTGCGTTTTTTTTTATCGCTGATTGGGTTCATCGCTAGAGTCCACCCGCTATCACCTATTTCCCTATCGCCATCCCTCTGCGGTTAGCGGCAGATTTTGCTGCTGATCCCTGAAGCTATCGCCTGTTAGCGACGTGTTGGTAAATACGTCGCTAACATGGCGTTATCTATCAGGGATCAACAGCGATAAAAAAAATGCCGCTAACCTGGCTTAGCGATAATTATCGCCTCTTCTTGCTAATATGCCCCTATGTATTTCTATTGGGTATTTATAACGCGCACAAATCATCCCCAGAGGGATATTCCGGCGCTAGACTTTATCATTACTGATTCCGATCATGGACCTAGAGTGGGTGTAGCCATGTCTTCATCTTTCCTGAAATGTCACCAGTTCTAACACAGTGAGTACATTCTGGGGGAGCTTTCCATTGCGTGACGGCTAAAAGGTTAAAAGAACGTCCACCCATCTTGGATTTTTTGATACTTCTGCAAGATATTAGACCCTTATTGGCTGACATGAGGTTCCGTGTGGGTTTTAAAAAGCAAGCAAAATATAAGAGATAAGTTCCACCTTTACAAATTTCTCTAGTTATGGCTGTCCTGAGACTCTGTCTGGCGTAATGTGTGATTAAAACTAAAGGGTTATGAGGCGATTACCCGAGATTACAGCATATGACAACAACTGGCTTTACACACCCCTGGGTGTCATGCTTCATCGGTAGCCGTCCTTCCTCACTAAAGAATACTCTCATGGCAGACAGGCTACCTGTATCCACAGGGAGCACTGAAGGATGAGAAACGGGTAATGGCATCCACAAAGAGAAGAAGTAAAGATCCTAGAAGCCTCCTCCTAGGAAATATCTTTATTTGGCGAGGGGGCAACAAGACCCTTCAAATGTGAGGAGATACACAGGAGAGATTATTGGTCCTGCATCAGACAGATCAACATATGTCAGCAGGTGGCCCCATCCGGAGTCCGTGGCTTTCATTATGACAAAAAAAATCGTAGTTGCTGTCGCGTCGCGTCTCAGCAATAACCACCACACAGCCAGGTCAGCTTCTATTCTTTATTGTATCGTTGTGTATCTGCAGCCAGCATGCTGCACGTCCTGCCTCGTCCCTTGCTTCCTGTGGTCTGCCCCTCACCCCTTGACCGGAACTGGTGTCCGGTGACCTCTCCTGCCCTCTGCCCTCCTCGGGGTCCTAGTGCCCCATTTCTCAGGACACTACATCTCCCCCCTTTGTCACAAAGGCATTACGACAGTAGCATTCGTTAGTAATAAAATGGGACAGTCTCTTTTGTAGTCAGTTGCAGGATGTGAACTGTCGACTGATGTGACCCGTGAGATGCTGCCTAGAGCGGCATTTCACATTTCTTCTATTAGTCTCTTCGGTCTCACAATGTCTCTTCTTGGCCTCTCCACCTGTCCTTGGCCCTCCTTTGGCCTTGTTGCTTCTGCGACACCTGCTCCATTGCACTCCCTTGTTGTTGTTATCCCTTCGGTGCCTGTCACGTGCTCTTCCTCTTTTTCTTCTTTCAAGCCTTTGAAGTGTGAGCTGTTCCTTGTTATTCGCCTGCTGTCTGACTCTGCTGTTATCATTGTTCCTTTCACTTGTGTTATCGTCAATGGGTCTTGGGCGAATGCACTGTCCGACTTCCGTTGTTGTCTCTGTCGTACAATGACAGTATCTCCTTCATGGAGGTGTGATTTGATGGCATGTCGTCTTCCATCAGCATATTCCTTCATTCTCTTCTTGGCTGCCTCATCTTTTGCTGCCACGCCTTCGTGCCCCGGCGCGGCCGGTCCTTCTATCTGCGGCAGCCTTGTTCTGCTTGTCCTACCTAGTACTAACTCCGCCGGGCATTTCCCTGTCGATCCATGAGGCGTGTTTCTGTAGTCCCTCAGCATTTGGCATAGTGCTTGGCCTAGGGAAATCTGCGACAGTTTCGCCCTCTGAACTGCCTTCTTGATGTTTCCCATAAATCTTTCGACCATGCCGTTTGCTTGCGGCCATAGTGGTGTTACCTTTCTGTGCTGTATTCCGAGGTAAGCCATGAACCTTCGGAATTCCTCTCCTGAGAACGGAGGGCCATTATCCGTTTTCAACGTCTCCGGCGAGCCCCAGGCTGCGAATATGTCGTCTAGAACAGGTAGCGTTGCGGCTGCTGACGTTGAGGAGACTGATCGCACAATCGGGAATCTGGAGTATTCATCCATTATGACCAGTAGGTAAGTTCCCGCGTCTAGAGGTCCAAAGAAATCAGCGGCCATTGTTGTCCATACTGCTCTTGGTAGTTCCGACATTTGCAGTGGTTCTTTTCTTGCAGGCGGACCCGTCGTTTGACAGAGGTGACAGGCCGCGATCGTATCTTCGACTAGACGATCTAACCCCGGGAACCAGACCTTTTCTCTCAGCAGTTTTTTTGTCGCCACAATGCCCCTGTGTGACTCGTGTGCAATGCTGACCACTTGGCGTCGTAGTGAACTTGGAATGACTATCCTGGTGCCCCTCATTACGATTCCGCTGTTTGTCTCCGAGAGCTCCCCACTTATTTTCTGTAGGGCCAGCATCTCCTCCTTTTGTACTCCTCCCTTCCATGTGCAGTTGTTGTTTATATGTCTCCATCTTTGCTGTCTCGTCGTTTCTCTGGCCGCTCGGAGTGTGTCATCTCTTTCCGTTTCTCTCTCTATCTCTGTGAGAGTTACTGGTGCCGGCGTGCTTTGCTTTAGCACGAAGTTTAAGTATTCCTCGGCCATTGAGGCCTTTTTTTCTGCATGTGGCAGCGGATGCCGTGACATGTAGTCGGCTGGATTCTGCTCTTTCCCAGGTTTGTGTATAATTTTGAAGTCGTAGTCCATTAGTCTGATGCCCCAGCGCTCAATGCGAGGCGGCATCTTTGCTGCTGGGTTGCCGTAAATTGTTACTAGTGCTTGGTGGTCTGTGATGATGGTGAATGGCTTTCCGTACACAAACATGTGGTAATGCTCGCATGCCCATACCACCGCCAAGCTTTCTTTCTCCGGCTGGGAGTACGCCTTCTCAATGTCTGTCAAGCTTTTGCTGGCGTATGAGACAATCTTCCTTGGTGACTCCTTTCCCGGCAGGTGTTGTGCTAATATTGCACCCAACCCCACTGGGCTGGCATCAACCGTCAGCTCGGTGCAGAGCCGAGGGTCGAAGTATGCGAGGTGCTCCACCGTCATCACAGCCTTCCTTATCTCTTCGAACGACTCATTGCATTCTTGAGACCAGACAAATTTCTGGCCCTGTTTCGTTAGCTCTCTCAGCGGCGTGCTCACTGTGGCAAAGTCTTGTATGTATCGGGCACAGTAGCTTGCCAGGCCTAGGAATGACCTTATTTCTGCCACATCTGACGGTGGCTTTGTCTTCTTTAGCGTTTCCACTTTGCTGGGATCAGGCCTCATCCCTTTTTCCGAGAATATGTGTCCGAAGAAAATCAGTTCTGTTCTCCCTAGCTCGCACTTCTCTCCATTTAGTGTTAGTCCAGCCTGCTTTAGTTGTTTGCACACTTGCCTTAAGGCGCTGTCATGTTCTCCGTCCGATTTCCCAAACACTAGGATGTCGTCACTGTAATTGAAACTGTTGTGTACTGGTCGTATCACCTGTCTTATTGTCTCCTGAAATATTTCGGCCGCTGACGAGATACCAAAACTGAGCCGTTTGTATCTGAATAGTCCTAGGTGTGTGGAGAATGTTGTTATGTACCTCGACTGTGGGTCCAGCTCTAGTTGGTGATACCCTTTGCATAGATCTAGCTTTGAGAATCGGCACGCCCCTGTCAGCCTGCTGATCATGTCGTTCAGATGAGGTCCTGGATGACGTTCCCTCGATATTGCAGTGTTCGGTATTCTCATGTCCACACAGATCCTTATTTTGGAAGTATTTTTCTTCGGGACTGCCACAATCGGTGATACCCACGGTGTTGGCCCGTCTGCAGGCTCAATTATGTCTTGCTGCAGTAGGTTGTTTATTTCTTCCTCCACTTGCGGTTGTAGGTGAATCGGCACTCTCCTGTGATGCTGTGCCACTGGTCTCACCGCCTCATTTATGTGTAGGGTGACCTGTTTGTCTTTTAGCTTCCCCAGTCCCTGCAGTATTTCTTGATATTCTTGCAGTATGTTTTCTTTTTCTGTCATGTGGTACGTCATCGCCAACAGCCCCATGACTTGTGCCGTCACGTTACTCAGCAGGCAGGGCGCTGGGATGTCCCCTTTCAGCACATGTATTTCTTCCTGTAGCGTCACGTCCTGATATGTTAGCGTCTCAGTGAACTTGCCCATGTTTTCTACTGGTGTCTTTGATCCCCACGTGAACACATCTACTGTTGATGGCGATA
Source organism: Triturus cristatus (assembly GCF_964204655.1). Taxonomy (NCBI): domain Eukaryota; kingdom Metazoa; phylum Chordata; class Amphibia; order Caudata; family Salamandridae; genus Triturus; species Triturus cristatus. The sequence goes on along the minus strand of NC_140581.1, from coordinate 259,527,633 downwards.
GCGTTGGCCTTGTTCTCATTTTCACGTACTCGGACATGCACATTATGTTGCATGTGGCACCACTGTCTAGCACAAATTTTGTTCTGTGGCGCCCGACGTCGATGTCTACTGTGGCCGTCTTTTTTATTTGCTGTTTCTCCATCAGCTGGATGTGTTCCTGCTGTCTTCCTTCTTTGGGTGTGTCGGACATGAGGTATAGCCGTGCTTCTCTCCCAGCCGTCGTCTGTTCATCCGACTCTTCCGACGAGCCTCTCTCTGCTGTCTCCATATGTCTGGCGTGTCTGGTGCCTGTTGTCCCTTGTCTTGCTGTTCGTCCCCTCTCGTTCCTAAATTGCCTGCTCATGCAGGTGCTTGCGAAGTGATTGTCCCTATTGCATTTTCTGCATTTCTGGCCCATTGCTGGGCAGGTGCCAACGTGTGGGAAGTCAAGGCCGCATCTGTAGCAGGTGACCGCTTGTTTCCTGTGATGTTGTTGCTCCCTGTTGTCGTTCCTTTTGAAATGTTCCGTCATCCGATGTGCCATCGCTTCTCCCTTTTCTTTTCCAATTTGTATTTGTTTGGCATGTTGCGTGGCCCGTGCTTCTGTGCGGGCCATCGTCAGTATTTTCTCAAGTGTTGTTGGTTCTTTTAGGATGCGTGCTCTGAACTCTACTGACAAACACCCTACGATGAGACGCGTTCGTATTGCTTCTTCGTTGTCGAATTTATCGAATTCGCAGTATGTCACCAACTTCCGCAACCTTGTCGCGAAATCATCCATGCTCTCTTCTAGTTGCTGGCATGCTGTGTGGAACGTGTACCTTTCAAAATCGATGTTGCGTTGGGGGTCGAACTTCTCTGTGAGGCACGCTTTCGCGCCTTTGTAATCTGCCGTTTTTTCACTTGGTAGTGTCATCATTAAGTCTTCTATTTCGTCTCCCGCAAGGTTGACCAGCAGATCTAATTGTTTGCTCTCTGCGACGTCCGTCGCGCGCATGTATCGTTCAAATTGTCGTAGCCATCTCTCCCATCTGATGCCTGCTTGTGGTTCCGATATGTTAAATGGCAGTGGCCTGCGGAACACAGCTTGTGTGCTCCTTGTTTCTTCGTCACCCATATTCTTCCTTTCTTTGTTTTATTTATGTACTTATTTCCTTCTTTCTTCTTCCTTCTTGTTCTTCTGGTGCTTTTTTCTTTCTTTGGCACCTTTTTCTTATCGTTTTCTCCTTATTTGGACCGTTTTTCGTCTATTTTCCTTTTTTGCCTGACTCTAAAATGGCCTCCCGGCCTTCCTGTGCTCCTATTGGCCCAATTCGCCTGACTCCAAGATGGCCGCCGCACTCTCGCGCGATTTCGCGCTGTTCGGGACTTTGCCTGACCCTTCAAAATGGCCGCCGTCTATCTTGGGCGCTGATTGGCTCAATTCGCCTTACTTTAAGATGGCCGCCTCCTCTCGCGAGAGTTCGTTAAAGCTCACGCACGGGAGGGATCTTGATCTTTCCTTCAGTTTCACTAACGCGCTGCTCTTACTTCTGTTAGCAGCGCCGGGGTGGGCTCCCGCAACGATGTTTTCTTCTGCTGGCGCTTCGGACCAGGGTGGGCTCCTGGCTCCGAATTTTGTTCCGCGACCGGGTGGGCTCCGACAGTCGCCGCGACGCGTGGATTTCGATCCCGCCTCGTCGCCAGTTGTCGCGTCGCGTCTCAGCAATAACCACCACACAGCCAGGTCAGCTTCTATTCTTTATTGTATCGTTGTGTATCTGCAGCCAGCATGCTGCACGTCCTGCCTCGTCCCTTGCTTCCTGTGGTCTGCCCCTCACCCCTTGACCGGAACTGGTGTCCGGTGACCTCTCCTGCCCTCTGCCCTCCTCGGGGTCCTAGTGCCCCATTTCTCAGGACACTACAGTTGCTTCTGTAGTAATCATACATGCAATTTGCACACAGAGGGCGCACACACAAAAATACCATGCCTTCTGGTCCTGCTGGATGCTGGAAGGCTTCTACAGCGTAACTGTGGGGTCCCCTGTCTTAGCTTAGGTGAACCTCATGGAGAAATGTGACTAGGGGAGCCTTGTAAACACATATTCTTCAAAGGTCTCACCCTGCCGAAGCAACTTCCACATTCTTCCAACTATGTCAGTTTCCCCAGGCAAACCATAAATTATACAACTGCTCAGCTGTGCGCACTGTGCCCTAATTTGGAACTGGTCTGCAAGTACTTTATCTGCCCAGGTAAGTGGGAAAATTAGTGTAATGCGTGTGACTTTATGCTAAAACCCTACACAAACTCCGGTTGTGGCCTAGGGGGCGTGAACAATGCCACGATGGAAACTCGCCAATGTTAAGTCTGAATTGTCGATCCCTGGTTAGTCATAGAGCCGATATTTTTTTATCTCATCCCGGACTAGGCTCCTGATGCCCTATTTCTAACAGCACCATGACTTAACCAAGCAGCCAACCTTGATACGACTTTTGCTCTCCCAGAAGGTTATGGCATTATGAGACTGGAGAGAATGAGTAGGAGGGTTGGAGGTAAAGCCATAATCTTTAAAGAGATGTATGCAAACCCCTAGACCGTACTAGAACAGCATACTATCCCAGACTGCGAGAGCAACCTTTTCTCGTTTGGCTTCTCTAAGAACTTTACTTTCTCTGGAGTTTTTGTGTGTCAGCCCCCTGGTCCTGATAGTAATTTCTTAGAAACAGTGATAGAGGCTATTTTACCGTACGCTCTGAGGTCAGCTAATTGTAATGTACTTGGAGATCTAGTTTAAGAAAGTTTATTGGTATAAGTATAAGCTAAGACAGTAATACAATACAGTATATAAGAACAATATAGAGTAAATATGTTGTATACAACAAAGAAAGAGGGGTGTAGACGGGGGAAGGGAGAGAGAAAAATATATCCAATACTGGTATAATTAGAATATTCGTCAAAAATACAACACTGAAATCATAAATATCTCATTATAATACATTTAACTAAATATTGGAGATAGGAACAAAATACAAAAAAAATAATAATAAATAACTAGATAACAGTATTTTAAGGAGGTTTGGAAACTTCTTCAATAGCAGGAGTGTGTAGAGATAACGACTGAGCAGATATATTCAGAAAATTGGTAATGGGTAGCCATAATAAATCACGCTTAATAATGTACTTGGAGATCTGAACTTACATTTTGAATCTCGTCATTGTGCCCATATTTCCAACCTGGTCAATGACATAGAAGCCAATCAGCTAAACCAGTAATTTAAAAAGCTGCTACGCTCAGCCGGACATATTTTGGATCCAGTGTTGTCTAACCTAGCCTTCCTTAAAGGTCCAGACCCCTTTTCCTCTAGCCTTAATGGACCATCATTGCGCCCCTCTAACACCATCTTGGGAAGCGTGGATCATGAATAAGCAGAAACGGGAATAAGCTTGTTGAAGAGAAATGTCATTGTTTGGTAATGCTTCATTTCCCGGTGATTGACTTTAACTTAGAAGATTCAGTGAAGAATATTAATTTGGGGATCAACACTTTACTTGATATCATTATCCCTGAAACAATGCTTAACTGAAAAAGAAACCACCTGTGCCCTGGTTTGACAATATTATAAAAAAGCTACAAAAAAAACAACATGTAAAGTCCTTGAGCATGCATGGCATAGATCATATGATCCTACGGCAAGAAAAGTCTACTCAGTGGCCATTAAGAATTATCATAAGGCATGAGAAAAGGAATGTGTAGATTACTGTGCAAAGAAAATTGAAGGTAGCCATAATTCCGCGACGGGAATCTTTGACACTTTTCATTTTCTGCTCAACGTCTTTGATAAGTCTACTCTAATAGATAAAAATATAACTGCAATCTATTAGTAGAGCATTTTGTACAGAAGGTGAGTAATATTTGTACTTATTTACAAGGAATGACAGCTACCTTAAAATAGTTCAGGACATGAGTCTATGAGTATGAACTGTATCCAAACTCTTTTTCTAGCAATAAATGTGGTTTGCCTTGTTATCCTGCGCTACCAGATATTTTGAAAAAGGCAGAAGATATTATTTTTCAGATTTTTCTAGGATTGCCAAATTTATCTATCTTGACTGCAGTGTTTCCGCCCAGCCAGAAATGTGCAATGGTTATTCTTCGATTGAACAAACCTTCATTAGATCATAAGCTACCAGAAAACCACTAGCCTATTTCTCTTTTGCCAATTCTGACTAAAGTACAAGAAAATAACAATTGGCAACTGGTAAACTATTTAAAGGAGCACCACCTACTGCACTCCTCACAAACGGGCTTTCGGGCGGCTCGCAGCACGGAGATGGCCTTGCTTTCAGCTACTGAAGAGCTTCATCATATGGTGGTCAGCTACCTTAATCCTACTGAATCTTATCACTGCCTTTGACACTGTTTCGCACAAGGGCTCTGATAAATAGATTGAATGACTGTGGAGTTGGCAGCAAGGCTCTCTCTTGGTTCATGTCATTTCTGGAGGGACATTCATTTGAAGTAATATCTCCTCCGTTCTCCTCCAGGAAATCTTCATCTTGAGTCCCTCAGGGTTCTGATCTGAGTCCCACACTCTTCAGTATCTACATCCGGCCTTCTTCAGACATTTTTTGAACTTTTGCTCTGTCACTAGTGTCTTATGCTGACAACACACAGCTCATTCTGTCACTGTCCTCCAACGATTCATTTTAGATTTGTTTTAGGAATGGCATGGCATTTGTGGCAGAATGGATATATACACTTTGTCCAAAAGATAATGGAAACAAAACTGAAGTTTTAGTTATTGGTAATTAGTCCTCTAATTAGGGCCCCCACTGGTGGCAGGAGATACTAGGGACACCCCCAGCCCTAAACCTGCTGTAAAGTTTTTGGGAATTTGGATTGATAACTCATTGTCATTTGAACCCAAAGCCAAGACTGTTACAGAAGTTTGAAGGAAATGTTTGGGGAGTTTCGTTTTTCTATTCAAAGGACAATTGTTCACTCTGGGATTATGTTGTGCCTGGACTACTGCAATATCCTCTACATGGGCATTGCCAAAAATATCAGGAACCAACTGCAAATTACCCTAAATGCAGTGGCGAGGCTGCTTTTCCATGTGCCTAGATCTGTCTCTAAGCAGCTTCACACTCTACATTGACTTCCTGTGAAGAAATGCATGTGCATGTCCCATCATGCCATGCATAAAGCTGGTCCACCCATTCTTAATTCCCTCCTTGTGCCCAGTTGGCCCTCTAGATGCCGGAGATCAGCCGAGCTTAATCTGGCAACGATTCATGCCATGCATAAAGCCGGTCTACCCATTCTTAATTCCCTCCTTGTGCTGTATTGTCTTTCTAGATGCCGGAGATCAGCTGAGTTTAATCTGGCAACGATTCATGCAATTCATAAAGCTGGTCCACACATTCTTAATTCCCTCATATTGCTCTATCGTCCCTCTAGATGCCTCATATCAGATGACCTTAATCTGGCAACAATTCCGCGTTTTAAGTTAGTCATGTAGGGAGGCAGATCTGTTTGGTTCTTGGGGCCCAATTTATGGAATAAATTGCCAACTAGCATCCGAAATAACACAAACTATAACACTTTTAGGAAACAGCTCAAGACCTGGCTCCTCTAGTGATGGTCCCTTCTCGGTACCTTGTGTCTTGTGCTTGGTGGACTGGGCAGCCCTATTTTAGGGTAGCCAGCCACAATATAATATAACATCATATAGCATAACATAACATAACATAACAAGTACCAGGACTGAAAGAAACATCAGCTCAGATCCAGGCTGTCTCCTTCACAAATACCTAGGCCATGCCAACGGATTCTTCCAGATCATTGTGCCAAGAATTTGCATGAATAAGAACAAAAAGTACTTAAAGTTTGGGCCCCATGGCTAATGCAGAAGTATATTTACGAGTGTAAGCTCCATTCATGGTTCAACACATGTCAAGCTTATCCTTATGTTTCACAGTCAGTCTATTTAGGTTCTACCCCAGAAATGGTCCTTTGTTCTCTCTGTGGCCTTCTCAGCTGTTTTATGCTGCTGTGTTCTGCTTTAACCTCCACTTTTTGTTTAATTTGGAATGGGAACTGTATATGATGTTAGCAATGGGAGCTTATTTTTGGGTGCTTCTTTGATGGTGAACAAGCCTGCACTATAGTTCTTGTTGGTTATTCTATTTGCATATTATGTTTTGCCCTCTGTTTATTCATTTTGGACAGCTGGCCTCAGCCAGGTGCACAGGCCTCAACCACACATGGGGCCAGATGTACAACCATTTTACATGCGCAAAATCGGTCGCAAATTGATTTGCGCATGTAAAAATGGTCGTACGCAATGTACGATATGCACTCGCAATTTCAAAATTAGCGTTACCACTGAATAGCGAGTCGCAGAAAAAGCGAATGCTATTAGCATATACCAAACTGCGACTCGCGAAATCAAATGTACGGAGTACTCGCAAATTGCGACTATGCGCAAAACGGGCCATTTGCGCCTGCAATTTACCACTAATCTGAAGCAGGTGGTAACCAGTTCCAAACTATAAAAACAGGCCCAGAATGCACCAGAACCTTTCTAAAATGGCTGCCCTGTATGTGATAGCGAGGAGGATTCGGATACTTGCTGCTCTGCAGAGGAGGCGGAGACTGGAGAGGATTTTCAGAGTCAGGCTGACATTGTTTGAGAAGACTGAGGAAGAGATATATGAACAGTACAGACTGAGTAGCACGGTCATCCTAGACCTCATAGACACCCTGAAGCCACATTTGGAAAGCAGAACCCATCCCAGCAATGCAATCCCAACACATGTGCAGGTGTTGTGCTCCCTCCACCTATTGGCCACTGGTAGTTATCAAGATGTAATTGCAATGGCTGAAGGTGTGTCACAGAGTGCGCTTTCACATTTCTTCCGTAATTTCCTAGATGCCCTGCTACATCACATACATCAACACATCTATCTGCCAAGGAATGATGAGGAACTTGAAAATACCAAATTGCAATTTTAGAGAATAGCAAGGTTCCCACAGGTCATAGGGTGCATAGATGGGACCCATGTGCCCATATGTCTACCATCACGCATTGAATATATATTCCGTAATAGCAAAAGCACACATTCACTCAACATCCAAGTTGTCTGTGACACAAACCACATCATCACAGACATTGTAGCCAAATTTCCAGGAAGTACACATGACTCCTACATCTTCAGACAGAGTGGCATATACCAGAAATTAAAAAGAGGTTATTTTGACGAAGGATACCTACTAGGTAATGAATTCCCAGACCCACAGTGAGATGTATTTGCACATAAATGTCTGTCTGCGTGTTGTTTCAACTTATTACATCTCCTCGTAGGTGTCATTGCGTAAGCCCTGCATACCTGTCTCCCTCCAATGCTCATGAAAGGCGATACAACAGGGCACATAGATGCACAAGGTCAGTCATTGAACGCACATTTGGCATACTAAAATTAAGATTCAGGTGTCTACACAAGAGTGGTGAGGCCTTGCAGTATATGCCGCAGACAGTCTACATAATTGTGGCAAGCAGCGCCATACTCCACAACATTGCATTCAGGCGGGGATTGCCAATGGAGTAGTCAGATACAGACTCGGGGGATGAAGAGCCTGGACACCCAGCCCACCAACAAAGTGAGGGAAGTTCAGCAGCAGAGGGGAGAAGGGGCAGGGACCACAAAGCCAGACATTACTTTTCAAGGTACGTCATTAACATTCACAAATATGCACAAAAAACTACATAAGAGAGAGTCAAACTGTGTATTGTTATATGCCTTTAATTCAAGGTCATATTGATTGAGTCTATAGGACAACCTGTTCATCTCAGATAACTTTGACGACACAAATTTGAAATGCAAAGTGGTTACTTCACCACAACAAAAAGGGAAATGAATGTAAAAAAATAAATATTTATCTTTTTCCCCTCTGTCCTGCATGTGTGGATCTGGCACTTGGGAGCACAGACTGCAGACTGCTACTTCTCCGCTGGTTTGGGGCATCAGCAGTGGAAACACTGCTGCGGCTGGGCACTTCACTGTCAGCAGTGTCTGTGTCTCTTCCGGTAGCTACCATGCTCGTTTGCATAGCCTCAACAGCAGCAGTGATTTGTTGTAGGCCCCTTGCTACATAGCCAATGTAGTGACCCATTTCTTCCTGCAGGGTCAGGGTGCGTTTACTGTGCAGGCTTGTGGCCGTTGTCAGCTGACCAATTGCCCTTGTCATGGAGTGCATTTTATGTGACTTGCTGCGCTCCATCCTCCTGTTCTGTGCTCTGTCCTCTTTAAGCTCTGTGTACAGCTGCACAATAGCTTCAGCCATGGCATCAACTTTTCCCTTCATACTGGCCTAATTGTCAGACAATTGTTTTGTGATTTTATCAAATCCCCTGCTCAGCTTCATATTTATCACCCTCATATGCTTCTGTTGCAGTTGTAGAATCTTTAGCATTGATTTCTCAAGGCCAGAAAAAGGAGACGGATTAACTGCCATGGTGTTGGCAGGACCGTACCTATGGATTTGGAGTAGCCTTCGGGATCGCTGGATCAAACGGTGTACCCTGCCCCTTGTGCCCAGAGTGCGACATGTGCTTGGTTGCTGTTGTGGGCTGTTGTGTCAAGCGCTTGTGCACCCCACATTGACATTGAACAACTTGGATCAGCCAGCCCTTCGTCCATCTGGCCCAGCTCCTGCTTAGAATCTGTGTCTTCTTCCCTTGGTTCTCCTCCCAAAGATGTATCTATGTTGCAAAAGGAGAAATAAAGGAACCTTTTGAGTCACTATGTCTGTGGTGGTTCTATGTTCACAACTCATGTCAGTCCCTAACATCAATGTTTGTGTCATGTGCTACATTTCCCATGATGCACCAACTGTGACTTTTTTATCATGTAGATGGAGCATGTAGATGCAGTTTGGCCTGTGTGTGGTGTATGCATGTGGGGTGCTGGCTTGATTGTGACATAATATGGTATCTCTTCTCACTTACCTGTGGGTGGTAGAGGTTGGGATGTGTCCAGGCTTCCAATTACCACTACTGCCTCCGGCTCTAGGGTGGCTTCCACCATTGCATCTGGTGTGGAGGCTTCCGGAGGCTGGATGAGCCACCTCCTGTTTGTTGGGCATCATACCTCCTCTTTTTTATGTCATCGATTGACCTGTCAGCTACACCGAGGGCATTCACGCGCAGCTGCATGTCACGCCATATTTTTCTTTTGTCAGACTCTGGCATGTTGCAGCAATCCTCAATGATTATGTCTATAAATGCGAGCGTTTAGCGTATCGCAATTTGTGACTCACAATTTTGCGTTGCAAGTCACTTGCGAGTCGCTATTTGGGGTACGTTTGTGTAGGTACATTCAATTTAGCAAGTCATAATTTGCGAGTCCCAATTTGGCACAAATTGCGACTCGCTAAAACCTGCGGTCGTACATCTGGCCTATGATCAGGTAAATTAATGTCTCTTTACTCTTACAGTGAAGCCCCAGTAACTGTATGATTACCCTGACTGCCAGGCAGTCATAGGGTGTCAGCCTAACATCCGAGAATAATAAAAGTTTATTAACTAATTCATAGTAAGACCAGTTTAAAACTGAATGTGCACATCACCCTGCCTGTTGCATGTGGGTCGGACATAGAATGACAGCAATGATTTATTTGAAAAATGTAACTTTGAGGCAGCTGCAATGACCCCAGTGCTTAATTTGAGCTGGGTGTTGCTGGTGGGGGCCACGGGCACTTATTTTTCCGTATCACAAGAGAGTAAAAACCACACAAAACAGAAAGATGGAGGAAGAGAAAGATGACAAAACCGTCACAAAAGGAAAATCGGAAATCCTGTAAGAGTGTAATAAAGGGTCAAATAGTGTCTGGTAGGGGATTGAAGAGATATGAGGTGAATTTAAGACTAATCAACTTTGATATTTCGTGCACTGGAGTTCATTTGCACTGGCACCGGGCTTTTGAGCAGAGCTTTGGACACCAGCAGTCATTCTTTTACAAATGAAACCCTGACTAACACATGAGAGCTCTGCTGCAGGACCCATGCCTCAAAAGGATAAATATAAAAGAAGTCTTGTTTTAGTCCTAAGTAACTATGGCAGTAGTTACTACTACAATTAAATACTAAAGTACATTTTTCTGAAAGAGGTTAAATCTGTAACTGGATCCTATTTATATAATATAGGTGGTAGTTATGCGCTATGGAAAATTTGGTGGCTATGCCATGTTTATGGAACTTCTCTGTAAAGTTTGTAGACCCAACCAGGCTTTAATGAAGGAATGGTATGACCAAAATTCTACCACTGTGGAATTACACCCTGGATAGAAAGTGTGGGTCTTCGAACCTGTGGAGCCCGGTGCCCTTCTTGACCATTGGACTAGACCTTATGAGGTGATTAAGAAGAAGGGTAAGGTCACTTAGGTGGTGGACATTAAGACCCCCCAGACAACTGCACAGGGTGCTTCACATCAATTGCCTCAAACCACACTTTGAGAGGTCGGGGCTCACCATGCTTATGGTGACAGATGTGGCAGAGGAATAGGAGAGTAAACCTCGCCCTAACCACTTAGCCTCAGAGGACAAGAATGGGTCTGTGGAAGGAGTGATCCTTTTCCCCACTCTGACTCCTGAACAACAGAGAGACTACCACCAAGTGTTGTGTCAGTACTGCTCTCTGTTCCCCCTTATCCCTGGGACAACCCACATGTGTGCCCATGATGTGGATACATGGGACAACTTCTCGGTTAAGAATAAGTCTTACAGATTGTCAGAGAAGGATAGGGCCAGCACAAGGGGGAAGTCGCTAAGATGCTGGATTTAGGGGTGATAGAACCGTCTAGTAGTCCCTGGTCCAATCCTGTTGTTCTGGTACCAAAAGCTGCCCCACGGGGCAGCACACCTGAACTGAGGTTCTTTGTGGATTACAGAGGGCTACATTCTATAACCACAACTTCCTATCTCTGGGGCAGATGAGCTTATTGCCAGTTTAGGGGCTGCCCAGTACTTGATATTAAATCAGGGTACAGGCAGATCACCCTAACAGAGGGAGCCAAGGAGAGGTCAGCCTTTTCCACTCCGTAGGGCCACTACCAGCTCAGGGTGAAACCCTTTGGATTAAAGAACGCCCCGACCACCTTCCAGAGGCTTGTAAACCAGGTACTTGCCGGTTTGGCGGTCTTCTCAGCTGCATACCTGGATGACATAGCTGTCTTCAGTAACAGTTGGGAGAGCCACATCTTTCACCTCCAGGAAGTGCTTCAGGCCTTGCAACACACAGGCCTGACTATCAAGGTCAGTAAGCGCCAGAGAGTCAGGGGTTTGTGGTGCACTTGGGATACCTGGTGGGCAGGGGAAAGGGCAATTAATTCAGGCCAAGATAGAAACCATCATGGCCTGGCAGCCCCCCAAAACCTGGACTTAGGTTGGAGCATTCTTGGGCCTCACGGGGTGCTATAGGTTTGTCAAGGCCTATGGCACCATTGTTGCCCCTTGACAGAGCTGGCTTTAATGAAGCAGCTCAGAAATGTCATTTGTACAGAGGCATGCCAAAAAACATTTGCCTCCCTCAAGTAAACCATGTACACAGCTTCTATGGCCAAGGCCCATGACTTCTTCTAGGAGTTTATCATTCAGACAGATGCCTCAGAGCATTGTATAGTGGCAGTACTTTCACAGCTCAATGAAGAGGGCTTGGACCAAACTGTAGCCTTCATCTCCAGGAGGTTGCTTCCCAGGGAAAAGAGCTGGACTACAATAGAAAGAGAAGATTTTGCTGTGGTCTGGGCACTGAAGAAGTTGACGCTATACCTTTTTGGCACTCACTTCCTGATTCAGACAGACCACAGGCCCCACAGGTGGCTCATGCAAATGAAGGGTGAAAATCCAAAATTGTTGAGGTTGTTCATTTCCCTACAGGGTATTAACTTGAGTGTGGAACACAGATCAGGAGTAGACCACACCAATGCTGACGGTCTGTCCAGGTTATTCCAGGTTAGTGATGAGAACTTCATAGAGGTTGGGTAGTTCTCCCCAATTTCAGCAGGGAGGGACACATGTTAAACATGTCATGCTTAGGGTGGTCCCCCAATTTTTTGCCTTTTATCTCCCACTTTTCTAGCTGTATCTTTTTGTTGGCTCCAAGACTCTGAGCACTTTGCCACTGCCAACAAGTGCTAAAATGGATGTGCCTCCCCCCTAAAACATGGTGACATTGGTGCATACCTGATTGGCATATATAGTTTACCTGTAAGTCCCTTTTAAAATGGTATACTATATACCCAGAGCCTGTAACCTAAATGCATACTAGTAGGCCTGCAGCACTGATTGTGCCACCCACACCTGTAGCCTTTCAAACTATTGCAGGGCCTGTGTGTGTAGTTTACTGCCACTACTACTATCCATTAAAACCTCTTGCCAAGCCTTAAGCTACCCTTTTATTACACGTAAGCCTCCCCTAATGTAGATGCTAAGGGCAGGGTGCTGTGTAACTAAAAGGTAGGACATGTACGTTTAAGTTTTAAATGCCCTGGCAGTGACAAACAGCTAAATACATTTTTCACTGCTGTGAGGCCTACTCATTCCATAGACCCACATTGGGGATTCCTTAAAATGCCTTTTAAGCTGTAATTCTTGATTGAAAAGGAGTAGCTCCTTCATGTTTAATATCTTTGGAACTGTAGTGCTAAATCCTCTTTAGTGGTAAAGATGGATTTGACATGCCCATTTTAGAAATGCCTGTTTTAAAAAGTGGACCTTTCTTTGCTCTTAGATTTACTGTGTGTGCCTGCAGCCTGCCTCCAGTACACATCAGGGCTTGGTGACTGCTGCACTCTGTGCATACTTTCTAGACAGGCACAACACAGGAAGGGCTGGGTGTGACAGGGAATACAAGTCAAGTCAATTAAAACTTTATTTAGCTACGTTCTGGCCATAAAAGTAAATTTTTACGTAAAACACATACATTCTGAATTAACATACATTTTTAATTAAAACTACACTGGGTTAAAATGTATTCACAATAAAAGAGACATATTCTAACGACCCGGGTCATTATTGTTAACACACCAGATTATTTCTCTTACGAATTTCCTCTGATAAAAAACGTGCGTCCCCATAACAAACAGGAGGAGAAGAAAGCATTTGTAGGTAGATCAATACTGGTCTTACTTGTGCAAAATAGCAATCTCTTAAAAGTGGTAGGATGTATTTAGCACGCAGCTTAGTATAAAAACCACAAAAGAACATAAAGTGCATTAAGTCTTGGTCAGAAAATTATCACATGCACATGGTTGCAAGGAGCCTAACTTTGAGAAACTTTGGGTACAGTTAGGAGCCAGTGGATACAATTACATCTAAATCCAGATAAAAGAAATAGAAGATGCAGATTGTTAACAAAAAACCAAAAGGATTGAGTTAAAATTCCAGGACTTATAATCATAAAATATCTACATGTAGGTTTCTTAAGTTCATTTGCTTCTCCATCCAACTGTCTCCTCATTAAGAATTGTGTTTTTTAAGATTTTCACAGCTTTAGGATGCAGCTTTCTAGGTTGATTAAATAGCTTTGGTTGTCCATGAGCTGAAAGCTGCTGTGAGATATTGTTTAACCAAGGAATTTCTGCAGCTCTATCTAATCTCATGCAGTCCTCTAAAATAGTCTGGTTTAGATTTGACTCTTCACTGGACCACAGTTTTAGCCACCATATCAGGGGTGCTACAGCAATATTATTTGTCAAGTAGCGATGCCTTAGTTCCTCATGTATAATAAAAGCTGGAATGCTAGAGGGAGCAGCTAGGAGTTTACGTAAATGTTTATTTTCTACTCTTTGAAGTTCATTGCAGTACCTGTAATGCATTTCTCATTGTATATTTTCAGCAGTGGTTGTATGGGTTTGCTTCCTAATCTTCTAGCGAAGTCCAGTGAGGCTCCAGCTGCTCTTGCCAAGGTGTTTTTCTTTAGAGCACGCTGTGCTACCTAGGTGCCCTTTTCATCAAATAACACACCCAAATATGGGTATGTGGGCACATTGGTTAGCACTCCTTCTTTACAAGGAAGGGATCTGGTCCCTCTTTTTGGTAACCAATTGGCATTATATGAGATTTGGTAAAATTGACTGCAGGGTCAAGAGCTACCATAAAATCAGTAAAAGTGGTAACTAAAGATGTCAAAGCAATCGGGGTCCTGGCAATTGAAACTGCATCATCCGCATATAAAAGTGCTGGGATTGATTTAGAACCTACTCTAGGGATGTCTAGACACGAGTTTGACAGCACTGCCCCCAACCTATTTATATAAAGTATAAATAAAATTGTGGCAAGAGTGCACCTCTGCCTCACTCCTCTTTTTACCTTCCAGGCATTAGATAGGGAGTCATCCTCATTATACCTTACAGAGGCAGTCAAATTTAGATGGGACCAGTGCAAGAAACTTACTAAATTCCTGTCCATCCCTATTTCTACCAGCAAATGCCATAACTTAGACCTATTTACCCTGTCAAAAGGGGTCATTAAATCCATAAAAGCCAAAGACATACGTCCTCTGCATATATCTGTTCAAAGTGGCTAACCCACCGGTCGGCTGGAATTACACACTCTACTCTTGACATGATATTATCTTTAAAAAAGGAGCTGTTTACTACTTTCCAACATTTTGCACTATCGGCTTGTGTACCCGTCTGTGTTAGATCATCCCATGCCTGCTCCCTTAAAGCAGCCTTCCTTGATTTTAAGGCTGAATCATATGCTTTTCTTCGAGTTTTAATCAGGTCAGGATCTCTATGTACACTTTTTTTAATACAACCATAAGGGCTTTGTGGGCTTTGTAGCAATCGACATTAAACCACTTGACCTCCTAGTACCTGCCATTGAGCTTTTTACCAGTTAACTTTTTACCAATTAGCTTAGTTAATGTGTCATACGCCTCTAGTACTTCTGTGGGCTCGCTATGTACATTTAGGCGACAACCAATTTCCTCTTTGCCCTCAGTATATAACTCAGCTAAAAAGAGCTCGGAACAATTTTCTCCCATCTTATTTTTCAATCCTGGGCCGTAGGCCAAAAGTCCCCATTTGCGAAGGTTCTTGGCTCCGCACCCCGAAAGACCAAAAGACCTTTAGTTTCCGCAATAATCGGATTATAGTCGCTAAAACCAGTTTGGACCGCCCTAACTTCCCACATATGTTGATATAGAGGGGCTGAAATTACAAGAGAATCTATAGTGGAAGGAGTGTTCAAAATGGGCCACAGGTGGTAAATCTTCATATGTCTCCCCACCTAATAAACAATTTGATTTACACCGACATATATTAAAATCCCCCGTTATAACTATTTCGTAGGGAGTATATCTCTCCTGAGCAAGTTCCTCTAAAAAGATTTTAAGAGCAGTTAGATGTTCACTCTCGTAGTCCCTACAAAATGAGTTGTAAACATTTACAATTATCAGAATTACACCACTTAAAAAAGTCAGTTCTACTGCTAAAACATGTGGAGAGGGGCTAGGAAGACCCTTGATGGTGCAAGACAGTTTAAGCGAAATTAGGGTAAGCAAGCCACCCTTCTCTCTTCCTACAGTTGATGAGGATGCAGATTTAAAAAATGAGGCAAAACCATCCATTACAAAGGAGTCAGAATTATCCCAGGTTTCTTGGAGTGCAATGATGTGGCCCGTCTTTATTACCACTAACCACTGTTCGTGATCTTTTTTTGCCTTCAGACCTGCAATGTTCCATGTCATAAGGTGCACACCAAAGAATCTATCACTTTGTCACAAGGTGGTTGTGACAGACTAATCAATTGTGCTCTTAATGGATGACTTATACTAGCCGTTATTACTGAAGGGGTTGACTGTCAGTCCACACAGTCCAAATCCCTAATGGTGCAAATCTATTTGTGAGGGGAATTAATGTGTTCCTAGCAGAGCTCACTACTTGTGTTTGTGATGCCCTCCCTTGGGGCAGAATTAATCTATTGCCCTCCAATGTGAAGTGTAGTGGCCCATCTGGATAAAACAACAGAAAGTGGTAAAAACCTGTATTCCCGTAAACGCCACAGCTCTCATCTGGCCTTGTAACATGGCTCTTACGTGTACAGGGTGGGTTACATTAACCACAATGCAATCCCCACTCCTATCTTTCCTTGTGACTTTCCCTACCCAACCAACTGTTCTGGTCATAATGATGTGGGGGAACAAAAGATCGCCCATGTGATTGTGTTTTGCCCAGCCAGTGTGTTACCTTGTGTATTAAGTCCATTGTTTTCTCTTTGGTGTTCTCCTGTAGGGGTGGAACTCCTACTAGGACAGTCACACGCGGGGTTGACTCGAGGGGCAGGTGTAAAACTTCAGATCTAAGACTCACCAGGATATTGGGTTTAACAGGTTCGGGCAACTGGACTCATTTTCATTCATCAGTCCAGTCTCCTCAGGCGCAGCCCCAAGAGGATTACGCAGAGCTGGGGCTGGGTCTGAAGCAATTCCTTGGGCTATGCCATTTTCGGGAAGCCCGGTCGTTCTTTGTAGGCCTATACAACCTGAGTTCTGCATACTATCTCTTGATAACTGCTGTGACACCTTCTGTACCCTTGGCTTACTATTGTTAGTTAACAACCCCATATTTTGTGAGTGACTATTGCAGTCATTCGCCTTAGCCACTAACAGACAAATCTGTCCACTTGGTGCTAAACCTGTGCAGACGGGGTACTAGCAGTAAGACATTTGTTTGCCTGAAGTAGTAGTAATTCTAGTTGATCCAGCCTGACACGAATAGGGCTAAGGTGCGATTTTATAATTTTTTTAACTTTTACAGAGTGGCTATAAAAAATTTGTCCCAGTCCCACATTAATTTGATCTTCAATACATAACACAGTTTGCTTTTTGGGCTGGAGAGCTACTTTCCTGCCTCCACCTCTTTTCTATTTTACTGATGGCTCAAGTAAGGAGGGGCCTTCATCTTGGTTGTCATCAACCTCGTCACTCAAATGGGTGTCAGCCAATGGTGATGGCACAGGCTCACTTTGCACTGTATGAGATGAGGTGTTCGATGGTACCGGGCTTGAGGGCAGGCTGGTCAATTCCAGCAAAGAACGCCGCTCAGTTAAGGCAATTTCCTTGGATAAAACATTTGCAGCCCTGGTCAAAAAAGAGTAGTCACCGCTGCCCCCCACTGGATCCTTTCATGGGTTGCTTCCTCTTAGACATGCCTTCCCTAGCTGAGAACAAACTAATTTGTTACAAACTATTTCCGATAATTGCAAAAAGATGGAATGAGACAGTAATCCAGTAATCACTGAGTCATAGCTGCCAATATCAGTAGATAATCAATTAGTAGTCGATGGCTGCCAAGAGTTCAAAAAAACAAAACAGTCAAGTTGGTTCATGTAATGACCCACACCCCTCAAAACCTTTTCATTAACCTTACAGTCAAAGACTCACTTAATTTGGGACCTGCCAGGTTTTCATGGAGGGAGTTCAATGTTCCACAATGCGGCCCATAAGTCAAAAGAAAGAGAGCTGGCCCAGCCCTGCCTCTTCCTGGCAATGACGGGCAAGGACGGGCCCACCCTTGGCCCGCGCACGTCCCGCGCTGCGGGAGTCTTCAAGCGCTTTCGAGCGCTACACTGCCGACTTGCTCCTTCCTCCTGGGAGAGCAAGGAATGCTGGAGTAAGCAGTCCCCAGCCACCACAGCCACAGAACAGCGCGTCCATCTGCATACTGATTGCCTTACTGAGCAGGGAAAGGGAGAAGTGGTTTGCACTTACATCTGAATAGGTTGTCACACAAAGGGCTCATTTACACCCTACTAATAATTAGGAGCCAGGGCTGGGCTGAAAGGGGTAATTGTGCACTTCGTGGGGTTCCTTAGAAGTCACCCTCCACATCAAAGGCACTTGTGAGTATAAGTACTAGGGCTCTGGTCCTATCAAATCAGTACACTACTGGACCTAGAAGAAACTCTGCTGAAGTGAAGACTGCTGTGATGAAGGGTTGCCACTCTGCTGTGCCTGACTATTCTAAGGAACTGCTTCCCTGGTTTGTTGAGCTGCACTGCTGCCTGCTGATCTCTGCCCTGCTAGAGGTCCAAGGACTAAGCCCCAAAGTGACTCCAAGGACTTGCTGGCTTGCCACCTGGTCTCCCCGTGGTCTCAGGGACATCAAAGATCTTCATCTATTGACCTGCTGAAACTGTACTGGTCCCACTAGACTGGCTGACTCCCGTGCCCCTTTGACCTTATTTGTTCCCCCCTTTTTTGGCCTAGTGGTTGTTAAAATACCTAATTTATTCCATTTTGCTGTTTTACTCTTGCTTTTGCAACTTTGTACTGCGCTCTTAAACCCGTAAGGGTCATCTTTGCGCTTTATAAAACTTTTCACATAAATAAAGACCTCATGATCTGCTCAATTCCAGCTCATCGCATCATTCTGTAAGTACAGTACTTTGCTTTGTAGGAGCATGCCTGATTACCAGTTAGTGCTACTGAGGATTGAGTTTAGTGCTTAATTCCAGCTCCTTACCTCGTTCTGCAAGTGTAAGCACTTTGCTTTTTCGGAGCGTAGTGCTCTGCCCGAGCTAGGAGCTTGCAGCCGGGGGACTCAGCATGTCTCTTCTCTCCCCACCAAAAACAAAGAACAAGTGGTGCGTTCTGTGTGGAGCGACGCTTTTGTGCACCACGGCCTGACAGGTCACTGAGGCGACAGAGAGCGCGCTGCCTCAGGTTGCCTGCTCCGGAAGAGGACTCAACGCTTCATTTTTCCATCGGTGGCCCCCATGAGAAACCTCCACGCTGTGGGGTCCACCTCAGTTGCCCAGGGCCTCCCTACCACTTATCTCCATACCCCATATTTGGGCTCCTGACAGGTACTGTGGTGAAGCGGGGCCCGCATGGGGGGAAAATCCACATCTCCGACCTGCTCTGCCTCGCTTGTGGCATTTCACAGTCAAGTATTTTGCCTATATAATCCCCAAGGCCCTCGTCGTGCGAAGTAGGGCTCAGGGACATTGTGTGGCTTCATGGACCTGATGGTCTATCCTGCGAGGGGCTCCTGATTGGGGTGATACCATTCTGTATTGGCTAGTGAGACCGCACACGAAAGGAACTTTGCTAAAAATATAATTTCCTGCATGTGAAAATGCTCGTACATTTATCAGCACTGCTTTTGTATTTATCTCCTAAAAAGTTATATTTCATGATCTACTGATTGGATTTATTTGTTGCAGATATATATTCCGTATTTTTCTAAACCTGTGTGTAGTTCTTTTGTGGTGTATTCATTGTGTTACTGTGTGTGTTGCACAAATACTTTTTGCATTGCCTCTTATGATACGTCTGCCTGCTCTGCTCCAACCTACCAGAGGGTGAGCACAGGTTATCCTAGTTACCCTGACTAGAGTGGTGTGTTCTCCCTGGCTTAGGTGCATACCCTAGCCATACCCAACACGCACAAGACCTGTCACCCAGGGCTCTTAAATTCACAAATGTGGAGGTGGAACTTTTTACCATTTTTCTTCACCAATCACTCACTTTCTTACGAGGTAGTGTCCTTCCACTTTATTTGCCTTATTTTATAAAACAATGTTTTTTATCAAGTGACAGTCATATATCCCATCTAATATTAAAAATGGGAAAATGGTGTATCTACCAAAAAACCACACCTGTAGATGTGTTTATATTACAAAAATTGTGAAAAAAGCAAAATGGCACATCACGTGCGCACCACCAGTCGAGCTTGCTCATCATCGGTAACCATTTTACTTAAAAAAGTATATAGTGTCCCAAAAAAAAGTGCTCCAAAAAATCTCCAAAAACACCGTATGTGCTTTGCGACTACCACACAAACAAGACCCAGTGATATATAAAACTGAAATAAGATACACAGTTTACCAATTTTGTTCTTTCCTTGTGCGCTCATTCAGAAATTTAAAACCGGCTGCATTTATGCAGACCACTTCCTTTCTCAGCCGACATGTTTCATTGCCAATCAATCTTTCAGGCAATTTCGTCAGGGCAGGGTCATTCGTCGCTATTGTTGGAAACTGGTGCAATTTCTAAAAATAACTGTCAAATGACAAAACAACACCATGGCTAGGTTACTATAACACATCTTCTCTCCCAACTTTAAAAACATACATTACTACAGGGCCTTTCATTACTCATCTTTACCATGTTGGGGCCAAAGTCAATCGTACCAGCTCTCCACTCATTGCCAAGAACTCCAGCCGTAAGTTCCTCTTCTCATAGGCGTTTCCTACAATAGGTTTCTAGATATAAAGAAAATCGATGAATACTCTTGTCTTTTCACCATTTATTCCCTCTTTCTATCCCTTTTGGAGACACTACGGGCTTCTACCCCGCCTTCTTATATGCTCATGTCTTTTTGCCATTTGATCCCTCTTTCTATCCCCATAGGGGACACTACTAGCTTATCCCGCGCCTTCTTATCTCGTTATTTTATTATACATTGTAGCTTATACACGAGCCATGAGTATGTTTAAATGCGGCATTTCAATTTCTCACAATCTGCCTCACCTCAATTTCGCTTCTATGAAATGCTTCGCCACCTCACCGATCCTTAATCTTAAATGCTACATGATGCTTCCCACATATACTCTGCTATATGCTGCAAGTCCCATTTATCTTACCGCCCTTCTTGACTCGGGCGCGTCTTCTCATCTCTCGGTGCCGGCTCTGCATGTTTTACAAAGGCTACGTGGACAACGTCTTGCGTTACTCGCTTCTAGGCATGTGGTACACTATAGGATAACGGCGGCCATCTTAAACTTCCCTCTTTTCTTAGTATCACGATACAAGTCTGGTGATCCACACTCCCTGGAGTCCATTTTTTCTATATTTTCATTGTGTTCTTTTGTTTGTGGTCATATATCAATATATATCAGGGCGAGCCCCACCCATTTCAGTAATTTAAGGTTTCACATACTTAAAAGGATTAAAATGTGGGATAGCATTAAATTATGATTTCCTAATGCCATCCACGTCTAGCTGCGCTCCACATTCTCAGGGATATACGAACTACGATCTGGAGACAAATTGTGCTAACCCATTTCAGACTCATTTAAACCACTTATTATTCATGGCGGCCATATTGGATTGGGACCCTGTCTCAATAAACTTTATTGTCCCTACACTCCAAACATCAAAAGTTTTAGTTTATACACCAAATGGAGGAACCAGGGAAGGTCCATCTCACGGACACCAACAGAACCCAATCTTATGAATGGATACTTTACACTTAATTTCTTACTTTGTTCCATTCAATAAAATAGTTTAATCGAGTTTGGTCACATCTCTTCAGCGTGCCTCTTTCATTGCCCAGGTGGAATGGTGGTTTCATTATGTGGGGATCTAGGGCGAGAGTGTACCAGTTTGTCATTCAAATTGCTTGATCTTTTAAAAGAAAACCTGGGTGGGGGCATTTTTAACTCAGTCGTCGATAGTATAGCCCAGTGTTTCCTTATAGATTGTCTAATCTGGGTCGCCAAAGGATCAACCATCATCACAACCTCATATTTTTCTCTAACAAAGCACTGCGAGGAGTGTTCAGCGCTCTTTTTTGTGCCTGATTCACAATTCTATGTGGATAATCTCTCTTTCTTAATTTTTCGCATAGTTCTTCTGATTGTGCCAGAAATGATGTCGTCGTGGAGCAATTCCTGCGATACCGCAGGAATTGACCCACAGGGAGATTATCACGTAATGCTCTCGGATGATATGATTTGTAATGTAGCAAGGAGTTCTTGTCAGTTAGCTTTTGATGTACTTTACTCTCTGCCTTAATATCCAGATCAAGGAACACCACTCCCTGATTACTGTAAGTCCAAGTGAAGCGTAAACTGGCATCCTGGCCATTCAGCCAGTTCAAAAACTCCACCAGGGACTCCTCTCCACCGGACCAGATACATAGCACATCGTCTGTATATCTCTTCCAGAGGTGGACATTCCTCTGGAAGGGATTAGACTGATTGTGAATACAATTTTCTTCGAACTGGCCAACATAGATGCAGGCCAAGCTCGGTGCTATGGTCGCGCCCATTGATGTACCCGTAGTTTGTAAATACAGGGCGTCTTTGTAGCAAAAATAGTTGCGTGTAAGTGCCACCTCTATACACTGTAGCACGAAGGACTGTGATGTATCCTAGAATCATTCCTGTTGCCCCAAGGCGCGCGCTGCTGCCACCAGCACAGCGTCCTGGGGTATACAGGTGTAAAGTGACTCTATGTCAATTGTTACCAGGAAATCACTGGCGGCGTCAAACTCAATGTCCTGTAGTATATTTAGAACATCAGTGGTGTCCTGAACAAAAGATCTTTGGTTCACCACTGATTCCCTCAAGAAAAAAATCTGAGAATTGGGACAACTGCTCTAAAACCAACCCTATGCCCGAGACAATTGGTCTACGGGGGGGGGGGCCTTTGGGGTTTATGAATTTTGGGTAGGATATAGAAAGCCGGCTCTACAGCTCCTTGTTGGTAACCAGAAGCCCAATTTCTAACAAATGTCTTCCACCTCTGTAAGGCTCTTCCTTGTAGTTGCTTTTTGTGTCAGAGGCATTTGGATCGCCCTGCTACTCCATCAATCCTCAGGGGAGGACAGCCTCTGGCACTGAATCCTCATCTTACCAGAGAAATTGTATGTTCACCTTTTTAACTACAACCAACCAACTCTAGTGTCTCCTGCAAGATAAACAGGAATATGTGAATATCCACTTCTATAACAAAGCAAATAAAAAATGTATGTACATGTTAGTAATTAGTGCCTCTTTATTAAGGATTAATGAACAACTCGTGCTTGTCCTGGTCCTATCTGCCTAAATGTTCATCTGCTCAGGGTGAGGCTGGCTTTCAAAGCAGTGGCCACACTACAATTCTGAAAGAATGAGTGGAGTAATGTCTATATAGTTGTACAGGACCACTATGAAAACAATAAGCACACCAGGTGGTTCTGGCTTTTAAAACTGCTGCCCCAACCCAGGCATGACAAAATACAAAGGTGGCGGGGCCCTCGGACTCATCCCTGCCCTATGGGGTGAGAGGATATATGAGTGTGTATCCTATCAGGACAATGAAGCACTAAGTGACTGTCCACCCGAATATCACAATGTGAATCACAGAGGTAGTCACATACTCTTCTTTGGGTGACTTCATTGACTCTGAAAAGGTGGCCATAATAGACTCCAAACCCCACCCCACCCCAAAAGTGTTGAAACCCCTAAGGGGGTGAGAGTCTCTCCCCTCAGACTCCTCCCTGCCCTACGATGTGAGAGGACATAGGAGAGTGTATCTTGGCTAAAAAATGCAGCACTAAGTCACTGGCCCCCCATTTCACACTTGATGATACAGGTAGCCACTTACTCTCCTTTATGTGGCTTTATTGTCTCTAAATAGTTTACCCTGATAGACTCTCCCATGGACATGTTCACTGTCTTAAAAAAGATGGCCCTGATAGACTCTCTCTTGAAAACCTTTACTGTTTCAAAAGGGAAGGAACTAAAAGACTCTCTCATGGGCATGCTCTTTGTCTTAAAAGAGAAGGCCCTCATAGACTTTCCCATGGACCTCTTCAATGTCTCAAAAGAGATAGTCCCAGTAGATTCTCTCAAGGGTGGCTTCACTGGTTCTGAAGATGATGGCCTTCGTTGGCTGTCCCATTGACATCTTCGCTGTTTCAAAAAAAATAGCTACGCTGGAGTCTCCTATGAACACATTGACTGCCTCGGTAGGAATGCCCATGGTTGACTTTCCCATTGCAAACTCCATTGTTTCAGAAGCAAAGGTCCCAGTGGGCTCCATGTGCGTAGCTTCACTCTTTCAGGAGGAACGGCCGGGTTGACTTTCCTGTGAGTAGCTTTGCTGTTATAGAAGGGATGGCCAGGTGGACACTTTCATGCATCAGAAGGGGATGGCCCTGGTAGACTATCACATGCAAACCTTCACTGTTCCGAAGAGATGGCTGTGGAGGACTCTACCATGGAAATCTTTATTGTCTCAGAATGTATGATGACAGTGGATTCTCCTGTGGTTATCTTCACTGTTTCTGAAGGGATGGCCCCA
Source organism: Triturus cristatus (assembly GCF_964204655.1). Lineage (NCBI taxonomy): Eukaryota > Metazoa > Chordata > Amphibia > Caudata > Salamandridae > Triturus > Triturus cristatus. Next base: position 259,503,590 of record NC_140581.1, on the reverse strand, counting down.
GTGGACTCTCACATGGACATCTTTACTGTTTCAGAAGAGCTGGCCCTGGACTACTTTACCATGAAAATCTTCACCGCCACAGAAGTAATGGCCTTAGCTGATTCTCCTGTGGGACACTTTACTGACGCAGAATGGATGACCTCATTGGCCCTTCCATGGACAGCTTCACTGTTTCTGAAGAAATGGGCCCGGTGGACTCATCCGCGGGCAGCTTCCCTGCTTCAGAAGGGGCGGCCTCAGCACACTATGACTGCTCTTCTTTATGATGTCCATTGTCCAGTATAAAGATGGTAATTTCATTTTAATCTCTAAATATTGACAATCATATGTAAGTGACTGTTCTCCTTAACATGTAGGGTTCACAATCAGCATTTTAGCTATAAAAACTATGCCTGAAAGAAACATATTTCTTTTCCTTGGAAGTCAGTTCAAGGTCATCACTGACACCTATCAGAAGACACTTTTTATATTATGTCACCAAGCCCTGAAAGGCTCATTAGGACAGACAAAACAAATCATCCTCCTTCATTTGAAGGTCGAGCCTATCAGAGAGGGCAAGCTTCCGAGTTGCAAAAAACATTCTGTGGGCTTACCTAGAACACGAAGGAGCCTGTAGCCCGTCCATTGCTTGACATTGGTTAACTTTACTGTCACTCTTATTTGCTTGCTTTCCTTTGAATGGCTTTGCATGTTTCAGCCTGTCCATCTTGTGTTTGCCTCCCACATAGAGCATAGCCTCTTTAGTTGGCGGGATTCTCTGCTTCCTATGGTCACTGTTAGGGAACTCCTTTTTTCTTTTCAATTAAGCAGTTCATGGGATTGCATGTGTTTTCCAGCTGTCTCTCTTGTGTGCATTTCTCCCCCCTCCACATGGCTCTCTTTCCTGGCCATGTGCTTCTCTCTCCCAACAAGCATTTATGTTGCTCGTTCTTTCCCTGCCTGCTGTCTGCTTCTCTTCCATCTACTTTGATTCTTCACTCCCCACAAGCTCCACAATCTATTCCTGCTTATACTTTATTATTTTTTTTAAAAAGCACTTCAATTTTTGTTCTACTTTTTAAAAAAATTGTATTGATACATATTGAATCTGTAAAGTTTAAAAATAAGTGTCCCTTCATAGGTGTGTGCATGCATGTTGAACTGCCAACAAAATTATTAAGCAACAGCAACGTCACATCTTATTTATTTTTTAGATATGCTGCACAGCAACTGCGAGGATGTACAGCACGGTTAAAGAACATTGACTAAGCCATTAGGACATTTTGTCAAAGCTGATTGGCTTTGCCAGTGTTTGTTAGGGTAAACAAGTCATCTTCATTGAATCCAGTGTCATTTATTACACTGTTGAATCCAATTTCAATGACTGAGCGACAAACGTTTTTTCGCAAGCTTATTGATGATCAATAAGAGCCTGATTATGACTTTGACGATGCAACGCCGGGTCTGCCCCATCGATGCACCGCCAAAGATGTGGTCAGACCGCCCACCAGATTAGGAGTTTCCTCCTGTCTGGCAGGCTGGTTTTTGCTACTAACCTTAATAAGAGAAACTCCTTTCATTTTCTGATATTGTGTTTCCCCTCTAGAAACAGAGCAACGAGGTGCTCTGCCAAACCCGTTAGCAGAAGCCCTGATCCCCAGGGGTGAGTGCTCACTTAAGCTTTGGTCTTTGAGTCCGTGGACCACGGCCATCGCGGTTGCACCTTAACTCAGACAACTTTATTGTGCAGTTCAAACACTCCCCTAAAGGGATCAGTATTATGTAAAGGGATTTTTAACCGCGGAGGGCGAAGCCTTCGTCTAGCAACACTCGCCTGTGCCCTAAAATAAGCCACACTCACAATGGATGTGCCAGTTACTTGCCTGAGGTGTTATACTTGCAATTTTTTACGTATACCTTACCATTATATTGCATGGTTGCCTGAATCAGTGTGCCTGCTACAAGTTTTTCGAACAAGCATGTGTTACATAACATTTTAATGCATGGGAAATGACTTTACGATGTCACTGTGTATACCCACACACCGATAATGAATTGGCTTACAATTCTTGATAGTTCCTTACATGCTAGTTTGGAATCACCATCACCTGCACAACCACTGTTGTTTCTAGGAATCCCTTCAGCTCAAGTTACTTCACTGAATCATAGTAACCAACACTAGCACTGTGACTTCATTTTTAACCTAATTGTAATTCCAATCACTTGTAGCACAAATGACTACACGCCGTGTCATGTAATTTTAACAAAAACCTTGGTTTTCTTTGTTTTGTTTCCTTTCCTTTATCTCCCTCCCCATTTTCCCTAGCTCTTCTACCTCATGATCACCCAACCCGGGGCTGCTAACTGCTCTGGTTACTAGCCTGGAAACCACTGAACCAGACAAGCGGTAGTGCCAGAATTAACCATTTTCCAATTTTTCTTTGGTCCTGATGAAGTGCTACCAGACCCGTTAGGGGCTACTTTGGCATGAAACATGTCGACCCTACGCGCCACACTAGCCTTATAGGAACATTATATTCAATTAGGGCAGATTACGTTTAATTAGGCTAGTGCCCCTTGAGAATAAATACATTTAGTTAGGAAGGCCCTAGACCTATTTTAGACTCACTCACTTACTCACCGCACTACCAAGCCCACACACCCTAGGGCTTCAACCAAAAGATCTCCGCCAAAGAGCCCCTTCGTGGGTGCCCGTCAGGCATTGCAGCGCCGGCCCGATGAGGAGCAAGGCCCAATGATGAAGCATGACATCCTTTGGAGTGTGTGAGGGCACTTTCTAGAAAAGACCTATCTTCCCCTACGAACTGTACACTACTTGTATTCCTTAATATTGTCTTGGAGCACGTGTGCAGGACCTGCTTAGATATAGCTCCTGGTTCCTCTTGTATAAAAAAATATTTTTTGACATTCCTATGGTGGTCCCTCATAAAATGGGCACTGCAATGGGAATGCCAAAAATAGTTCCGACAGGGCATGGACTTAGAAGTCCATGCCGTGAGGGACCTGGGGCGCATGCACACAGGAGGGCACATGTGTGAATCCTCATTCGGGGGAGGCACAGGTTTTGTTCCCTCTCCACTACAGTGTTAATGGAGGAAGAACCTCCATTACACCTCCGGCGGAGAGGAAACTCGCGGTGGTCCTGCCAAGCATATTACTGCCTCCTGACCGCCGCATCACCACCAGGGAAGGGCGGTTCCCTGGCGGCTGCAGCAGGTCTGTGTCGGTCCAACTGTCCGTCCCCCTACCCCCACTAGTCCAGTGGTCCATTGACCTTCAGATAGGTCATCAGGCCTAAATGTTTTTATTTCTTTTGTTGTTGATGTTGAATTAGATTACCTTTTCAGTGTTACACAGATGAACATATGGGTAACATGGGAGGGGTTCCATAGAGTGGCACTCTGCTTTAATGTAGCATCTGTTGGATAAGCTTGCAAATGAATTGAATGGAAGTTCATCATCACATGTTTAATACGAGTGGCTTCCCTGTGCTATATTTCCCTTTTGTAGACCTTCTCTAGATTGCACGGTGGGTCCTCCCTAGAGATCCCCACATTCTACACACTGCAGAAGCTACCTAATTATTTTTTATTCCCATCTCTTTATATTTGGAGTTTGTAGGCCTTAGTACCTCTCCCACAGTCCACAGGGACATAGCTAGCATTTACATTCCCTTCCACATCCTCAGACCGTTGAAGTCAGCAATCTACTTTACTATGTGTGTTATAAATAATGTCTTACAGTCACTACCACCTTTGGACGATCTAAACCTGTACCATAGATGGCAAAACATCCATAATTTAGAGGTTGTTGGTGGGTGAGTATCATTACAGTGCACCGTGGTGCAAAGATCTACTGGTACAATACATATTGAAACATAGGCTTCATTTAAAAGAGACAGGCTTTGAGTAGTTAATTTTTGGGACAGTGCAATGTCAACTCTGAAGGCAAATTTGTATCAGATGGGAAATGTGGAAGTCTAGAATCCAGATTTTAAAGAATCACTCCCACTCTTATATTTATGGATATCCTTCAGTCTCTGGTAAACGAGTCACTGCCTCAAAGCATAATTCCAGAACACTTCCACACGTTTCACATTTTAGTTGCTCTATCTTTAGACTTTTTTAAAGATTGAAATCTCTTTTATTAGTTTTGTGACACAATACATAACAAACCGCCTACATTTGCAGGCTGGCAGTGATGTAACTTCTAGCAGGCATTGAATGTCATTTATTAACAATGAGAAAAACAAGAAGAGAGAGAAAAGAGTTCAGACTCAAGAAAGCAAAAAAGGGGGGAGGCCGACGCTGGAGTAGAGTCAAAATTAAAGGCTTCCTTTCTTAACTCCTGTTCCTTATGGGTCAACGGCTGGTGTCTGTGTCATTAAGCATAGGATTCTCAAATATTGAGGGCAAGAAAATTCTCAAAATTCCTCTGACAAATACTGTATTTAGGGGTGCCACAATATATCAAAACAAGTTGCTGTGTGGATATCGCAGTCAACCTTTCCATGCTCATTATGTCCCAGACCTTATGTAGCCAATCCAAGTGAATTGGCACAGCGTCCGTTCCCCACCTAGCAAGTAAGATTTGTTTTGCTGTCCCCAGCAGTAGGGTGATAGCTCTGCCTCTGTGTGATCGCGGCGGGTTTGTGAGGGGATTGGTAAGGCCTAGTAGTATGTAGCTTGGGAATTTGGGTATATCTGTGTGAAATATGGTGTTGACTGATTCCAAGACTTTGGACCAAAAGAGTTCTCATTTGGGGCATTGCGAAAGTATGTGTGTGAGTGTACTCTGTTGCCTACAATGGCGCCAACATCCACCATACCTGGACCGGCCCCACGCAGTTATCCTGTCAGGTGTGTGGTACCAGTAGTGGGCAATCTTGAGGAGCATCTCTTTGCTGGTAGTGTTTAGCGCTGAGGAGCCGGTCCGGTGTAGTATGTCATTCCATTCCCTATCCGTAGAAGTTTGTTCACATTCTCTTTCCAATTGGGCGCGGGCCAGTGAGGCTAGAGGATGGATCGGTTTTACCAAGAAGGCATAAATGTCTGAGAGTAGCTTGGCATCTGTGGCTGTTGTGAGGATCCACTTTTTGAATGCCGTCAAGGGTCTGGTAGCATGGGGGCGGATCCAGGGCTGAGCGACCCAGGGGGCCGCCGTCAGCTATTGCCACTGCGCTGAGTCCGGCAAATTGTAGAAAGTTTGCAATGTGTAGAAATCCATAAGTCCATCAGCGTCAAACAGGTCCCCTATACACTTACAATTGGCCTCCTGCCAGGGCTTGAACACTGCCCCCGAAGGTCTGGGTGGCCTATCATGGGTGTTTGTGGTGATATTGGAGCTAAGCCTTGGCAGAGTTCCAACACATGGAACTGTGCAAAGTGCAAACAAATACTCTGACGCACTATGAGGAGCTCCGCAAATGGCAAGAGGGCGTTAGATAAATGCTGTTCACGGTGATTTTCAGTGCCAGTTGCTTGTCCACACTGTGCAATCATCGGGACGGCACCATGCACAGCACAAGTGGGGGCTGCTTCCTTTCTTCCGCTCGCTTAGATTTTTTATTCGAGTGGCAGTGTTCTCAATGCGAACAGACAGTTTCTCAACGCGATCAGTTGCGAGCAGACACGACCACTCACAATGAGAAATCTGACCACCCGTGTTGAGAAATCTCGCCGGGGAGGTTGATTTTCCACTCGCGCTCGCCAACTTGACGTTAAAGAACGCGAGCGGGGAAAAAAAACTCCACAAGCTCCTCGTAACCCGTAGTGCGAAAAACTCTGCAAGAGAAGCAGAGTTCACCGGCCAGACTTAATTGGAGTGGAGAGCCTATGTCGTTGCTGTACCCTATACCATACCCAACCGTGACTCGCATGACTGCGGAGACATACACACCCATTGGCCTGTGTGCTTTCGGCAACCATGGTATCTTCCAAATATGGGTGGCTGCGATAGCCTGATCAATGAAGCACCGGTGTTTTTCAATGAGTGCACGGGACTATTCCACCATGCAATGGTGCTGCGCTGCAGCTTCTAGACTTTTTAAATCAAGTTTTTGAAGTCATGGGGAGGAAATACTTGCCTAACAATGTTTGTGGTGAACAGCAGATTTTTGCTTTTACCACAAAAATGTTTGTCACTCAGTCCTCGCCCTGGCTACTAATTTTCATCACAAGACCGGAGGCTATCATTATGAAATAACCTTTAATTGCTGCCCCAACATGCAGCCCTTTAAAGAATATTAGAACATCATAAACATCAGCATGTTTGTGAAGGACTATAAGTATCCAGTGCACGATCTCATCCTCCTCTTTTATTAGCTGCTCCTCAACACGATAATTATAAGATCTTCTGCTATAACTACTAAAAGCAGTAGCTGTGAACGCTTTTCTCCAGTGCTGAGGCAAGAACAAAGGATATGCCTCTCCCCCCTCTGCATGATTCAGAGAGTGGTGTGGAAAGTTGGACCAGAGTCCTGCAGAATTATTCTTGTGACTCCCTTCTGGAGGTCCCAGATCTGGTTCCCAGGGGTGGTGGAACTTGCAGTAGGTATCTCACGCCTTGTCCCAGTACCCTTGGGTCTTTTACAAGGTTCAGACGGAAAAGAAAATCTTTTGGTCAAAGAGGGGGAAGATGAACTTTCTTGTCTTCAGAATATCAGGGGATCACACAGATATTTAGGCCTTTCAGGAGAAGCTAAAAGTCAATTGGATGAATCATGGGCTCCACGGACAAGACTAAGATATAGGATGTTTTTTAGTTGGTGCGTGGAAAGGGATCTGGATCCTGTGGAAGTCCCTGAACAGCAGGTAGCCAACTATCTAGCAAAGCTTTTTGATTCTGGTCTTTCTTATAGAACAATCAGTTGTTACAGATCTGCAATTTCTTCTGGTCATGCCCTGGTTAATCATTTGGCATTTAATAGTAATCCTTTAATAGGAAGGGTGATGGGGGGTGTGAGACTGAAAGGACCCACTAAAGCATGTCATGGATCCCTGTGGGGTGTCAAATTGATTTTCAAACTCTTTAGTTCTTAGCCAAACAACACTTATCTCTGTCTTAAAAAAATTTCTATGAAACTATCAACCTTGTTATTTATGCTTGATTTTCTTTAGGAGGGGCTCAGACATCAAAGCCATAGAATTGTCTAAAATATTCTAATCAGCAGAGGGTGTACACTTTGACTTTTGGAAAATAATCAAATCTGTGTCAGAATCTGTCTTCTACCCCTTTTTCCATGATTGTGAGAAATTATGTGTGGGAAGATGTATGAAAGTAAAATCCTGGAATTCAGTGCATAGTGTGGATCAACTTCTTTTATCCTATGTGTAACCTTAAAAAACCTGTTTCTATTGCCAGGTTATCTAGATGGATGCCCATGATTATGAATGAAGCAAGTTTAGCTCTCTCAAGGTTTGAAGCCCTTTCCTCAAGAGGGGCCATTACTAGCAAGGTGTTTTGGGCAGGGGGATCACTGCGTGAAATACTTAAAACAGCCGACTGGTCAAATCCAAACACCTTTGCAACGTTTTATTTAGGATGAGTGTAGCATGTTAGTAATGTAGCTTTAGATGGCTTTAAACATGCATAATGGTAGCCTTCGGTCTTGTAATGAAATGGTGATTCTCCAATTTATATGTAGCGAGAATCTTGATTTCATTAAAGACAACTGAGGCTAATATTATCCCACCCTCCTCACCCTCGAGGAGAGATACTTTTCAAAGGTGAGTATTTCTTAAAAGAGGTTTTTCAAGGAAAAATATTTATTCTCTTAGGTGGTTCATTTTCTTTCATTACTCTGCACTCATGTTTGGATTACATTTACTGTGAGATTTCCTTTCCATTATATTTTTAGATAATAATACATAGGATTCAGCAGAAATCACAACAGTGGTTCGCTTCTTGTGTCATCGCAGCTAAAAGAGGAGGATGGGATCGTGCACTGGATACTTATAGTTCTTCATGAGCATTCTAATGTTTATGTTGTATTAAAATTCTTTAAAGGGCTGCATGTTGGGGCAGCAATATAAGGCTATTTCAGAATGTTAGCCTCTGTTGTCTTTAATAAAATCAATCTGCAAATAAATTGGAGAATCGGCATTCTCGACCTCACACGCATTCAAATTTCTTCATAGGAATGTTTTAATTGACTATGATTAATGTTTTATTATATTCAGGTTTATTTGATAAATTACATAGAATGTACTCTTGCAGAGGATCACACAGCACAGGATATGCGTTAATGAGGTGTTTCACATATTTCTTTAATGTTTATTTTTCTGATTGATTCTCATGATCATGTGTCTTCTTTAAACTTTAATATATGTTGGAATGAACAAACTTCACCTGTGGGGTTCAGAATTTTTTTATTTTTACGTAGTCCACTTCCAGTACAATGTCGTTGATGTTAGCTGAAATAGTCATGTTGACAGTCACGGCAGGGAGTTAGATAACAAATCATAAGCAAGTGAGTTAATTATTTGGTGGAAATCTGATGTTTTCACTGGGTTAGTTAAGCACTGGTACATTTTATTTGGAAAGTAAAAGGACACATATTTAACATTGGGTATCATTTTGTATTTTTCTAATAACTTTTGGTTCAAAACAGAGCATGAATTCAACTGCATTCTTCTTCATAACACGTTGGTGGTAGTTTCTACGTATACACTGTATGGCCAGTATGTTGAATTTAACTCATTTAATTATATATGGGCATGTTTTATGTAACTATTTGTGGTTATTGATGGGCCTCCCTTATATTACAGACCCCTAACAAGGGCTTTTTTGCCCGAAAATGGATTGGGTGTATACTCACACTATACTGTGAATTCTGACAGGTTGCAGAATAAAGTCTGGATGGGCATTTCTGTAGTAGTGAAAGTGTGAAATCACACTGCCTCTGTGTAAATTTGGAACTCATTGAAGAACTTTGGAATAAAATTGATTACTTTGGATGAACTGGAAATAATTTAGTGTTTGCAGGTTTTTGCTTCCATGGCTGAGGAGGCTCAAGGGACCTGCAAGCTGTTAGGGGCTTTACTTGCATTCCGTGAATCACAAGAGAACAAAGTACTTTCACAGCTTTTGTACCCCTGCACCACCAGGGCCTCATACTTCCTCTCGCCCGATGAATTCCATGGTAATGATAGAAATGAATGCAGTCTGGGGCCCCTCTCTCATTCCTTACCTTAAGGGGGCACCCCATGTTTCATGGAAGGCAGCCCTCAACAGGACACCACATCATTCAACTCCACTACATACCACTCCACAACACAAAATACAATTACATATCATTACACTCCAAAAACACACATTCCCACTCCACATAATTCTAATATACTCAATACCACATAATTACTATCCACATAATTACACAACACACCATGCCACATAATTCCAATACACAAATCCACTCCACACCACACAATTCCACTCCACACAATTCCCCAACTAATAATCCACTCAACATAATTCCACAACTCACACCATACATAAACTCTATAACACATAAATAAAAAACATTGCCATTTACAATGTCAATAGCTTCAACAAATACAAGACCTATTGCATGGGTACAAAACATTGCCATTTACAATGCCAATAACTCCAACTCCAACAAATGCAAGAACTATTGCATTTCCAATGCTTGTTTTTGTTTACAATAACAAAATTGGACATATTGTGGAGAATCTGTTTTATGCTCCAAATTCAGCATACTCTCTCTTTTTTTCCAAGCCTTCTCCCCCAATAAATTTCAGCAGGTTTTTATCAGGGGGAGACTGTGAGGGTGTGATAATTATCATACACATTTTAATTCCAATTTTTTTGCACAGGGATTGTAATTTCGCCCTTAACTTTTAAGGAGAGCCTATGTGTATTGTTAGTGATAACTCTGTGGGATAGCTGCGCTGCCAAAAGACTGACCTAAAAATGGTATGAGAGGGTGGAGAAGGGAAATGAATCTTCTCCCCTATTTGAAAACACAGTTTAGAGGAAATAGTTCCCCTCTCCTTCCTATCAAAATTATATTTCATGCAAATATGAGATGGAGACTCTGTCAATAATTATTGCATTTGAATATGAATCTGATTCAGGAGTCCTGGAAATTGGCATCATCGCCAATACCAGGCTTCCAAGAATTTCAAATATATGCGGAAAGAGTCGCCACGTATGGCCATCCTCGTGGCGGTCTTTCAACATACGTAACCCTTAAGTTCAATTGGGCACCTGAGGAGATAGACGTGGGGCTGAAGTGGGTCCAAGTAATCAGAATAACCGGAAACCATTCTCCGGGGATGGATCCCTGGAAATTGATAATCCTTAATGTCTATATCCACCCCGACAGACAGTCACAGAAAGAAAAACACGTGACCTTGATATCACTTATCAAGTTCCTGCAAAGGACTTACTCACTATATCCATTGGTCGTTTCAGGTGACTTCAACACCGTCCTTATTGACCAAAACAAGGCGAGGGTGAAGATTAAAGAAGACAATGGAGAAAGACAGTTAGCATCATGCCTTAAAGATCACGGTTTGTCAATTTTAAACGGGAATATTAAGGAGGACATGCCGGCTGCCGCCACATATCTATGTGGCAGGGCACTATCAATAATTAACTATACCATAATAAGTGATGAGTTAATTCCTAATATTAAAGCGTTTGGAATAGTACACAGAGCGGAAAGCGACCATCTCCCCCAAATTATAAGTTTGAATTCTTCTCCAAGTATGGCCCCAACAATGACCTCTTTAGTGCAACACGCATCAAACTTTAACTTGAACAAAATAAAATGGCGTGGGGAGGGTCTGGGTAAAATTATGGACACAGTCAAAGCACAGATGGCTGACTTTGGACCCCAAAAGGAGGAGGACAGAGTAACCAACTGGGAACAACTGATTCAGGTTTTGCAACACAAGTTCCCAGCAAGTTCAGGGAACCACAGAAAAATCTGCAACAAAAAGGAGCCGTGGTTCAATATGGATCTCAGAACAAAAAAAGAAAAGTGGCCAAGGAGGCCCGGGCCCTAGCATACCAAAAAAAAGCAGGACTAACGACAAATATGTCTAATCTGCGGAAAGCAAGGTGCATTTACATGAAGGCACTGAATGCGGCAAAGTATGCATACAAAGAATCGATCTGGCATAAATTGCTAATCTCGGGAAAAAATCCGAACAATCGGGACTTTTGGGGCATCATAAATGATCTTAATCAAGGGTCTAAACTCCAGCAGGAAGCCGGGGTCGGAGCAGACATATGGTCTAGACATGTACTATCGTTATACAGCAATACGGAGGCGGGTCACAACAAAAACCCTGGGGTAGTGAAATTAAAAAGAGTTTATAAAATCAGAAAAGGGGAATTCAAGCAGGAACACTTGGAGAATGGGTTAACAGAATTAGACGCTTTAACCAGCAAAAACAATCTAAGGTTGATAATCTCTAGACTAAGGACAGAGGGGGCAGCTGGACCTAACGGGCTGCCAAACGCAATTTTTAAGCACGACCCGGACCTGTGGTCGGAGACACTAACACCAATGTTTAACCAAATATTCAAACATGCAGAGTTACCCACCTCCTGGAAAGGGAGTATCATCCATCCGATTTTTAAGAGCGGTGATCACCGAAACCCCTCGAATTATAGACTGATATCTCTAATAGATGTAGAGGCCAAATTATATGCCTCTTGCATCTTAGCACATCTACAAGCCTGGATCCTAGAAAAAAAGATCACGCCAAAATTCCAAACTGGATTTAGGCAAGGAATGGGAACAATAACAAACTTAACCTGCCTGTCAATTCTAAGAGATCAAGCCGCAGGAAAAGGTAAGCGGCTATACGCTTGTTTCATTGATATCAAGTCTGCCTTCGACCGAGTAAATAGAGAGCGCTTATGGAGTAAGTTGGAGAATTGGGGGCTGCCTCACCAGCTTTTAATAGCTATTCAAGCCTTAGACGAAAATACTTGGATAAAGGTGAAATTGGGAAATGGAGGTTGCACAACAGGATACATCCCAACGCACGAAGGTCTAAAACAAGGCTGTGTTTTAGCCCCCACCCTTTTCAATCTCTTTCTGGCTGACCTCACTATGGCAATCGAGTCAGCAGATTGTCATCCCCCCCACTTGGCTAACAACCCAATCTACTTTCTTCAATATGCTGACGATATAGTGTAGTTGAGTAAAACCCCAATCGGTTTACAAAGAGCCATTAACAAACTAACTTCATATTTGGAAAAGGAAAGTTTGGAACTAAATAAAGAAAAGACAAAAGTTGTACGGCTGGTTGACCCGAAGAAATTAAAATACAAATGGACGGCACAAGGGTTACCAGTAAAGAAACAAGAGAACTATAAATATTTGGCCCTAATAATAACAAAAGGAGGCAGTCACAATGATCACAAAACAGCATTAAAAACAAAGACCCAAGCCCTTATTTTTGCCCATCGCTCCATAAAAGCTAAAATGGATTTCCCCAACTATAGCCACCAAATAAAAGAAATGGCAGCCCAGATAATTCCGACTTTATCCTACGGCTTGGTAACATGGTGTGGGAAGGAGGCTGATCTACTAAACATCTTACAAACTAAAATTTATAAAGCGGTCTTCAATCTGCCAAAATCTGCTTCGGCCGCTCAAGTTAGGCTTGAATTTGGCCTGCAAAACCAGAAATATCGGAGTATGAGCAGTTTTGTGAAACTTTGTTATAAACTTCGATCTGCTCACACAGACACACTGGATTGGCTGAGCTGGGAGGAAATAAAACAACGTGGGGAATCTGAAAAGCCGAATATTTGGGGTCAGTATTTGAAACAATGTGTGGAAATGCTGGAGTTGGATTCAGTGTGGAAATCAGGGTCTGAAAAGGCTATGTTTAGTAAACTAGCCAATGCGGCGGCTAAAAGGAAATCATTTATAGAAGATAAAGAGACATTGGCAAAACGTCGGCATGGTTGGACCATCATGAACTCTTTCATACCCTCAAAACCTTTGCCCTACCTAGCTTCCCACTTCAATGCCCATCTCAAAAACGTATTTATAGCTTATCGGATGGGGATGCATGTCTCAAAAGATCTATTACCATCTTGGAAACCGCCGCATCAGACGAAACAATGCCGCCTCTGCGGGTATTATACAGAAACCTTGGATCATCTTTTCTGTTTATGCCAGGCCCTGATAAAACAGAGACGCCTATTTTTTAAACAAATTTTAAATGTGCTTAACATTCGATCTTGCAGACAGGCAGTCACTTGTTGGCTCAGTGGCTCCTTGATAATTTTAGCTTGCCGTGGAGTCAAATTCCTCGAAGAAGCAATAAAACTCCTTTCTTAATTTCTGGACAATATAAGTACATCTTCTGATAGTAAAGAGTAATTATTTATTTCCAGTATTAATCACCTTTTAAAATGAAAAAAAAAGAGGGTTTATTTATTATAATTGTATTCACTATGTGTATTTTGTAATAGTTTTAATTAATTACGCAAATAAAGCTTTTTGACTTTGACTTTTTTTGAATTTGAATCTGCTTTAGGAAGCCTACATTTAGAGCAGCTTACGAGGACGAAAACATGTAAAAAAAGGAAAAAAGGGTTAGGAAGAGTTTAAAAAAGGGTAACAGGTCCTTGGTAAAATAATGTCAACGTCCCTGGTGTCTGAATGAGTCAGTTTCATTGTCTTGTCACAAAACAGCTGCTAAAAAACCTGGCTGGGGTAAGATGTTGCTCTTGCCTCTGTCTGTTCTTGTAAGAGTTATTTTCTAAATCAAAAAAAGAACAAGAATGAAGAATTCAAGAATACAATCATTTTGATCCATTTTTAAAGATATTCAAGATGATATTGTGTTTAGTCCGAATATTCTGTTCTGCCCTAAGGAGAATGTATGCAAGAATGGAAGAATATGTCAGCATGAGATTTCTCCAAAACACTAACCCAGAGAGCCTCAATAGGTGCCGACCACCATCCAAAAGGGCGCAGCCCATCCCCTGGGGGGCCTCCTGACAGTTTTCTCACTTCACAACTGATATTAAGCCCAAGGTGCCCAGAATATGTACATAGGAAACATTTGTTCTAAAACCCTTGAGGTTGTAATAGAGCAATGTTTACAGAACGACGTCTTGTGCCACATTTTTGGGGAAGGTTGTGGTGGCTGTTTGTTCACTTTCCCTCCTTCTATGATCTGTAAAAGGGAGTTTAATCTGGTTACCTTTTCTAACCTGTGCGCTTTTTGCACCTGCTCCCATCCCTCCCTGGCTTCCTTGCAGTGTCCTTTCACACTCTACCCATCTTCTTCGTCTTTGTTTCAGTCATTTCACATGTGCTGTTAGAGCTAGCCCTATGCCCTATGCCCTAGTTATCTCTGGGGGTGGTTTGAAGGGAAGGGTGGACTGAATTTTGTGACATATGAATGACTTTGAACAGATATGGAATTTTAGTCATATGTTGAAGTTAAATAACCCAATAAATACTAAGGGGCAGATTTATGAGGTTTTGCCGTAGGGAAGCGCAGCAGGCCTTCCTGCCGCGCTTCCCTACGGCAAAAGAAAAGGGCAGGGATGCGCCGTATCTATAAAATGCGGCGCATTCCTGTCCTTTTCCCCTGCGCCAGCGCACAATGGGTTGCCTGCACCAACGCAGGCACCTTTACACCATGGTGCAATGGTGCCTGCGTTGCGGGATGAATATTTTTGTACAGGAAGGGAAACCTTTCTGTACAAAAATAATCACAAGAGGTTTTTCCTCTTTGTATGGGTGCTGCAGAATGCAGCACACATAGAAAAAGGACAAACGAGGAGAAATAAAGATATTTTTCCCCGTTGCGCCTCCCTTACGCCTCCCATGGGGAGGCGGAAGCTTTTGGCCCTGCCTCAGATTTACGATTTCTCGTAAATCTGGGGCAGTGTCAAAAGGCCATGGATGTTGCTGGGAACGCCCCCAGCAACACCCATTGCACGCCCCTTTAACGCAGAACACTGCGTTAAAGGGACTGATATTTATGAGGCAGCATCAAGCCAAAAAAAGTGGCTCAGTGCTGCCTGATAAATATCACGCAGGCTTCTGCGCCACGGAACGTCACAAAAAGTGACGTTCCGATGGCGCAATGGGCCTCCTAAATGAGGCCCTAAATCCTTTCTCAAAGTAGAGTCGACATAAAATGACAGGTGCCGTACAGTGCCCCTACACGCATCTTGGGAGGGTTACGACCCGTTCCCACAACTCCTGTGTCCCAAGTCTCCTCTGTGTAGACTGGACCCAGAAACCCCAACCATTTGTTTATTTCGGCACCACAAGTGACAGACAGCAAACACATGATTCTTTCATTGTGTTTGTTTTCGTTGATTTTGTTACCAAGATATTACCCAGTTCCTCCTGGTGACTTTCTCCTGGCATATTGTAGATCTTCTGAATTAAATTCTTCGAATGACTGGTGTCAGAATTCTACAGCACGCAATAGTTGCACAGGAATGTTTGCATCACTTATCTATTGTATTGTCCATGACAGTGGTAATGCACGGTCATTACAAATTGTCAATGAAAATTCACACATAGATGGTGATTTTTAGGTCTGTCTACATCCAGCTTCAACCACTGGGTGTCCTCATGTTACCACTGTTTTTTTCAAAGTACATATTGTAATTGTAATTGAATTTGCACAGTGCTTACTACCCCTGACGAGGCGTTGAAGCGCTTTACACCAAGCAGCACGCTGCTCCAAAACCCAAGGTTAGATGTTAGGTCAGTGTTATTTTGTATTGTTGGTTATTGGGATTAGTCTTATGCGCTGTTGCTAAAACCATTCCATGCATTCACTCCAGTTTCTTAGTGATTGGTTAACTTAATAGGAGTTGGGTGTGATCATTAGTGAGGGGGTATATCTGTTCATGGAGGTGGTTGGTGGGCGTAATATCTGAGCAACAGTAGAGGAGATAGTGTTAGGGTGCAGGGGTCTGACTTTCAAAGGAGAGGGTTGGATCTTTGAAAAGAGTTGTGGGCAGTTTGTAGAAATCCATAAATAGAAGTTAGAGCAAATATGCATGTGACTTAGAGAAGATTTTTATCAGAGAGAAGAGGCATGTATAGGATGGAGGGGAGGATCGTTTGAGAGAAAAAAACAGAGATAACAATCCCAAGTTTTAAGAAACGGTCAGTTTTCAGGCTGTAATTTAGAAATAGTTTGTATTTTAAAATCCATGGCATTTTCGTGGAAGGTTACAATGTCCATTTCTGTTACTATTTGGTTTTGGTTATGGGACATCAATAACTTGTCCTACTCATATCTTCTGCTTCTCCTCTGTCATTGCTTAGTCATCTCTGTGCTCTCACCTTCCCTCTGTCATTGTGTTTTCCTTGGTTTTGCGTGCCACAGTCAATTATATAATAACTCTTGTGTCGTTAATTAGTCAGACGAAGCATGCAATGTAAAAAGGTTTGCCAAAGCTGATAGGTCTGGGTTTGTCAAATGATGGTTGTTGTTTAAGTGGCTGATAACACAGAACTGTGGGGGCACTGGAGGCCGCTTTGGAACGCCTGCACTGCCAGTAGGCTGCTATGAACAGCTTGTGTTTTAAAAATGTTGCCTATTGGGGAATATCTCGTACTCTGCTACCATCCTGCCAAATTGTATGAGCTATTCTGACCCCAACCTTTGTACAGGCATATAAAGTGTCATCAATAAAAACACTGGCCTCACAGAAGGACGTATATTGATGTAGTGATGCTGAGGACAGGGCCAGGCCTAAGGCAAAACGCTACATCCAGAACATTCTGGTCAAAGCCAACATGTGAGCTGCACTGAACACCCTGTTACACTGTGCTGCTAGGTATACCCAAAGTTTGAGCACAGTGTATTCCTTGGGATAGGTGCAATGAGCACCCCTTCAGTGATGTCATTGATGATGTCAAAATGGATGTGATATGTGATGTCACCAGTGATGTCCTTAATCATGTGATGTCACCTGTGACAGGATATGTGGGGTTATAAGCAGTGCATTTGAGGGAGTTACATTGGAAAATGTCAGCTTTGTTTTAGATTTAGGATTGTAGGCATTCCATCACTTCAGCTTATCTTTCTAGACAGATAGATAAGCAAAAAGTTAGCTTCATAGAGAGATAGATAGAATGACTGTGGTACTCGGTTGTGTTTTTTTATCTGTTAACTTAGTGTATGTGCACATGCATTTATCGTTGTGTCAGTATATCTGCAAGTGTTGGTTTGTCACCATTCTTTTGTAAATATTTATATATGGTGACCCTAGATTACATTTAACGCTCTCAATAGATGTGCCTCATTTGCTTAAAAATGTCTCCTTAGTGAAAACACCTGCCCATACTATTACATCATGGTGCAAACTCTGACATCAGTGGTGACCCAAATGATTTGAAAACTAGAAGGATTTTCTAAGTCATTGTACCGGTTGGGGCCGGTTTTGTTGCTAGAGGCCGGTTTTGCAGCACTACTGCAAAATCAGCCCCATGTAACACAAGCATTTGCAATGCAATAGGTCTCGCATTTACGCGAGTTTAAGGTATTGGCATTGTAAATGACACTGCCTTTTTTTTATGTTTTGGTTTTTGATATATAAATAAAACGCATTGTCATTTACAATGCCAATCCCTTAAACTCACGTAAATGCGAGACCTGTTGCATTGCAAGTGCTTGTTTTTCATTGGATTGAGTAAGGAGCTGTTTGTTTTGACACACCACGTTAAATGATTTGTGATGTTTACCCAGAGGTCGAAGTGCAGTAAAAACAAGAAGGTGCTGGGCGAGAAGGGAGGGGGGAATGCGAGGAGCCTGAATACAAGTGACGAAAAAAGAGGAGAAGGGAGGAGGGAGATGCGAGCAGAGCATCAAAGGGCTGGGTGAGAAGGGAGGGGGGAATGCAAGGAGCAGAGGAGCAGCTGTGCACGTGCACGCCATCGTGCACGCAAGCTCTAGGCCAGCAAAACCATGTGGGTAGCACTTTTGAAAACCCACTTACAAAATGTCTCAAAGAGACAGCTTGCGCTGTCTCAGCGAGACCTAAAAAGCGCAGCGGCGTTCCCGTCAAGCCTCCACCCTCCCTCCTGCCCAGGCCAGTCGGACATAATTGCCAGGACTGGTTTGCGGTCCCAGTCCTGCCCTGCTGGAGCTGTATTTTTTCATCCCTGGGGCCCTATAGTATTACAAAAGGGGTAAGCGCTGTGTGTGCTGGCACAATCCCAGGGGTGTGAACTAATTAGCATGGGGGTGTGGACAAATGCAAATGAGGGAATTTTTTGTTTTTATGCCAAACCCATATCAACAACATGGGCACAGAGGCAAAAAGGCCATCTTGAAATGCACAATTGCACCTCACCATAATACAGACAGTCGCAGAGGCAGAAACACTGTCAGAAGGTGCCCAGACTGTGCCACATTAGGTGGTACAAGTCAGTGTGCCCCTCTCAAGGGCGCTCGATTTGAGGAGTGCAGGGGGGTCCCAATGCCCCTCCAGGTATCCCCCTGCAGATAGGTGCAGTTACCTACAGAATAAGCCTTCAGGGTGATCCATGCTGCCCTTTAAATGTGAGGCAGAGGTACCCCCTGCAAAATGTAACCACATAAACCTGGTAGAAGGTATGCGATGTTCCTAATTGCAAAAGATTATATGTTGGTGGCCGAATTGTGGGCAGGTCATACGAGAACACAGATTTACGGCCCAGATATCGGTTTTGGGAAACAGAGAAAGTGGTATCTCTGAATAAGTTCCAACAAGTCACAAGAAGAGAAGAGCAACAAGATTCTCGGCATCAAGAAAAAGCTCATGATACCACTGCAGACCTGTCCCTTGCTCTAGACAGATGAGTCGATGATGGTTCTCTGTGGAGGACACATATTACTGTGCTTGTACAGCACTGGGTTAACCCTTTCTTACAAGGCCAGGCTGTCCATTCGGTTTTTTCCAGTAGATTCCAAGTATGGGGGTGCCTTTAAGACTGGATGGGCTGCAGTTTCAAGCCCTGGAAAGCACTCAGCCAATATGTTTGAAACCCTATACTGGAATCGGTGTCTGATTTGTAAAATTATAAGTGCAGGGGCCAAATGTTTTTTCGGAGGCCTCCATCTACGGGCAGAATTTGGCATCTATCAGGATCAAACCATTTCCACACGTTGCCGCTTTCTTCCACCACCCTTCATATTGGGGCTCTTTAACTTGCGTCGTAACCCTAGTTTTGCCCTTGCGCTGTTTTAACATCTTTCTTTTCCTCTTTTTGATCCCTTTTTAGCCTTTGTCTCACTTACACTGGGTTAAATTCTGATGATTTAAAAACAGACCTGATCCTCAAAAAGAGTGATGGTGCCCACACCGGTAACCACTGGCTCAAATTAAGCATTGGCTGTAATATGCATCATTTTGTCCCAGTTTGTATAATATTGCCTGGGACGCCCCTTCCAAACCCACTGCAGAGGGTCATTTTGCTCACTATTCTAACCTCAATGTGCAATGCTGAGCTGATTTGCCTCCAGAGGACCGAAAACGCCGCAGCTCGGACGCTCCTTGTCCTCCCTGAATCTTGCACGGCTTCCAACCTTCTACGTAAGCTCCTTTGGCTTCCGGTGGAGTAGAGAATCCACTTCAAGGTACTGTGCATCTCACATGGAATCCTGCATACGCAAGCTCCCACCATTCTAGCCAATCTCCTCACTCCTTACGCCCCTAACCGCTCGCTGCGCTCCTCTAACCAACACCTGGCATGTGTTCCCTGTGTCAGAAGAGCACGGGCCAGAGGTCGGTCATTCTGTGTTCTTGCCTCTGCCATCTGGAATGCCCTTCCTGGTACCATCAGAAGCATTCAGAACCATGGGGCTTTCCGGAAGGCAGTGAATTTTACCAGAATAAGCCCAACACCTTAGACTTCTTTTTTGTCAGGTCATTGGGAATCAGCGCTGGGACGCCCCGTTGCTGGGGCAGCCATGCGCTCTACAAATCCTGTAACATAACATAACATTTGAACATTTTTGCCAGGACTGGGGTTTGTTCCCAGTCGGTGCCAGCTTTGGTAACTAGCACATATTGTGTCTAGAGGCTCATAGAACATACAGTACACCTTTTTACTATAAGTTTATAGCCTGTTGCCCAGGGCTACAGCAATTGATGAAGGCCCTGAACCCAGGTTATAGGCCCAAACCACAGGCAAGGGCCTTTAACAACCGTTATAACCTGAGGCAGAAGGGCTATAAGGCAATTGGTCATTCCACCCACTGAGAGTAGAATGTTTTAAATAAAAAAAGGGAGAAGCAGGAGTTTAGAATGTTTTCAATTAAAAAGGGAGAAGCAGAAAGACAAACTTTGGGATGTTGGATCACAAGCCTTATACCAGCCACTATTAGCCCTGAGCCACTGCGAGCCTTCAGTGGAGCTCACAACATTCTAAAGTTCTAACATAGTTTAAAGAAGCATATTTGGCAATTAGTTCTTTGTGTGCTGAGTGGTAATCCGGCTTTGGTCCTGCCAAAAATCTGAGCTATTGTAGACATAAATTCGATAATCAAATGGAACAGCTAAGACCCATGCCAGTCAAAAAGTTGTTTGCATTACTCTGAAATGTTAAAGCCATTTGTATGCAAGTCAAAAAAAACTGCTCCCTTAAAACCAAGTAGATAAACATGTCAAGCAGTATATGTCAAGAAGTTGAACGCAGTTGGAGCAATTATACCGGTGGTGTTATTTTTATGCAGTGATCCGGCATTTTGTTTAATCGTGCTGTGCTTTGTTGCGTGGTATTCGGCCTAGGTAGTGAAATCTTTTGTTTTTGCAGTGAGGAAAGAAGTGGATCTCAGCCAAACAGAATTTTACTCTCAGTTCCTGGTAGAAATTCTTCAGCGAGATAAAAAAGTAAGGCCCATCAAGAATAGACGTTGTTGGGTATCACGCCAAGCACGTAGGTATATTTGATCTTCTACCGCTCCCTGCCCTATCCTTTTACCCTTTTGACAACAGGTGTTTACACTACTCATCTGGTTTGGGTTGAGGTATTTACAAGCATTTATATGCAAATTATTTCCTTCGTCAGAAAGTATTTCCATAGACATCATAGCTGCTTGATCACCGCCTAACCCACGGACGCGGCGGTGTGGTCAGCAGGTGTGGCTTCCATTCTGAGAAACAGGTGTGGCTCTAAAAAAGAAAATTGTGCAATGAAACGAGACAATGCTCCTCACTTAGTTACTTAGTTTGTTTTTTGTATTCTAAATAGAAACAATTTAGACAAGAGATATACAGAACAAAAGTAACATGGTATAGGAGGTCTGTACAGTTTCAATGCTGGACATATTACTTGATGACAAGCGGGCTGGATAATACCTCATCCTGCTTAGAATTTAAAAGTAGTGATGTCCCCATTCCAATATTCTTCCTAGGAACTCATCAGTGGGTCAAACCTGCAGAGACCTAGAGGGGAGCGGGTTTTAATAGATGGAAGCTAAAACTAGTATTCCAGGCCATATCATTTTTCGGGTATGATACACAATGAATGAGGATTAAGAAACAGTAGACAGGATTCACACACATTAATCATATATGCATACACACAAGGCGGAGGCAGACGGATGAGAGTCGAGATGATTGATTTAGAAGGTGAATCCAAAGGGCAGTTAAAGAGTTTTTACCAAATGGAGGCTTTCCAGGAAGAACTTGCTTTCCCCAAAACGGATCTACAAAATAGAATAACGAGTCATTCTTAAGAATCATTAGCACCATTTGTCCTATATCAGCTTGTCTCTCTCAGCTGCTACATGCACACACCTGTCAACCAAGGATTCTTTTTCCATGATGAATGACCTCAAATGCCCTTAAAATGCAACAAGCGCAATGATACCTTAAATCTGTCCTGTACTTCCTCCTGACCAGATCACATTGACTGTCAAGTTTTTCTGCTGGTTTACAAACATTGAAAATACTATCAATAGGACCTACATTTTTTGATTGTTTTTTTTAATAAATATTTTTTATTTCGAAGAATCCCAGATCAAGTACAAAAAAAAACACATACAATAGAAATGGAATACAAATAGCCATTCATATTATCAACAGAATGTATCAAAATAGACATTCGGTCACAGGTTCAAGGACAGCCAATCCATTTAAAGACAAAAACACATATAGTACATTAATTCAACAGTAAGTGCTCTCGTGCCGAATGAGATCTCCACCTACCCAGTCACTTCTTCAAGCAATGGTAAGAAAAATTATACAGTACAGATATAGTAGGTGCATCAGAAAAAGTGCCATTGTGCCTCATTAAACCCCGCCAACACTGAATACAACAACCAAAAACAATGAAAAAGTAGGCTTTACGCTTGCACTGCTACTGCATCAGGGGCCGCCTTTTTTATTACATCCATGAGCTGGCATGAGGCATTAAACTTCTTTACACGCCCTACCCATGTTGCATACGCCTCTTCAAACGTTTTCGTCCTACGCATTTTATTATACCACTCTTGGGGGCATATTTACAAGGGCCATATCTCCGCTTTTTGGGCTTTTAAAGCCAAAAAAGCGGAGATACAAATATCGTCCTATTTACAAGAGGGTGATAACATGCATTAGCGCATGTTAGCACCCTTTTACCCGACGCCTCCCTTTGCATCTCTAATGAGATGCAAAGTGGGCGTCACTGGGCAGTACAACCTTGTAAATGTCGCTGATGTACACATCGCAATATTTACAAGGCTGCCCACGCATTTTAGCAGATGTTAGTTTTTGGAGAAAACAGCTCTCTAGAACTGCGCCAGGCTAAAACATTGCTGGGTTTTAGGAGGATTTTAAAGACCTGGCTCTTTCGTCAGGAATAGTATGGCACCAACCCTGACTCCTGGCTAGCAGTCTCTGTGTTGTCCCTTGTTGTTGTGTCTCAGAGCGCCAGGATACCCGTTGGGTGGCAGACTCGCGCGTTACAAGAATTTATACAATACAATACAATACAATAGAGGGGCCTCAATCCCCTCACTCTCCTTAAGCCGCCATGCTAGGGTCTCAATAAAGAAAGTGATTAAGATTGGAGACAAAGGGCACCCCTGACATGTTCTCCTGGTTATATCTACTACCCCTGCAAGGTTAGAATTGACCAACTCCTTTGCTTGTGCCCCTTGAAACAGATTTGCATCATTGTGATGAACTGGGCAGTGAAACCAAACCTTGCCAGGCCATAAAAAAGCACACCCCAGCTAACTGGGTCAAATGCTTTCTCTGCATCGGCCATTATCACAGTCTGCTTCACCGCGAAGTAGTCCAGCGTATGTATTAGAAAGCAAGGATTTGCCGACATCACCCGACCAGTTACAAACCCTGCCTGTTTATTTTGTATTACAGACTGGGCTGCTGAAGTGATGCGAATAGCCCATATTTTCATCAAAAGCTTACAATCAATTTTCAACAAGCTAATTTGTTGGCATGAGTTACCATCCCCTGGGTTCTTATCTTTTTTTTTTTTAAACTAACAACCGTAGACTACTTAAAGCATGAAGGAAGCTCCCTAACAAAATTAAACAAATCAGTCAAAAAGGGTGTAAGTTCACTTGTAAATGCTTTAAAAAACCTCACCTGAAAACCGTCATTGCCACAAGCCTTCCAACTGGGCATTGTGGCAAGAGCTTTTTGAATCTCTGGTGCTGATATGTTAGAGGCCATTCTTTCTTCCTGGGAGATTGCCAACTGTAGCAACCTGATAGACTGAAAATATTGGTATATAATGGCCTGTGGGATTGTATATTTACTTTCATACAAAATCTTGTAATGCTGCAAAAAAAAACTTGGGAGACTTCAGCCCTATCAAAAACTACTTCCCCAGTCACTGGCTTCTGTAGCTCACTAACAAATGCAGCATCACGCTTAACCGTTACAACAAACAAATAATGGACGGAATGCTGACAATGCATACATTCTCCCCCAGTCAAGAGATCTGGGTTAAATCCATCGTTCTTTTGCCCACTACACCACCCCAGTTTAGACATGGCCATATGCAAATCAGTCTTGACCCTGTGCCTCATGGGAACAGTCCAGCCCGAACTGCCAAGCCATGTCTTCCCTGGACCGGAATCAAGCATCCTAGGACCGGTTTCTGGCTATCAGCCATCATCAGCCAGGATAGCTTGACTCCAGTGGCGTAGTGAGCACGGGTCCCACGTCTGGGAATACCCATCCCACTTAGGGCGAAAAGCGTTACAACAAACAAATGATGGACGGAATGCTGACAATGCATACATTCTCCCCTAGTCAAGAGATCTGGGTTAAATCCATCGTTCTTTTGCCCACTACACCACCCCAGTTTAGACATGGCCATATGCAAATCAATCTTGACCCTGTGCCTCATGGGAACAGTCCAGCCCGAACTGCCAAGCCATGTCTTCCCTGGACCGGAATCAAGCATCCTAGGACCGGTTTCTGGCTATCAGCCGTCATCAGCCAGGATAGCTTGACTCCAGTGGCGTAGTGAGCACGGGTCCCACGTCTGGGAATACCCATCCCACTTAGGGCGAAAAGCGTTACAACAAACAATTGATGGACGGAATGCTGACAATGCATACATTCTCCCCCAGTCAAGAGATCTGGGTTAAATCCATCGTTCTTTTGCCCACTACACCACCCCAGTTTAGACATGGCCATATGCAAATCAGTCTTGACCCTGTGCCTCATGGGAACAGTCCAGCCCGAACTGCCAAGCCATGTCTTCCCTGGACCGGAATCAAGCATCCTAGGACCGGTTTCTGGCTATCAGCCGTCATCAGCCAGGATAGCTTGACTTCAGTGGCGTAGTGAGCACGGGTCCCACGTCTGGGAATACCCATCCCACTTAGGGCGAAAAGCGTTACAACAAACAAATGATGGACGGAATGCTGACAATGCATACATTCTCCCCCAGTCAAGAGATCTGGGTTAAATCCATCGTTCTTTTGCCCACTACACCACCCCAGTTTAGACATGGCCATATGCAAATCAGTCTTGACCCTGTGCCTCATGGGAACAGTCCAGCCCGAACTGCCAAGCCATGTCTTCCCTGGCCCGGAATCAAGCATCCTAGGACCGGTTTCTGGCTATCAGCCGTCATCAGCCAGGATAGCTTGACTCCAGTGGCGTAGTGAGCACGGGTCCCACGTCTGGGAATACCCATCCCACTTAGGGCGAAAAGCGTTACAACAAACAATTGATGGACGGAATGCTGACAATGCATACATTCTCCCCCAGTCAAGAGATCTGGGTTAAATCCATCGTTCTTTTGCCCACTACACCACCCCAGTTTAGACATGGCCATATGCAAATCAGTCTTGACCCTGTGCCTCATGGGAACAGTCCAGCCCGAACTGCCAAGCCATGTCTTCCCTGGACCGGAATCAAGCATCCTAGGACCGGTTTCTGGCTATCAGCCGTCATCAGCCAGGATAGCTTGACTCCAGTGGCGTAGTGAGCACGGGTCCCACGTCTGGGAATACCCATCCCACTTAGGGCGAAAAGCGTTACAACAAACAAATGATGGACGGAATGCTGACAATGCATACATTCTCCCCCAGTCAAGAGATCTGGGTTAAATCCATCGTTCTTTTGCCCACAACACCACCCCAGTTTAGACATGGCCATATGCAAATCAGTCTTGACCATGTGCCTCATGGGAACAGTCCAGCCCGAACTGCCAAGCCATGTCTTCCCTGGACCGGAATCAAGCATCCTAGGACCGGTTTCTGGCTATCAGCCGTCATCAGCCAGGATAGCTTGACTCCAGTGGCGTAGTGAGCACGGGTCCCACGTCTGGGAATACCCATCCCACTTAGGGCGAAAAGCGTTACAACAAACAAATGATGGACGGAATGCTGACAATGCATACATTCTTCCCCAGTCAAGAGATCTGGGTTAAATCCATCGTTCATTTGCCCACTACACCACCCCAGTTTAGACATGGCCATATGCAAATCAGTCTTGACCCTGTGCCTCATGGGAACAGTCAAGCCCGAACTGCCAAGCCATGTCTTCCCTGGACCGGAATCAAGCATCCTAGGACCGGTTTCTGGCTATCAGCCGTCATCAGCCAGGATAGCTTGACTCCAGTGGCGTAGTGAGCACGGGTCCCACGTCTGGGAATACCCATCCCACTGAGGGCGAAAAGCGTTACAACAAACAAATGATGGACGGAATGCTGACAATGCATACATTCTCCCCCAGTCAAGAGATCTGGGTTAAATCCATCGTTCTTTTGCCCACTACACCACCCCAGTTTAGACATGGCCATATGCAAATCAGTCTTGACCCTGTGCCTCATGGGAACAGTCCAGCCCGAACTGCCAAGCCATGTCTTCCCTGGACCGGAATCAAGCATCCTAGGACCGGTTTCTGGCTATCAGCCGTCATCAGCCAGGATAGCTTGACTCCAGTGGCGTAGTGAGCACGGGTCCCACGTCTGGGAATACCCATCCCACTTAGGGCGAAAAGCGTTACAACAAACAAATGATGGACGGAATGCTGACAATGCATACATTCTCCCCCAGTCAAGAGATCTGGGTTAAAAGCATCGTTCTTTTGCCCACTACACCACCCCAGTTTAGACATGGCCATATGCAAATCAGTCTTGACCCTGTGCCTCATGGGAACAGTCCAGCCCGAACTGCCAAGCCATGTCTTCCCTGGACCGGAATCAAGCATCCTAGGACCGGTTTCTGGCTATCAGCCGTCATCAGCCAGGATAGCTTGACTCCAGTGGCGTAGTGAGCACGGGTCCCACGTCTGGGAATACCCATCCCACTTAGGGCGAAAAGCGTTACAACAAACAAATGATGGACGGAATGCTGACAATGCATACATTCTCCCCCAGTCAAGAGATCTGGGTTAAATCCATCGTTCTTTTGCCCACTACACCACCCCAGTTTAGACATGGCCATATGCAAATCAGTCTTGACCCTGTGCCTCATGGGAACAGTCCAGCCCGAACTGCCAAGCCATGTCTTCCCTGGACCGGAATCAAGCATCCTAGGACCAGTTTCTGGCTATCAGCCGTCATCAGCCAGGATAGCTTGACTCCAGTGGCGTAGTGAGCACGGGTCCCACGTCTGGAAATACCCATCCCACTTAGGGCGAAAAGCGTTACAACAAACAAATGATGGATGGAATGCTGACAATGCATACATTCTCCCCCAGTCAAGAGATCTGGGTTAAATCCATCGTTCTTTTGCCCACTACACCACCCCAGTTTAGACATGGCCATATGCAAATCAGTCTTGACCCTGTGCCTCATGGGAACAGTCCAGCCCGAACTGCCAAGCCATGTCTTCCCTGGACCGGAATCAAGCATCCTAGGACCGGTTTCTGGCTATCAGCCGTCATCAGCCAGGATAGCTTGACTCCAGTGGCGTAGTGAGCACGGGTCCCACGTCTGGGAATACCCATCTCACTTAGGGCGAAAAGCGTTACAACAAACAAATGATGGACGGAATGCTGACAATGCATACATTCTCCCCCAGTCAAGAGATCTGGGTTAAATCCATCGTTCTTTTGCCCACTACACCACCCCAGTTTAGACATGGCCATATGCAAATCAGTCTTGACCCTGTGCCTCATGGGAACAGTCCAGCCCGAACTGCCAAGCCATGTCTTCCCTGGACCGGAATCAAGCATCCTAGGACCGGTTTCTGGCTATCAGCCGTCATCAGCCAGGATAGCTTGACTCCAGTGGCGTAGTGAGCACGGGTCCCACGTCTGGGAATACCCATCCCACTTAGGGCGAAAAGCGTTACAACAAACAATTGATGGACGGAATGCTGACAATGCATACATTCTCCCCCAGTCAAGAGATCTGGGTTAAATCCATCGTTCTTTTGCCCACTACACCACCCCAGTTTAGACATGGCCATATGCAAATCAGTCTTGACCCTGTGCCTCATGGGAACAGTCCAGCCCGAACTGCCAAGCCATGTCTTCCCTGGACCGGAATCAAGCATCCTAGGACCGGTTTCTGGCTATCAGCCGTCATCAGCCAGGATAGCTTGACTCCAGTGGCGTAGTGAGCACGGGTCCCACGTCTGGGAATACCCATCCCACTTAGGGCGAAAAGCGTTACAACAAACAAATGATGGACGGAATGCTGACAATGCATACATTCTCCCCCAGTCAAGAGATCTGGGTTAAATCCATCGTTCTTTTGCCCACTACACCACCCCAGTTTAGACATGGCCATATGCAAATCAGTCTTGACCCTGTGCCTCATGGGAACAGTCCAGCCCGAACTGCCAAGCCATGTCTTCCCTGGACCGGAATCAAGCATCCTAGGACCGGTTTCTGGCTATCAGCCGTCATCAGCCAGGATAGCTTGACTCCAGTGGCGTAGTGAGCACGGGTCCCACGTCTGGGAATACCCATCCCACTTAGGGCGAAAAGCGTTACAATAAACAATTGATGGACGGAATGCTGACAATGCATACATTCTCCCCCAGTCAAGAGATCTGGGTTAAATCCATCTTAACCAGCATTGACCATGCAAGGAATTTTCCAGTCATCTGGAAAGCCCTCAAGCTATTGATTTCCTCCAGGATAAAAAATTTTCTCAAGTTTTGCTTGGCTTTACCAAGTTGGTTCTCTATGGGGGATTGTCGACCCCAAGACCTATTCCTCGTCTGAAGTCTTGCATCTACTGCAGACTGAAGCTCAGCTATCCACTCCACCAGAATTTTAGATTGCTGAGAGATATTTGCAATAATTTACCACTGTGCAGTAGCCTTAAAGTCTGACAAAAAATGGTGGCCAAAGAATGATCCGCAAATGAATTAACCCAAATATCTGAGCTTACCTATTTAAGTGAATGAGAAATAAAAAAATAATCAATACAGGAAGCTGTATGAAAGCGGTGTGAGAAGCAAGTATATTGTGACATTCCCAAATAATCCCTAGGCCGTGGATCAATTCGTTGAATGTCCCGCTTCAGCACATTAATCACTTTTTTGGTTTTGAACTTCCATTGTTTTTTTAGTTTTATTAGATGTATCCCATACCAAATCCTGAATAAAATTAAAGTCACCCCCTATAATTATTGGACCCAGGGCTCCCATGGCAAAATTATAATTCTGTTTTACTGAATCTGGTTAATCAATAACTGGGGCTTAATAGATGACTAAATTTAAAGAATTACCACTTACACCGACTTTCAGCCAAATCCACCTTCCCTGGGGATCTATAATAACTTGAGAAACCAGCTAGTCCAATCCTCTGTCTAGGTAAATTGCAACTCCCCTTACAGCCAATCCAGCTGAGGCAAAATAGACCTTTCAATAATACTTCGGGATAAGACTTTTTGGGAAATTGCTTTTGAATGGAAATAGAGGGGGTGCGTATTCCAAACGAGAGGGCTCAGGATGGTATAGTGAGCTGATCTCATATTATATCTGACCCCTCATCTGGCATGGTATCAATTGCAAAAGGTGCTTCTGGGGGGGCGCTCCACACCAAGGTTCCTGATGGGCTTTCAACAGAAGACATTATTTCTGACAATTCAGACAAGTATTTTTCTCTTGCAGAGGATTCACTGGCCATCCTAGTTTTTTTGATAATTATTTGCTAAGAACATTTTTGAGAAAGCAAGTCCAGAGGCCAGAAGGCAGTATAGAGATTGTTCTTATTTTGTGCCCCCCAATTTTTGTCACATAACCGTGGAACCCAGATGGCAACTACGGCAACTAATCAAACCTTATCAAGATGCAGGTTTTGAGGCATATTTGCTGGCCCCAGCTAGGCTGAAGGCAGTTGTTAGAGGGTCTTTTAAATTCTTTACTTCTGAAATTCAAGCAAGAGAGTATCTGGAACAGGTTCGGGGGAGATAAGAATTATATTAGGCCTTAAAGTAGCTTAACAGTCTTACTTTTCAATCTCATTAAACGAGTCACAGGCTCTTAAAGGCTCTTAAGGGCCGGATGTCTTGATGATTTGATGGGTGAACAGGGGGCTGGGGGGGGGGCTGCGGTATTCTTTGCTTTCTCCATCACTCGGACCCTATGGGTTTGGCGCTTTCAACGGTAGGGTGGGTAGGGTGGGGAGGTGCATGGGTGGCGGAAAGGGTGGGAGGAGGATGAAAGGGGGGGGCACTTGGCAAAACGGTCAAGTGTGAACTGCAGCTGAAGCTTATTTTTTTTTATTTTTGTGATTTCTTGATTGTATTAAAGACTAGATATCGATCTGGACTAAAATTCGGACCTGAGGGCCTGGTGGGCGATATAATGTTTGAGATAAAAGTGATATGGTTTTACAGGTTGATAAAAAATAATGTTTGGTATTATGGCTAAGTTACGAATTGCCACTATTAATATTTGTGGGCAAAATGACAGTGCCAAGAGGAGAAAGGTTAAAGAAGATCTTAAAGTCCTAAAAGCTGATCTGTACTGTCTTCAGGAAACCCGTATCCCACGGGAAGATTGTGATCTGTTTAAATCTTTGGGGTTAAAGGTCGTAGCCTATACAACACAAGATGTTAGGACTAAGGGTGTTGCTATCCTTATGAAAGGTAGTGCCATTACTTCAGGAAAAAAGGTGGCAGATAGGAATGGTAGGTGGGTTATAATGGAATGTAGATGCAGTGCTGTTTTTTTTTACATTATGCTCAATAGTGTGCGTTTGTGTAGAACACACACTGAGTGAAATGAATCTTTATTGTTCAATTAATTAAAATTGTTACAATATTCTATCAATGAACAAAAGCTTGTTTAAAATCTCACACAGTTAGATAAGAATGAAAAGACGTTTAAACCTATTAAAATAGTAAGAAGGACTATTACTAGAACTAATGTCCTATCTAGCAGTAAGGTGCTGTACATGGGACTTGAGGAAAAGTTTTATCATAGTCTCTCTTGCTTAATGGCCTACTGAATGCTTTTATAACTTAGTTTTCAGTTTCAGTGCGGCTCAGATTGCGTCTG
Organism: Triturus cristatus; assembly: GCF_964204655.1. Lineage (NCBI taxonomy): Eukaryota > Metazoa > Chordata > Amphibia > Caudata > Salamandridae > Triturus > Triturus cristatus. Next base: position 259,472,688 of record NC_140581.1, on the reverse strand, counting down.
TGAATTTTCCTAGTCGGGCCACAATTTGAGGTGTTTTAGCGGAGAAGCACAGGCCTGAAACTTCCCTGCAACTTTGTAGGCCATGCAACCTACAGATGGGGAGAACCAAGCGCTGCCGCTCACTGACTAACTTTGGGCAGCAGCACAACAGATGGAGTCAAGATTCACGGTGGTAGTTGCCACTGAATTGTCCTGGGCCCAAGTTGAGTTAAAATCTGTGATGGGCAGAGCGAGAAGTCTCATGTAGGTGATTCTTCCCCGAGCCAGGACTGTCAGAGCTTGCTCAAGGTAGGGCTGCGGAAGTCCAGTCCAGTGAGGAAAGATTTAATTGGTGGTGCAGGCTTTCTAGGTCCCTTTCAAAAGATATTCTCTTTGCCTGAGTATTCACTGTTTTCCTCTAGTCTATTATTGGGATGACAGGGTTGTGCAGATTTTGGCCGTCAATGTCCAGTAATCTAGTGGCTGCTGCCAAGTGCACCTGCCATGGGGAACCCTCCTCTTCGAAGAGTGTTTTAATTTGCCTTTTTAATGACAATTCTGGAGCTCGTGTAGCCCTGATATAGTATTTTATTAAATCACCTGAACAAGTAATGTCTGGACTGGTGAGTCCCGATTCCAGCCTTACTCTTGCTCTCCTAGGGAGAGCTAGGACCTTTTTATAAGCCAACATTTGATGGTTCGCGAGGAAGGCACCGGGAAAAACTAAAAGGCTATAATTAAGAGAGGGCACTAATTTTGCCTTAAGAACTTTCAAAATGGGTTCAGCAGTTGGACTGTGAAGTCGCTGGTTAAGGCTTTTTAAGGAAAAAATGATGCCTGCCAGTTTCCTTCACAGATGTTTCAGGTGGGCTGTAGGTTTTGCACCTTCCGATAGCCAGATGCTTAAATATTTGTAGCTCATACTTGGTTTAATTTGCAGGGCCTCAAGTCGCCAATGTGTGGTCTTCTTTCGTGGGTACTTCCTGAATATAAGTATCCTGGTCTTCTCCTGATTCACCAGGAGTTTATTCTGTTGGTTAGATCCGTACAAAGCTTTTAGAGCCTTCTGTAAGCCGGTCCTCGTGTGGACCATTATTATGATGTCGTCCGCATACTGGAGTATTTGAAGCCGCTTATTACCCAGTCTTGGAGGCAGTAGACTTGCCCCCTCCAGCACTTTCCCCAGGTCAGCTGTGTACAGATTAAAATGTATAGGGGCAAGTAAGCACCCTTGTTTTAGACCGTTGTTGGTTGGTACCATGGTGGTGACTGATACAAACAAAGCAACACCAACGACGGACCACGGTTAAGCACTTAAATTCCAAAGTTTCTTATAAAGTATATGTAGTAAATTTATAAATGTGGTGCAACAGCTTCCAACATCCGTCATTGTTGGACGTACAATGAATCCAAGAATTTTACATAACGGAAGGTGCACTCAGAGTGAAGTCCAAATTAATACATATATTCCAAAATAAGTTTATCTTCCTTTATTTTTAGAAACAGCAGAGAGCCAACGCGTTTCGTTCCCTTAACACAGGAACTTCTTCAGGGCTGTAATTAATTACAAAACAACATGTATAAAAACAACATATATAAAAACAAAATACATAAAAACCACATATAAAAGCGACATGTGAAAACGACATTAAAAACAAATCAATAGGCAACAAGACCAACCCCACACTAAATATATACATATATATACATATATATACACACACAACAGAATAAGAAAACTTGTGTGGATAAAGCATCACATATCTAACATATTTAATCAAATACCAGAAACAGGTCATTTATATCCCATATTACCATAACCGTGAGACAATTCCAACCTAAAATAGGGATTAAATCATTTACATATATATAAAAGTATATAACAAAGACAAAGGAGAAAAAAGGAGAAAAGAAGAAAAGGACAAAGTCAATCTAAAAACGATTGCCTAATAATATATACAACAAATATGTATAGGTCTACAGAAAAATGCTCACCGTATTAGTAGCTTAGATGAATATAAACCACTCCATAAGATTTTAACATGAGGCAAACTGTTCAGAACTTAGTTTGGCATGTGAAATATTGAAATTGACGTCTGTAACATAGGGATACAAAAGGACCCAATGTAACCATAATTCAAAATTCTTTGTATATAAAACAAGAACAACTTCCTAAAATATACATTAAATACACAGTAGACTCACCTTCAAATACGAAGGTGTAGGTGTAGCCCCTCAGGGGAACTTGAAGTTATGTATAAGGAAGTAATCACTCAGGCGAATAGCAGTCCATATAAGACTATAAAGTCTAGAAAAGAGAGGGAACAAATATTCACCAAAGCACCCTATGTCAAAGGGATTTAAGTTCATCAAACTTAAATACACAATCCTAACATCTGGTAATGGGAACTATTGCTATTTGCTGTATCTCCCAAAAAAGGCTACAGGTTAAATGACTAAATCCCAACTAACGCATTTATAAACCATTTGTGTGCATCAAACTTAAGTCCACAATCCTAACATCTGATAATGGGTACTATTGGCATTTATTGTATCTCCCAAAATGAGCTACAGGCTGAAATAATCAATATCAACTGACGCATTTGTAGACCATTACTCGAGAGACCAAATAATTATAAATTTAAATTTAATCATGCCAAAACCCACGTGAAAGTCTCATAAAAAACGCATCTCTTATTAGTTTCAGGAATATACGAAAAGAAAATTTTCATACTCAATAAAGTGAAAAAAATATCAACTAACCAATTCAAACCGAACACACATGAGAAACATTACTACTGGGTGAGCAGCACCCATAAAATTCCCATAGTAAAGATAATTAATTTCTGTCAGAAGAAATATATATATAAAAAATCTGTGAAACATACCCAAAATTTCCACAATACATTCACAGAGTAGATAAACCTAATTAGGGTATCACCATACAGCATGGAATAACATGGAGTTTAAACATTACACATAATTCAATTATATCCGATCACATATATATGAAGTGTTCCTAACACATACATCTAAAACCCTAAGAAGAAAATGCAGAGAGAAATGTAAACGCAAAGAGAAGTAGTAAGAGGACTCTAGGGTACAGTATCAACCTAAAAAGTGATGTAGTTCCTTATCAGTATTATGACCCATATATGTAGCCCTCAATCTGCAAATCCATTTTGCCTCTTTCTGTCTGATCGATAGTTCCCTATTGCCACCTTGGTTATTAAGTGGGACATGGTCAATTCCATGAAACCAAAAAGTATCAATGTCAGGATGCGTTGTCCTATAGTGTTCATTCAAGGGGTATCTCCGACCTACATTTACAATAGCCCTACGATGCTCCTGTGTTCGGATTTTTAGTGGGCGAACTGTAATCCCCACATATATGTCGCACCTGCATCCTATTACATAAACAACATGAGTAGTGTTGCAATTTATAAAGTGCATTACATCATACATGTTGGTTGTGTTGCAGGAAAACTTAAAGGTTTTGTTCTTCCCATACGGGCACATATTACACATCCCACAGGTGTAAAAGCCTTTGGGTTTAGAGGACAACCATGTTTCACTCTTATTAATTACATAACTCGGACATAGGACATTCCGCAGTGATTTACGTCTTCTGTATGTTATTGAGGGCATATTAGTGAGGCAGCTCCTTAATGATGGTACATTCTCAAGGATACTCCAATTCTTCTTTAAAATATTGAAGATCTTAGAGCTGTGTACGTTATACTGCATAACAAACCTAACTGGAGTGTCTTTTACCACATTTCTTTTGTGTGGCGGGCACAAGGTATCTTCTCTAGTGCGACATTTTGCTTTCTCAATAGGTTTGTCCACAACTTCTCTGGCATATCCTCTCTGTAAGAACCTCTTTCTAGATTCTGAGATGTTATCAAGGTATGTATCATCATCACTACAATTTCTTCTTATCCTTATCATCTCCCCATAGGGGATATTGTTAACAACAGACCGAGCATGAGCACTATCAGCGTGTAAAATCCCATTACAGGCTGTATCCTTCCTGTGGAGGGTACTGTGTATTTTACCATCTTTGACATAAAATCTTATATCTAAGAAATCAATCTTTTCTCTGTCAAATGTCATTGTAAATTTGACATTATATTGATTGTCATTCAGATATGTAAAATATTCCTGCAATTTTTCCACAGACCCTGACCACAGGCAAATCACATCATCGATGTACCTCCCCCAGAACACAACAAAATCCGTCCAGGGGGAGGCACCTCTGCCCCAGGCATGCCCCCTCTCGAACCACCCCATGAAGAGGCAGGCATACGAGGGAGCAAACCTGGAGCCCATTGCAGTACCAAGAATTTGTTGAAACCAACATCTGTGAAAAAGGAAATAATTATTGCAAAGAATAATATTGATCATCTCCATGATCATTTCATTAAAATCAAACTGGTCAGCATAAACTTTCTACATCTAAGGTAACGAATAGTAGTTCATCAGACCATTCATAGTCTTTGAACTTAACCAAGATATCCTTACTATCCTGGATATACGACGGGAGATTAACCACATGCTTTTGCAGTCTTAAGTCAACAAATTCAGATAGTTTTTCGGTAGGTGAGTCCACCCCCGAAATGATAGGACGACCAGGCGGAAACGCATCTGGTTTGTGGATTTTTGGAAGAATGTAAATGCAAGGAAAATTGGGGCAATCAACCCTGAGATATCTAAATTCATTTTCCGTAAGTAGCATAGTATCCTTCCATTCACTCAATTTAATATTTATCATAGTTGTTAGCTTGTCTATCGGATTTCCCGCAATTTTCTTGTAACAGGATTCATTGCTCACTTGGCGGTTTATCTCACTCATATAATCACCTTGGTTCATGATCACAACATTACCGCCCTTATCTGCCTCCCTAATGACAATTCTTTTGTCAACTTTTAACCGATTGAGGGCCTTTCTCTCCTGGGCAGTAATGTTGTGATGAGTCCAAGGGGTGAATTTCTTTGTGGTTTCCATGTTATACAAATCCTCACTAACCTTGTCATAAAAAACATCAATATTACGATGGTAATTCATAACTGGCATGAACTTAGATTTTGGTTTTAATCCACTATCCAATGTATAGTTCTGTGGAATATCTAGATCATTCATTAAAGAGAACATATCACATTCCTCATTGTCATTGAGTGTCATAAGACAATGGATATTTCATATATCAGCAACTGTATGTGTCATCTGTCGAGGACGGATGGATTGTTCTACATTCTGTGGAAAAAGTTGCGAAAAATGATCTTTCAACTTGAGGATTCTAACAAACTTACATAAGTCTATATGCACATTAGTCTAATCACCACTTTGGGTAGGACAAAAATTCAAACCCCTGCGTAACACCGCCAATTCATCCTTATCAAGAATTTTATTAGACAAATTCACAATTTCCAAATCTTTTTCACTAGATAGAACATCAGTACACAAGAGACCTTTGGCATAAGTATCACTTATTTCTTGACCTGTCCCACTGTGTTCCCTTGTCCTTTTGAACCTGCCTTTGCCCCTCCGCCCTCCCCGCCGGGTTTTGATAGCTCGCTTTTTTGTTGTAATCTGCTGCTGATCCGTAGTTTCGCAATCTCCTTCTGAAATGAAGAAGTTGTTTCTCCTAAAGGGACCTCACGTAACGAGTCCGATGTAGTACTTTCTAGGGAGGACGACGAGACACCACTAATAGAGCGTGTGTCATCACTTTCTTCCCTGACCTCCCTCGTCCTTTTCTTTTCTTCTGTGCCCTGTACATTGTCGAATTTCTTCGCAAATGTATATACTCGGCCATCTTTGTGATCTCGATCATCCCTCTTTATTTTTTTTTATTTTTTATCCTTCAAATACAGTTGATGGTCCTCCATAACCTTTTTTCGGATAGCAAAAAGTTTTTTCAATGAGATCCTTTTGATCTAATTCGTTAATCTCCTTTTCCAAAGTGTCTATCTCAACCTGAAGCTATTCACCTTTTTCTTTAGCATGTTTAATCAATATCTGCATCATAATAACTGATGCACTTTCAAGGTTACCTTCCCAATCTTTCAAGAGATCACTGCTAAGATCCACAAAGGTGGGAAAAATTAATATCCTAAGTCCTCTTGGGACTTTCTTATTCTCTAAATACTGTTGGAGCGTCACCCCGTCCCACCATCAGGATAGCTCCTGTTTTTTCAAACGTTCCAATCTAAGGAATAGTGTTCTAAGACTCGTACTAGTCACAGTACTTAGTTGTGTAGGTTGTCTTGTATTCTCAGTGCCAAATAAATTGAGGGCCATTTCCTCCCTCCCATCTTGAAATCTCTGCATTATAAAGGTTCAATCAAAAAAGGGAACAAGTGCAGAACGGTCCAGCATAAACATATACAAACAAAGCAACACCAACGACGGACCACGGTTAAGCACTTCAATTCCAAAGTTTCTTCTAAAGTATATGTCGTAAATTTATAAATGTGGTGCAACAGCTTCCAACATCCGTCGTTGTTGGACGTACAATGAATCCAAGAATTTTACATAACGGAAGGTGCACTCAGAGTGAAGTCCAAATTAATACATATATTCTGAAATAAGTTTATCTTCCTTTATTTTTAGAAACAGCAGACAGCCAATGCGTTTCATTCCCTTAACACAGGAACTTCTTCAGGGCTGTAATTAATTACAAAACAACATGTATAAAAACAACATATATAAAAACAAAATACATAAAAACAACATATAAAGGCGACATGTGAAAACGACATTAAAAACAAATCAATAGGCAACAAGATCAACCCCACACTAAATATATACATATATATACATATATATACACACAACAGAATAAGAAAACTTGTGTGGATAAAGCATCACATATCTAACATATTTAATCAAATACCAGAAACAGGTCATTTATATCCCATATTACCATAACCGTGAGACAATTCCAACCTAAAATAGGGATTAAATCATTTACATATATATAAAAGTATATAACAAAGACAAAGGAGAAAAAAGAGAAAAGAAGAAAAGGAAAAAGTCAATCTAAAAACGATTGCCTAATATATACAACAAATATGTATAGGTCTACAGAAAAATGCTCACCGTATTAGTAGCTTAGATGAATATAAACCATTCCATAAGATTTTAACATGAGGCAAACTGTTCAGAACTTAGTTTGGCATATGAAATATTGAAATTGACGTCTGTAACATAGGGATACAAAAGGACCCAATGTAACCATAATTCAAATATTTTTGTATATAAAACAAGAACAACTTCCTAAGATATACATTAAATACACAGTAGACTCACCTTCAAATACGAAGGTGTAGGTGTAGCCCCTCAGGGGAACTTGAAGTTATTTATAAGGAGGTAATCACTCAGGCGAATAGCAGTCCATATAAGACTATAAAGTCTAGAAAAGAGAGGGAACACATATTCACCAAAGCACCCTATGTCAAAGGGATTTAAGTTCATCAAACTTAAATACACAATCCTAACATCTGGTAATGGGAACTATTGTTATTTGTTGTATCTCCCAAAAAAGGCTACAGGTTAAATGACTAAATCCCAACTAACGCATTTATAAACCATTTGTGTGCATCAAACTTAAGTCCACAATCCTAACATCTGATAATGGGAACTATTGCCATTTATTGTATCTCCCAAAACCAGCTACAGGCTGAAATAATCAATACCAACTGACGCATTTGTAGACCATTGCTCGAGAGACCAAATAATTATAAATTTAAATTTAATTATGCAAAAAACCCACGTGACAGTCTCATAAAAAACGCATCTCTTATTAGTTTGAAGAACATACGAAAAGAAAATTTTCATACTCAATAAAGTGACAAAATATTAACTAACCAATTCAAACCGAACACACAAGTAGGAACTATCAAAAAGTCCCGTATTTTTACACAGACAACAAACTGGAAGGGTTAAACACCGACACGTTATTTAATCAACAATCTGTTTAAGGTAAAGAACGAACATACTAAGGCTCACCTACGAATCCCAGTATGACGAGCGGCGTGATAACCTGCAGCAACGCAGAGCAGCAAAAGAACCGCCATTTAAGGCTGTATTTAGACGTCAGGACCTAGTGCTCTGATACGTAACCAGGAAGTAATTATAAAAAAGACGGACAAGTCAAAAAGGGAATAGAACGGCCATCTTGAAACAAGTCTAAGTACACAAAATAATATATAATGACTGCCCCAGAAGTAGATATTTATCATTGTACAAAGTCAAATGCCACATGAGCCTTACAACCTAAGGAAAGAAAATAATAATAAACGAAGAATAATATGAGCGAAAAATACCATGTTACCAATCTCTGTCCATTATATAGTCTCCATATCTTGAACGCGAAGGGACAGTATTCCCTAGCACTTGATAAAAATGACAAAGCCAATATTAAATAAATACTACAAGAGTACCGACAACAATTATTAATGATGTCGCGCTAATATTATGTGCGATATTCCAAAATCGCCTGCCAAAGATTACTACAGATAAAGGCGGTCTTACCAATATAAAACGAGGCGGCCATCTTATAAAGGGTACTTACTATACAACAAAACCCATACCAATTAATATACAAATAGAAAACAGTATTACCATTATTATAAAGTAAGGGGGAGGAACCAATATTCCATGATCAGTAACTGAGATATATATAAAATAAACAAAAGTATTATCGTCAAAATACAGCAGAGAACGCGAGCACTCAAATATAGTTCACAGTGGATAATTTCACCAACGCAGTAAAAAGCATGTAATAAAATAACAATCTAAAATACGATCAATTGCTAATACATTTCAGCGTTATTCGCTTAACACAGCCGTTCAAATATGACTAGACATCTGCACCCATTATGAAATAGATAAAAAGAGTTAATGATTCAATTGAAGGGGAAATTTAGGTAAACATATATAAAAAAGTGTATAAACAACATATCTGTACACATACCCTTAGTCATGTTTACATAGTCCAAGTGGAACAGAAAGTTGATCATATATGCAACTCACGTTCAAGTATGGTAAAGTTCACACCATAATTTATAATCGCTAAAGTGAATTATGGAGTAAAAAACCATCAAATACTGTAAAGAAAAATACATTCATTCATCACATGTTGTTTAGATTCTGGTCTAAGACATATGTGTATATACGTAATATGCACATGCTGAGAAACATTACTACTGGGTGAGCAGCACCCATAACATTCCCATAGTAAAGATAATTAATTTATGTCAGAAGAAATATATTTATAAAAAATCCGTGAAACATACCCAAAATTTCCACAATACATTCACAGAGTAGATAAACCTAATTAGGGTATCACCATACAGCATGGAATAACATGGAGTTTAAACATTACACATAATTCAATTATATCCGATCACATATATATGAAGTGTTCCTAACACATACATCTAAAACCCTAAGAAGAAAATGCAGAGAGAAGTGTAAACGCAAAGAGAAGTAGTAAGAGGACTCTAGGGTACAGTATCAACCTAAAAAGTGATGTAGTTCCTTATCAGTATTATGACCCATATATGTAGCCCTCAATCTGCAAATCCATTTTGCCTCTTTCTGTCTGACCAATAGTTCCCTATTGCCACCTTGGTTATTAAGTGGGACATGGTCAATTCCATGAAACCAAAAAGTATCAATGTCAGGATGCGTTGTCCTATAGTGTTCACTCAAGGGGTATCTCCGACCTACATTTACAATAGCCCTACGATGCTACTGTATTCGGATTTTTAGTGGGCGAACTGTACTCCCCACATATATGATGTCGCACCTGCATCCTATTACATAAACAACATGAGTAGTGTTGCAATTTATAAAGTGCATTGCATCATATATGTTGGCTGTGTTGTAGGAAAACTTAAAGGTTTTGTTCTTCCAATACGGGCACATATTACACATCCCACAGGTGTAAAAGCCTGTGGGTTTAGAGGGCAACCATGTTTCACTCTTATTAGTTACATAACTCGGACATAGGACATTCCGCAGTGATTTACCTCTTCTGTATGTTATTGAGGGCATATTAGTGAGGCAGCTCCTTAATGATGGTACATTCTCAAGGATACTCCAATTCTTCTTTAAAATATTGAAGATCCTAGAGCTGTTTACGTTATACTGCGTAACAAACCTAACTGGAGTGTCTTTTACCACATTTCTTTTGTGTGGCGGGCACAAGGTATCTTCTCTAGTGCGACATTTTGCTTTCTCAATAGCTTTGTCCACAACTTCTCTGGCATATCCTCTCTGTAAGAACCTCTTTCTAGATTCTGAGATGTTATCAAGGTATGTACCATCATCACTACAATTTCTTCTTATCCTTATCATCTCCCCATAGGGGATATTGTTAACAACAGACCGAGCATGAGCACTATCAGCGTGTAAAATCCCATTACAGACTGTATCCTTCCTGTGGAGGGTACTGTGTATTTTACCATCTTTGACATAAAATCTTATATGTAAGAAATCAATCTTTTCTCTGTCAAATGTCATTGTAAATTTGACATTATATTGATTGTCATTCAGATATGTAAAATATTCCTGCAATTTTTCCACAGACCCTGACCACAGGCAAATCACATCATCGATGTACCTCCCCCAGAACACAACAAAATCCGTCCAAAGGGAGCCTCCTCTTCCCCAGGCATGCTCCCTCTCGAACCACCCCATGAAGAGGCAGGCATACGAGGGAGCAAACCTGGAGCCCATTGCAGTACCAAGAATTTGTTGGAACCAACATCTGTCAAAAAGGAAATAATTATTGCAAAGAATAATATTGATCATCTCCATGATCATTTCATTAAAAGCAAACTGGTCAGCATTTTCCTTATCAAGGAAGGACTGGACAGTCAAAACCCCAAGGTCTTTGCAAATGCATGTGTACAAACTTTCTACATCTAAGGTAACGAATAGTAGTTCATCAGACCATTCATAGTCTTTGAACTTAACCAAAATATCCTTACTATCTCGGATATACGACGGGAGATTAACCACATGCTTTTGCAGTCTTAAGTCAACAAATTCAGATAGTTTTTCGGTAGGTGAGCCCACCCCCGAAATGATAGGACGACCAGGCGGAAACGCATCTGGTTTGTGGATTTTTGGAAGAATGTAAATGCAAGGAAAATTGGGGCAATCAACCCTGAGACATCTAAATTCATTTTCCGTAAGTAGCATAGTATCCTTCCATTCACTCAATTTAATATTTATCATAGATGTTAGCTTGTCTATCGGATTTCCCGCGATTTTCTTGTAACAGGATTCATTGCTCACTTGGCGGTGTATCTCACTCATATAATCACCATGGTTCATGATCACAACATTACCGCCCTTATCTGCCTCCCTAATAACAATGCTTTTGTCAAGTTTTAACCAATTGAGGGCCTTTCTCTCCTGGGCGGTAATGTTGTGATGAGTCCAAGGGGTGAATTTCTTTGTGGTTTCCATGTTATACAAATCCTCACTAACCTTGTCATAAAAAACATCAATATTACGATGGTAATTCATAACTGGCATGAACTTAGATTTTGGTTTTAATCCACTATCCAATGTATAGTTCTGTGGAATATCTAGATCATTCATTAAAGAGATTATATCACATTCCTCATTGTCATCGAGTGTCATAAGACAATGGATATTTCGTATATCAGCAACTGTATGTGTCATCTGTTGAGGACTGATGGATTGTTCTACATTCTGTGGAAAAAGTTGGAAAAAATGATCTTTCAACTTGAGGATTCTAACAAACTTAAATAAAGTCTATATGCACATTAGTCATATCACCACTTTGGGTAGGACAAAAATTCAAACCCCTGCGTAACACCGCCAATTCATCCTTATCAAGAATTTTATTAGACAAATTCACAATTTCCAAATCTTTTTCACTAGATAGAACATCAGTACACAAGAGACCTTTGGCATAAGTATCACTTATTTCTTGACCTGTCCCACTGTGTTCCCTTTTCCTTTTGAACCTGCCTTTGCCCCTCCGCCCTCCCCGCCGGGTTTTGATAGCTCCCTTTTTTGTTGTAATCTGCTGCTGATCCGTAGTTTCTGAAGTGAAGAAGTTGTTTCTCCTAAAGGGACCTCACGTAACGAGTCCGATGTAGTACTTTCTAGGGAGGACGACGAGACACCACTGATGGAGCGTGTGTCATCACTTTCTTCCCTGACCTCCCTCGTCCTTTTCTTTTCTTCTGTGCCCTGTACATTGTCGAATTTCTTCGCAAATGTATATACTCGGCCATCTTTGTAATATTGATCATCCCTCTTTATTTTTTTTTATTTTTTATCCTTCAAATACAGTTGATGGTCCTCCATAACCTTTTTTAGGATAGCAAAAAATTTTTCAATGAGATCCTTTTGATCTAATTCGTTAATCTCCTTTTCCAAAGTCTCTATCTCAAGCTGAAGCTTTTCACCTTTTTCTTTAGCATGTTTAATTAATATCTGCATCATAATAACTGATGCACTTTCAAGGTTACCTTCCCAATCTTTTAAGAGATCACTGCTAAGATCCTCAAAGGTGGGAAAAATTAATATCCTAAGTCCTCTTGGGACTTTCTTATTCTCTAAATACTGCTGGAGTGTCACCCCGTCCCACCATCGGGATAGCTCCTGTTTTTTCAATCATTCCAATCTAAGGAATAGTGTTCTAAGACTCGTACTAGTCACAGTACTTAGTGGTGTAGGTTGTCTTGTATTCTCAGTGCCAAATAAATTGAGGGCCATTTCCTCCCTCCCATCTTGAAATCTCTGCATTATAAAGGTTCAATCAAAAAAGGGAACAAGTGCAGAACGGTCCAGCATAAACATATACAAACAAAGCAACACCAACGACGGACCACGGTTAAGCACTTAAATTCCAAAGTTTCTTATAAAGAATATGTAGTAATTTTATAAATGTGGTGCAACAGCTTCCAACATCCGTCGTTGTTGGACGTACAATGAATCCAAGAATTTTACATAACGGAAGGTGCACTGAGAGTGAAGTCCAAATTAATACATACATTCCGAAATAAGTTTGTCTTCCTTTATTTTTAGAAACAGCAGACAGCCAACGCGTTTCGTTCCCTTAACACATGAACTTCTTAAGGGCTGTAATTAATTACAAAACAACATGTATAAAAACAACATATATAAAAACAAAATACATAAAAACAACATATAAAAGCGACATGTGAAAACGACATTAAAAACAAATCAATAGGCAACAAGACCAACCCCACACTAAATATATACATATATATACACACAACAGAATAAGAAAACTTGTGTGGATAAAGCATCACATATCTAACATATTTAATCAAATACCAGAAACAGGTAATTTATATCCCATATTACCATAACCGTGAGACAATTCCAACCTAAAGTAGGGATTAAATCATTTACAGATATATAAAAGTATATATCAAAGACAAAGGAGAAAAAAGGAGAAAAAAAGAGAAAATAAGAAAAGGACAAAGTCAATCTAAAAACGATTGCCTAATATATACAACAAATATGTATAGGTCTACAGAAAAATGCTCACCGTATTAGTAGCTTAGATGAATATAAACCATTCCATAAGATTTTAACATGAGGCAAACTGTTCAGGGCTTAGTTTGGCATATGAAATATTGAAATTGACGTCTGTAACATAGTGATACAAAAGGACCCAATGTAACCATAATTCAAAAATCTTTGTATATAAAACAAGAACAACTTCCTAAGATATACATTAAATACACAGTAGACTCACCTTCAAATACGAAGGTGTAGGTGTAGCCCCTCAGGGGAACTTGAAGTTATTTATAAGGAAGTAATAGCGAATAGCAGTCCATAGAAGACTATAAAGTCTAGAAAAGAGAGGGAATAAATATTCCCTAAAGCACCCTATGTCAAAGGGATTTAAGTTCATCAAACTTAAATACACAATCCTAACATCTGATAATGGGAACTATTGCCATTTATTGTATCTCCCAAAACCAGCTACAGGCTGAAATAATCAATACCAACTGACGCATTTGTAGACCATTGCTCGAGAGACCAAATAATTATAAATTTAAATTTAATCATGCCAAAACCCACGTGACAGTCTCATAAAAAACGCATCTCTTATTAGTTTGAAGAACATACGAAAAGAAAATTTTCATACTCAATAAAGTGGCAAAATATCAACTAACCAATTCAAACCGAACAAACATGTAGGAACCACCAAGAAGTCCCGTATTTTTACACAGACAACAAACTGGAAGGGTTAAACACCGACACGTTATTTAATCACCGATCAGTTTAAGGTAAAGAACGAACATACTAAGGCTTACCTACGAATCCCAGTATGACGAGCGGCGTGATAACCGGCAGCAACACAGAGCAGCAAAAGAACCGCCATTTTAAGGCTGTATTTAGACGTCACGACATAGTGCTCTGATACGTAACCAGGAAGTAATTAAAAAAAAGACGGACAAGTCAAAAAGGGAATAGAATGGCCATCTTAAAACAAGTCTAAGTACACAAAATAATATTTAATGACTGCCCCAGAAGTAGATATTTATCATTGTACAAAGTCAAATGCCACATGAGCCTTACAACCTAAGGAAAGAAAATAATAATAAATAAAGAAAAATATGAGCGAAAAATACCTTGTTACCAGTCTCTGTCCATTATATAGTCTCCATATCTTGAACGCGAAGGGACAGCATTCCCTAGCACTTGATAAAAATGACAAAGCCAATATTAAATAAATACTACAAGAGTACCAACAACAATTATTAATGATGTTGCGCTAATGTTATGTGCGATATTCCAAAATCGCCTGCCAAAGATTACTACAGATAAAGGCGGTCTTACCGATATAAAACGAGACGGCCATCTTGTAAAGGATACTTACTATACAACAAAACCCATACCAATCAATATACAAATAGAAAACAGTATTACCATTATTATAAAGTAAGGGGGAGGAACCAATATTCCATGATCAGTAACTGAGATATATATAAAATAAACAAAAGTATTATCGTCAAGATACAGCAGAGAATGCGAGTACTCAAATATAGTTCACAGTGGATAATTTCACCAACACAGTAAAAAGCATGTAATAAAATAACAATCTAAAATACGATCAATTCCTAATACATTTCAGCGTTATTCGCTTAACACGGCCGTTCAAATGTGACTAGACATCTGCACCCATTATGAAATAGATAAAAAGAGTTAATGATTCAATTGAAGGGGAAATTTAGGTAAACATATACATAAAAGTGTATAAACAACATATCTGTACACATACCCTTAGTCATGTTTACATAGTCCAAGTGGAACAAAAAGTTGATCATATATGCAACTCACGTTCAAGTATGGTAAAGTTCACACCATAATTTATAATCGCTAAAGTGAATTATGGAGAAAAAACCCATCAAATACTGTAAAGAAAAATACATTAATTCATCACATGTTGTTTAGATTCTGGTCTAAGACATATGTGTATATAAGTAATATGCACATGCTGAGAAACATTACTACTGGGTGAGCAGCACCCATAACATTCCCATAGTAAAGATAATTAATTTGTGTCAGAAGAAATATATATATAAATAATCCGTGAAACATACCCAAAATTTCCACAATACATTCACAGAGTCGATAAACCTAATTAGGGTATCACCATACAGCATGGAATAACATGGCGTTTAAACATTACACATAATTCAATTAAATCCGATCACATATATATGAAGTGTTCCTAACACATACATCTAAAACCCTAAGAAGAAAATGCAGAGAGAAGTGTAAACGCAGAGAGAAGTAGTAAGAGGACTCTAGGGTACAGTATCAACCTAAAAAGTGATGTAGTTCCTTATCAGTATTATGACCCATATATGTAGCCCTCAATCTGCAAATCCATTGTGCCTCTTTCTGTCTGACCAATAGTTCCCTATTGCCACCTCGGTTATTAAGTGGGACATGGTCAATTCCATGAAACGAAAAAGTATCAATGTCAGGATGCGTTGTCCTATAGTGTTCGCTCAAGGGGTATCTCCGATCTACATTTACAATAGCCCTACGATGCTCCTGTATTCGGATTTTTAGTGAGCGAACTGTACTCCCCACATATATGATGTCGCACCTGCATCCTATTACATAAACAACATGAGTAGTGTTGCAATTTATAAAGTGCATTACATCATACATGTTGGCTGTGTTGTAGGAAAACTTAAAGGTTTTGTTCTTCCCATACGGGCACATATTACACATCCCACAGGTGTAAAAGCCTTTGGGTTTAGAGGGCAACCATGTTTCACTCTTATTAGTTACATAACTCGGACATAGGACATTCCGCAGTGATTTACCTCTTCTGTATGTTATTGAGGGCATATTAGTGAGGCAGCTCCTTAATGATGGTACATTCTCAAGGATACTCCAATTCTTCTTTAACCTGTTCCGTGCTCATGACGGAACCACGCCGTCATGAGCCACGGGCGCCGTGCGGGCGATTAGCGCAGTGGGCGGAGTCATGACGGAACCACTCCATCATGAGCACAGCTCAACCGTGACTCATGACGGAGTGGCTCCGTCATGAGCACAGCGCCACCGCACTGCCCCCAAACCCCCCCCAGCGCTGCGGCGGAATTCCTGCCGCAGTCAAGGGGTTAAATTATTGAAGATCTTAGAGCTGTTTACGTTATACTGCGTAACAAACCTAACTGGAGTGTCTTTTACCACATTTCTTTTGTGTGGCGGGCACAAGGTATCTTATCTAGTGCGACATTTTGCTTTCTCAATAGCTTTGTCCACAACTTCTCTGGCATATCCTCTATGTAAGAACCTCTTTCTAGATTCAGAGATGTTATCAAGGTATGTATCATCATCACTACAATTTCTTCTTATCCTTATCATCTCCCCATAGGGGATATTGTTAACTACAGACCGAGCATGAGCACTATCAGCGTGTAAAATCCCATTACAGACTGTATTCTTCCTGTGGAGGGTGCTGTGTATTTTACAATCTTTGACATAAAATCTTATATGTAAGAAATCAATCTTTTCTCTGTCAAATGTCATTGTAAATTTGACATTATATTGATTGTCATTCAGATATGTAAAATATTCCTGCAATTTTTCCACAGACCCTGACCACAGGCAAATCACATCATCGATGTACCTCCCCTAGAACATAACAAAATCCGTCCAGGGGGAGGCACCTCTGCCCCAGGTATGCTCCCTTTTGAACCACCCCATGAAGAGGCAGGCATACGAGGGAGCAAACCTGGAGCCCATTGCAGTACCAAGAATTTGTTGGAAGCAACATCTGTCAAAAAGGAAATTATTATTGCAAAGAATAATATTGGTCATCTCCATGATCATTTCATTAAAAGCAAGCTGGTCAGCATTTTCCTTATCAAGGAAGGACTGGACAGTCAAAACCCCAAGGTCTTTGCGAATGCATGTGTACAAACTTTCTACATCTAATGTAATGAATAGTAGTTCATCAGACCATTCATAGTCTTTGAACTTAACCAAAATATCCTTACTATCTCGGATATACGACGGGAGATTAACCACATGCTTTTGCAGTCTTAAGTCAACAAATTCAGATAGTTTTTAGGTAGATGAGCCCACCCCCGAAATGATAGGACGACCAGGCGGAAACGCATCTGGTTTGTGGATTTTTGGAAGAATGTAAATGCAAGGAAAATTGGGGCAATCAACCCTGAGATATCTAAATTCATTTTCCGTAAGTAGCATAGTATCCTTCCATTCACTCAATTTAATATTTAGCATAGATGTTAGCTTGTCTATAGGATTTCCCACAATTTTCTTGTAACAGGATTCATTGCTCACTTGGCGGTTTATCTCACTCATATAATCACCATGGTTCATGATCACAACATTACCGCCCTTATCTGCCTCCCTAATGACAATGCTTTTGTCAACTTTTAACCGATTGAGGGCCTTTCTCTCCTGGGCAGTAATGTTGTGATGAGTCCAAGGGGTGAATTTCTTTGTGGTTTCCATGTTATACAAATCCTCACTAAACTTGTCATAAAAAACATCAATATTACGATGGTAATTCATAACTGGCATGAACTTAGATTTTGGTTTTAATCCACTAGCCAATGTATAGTTCTGTGGAATATCTAGATCATTCATTAAAGAGAACATATCACATTCCTCATTGTCATCGAGTGTCATAAGACAATGGATATTTCGTATATCAGCAACTGTATGTGTCATCTGTTGAGGACGGATGGATTGTTCTACATTCTGTGGAAAAAGTTGCAAAAAATGATCTTTCAACTTGAGGATTCTAACAAACTTAAATAAGTCTATATGTACATTAGTCATATCACCACTTTGGGTAGGACAAAAATTCAAACCCTTGCGTAACACCGCCAATTCATCCTTATCAAGAATTTTATTAGACAAATTCACAATTTCCAAATCTTTGTCACTAGATAGAACATCAGTACACAAGAGACCTTTGGCATAAGTATCACTATTTCATGACCTGTCCCACTGTGTTCCCTTTTCCTTTTGAACCTGCCTTTGCCCCTCCGCCCTCCCTGCCGGGTTTTGATAGCTCCCTTTTTTGTTGTAATCTGCTGCTGATCCGTAGTTTTGCAAGCTCTTTCTGAAATGAAGAAGTTGTTTCTCCTAAAGGGACCTCATGTAACAAGTCCGATGTAGTACTTTCTAGGGAGGACGACGAGACACCACTGATGGAGCGTGTGTCATCACTTTCTTCCCTGACCTCCCTTGTCCTTTTCTTTTCTTCTGTGCCCTGTACATTGTCGAATTTCTTCACAAATGTATATACTCGGCCATCTTTGTAATCTCGATCATCCCTCTTTATTTTTTTTTATTTTTTATCCTTCAAATACAGTTGATGTTCCTCCATAACCTTTTTTAGGATAGCAAAAAAAATTTCAATGAGATCCTTTTGATCTAATTCGTTAATCTCCTTTTCCAAAGTCTCTATCTTAACCTGAAGCTTTTCACCTGTTTCTTTAGCATGTTGAATTAATATCTGCATCATAATAACTGATGCACTTTCAAGGTTACCTTCCCAATCTTTTAAGAGATCACTGCTAAGATCCTCAAAGGTGGGAAAAATTAATATCCTAAGTCCTCTTGGGACTTTCTTATTCTCTAAATACTGTTGGAGCGTCACCCCGTCCCACCATCGGGATAGCTCCTGTTTTTTCAAACGTTCCAATCTAAGGAATAGTGTTCTAAGACTCGTACTAGTCACAGTACTTAGTTGTGTAGGTTGTCTTGTATTCTCAGTGCCAAATAAAATAAATTGAGGGCCATTTCCTCCCTCCCATCTTGAAATCTCTGCATTATAAAGGTTCAATCAAAAAAGGGAACAAGTGCAGAACGGTCCAGCATAAACATATACAAACAAAGCAACACCAACGACGGACCACGGTTAAGCACTTAAATTCCAAAGTTTCTTATAGAGTATTTGTAGTAAATTTATAAATGTGGTGCAACAGCTTCCAACCTCCGTCGTTGTTGGACGTACAATGAATCAAAGAATTTTACATAACGGAAGGTGCACTCAGAGTGAAGTCCAAATTAATACATATATTCCAAAATAAGTTTATCTTCCTTTATTTTTAGAAACAGCAGACAGCCAACGCGTTTCGTTCCCTTAACACAGGAACTTCTTCAGGGCTGTAATTAATTACAAAACAACATGTATAAAAACAACATATATAAAAACAAAATACATAAAAACAACATATAAAAGCGACATGTGAAAACGACATTAAAAACAAATCAATAGGCAACAAGACCAACCCCACACTAAATATATACATATATATACACACAACAGAATAAGAAAACTTGTGTGGATAAAGCATCACATATCTAACATATTTAATCAAATACCAGAAACAGGTAATTTATATCCCATATTACCATAACCGTGAGACATTTCCAACCTAAAATAGGGATTAAATCATTTACATATATATAAAAGTATATAACAAAGACAAAGGAGAAAAAAAGAGAAAAGAAGAAAAGGATAAAGTCAATCTAAAAATGATTGCCTAATATATACAACAAATATGTATAGGTCTACAGAAAAATGCTCACCGTATTAGTAGCTTAGATGAATATAAACCATTCCATAAGATTTTACCATGAGGCAAACTGTTCAGAACTTAGTTTGGCATATGAAATATTGAAATTGACGTCTGTAACATAGGGATACAAAAGGACCCAATGTAACCATAATTCAAAAAATTTTGTACATAAAACAAGAACAACTTCTTAAGATATACATTAAATACACAGTAGACTCACCTTCAAATGCGAAGGTGTAGGTGTAGCCCCTCAAGGGAACTTGAAGTTATTTATAAGGAAGTAATCACTCAGGCGAATAGCAGTCCATATAGGACTATAAAGTCTAGAAAAGAGAGGGAACAAATATTCACCAAAGCACCCTATGTCAAAGGGATTTAAGTTCATCAAACTTAAATACACAATCCTAACATCTGGTAATGGGAACTATTGCTATTTGTTGTATCTCCCAAAAAAGGCTACAGGTTAAATGACTAAATCCCAACTAACGCATTTATAAACCATTTGTGTACATCAAACTTAAGTCCACAATCCTAACATCTGATAATGGGAACTATTGCCATTTATTGTATCTCCCAAAACCAGCTACAGGCTGAAATAATCAATACCAACTGACGCATTTGTAGACCATTGCTCGAGAAACCAAATCATGATAAATTTAAATTTAATCATGCCAAAACCCACGTGACAGTCTCATAAAAAACGCATCTCCTATTAGTTTTAAGAACATACGAAAAGAACATTTTTATACTCAATAAAGTGACAAAATATCAACTAACCAATTCAAACCAAACACACATGTAGGAACCACCAAAAAGTCCCGTATTTTTACACAGTCAACAAACTGGAAGGGTTGAACACCGACACGTTATTTAATCACCGATCTGTTTAAGGTAAAGAACGAACATACTAAGGCTTACCTATGAATCCCAGTATGACGAGCGACGTGATAACCGGCAGCAACACAGAGCAGCAAAAGAACCGCCATTTTAAGGCTGCATTTAGACGTCACGACGTAGTGCTCTGATACGTAACCAGGAAGTAATTATAAAAAAGACGGACAAGTCAAAAAGGGAATAGAACGGCCATCTTAAAACAAGTCTAAGTACAAAAAATAATATATAATGACTGCCCCAAAAGTAGATATTTATCATTGTACAAAGTCAAATGCCACATGAGCCTTACAACCTAAGGAAAGAAAATAATAATAAACGAAGAATAATATGAGCGAAAAACACCTTGTTACCAATCTCTGTCCATGATATAGTCTCCATATCTTGAACGCGAAGGGACAGTATTCCCTAGCACTTGATAAAAACGACAAAGCCAATATTAAATAAAAATGTTGTCTGTGTAAAAATAAGGGACTTTTTGGTGGTTCCTACATGTGTGTTCGGTTTGAATTGGTTAGTTGATATTTTGTCACTTTATTGAGTATGAAAATGTTCTTTTCGTATGTTCTTGAAACTAATAAGAGATGCGTTTTTTATGAGACTGTCACGTGGGTTTTGGCATGATCAAATTTAAATTTATAATTATTTGGTCTCTCGAGCATTGGTCTACAAATGCGTCAGTTGGTATTGATTATTTCAGCCTGTAGCTGGTTTTGGGAGATACAATAAATGGCAATAGTTCCCATTATCAGATGTTAGGATTGTGGATTTAAGATTGATGCACACAAATGGTTTATAAATGCGCTAGTTGGGATTTAGTCATTTAACCTGTAGCCTTTTTTGGGAGATACAACAAATAGCAATAGTTTCCATTACCAGATGTTAGGATTGTGTATTTAAGTTTGATGAACTTAAATCCCTTTGACATAGGGTGCTTTGGTGAATATTTATTCCCTCTCTTTTCTAGACTTTATAGTCTTATATGGACTGCTATTCGCCTGAGTGATTACTTCCTTATAAATAACTTCAAGTTCCCCTGAGGGGCTACACCTACACCTTCGTATTTGAAGGTGAGTCTACTGTGTATTTAATGTCTATCTTAGGAAGTTGTTCTTGTTTTATATACAAAAAAGTTTGAATTATGGTTACATTGGGTCCTTTTGTATCCCTATGTTACAGACGTCAATTTCAATATTTTATATGCCAAACTAAGTTCTGAACAGTTTGCCTCATGTTAAAATCTTATGGAATGGTTTATGTTCATCTAAGCTACTAATACGGTGAGCATTTTTCTGTAGACCTATACATATTTGTTGTATATATTAGGCAATCGTTTTTAGATTGACTTTGTCCTTTTCTTCTTTTCTCTTTTTTTCTCCTATTTTCTCCTTTGTCTTTGTTATATACTTTTATATATATGTAAATGATTTAATCCCTATTTTAGGTTGGAATTGTCTCACGGTTATGGTAACATGGGATATAAATTACCTGTTTCTGGTATTTGATTAAATATGTTAGATATGTGATGCTTTATCCACACAAGTTTTCTTATTCTGTTGTGTGTATATATATGTATATATTTAGTGTGGGGTTGTTCTTGTTGCCTATTGATTTGTTTTTAATGTCGTTTTCACATGTCGCTTTTATATGTTGTTTTTATGTATTTTGTTTTAATATATGTTGTTTTTACACATGTTGTTTTGTAATTAATTACAGCCCTGAAGAAGTTCCTGTGTTAAGGGAACGAAACGCGTTGGCTGTCTGCTGTTTCTAAAAATAAAGGAAGATAAACCTATTTCGGAATATATGTATTAATTTGGACTTCACTCTGAGTGCACCTTCCGTTATGTAAAATTCATGGCGGTGAGTGATGTTTGACTGATTTTAATATGGACCCAGGTCCCCTGATATAGAGACATTATGGCCTTTAGCAGCTGTTGGGGAATTCCCCAAGAATGCAGTTTTTCCCACAGCTAACTCAATATATGCTCAATATATGCATCAGTGTTAGATGATCCGGGTTTATTGCATTTTCTAGCTAATGAATTACCTTCTTGGTCGGCACCATATGTGGTTTGTGGAGATTTAAATCTTAATGGTTCGAGGCAAATCTCAGGGGACATAGGGGTATCTAGCAAAGGGCAAAAACCACACTCTATGAGGGTGTATAAAAATCTCTTAAGGGATATTGGCTTGGTAGATGTTTGGGCCAAACTGAAAGCAGAGGATCATGGCTATACATATTATTCTGTCCCTCACTGCAAGTTTGCCAGGCTTGCTTATTTTTTTTTAATTTCCCCATCCCTTCTTCAGAAGGCTAGGGTGGAGCTCTTTCCCAGAGTAATGTCAGACTACAACCCTATTGTCCTGGAACTCCCACTCATTGGAATACGAACGGAGCATATGGGCTGGACGTTCGAGAGGGCACTTTTATCAGATAATTAATATGTTGAATATATGAAGGGTTGGATCGGAGAGTTTTTTGACAATAATATTGGTAGTGCTCCTCCTGGGATTATGTGGGATGCTTTTAAGGCGACAGTGAGAGGGGAGACTCTGCAATATATTTTGACCAAACAGAAGAAAGGGGCTGCACAGATTAAACTGTTCTATCAAAAGCTGGCCAATCTGGAAACAGAATTAATATGCAAGTTGGCTAGGGGAGACGATATCCCCGCAACAGTGAATTCCATTACAGTCACCAAAGCTTGTCTGTCCGACTTCAATGCTGAGAGGACAGCAGGGAAGTTCCTGGCCAAAAGACAGGACTGTTATGAATACAGTCAGAAGGGTGGGTGATTACTGGCAGTCAGGGCTAGACAACAGGTCGCGTCAGGCCACATTGAACAGGTTAAGAATAGGAGGGGGACAGTAGTTACTGATCACAGGGATATCAGAGAGGCCTTTAGGGAGTTTTATGAGGATTTATTTAGGGCTGCTCTATTTACTGGTCCTCTAGAGGACGATGAACTGGGGGAATTTATCCCGAGAGAGAGGGTCTCCCAGGAGGAGGGCTCATTATTGGGTCTGGATATTTCACAGGAGGAGCTATATTGTGCACTTCAAGCCCTACCAGCAGGTAAAGCAACGGGAACTGACTGTATACCTAAAGAGTTCTATATGTGTTTTTTTAGCAAGACTTGCCAGGTTTTGCTTGGTTTATTTAAGGAGGTTATGGAAGGAGCTTTACCACCCCACTCTTGGGGCACTAATAATATTATTGTCTTCTTAAAAAGGGCAAAGATCCTATGAATATGGGCTCATATAGACCCATTACGCTACTAAACAGTGATGCCAAACTATACTCAAAGATCTTGGCCACTCGTTGAACTCTGTGAAGCATCAACTTGTTTCAGTTTGGCAGCATGGTTTTATTCAGGGGAGGGGGGGCGGCAGATCACGTCAGAAGGGAAATCTCACTTTTTGATGCTACTGAAGTCCTCACAAATCCTATGGGGGTCGCCTTCTTGAAGGCCGAGAAGGCGTTCGATAGGGTGTCATGGAACTATCTGTGGAAGGTTTTGGAGGCTGGCTTGGGGGATTCATTTGTGAACGCGATACGGGTCCTGTACACCAACCCCACAGCACAACTTAGAATAATCGGGGATGAATCGGAGGCATTTTCAATCAACTGGGGGACTAGGCAGGGTTGTCCGTCCTCCCCCTTGCTATTTGCATTATACGTAGACCCTTTTCTTAGACGGTTGGAGGCCTCGCCAGATATCATTCCTGTTAGTCTGCACGGTTGGGATACTAAACTCCTGGCGTACGCCGATGATGTGACCATAATTACTTCTGACCCCGATGGAGCAATGCGCGCTGTTGAAAGCATAGTGGAAGATTTTGAGACTCACTTTGGCTTCTCGTTGAACAGAGCTAAAACACAGATTTTGATAAATAGATTCCTTACAGCCTTGGATACTAGGTTTGCTGGAAAAGCGGTTTATCTTGCGATATCCATCACTGCTAAAGTGGAGGATATTGTAGAGCTAAATATGGTTCCCATAATGGGAAAAATTAAAAATGACCTCCAGCGATGGGATAATCTAAAGTTGTCAATAATGAGGAGGTGCAATCTCATCAAAATGATGATAATGAGAAAATTACTGTATATCTTTCGCACAATCCCCATGGAAATACACAATTTTTGGTTTCGAGAAATTGAGAGGGAGGTAGCGAGATTTATCTGGTCCTATGGCAGAACGAGGAGGGCTAACGCATTTCTATCCCTCCCAAGGGAGAGAGGGGGATGGGGACTCCCACACTTTAGGCTATTTTATTTAGCTGCAGTTTTGCAATACTACTGGCCTCTCCTTGGCATCAGGACTAGGGATGGAAATGACCGTAGTTATGTCCCTTCAATTTACTAAATCTTGATTGGCACATGGGCTAATGACTGCTAGCTACTTTAAAAAAAACAGTTTTAAGGTCTTAATCACTGCCTTTCGTAACATTTGGGGTAGGTGGGTTTAGTCGGTATACCCCTTTGGTTGGGAATGATCAGCTCCCGCTGGCCCTACAAGATGAGTGCTTCGCAAGGTGGGGAAGAGGTGGGTTTAATAGGATTGGGGATCTCTTAGCTGGGGAATACATAGCTTCCTTTGACATAATTCGGGAAAGATTTAGTAATGGCTCCCGGGATTTTTTTTTTTTTCACAGTTAATGGAATTGTTAATTCGTAGCTCGGGTTCCTCAATCTCACAACTTTATAGTAGCCTGCTTAGGGGCTGCCAGACGATCTATATAAGCACAGGCTAAGATGACAGGATAAACTGGGGGTTTTGGATTCTTGCTTTCTAAAATCAGTCGAATTGGGGAACTCTGTGCTGTGCTCTGCTAATTTGCAGTCACAACATTTCAAAATCCTGTTTGACCTATACATCACGCCTGTGAAAATTGTGAAATGGGGAGGAGTGGAGGGAATTCACTGTTTTAGGTGTAAGGCACATGGTGCAGATATAATATACATTTTCTCCACCTGTCCCTTCATCGAGCCACTGGGTCGTGAAATAGCCGCTTTTTTACAGCTTGTTTTAAAAGATCCTTTGTCCTTTGTCACCTCAACTTATGTTATTAGGGGTGTGTGGAAATATGGATTTTTCTGGTCAGTTATGTCCCCTATCTTGGACCCCAACGGTTCTATGTGCATGTTACAAGTACATGTATGTTCCCTCCAGTTCCAGTTATGAAGACGCAAATACATGTGCGTCCACCGTTAACATGTCCTCTGTTGATCCGCCATGAATGGGCCGGATATTCCATTCCTAAGTACGAAAGGCCACTGCCTTTATATGGTTCACTTATGCCATTTTTACAGTCCAGGCAAGTAGGCCCTGATTCTGTCATCAAACTCTTCTTGCTTTCTGTCTTTGAAGCTCCAGTCCGAGCCTGCATCTGTGACCATGAACTTTGTCTCATTCTCTGCGCGGCTCACGAAGCCTGACATCAGCTTGCTGCCTGCCAAGAACTGTATTTCACCTTCGAAAATTATCTGCTCCGCTCCCTGCCCAATGCATTCCTGTCTAGTAGCTTAAGTAAACATTCTTCCAGCTACCAAGCAAAGGCCCGACTTCTCTGTCTTCATACAAGTAATTCATAGCCCTGTTACTATGGAAGATTCCGCCCTCGCATCTAGTGTAGACACTTAGACGCTTGTACACGCACTAACCGTCAGTATAGTCAGTATAGAATAAGATTCTACTCTAAGAGACCTCTCTTTTGGATAACATAGTTCTTTAAACATAGGATGTTAGATATGATTTGGGATTAGGTTGACTTGACCCTCCAGACTTCTGTCGCCACATGTAGAGCTAAATATCAAGTCCCCTTCACCCCCTAGTTGCACGTCAATCACACGTCATACTGCTGCGCGCGCATATCTGCCAAATATTTCTGCTGACATTGCGAAATTCTTTCATGTAACCACCCTCTTATGACATCACATCTGATGACGTTCTTTCATCACTCCCAGTTACGCCTATTTTTGCTACGTATGAATATATTATCACCACTATCAATTGTTACGCCTCTTGTATTGGCCTCACTGTAATGCCTATTGTATAAAAGTAATTGATTGTCAATAACGTATGTACTTCACTTCCTGAACCTTCGTGGTGATGGAACCTGGAGCAACCGATTATAATCGACCATTGGAATAAAGCCCATTTAGAACCTCTAATACCACGGATCCTGCCTCTTATTTACTGAGCTATTTTTATTATGTTTCCGTATCAAATTAAGTCCCGGTAATTAAATTATTTACCACATGAATGGCGCCCGAACAGGGACACTTTCTCATCTCACGCGCCGGCGGTGCGTTGCAGGCCCGGTCTCCTGCCACAGCTGGACGGACAATAACGCGTACCAGCAGGATTTCCTGTGTCTCCCTCCGGTCAAGCGGGGGCGACTGAGGCTGCGATCAACACCCAGACGAGGCGGTGAGAAGTGCGAAGTATCCCGACCAGAGCCTAGCTGAAAGAGCAAGATCCGAGGTATACAGAGGCCCACCAGTTTCCGAAGTCCCAAGTCAAGTCCGGTTTCCGAAGTGTTCAAATCGAGTCCAGTCCGGTTCAAGTTCAGTTCAGATCCGTTCCGAGGCCTTCCGTTCCGAGCTACCCGGTGAGTACCATTACTGGGGAGGCGTTCTGGCGTGCACATAAGTTGTGCCGGTCCAGACGGGTTTGGGTACACAAACCCGGTCTGCACTGTTTCAGCAGTGTATCTGTACTGTTTAGCAGTATATCTAGTATATCAAGTATATAAATTCAGAATAATTCAGTTCAAGTCGAGTATTATGTTTAGTGATTAAGTTTTCTTTAGATCGTCATCATTATTGTTGCTCAGTTAAATGTTAAATGTTAAATGTTTTTTAGTACGTTCTGCATATTGTGGTATGAATGACTGTTCATTATTGTGATTACTGTATTAAGTTTGTTCAAGATCAAGTATCAGATCAGTTCTAAATATGCCACTCTTTTCGAAATTAAGACAGATCACAACTAGAAAAGGGGTACTCGAAGAAGCTGTTCCTATTCCTCCTAGGGACACTCCAGGGTACTTCATGTATCATAAACATGGCCTAGACGCCATATTATTTCTTGATCTATGGGTAGACTACACTAAGGAATTACCAGAAAGTCAGAGGTGGCCCGCAGCGGGGACCTGGGATGCAGAGTGCATCGTGAAAGTAGAGGAAGAATTATGGAAAAAGAAAGCTAGACAATCACAGAAAGACGCCATTGAATTATGGCGTAAAGAATCATATAGACGTACAGAAAAAGCACGTAGACAGGAAGAGAAGAGTAAAGAGAATTCCAAAGAAGTCCGAGAAAATCTATTAATTGAAGAAGGTGCACGAGTGAAATCAGAACAAGTAGACAGACAAAGAAATGCCCTTATGAATGGTATGTATCCCCTTCTGGCCGAAGGATTACCTAAGGCTACCCCAGGGATACCAAAAGACTTGCCAACCCTATTATTTCCAATAAAGGTACATCCTAAGGGGCATCCTAGAACCGCAGAAGATGTTTTTCTTTCCTCATATTTAGATGACGCAGCTCCCGAGTATGCTCATCCCGCCCCACATAGACCGCCTGCCAGGGAGGTTCAACGGCAAGATCCAGTACCCGTATCGCTACAGCAACAAGTTCTGACACAAGTTCCGGCAAGCACATCTGTTTCTGCATCTGTTCCTACAGCTACTTCTATAGCTGTATCCACGCCTATAGTTGCTGTATCACGTTCAACGAATCCTTTCACACCCGATACCCCAGATGGGGCTACCGGAGGTGCTACCAATATCTTTTCTACGCCACCTAGAATAAATAAACTTACTTTTCAAGAGTCAGCACATTCACGTACCCCCAAACTCATAAATGCCCGTACGCTTAAGGAACTTCTTATAGATTGTAGATATGACCCTGTGCCCGGAAAAGAGGACGAAATGACCCTAGCATCATTACGTATCAGACGAGCCGCAGTGTATTTAGGGAAATTACCAGGAATGACTGCACATCTAGATAATATATATCATTTTGTCCAAACCGGGCGAGATTCTGAATGTATTAACAGAGCTATGGAATACCAGAAAGTGGAAATACAGGGGGAACTGTTGCGTTTCCTCATAAATTGTGTGATCAGAAATCAAGACCGACCGGGGGTAGACCCGGAAGCAATGCAGATTCTTACCAGATGGAGCCAGAATATATCAGAAGGGAGACATGATAAGCAAAACTGTATAATAGCCATGTGCCGAAAGATCCGTAAAGAAATAGAACGCCTACACGAAGAAAGATTAGCGGTAGACCAGTTCGAACAAAGCGAGGAAGAAGCATCAGGACTGCCCACAGGACAGTCAGAAACTATAGCCTATGTAGGTAGAAGAAGATCTTGTAATAGTACTAGATGTCTTACTGATCCGATACGTCCGATGTGTCTAGAAAATAACAGGAAATTTCAAACACCAATAATAAATATAAGGTCTAACGAGCATTCATTCCAAGCAGCAGATAAATTACTCCGAGAACGAAGGGGTTATCATTTTCTCGATTCTATGGATGAACAAGAATTAGCCAGGTCAGCTGTCCATTGGGTTGACAGTCCCGGGAAGTATAGTGATGACACAGTAGCACACACATTTTTGAATCTCACCCCAGATGAACAGCGTTTAGCTGGGATTTATATGATTCAACAACTTCTTATACTATATAAAAGCCAACATTCAGATCCTGGTCCCTTACCTGATATATTGACCGAATTACTCACGAATAGATGGAGAGGTTCAGGTACTAAGCTAATTAAAGAAATACTAGAATCAAGAAAGCAGTACATTCTTTTTATATGCCCAGAACATGTCTCACTGCCCATCAAGGAAAGAACCACGTATTACATGGACAGACAGAATCCCTTACGAGAAGTGCACCCAATAAAGGGCGAGGACAATGAGTTTAAACGTGTATATGTATATACGCCCATATCGAAAATAGAATTGTTGGAAATGAAGAAAGTGGTACCCAGTCATGACAAAGACCCAGCGGGTTTCCACCGAGAAATTAAAGACATGTTACTCATGGGAGAGTATACCTATCCCGACATTATGACAATATTAAAGGTATTGATGCCTGCTGGCATTTATGAAAAACTCAAGGAAAAAGAGTGGGAGGTAGGAGACCAAAAGATAGATTGGACAGCATTAGAAGCAGAAGAAAAGGCCCGAGGTCCAGGTTCGGGGCTTGGGGACAAAACTAAAGCACTACCAGGTCTACTAGTACAGGTACTGCCACGTTTATTAACCACGAAAAAGGAAGACTGGGGTGCAATTTCAGCCTGTAAACAAAAGCAAGATGAAGACACTAGTGATTTCTATGCACGATTTGAAAAATGTTTTGGTATAAATAGTGGTATAAAAGCAAGTAGCGAATCATACCCACATCTGTTTGTGACAAAATTAGTTGAAAATTCCTTGCCCCAAGTGAAGAACAGAGTATTAAAATTCGAGAGTACCTGGCAAGGTAACACTCCATCACAAATGTTACAAATGTTACAGTATCATCACAATAGAATTAGAGAGGAACAAGATCATGAACAAAGACGCATGAAAGACACGAAAATGAAAATGCTAGTCTCCCAGACAGTTCCAGTTGAAGGACATAAAAAGGGTACGACACATTCTGGCGATTTAGCGGGACCTGTAAAAGGGACATGCAACTATTGTAAACAACTAGGTCATCATGTACACGATTGTCCAGTCCTGAAGCGTAATATCGCCACGGGCATTACAAAAGAAAGACCACGGCCACTTAGACAGGATCAGAATGAACAAGGAGCCTTGCAGCATGCACAGTCCATGCCAGCTCCACAACAGGCTATACAGTTTGTGCCAGCTGCACCAGCGCTGCCTGTTGCTGCCACGCAAACCACGACACGACAACTGTACCAGACCGCACAGTATGACTATCCTGATTATCAACGATATGCATGAACCAGCCTAGAGAGGGAAGTTGACTTACCCCTTATCGAGATCCCTGTAGATCAAGAAGGACCTTATGTACATAGTGAATTATTAGGCCAAGACAGGAAATTTTTACTCGATACAGGGGCAAGTCGAACAACCATAAAACGTAGTGAAGTTCCAGGGGCACCCCTCTCAGGCTCACAGAATATTTCCCTTGGTTTTTCAGGAAAACCTATTGTTAATGAAGTGTCACAACCTCTTCCACTTACGATAGGACCTTTGACCCGAACTACAGATTTATTGCTTACTAAATCATGTCCAGAAAACCTGTTAGGAATAAAAACACTGAAGGCTCTAGGAGCTATAATATGTTGTTCTCCGGAAGGAGTAAGATTGTTTTTACGTGATTTTAAAGGTCATTATGTGTCTAGAGACATGGATCCCCGATTGCAGACTTTACCTACACATTTATGGGCACAAGGCCCTACTGATGTTGGTTGTATGAATATTACACCATATCGAGTCACACTAAAGGCAGGAGTGGTACTACCACGAATGCGACAATACAAGTTACCACCAGATGCTGTAGTGGCTTTACTGCAAATCATTGACGAACTCATTGCCCAAGGAGTGGTTGTAGAAACCGACTCCAATATATGTAATTCACCGATAATTCCGATTCTCAAACGAACAGATCCGAAGGCCCCGCCAGTATATCGATTGGTTGTTGATCTGCGCGAATTAAATAAGTGTATTGTGCCACAATTCCCTGTGGTCCCCGATATCTCATCATTACTGACAGCTATTCATTCCGAAGCAACATTCTTTACTGTAATTGATCTCAAAAATGCCTTTTTCAGCGTCCCAATAGATCCGGAAAGCCAATATTTGTTCGGATTTAGTTTAGATGGACGTAGCTTCAAATTCTCACGCGCACCTCAAGGATTTACAGAAAGCCCCAGCATCTATAGCCAAGCACTGAAACGAGAACTCGACAGCATCCACATGCCAGTTAACACTGCCTTGCTTCAATATGTCGATGATCTGCTGATCACCGCCCGAAGCGAACCTGAATGTGAAAAAGCATCACTGACAGTTTTACAATTTCTAGCCGAAAAGGGGCACAAGGTGTCCCCTTCTAAGCTGCAATTCTGTGTCCAGCGAGTTATTTACCTTGGTCACTCGCTGTCCAAGGAGGGAAGGCAGCTTACACCAGACCGCATTCAGTTAATAGCTAACATGCCAATACCCAAGACACAAAAGGAGGTGCGGGCTTTTATAGGCCTCACTTCATATTGTAGACAGTGGATCCCTCAGTATGCATTTCTAGCAAAACCACTCATTCAGTTGACAACACAGGAGGCAGCCACATCGACTGTTCTCCCTTGGACTCAGGAACATACACAAGTTTTTGAAAGCTTAAAGAAAGCTCTATGCCAAGCACCTGTTTTAGCAACACCATGTTACAGTAAACAGTTTACACTCTTTATTACAGAACGCGAAGGTACTGCCTTGTCAGTACTCACACAGGAACAAGCAGGATCACACAAACCATGTGCTTATTTTTCTAGTACATTAGATCCCGTAGCTCAGGCTCTGCCTGCGTGCCTAAAATCAGTGGCAGCGACAGCTTTAGCAATCAGACAAAGCGATGCCATAGTGTTAGGACATCCATTGACAGTACAAGTACCACATGCAGTGGAGGTTCTTGTGAATCGAACGCAAACACAACATTTGACTATAGCAAGACTTACAGGGTATGAACTAACACTGTTTCAGCCACATATAGAAATCAGACGTTGTAACACATTGAATCCTGCCACACTTTTACCTGTAAATGGAACAGACCCACTAGCCCATGACTGTATTGATGTTATTACAATCACAACGAAACCCAGACAAGACTTGACAGATGTCCCATTGTCAGACCCAGACCTGACGTTGTATGTAGATGGTTCATGTATGAGAACAAGTACAGGAGAGTTAGTGGCCGCTTACGCAGTCACAACAGATACTGAAATCATTGAAACAAATTGCATAAATACCTTGTCCGCTCAAGCAGCAGAGCTCGTCGCTCTGACACAAGCCTGTATTCGAGCCACAAATAAAAAAGTCAACATATACACTGATTCACGTTATGCATTCGGAGTCGTACATGACTTCGGCGTGCTGTGGCGAGAGAGAGGTTATTTAACTTCTCACGGTGCCCACATTCAGCACGGACCCCTCATTCATGCCTTATTAGATGCAATACATTTACCCATTGCAATATCGATTATGAAATGCAAAGCACATACGAAAGTTACTGATATCATTTCTCAAGGCAATGATCTAGCTGATAGAACAGCTAAACAGACTGCTCAAACTCAAACATCCGATATGACAAAGACAATAGTCCCGACGCCAACACATTGTATGACGGTTAAAGATCCTACTCTTGACGTAATTGATATACAGACACATGCTACACCAGAAGAAATAAAGAAATGGACGGAATTAGGAGGGATCCAAACGGATCAAGGATGGTTGATGAAGGAAAAGTCTGTGTGGTTCCTTCCTGATTCAATGGTCCAAGTCATTATTAACACTATCCATAGTCCAGCGCATCTAGGAGAGAAAGCTATGCTAGACAGCATTCAACATATTTGGTTCAACAAGCATTTACGAGCTGCAGCCAAACAAAAGGTTCGTACCTGTCTGATCTGTTGCCAGTTCAACCCAGGAAAAAGCGTTCCCGTAGAACAGGGTGGATTTCAGCCTCCTGATCACCCTTTTGAAGTCCTCCAGATGGATTATATCCAGATGGAACGATGCAGAGGATTCAAATATGTTCTCGTAGTTGTGTGTGCTCTTTCCCGTTGGACGGAGGCATACCCAGTTTCAGATTACACTGCCCCGACTACTGCCAAACAGTTGGTTCGAGAATTCTTCCCACGATACGGTTTACCACGTGTTGTTCACTCAGATAACGGCCAGCCGTTCTCATCCGAATTAATGAAACACGTTTCACTTTTGTTAGGCTATCAGTGGAAATTCCACTGTGTCCGACACCCCGAAGCAGCGGGTCTCGTAGAAAGACATAATCAGACTCTGAAAATAAGATTATCCAAAATATGCAGAGAAAAAGGTGTCGACTGGGTAGTAGCATTACCAGTTGCACTCTTTTACACAAGAATGGTAGCACACTCTCGAACAGGGCTATCCCCGTATGAAGTGATCTTCGGCAGACCACCAAATATGTGGGGGACGCCTATACCACGCAAAATAACTGATATTGACTGTAACATGCTGACAGATTACTTGGATTCCTTGATGTCTGCACTACAATCTTGTCGTTCACAGGTAGCTGCAGCTTTTCCTGACAACACTGAGGTGAAACCCCATGACGTGGTTCCGGGAGACTTAGTCCTCGTGAGGAACTTTGATCGAAAGACGCAGCTGGAACCTAGGTGGAGGTCACCTCAGCTGGTGTTGCTCACAACAAGAACAGCCGTGAAGATCGAAGGCAGAAAAGGATGGATTCATTCAAGTCATATCAAGAAATTTCATGGACTGAAATCAGATGTGAATAGCACACCTTGTGTGTCTTCACCCATTGACTCAAAACTTCCTTTTGTGGAAAAAAGTGACTCCGAACTTTATAAATTAAAGCTCAGGCCCAATCAGTCGAGCAATTTGATTGTTTAAGTCCTCTCCAAGGTGAAGCGGTTGAATTGTCTCTGACATGTATCCCTTGGACCTGAATAGAGAAAGCACCCGAAAAATGTTGAAACGACAGGCGTACTGTAAATCACTGCGTAGTCATTGCATAGTGACGTTATTAATTTTGTTTTTCTCAAGTCTTTTAATAATTACTGCAAGTATATTGTTGCACATATATTATCCTATTTCTAGACATGTTTACAATGTTACTGCTGAACATTCTTTTAGTGAATTACCTCCGCTTGAATTGTCATATAGATTTGCGCTGCGCAATAACACTTTTATTAGTATGTTACATCATTCCCATCAGGTTAGCAATGCTACAAATTGTTGGATATGTGGCCGACTCCCTCCCCATCAGAACTATAAAGGAATTCTACCTCTTTTTCCATACCCGTTCACACACAACGGCTCCTGTGGAGCATGGTTTAGCCTAATTAATTCTCTGGATTCGAATTCTGCAGTTTATCAAGATAACTGGGTATGGGGACATTTGAATTTAGTTTTACTTAAGGTCTGCTATCCTAACAAGGAGGGACTTCCCAAAAGAACAGGAACTGATCTAGAAAATGAAGTATATGGATTAGGTAATTTTACGCTTAATCTTATGATCCTAAATGTCGAATCCGAAGCTACTCCAATTTTGCCCGCTATGTCAATATTTCCAGTAAAAGGTGAATTATGTGTAAGAAAGAATGGTTCCATACATATGGGCCATAGTAGATGCACCACTGTAGTAGAATTTAGTGATCAAGGCAAGTCTAAATTTAGAGCTTCCCGCCATTCCTATTTTATATGTGGTCAGACGGCATATGTACGTTTGCCTCTAGATTGGGATGGTACCTGCTACATTGGATTCCTTTTGCCACCTGTTTTCCTAGCTCCTCCTGATTATCACAGAAATACTCATTTAGTACACAATAGAGAAAGGAGAGATCTCCCAATAGTCGATTACACTGAAACGGCATGGGAAAAATACACAGATTTCAATAAAGGTCTCTTTCCCTATATAGGTACCGTTACTAATAGTAAGCTGATACGTAGATTGACTAGAACCCTTGAAGCAGTAGTGAACGAAACTATTTCCGCCTTAGGCAATTTAACAGAAGAGCAGTCTGCTATGCGGATTGTTGTGCTTCAAAATCGTCTTGTCCTTGACGTCATCCTGGCCGATAGGGGCGGAGCTTGTAGGGTCATCGGATCAAGCTGTTGCATATTCATACCAGAAAATTCGCCATCTGTATATAAGGCCATAACCCGCCTTCATAAGATTGTAAGCCAGATACACCAGAATCCAGGCACCTGGACTTGGTCCGGTTGGTTTTGGAGCGTGATATCAGCCTGGGGATGGAGAGTTCTATCCTTCCTAGGTATTGGCCTTCTCATATTATTCAGTTGCTGCTTATGCCTGCAATGTGGACCAGCGATTTGTGGTCTGTGTGCCACATCGTGCATTCCACATCAAGATTTTCATTCAAGATCCCGGAAGAAGAAAGAAGAACAAATGATGCTATATGAACAGATCAATGGATTAATGAAGATTGATATCTCTTGACGGGCAAGTAGGGGACAAGGAGGGAATGTGGAAATATGGATTTTTCTGGTCAGTTATGTCCCCTATCTTGGACCCCAACGGTTCTATGTGCATGTTACAAGTACATGTATGTTCCCTCCAGTTCCAGTTATGAAGACGCAAATACATGTGCGTCCACCGTTAACATGTCCTCTGTTGATCCGCCATGAATGGGCCGGATATTCCATTCCTAAGTACGAAAGGCCACTGCCTTTATATGGTTCACTTATGCCATTTTTACAGTCCAGGCAAGTAGGCCCTGATTCTGTCATCAAACTCTTCTTGCTTTCTGTCTTTGAAGCTCCAGTCCGAGCCTGCATCTGTGACCATGAACTTTGTCTCATTCTCTGCGCGGCTCACGAAGCCTGACATCAGCTTGCTGCCTGCCAAGAACTGTATTTCACCTTCGAAAATTATCTGCTCCGCTCCCTGCCCAATGCATTCCTGTCTAGTAGCTTAAGTAAACATTCTTCCAGCTACCAAGCAAAGGCCCGACTTCTCTGTCTTCATACAAGTAATTCATAGCCCTGTTACTATGGAAGATTCCGCCCTCGCATCTAGTGTAGACACTTAGACGCTTGTACACGCACTAACCGTCAGTATAGTCAGTATAGA
Source organism: Triturus cristatus (assembly GCF_964204655.1). Classification (NCBI taxonomy): domain Eukaryota; kingdom Metazoa; phylum Chordata; class Amphibia; order Caudata; family Salamandridae; genus Triturus; species Triturus cristatus. The sequence continues at coordinate 259,435,852 of NC_140581.1, read as the reverse complement.
ATAAGATTCTACTCTAAGAGACCTCTCTTTTGGATAACATAGTTCTTTAAACATAGGATGTTAGATATGATTTGGGATTAGGTTGACTTGACCCTCCAGACTTCTGTCGCCACATGTAGAGCTAAATATCAAGTCCCCTTCACCCCCTAGTTGCACGTCAATCACACGTCATACTGCTGCGCGCGCATATCTGCCAAATATTTCTGCTGACATTGCGAAATTCTTTCATGTAACCACCCTCTTATGACATCACATCTGATGACGTTCTTTCATCACTCCCAGTTACGCCTATTTTTGCTACGTATGAATATATTATCACCACTATCAATTGTTACGCCTCTTGTATTGGCCTCACTGTAATGCCTATTGTATAAAAGTAATTGATTGTCAATAACGTATGTACTTCACTTCCTGAACCTTCGTGGTGATGGAACCTGGAGCAACCGATTATAATCGACCATTGGAATAAAGCCCATTTAGAACCTCTAATACCACGGATCCTGCCTCTTATTTACTGAGCTATTTTTATTATGTTTCCGTATCAAATTAAGTCCCGGTAATTAAATTATTTACCACAGGTGAATGAATCAATAGGGGGAAAAAAGGGAGAAGAGCTAATTTTTATCGTGATGTCAGTTTATAGACTTTGTGCTGCCTCAGCCTGACTAGATCCGCAACCCCCGACTTTTCAACAATAGAAAAAAAAGGCTGATTCTTGCAATTTTAAAATTTGGAAAAAGCACTTTATGAGCGAAGAGGTAGAAAGGGTAGGACTAAAGGGAAAAAGATCTGGGGCCCGTTTACAACTTTTCTTACTCCATTTACACAGCGAGAATGAAATGTATGGCAATAACTATTCAGGAATTAGCTTTATAACGATGTATTTCTTTTAGATTTTTTATATATCAAGATTTATTGCTGCAGTCGCACTGTTCTTTATGGCAAAATAAAAATATATATATATAAAAAAAAAAGGAAATAGAACTTCTGGAGAAAAAGAGGTCAACCATCTAATTAACCCACCGTACTTCCGCTTATTTGACACACCATTGACATTGCAGGAAATAAATCTGGCTTTAAAACCCATTACATATATATGCTTTTCTTACTAGAGACTTTCCTATGTGATAAGTTGCTAAAAAGTTATGATCTAACATGATTCTGCTAATTTTTGCAATAAGTGCTCCCCCTACCAATTGATACCCCCCAAGCCTAAGACCGCTCAGTGCCTCTACCCCAAACCAAGAAACCCCTAATCTCTGCAGTAGGGTAGTCACTCACATTATCCCTGATGCTATGGCAGCAACCCGCCCGGGCTGCCATGTTGTTGCACCCTAGTGGACCTGCGACCCACCCTCTCCAAACTCAAATGCCCCCATCAAAAACCTGCTCTAGCCACATAGGATCTCGACTTTCTAAGTCAAAACATCCCCTGGCAATATCATCAACATCCTTGGCCTAATTCAACATTCAGAATGTCAGTCAACACACAGATAATATTTATACTCAATTAGAAATCTTTTGCAGGAGGTCCTGAGCCTCTGTTAAATTAGTAAACATATGAAACTGCCCTTGCACCAAGACCTTTAACTGTGATGGTTGCACAAGTGTTACTTTAGCACCCTGTACTTTAAACTAATACAACAGTGAGGTATTTCTGCTGTTGAAAACTGTTTCTTCTTGATGGCCTTGGCTAATATGCGCTCTTTAACGCAATAGTTGGTGAAATTCACCAAGGTAGTGCACAGCAGTTTTGAATTTGGAAACGGCTGTGCTGGGACCGGATGTGCTTGTGTAATGATCAATTTGACAGAATATTCCAGCAGGACATGAGTCTTAAATTAAAGAGTCCACCCATTGAAGGACCTGAGGGCACTCACTACCCTCGGGGCTCCAACTATCTGAAGATTAGAGTGCTGTGAGTGGTTTTCCAACTCTTCAATTGTATATCCCAGCGAATACTTTTGCTTTCTGAACTGGCTGACTTCCTCCTGTATTGAGCTGACTTGAATCTCTAATTGTGATATTCTGGATTCTGCTTCCTGAAGTCTTTCTGAAATATACATCATAGCTTCTTCAATTTTAGATTGAATTTCTGATGCAAGGCTGCAATTTCAATTGCTTGAGAAGCCTTAAGATCTCTGATGTCATATAAGATGACATTGAGCATTGTCTTGAAATCACACTGTGCCGAGACCCTTACGTCGTCCTGGACATTCTGGTGCTACGCCTCTTGAGACCAAGATGGTACTATAGTCTGGAGCTGTAATTGGATGTTTGTCTCTGAGCTAGAATCCTAGCTTAAAGACTTAGATAACTGATAATCAATGGCATTCGACTGAAATGACTCCGGGGATGAGCCTACTACAAAAGCCTGCGAATCTGCTGGTGCATGAATATCAGAGGGCTGAAGTGACCCTAAGTGACTCAATGACGTTACTTCTCTTTTTACAAGCAAAGGAGACTCTTTTGTTTAAATTTGCTTCATATTAGCATCCACCATGCCAACCATCAGTGTATCATTTTTCTTATTAATCTTATTATTCTTATTCATCTTGTTGCTCTTGTCATTATGTTTGCCAGCTTCCACCCCTATAGGGGATCTTCTTCTGAGCTAAGTTGGCTTGTTGTTATCCCTGACCCCTAGTAAAACTGAAAAGTTCAATCTGCTCTTGCAGACATAGATTTTGCTTGTGCAGCATGCATTTTTGCTGTGAAGGCTCATGTTGAGACAGAGTTTAAATTTCCAACAAAATTGGAAGCTATTAGGTGTTTACCCATGTTTATAACAGCCTTCGCGCTCGTTCTTCAATCACACAAAAACTTACCACAGTTTGTCAATAGCAAGCCCCACAAGGATAATAGTGTTAGTTGAAGAGGGCGTGGGCCTGATACGTGGGGAAAACCTTCACAGTGAGCCACACAGGGTGAATTTGCAAGTGACTGATAGAGCATCCAAAGCACTTACCCCTTTGTGAAACCTGGCTTTTCCCCCGTGCTGCTGTGTTGAAGAATACTGAGAGCAATTATTGCACCCCTGTGAAGATCCCTATTCTACTCAGCAGGCCACTTGACAGCACAGCTCTCAGTTCCTTTAATCTGTATCTGCCAATTTCTACTATTTTTGGCCTTTAAGTCAGCCACACAGCTGACAGCTCCTTGCTTACGCAGCATCCATCAAGTGTCGTTTCGGAGTACGGTAACAGATGCTACTTCGCCGCCAAGACCTGGAACACCCTGCCTCTCCACCTTATGGTTTCCCCGTCACAAACCGAGTTCAAGACCTGGCTCTTCGACTGAACCTCAGTGCACAGTAGGACCTGCAGCCCCCCCAGCACCTTGAGACCCTAGAGTGTGAGTAACTGCGTTTAACAATTACTGATTGATTGATTGATGTGGCTTGGAGGATAGGGGAGGGGGCGATCGTACCTAGCAGCGGATCATATGGGATCCTGCAGAAACATATTTTGATTATGGTTGACATTTGCTCAAGACCTGCATGCTGACTGTGACCACGGTGTTTCGAAATATGCATGTGAGGGAAGACTGAATGCTTACTGAGTTTGAATTTGTTTGAGTTATCACACATACATTCCCAACTCAGAACCCGGTTTTGAACACATTGAGACCTGTCCAATTTCCTGAGATATCAAGAAATTATTTATGTCATAGATCCATTTCTAGGAGGCCTGAGCAGTCCAAGCATCACTGAAAAGGCAGGCTTAAATATATTAAAAGAAGCGTAACTGGCTAATTTAGAACCAAGCTATATTCCTTTTCGTCTGTTTTAGGGTCATACTTAGCCAAATAAAAGATTCTGTTTAGTCTTTGAGAAATCTACTGTCAACTGTTAGCTTTTAGAAACTTGGAGTGCTGTTATAACTTAGCTTCTGTTGTTTTTGACCCAAGGTCTCCAAACTCCATATTGTAACACTTGCAAAAACAACATGATCCAGCACTCCAGAATAATAAAGTATATAGTTCAAAATGCCAATGCAAGAAATTAGATAAATTTGTTCAGCAGGTGTTGTTCCAAATTTTTTTTATTCAAAAATCTTCTTTAAAAATGACCGACGCGTTTTGTCCCAAAGGGACTTCTGCTGGGGAAAACTGGTGACGTAAATCTTTTTCACATTCAACAAAGGTTTGTGCGCCTAGTTCTTCTATTATTAATCTCTACGTTGTCCCCTTATCCCAAGTAAGTGTCGATTGGATCTCATATAGTTGAGTACATCAGTAAGGGAGGCATATAATTTCTATTTCAAATTTTCAGTCCTTTATTTGGAAGTTATCTATCCATGTGTGATATTGGGTGTTTAGCCCATTACGATTTGAAAGGAGAACACCGTAACCGCTCGCGCCGTGTAGCCAAATCTGTATCAAATATTGTAACACTTGACAGGGTTATTTGACCCAGTGATGGATAGTGGTACTCATTAACTCTGGTCTGCAACACATCAGTCCACCCATTATAGGATAGTGAAGCCCCCGCTAAACGGTTTGGTCTGTTAATGATATGGTCTGTCGGCCATCAGTTTGTGGGGCATATGTACAAGCCCCTATCGCCACGGCAATGTCACTTTTTGTGATGTTCTCATGGCGATAGGGGCCTTGCCTAAAGTACAAGGCAGCGTTAAGCCACTTAATGTGACTTAACGCTGCCTTGTACATAAGGCAACCTTTCACACTATGGTTAGCGTGAAAGGGACGTGCAGTGGGTGTTGTTATGTTATGTTATGTTAAATGTGATTTATATAGCGCACTGACACCGAAGCTTCCTGGCGCTGATAAACAGAACAGATGAAGGGGGAGCATAGATGACAGATTCTAAGTAAGGATGGGGAAGAGATGGGTTTTTAGCATTTTTCTGAAATTCAGAAGGGAAGAACAGAATTTGATTGGGAGAGGGAGGAGGTTCCAAAGCACAGGAGCTAGGTAGGAGAAACGACGGCCGCTGAATCTCTTGGTTTTACTCCTGGGGGTGGTCAGTAAATTGCGGTGGGCAGATCGAAGATTGCGTATGGGACAGTGAGGGCGGATGAGGGTTTTTAAGAAGGCAGGGCTAGGGCAATGAAGTGCTTTGAAAGTGAGGCATGCCACCTTAAAGGCGGCCCTTCGATCGATTGGGAGCCAGTGGAGGCTCGTGAGCAGAGGCTTGGCTGATTGCCATCTGGGAGTTCCATGAATCAGGCGGGCCGCCTGATTCTGGACAACTTGGAGGCGTTGAATCAGAAATTGTGGCAGACCGTGGTAGATGGCGTTGGAAAAATCCAGACGGGAGAGTACCAGCGAAATGATAGTTTGAGTAAATGCCGCCGGGGGCAGAAAGTGACGGACTTTACGGATCCTTCGGAGTTGATACATGCAAGAGGAGACCACCGCTCCAACTTGAGCCCTGAGAGAGAGCTCGGTGTCAATAATGACGCCCAGACTCTTTACTGTTTTTGCTGGGGTAGGGAGGGAGCCGAACTCTGGAGGCCAGAACTGTGGACCCCAGTAGATGTGACCGAGTCCTGGGAGAAGGAGCTCGGTTTTACCGGGGTTCAGCTTCAGTTGGTTCTGGTTCATCCAGAGTTGGATGTGAGTCATGGCTCCGTGAAAGGTTTTGATGGCGTGTGGTGAGTTGAGAGAGAATATAATTTGTAGATAGTCAGCATAGTTATAGGTGACGATATCCCATTTCAGAAGTGACTGGATAAGTGGCCGAAGATAAAGATTAAAGAGGAGCGGGGAGAGAGAAGAGCCCTGGGGGACACCACAAGAAGTGAGGGTCTTTTTTGCAGTGTAAGGACCTAGGCGAACCGCCTGTGTTCTTCCCGTAAGGAAGGATTTGACCCACTCAAGAGCAACGCCCTGGATGCCCGCCTGCTCGACACGGTGGAGAAGGATGTTATGATCCACCGTGTCGAACGCATCAGACAAATCCAGTAGGATGAGGGCTTGGGGGGACCCGCGTCCGCGTTACTCCTGAGTGTGTCAAGAACTGCCAAGATAACGGCTTCTGTGGAGTGGGCAGGTCTGAAGCTGGCCTGAGTCGGCTCAAGATAGCAGGAAGATTCTATAAAGCTTGACAGGCAGCGGGTGACATGGGCCTCCATGAGTTTAGAGAAATAGGGAAGGAGGGAAATGGGGCGATAGTTCGACGGCTCTGCCACATCAGCACCAGGTTTTTTTAAGAGGGGTACCAGGATGGCCTCCTTAAAGGAGGAGGGGCAGATGCCGCTGCTGAGAGAGCTATTGAGTAGGTATAAGATGCTATCGGGTAATTTGAGACATATGCTCCGCAGGATGAACGGCGGACAGCAGTCTTTAGGGGAGCCAGATTTTACGTGAGTGGCTAGTTCCACCAAGGAGATGGGATCTAGAATAGGAAAGGAGGTGAAGGTCGAGGGGTTGTTAAGGGAATTGTCCGGTGGTGGCAATTGGGGGAGTGGAGGAATGGATTTTTTGATTGTAGAGATTTTTTCTAAGAAGAAGGTATTCAGGGTATCGCAGGCTTCCTGGGTGGGGGCCTGGGCTGGGAGGGTTCTGTCGTCAGTAGTTAGTTCGTTCAGGACTCTGAACACCTCCTTAGATTTATCGACTGCCGAGGAGATCCTGTTGGAAAAGTGTTCAATTTTAGCTGAACGGATGGCTGTTTTAAAGTCTTTGCGAGCGGCCAAATAGGATTGTTTGGCTGATTCGGAGTAGTCATGTCTCCAGGTGCGTTCTAACTGGCGTGTTTTTAGTTTCCGGGCTTTAAGATCATCGGAGAACCACCTATGAGAGTTCCGGTGTCTGGTACAGGGGAATTTAACTAGGGGGGCAAACCGGTCGCTAGCCGACTCAAGCCAAGAGGTCATATCTTGTTCTAACCCGTCGATGTCGGTGGGGTCGAGGATGACTGGGCAGGAGTCGGCCAGGGTAATGAGGGGAAAGGCCACCGGCCATCAGGGGAAGAGGGGTCTGACCGGCGACCATGATGGTGGTGTCCATCAGGTGGTGGTCAGACCAGGCACACGGAAGTATGTCTGGTGGGGACAACTTCAGGTTGCAGGTCCAGATCTGGTCCAAAACATGTCCCTTAATGTGAGTGGGTTGAGAGACATGTTGGACGAGATTCAGATTTTTAAGAGTCTCGAAGAACTCAGTTGCATGGGGGCCGGCGTTAGTATCGCCGAACCAGTAATTTAGGTCACCAAAAATAGCGAGGTGGGAGTGCAGTGTAAGAAGGGAGGACAGTTGTTCACTCATGATGGTAGAGAAAGACGGCATGGAGTGTGGAGGACGATATAACAGGAGGAGAGTGAGGGGACCGGTGTCCGTTTGCACATTGATGAATAGATTCTCCACCTCAGGAAGGGGGAGAGAGTAGGAAGAGATGGAGTTCAGGCGTTTGGAGATGATGGCCGCTACCCCGCCCCCAGGCCGGTCGCCAGGGCGGTCGGCGTGGAGAATGTAGTAATCGGGGGGGAGTGCCGCCAGAATATCTGGCAGGGATTCTGAAGTGAGCCACGTCTCTGTGAGTAAAAGCATGTCGGGACTAGAAGTGGATAGCAAGATGAAAATGTCCTCAGAATGTTTTACTAGCGAGCGGGTATTCAAATATGATACCCGGATGGACGTGGTGTTCCTGGTCGGCATGACTGGGGGTAGACGACCGTCGATGGGGGGTAGGTCAGGGCGCATGAGGCCAGCAGAGGAGATGCAATGCAGAGCCGTAGGAGATGGTACAATGGCAGTGTTCTCAAGATCTCTGAGTGCTTGAGGTGAGTAACTGATGGAGTGGGCAGCGTGGCATGCCCTCAGGCCCGTCCTGGCGCGGACGGGTGCAGACGGGCTTGCCTTTGGCGTGCCGCTGGCGCGCCGCCGGCGCGTCCGCTGCGCCCGTCCGCTGCACGGACGTGGGAGGCACATGATTTAAGTAGGAGAAAAACAGGAAGGGGCGTGGCCTGTTGTGCAGGGGGCGTGGCCTGACCAGGCTTCCCCAGAATGACGTCGCAAAGTGTGGCGGCCCGCGACAGCGTTTAGATCGGCTGTGCGGGGGTAGTGGTAGCAAGGGTGTTGCCAGATGGGTAAGTTAAAAGACACAAAGAAACAATTTTAAAAAGTGCTCGTTGCTCCCGGCTTTCCACCTCAGGAGTTCTCTCTATCTGCCAGCGCTTTGGATTTGGCGCGTTTTAAGGCGGAGGGTGCGTGGCCTGTTGTGCAGGGGCGTGGCCTGACCAGGCTTCCCCAGAATGACGTCGCAAAGTGTGGCGGCCCGCGACAGCGTTTAGATCGGCTGTGCGGGGGTAGTGGGAGCGAGGGTGTTGCCAGATGGGTAAGTTAAAAGACACAAAGAAACAATTTTAAAAAGTGCTCGTTGCTCCCGGCTTTCTGCCTCAGGAGTTCTCTCTATCTGCCAGCGCTTTGGATTTGGCGCGTTTTAAGGCAGAGGGGGCGTGGCCTGTTATGCAGGGGGTGTGGCCTGACCAGGCTTCCCCAGAATGACGTCGCAAAGTGTGGCGGCCCGTGACAGCGTTTAGATCGGCTGTGCGGGGGTAGTGGTAGCAAGGGTGTTGCCAGATGGGTAAGTTAAAAGACACAAAGAAACAATTTTAAAAAGTGCTCGTTGCTCCCGGCTTTCCGCCTCAGGAGTTCTCTCTATCTCGGCATTCCACCGCAACATCCATTGAATTTGACGCTGCCCCCTATGAACAAGGTTGGCGTACATAGAAGGCAGCTCCAAAATTAAGACCAGGAAAGCCCTGGTCTTAAGTTGGTGAAACAAGGAGAAATGCATTAGTTCTCCTCTTTTATGCTTTGTCCACGTGCGCTGCCTTGGGCAACACACGAGGAAAAAGTAAAATACCATGGTTTGTTTATGTACATGAAGGTATCCCTTCCTGTACATGAACAGGCCTTTAAAAAAATGCAATTCTGTCACTTTCATGTGTGCTGCATAAAGCAGCACGCATGAAAGTGACAGAATTGCATTTTAGGATTATTTATGTGCAGGAAGGGACACTCTGGTGCAAGGGTGCCTTCGTTGGCGCTAAGTTGTTAAACTTAGCGCCATCACAGGGGAAACGCAAGGCTGCACCACATTCTTGTGAATGTGGTGCAGCCTTGCGTTTCCAAAGCGGCGGAGCGTGTCGTTAAGCCAAGGAGGCTAACGACACGCTCTGCCACTTCATTGTACATATTCCTCAGTGTATCTTAAAGAGGTGGGTGAATAACACATTTTAAGTTTAAAAGAAATGTTTTTGAAGTAATATGAAATATTACAATAGATACAGAAATAGGGGATACAATCTTAACTGTACAATCTGTTAAATAATTTGAAAAAAGAGGGGAAAAGAAGAAAGGGGATGAGAGGAAAGGGAAGGGTGATGGTACTTATAAAATATTACTCTTAGCATAACCACTTATATCAATAGTAGTAGCTGTTAAAATATAAAATTAAGAGAAATGGAAATTGAGCAAGAAAATTAAGTAAAAGTAAAAACATTTCATGGAAGTTTAGGCACTTCTTCAATGTGGGGATTGTGGGTTTGTGTTACATTTACAGAAGTATCTAGAAAATGAGTAATAGGTGACCAGAAGCATTCTCGTTTTGTAGCATGGGATATGGGATGAACAATGCGCTATCTAACCTGTGGTTGTAACACACCCCATACCATCAGGCTTGATAAGAGATGTTGGTGGTGTTTTTCCATGCCTTATTAATTTGTTAAAAAGCAATCGCAAGTAGATCTATAATCTGAAAAGTGTTTGGATATGATTCCAACGCAGAAGATACACTACCTAAAAATATGTTAACAAAAGTGAAGGGTATCTGTGTATGAAAAATATTGTTAATTTGATTCCAAACTTGCATCCAGAAGCTATGAACAAGAGAGCAAGTGAATAACATGTAAATCAGCAGGGGGAGTATTACAGGACCAACAAGATGGAGAGAGAGTAGGATTTATTTTGTGCAAAGAAATAGGAGTTAGTAATAATCTATTATAGATCTAAAATAAGGTTTGGGTAGTATTAGCAGCCCTAGAGGATTTCCTAATCTTAATCCAGATCTTGTTTCGGGCACAAATTGATAGGTACAATGTGAGATCAGCCTCCCATAAAATTTCTACCTCACTTTTATCTCGAATAGCTGGAGAAGAGGAGAGATGTTTGTAGACTTGGGATGCAGATGGAGAAAGAGACAAAACCGAAAGAATGGTGGGAGGGGAACATGAGTAAGGAGTATTGAGTGATAAATTATTGTACGTTGACTGGATCAGCGTAATCAGGGAGGTATATTTAGACAAGCATGAACTAGGCATAGCAAAACATGCTTGAGCAACTGAACATGAAATACATGTATCATTCCGGAAAAGTTGATGAACCCAGTGAAGTCCTCTAACGTGCCAATCTTTCCAAAAAATGATTCTATGAATAATTTTAGGATGCTTATAATACCATAATGAAGTTTGCAGAAAACGATCTCTAGGAGAGTAAATAAAGGTTGAAGGATTTTGCAACTATTATTGAAAATAGGAAGAGAAAGAGGACAATGAGTAAAAGATAAAAATTCTTGGAAGGAGAAAGGATGAAGAAATTGTTTCTTGATAACAGTCCACAATGCTAATACCGAATCTTTGTTGTCTTCTTGAAATAGAAGAGAAGTTTGTTTAAGAAAAAATGCAGTGTGATAGACTTGAAAATCAGGGAAATTGATACCTCCTAATTGTTTTGGTCTTTTAAGTTTGAGTAAAGACATACGGGGTTTCTTATTATTTCACAGAAACTTCGATAGAATAGAATACATTGTTTTAAAATGTGAATTAGGAATGTTTATGGGAAGATTGGAAGTATAAAAGAGTATTATAGGGACTAACATCATCTTAATTGTGCCAAGGCGGCCCCACCAGGATAAAAATAAGGGATTCCACCTGGACGTGGCATTTTTCAATAGTGCTTGTAATTCCTTCAAATTTAGTGCAATGGATTCTTTAATGAAAAATTTAAACCATAGACCTAAGTATTTGATTTTATCTGAGTTCCAACGAAAACCAGAAGATATGTAATCTACGGGAAAGCATAATTTATTTAATGGAAGGATTTCACATTTGTCGGTGTTAAGTTTATAACCAGAAACAGAGGCAAAGGACTGAACTTCCGATAAGAAAGCCGGTAAAGAGGACTGAGGGTGTGATAGAAAAAGCAGAATATCATCAGCGTAGACTGAAAGTTTTAGTTGATTAGAGCCATATTTAAAACCAGAAATGTTAGAATTTGAGCGGATCTTAATCAAAAAGGGTTCAAGAGCTAATATAAAAAGAAGAGGAGAAAGAGGACAACCCTGTATTACCCCACGATATAAAGGAAAAGAAGAAGATACAACATTGTTAGCCAAAATGGAGGAAACAGGGGTGGAGTAAAGCAAGTAAACATAATTTATAAATTTGTGACCAAACCAAACCAGGACAGAGTTGGAAAACAAAAAGGCCAACCGATTCTATCGAAAGCTTTTTCAGCATCGAGAGATATAGCTGCTAAAGAGTCTGTACATAGTTTGGCCCTAGTAAGAACGTTTCAGAGAGATGTCTTCCTTTAATAAAACAACATTGTTCTTTTCCAATTAGTAGGGGTAAACATTTCTCTAGACGAAAAGCTAAAGTTTTTGCAAAGATTTTATAGTTCAAGTTAATTAGAGAGATGGGCCTATAGTTTTTACAAAGATTATGATCTTTACCTTCTTTGGGAAGAAGACAAATCAAGGCTTCTTGAAAGGAGCCATTGGAAAAATTAAAGAAGTGAAATAAAAGATGTAGTTTTTGAATAAGAAGGCGAGAAAATTAGAATAAAATTCAGTCGTAAAACCATCAGGTCCTGGGGCTTTACCACTTTTAAAGGCTCAAATAGCAGAAAAAATTTCTGATCCCCGAATATCATCATTTATCACCGAAAAATCTAGATCAGGAGAAGAAGGAGGATTAATAGAGGATAAGTATTGGAGTATAAGGACCTGGTACACTGAGTTTTCAGGGGTATAAAGGGTTTAAAAAAATTGTGTAAATTCTGATAGAATATCTTCATTTTTGTAAACTAAATGGTTGTTAGAGGACAGGATAGAACTAATTTTGGTGTGTTCTTTTTTAACTTTAAGATAATTGGCTAAACGTTTCCCCGCTTTGTTCTGTCCCCCATAATATTTGGCTGAGGATTTAAGCAAAAATTAGTTAGCATTGTCAATCGATATTTTGTTGAATTCGAACTTGGCTCTGATTAGTTGATCCAAGCAGGATTTAGAATTTGTCTGGAAAAAAGAGTGTTCTAATTGCTTGATACATGTCGTAAGCGATTGTAAAGTAAGTAAAGAGGATTTCTTTTGTTGGGATACAAAGGAGATAATAAAGTCTCTGGAGGCTGCTTTAAAAGCATCCCAGACAATCTGTGGAGACATACCAGGATTTTCATTTTCACAGAAAAAGTGGTGATAAAAGATTCAAATTGTTGGGTCAAATTAGACTCCAGTAGAAGGGAATTATTGAATGTCCATCTGCGAGTACCATGAATAGGAGGACGAAAATCGAGATCTAAAGAAACGATATCTGAAGGGATAATATGTTGTGCGAGTGCTTTTGAGGTGAATAGGTCATCTAAACGAGTTTGGGAAGAGTGACTGGAGAAAAGAAAGAATATTCTTAGAGCGTAGGGTTACATAACCGCCAGGTATCTACTAGAGATTTATGTTGAATAGTGGATGTGAATTGAGAGTGCATAGGGGAGGGGATGAATCTAGAACAGGAGTTGCGGTCAATAATAGGGTCTATAACCAAATTACAATCGCCACCAACCAACAAATATTCATCATGAAAAGACATCAATTTTGATAATATTGTTGGCCAAAAAGCAACATCTGGGGCATTAGGTGCATATAAGTTAAGAAAAGTCAAGGGAATATTATTTAATAACAATGAAAGCGACACCCATCTACTCGCATCATCAGAATCTTGTGAAAGAATTTTTAAGTCAAGACGTTTATGACATAAAATGACAACACCATTATGATTACCTGTATCTGGAGAAGCAAAGACATGGCCAACTCATTGTTGTTTAAGTTTAGCTATTTCTTTTTCTAAAACATGAATTTCTTGTAAGAACGCTATATCACACTTTCAATTAGATAAATGAGAGAGTACCCGTTGACGTTTTATAGGAGAACCCAAACCTTTAACATTCCAGGAAACAACTCTTAGAGTCATCTACAATAAACAATAGAATATAAATTAAATGCAAAAATAATAAAACGATTAAAATTTAACAATAAGCTATATATGATAATGATCAGCATAAAATGCGCAATATCACACTGACCAAGATGAGAAGCATAAAGGAGGAAATGAGTGGTTATGAAAAAGAAAGAATGAGAGAAAGAGACATAAGTAGTTGATCAGAAGGAGATATAGAAAGTTGAGAATAGGATAGAAAAAACAGTAGCAAAGAAGTAGAGGTGACTGAAAACGGATAGGTAAGATAATGCGAGAGAGAAAAGAAATATAATAAATACAAAACATACATCCTATATTTTAGAAATATAAGAAACTATTGCAAAAATATGAGCAAGGTGAAGAAGTCACTTAAGAAGGATGGTAGTACTAACCAGGTAAAAGATGAAAAATATAGAGGAAGAGATAAATAATTGTGAAAATCAAGAGAATAAAAGAAAATGACATAAGCTGGAAGAAGGGAAATAGTATAGAGAAGGAAAAGGAGCTTACAAATGAGAAAGAGAGATAACCTGAAAAAAGATAAGGAGAATGGAGAAAGGAAAAGAAGACAAAGACAACAAATAAAAAACATACAATAAAATCCATCAACATAATGACCAACGACAGAAAACATGAACAGGATGAGGGTGGTGAAGCCACACAAGGAAAATTGCATAACTAACCGGGGAACTCAGGATGGACCAGGTGAATACAACATGAGTACAATGTATGGGGAAACAAGAAACTTCAGTAGACGAGTACATAACAATATGGTTTGAAACAACAGAACATATCAAATGAATGACAACATAAGATCAAGCATTAGCTTGTTGGGACAGTTCCATCCCCTCTTCTCCACATTGTTCTAAGAACCGTTGTAGCAATGCAGGATCTTTGTAGTTCGTGGTCCTGTTCTTATATGTTACTTTAAAAAGACATCGGTGGAAGAGACCAAATCTGACATTGAGATTACGGAGTGCTGGTCTCATATCCAGGAACTTCTTCCTTCGATCCGCTGTTTCCTTAGTGTAATCTTGAACAAAAAAGAGATTGGAGCCTTGCCATGGAATGCAGCCTTTAAGCTTAGCTGCCTGCAAAACGTTCAATAAATCGGTATACTCCAAAAAGTATATGATTAATCCTCTAGGTTTGGCTGAAGAGGCCGCCATGGTTGGAATGCGGCCTAAACCGTGTGCTCTTTGGATGTTTAGGGCAGAAGAATTAGGAAGACCAAGCACTTGTGGAAGAAAAGATTGGAGAAAAGAAATGGTGTTTGAGCCTTCCCAGCCCTCTGCCAGACCATAAATGCATAAATTATTACGCCTATTACGAATTTCCAAATTTTCCACATGCTTTTTGAGAAGTAAGATCTCGGATTTCATCGAAGGAACTTGGTTTATCACAGCCTGAACATATTGCGATTGATGTTTTAATCTACGTAACTCGACTCTCCATGGTGGACCATTTGTCATCTAGACCCTGGAAACTTTTATTTGTTTCTTCTATGTAAGGCCGAAGGGCTCTTATGTCCTAAGCAGTACATCCATAGTATTGGGTGGAGGAGATGTAGTAGGAGAGGGAGGGTCCTCTTTAATACGCTTTCCAGAAGTCAATATAGATGAAGTGGTTGTTTTAGAAGTCAGTGCATTGGTGGAGAGCGGAATATTAGATGTTGTTCCCAATGTTTCTCTGTTGGGAAGAGCTGACAAGCTCTCCATATTTGCAGAAAGAACAGAGTAAGGATTGTAATCCGCCAAGGATGAGAACGGTAAAGAAGAACCAGTGAGTCGACAAGCAGCTTTTGTTCTCCCCATAAAATACTGAGGAGGGTGTAAGGATATTGAAACACCAGAACAGCAAAATCACGAGGGGATATAGTTGTAGCAGTCGATGGAAAAATCTCTGTTGAAGTAACAATAACATTTTCGGGAGAATAGACAATTCAAGTCCAACAAAATAAAGAAAATCTGTGAAATTCTATAAAGATTGAACCCCACTATAGTCCAATTCCATTTGACCAAGGACTGCAGCAAAATTTATGAGGACTATCAAAGTCAGTTGGACACCAAAACGACAACAGAGGACATTTGGGAATGGTGATAAATATAATCCTCCAAAAGCAGTGGTAAAACAATTACCCCAATCAGTGCAACTTCCTCAGAGAACTCTCCTGACTGTGGTAATTTCTTCACTTGATAATCCTCCGGTTAATATGCAGATCAAAAAATTTACCTCACTTGTATTTTTCTTAGAGCTATATCTTACCGCTGTTCTTTCCATCAGGACTTTATTTGTGCTCTAAGCGTTGAGAAGCACAGTTGTTATTCCCTGCCTAGAGGCATTAATGATGAATAAATGCACAATTTAAATCCAGCGTCTATTTTCCACAGATGTTAAGAGGAAGAGAGCGACCCCAGACTCTGTGCCCAGCGAGACATGCCATGTGATTAATTTGTCATGATGGGCTGTGGGATAAATGATGAAAGAATAATTTTGTTTGTTTAATGCTCCTTGTTCCTGAGAATGTCGCGCTTGTTTTAGAAATACTATTATGTCGGCGATAACAAGATGGCGTCCACGCTGGACGTGTGAGTGAGGAGCTCCGGAGTTGTTCCTCCATCCAACGTAACTACGGCCGAGAGGACGTGGAGACTTGGCAGTGGAAAACGGGCGACAAAGAAAACGAACGCGTACACAGATTAGAGCATAGAGCCGGTAGGACGCGAGAATTAGACTGAGCATTTGTCAGGTTTCATTTACACGGCTCAGCGTCCTGGCAGTTCGGTAGTTTGGCGTGTTCGCGGATACACACTTGCGGACGCTGAGAAGCTGCGGCGGCTGCCGCGTTGTTTGTAACGGCGGTTGTAGCTCTGTGTGGTATGAGCTTACGGGAAGGAGAGATTGTGTGCGCCGAGAAGACTAAAAGACTCCCGGTAAGAACTTATAAAAGTTGATAAGGGACCCGAGCTGAAAGCTACCCAACATACCGTGAGGGGAACGGTTGGATGCTGGTGGACTTGTTTAGCGCCCCGACCCGTCTGGCATCTGCAACTCCCAAGCCGTGAGGGGAACGGCGTTGCTTCACAAACTACATTGCCCAGAGGGCTTAGCGCTGTCAGCGCGCACAACGCCTGTTGAGGAGGAAGCCCTCATAAGACCGTCAGTGACCGTTAGAGGCCGGGCAGGGCCACCCCACTGACGTCCCCGCAGTTGGATATACCAACAAGCAAGGTACTGTGCCATAAGCCCGATACGCAGTTCAAATCCCTGACTCATCTAATGTGTTTGAACTTATTGACGTTTTGAACTATAAGATTATTAGCATCCCCCCTCACAGCTCTGTGTTATTTAACATCCAAGGGAAGTATTGTAATAATTTTGCGCGTTTGTGTGTTTTTTACACTTTGTCTGTAACCATGAAACGAAATGGCAAAAACCCTAGCCTATCTACTTCCCGGCCAACAACTAGGCAACAGACTACAACAGCGCAACCCTTTCCAAGTCTGACAGCTATTGATAAAATGCTGCAGCAAACAATTGGAGTTGTGGCTTCAGCCATAGAAAATACAGAGCGGCGTTTATCAATTACTCCTGTAATTCCCCCCCCCTTCCCAAGTAGTGGAGGATGTGTCAATTGCTACAACCAACGCCCTTGATTTTAATTCTTCTTTTATTTGTTCCTTTGCTGACCTCCCCTGTGCTCAGCCCACTACCAGTGATACGCACGTCTTCCAGGTTCCTAACTCCCCACCCCACCTTCTACCTAACAAGGTTCCGGTGACTCGCACTGTAGCCAAGAAACCTAGGGCCGGGAAGAGTAAAACACTAAGGAAAAACAAGCCTCCAACTAACTCTTCCATACCGATCGACACTCCCTCTACCTTGTCCTCTACGCAGGCTCCTCTCTGGGCCACCCATATGATCTTAGATCTTCAGGGCCATATAGAACAACTACTTGGCTCTCATTTTAAATCCCTGCTGTCTAGACTGGATAGACTGGTTTCCACCATTAACAATGCAGGCTTTGGTAAAACCAAGCTGACCACTGTTTCTACAAATCCTCCCTCTTGCCCTGCCCCTACCCACGATAATGCCTCCGCCGCCTCTGAGACCTTACCTGTTCCCTCTCAATCGGCTGGCACGATTGCCCCCGTTACAACTATTTCCTTGACTAGGGTCACAGACTTAGAAAGTTCCAGAGTACAGAGGGAGGTTATCAATGTGGGGGAAAAATGTTCAGACAATCAAGCAAAAGAGTACAGAAACACTTCTATTGAGGGCCTTAACACCCCATTACCCTGCATTGATTTGCCGCCTGAGTCTCTCCCATATGTTGTTGTGCTTGCTGGTGTTCCTCCCCTACTTCAAGGGAAGAACGAGGATTTTCTGGAATTGAAAAATAAATGTATGCACTGGTTCAATTCAAACAGCCCCCTCCCTTATAACATCTCTGGAGAAATTTTGGGTGTTAGGAGATTAGATTGGATTGGGCCTACTCCTAAATCCATCATAGGAAATTGTGTCATTGTCAACTTCAGACACCCACTTGCTGTAGATTATATCTGCAGTAGGACACCCCTTAGGCCTAATACCAAAATCATACCATTGCACCTGTCATATTTCTATCCAGCACCACAGCACAGAGCAGGGCAGAATAGAGGTGCTAGTTGGGTGGGGGGCCAAAACAAATTGTACTCTAGACCAGTAGAAGAAATCCAGAATATGCCCCTATTGTCTGTTTTTGCTCAAAACAATAGATTCAGTATGTTGGAGGAGGTGGATTGACCAGTCGTGATCCTGAGCCCTGTACTCCAACCTGACAAAGGTATGGGCACCCAAATAGCTGTAGATAAGAGTAGATGTGTGAGTGGTACCCTAGAATCTCCTTTAGTATCCCCTTCCTTGAGCGTAGGACCGGTAACAATACAAACTATCCACGATGATTTGGTTGTTTCCCATGATGATTTTTTGATTGGTGTTAACCTTGCGGACACCACATTAGCAATCATCCCTCAAACACCAGAAGTCTGCCCAAATCCTATGGCTGGCGACCTAGTAGATAGGAACAGAGCACCAGGTGGGGGAATAAAAATATTGTCTTGGAACGTGGCAGGGATAAAAAACAAGTTATCTAACTTGGAGTGGAGTAATTTTATAGGAACTCACGACATCTGCTTCATGCAAGAAACCTGGGCCACGGAGGAAAATCCGAGGATCGGCTACGCCACTTTTGACATTTTGGCAACCTCAAGTGGTAGAGGGAGACCTTCGGGTGGTCTTTCAATATGGGTGGGGACACATTTGGGCGCTCAGGCAACTGAGATTCCAACTAGTTCCCTGGACGTTCAATGTGTCCTCTTAACCCTAAAAGACAAACCATCGGTTGCTTTAATAAACGTCTACTCTAGACCAGTTAAAAATGGCCAAGAATCTGGTGCCATTGACACATTAAAGCATTTTATATTGTCCTTAGACCCCCCACCACAACTAATAATAGGAGGTGACTTTAACTGCCAATTTGAACCCCTCGAGTCTCCTGACACGGGCGAACCGGACGAAGAAGACCAGTTCTGGCACGTTTGTGAATCACAGATCTCTCCTGTCAGGGCCTGGACTCCTCTCGTCCTTCAAATTAAATCCTTATCCCTTGCACTGTCCTTAAGGGCCTGTAATGGGAGATTGAAACCCGATCGCCCAGGCCTTCCAACGTTCAACAGACCAGGCCAAAACTCTAATATTGATTATATATTAATGGAAACAAGACATTGGGATAATCTATTAGAGTTTGAAATTCACCCTAGGCAAGACAGTGACCATAATGCCCTCGTTTTAACCCTGAAACCGGGCAGTTTTGGTCTAACAAACCCTCCTCCCAATTCAAATAGCCCAACACTCCCAGTACTCCTTTCTAACAATAGGAGGAGGATAAAATGGCCCTACTTTCTGAAGTCCCCAGCTAAACTTGCGGAAATATATCAGATAGCTTTGCCATCTCTTTCCGCAATGGGGGATGTAAGTATAGATAACTTGAGTGATCCTACCAAGATTCATATTCACCTAGTTGATAACTTGAGGGGCCTATTTAATCCTGTGGGAAACAAACAACATCAGCCCAGGTCTCACCCCTGGTATAAGGAACCCTGCAGAAAAGCAAAAAAGGATTTACTTTTGGCAATCAAAGGCAATGACAGGGCTAACATAAAGAAACTTCGTTCAGACTATAAGAAGGCTATCACCAGGGGGAAGAGGGACTGGGAGGAGCAAAGATGGGAGGAGCTAAGACAAACCCTCACATGTAGAGACCCTAAGGCATTTTGGGCCATTGTGAACTTGGACGAGAGTGGGGCAGCTCTGCCCCCCACTGCAAACATAGCTCCACAAGTGTGGGAATCCCATTTTGGGGAACTGTATGGGGACTCGGACGACCTCCTTCCTATTGATACACCTCTCGAGTCCAGCCTGATGAGAGGAACTGACCCTACTATATGTAATATTGAGACTCGTCCCCCCCCCCCGTTTTGGCGCCCCTACATGTGCGCCAGTTGTGTCCTTCTTTGGTGGGTGCAGCCACTTTTGTGTTAGAACTCCCTGTGGCTATCACTCTCAAAGAAGTAGAGATCGCAATATTAAGGCTCCTCTCTAACAAAGCCCCTGGTCTAGATAAAATGCCACCGGACCTATTCCGCTCCCAACCAAAAATCTGGGCCCCGTATTTGGTGGTATTATTCAACTCTATTCTCAAGGGGGCCGTCTTGCCAGATACTTGGTTGGGCGCGGAGATAGTCCCCATATTTAAGAAAGGCTGTCTGTTAAAGCCAGCTAATTATAGACCAATTAGCCTTATTGACACCACTCAGAAATTAATGGGTAGAATTATCTTAGATAGAATCCAGGGATGGATGGACGAAAACAAAATTTTGACTACACTACAGGCAGGGTTTAGATCTGGGATTTCAACCATAGACCAGATCTTCCGGTTACAGGTCCTATACTGGAAAACGGTGAGAGTAGAGGGTGGCAGCCTCTACCTCATCTTTGTTGACCTGCGCGCTGCCTTCGATCTTGTCCCAAGAGATAAACTATGGAAAGTTCTGGCAGAAATGGGCCTCCCCCCCCCTACCTGTTGAATACTCTAATCAGATTTCATAATGGCAATTATGCCCAGGTTAGGTGTAGGAGACATGGCGACCTTTCTTCACGCTTCCCTGTTAGGAAGGGCGTCCGCCAAGGGTGTGTCTTGGCTCCAACGTTGTTTAGCCTTTACATCAATGGCCTTGTCACCCACTTGGCTGATGTAGCTAACAATGATGCTCCTAGGTTGGCTACTGGTAGAGTGCCCGCTCTGATGTTTGCTGATGACACTTTATTGATATCTAAAACATCATCGGGCATTCAGCGTATCTTGGATGGTTTCCTGGCATTTTGTATTGCCAGAGGCTTGGAGATTAACTTAGAGAAGACTAAGTTTATGATCTTCAATCCTCCCAAACAGACCCGTCCAAATCCTACCCTAAATGGCTCCCCCCTTGAGAGAGTCAGGACTTTTGTTTACCTTGGAATCACATTGACCGAGAACTTTGATTGGGCATCACAAATTGCAAAATCTTGGTTGAGGCTGTCTCAAATAGCAGGGGGCCTCTGTAAGGTTCAGCGAGCCTCGGTCTACAAACCAGCAGCCCCGGTAGTTGAAATATACCGGCTACAAGCCAGAACAGCTTAATTGTATGGGGCCGAATTATGGGGTCACAAAAACATCGCCAAATTAACCCTGGTTGAGCAGGGCTTCATGAGAAGTCTTGTGAGCTTGCCTGTAAGCACACCGCTCATTCCTCTACGTCTCGACCTGGGGATAGAACCTATTGAAGACTTGGCAATCCTCCGACCCCTACTTTATTAGAAAAGGCTCTGGACGGTGTATGAACTGGCACCTTATAGAGAGGAATTCTTGGAGGTTTGGACAGTAATTAAAAGCAAGAACATTCCATGGTTATCCCATATTAAGGATCTTAGTATAAAGATCGGTAGGACCGATCTCTGGGAATTCCCGGAGGTAGCCTGCAAAAGGACTTCCAAATCGGATTTAAGAGGCCATATAAGGCAGCTGAGATTAGCTACTCTACATGGTTCAAGCTCTTTGGGGAAACTCACTAATGAGTTTCTCCTAATAAAATCAGAAACAAGAGCAGAGGCCTTCCTCGATGTAATTTATCCATCTCTTGCTAGGAAGCTTTATTTGCAGCTAAGGCATGGTACTTTACCGCTCAGAGCATTCACACATAAATGGGCAAGATCAGAAAATGCAGCCTGTCCGGCTTGCAATTATAAACTTGAAGATACATGCCATGTCCTGTTTTTCTGCCCCGCATACCACTCAATAAGAAAAAAGTGGCTTATTCCCTTATGCAAGAACCTAGGGTTTAGGCACTGCATGCTCGCATGCAGGGTCTTAAGATATGACCCTCACCCCCCAATTGTCTTTGCTATGTCCCGCTTTTTACATGGTTTTTGGCGTAGAAGGAAACGTTTTTCTTAAAATATTCTGTTTTTTATCAAATGAGTCTCCTTGATAACACCAGTTTAATTCACTTTTAATTATTGTATTAACTTGACTCTATTTATTGTTTTAATGAAATGTGTAACTTTTTTTTTTCTGTAATTTATTCTGTGCTTTTATGGTCTCTGACCGAAATAAAGTTATCAAATGAATGAATGAATGAATGAATAATTTTCATATTGCTCAATAATGAATGTAAGTAAAACGCGGGCCACCTCTCTGAAGAAAACAAAATGGTGGTTGTGTCTCCCATGAGACGCTCCGGCCATTGTAAAAGGGGAGAGACGCTCACCCAGTCAACAAAAGCAGCCAGGAAAGAAGCCAGAGCCCTTTATCACACGTAGCCATCCATCGGCATGTGGAGAGACGACGGAGATCCGCAAAAAAAGCCATCACTCCATCCAAGCCGCTTCGGAGCTCTGTCAGTCAGGGGCCATCTTCTAACAGCGTCAAGCCACACCCCTGAACCGCCCATTTTAAGTCATATCTCTTATCAAAAGGATGTTGAACTAACCAGCTTTAATTACATAAACACAATTGTAGGTGTTTTATTAAATAACCATAGTACAATCTATTTAACCCACAGTTGAAAGTGCATCCTCTAAGTACAATACGCCTTCCTGCACGTTACTTTTAGGAGGATTGAGCAGGATAGGCATGTTAAAAGATTTACAACCTATCTCGAAATGTGCAAGTTCAACATCAATTTCTGCACAACACACACAACAAAAGAATTAATTCACTAAAATAAGTTGTAAACTACTTGAGCATTAGCTTACAAGATTTGTTTAGTTTTCTTAATTGTTGGTTTCACAAATCACCTATTTGTACTAAGAGGTAAACCATGGATCTTTTGAGTTTCCTGTCATGCGCTTGCTGCCCTAAATTGTCTGAAAAGTACCCACCTTGAGAGCAATTCGTAGATGCACGCCTGGCATCAAAGGGTAACTTCAAGTTAATTTTGGTCACTCTTTTCTTTTAGGCAGACATTATTTTTCCATGTGAAGAAATCCCTTTTCTTGCATTCAACTTTGCCGCACTTGATACACCATTTACTCCCACTGTCTGCAGATCAAGTGTTAAAAGCAATGAAGCTCCCGTGACACACAACGCACAATTTTCCACCACTCCTTATGACTGCATCATTTACTTGTGTTGGGATTTTAAGCACGCGTTAACGTTATCTGCAGATGGAAAAGTCCGTATTCCTAATTCTGTGAATCTACTGTTTGCATTTTCAAGTGCTATATTTTGATTACACACGCTTTGCTTACTGTACTGTCAACAAGGGCCACTATGTTTCACGTCCTATTTGCCATATACACAATTTTTGGCTCTGTCAAAGAAATATTACTCAAACACCCCTGTTACCAACTCTCTTGTCAATTACGCTTAATGTATTTCAAGGCGCCTGATTTGGCATGCAAATGAAATAACCAGGAACTGCTAAACAACTTCTCAAGAGATGAATATTAATATTATTATTTTGAGCCCATAGCCAGTCTTATATGATATCTTGTGAATTATATACTATAATTACTTATTGTAGTTGTATCTTTCACATGAATAACTCAGTACCGTTTGAACTTATGTTTTATGTCTGTTTTTTTGTCTCAAAATAATAAAAACAGATTTTTTTATAAAGGATTTGTCCACCTTTAGTGATGTTGGTCTAGGATTAATACCTGCTCCATCGTTTAAATGGACGTGGCTAGTAGCACTTTTATTAGGTCTAGCTTGACAGCGCAGCTGTCTTCGAGACATAATGTTACCAATTCTTTAAAATATACATTATTGCTCTTTGACTCCAAGCAGAGAGGTAGTGCTCTCTCACCTCGTGCTATTAAGTGTACCATTCGGCCATCAAGGAAGTGCTGTCCATTGGAATGCATGAGAGAGTAATTTACTTCTTTATCTCCTTTATGTAGTCCGCATTCAAATCAATTACAGTTTCTAGTGTTCCCCATCATTGGCAAAACCAATAGGGAAGAGTCAATGTGATTAGCAGCATTTATGCATGTAACACGTGTACACAGAATTTGTGAAGGCCTGTGTTGGCACATTAAAGCCAGACCTACTGGCATCGCCAGTAATTGTTTATCTCAACCAGTTTTACATGTATTCACTATAACAGTGGTTCCCAAACTTTTGACACCTGAGGACCCCCATTGAGTCACCACTGAAAGCTGGGGACCCCCAAGCAATTTGTAGGATGTAAATTTCAAACATTAAAACAGTAATTAAAAAAAAATAAACACACATCTGCACACAAAACAAATACTCGAATTAATAAGGATTTCAGGGGCATATTTACAAGTCCCTATCGCCATGGGAATGTCACTTTTAATGATGTTCCTGTGGCAATAGGGGCTTTGCCTTATTTACAAGGCAGCATTAAGCCACTTATTGTGGCTTAACGCTGCCTTGTAAATAAAGCCCCCTTTCACGCAATGCTTAGCGTGAAAATGGTGGGCAGTGGGAGTTACAGTGGGCGTTTCACTCCAACACCCATTGATTTTGACGCTGCCCTCTATTTACAAGGTCAGCTTAAATAGGAGACAGCACCCAAATTAAGACCATGAAAAACCTGGTCTTAACTTGGCGAAATGAGGAGAAATGCCTTATTTCTCCTCGTTTTTGCTTTTTCCAACGAAAAAAGCAAAACACCTTTGATTGTTTATTTTCAGGAAGGTGACCCTTCCTGCACATAAACAATCTTTAATAAAAATGACGTTTTGTAACTTCCATGTGTGCTGCATTAGGCAGCACACATAGGAGTGACAAAACAGCATTACAAAATTGTTCATGTGCAGGAAGTGGGAACATAGCAGCATCAGGATAATGATAGACTGGGAATAAACATATGTTGCTAACTTCTACCATGCAGTTTGCAAGCAGCTCTTTGATGACAGTTTATAGGACACTGCTAGATTACGATTGTCCCTTATGAATTGCACAGTGACAAAAGAATCTCTGTGACAAAATCAGTAACCCATGCACATAAAATACTGTTTTTTAAAATGCATTGTACGCATTCTTTGCAGTAGGCATATTCACTTTCTGTGTCACATTAGATAAGTCAAAGCTGCCACTGGAGAAAACTCTCATCTCTCTCTCTCCCGCAGGTACATTAATCACTGGAATTTTCTTGACACTTTTATAGTTGCTCAAAAACTGCTAATTTTACAAAGAACTTTGCAGTGCTTTTAAAATTGCTGGCTGAGGACCCCCTGAGAATGTGCAAACGGACCCCTGGGGGTCCTCGGACCCCAGTTTGGGAAACACTGCACTATAACATCACCAGAGCTATGCTGTCAGCATATTGTATTCACTTGATTTGTAGTGGAGAAGGAGGTGTGTAGGAAAGGGTTAGAAATACAGTTTGAATACTATGTGTAGTGCTTTGATTGAGGTGTAGAAGAGTAGTATCTCAGGGAGAGATGTACTGAGATTCCATTCGGGTAAGTGTGCATGGGTTACCTTATCCGAATATTTGTCATGAATTTGAGCAATCTCTTTGAAGCCGAGAATATTTTAGTTAATTGACAGTTGTCTCCAAGATGTTGCTAAGTTTTCAATATATTCTGAGCAATTACTACTTTTAATTGTTTAAGGATAAATTATTAGGTATCTTACATTGAATTTCATTTGTCAGCACTATGTTCGCCAAGGTTTCTTGGCATGGACTGAGAAACATAACAGATACAAGAGAAAGAAAATTAAAAATACAGTTAACAGGTAAACTACAAATCAGGAAGAAAATTCAAGAAAACTAAAGAATCAACGCAATGGTTAAAACCAGATCTTAGTATCTTATTGGATGTATTTGTGTTGGAGAGTGAATGTAGTGCTAGAGAGAGATGGTCCCATTCCTGTGCCTCAGCTACAGAAAAATCTCTTTCCCTAAAAGTCACAGTTTTTGTCTTTAGAATTTCCAATAGAAATTTGTCACAGGAGCACTTTTCTCGAATGGGTCCCTAGTAATGGAGCTGTCCAAACGTAGTGTTTCATTGATTTAACTTGCTGTTTTTGAGGATCCAGGGTAACGTTTTGCCCACAGAAGATCTGTAAATTAAAGTCTTATTTTTTCTTGCTTCCTTTTAATATTTTTCTCTTTGATATAATTCCAATTGTCCACTATTGACACATTTCAGCCTGCAGCACCTGCACTCTTGCCAGAATGCTGCTGCTTGCGATCTGCCTTTCTAAAGTGTTATTTTCAACCCACAAATATTTGTTTTTACCATTTTTCACTTCTTAAATGTCGCAGTACTGCTTTATTTTCCTTGTGCTATTGTGAATGAGTTCATGTCTTTTGTTAGCCGCTTGATGCTAGAACAAGAGTATTCTCACAGGCACAGTGGGAGGATGAGTGAGGTGTCCTCCTAGATGCTTGATGCTAGTAAGGGAGTGCTCCTTTCACTTCAAATAAGGAGGTCAGAAAAGTCTTACAATTGCCGTTTAAAGGAGCAAATCCAGGGAATTCTTTTTACTTTGGGCCAAGCTCTGAGCTCCAATACAGTCAGTTTTGCCAGAGAGCTGAATGGAATATGTTCCTAAGGCCAACATGGTAAATAGTCATTCAGTCTTTATATCATCAGTGCTTGTTTTTATCCTTCTTTGAGTCGAACATTCCAAGCTAGACTGTTGTGGAATTTGGTATCTGCTTTTGGGATTGACATGCTTATGCGCCGAGATGTTATTTGCCTGGTGTTTGTCTTTCAACTTTTTTTTTGTTTTTTTTTAGCCAGCAAGAAAACTCAGTACAAAAAGACAGCAAACAATTGTCAAATACATACGATGAAACTCATATTTAAGACATTGATTAGATGAAGCCAGGGGCCGGTATTAACAACTGAACTATTGCCCATCTTCATTTAGAATCCGCTGATGTACGTAATATGGTTACAGCTAAGTTTTTATATTTCATTATGGTGACTCCTCGAATTGAGACAGTCTGAGAGGTGCATATTAAACCATCAAATCCCAGTTGATTCAGCATGGATCTATCCTTATAGGCTAGATGGGTCTCGGTTAAGCCAAGTATCTGAGGCTTAAATGCCTTAAGTTCTTTGCGTATCAGTCGTCTCTACCTAGCTTGGTTTAGCCCTGCAACATTGTAACACATACACTTCACATGAAACATTGAATAATCTTGATCCAGCTATTTTACCTATTGTTCTGTTCTTTATTTACGCCACCCTGTTCACCTCCTGAACTCCATATTTGCTTATGCTTCAATAAATTGACTGGCTTTTTTACCCAACCTCTCTCCTCCCAACCCCCATTGCCCACACCCACCCAGTGATGCCAACAGGTTAACAGAGAGCAGCACTTTGATGCTGCTCAACCCCAACCTTAGCCAGCTCCACCCTTCCCCCAGTGCCTAGAAAAAGGAATCACCCCCTTCCCTGTTGTCGTTGCTTGCAGCCTACAGATAGCAAAACCTCTGAAGACCCCTCAAGCTCCACCAGCCCCACTTCTGACCACCACCGGCAATAAGCAACAAGAAGAAAATAGAAGAAGAACGAGAAAAAGAATAGGATGGAGGAAGGGCTATTGATCAAGAAGGTATCGAGGAAATACCATTTTTCTTTAAAAAAATAAATATATTATCCCTCTTTAAGAAGTGTCAGATTGCCATCTAAGGAGAGTTTGTTTAGCTTCGGTCTTTGTAAAAATAATTACGAGCGTGCGTCTTTAAATATCTTCAATTGGGCAGGCTCCTGCAGGAAAACCTGCGTACAGACTACTTTAAGAGGGTCAATTAGCTGACGGAGCTTCCACCGCCTGTCCGTAGTAGCCTTGCACAGGTCTGACCTTACAAAGATAGTGATCAAGTCCACTTTTAAGGGAGTAGTAGGCAGTGCTTTAGCAAAAATTGCTTGTCCGAGCAGAAAGTTGCCGATATACACCAGCATTGGATGAGGGAGTGATGTTTTGGCTTGGGCCCCTTGTGCTAAAAAAGATGGTAAACGATCTGCACGCTGAACCTGTGAATCCATATCCCAGTCTACAAGATCGCTAATGCTTGCTGGAATAAACTAACTATATAGACTCTGGGATCTGAGCCTTCCCTACCTTCAGATATACCAAAGACCCTCAGGTTATTATGGTGTTGTTGATATCCTCGATTTTCCCCCTGCAAAAACACCATTTGAGTCTCTTGCGTTTTTATTGATGTCATCACCATGGTGTTGACCTCTTCTGCCGCTGCGACCCGCTGTTGCAGGTCTGAAACCTCCATGGAGAGCGAAGCAGCTTTAGTAGTGAACTCGGCTATTGCCTGTTTAATATCCTGACTGTCGGCTTTAGCTTGTGTATAGTATTCTTGCAAAAACAAGAGTTTATGGACCGAATGCAGAACAATGTCATACATTCACGCCCATACAGAGATCGGGCCTAAATACATTGTTTTTTTGCTCACCATGCCATTCCAGTTTGAACCCAGCCATTTGCAAATCAGTCTTGACCCTGTGCCTCATGGGAACAGTTCAGCCCGAACTGCCAAGCCAGGTCCTCCCTGGACTGGAAACAAGCATCCTAGGACCGGTTTCGGGGTTTCACCCCTCTTCAGCCAGGATAGCTTGATTCCTGTGGCATGGGGAGCACGGGACCCACGGCTGGGCATACCCGTCCCACTCAGGGTGACAAATGCAAAAACAACAGTTGATGGACAGAATGCAGAACAATGTCATACATTCACCCCAGTACAGAGATCTGTGCCTAAATCCATCGTTTTTTTTGCACAGCATGCCATTCCAGGTTGAACCCAGCCATTTGCAAATCAGTCTTGACCCTGTGCCTCATGGGAACAATCCAGCCCGAACTGCCAAGCCAGGTCCTCCCTGGACTGGAAACAAGCATCCTAGGACCAGTTTCGGGGTTTCATCCCTCTTCAGCCAGGATAGCTTGATTCCAGTGGCATGGAGAGCACGGGATCCACCTCTGGGCATACCCGTCTCACTCTGGGTGACAAATGCAAAAACAACAGTTGATGGACAGAATGCAGAAAAATGTCATATAATCACCCCAGTACAGAGATCTGGACCTAAATCCATTGTTTTTTTGCTCACCATGCCATTCCAGTTTGAAACCAGCCTTTTGCAAATCAGTCTTGACCCTGTGCGTCATGGGAACAGTCCAGCCCGAACTGCCAAGCCAGGTCCTCCTGAACTGGAAACAAGCATCCTAGGACCGGTTTCGGGGTTTCACCCCTCTTCAGCCAGGATAGCTTGATTCCAGTGGCATGGACTGTTCCCATGAGGCACAGGGTCTGACTGATTTGCATATGGCCATGTCTGAACTGGGGTGGCAGAGTGGGCTAAAGAATGATGATGGATTAAACCCAGATCAGTTGACTGGGGGTGAGTGCTTGCAATGTTCAACACTCCATCCATCGTCCCCTTTGGTTTTGCTTTGTTCACCCTAAGTTGGCAGGGTATTCCCAGACGTGGGTCTCTTGCTCACTTTGCCACTGGATTCAAGCTAGCCTGGCTGATGACAGCAGATTAGCCAGAAACCGGTCCCAGGATGCTTGATTCCGGTCCAGGGAAGACACGGCTTGGCAGTTCGAGCTGGACTGTTCCCATGAGGCACAGGGTCAGACTGTTTTGCATATGGCCATGTCTGAACTGGGGTGGTGTAGTGAGCTAAAGAATGATGATGGATTAAAACCAGATCAGTTGAATGGGGGTGAGTGCTTGCAATGTTCATCACTCCGTCCATCGTCCCCTTTGGTTTTGCTTTGTGAGCCCTAAGTTGGCAGGGTATGCCAAGACGTGGGTCCCTTGCTCACTTTGCCATAGGATTCAAGCTAGCCTGGCCGATGACAGCTTATTAGCCAGAAACCGGTCCCAGGATGCTTGTTTACTGTCCAGGGAAGACATGGCTTGGCAGTGCGGGCTGGACTGTTCCCATGAGGCACAGGGTCAGACTGATTTGCATATGGCCATGTCTGAACTGGGGTGGTGGAGTGAGCTATAGAATTATGATGGATTAAACCCAGATCAGTTGACTGGGGGTGAGTGCTTGCAATGTTCAACACTCCATCCATTGTCCCCTTTGGTTTTGTATAGTATTCTTCACCATCTTTTCTTTGAGTGGTCAGCACCTGCATTATTGTAGACAGAGATGGCTCCTCTATTTCAATAGATTTGAAACTATCCGCTCCTGGCCCCTCCACAGGGTCACCTTGGCCCGTTGGTGATAGCGAGCGGCCAGGCTAGAAATTATATTGACCTGGTTAGCCTGGCCGATCTTTGGTAGCTCCCCCCGTGGAGGAGCACTTCGAAGGGTCTGCTTTGCAGGTGTTAGACAGCTGAGAGATTATAGCTTTGACCCCTGCAGGATCGGCTTCCCCAACAACGAGACAGGAGCTGTGTCAGACACCCGACCGGTTCGAGCCAGCGAGGGCAGATTCCCTTGTTTACTTTACAGCGCCAGCCGCTGGGTCGCCCTGACTCGACACTGCATGTTCGTTGCCATGGCTACCACGTCCTTTTTGAACTGCCGGACGCTGTGGAGCCATGTCGAGATCAGCCGCAAACCTACCGTAGTCTGATACAGAGTGTGAGGCTGCGGTGAACCACCTCGCCTCCCTGATTAGCTGGAGGTAGCTGCGGGTAACAGCGGAGGAACGCCATCAAATCCGCACTTCAGGTATGATCGCAGAGTAAACCTTAGCCTTTTGCTTCTTACGCTCCTTTAGGCATTCAAACACTTTTTGACATCTGTAATCTTCAAAGGTAGCTTGCAGGTAGTTGTGCAGGGATGCGCCGGCAGAGCTGGAGTAGGCTACGGGAGGAGCCCTCCTTGGCGGTGCCAATCCGCCATCTTCCTTTTTCATCCGTCTCGAATTATCTGGTGTCTGTCTTTCAATATTGAAATGCCAATTAAGGCTCAAGCTGGTCTTGCATTATAATAGCTTCGACTCAAATACTTCAGTCAGCCTCAGGTATGCTTTGCTCAGGCAGGGTCTTTACCTGTGAAGAGACAATGGGCATACTGTGAGGGTTAAATTAAATTCCCCGGGCCTCATTTACTGCAAAATGAATCAGCGCGGCATCACAAGTAAGCCTTGGCAAAGCACTAAGCTACGCTCGCGTAGTTTGCAAAGTTTGCGCTACTTCGCACTACGCGAATTGCACGTAGCACAGTGCGAACACGCGTTGCGTAGTGCAGCAGTCATTTTTTGCTTGCTCGCGGTCCTCAACGTCAAGTTGGCGACCGCGAGCAAGCAAAATGACATCCCGGCGAGACTTTTTCCTCGTTCGCGATCAGCAACATCAAGTTGGCGATCGTGAGCGTGGAAAATAAACCTCCCGGTGAGATTCTCAACGCGAGGAGGTCAGGTTTCTCATTGCGAGTGGTTGCGTATGCTCGCGACCGCTGGCGATGAGAAACTACCAGTCCGCGTTGAGAAAGCTGCCGCTCGAGTAAAAATCTACTCGAGCGGCAGAAAACTACAGCTCGCACTGTGCAAGATGCCGTTTTCAATGATTGCACAGTGCCGGTTGCTTGTCCGCACTGTGCAATCATTGAAAACGACACCTTGCACAGTGCGAACAGGGTACTACGCAGTTCGCGAAGTGCTACTCGTAGCTTCGTGTAGTGCTACTTCGCGAACTACGCCCAGGGTTAATCACAAGCCATTTTGCTGCGCTGAGCTGCATCATTTTAAGCACAGAGATGCTTTGTATTCAACAATACGAAGCATCCGTGTGCTTTCCCCTGCACTGGTGCACAATTGGCTGCCATGTGCCAGTGCAGACACCATTGCATCATATTGCAAAGGTTCCTGTGTTGCGGGGATGATTGCTTTTGTGCAGGAAGGGACACCTTACTGCACAAAAACAATCATTGATGCCATTTTCCTCTTTCTATGGCATAGAAAGAGGAAACAACGAGGAGAAATAAAAGTATTTCTCCTCGTTGTGCCACTCCTATGCCTTCCCTGGAGAGGTGTAGTACTATGACGCATTCCCAGCTTTACAAAATGTTGCAAATCTGGGAATGTGTCAGGTTCCATGGATGCTGCGTGGGAACACCCTCAGCAACACACGTAGAGCAATGCGTGAAAGGGGCCCATATTTACAAGGCCAGGAAAAGTCACACAGGGTGACTTTACGTGGCCTTGTAAATATGGTCAAGCCCACTGCACCACCGGTGCTTTAAAAATAGTGACACACCGGTGGCTCAATGGGCTTGTAAATGAGGCCCCCTGTCTTTTCACACAGTTATATTTCAGTCTTCTGACCACACCTAGTTCCACATTCTTCTTAGACATAAAGCCTGGTGCACAAGTGAAAATGCTCTGCGAAGAGAGAAATATCAACCCACAATAGGAAGGGGGTGCATTTCAAGCACCCACCGTAAACATAATATTCAACTAGAAACAGCTAAGATCTAGTCATGTTTAAACAAACTTAAAGAGGGGAATATGGCAATACAACACAAGTGTCTAAGGCAAAGAATTGAAGCAGTGCAATGAATGGCAGTGTTACTGCCAGTAATTCATTACATTTGAAACTTGTTAGCTGTAACTTGTTCTTGTACATTTTATGTATAATTATGTAGGGCACAGGCAGCTGGGGATACCTCTTAATATAAATTGATGCTGCTGGATGAGTGCTCGGTAGATTACAGAACAATTTGTTCAGGAGTATGAAGTGAGACATAATAGTTTTAAAATCTTGAGAGACTGGAAAGCACAGAACCCTACATTTTGGACATTTACAATGTCCCATATGCCACTTTTCACCCACAGCTCTTGCAAAATTCCTGGCACTGTTCATCTGCAGACAGTCACCATAAACTGCACTGAAATAAGTTAAAGGAAATTTCTTTCAAAATGAATAGGCAAAAAGTGCTAATGTTATCCTCTTTGCCCAGTTCTTTGTTTCAATACATTCCAGGAATTTGTTTTTGACAATATATTAATAGCTCTGACACATGACCACAATTAGGTGTGGGCACGGTTTAATAGAAAAGATAGAAATTGAGAACTCCCATTAAATCTGAAAAATTTGAAAGATCTTAAAATATTTTGCTCTGGCTTCCTTTCTGGGAACAGGAAAAAATGTTGGTTTGGAAAATAAATTGAGCAAACCAATGCCATAAAAAATGATTTTCGTTCCCCGAAAGAAAAATCAGTGTAATAGATAAGCATATGCAAAAAAAGAGCATGGGACAAAACTGATCTTGTAGATTTTAAATTCTGCCAGCAGAGTTGTGCAAAGGTAACATTGTGCAAATTTGCAGTACATTACATGTCACCAGTGGGTGAAGTTTCCAGCAAAGAAATGTTTTTGTGGGAGAATTTTCAGCTGCACATTTTGTCATAAAAATTCAAACAGTTAACGTCTTGTAAAGTCCTTCATTTTTGGGGTATGTTACTCAACTTTTTTTAATTTAAAGAAAATCTTTGCCATCTTCATGTAGGTGGCAGGTGTAAAAAAACGTCTAGAAGTATTTTGAAGAAGCAAAGTTGGAAACCTTTGCACATCCCTTTATGAAACAGTCTGGTCACTTGGGACTACTTGCATTAGCTGAAATATCAAGTTACCTTTCATGTTGTTGCCAGTCTTTTCTCGAATGGCACTTATATTTCACCACATTGAAATAGTGGATTTGTGGGGCTCGTGTTTGTTTTACTGCAGTTGGGACTTTCTCATATATGTCTTGGCAAACAACATTAATGTTAATTATATTTGTGATTTAAGGGCCACATGTACGACCGGTTTTAGCGGTTGCAAACGGAGAATTGGGCTGTTTGCGACCGCTAAAGAGTCTTTTACAATGTACTAACCCTATTTTGCGAGTCTTTGACCTATTACTGACTCGCAAAACAGGGTTTGCGAGTTGGTATTAGTAAGGGGCATTTCAAGGTTGCCTCTTCTTAATATCGAGTCGCAGGGGCATGTATGAATGTTTTGCTTCCGGAATGCGGTCAGAAAACATTTATATTTTATCGACTCCATGAAAGAGATGGTATTTGTATATTTGCAACTTCTCGCCGGTTCCATGGCAAGTGCTATACCTTCAATGCACTTTTTTCATCTGGCCGCACCAGACCATGGCCAACCTGCTGAGGTCTATTTTAAACTACTACATAGAGCATTTGAGAAATCGCAATAGTTTTCCACTAGCGCAATACATTTCCGTACACTTTTGAACCACGCGGTTTCACTGCTAGAACTACGATGATGTGACATCAGTACTGCCTCCACCGCTCTTTTTCCGGCATGTGTTACCCACTGCACCCTGCTTGGTTTACCGGCATAAATGAGTTCCTATGTACTGCATCAGAACCCTACCTAACCAAGAACGTACTCGTACGGGCATCTGAAACCCTTGAACTACATCAGTCAGGACAAGTACGGGCCATAGGTAGCCACCACCATCCACCCTTTTACCTCCACATTAGTGAATACTAGCGCATGCGTTGACACAGCACCTCTTAGTTCGACACTAGGTCTCAGTTGTTACAGAGACACTTCACCTACACTCTTCAGGTTTTTAATTAATCACCATTGTGTTGATATTTTTTTCCCCTCCCCCCTTTTTTTCTTCTTCTCCCCCTACAGGTATAATTCTACTAGGGCAGCACTCTATTTTTGCCTGGCTACGATCTGACCAACTAGGAGCCAGACATCTAGTGGTGCAATACAAACCATTCACTTAGGTCCTGATGAAGTGCCAATTGACTCGTTAGGAGCAACAGAGGCACGAAACATATTGACCCTTTCTACAGAGATAGCCCTCTAGGAACATTACTTCCACATAGGGCATCCATACACTTTTTGATTAAGCTGGATCTACCTTGAACATTAAAATAGTTTTGATTAGGACTGATCCTGACTTATTTTAACATCCACTATCCTTGTACTACCCTTGCCCTCTTACCTGCACACACCTTACGGCTGCTTCACTAAAAGATCTCCGCCAAAGAGCCCCGATCACGGTGAGCCTATCGGGCATTGCAGCGCCGGCCGGATGAGGAACAAAGCCCAATGATGAAGCATGACATCCCTCGGGGTGTGTGAAGGCATCACGAAGCAAGACCTGTCTTCCCCTAGGAACAGCATACCCCTTGTAGCACAGCTTACTAGGAGCCCTGTATGCAGGACCTATTTAAATAACGGCTCCCGGTCCCAAACCCTCTCCTTATTTGACAGTTCAATTGCAATCCCATAGGGAATTGCAAACAGTGTCTGAGACACAGTTGTACATCATATTTTGTGAGTTCCTTATTACGAGTTGCAAAAAGGCGCAATTAGGAACTCACAAAATGTTTCTGTTGTATATGTGGCCCTAGATGCTTTATTTCATTACTTTGCACTTAGGCTCCATTGACCTCTCATGATCTAATTATCCTTTGTTGTTTATTAGGAATAGTATTATCTCATACTAGTTTTAGAATAACCCTCAAATCCCCCACAATTTGTGAATCTGAAGCAAATTAACAACTTTTCTCAATGTAGTACTTCTTGTGCCGGAGAGTGACAAAGCACTCGTACTTTTGAAACTGAAAAATACCTGCCTTTACCATTTATACCAAAAAAACAAAATAAAACACCCCCTCCTTCCAAAACCCCAGAGTAAACCACCCTCCTGTGAAAAAATACCCCCTCCTTCCAAAAGTCCAAATGAAAACATAATACTAACTACAAAATAAAATACAACCAGTACACTTACATGCATTACAAATATCAAATAAAATAAAATCAAACAGCACTCACCCACGGGCTGCGTGTCCTTTTCTGTGTTCATCTCCTTCCTCAATGCATGAAGAGCTCCCCTAACCAATCCAGAAGTTGCTCTCATGCTGTTAACCAGCATGAGAGAAGCGCCTGTATTGAATGGAGGAGGCTACCTGCACACTGCTTCAGACCCTGGAGGCCTGTGCTCAGTCTCCACCCAGCTGTCTTAAGACAGCTGGGTGGAGAGATTCAAAGTGCGCATGTCACTTTGGCCATCGCAAAACAGCCGATTAAAGTGACAAACGGATTTTGGAGCATCCAGTCAGCCTTGCTTTAGTCCTTCTCTGCTGCCAATCTGCAGGAGAGGCACGCACAGCATGTCTCTGGGCTCAGGGCTGTCACTGTTGTAGTGTGCACTGCACAAATAAAAATGAAATGGCAATTAAATCTTTGTGTTACCATTTTATTTTTCCCTGATTGGTTGGCAGCGGGAGTAGGGTGATGCTCCCCGTCCTTGAGAAGAAACCGTTGCTTCTTATATGTTATTACGCCACATCATTTTGAGTTCTGCTTAGGCAGGTCTTTGTTACCCTGATCTGCCCAATGATTTAAGGATGTGATGTTGGTGGGGGGCGTGGCCAACCAAGATGGCTCGCCAGGCGCGTTTCCATAACGCTCCAGCTTAGAGGAGCAAAATCCTACTAAATCCTGCGGTCTCAACAGGGGTAGACCCCGGCGCTGTGCAGCCGATCGCTTTGGGGTATCACTGTGCTCAAAATTTTGCAAACTCGACCTGTGTCTGCTATCGTGAGGCCAGAAAGCTTCTGCAGCCCATGGCGGGGACTGTAGCCTAGAGTGACGCAGCACGCCAGTGGGTTCATTGGCCCGAAGATCCGTGGCGCGGGTGGTCCAGACTGGCCCACGATCTGAGATTTCCCGACTTGGGCTCTGGACTTCTATCAGAGTCGCCTGTGGGCCTGAAACTTGTGGATGCAGGCTGCTGCCAGATTGTGCATCATCGGGCCGACATTGACACACTGAGGTGACGCCTGCCTGACTTGCGAAGTGGCCAGTTTGTGGGCTGGATTTGGAGACTCCCGGTCTGCTGGCCAGGTGGCGCTGAGCACATATGTGTCGCAGCCTGGATGAGCTGACTGAATGCCAGAACTACTGAGGCTGGAGTCGCTATGAACAGAAGGGCAGCAAAAACTACAATGAGGTGTGTGGAAACACCTTAACTCAAATATTCATCATAGTTTAGTGGCCGGGACACTGAAGGAGGACTCATCAAGGGCTGCTGGGTTTTGGCCGCAACACTAGTGACAGGGGGAGTACCCCTTGAGAGGTGGCAGGACTGCTTTGCCCACAGAGCTGCACCCTCAGCGAGAGGATTTTGCCTGGGGGGGCCAGAGTGAGACACAGCAGCCAGTAAGTGCACACTGCACATATGTTTCTTTCCCTGATGACTGGTGTGGGCTGCAGGACAGCGCAAAGCCTACCCTTTTAGATGACATGGGGCTCTGGAGCCTAGCTGGAGGTGCTGTGGAGCAGCCTGCCTGACCCTGCAAGAAAGAACTACAGTGGCATCTGTATGTGATTGCCCTGACGATGATGGGACATTGCCCAGCCTGGGTGAGGAAACTGGGAAGTGAGATCCCAGCTTGCAGAGGTGTAATATAGGTTAACCGAGACCCTACCTACGGTCGCAAAGGAGTGGAACCGTTCCTGCTGTTCGGGCACCTATGACTAACGCACATGTAGAGAGCGAATTGCAGCTGCTCCCTTGGAAGTGCTGCGGGCCTGGGGCTGAGCAGCTTTGAATACAGAGAGAGAATAGTGAAATCTAGTTCCGGGCTGCACACAGAGAGACCTTCTGTGCAATTAGACGACTTAACGTGACAAGAGGAGAAGCAGGAATTGCCAGCATTAGCTATCTAAGTGAAGGCACGCCAAGCACGTTTCCTTGGTCTCCACTCATACATCCCCACAAGTGGACTTACCATGGTGAACGACATAGAATCAAAGGCAGTGCAATCAAATAAAATAGTGCAGTACACAGACTCTTGCCCTCAGGAAAAGGGGCTGGAGGATAATATGGGGCAGGTGCCTTTGGACCAACCCCAGGGCACCGCTGAAATACTGATCGCAATCCAGGGATTCAGGAAGGTGCTGGAAACCGAAATAGATGCACTGTCAATCGAAATGTCGATTGACAGTGCATCTATTTCGGTAATGCAGATTATGACACAGATGATTAATGAATCATCTGTGTCATAATCTGCATAAGGTGGTCGACAGGGTGACCACTACTGAAGAAGATATGGCGACTCTCAAGATGGAGATCAAGGACCTTAAAGTCAGTGCTTAATCTGAGAAGTGGTTTCGGGTGCTCAGCACCGGCGCTTTTCATGAGCACCAGTTAAGGACACGTTCATTTAGGCATGGGTAGATTAAGTGATTTGCCCAGGATGCTGAGCCGACCCTGAGACTCAAACCTGGTTCCCCAGCTCCAAGTCAGCAGCTCTGGCCATTATGCCACACCCTCTCCCAATTTCATGGTTATTAGTTATTCTGTTTTAGGTGGCGCTAACAGGAAAAACGGGCTGGTGCAAGCTGCCTCCTGACAGAGCCATGGCACTTCTTTTTTTACAAATTAACCACTGCTTAAAGCCATGGTGAGAGGCCTCAAGTGCAGTGTGACGCAAGTGGAGACACGTGTAGAAGATGCCGAGGTACGATCCAGGTGCAACAATCTACACTTTATTGGTTTCCCGGAGAAGGTGGAGGGTCCATCAACTGAACTTTTACTGGAGGAATGGATCATCAATTCACTCAAACCATAGCGCCTTTCAAAATTCTTCTCAATAGAGAGAGCCCACGGAGCGCTGACTGTGGCGCCACTCCCAGGGTTGCCGCCTAGAGCAATGATCACCCACAGGAGCTGAAGGGCCAGAGGTCGCAACGATCTCAGCCATCAAACCTATTCTGAGAAGCGACATGGCTCCTCAGTATCACTGGAGAGAGAACGTATCCTGGTTGCTACAGATGGCACACTGCGGAACACGCTGGAATCTTTGGAGACATAAAACCCTTTCTCATAACTGAGCTGTATCCCGGAGACACAAAGCGACAGTGCTGAGGTGGAATGAGCGGATGTCTGATGGTACACCACAACTGGTGGGCATGGTAGAGACTGTAACACTATTGATTTTGTTCTAAACTGTGTTAGCGAACATGATGGGACCCTGAAATATTATTGTTGCTAGTAAGCATATGCACCAATATCTTCTTTTTGTATATATACAGTGCCTGTGTACCCTTCTGGCTGTGTGAGACCATTGGTGAGGCAGACGCGAATTGCAGAGCACCACTTAGGGGCTCGCGGGACGTGACGTGGAGGTCTTGGCTACCTGGATAGCATTGGCACTGAGTGCTGGTAGGCACTTTAGTTGAGGGTAGGAAGGGTGAGCGACTGGGGCGGTGTTTGTGGTCACCTGTGGCTTTTTGTTGAGTCAGCGGGGGTCCATAGATTCTGCCTATGGGTGGGAAACAGGAGGGATGTTTGGGGCTACAGTTGCAGTTCGAGTTTAATAAAGGGGGTGCTTCCAAAACTGTTCGATTTCATTGAAATGTGTTATGGGCTGCATCAGATGAGGGTCCTAGTATGCATCTTTATTCTGACTGAGGAATTGAGTAGATGAGGCTTAAGTATAAAATGTTAACTTGGAATGTGAGAGGTCTCCTTAATCTGGCAAAGTGCAATAAAGTGTATGCCTACCTCGGACGATACAGAGTAGAAGTAGCCTTCTTACCGGAGACCCATGAACAGGGGGATAGTATTAAGTATTTGAGGAGACGTTGGAGAGGACGGGTGTATGCCATGTCATATTCCAGATATGCCTGAGTGGTTTTGATATGGATTGGCAGGGAGAGACATTTTAAGACACACGCCCTCAGATTGACAGGAATGGGAGGTATGTTATAGTGGAAGGAATGTTAGATGCCCAGTAGCTTTGCCTTATTAATGTGTATGCTCCAAACATTGATGATAGTGCATTTTATGCAGAGGTGCTAGTGACAGCACACAGTTCCCTGATGGCAGAAGTCCTTCTGGCAGGGATTTGAATGGTCTTCTGGATCGCCTGGTGGAGAGAAGACCCCCACATCAGGACACTAAGCCGCATATGAAAAAGCGTTGATGCAGGCGCAGACAAGTTGGGAGCTAGTTGATATCTTGCTTCTTCGTCATCCACAATTCCTAGAGTATTCATGTTACACCTAACTGCAAACACATACAGCACGTTTGATTACTTTCTGATCCATATGGACACCTCACATTGAGTACTGGAGAAGCATTGCTTAGCCCGTTATATCTCAGACCATTCACCGCTCATGATCATTTATGCTTTGGAGCACCCGCTGCCGTGGATACCCATGTGTCGGGCTAATGCAGAGGCCTTGTCAGACTAGGTCTTCCAAGAGGTAGTGTCGGAGGCCATACAGCAAAACTTTGAGCATAATTGGAATAGCACGGAGAATAGGGCAACTGAATGGGACGTCATGAAGGTTATGTGAGCTATGGGATCAGCTGGTAAAACATGTTTGTCAATTGGACGAAGGTGCTGTTACATGGAGGGGGACAAATCAGGTCTCCTTCTGGCACGCCTAATTCGGTCGAAGATGACTGTCCACCCGGTCATGGCTCTTAGGGCCAAAGGGTTGAATATGGTCTTTACCCAGAATGCAATAAATGATGTCTTTGAAACACATTTGAGGACAGTTTATACAGCGATGCCTTGCGAGGAGGGCTTTGCCTAGCTTCCAAAGTTTTTGGAGGGTCTGTAGCTGCCATATCTTTCTCTTGAGCACTGAGATTCAAATGGGTCCCTTTTGACGCGACAGGAATTGCTGGCAGTCATAGGTTCACTGAAGAATGGCAAATTGCTTGGAGGTGATGGGCTCCTTGCAGAATTATACAAAACATTTGCAGGGACACTCATGGACCAGCTGTTATCGGTGTACAATGAGGCATTGGAGAATGCGGTGCTCCCGGATTCTATGAACAAAGCACTTATTGTGCTAATACCAAAACAGGGGAAGGACTCCCTAGAGGCAAGTTCAGTATCTTTCCATGCTAAATGTAGACCTAAAGATACTCAGACATGCCCTGGCAGCTACATTGCTCCCGCATCTCCCTCAGTTGGTCCAAACAGACTAATCAGGTTTCATACCACACCGAAGTAAAATGCGACACCACCGCCTGACAC
The DNA here is from genome assembly GCF_964204655.1 of Triturus cristatus. Taxonomy (NCBI): domain Eukaryota; kingdom Metazoa; phylum Chordata; class Amphibia; order Caudata; family Salamandridae; genus Triturus; species Triturus cristatus. The sequence continues at coordinate 259,395,108 of NC_140581.1, read as the reverse complement.
ATGTGATCTATTTATTTATTTACTTGAAAAGTTTTATAGAGGGCTACATGACCCTTGCGGGTATCAGAGCGCTGTACAAAGTGTCGAAAGCACGATTAAACTCAGTACAATGGAACGAGTAAGGTAAATAAGTCAACACATTGTCAAACAAAAGGGAGAAAATAATCAAGTTCAAAGGCCGGGTAGTCGTCCCAACTAGTCCAGTTTCAGACGTGCCCTAGAGTGACATAACAATTTAACAGACAAGCATAAAATAAGTCAAAACAACATAGTAAAATGGGTGTCAAATCTGTAGTCGGCCCAGCTAGTACGGCTTCAGAGTCCAGTTTCCGAAGGGCCCTAGCATAAAATAACAATTTAGCTCAAGCATAAAATAAATCGAAAAAACTGTAAAATAATTGTCAAATCTGTGGGCAGGTGGGCTTGGGAAGGTGTGCAGGTTGATGCAAATAATGTTCACTCAGAAATAGCCATTTGGCATGTTTTTTGAAAAAGGCTGTGGAAGGATTGGCCAGGATCTCGGTGGGAAGACCGTTCCAAATTCTTGGAGCGAGACCGGAGAAGGCACGATTGTAAGTACTTTTCTTTTTGAATTTGGGAGGTTTCAAAAGTAGGGTGGCAGTACTTCTCAAGTTCCGCCAAAAGCCCGAAATTACAAGCTTGTTCGCTAAATAAGCCTGAGTGTTGTGATGTAAGGCGTTATGTATTATGCAAGTTATCTTAAAACGTATCCTAGCTTCAATAGACAGCCAATTAAGTAGCATAAGGTCAGGTGTAATGTGATTGTGTTTCTTAGAGCCTATGATGAGCCTGGTCGATGTGTTGAGAGTGGCTCTGAGTAGGGCTAAGTTTGATTTAGGAAGTCCCGCAAAGGCCACCAAACCATATTCCAGTCGCGAGATAACCAGGGATTATACTTTAGCCGTATGTCTTCAGGTGGAAGGAAGGGCTTGATTTTCTTAAGGGTGTTAAGTTGAAAGTTGGCTCCCCTAATAGTAGCACTGATGTGGGTTTGCATATTTAGGTATTTGTCCAAGGTAATGCCTAACAATTTAGCGGAGTCAACCACATGAGGGGTGCAGTTAAGAGCTGTGAGTTGTTTAAGCCAGTCCAGGGTAGGTGCAGAGTGGTTGTGGGGGGCAATCAGCAGGAATTCAGTTTTGAGAGTATTTAGCAAGAGATGGTTCTGGGCTAACCATTGTTGAGTTGGTGAGAGAGCCTCATTTAGAGTTTTAGGGCCAGATGTATCAATATTTGATTTTGCGATTCCATAATAGCGAATTTTACCGATTCGCTATTCTGGAATCGCAAAATGCAATGTAATGTACGTTTCGCAATGATAATTGTGATTCCTACACATTCCTTATTCGCGACTCGCAAATTGCGAGTCGCAAATAAGGAATGCTTCCCGTTCATTCCTATGAGCCTAGAGGCCCATAGGAATGAATGGGAATTGCATGCGCAATTTGCAAGTACCCAATTGGTGCTTGCAAATTGCGCATGCAATTTCAAGGGTGCAAGGGCGCCAAATGGACACCCTGTTGCACCCCTGAAAGATGCAAGTGTGCACCTTGAAAAATGCAAAAAAGTGAATTTTTCATGGAATTCGCATATTACCACCAACTTGAAGTTGGTGGTAATTTGCGATTCCTTGAAGCCAGGTCACAATTCTTTTTGCTTCCAGCATTTTATTTAAGGAATTGCAAATTGCGATTCCATAAATGCATTAGCAAAATAGGGAATTGTGATTTTGCGATTCCCATGTGCAAATGCCTTTTGGGATGATATATCCCAAAAGACTTTTGCCCGTTTGCATATGCGCCGATTCTGCAAATCGGCTCGTTTGAGAATGGGAAAAACGCTTGATACATCTGGCCCTTAATGTCATCCGGAGAGGAGATCTCCAAGTATAGTTGCGTGTCATCCGCGTAAATGTGTTAATGAATGTTAGAATGGTTCAGAATGACGGTAAGTGGTTCCATAAAAAGGTTGAAGAGAGTTGGCGAGAGTGCGGATCCTTGAGGCACTCCAATCCTGACAGGGGTACTGGTTGCAAGGGAGTGGTTAACTTTGATCCTTTGTGTGCGGTTATGTAAGAAGGAGGCAAACCACTTTAGCACCGGGCCTGATAGACCCATCCTATGTTGAAGAAGAGTAATCAAGTGTTCATGTTTGATAGTATCAAATGCTGAGGACAGGTCAAGAAGGATCAAGAGACACAGGACATTTTGATCAAGGGATCTCAGGGCGTCATCCACAATGTGAGTTAGTGTTGTTCCAGTACTGTGCTCAGCTCTGAAACCCGACTGGTAGAGGTCAAGGAGTTGAAATTTCTCTATATGGTTGCAGAGCTGCATGTGGACGCATTTCTCAAGCAATTTGGCTAGAGTCATGATGCTGGTGATAGGCCTGCAGTTGTTAGGATCAGATAAATCAAAGTTGGGCTTCTTAGGAATGGGAGTGATTTGCCCCATTTTGAGGCAATCAGGGATCCTCCCCTGCATAAGAGATTCATGAATGATCCTGGACCAAAGAGGTAGAATGGCCGAATTGAGCTCTTTAAAAAATGTAGCAAGAGATGGATCAGTGAAATGATTGGAAGGTTGTAGTGATGCCATATCGTGGAGCAGCTCCCTGAAATCTGTCAGGATAAAGAAATTCCAGGAGGTGTCGTTTTTGGTGGAAAAACCAAAGAGTAAGGACATTGACGACGGATCGGCAAGCTCTGCTGATGATGCATTGTAGTTCAGAGGCCGCCCCATGGGAGTATCAGGTTGCAGCTTCAGTTCAATTTTCCTAGATTTTTCTGAGAAGTGCACTATGAAGCGGGGTCATGGGAGTCAGGGTAGGGTTGGAAGAGGGGTTCGCTTGCTGTTTGATGATTTCAAAGAGCTTCTTGGGTCTATTTTTTGCACCGTCCAGCTGAGCCCTGAAATGGTCAGTTTTAGCAATGCAGATGTGTTTGTTGTAGGTACTTTTCATTTTCATTAGCTCCATGAGGCTTGTGGGGAGGGCGCGTTTCTCCAGAGCCTCTCTGAGAGCTTAAGTTTACGACGTTCATCATTTAGGGCACCATAAAACAAAGGTTTGGAATGTTTGAATGGAATCCTTTTGAGTTGCTTCGGTGCAATTGTGTCAGAAATATTAGCCACAGTGCTAATGTAGTGATCAGAAAGATCGTCAAGGTTGGTCATGTTTGGAGGAGGATAAAGTCGATTCTTGGAGATGGAAGTTAGAGCATTGATGTTGATGTCTCTCAAGTTGCACGTCAGTTGTTTTGTAGCTTTGAGCGGTTGTCCCTGTCTGCACGTGACGTTTCCAGTATGTGGAAGGAAATCTGATGATGATCGGATCAGTCACATGGTAGTATGTCATCCAGTTGTTTGATATTGTCTTTAGCAATAATGAGGTTGAGGGTGGCACCTTTGTTGTGGGTAGGCCCCTTACAGACCTGAGAGAAGTTGAGATCAGAAATGAAAGCCTTAAAGGAGCTGACTAGAAAATCATTGGTGTCATTCCAATGAAGGTTGAAGTCTCCGAAGAAGATATGGTATAGTTGATCCGAAAACGAGCTACTGACCTCCAAGATTTGCTCTATGAAGAGCAAATTATCACCCGGTGGATGATAGATTGTGTGCAGCACACAGACAACCTTGCCCTTATTCCAGATTTCGGTAACTGATTGCTCACAAGAAGATAGCAAAGCAGTATGAGATTGCTTTATAGTTAAGCTGGAATGATGAGTGCAAGCAATGCCCCCATTTTAACAGGACGACCGCATCTGATAATGGCATAATCAGGCGGGATTAAGATGTCGAGAACAGGGGAGGAGGCATCGTTGAGCCAGGTTTCAGTGAGAATTAATAAGTCCAAATCTTACGAAATGATGAGTGCATAAATGTCAGCACAAAAAACAGAAACCCATTCCCCCCACTAGCACAATAAATGTAGGCAATACGTCCATAAATTAAACTGTGTCCACAGACCAAGCAAAAAGAATTTTTTAAATTATTTTTTCACATTTTGTTTTATTTTTCTAAAAATGGTGGTGTGCATATTACTGTAACTGTTGTAGCAAAATTGCTGCTGATATTCAATTAGTACATATACATCAGGTACATTATAAAATGGACTTTAACACAATAGAAAAAAGACAACAATCATATGCGTAAACCCAACTGTAATAAACAGCCAAACAATGTTCAGACCTATCAAAACAACAGCGGAAAATTCAAAATTATTGAAAAAATACAACATAACCAAGACAGTGAAGCGCCGACGCGCGTTTCGGAGATCCCAAGCTTGTTAGTGAGCTCCTTCTTCAGGGCGCAAATGCCTTTAACAGTCTCAGAAAGTTAAACCAGGTTATTTCTTTCAGAACTGAGTAATAGTAATTTACATGTCGGGTAAGTAGCACAAAGTACGTTGAAGGTTTAAGAAACGGGGAGTCTTACACTCCATGAGTATAAGTCCAAGATGTGAATTTGACTTAAAAATCTGACGTGTCCCTCGGGGCAGAAGGTTGTGGCCAGAAAAACAATTCCTAGCTGAAAAGCACACCAAGTGCGGCAACATAGGTGGGTAATAAGATGGTCGTCAGAAAAGTGATTTGGATAATAAAAATTCCTCGAACGTCTCTAGGTTTCAAAGAATAAAATGGTTTTGACCTCAAATATGAGACAAACCCGCACAAATGGTGGGTCCACGGTGGTGGAAAAAACCGGAGAGTATAATGTATCCAGTCCCAAGTATGGTTTCAAGTATAGATCATTCGTGGCGATACAAGTAATTGCAAGGTCCCTCGTGAGTATCAATCAATCAATCAGTGACACTTGTAAAGCGCGCTACATACCCGTAGGGTCTCAAGGCGCTGGGGGGGGGGGAGCCGCTACTGCTCGAACAGCCAGGTCTTCAGCTTCTTCCTGAAGGAGAGGTGGTCTTGGGTCAGGCGCAGGTCGGTCGGGAGGGAGTTCCGGGTCTTGGCGGCCAGGTAGGAGAAGGACCTTCCTCCTGTAGTCGCTTTCCGGATGCGGGGGACGGCGGCGAGGGCGTGGTTGGCTGATCGGAGGTGGCGTTTGGGAGCGTAGAAGTTGACTCGGCTGTTGAGGTAGCTCGGGCCTTGGTCGTGTAGGGCTTTGTGTGCGTGGGTGAGGAGGCGGAAGGTGATTCTTTTGTTGACGGGGAGCCAGTGAAGGTCTCTCAGGTGTCCGGAGATGTGGCTGGTTCGTGGGATGTCGAGGATGAGTCTGGCTGAGGCGTTCTGGATCCACTGGAGTCTTTTCTGGAGCTTGGCGGTGGTACCGGCATAGAGGGCGTTGCCGTAGTCCAGTCGGCTGGTGACGAGGGCCTGGGTGACGGTCTTCCTGGTCTCGGTGGGGATCCACCAGAAGATCTTCCGTAGCATGCGTAGGATGTTGAAGCATGCCGAGGAGACGTTGTTGACTTGCCTGGTCATGGAGAGGGAGGAGTCCAGGATGAAGCCCAGGTTGCGTGCATGGTCTGTCGGTTTGGGTGCGGTGCCCAGGGCGGGGGGCCACCAGGAGTCGTCCCAGGCGGAGGGTGAAGAGCCCAGGATGAGGACCTCCGTCTTGTCCGAGTTCAGTTTCAGGCGGCTGGTCGTCATCCACTCGGCTACCTCTTTCATCCCTTCGTGCAGGTTGGCTCTGGCGGCGGCGGGGTCGTTGGTCAGGGAGAGGATCAGCTGGGTGTCGTCGGCGTAGGAGATAATGCTGAGGTTGTGTTTGCGTACGATGGCCGCGAGGGGGCTCATGTAGACGTTGAAGAGGGTGGGGCTCAGAGATGATCCTTGGGGGACGCCGCAGATGACTCCGGAGGCCTCTGACTTGTACGGTGGTAGGCGGACTCTCTGTGTTCTTCCGTCGAGGAAGGAGATGATCCATTCCAGCGCTTTGTCCTGGATTCCGATGTTGCTGAGGCGCCGTACTAGTATAAGACCTCTTGTGTCGCCATCCAGTAGTCAAGAAACGGGGTCCCTCAGTCCAGTGCCGGAGGTGTAAAACATAAATGTCAGCTGCATGTTTCACAGCTGATCTGCAGTTGAGCAGCATTGATTTGATGTTATGGGGGAGTTGACCACTTGATGATGAGCTGTAGTTATTTGCAACAGGTTTTCCTTAATAACCGATCCGTGGTTGTCCCTGGGTTCCCTGTCAGGGTCAGAGGAAATAGCAGGGATGCAGATAGAGTAGTTAGAGGAGGTGAAAACCCCTGTGCCTCTGTATGAGAATACAATAGCGAGGGTGTCCTCATCCGACAACTGAGGCTGAAACCTACGAGGCCTGGTGTGATGGTTAGGGAGAGGCCTAGAACTCCAACTGGACCTAATTGGGTAGTGGCTGAAGGACAGTTTGTCCCCACCACCAAAGTCTCTTAGTGGATTGTGTTGATCGTTCCCCAGTGAGGGGTGTATATTCCAGACCCTCTCCCTCTTCAAGGAGAACTGTAAAAGGGTCTGCATGATCTCTTTGACAGCCATGAGATCCTGCTTGAGGTCAGTGAGCTTTTCCTCAAGGTAAGGTCTGTTAATGCACTCATCGGCCACCCCAGAGTGAGACAATGGGTATTACCCCGATGTGTTTGGGGTACTGGATGGTACAGCAAGTCCTTTACCCATGTTATAGGAGGTGATATAATCCTGCTTGAGAGTAGTCTCACCATCAACCAAGGAAGGAGTATTGGCTTGAAGTGGAGTAAGATACAGTGCACAGAGGTGATGTGCCGATCCTAGCGTGGGCTTAGTAGCGGGCAAGGTGGTTTTAATACAGGCGAAAGAGGACACGCAGGAGTCAGAGGTAGGTGGGAATGGGTTACGTGGAGAAGTACTGGGGCCAACAGCTAGGTCCAGAGCCCTTGAGGTGGTAGTACCTGAATCTAGGGTAAGATGAACAGGATAATCATGGTTAATAGAGCTGGGGGTGAGATGGTCATCCCTCAAATGAATAGAGCTAACAGAATGGCAAGTGGGAAAAGAGGATGACGGGAAATTAGTCGTCAATAGTGGGAAAGGAGGAGAGGTACTGGGGGCAGCAACTAGGTGGAGGGTCATCGTATCGGTACTGCCGAGGCAAAAGGGAGGAAGAATCGGTATGTCCGTGATAGTAGAGTTGGTGATATACATATCCTTAGAGTTGTTGGAGAGAGCAGAGTAGTACATAGGTAAATATGTGGTCGCGGAATTGAGGGAAGAAGAGGCCTAGGGTATAGTGGGTTCAGATATTGTGGGTAGGCACCAAGGTAGGGATTGGGTCGCGGGATTGGAGGACGAAGAGGCGAAAGGCATGGAGGGTGAAGAAATAGGGGGAGACTGTTATGTTAGATAGTAACCGAGATCGAGGTATTAAGTGTGCTTTTAATCTTCAGAAAAATGCTGTCAAAGCATTTGAGGTTCCGCTCAGAGGCTTGAATAAGGATGATCCTATTATTGTATAAGGAAATTGTCAAATCTGCCATAAGGGCAGGGGAGGGTAGAGTGATTAAGGGGAAGATGTGAGGTGTTTTGGTCAGTTGTTTGGTTCGTCTTTCTCCACTTGGCTCTTCTGTTAGTGTAGAAAATGAGGTCTGTCACCACATAGGTGTTTCCAGACATCGTTTGAGGAGATTGTATGTGAAGGTCTTTTTCGCTTTCAACGATAGGTTAGCAGGGTAGATGATCTTACAAGAATTCAGACCTACCTGAGCAAGGAGGTCAGAGGAGCAAGAGGTGTGTTGAACCATGATGTGGGAAGCAATCCGAAAGAGGTGAACTAGTCAAAGTAGAAGGGAGCACTTGAAATAGAGGGAGTAAAGTAGTCCCAAAGGAGAGCAATTGGCACTAGAGAAGGTAAAGTATTCGAATTAAAGGAGAGCACTCAGCGGTGTTCAGAAGGGCGGAATCAAGGTTCTCACTTCCCTCCAAAGCTGTGTGTTAGCAATAGATGGGGAATAGCCTTCAAGAGGAGAGCACTAGTGAATAGATGATTAAAGGAGAGCCTACTCCAGTGCTAGAAGACAACCACTATGCTCTGGCCTTTTTGGACATAGAGCAAGCTTTTGACCTGGTGAGGTGGGACTACATCTGGCAGGTCCGGGATAAGGTGGGGGCAGAGGCACAACTATATTCACTAGATAGGGCTCCTGTATGGTTGCCCGAGGGCGAGAGTATGAACAGGTGGATATGTTTGGGATGAAATCCCTTTACAAAGGGTCGCCAGACAGATATGCCCCCTGTCCCCATTAATATTTGCATTGGCTATGGAGCCACAAGCGTGTCGTTTCCGACAGACGCTACAGATATGGGGAATTTGCGTTGGCAGTTTAGACAATGTTGTGTCACTCTACCCAGATGATGCTATGATCTATTTACGCAGACTCGATATCTCTGACCCTCTACTGCTTAATGCACTGTGGGAATTCTCTGAATTCTTGGGACTCTGAGTTATCAGCAGAAAGTCGTCCCTCTTCCCCCTGGAATGATTACGGGGTTTAACACTCCCCCATTTGCTAGAGGCGGCGATACTATGGCGGGTGGATAGCTTCAAATATTTAGGCATTTGCAACACCAACGGAGAACAACAAACGTATGACTTCAATCTGGGGAGGATGATTGCAAATCTGTGCCCCTCTATAGCTTTTTGGAGCATGCTGCGGCTATCCATGATGGGTAAAATATCCCTCATGAAGATGGTGGTCCTACCTCAATGCTTGTATGTACTGCAGTACTGTAAGAGATACCGAAAAAGGTGTTCCGGGAGCTTGACCGCTTGCTGCTGGATCTCCTTTGGGCTGATATCCGCAGTAAGGTAAGCCTGGGAACCCTCCAGAGAGATTGGGACGGGGGAATGGTGGTCCCCGATCTAGGACTATATTACTTTGCGGCACATCTGCAACATGCTATAAATTGGCTAGATGGGGAACAGAATTTGGAGAGGACATTTCTGGATGGCAAACACAATGGCCACCAGCTTGGGGTGTTGCTGATGCACGGGGGTCATGCCCGATGTGTTACGAAAAAGGTGTTCCGGGAGCTTGAATGCTTGCTGGTGGAGCTCCTCTGGGCTGATATCTGCAGTAAGGTAAGCCTGGGAACACTCCAGAGAGAATGGGATGGGAGGAATGGAGGTCCCTGATCCAGGACTATATTACTTAGCGGCACATCTGCAACATGCTATACATTGGCTAGATGGGGAACAGAATTGGGAGAGGACGTTTCTGGATGGCAAACACAATGGCCACCAGCTGGGGGTGTTGCTGATGCATGGGGGTCATGCCCAATGTGTTTCTGCATCTGATTTGCCAGATGGGCTGGTTGTGGGAGAGTGCAGTGCGATAGGTAATAGGTAGAGCACCCTATGCACTGGAAGTACATATATGGATAGTGCGCCCTTTTGAGCAGAAGTCCTGTATAATGACAGTAGACCGGCAGGAGAGAGGTTGTATTCTGCTGTCTGATTTGTATCCGGTGGGTCACTTTGTAATTCTGACAGATGCGATGGAGACATCCTCACGGGGGGAGGTCAATTTCTCCAATACGCTAAGATAGCAGCCATGGACCGACAGCTCTGCCTGTCATTCCTGGAGGCCTATAAGCCCTTGCAGACTTTGGTGACCCATCTTTCTATGGCGGGAGGACATAAGTTCATTATACATATTTAGAGTGCGCTCTGTGCTATTAGGTGTTTGGCTCCACTTTGGGTGGAGGCAATCTGGCAGTGTGAGAGTGGTGAGACAGTTGAGCCTCATGACTGGTCGAAGATACATGCAGCAGTACAAAGGGTCTCAGTTAGCATGCAGTTCAAATTAACATTATTTAATATGGAGCACATGACATCTCTCAACTGGGAGACTACATGCAATCTATCCTTCCAAATCTGAGGGCTGTCCACGGTGCAGGGCCAATGTAGCAGATTTCCTACATGTGGTGTGGCACTGCCTGATTATAATGATATACTGGACTGGGATACTACGTCACCTATGAGAGGTGACGGGAAGAGAGGTGACTTGTACAATTAAGCAGTGTGTGCTTGGCCTCCTCCCCGATAACCCAAAGAAAATATTGAGCCGCCGGTTTACAATGTTGTGGTTAATTGTTGCTAAAATACAAATATTGATCAGCTGGATCAGCCATAGACTCCTCAAACTAGAGGACTGGTGCAGGGATTTGTTCGAATGAGCAGGAGCGGAGGAGTCACACATGAGGCAGACCTGTAGAGATGACATGGTGGCAGATGATTTACACTCCTGGGGGGTATGTCACAAGCAGTGTTACAGTCTCTGGGTGACGGTCCAATGGAGGGGACAGACCGAGGGAGCACGAAGGTAACTGAGATGGGCAAGAGGAGTGGTTCATTGGCATAGCGGGTGGTACATTTTGGGTCCGGGTGAACTTTTCATGACCTAAGTAGTAAAATGAGAGAGCTGTTAATAGCAGTTGCATTGGCTAACGTAAAGCAAGGGGAGTGGGGAAGAGTGGGGGGTATGTTTGAAATGTTGATGGCCATTACAAGATAATCCTTAGAGTTCTGTATATTCTGCTTGGTTGCACCTAGAACATTATGAATTGAGTTAGACTTTAAAGCTTCTCTTCTCCTTGATTACTGTCTAACTGTTATAACTATAAACAGGTATTAATCCTGCAGCACGAGAGGGGGCTGGGGCATGAGTGCTTTTACTGGACAATGTTTTAGAGCAGACTCACAAGATGTAAAGCAGCATGGCAGAGAAATGTACATTTGACAATCATTATGGCTGGTTGTTTGTTATGCACTTTGAATTATATATTTTTTTTTTTACAGAGTTTTATATAGCATGAACTTGACTCAAAGGTATCCGGTATCAGAGCGCTTTACACGAGCACCAGTTGCGTTACATGAGGACACATTTGTTTTTGTTAGGCACAGGGGGCTTACGTGATTTGCCCAGAATCACAGGATGTTCAGCATCATTGCTGAGACCTGAGCCCGGTTCCACCAGATTCGACGTCGACCATCAAAATGACAATAAAGAATTATTTTGTTTTGAAGGATGTGATGTTGGTGACAAATATGGCCAATGAGAGTGCAGTCAATGATACTGTCACTGCATTGCTGTGTATGTAACGGGTGAATGTCAAATATTTTAAGCATTGTTTCAAAGGAGTTATACAGTATTATCAGAATCACATCAATTATGTGGCAAAGGAGGGCCATGGTTTGTGGCAAGTGTGACTAAAATATGACTAAAATATGTGGCAATTATTTGGGGCATCTGTGGCCCTATTATTTCAATATTTGTTTATTTTAATACCCCTTGATACAAAGTGGATCCCAATTAGTATGCAAAATTCAAAGGCTTCATGGGAAAGAAATGTGTGGTCATTCATTAGAACCTATTAAAATGTTATTTACCAACAATTAATAATTCTGTTTTGCAAGAAAGCTTAGGAGCACTATTTTCTTAACACCATCCCTTCTAACTCCAAGAGTAACATTGCAACCAATGGGCGAGTGGAAGTAAACCACCCAAGCTCTGCTGCATTCACGCCGACAATCGAGGCAGCAAGGGACCCTGGCAGAATATTTTGTGGGACATGGCATGTCTGGCGATCCGTGAGGTAGGAGGGGTGATTGACAATAACCCTATGCGGCTGCCACACGGAATCCGTCCCGATGCGGGGACAGGAGCCACGTACCCCATTACAGAAAACAACGCACTGTGGGTGAGTGCTCCTGCTATTCTGGGACAACAGCATGAGGCCTCTCTCCTCTCTGCTCACCAGCTTATTGACTGAGTCGCGCTAAGCGCAGGGGCCTGATACACTGAAATTCTGCATTGCCCAGCAGCAGATCAGGCCGGCATGCGTGACTTCAAAATGGCGGCCGCTCAGGACACCACATTGAGATAGAGGCATATGGCCCATGCCGTCGAGGCCAACTGAGGATTGCCTCAGATAATAAACAGCCAAATAACAAAAAAAGTCACTGTAGTGCTAGAGGCACTCTTGTGATCTGACACCCTGTGATGACCTTTGGCTACCATTATTTTAATTGACTTTGGTGTGTTATTTTATCCTAGCCTGAATGTACAACGTCCTGCACATGCCTTGCTTCTTTTAAAGGTTTATAACTTGTAATCTTGCTCTCTTTCAGTGGGAGCTGTCACAGAGTAGAACAGCCTTGTCAAGAACAGATCGTGTGGGATGTGCATTTGAAAGCATGAGGGAGAGAGTGAGGTGTGAATGTACTTTTTGGTCTCGAAGTGCAGTGTTGTGAGCAGTGATGCACAAATGTGCATTGTGCTGTACATTGAAAATATTATGAAGTTCTTACTATTGAATTTGACATGACCTCATGTCATCCTGAATTTTAACTCTGCCTGGCTTGAGCTTTATCTGCGCGCACAGCAATGCTTGAAAGTTGTTTGGGTTAATCACGTTCAAGGATTGTTTTGTGAGAGATTGTTTAATGTACCCTGGAAGACTTTCATGAGCTTCATCGAGATAAAGGCTGGAACATGCGAGATTGGAGAGGGAACGTGGGAACTCCTTCCTGTCAAGTGAATGCTTGCTTGGAAGCTGGCCAGTTCTGGTAAGATTCCTTTGGCTCAGGGGAGAAGGTTTCTCTCGAACCTTCTAGTGTGTTTTTAGATTATAAAGCTGAAGGTTGTTGACTTAGAAACCGGGATTTTGGAATCCGAATGGGGACGGACGCGTCTACTTTGGTGAAACCCTGGTTGCTGAGGCTCTTAACCACGGATGTTAATCCCCCGGTCAGGAGTGGGCTAAGATGCAGTGTTTGCACCAGGTGGAGTCTTGAGTTGTGATTATTGCCATTGTGATGTTTGGCCAGTGGCTTTGATCATTTGAGGTGCTTGAGCTTTGATTATTGCCATTGTGATGTGTGGCCAGTGGCTTTAATCATTTCAGGTGTTTTCTTTGTGATGTGTGAGTGAGTTGAGGTGCACATCCAAAGTAATCATTTAATGTATCTAGTGTATATTTTTCTTTCTGAAATCTTGCAGGACGTTTTCTTCGGTGTTATCTCATATTATTTGCTGCTTGTTTATTCATCAGTGTTATTCATGCATTTAACTGTTGCATTTACCAAGTGTGTTATTATTGCTTGCATATAAACATATATATCTCTATGTGTATTTGAATTTTGTGCGTTTGGCATCTGTAAAAGCCTTTTCTGTTAGAGAGCATTGTGTAAAATAAAACCACAAGCCTTATTCTAAAAAGAGAGTCTTTGCATTTCGTAAAATAAAGCCCTTTTTTAAAGGTGTTTGTTTTGTGTTAATGTCTCCTGCTTCGTTGGGTTTAAGCCACCTTGCTGAAGATTCTGTATTATCTGAAAGGCGAAGCAAGACAGTCACCTTCCCTCAGGCCTCTACCCTGCAGAGCGCACACTAATACTTCTGGCTGACCGCTAAGCGGATAACAAGAGGGCCTACGTATTTGCTTGGCAACTCCCACTCTATGACTTAAGGATGGCCTGTCCAGTACAGGTGAGGGGCCCTACAGTGTGACACAGGGGGCTAGGTCCTCATCGCTGGTGCAGACGGTGGGGGCCCGGGGCTGACACGATTTGAGGAGGACAGCGCAGAGGAAGGCACCCTCTTGGACCCAAAGGGGATGGCTCTGCTATATATTGTATGACGACTCCTGCCACCACTAAGCATATGACAAGTACGGAGGCCCGAATATATTCTGGTTCTTCAAACAGCAGACCCCATGCTCTCTTACACCCTATCCAGGCCTTGAGTCACAGCTCCTTCGGAGGAGACTGCGGCTGAGTACTATCGTGCAGGCTCCTCAGCCGCTGGTGTACCACTGGAGAATGCTCCAATCCGCTTTTTGCTCTACACTACCTGCCAGGGGCCCCACCCACAGAGTACTTGCCTCCAAAAAAGACAATAATGGTTCTTTCGGGGAGAACACAATTGCTTTGAAGAAAATGATATTCAAAAGAAAAAGAAAGAATTGATTGATACCTATTAAATAAGTATGACAAGTATAGCATTTAAATTGGTTAAATCATGAAATGCATATCAAATAACGTTGGAACGCATATCAAATGACATTGGAAAACAGATTAAAGCAAAACAACTACCAGTATATGCTTTGCAACAGACTTTTCTTTTATATAAATTACATTTTAAATCAATATTTACAAGTAATTAGAAGGCTGTCAATACAAGAAATCCTGACAAAAGTGACATGTTGTACAGTGACATTAAGGGCTCAGTGATGGTGGTGCAGTGCATATATACAAGGTGATAATATGTGCAATTTATTTACAGAGGGAACTATAATGCGGTCAGAACGAAGGTAGGCAATAACTCTGGTGAACAGCAAGTTTGCTTATTGATTTGACACACAGAGATTTGTATATATAATCAAAGCAATTGGGTTCTCCCCAACAGAACCATTGAAGCTCATAAAATACATACCCAGGTTCTGAGGGACACAGGGTCGCCCCATTGTTGCCATATCTGAAAAAGACAATGCAGAATAGGGAGCCCAGTTACTTCTAATCGACAGAGACCAGAGAAGCGCACCCTTCCACCCTAGGAGATAGTGCAATGTCATTAACCAAGGAAGATCTCCTGGCTTCATTGCAAGACTTCAAGAAAGAGCTGAGAGAGGAATTGAAAGTGGACCTGTCAACCTCCCTGAACTTCAGTATAAGACAAGGCTCTCAACGCTACAACAGGATGTGGACTCCGTGGATGTATGCACTATAGACTTGGAAACTAAGGGGCAGATTTACAAGCCCCTTGCGCCACTTTTGCGTCACTGTTCCCATGTTAAAAGTGACACAAAAGTGCTGCAAGGGGCTTGTAAATCTGCCCCTAAATGTCACTCCCTAGAACAACGAGTGGAACGACTGTAAGGCTCTTCTGCACAACTCTAGGACCAGCTACAGGGTACACTCTTAAAATGCGAAGACTTAGAAAAACGTTTGCGACTGGATAACATTTGTCTACGAAATCTGGCAGAAGGAGTGGAGGACCCAGACCTGGAAGTATTTTTGGTGGGCCTGTTTTCAGAGCTCCTAGGAGAGGAACAGGTCATGGTCAAAATTGAACATGTCCACCGAGTGGGCCCGCCCGTGACTGGTGACGGTAAATGACCCAGGGATGTCCTTGCCAAACTAAAAGTGAAAGAAGGGATCTTACAAGCCTTGTGGAAAAAGAACTCGATCTGCCAAGGGGCAACATGCTCTGTATTTCAAGACATAGCTCTGACCACACTGACCCGCAGACTCCAATTCTGACCAGTCATGGAGAAACTGCGCCACAATCTCATCAAATATAAGTGGTCTTACCTCGTTGGCCTTGCGTTCGAATACCAAATAAGCCCTACCACTTTACGGAAGTGGCGACACTGTTGGGCTTACCACCCCTAGATTGCAGAGATGCTGAATGGCCTCAAGAGAGACCAAGAGAGACCATCAACAAGCTCGATGTCGGGAACTGGAAGAGGACAGTGGGTTTCGCAGGGAGATTTGAAAAGACGGGGAAATCGCCATAATAACCGATGCAGACCTTCGGCCACGACCACTGCAGCAAAGCCATTACAAGACTCGGATAGTAGTATCCTTTGAACTGTTTAATCTTTTTGGCTTACCAGCTTTGTATCTCCCCTTGTTGCAGTAGTACTTCGTGTTCACTCATGATTGCTATTAACTTTATTTGCAAAATTTGCTGACCTACAAAAAACGTTCCCTACCTTTCAGATGGCCGTTTATTAATGCTAATTTGCCTTGTATGCAGCTACATGTTGCTAGAATGCCATAGAGGTGTGTGACTGGCACACCCACACCAATGAGAGTTTTGATTGCTCCTTACCAAAGTTCTAGAACTAGGTTCCCATTTGTTCTGCTTTGTTTTTTCTGTTTGGTTTCCATGAGTGAGGGCTTTTTGGATTCATGTTGGGAAACGGGGACCCGGGATGTGGGAACAACTATCCCTCTGCCTGGGGAGGTGGGATGTTTCTGGGGCAGCAGGGAACGGTGGCTCCAAACTGAACCTATTATTTAAATTTACTCTGAATTTATCATCATGGTGTTGACAATGTTGCCATGAAATGTTAAGAGATTGAACTACTCCTCCAAATGCCACAAATTTTGGAAATACATCCTGGATAAGAGGCATTACATAATAGCTTTGCTACAGACGCATCAAAGTGAGAACCATATACTCTGTAATAAAACATACCCTTTGATATACCAATCCTCCGCCCTCACTAAGCATATTTGGTAGCCCGTCTTTTTCCTTCTTCTAAATTCCAATCTACTGGTCATAAATCAAATAAAGAGGAGAGAATATTGATGGTGAAAGGGAACATAGCGGGTCAAACATGCATGATAGCTACCACCTGTGCCCCCAATACTTCCCAGTCTGCTTTTCTACAATCCTGCCTCACGCTTCTGTGGGTGTTCACAGAGGGGGAAGTCATCTTAATGGGAGATTTTAAGTTGATATGGCATATTTTCCAAAGCCCTGAAGCAAGCATTCTGCTCCGTAGGCTTCATTGATGCCTGAAGAACCACCCATACAGAGGCTCGTAATTTCACTTTCTTTTCACATTCGCACCGCACATACTCATACATTAATTATGTCTTTGTAAATGGGGCGGGTAGCCCTCATAAAAATGGTAATCCTTCCACAATGCTTATATGTTCTACAAATTCCCTCTATCGCATTCCAGGGGTGTACTTCCTCAAACTTAACCATCTGTTAGTTGACCTCTTATGGGGATCCAAAGGGAAAAGCATGAAATTAGACACATTACAGAGGAAGTGGGAGCAGGGGGGTTGGAGGTCCCTTGTTTGAGCTTTTACTATATAGCACCACAGCTTCAACTTGCAGTGCAGTGGTTAGACGAGGGCGACAATTGTGAGAAACGGCTTTTGGGTGGTACACATCCGGGGTTCTCTTTATCTGACCTTCTTATGATGGGAGCGAGGGTGCCACTGAGATTCCCCTATATTATCAGGCATGTGGCCGCAGTTTGGGAAACTGCAATTCAAATTGTGGTGAAGCGTGAGCCATACCCCCCCGAAGCCCCGCTATGGGCAGGGGTTACGTTCAAACAAATTAGTCAAAACATGGCAATTACTAGGTGGACAGAGGAGGGTTGTTGTATGATGAGCTATTTGTACAGTTCCTCATGAGGGAGGAGGTGGAGTCGATGTTCAACTTCAGCAGGGGGCAGTACCTCCAATATGCGGAGATCTGGGCAGTGGCATGAGAACTGTGGCTGATGTTTCCGGAAGAGCTGCCCATCACTACCACTCTGCAAGCTCATGTGCCGCTGGTGGGTGGACGTAGATTAGTGTCACATATATACAGGGCGCTACGAGACGACGTCGTCTCGGATCTGCTTATGGTTCAGGGCAGATAGGATGGGATATTGGAGGATCCTTTGACGGATTTAGAA
This sequence comes from Triturus cristatus, assembly GCF_964204655.1. NCBI lineage: Eukaryota > Metazoa > Chordata > Amphibia > Caudata > Salamandridae > Triturus > Triturus cristatus. The sequence goes on along the minus strand of NC_140581.1, from coordinate 259,377,689 downwards.
TGGAAGAGAGTGCACTAGGGAAATAAGTAAATTAGTTCCAATGTGCGTTTTAAGCTTACCCAATTTCTTATTTTCATCAAACATACCTCACTCCACATGTACTGCATAATGTATACCCGGATCGTCCAGCTTGTTGCCCCAGGTGTGGTCATTTGGATTTCTCTGTTCTTGCATATGACATGGGAATGCACAGAACTGCGAATGTTCTGGAGGTCGATACTGGAACCCCTGACGGAGGTCTCGGGGTGGTCGCTGTCTCACTCCATTAGGGAAGTACTCCTGGGACTTCTTCCCAATCCCAAGGGTAAGAAACTCACCCGTAGATTCATACAGCTGGGATTAGTCCTGGCCAAAAGAAGGATTGCGATCAGTTGGATGAGCTCACAGCTCCCTATGGTAGGAAACTGGGCAAAGGATCTGAGAGAGTGGACTACAGCGGAGCTAATTCGAATGCAGCGTGTTCGAAGAGATGAAAAATTGGAGGAAGATGCGAAGTCGCGGTATATCATGATCTCAGAGATCCCTAGTGGTGAAACCCATAGCTCACAAGTGACTGTGAGAACGTGACATGACAGTAGTGGAACAGACGAGGGGGAATAGGCAGGGTGCAACTTTTGGTTGTAGCATGTATTAGAAGCCCACGGTATGTCAACCGGTGATACAGAAAAGCGGTGATGTGTATTGCGTGTGTCTCAGGGGAGGGTGGGGGGTTGGGAGGGACAAGTTGAAATTGTTGGGTTAAACGATGAAAGAGCAATTGTTATCTCCGACTCATCCACGAGGTGAACTTCCTTTGAATTGTCAATATGAATATATCCTTCGCCGATGTAGATGTATTATCTTTTCTCTCTGTACACTATCTGTAACTCTAAGTTTGCTCCTTAAGTTGTCATGAATGTATTAATATCCCGGTCGAATGACATTCAATAAAAATATATTTTTTAAATAAAATAATTATGTCTTTGTAAACCAATCCTTAGAACACTCGGAAATCCATCCTATAGCCTTATCAGACATTGCACTTGTGGCCTCGACATTGGAGTGGGCTCCCCTAACACCTAAATATCATAGGTGGTTCTTCCCTGGTTCACTAAAAACAGCCTGTCTATTTTGAGATGAACTGTGTAAGACTATCAGAGACTTCTTTAATGCAAATGACCCCCGGGATACTGACTTCTCTAATATGGGGACAGCTTTAAAGCTGTTATTAGAGGGAAATGCATTTCACTCCTAGTGTCTTTAACCAAGCAAAAACCCGAAGATAGGTTAGAACTAGAGGAGGAATTGCAACGAGCAGAAGGGGCTCACAAAGAATACCCTTCCCTGTCATTGCAACAGAGAGTGACTGCACTGAGGGGTAAGCTAAACTCAATATACACGAATAGGGCACAATTCACTCTGCTACTTCTTAAATTTGGGACTTACAATCAGGGAACTAAAGGGGGAGCCTACTTAGCTCGCCAATTTTGCAAACTAAACACAAGGAGGAATATATTGGTCACATTAACCTAGTGTAGCACCGGCAGAAAAAGACAAAGTTGCAGCCTTTTGAGATTTCTATAAACAATTGTATACAGCCAAGCCCCCTGCGATAACTGCCCAATTACAATATCGAAATGACATAACCCTTCCCTAAGTGACCCAGGACCAAAATGAGACTCTAGGTCATCCAATCAGAGACGACGAAATCACCCAGGTTGGATGACTTTACAGCCCAATTTGATAAAACTTTCAGTTATTTGGTACCCCATTTGACTGCACTGTTCAGTCACATAGCTACCTCTCAAGTGGTTACACACTCGATGAGTGAAACGCTAATTTCAGTTCTGCCAAAACTGGTGAAGGATCCACAAAACTAGATGTTAAAATATATACTAAGATTCTGGCATCTCGATTGTAAGACATCATACCAGATCTAATCCAACCAGATTAGTCTGGGTTTATTAAGGGGAGACAAATGCATAATAATATGAGGAGAATGATCCACCTGGTTGAAAAGGCCACTAGAAAAGATATACTGGCAGTCCTATTGGCACTATATGCCGAAAAGGCTTTTGACCAGGTGGATTGGTCCTTCCTTTTTTACAGTTTATTAACATAGTCCAGGCTAATTACTCAAATCCACTTTCGTGAGTAATAGTGAACGGAGTGGGGTTCAACCTCTTTAAATTAGAGCGGGGAACTTGCCAAGGGTACCCTCTATCCCTGCGCTTATTCACCCTCAGTATAGAGCCTCCTGCAGGTAAGGTGAGAGAGGAGAAAGAGATTCAAAGCCTCCCCTTTTGATCTATTAATCACAAAATGCCACTTTTATAATGTGCTCCTTTCCTTGACTTCGCCTGTGACCTCCTTATCATCCCTACAACATGAACTAGCTCTTTTTGAGAATGTAGCAGGCTATCGTGTTAATCTCCACAAATCTTTCATCTTGAATTTGACTCTCTGCCATCGGAGATAGAGACCCTCGCAAGTAGCACCCCTTTCCATTGGGTCAAAAAAAGAGCTTACATACCTGGGGATTGAAATCACTCCCAAGATATCTGTTCTATATGGGACCAATTATCCCCTCTTAATCAACAACTCACAGTGGACCTCAAGAAGTGGACCCTTGTGTATCTATCATGATTGGGCCGCGTTCAAGTCATCAAAATGACTGTCTTTCCACAGAGTTTATACCTTTCTCAGGGTCTTCCCATTGAAGTAGAGCGAGGACTCTTCACAAAACTCTGCGCTCTGGTGACTACCTTTATCTGGTAGGATCATAGAGCCCGACTCCCCTATAAATTATTGCATTTGCCGAGGGAGGTGGGAGGGTTGGCTTTATCAGACTTCCCCTCTTATTATAAAGCTGCTCAGCTGAGAGTGATCTCTGAATGGTCCCTGCGGGAATCACACAAACAATGGCTCCACATGGGCCAGGCAAAAGTGGGCAGATCTACCTTAGCGCACCAACAAAAAACAACCCTCACAGCATGGGATGACATGCATCACTCCAATAATAATTGTAGTCCAGATGGTAATGATGAGTGGGGAGGTCGCTGCCTAGCAGTTGGTGGGGAGAGGGTCGTTGAAGTGGGTGTTCGTTTATAAGGAGGCTAGAATTTTAGAGATGGACTGGTCATCATAAAATTCGAAGTTGGACCAGTGAGCCTTGTTTTAGGGTGTTGTTTGGAGGGGATGAGAGGGGAGAAGGGCTCCAATAGGAGGAGAAGGGCAGTTTGAGGTGGCAATGAGTTTGTTACCTAGCGAGTTGATTTTGGTTGTGAAGAAGGAGGAGAATTCATCGCAGGTTTTTAAGGATTTAGTTGTTACTTTTGATGACTTTGCTAGTTTGTTTGATTGAAGTTTGACTATTTCGAAGAGTTTGCGGGGTCTGTTCTAGGCATTTTCCAGTTCTGATTTGAAGAACTCTTTTTTGGACAAGAGGATATTCTTGTTGCAGGTATTTCTGGCATGGCGGAGAAGTTTGAGAAGGGAGGTTGAGAGGTGCTGTCTCCAGTTTCTTTTTTTAGGTTGGAGATCTCTCCTTTCGGTATTGAGGGGTCCTCTGAACCAGGGGTTTTTGTCTTTGATTTGGGACCTTTTGAGCTTTAACAGGGCCAGATCATCGAAGATGTTAGTCATAGTCAAATTGTAGTGCTCTGTGAGGTCGTTGACCTTAAAAAGATTAGGGGGGGTGAAGGACGCTCTCGCAGCGAGCTGTCAGCTTCTCAAGGTCAATGTTCTTAGTGTCTCTGAGCCAGCGTTTTGGTTTTACCGGTTGCCCAAGACATTTCAGGCGGTAGTCAGGTAATGTGAAGGTGATGGCGTGGGGGTCTGACCAGTTGGATGGCTCAATTGAATTCAGCCTGACCGCTGATGCCTTAGCGATTATCCAATCCAAACTGGCGCCTTTTGTGTAGGTATGTAGGGTGCATGCCTGGGTGAGTGGTTGATGAGCGAGGAAGACTTTAACAGCGTTGAAATAGGAATCTTTAGGGTCATTTCAATACAGATTAAAGTCACCAAGGAAAATGTCATTGGAGTGGGGGCAGACCTTAGCAGTGATGATTTCCATGCGGAGATCCGTTAGAGTGTCATTCTTGCCTGGGGGTGGTAGAAGATGTACAATTTGCATAACTGAGTAGTGTTGTTACTAATGGAGAGAACAAGATATTAACAGGAGTCCGTGGGTTCTGCATGGAGTTTTGTGACAAGGAGGTCTGAGCGGTAGATGCATGCAATGCCTCCCCCTTTTTTTTTTATCTGTCTATCAAGTCTAATGATGTTATAGCTAGGTGGGACCAATAAATCAAGGTAAGGAGATGAGGAATCATTCAGCCTCTACTCGGTAAGGATAGCTACATCCATTTTATGACTGTGCGGGAACCCCGGAGCGCGAGGACGGCGTTCCGTGGGAAATGACATGGACTCCTTACCAGCACGGACAAAACAACGTCTCTGGACCCATACAATTAATGGATGCCTCTTACCTCCCTCCACAGAGTCCCGAGCGTCACCCGGATGTGGAAGGCGGGACTGTAACTCCCGTCGACCAATCAGGAACCAGAGGGGAAAGTCACGGGTGGCAGAAAAGGGAAGACGGCACAGCAGACGGCGCGTCAGCGAACGAAGACCCGGAAGAAGATCGACGAGCCCAGCCGAGGAGCAACGCCGACGTCGGAGAGGGAGAGAACGAAGACGAGGGACCAGAGGCTTGGAGCGAAGACTGGTGGATCCCGGAGGACGCACGAGCCGCAACAACTCCGGAGAGTTGTGGCTCTCAGCGGTACGTAGCAGACAGAGAAACCTAGGGAGGGGGAGGGAAGGAGTAAGGGCAGTGGGGCTGCAAACCCCGGGGAAAGAGAAGTATCACTCTTGTGGCCGCCTTCTTCAGGTGCACTTCGTTTGGTATACTCTCGACCTCAAGACCCTTTTTCCCGTGGCCCCTCCCTTATAGCTTCACCTCCTTGCACAATACCCCGACACTGCCCCCCACAACTCTCCTTTTTTTCCGTAAGTGAACTCCCCCGCACATGGTTGGTGACGGTGTCACGCAATATTGTAGAACTTCAGTCTGACCGCCACTTTTTTCTTTTGTTTCTTTTGAGCCTGCTCCGGGAACCCACAGAACGTCTGAAACCCGTAATAGGTTTCCCACCACGATCCGAACCATCCGTGAAGCCAACCAACCCTGAGGGCGCCCCTACGTCCTTCCCTGGAGTCATCCTCGGAACCCAGAAACCATCAATTGACTCTAAAATCCTGCTGTGGTTTACCGGACTTTTGTTTTCTCGACCCCATTGTTTACTACTCTCTGAAATTAACACCTCACTATTGACCACATACGGCCTCCTCGCTTCTGCTTCCGCCCATCCCTCCGACAATGACCTAGAATGAGGTCGGCGGTGTCTGAGGCGTGTCTCGCAGCTGAACGATAGTTGATAAGGACGCCAGAGAGTGGAGCATCGGTACGAGTTTTGTAACAAGAGGAGGTTAAAAGTACTTGTGTTAAGTTGTTGCTGTTTACCCCTCTATTACGAAGGGATGATGATCTATTGGAGTTGATTGCGATAGTGGGAATCAGGCTATCGACTTTCTTGTTGGGAGGACGGGGGATGTGGGGGAGGTCATGTAGGATGTAAGGAGGGCTAGAGTTTCCTCCTCTGGGAGGTAGCTCGGAAGTTTGCGAGGGTGAAGATGTCTGCTGGCCAGCGGCATGGGCTAGATGGTGGGAATGGTGAGCAGGGGAAGGGCTGAGGTAAGGAAGGGCTTAAAGGTGGTGATAGAGTGTTCAGTGAGGAGAAGGTTGTTCTTCAAATCATTTAGGGATTTCTGGATTTTCTGAACTATGATGGATGCTTTGGTGTTCAGGGTTTCAAAGTCCAGAGGTGTAGGTTGTGCTTGCGGGCAAGGGACCAGGGGGACAGGACAGGGTCTGGATGCATGAGCGGTGGGGCACGCGGGGGAGCTTGACCCCCCTATGGCTAGGTTAGTGGGAGGAGGGCTAGGCAGGCTCAGAGAGGAGGAGGTTACGGGACTTTTGCAGGGAAAGATAGGTGAGCTGGAGGTGAGGTGATTGTTAGTTGCTAGTTGAGGGGGTGAGGAGCGGGGGTCCGTGGAGGAATGAAGTACTTGTTTCTTAAGGATGGGGAAGAAGTCTGCAAATTTGTTGAGATCTATGTCAGATGCTTGAATCATGACGATGCCGTTTATGTACGCGGTAATGGTAAATTCGGCTTTAAGGGTTTGGAAAGGCAAGATCGTGAGTTTGGACCCATGGGGGATGTTCCTGGCATTGTGAACGCAAAGTACGTTAAATATGGTAGTGAGCCATAGTGCTGTTTTCCTATTATAGAAAATTAGGTCATTGGTAACGATGCCTCTTTCAGCGTTGAAGTACAGAGATCAGAGTCTCAGGGTGTCTTCTCAGGAGGGAATGTTTAAAGGATTTGGCAGCGGACTTGGAGAGGTTATGAGGGTAAACAATGGTGAAGGTGTTGCATCCAGTAGCAATCAGGTCATATCCAGCCATCATGGGAGGATGGGCTGAAAAGGCCAGGGAGGGCCCAGCAAAATGTCATGACATACCACGATTTAACCACTCAATGGGGATGAGAGATGCCCATTACAAATTATTATGTGACTGGTACTTATACCCTATCAAACTCCCAAAAATATTTCCCGGCACAACTGACCTTTGCTGGAGGGGGTGCGTGTAGCTGGGAGACTTCCATCAAATATGGTGAGACTGTCCGATAATCCACCCATTCTGGTCGGAAATTCTAGTACAGATTAAAGACATACTGGGCTACCGATCCCCTCCATGCCGGGGTTTGCCCTATCGGCATTGCGGGACACATCCCTCAAACGTAATACCTCAGGCGATTGCTCAATCTTATGGTTATGCCTTGTGGCAGCCAAGACAACGCTGGAAGCCTCGTGGAAAAAAACCAACACCACCCTCAATTACAGAGTGGCATGCCCGATTGTGGCAGGCCTTGACTAACCCTGGGCGTAGTTCGCGTAGTCGTGCTACACAAAGGTACGCAAGCTACGCGTAGCTACGCGAGCGTGCGTAGTTGCTTTGGTCGCCCGTTCGCGATGCGTTTTTCTTGTTCGGGAGCACGTTGTGCATGTTCGGGGCGCTGTTTGCATGCTCGGGGAACCTATGGGCGTGGCCATCTTTTATTTCCTGTTCCGGGTCGCGTATAAGGTTTTCGCGATGCGCATGTCATGTTTGGGAGCCCGTTTAATTTGTTGGCAACGATTATTGCGTGTTCGCGAGAAATATCGTGCAAACTTACCCACGTGGTCGTGAATGGGCGCGGCCATCTTGTTTTTCACTCTATGCTATGGTTCTGGGCCTACTTTTCCATCATCACTTAATCTTTGCAATCCTTAGTTTTTTGCTCAGTTTTTCTGACTTTTTTTTATTTATCATCTATCTCTCTCTGTCCCTAAGTTTATATTTTGCATTTTATTTCTACTTTTGCTGTGTTTTTTTTACTTTTCTACTGTTTTATATTACTTCTTTCTTTAAGCTACTACTTCTTCCCCCTAACTTTATATTTTCCCTTCTAACTTTTCTATTCCGCCTTCCATCCACCCCAGAACCATGGCCAAGGGCATTAACGGCTCAAAGGGCAAGGCGCCTGCACCCAAGAGGCACCTGCCTTGCGGCAGAATGCGCCCTGCAGGGGTGCAGGCCCAGCAGCTTTTTGGCGAGGCGGAGGTGGCTGCCCTTATATTTTTTATCCAGCCCCACCTCCCCTTGACCTTGGCAGCAGGCGGCAGGTACCCTACCCAGGAGCGTCACCATCGGTGGGCGAAGATGTGCCGGGCAGTGTTTCACTGCTCATGGGTCCGGCGCACCCATAACCAGCTAGCCCACAGGTGGTCAGACATCCTGTACTGGGAGCAGGACCTGTTGGACCTGCTAGGTGTTGAGGTCGTGGGGCTTGGTGAGTAGCTAATATATAGTAGTATAAGTATTGTGTATACATTTTTGACGAATAACAAGATTACTGCTGCTTACATTGCTGGTAAATTACGTTTCAAAATCTTCTGTGATTGTAGGACACAGGTGCTCGGCGCTACTCTTACTTGTTTGCAACTTTGCGCTAGCTTGGGCTGATTAATGTAAGAGTTTACTTTAGAGAACTGAAGTTAGGCAATGCTATTGCTAGAGAGACTCTAGTCCTTCCATTGTCCTCCTGTGAAATAGTGGTGGATGGATACTAGGTTTAGTTAGTATTAGTTCATAATTTTTTTACGGTCTGCATGACGCCTCCTCTGTCACTGAGTGCTGCTAACCCGAGTCCTCCGTAGAACCTTTTGTAGTTTGTTTAGTGAGTGGTATGCTTAGCAGTGTCAGTCAGTAGTAGAACAAGATCAGACACAACCAACCCACAATTTGGTGTATGCACAACTTTATGCATGTGTCCTCCATCTCATCTATGCATTTTTGATGGCTAAAAATAATGGAAATGCAGACTTAGTGAACAATTGGCCCGTCTGGAATTGGTGGTCTAGGTCAGGTGTTCGTTAGTATTCTGGAATCAGAATGATTATGGAACACTGGAGTGTTCATAAATAAGTAGATGATCCATGAATCCAGCAAGCAGCTCAGTAGTCAATCCATCTGATTAGATAGGTCAATTTTATTGCAATTGTTGTTTCCTAAAATGTTTTTTGACTTTTTTTAAATGATTTATTTGTTTCACAGCACTCCTTAATGTTTGTCTCTTTCTTTATTATATCTTACATGATCATCAGCACCACCCTGGGGCAAGAAGACGGAGTCCAAGTCAGCGGGACAACAACCAGAGGACCGCTCCTCTACCGAGGCCCTTGCTGCTGGCCCCAGTAAGTCCTCCAGTGGTTAATATTAACAATTATATTTCCCTAACTTTTAATGCACCTTTTTTTTCCCGAACTATTAATTATGGTTCCACTTCCTAATTCTATTTTTTACAAAAGCTTGTTTGACCTTGACTATCTGGTTCCCAATTCTGGTTATCCCTGCCTCTAAGTTCCTTCTAACTGCCTCTGCTATGACTCTCTGTACTACTACTACTATGTGTCTGTAGCTAAGCTTGCCCAGTTTGCCACTCTTTATTGAAGGTTTTCTTTGAAATAAAACTCAGATTGACCAATAGCTCTAGCCACTGGGTCCTGTTCTTTGGGTTGTCCTCTTCTAGTCTTCTTAATCTTGAGGCTTTAACAATTCCCACCAACAAAATGCCCAACCAGATTTTTGACTAGTATTTTGGATATGATAGTACATACTACTACTGTTGTAGGGATTCTGCACAGCCACATACAGAACTATGCACAAGAAAATAGGATGTTGGTGATGGGAGGTTGGACCTTACTCACACCTCAGTCAGAAGGACCCACAATCCCCTGACCGACTAGCTATAGTGTCTCATTAGGTCCCGACCCCCCACTCGAAGATACCCAATGATGATGACACAACCCAGAACATAACACCCTTTTGCTCACTTACTTGTGTAAGTCCACCCCACCACACCAAATACCACAGAGTCTATGTGTAAGTTCAAAAGGTTTATTTTCAAATAAGTAACAAGCTCTGTACTTCGTTCTATGAAAATATTACTACAGCCAGCTCCAACAGCAAAAAGCATAAGATTAAAACAGTAAACATTTACAAGTGCATGATAGAAGACAAAAGATCTGTGTGAATTCTGGAAGACCCCTCACCGTAGAAATACTGGTTAAATGCATCATAAGCTCTGCAAATCTCTGGTTTGTAGAAGGGAATCTTCCGCCTATTATGGGAAAAATGGTGCGCATTAGATAGTATAATGCAATTATGCAAGCATTTCGCAGTCATGCCAAAAAGTGTAACATGTACATGTGATGGCTAAGCAATAGGGACTAACCGAACTCCATAACAAAGTGACTTGTTTTTCAACCTCTTCACTTGTACGCAACACTCATGTGGCCTCAAAGGCGTCTACTGCACAACAAGCTGGGAGGTAATATGCGCAAAAGAGTAGACATGATGAATCTAAAATGGTTACATGGCTCAGGCTAACTTTCCAAAGAGTAGAGTAGGACTAGATGACCCTAGGGACCATAATAACACTACTAGCGTCTGTCTACTGACTCTACTCTAGTACCCGATTTGGACTAGTGATAATGTATGTTGTATTAACTTTTTTTTCAATCTTCCCAGTGAAAACTAATAAAGTAGGGGGAGGTGTACAGGCATCTAAAAATGTGTAATGTTTTTTCTAGGCGTACTACCAACCACCAGTGCCGGCGGGGCCAGCGGCGAAGGTGATGCGGCCATTCCGGAGGGGGCAGGAGAACAACATGTGGCACCTGTAGGAGCTACAGGGGGGGAGCCAGCAGCAGTGGCGGGTGGTGGTAAGTTATATTCATTACTTATTGACATTACTACTAGCTGGAAGGTCGTTCACTTCACTCACTGTACTGTGAGATTTATTAAGTTGTAGTGAACGTTATACAGCGGTTGAAGAAGACACCCTTTACTTAGCATTAGCAATGCATTAGCAATAGCATTAGCAGCGTGAGTTGAGTAACCAATGGCCTCTTCTATCTGACTCCAACTCAGCTGTGAAAGTTTTATGGAGAAGACAAAAACTCCGATCAGATGACCTTGATGGATGTGTTGAACAAAGAGGGAAAGAAGGGTGGAAGGAGGAAGGACGGGCGAGATGTAATATGACTGGCAGAGAAGGATATGTTGTAAGCATGCATAGGTGGCTGATAGGAATCAGATCAGATGCATGGGTTGTTGAAGGATGGGTGGAAGGTGAAAGAAGATGCCTGCCAGGGTGGGCGACACAGTATGGGTGGATACTAGATAGCAAGAATCATCAGCGGTGTTTGGGTCAAACTCAAAGCCAAGGCAAGCAAGGAAGGAGCAGACGCATGGGTGGTTGTTGGTGAAACGAACTAGGGTTTGTTAAGAGATATATAAAAAAGAATGATAGACATTTACTTTTAATAGTTGGATGCCTGGATGTACTATCATCATACACAGCAGAGGTGGAGACTGTCACTGGAGAGTCTTACTTTGAAGAGAATGTAAAAGAAACTGCGCCAGAGTAGCAAAGCAGAGGGGAATATAAGTAGTATTTTCAGAATACAGTTGACTCACAGTAGTTTGCAAGCACATCATATATATATATTTATATTATCAAGCGTCTTCCTCAGACACTGAGGACCACTCCCTACCTATGTTAATGTATTTTCGATTGTGTCAGCCAGCCTTCAAAGGGTGGCCTATCTGTTGGTTACACACCCAATGAAAACAAAGTACCCTATGCAGTAGCGGTCGGTGGTGGGAGAGCTGGCGGGCGGTGATGTGGGGAGGGGCAGGGTGGGGGACAGTAAACTATGTATTACGGGCAAATACAGGTAAGTAAACATAAAAATAAATAAAGCAAATTTCATTATGCGCACTGCACCGCCAAATGCGATGCAGTGCATGCAACGAAATGTGTTTTATTTATTTATATGTATTGTTTACTTACCTGTAATTGTCCGTAATCCATAGTTTTCTACCCCCCACCCTGCCCTTCCCCATGTCACCGCCCGGCAGCACTCCCACCACCGACCGCTTCTGACCTTATGTCGTGTTCCCATCTACAATATAAGCAATGATCATTGGATAAGATAAATAATCTGCCTTTTTGTAGTACCTAGGGCAGGGTGAAAGTGAAATTGAGCAATTCCCCTCATGTAACAGAGAGAGTATGGCCAGTGCCACGCGTAATACAATAACATGAGCTTCCCCACCTGCAGACAGTAGTAGTAAATAAAACTAACGTGAGTCTGCATCATGTGACTCGTATCTGTTTCTCTTGGGTGCAAGCTTGGCTGACTGAGCTGGCATGCCGGCTACAACAAGGTTATGTAATTTCGCTAAACTAGAGATAAGAAGAAGACGACTGGTGTGTACTGGAGTCCATAGTGCTAGTATAATGCCTGAAACTCCCACAAATGTTAGAGTCCGAGGAAGTGGGAGCATAGATACTTACCACACATTTTATGTACTGTGCTTGCTAGTGATACTGTGCCACTATGTGTTACTGTTTTGCTAAGAGTATTGGTTACAATATTCTTTTTCTTTCTTGATATAGATCCTCCTTCTCAAGGAAAACCCACGCGGTAGGAGTTGGATGCCAGGGCTCGGCGCCGCAAACTGGAGGCCATTTGTGAAGAGTACCGGCGGCTGGTGGCTCAGGCGGAGGAGGTGGAGGAGGCGGCTGCAGCTGCAGCCTCCTCCAATGCCCCCGGCCCCAGCCAGGCCCCGCCTCTAGTTTTACGGTGCCATGGTCAGGCAGCCGCCCGCCGCCGTGCTTCAATAACATCAAGCACTGCTGCCCCCAGCCTGGATGCAACTGCAGGGTATTTCGCCGCCAGATGCTCCTCCGGATGGCATGCTTGGAGGAGCACCTGGAGGAGCGGGTCAAGATCCTGGTTGATAAACATCTCAAAGCCCGCCGAATTTAGGACTTCATTGAATTGCCCCTTTTTTAATTCCTTTTGTTGGTGGGTGGGTTTTGGGCATTGGGGTTTATGAACATTTTGGACTTTTGGACATTGGTTGGGGTTAGGGAGAGGGGTGGGTCAGGTCTGAGTGGAATAGTTTATTTTTGTTAGGGTAATAAATTATTATTTACTTAAACATACGATGTTAATGTTTTGTGGGTAGGTTACTGTTTTACGAATTTACGTCACATGGTTTTCTTGCTGCTGCAGGCCCGCAGCCAGTGTTTGATTTAAAATATCTGCCGATTTTGTAACACACAAACAGATAGATGCGGTACCCCTCACTGAGTTATTTTATTTGTCCTACTAGTACTGTCAGTCTCTCCTCCTAGTCCATTATACATCCCACCATACTTATCTTACCTGTGATTGATGATGATTAAGTTCGGCACAGCGATGGCCGCATGGTTTCCCAAGAGAATGGAGAAGATGCCATGGTTGTGGTGGTAGTAGTAGACACTGGCACTAGCATTTGGAAAAAAAAAGAGACAATCACTTGCCTGAGAGACTGTGGGAGGAATAGTAGAACAAAGTAAAGTACAGCATGGGTGGGCAAGCAGAAAAAGATCCTTGCCCTGCCTTGAAATTGAATTAGTGTTGCTTTCACCACATCTGCCCCAGCAAGCGTGTGATCAATTGCTGGTGTACATTTAATGTAGTCACATCACACTTCAATATAAATCACACAGCCCGGGGGAAGAGGGTTAGGGATTGATGAATGGATCGGAAGGGGGGTTTGGGGAAAGGTTTGACAAAGAAAAACAGACAGTATGCATGGACACAACAAAAGTAAAACAAAAACTTGGAAGACGACCATGATCCATTATCCAATAAATCTGTAAAGGGAGAAAAGGGAAATGCATGCATGATGATGAAGAGAACTTGATGGTTAATGAGTAGTACTTACTAACTACTACTACACAATTAGACAGTACAGGGCAGAAATTATTAATATGAAATTTGCCTTGCCTGTCTGCCCTCAGAGAGACCCAAATTACATGCTGTACTTACTTTAAGTTTTAAAGCTAGCAAAGAAAATGAAAAAATAGTTGTAGGGATCAATTACCAAACAAACCACAACACACTGTTGTAATGATTGAAGAGAAAAAAGGAATCAACTAAATTAAAAAACGAATGCTGAATGATACTAAAGTTACTGTATTATCCTGGTCCAATTGTGGAGTTGCATCTCGTCATTCATCTTGGTTCTCCCTTCCATGGACACTCCGCACATCAATCTTGGGTATCACTGCCTGCCTGATGCGGATTGGTAGGGTAAGTGTGAGTTGTTTCTCCCACTATAGCACAGGGTAAAGGCCAGCCTGTAAGTATAGATGGAAAAACAAAAGGGGTATTGAACAATAACTGAATGACAAAAAAAAAAACTCAATTACGGTGGAGTGCAAGAAGAGAAGACAAGACTCTTGAGAGAACACTTCCAGACTGAGGCAGCTTGGATACATCATGTCTACTCTACAGCATTAAGCTACAACAACAACAGGACAGGAGCCAGCACAGAACAGGCCCACAACGGCACCGGACCGGCCAGTGACCCAACCTCCATTTACCTTACATTTTGACAGAGCCATACAAAAGGCAAATACAGCAACCTAGCATTTTCCAAATCAAGTGACTAAATCAATGCGCCACTGTCAGTCATAGCACTACACTCTACTCCACACCACTACACGGACATGTAGCCTAGGTCTGCTGAGGTTCTTGTTAAATTGTTGTGTTTACCTTTTATGCCAGTCCATGAAACGCAGTTATTCCATTAATTCTATGGCGGTTCGGACAGAAGTAGATCATGTAACCCACTACTTATGTCATTGAAGTCGCTCTCCTCTTCCTGCTGTGATTCACGTATTTTGTACTCCAGTGGTATGAAGTGCTGATTCATTTTGATCATGGTTAACCTCTCCACGCTTTTGGGCAAGAGACTGGTCCTTTTCACAGTAACAATGGCACCAGCAGCACTGAAAACATGCTCAGAAGAGACACTTGCAACAGGGCAAGCCAGATACTTTATCGCCAGCCTGCTGAGCACTGGCCATTGGCTTCTTTTCCCATACCAATACACTAATGGGCTTTGCTCCATGAAGACCTCTGTTGTGTCATCCAGAAAGAGTTGGACCATCCGCTCAATGTTCAGGGGTGCTCCGATTTGCTTGACCTCTTTTGGCTTTGCATCAGCAATGGACATACATAACTCTTTCCGTAGAAACCAATCACTTGCCGTTTTTTTGAATGTGGCCGATGATCCTGTTGGTGCTGTTGTTGATGTTATTGCTAGTAGAGTTGGTGACTGCTGGGAGGCAAACACACTGCTCTCAGGCTCTGAAGTATAACTTGACTCTGGGTGCCCTGTAGTACTTGTTCTGGCCTGGGGTGGCGGGCCGCTAATTAAGAGCCGTTTGTTTTCGAAGTCAGTGGCTTCCTCAGCTATCAAAGTTTTGTACTTGGCAACATCCACTTCTGAAAAAGGAATTACTTCATTACTGTTCAGAAATAATTTGTACCCTGGATCCAAAATTGAGGCAGTAATGTAATGTCGATGTGACTTAATGTTGTTTTGAATCCTTGTATTTTCAGGTAAGCGAACGGCTAAGGTGTCTGCCAAATAATATGCGTCTACTTTGTCATCCACACCTGGGTATGTTTCAGACACCTCCTTCAGCTCTTGCTCAAGCATGTACAACAATGGGATTGCTTGGCCCATAGTACAGTCCTCCCTGCTGACTTCATGTGTGAAGACCTCAAAAGGAAGTAGCATCTCTGTCAGGCATTAAACGAGGTCCCATTGAGCCATCTCAACGGTCATGCCTTTCACAGTAGGATCTCCTGACCTTTTCATGACATAAGCATTGAGTGGTATATACTGCTCAAACAGACGCTCAAGCATGTAATAAGTTGAGTTCCAACATGTTGGCACCTCTTGGATGAGTGCTTTGACTGGCATTTTATGCTCACGTTGAATGACCCTCAGCTGCTTCCGGGCTTTAAAAGAATGGTTGAAATGTGTGCCTTGTCAGTATTGTCGTGAACCGAGAGGGTGATTCACCTGATTGCTGGACCCTGCGGACCATCTGCGAGCCCCTGTAGAACTCTTGTCCTCCCTGGGGTCTTGTGGGAACACACATCGCTGGTCTCCCCCGCTGCATGCAGCCCCGTTACACCTAAGGGCGCGGCCGCTGTGCGGGGAGACTACACTTCCCAGGAGCCCTAGCGGCCGGACGACGCTCACCGTCTGCTCGCGCCCAGTGGCGCTTAAATTTGAATCGGGACTCCGGCTGAGTGGGAGCCTTGTCAGTATTGTCGTGAACTGAGTGGGTGATTCACCTGATTGCTGGACCCTGCGGACCATCTGCAAGCCCCTGTAGAACTCTTGTCCTCCCTGGGGTCTTGTGGGAACACACATCGCTGGTCTCCCCCACTGCCTGCAGCCCCGTTACACCTAAGGGCGCGGCCGCTGTGCGGGGAGACTACACTTCCCAGGAGCCCTAGCGGCCGGACGACGCTCACCGTCTGCTCGCGCCCAGTGGCGCTTAAATTTGAATCGGGACTCCGGCTGAGTGGGAGCCTTGTCAGTATTGTCGTGAACTGAGTGGGTGATTCACCTGATTGCTGGACCCTGCGGACCATCTGCGAGCCCCTGTAGAACTCTTGTCCTCCCTGGGGTCTTGTGGGAACACACATCGCTGGTCTCCCCCGCTGCCTGCAGCCCCGTTACACCTAAGGGCGCGGCCGCTGTGCGGGGAGACTACACTTCCCAGGAGCCCTAGCGGCCGGACGACGCTCACCGTCTGCTCGCGCCCAGTGGCGCTTAAATTTGAATCGGGACTCCGGCTGAGTGGGAGCCTTGTCAGTATTGTCGTGAACTGAGTGGGTGATTCACCTGATTGCTGGATCCTGCGGACCATCTGCGAGCCCCTGTAGAACTCTTGTCCTCCCTGGGGTCTTGTGGGAACACACATCGCTGGTCTCCCCCGCTGCCCGCAGCCCCGTTACACATAAGGGCGCGGCCGCTGTGCGGGGAGACTACACTTCCCAGGAGCCCTAGCGGCCGGACGACGCTCACCGTCTGCTCGCGCCCAGTGGCGCTTAAATTTGAATCGGGACTCCCGCCTCGCGGGACGTGCGCGGGCTACGCCGGGCTAAGCCCGGGCAAAGGGCGGGCCCTCTTAGGCCCTCAGAGGCCGATAGAGGCTGGGCTGGGATTACTCTCTTGGATTTGTGTTTCAGGCCATTGATTAATTAGGGGTTGATGGTCTGGGTATTGTTGTGAAGCCACTGTTGATGCTTGGTTGCCGGTAGTGTTTATGTGCATATAGTACTGAATATGAACGCCAAGGTGAGCACGAGAGTTGCTGGCATGGGAACTCTAGATAGTTACCTCAAACAGGCAGAGTCGGCCATTGTGAAAGAAATAGCTTTGGTGGAGCGTAGGCTGTCTTTAGAACCGATTAGGCAGCCTCTGCTAGCTACATCTTCTACGGACCCTGCTCCAAGCAATGCACTCTCTGTTGCCGTTCAGTCCTGTATAACTTTAGATGGATCGAATGCTGACGTCTCTTCCTTGGCTACACCCGCCCCCCCACCTATCATAAGCCCAGCACTTTCCCCTGTGGCTATTCGTACAAGACAGTAATACATTACAGCTAAACCCAACCAGACATTAAGTAGGGGTAACATTGAGTTGGGTAAAAGAAAGGCTAAGAAGAATCCCCAGGGTAACCGGAAAATGGCTAAAATCTCGAGAATTACCAGTCCCGCACCTGGGTTGAACCAGGTCAAAATTAGTGCCCCACAGACAGGTAGCGAGATAATACATGGGGAAATAACTGAACAAAGATATCGGGGTCCTGAAAATGTCAGTGCAAATATAGCGACTGAGGTTGCGAAGATTATAGATGCCCGCCTTCAGCTATTTACTGTACCGCTATTGGCCTCTTTGAAGCGAATAGAGGATCGCATTACTGAAATCGAATCACACATTAACAAAAAAAGCTCAATTACCATGGTAGTTGATTCCCTAAATACGTGTACAACAACAGTTAGCAACCTGTTGGACTCTATGATTATCCCGCATCAACAACCTGTGCTTTCTACTATCACTTCTGGCACAGGCCCTAAAACCTTACCCCCACCACCAAAAGATCCCGCTACAGTTCGGGGCAAAGAAACTTGTATACAAAACTCTGGGGGGGAGGATATCTTCCACTGCACAGCCTGTCGGGAGGGATTCACCATTACACTTACCTCCAGAGGCATGCCCCTATACAATTATCTTAGCCAATGTTCCAAAGTTAACGGACGGGAAACGGGAGCATTGGACCTCCCTAAAAAATAAGGCCCTACATTACTTGGCAAATAAAACTGTTTTGGGGCATCATCTCGACAGCAATTTCTTGATGATTAGAAGAGTCCCGTGGGTGGGTAGGACTGAAAAGAGTCTAGATGGGGATTGTATTGTTATAAGTTTTAGAGCACCTAAATTAGTTGATGATATTTTGAGGCAGGCTGGTTCAGTTAGAATCCATCAGGAGTATGTTAACGTTTTTCCCCTGGGTTTTTTTATCCTCCAGTCCACGATAGGAGAGCGATCAATGATTATCCTACTGGTAGTGGTTGTTATGAGTATGCTGTCCCTGTCACAAATAGGTTTTCTGCCTTTTCTAACTTAGATGAAAATGAGTGACTAGGGATACGGGAAGACACTACTGTTCCTAACACCCGGCTCTCTACTTTTGATGTAGTAATCTCGGTAATTAATGGTCCTGATCTGGGGCCTTCGGGCCCTCTAACAACATTGGTTTCTTGGAACATAGCCGGTCTTAGAAACAAAATAGACGACCCAGCTTGGAGAGATCTCATAGGTATGGGAGAAGTTATTTGTCATCAAGAAACTTGGGACATTGATAATACTTTGGTCTTAGATGGTTATACAAGCTTTTATCTGTCTGCAGTACCATCTAACATGGGTAGGGCTAAGGGCGGGCTGGTTACACTGATCTCTGCAAGCATTTCTGGCTCACAGATTCAATTGGACACGGGTTCATGTGACTGTCTGGCAGTTCAAATTTCCCCAATTGGGGGAAGTGATATTTTAATTATCAATTTTTATAACTCATATCATAGAGCTGCCATAGTTGAACACCTGACCGCATTAAATCGCTTTTTGGGTACTTACAAGGAGAATAACGAAAATAACTGCTTCATCATTATCATGGGCGACTTTAATGTTCATGGGTGTTTGGACAATTGTTTTTCCATGGATCCTTTAGGCCCAACAGAGTCGGGGGTGGTCCATTTTGAGCACTCAGTTCAGGGTGAGTTCTTGGAAACAGTCCTGGCTGATTATGATCTGATACTTCCACCCTTGGGAGACGAGAACATACCTACTTTTAAAGGGAACGGTAAACATTCGGCGATCGACTATATTTTTGTCAGTACAGCTTTGGGGGAAAGAATTAACGGTTACTCAGCTGTTTGGTCACATTTTAGCGACCATAATCCTGTGGTACTTACTTTGTCTGATTCTCTCTTAAAACCTGTTATAACTCAGGACAAGACGGATAAATTTAACATCCGTCCTACAGACCAGGACCGCAGGATCAGATGGAGTAACATAATCCCCGGTGACTTTTTTCTTAATTTAAAAAGGAAGGTTGGCTCTGAGCTGAATATGTGCCTTGACCTAGATGCAGGAAATGAGGACGTATTAAGGGCATACTCTGTAATCTGTTCGCAGATCTCAGCAGACCTTTGATGTCCTGTTAAGGCTAATGATAAGGCTGAGAAGGGATGGTTCGATAAAAACTGCTCATTGGCTAGTAGAAAGTTGAGTGAAGCCTTGAGCTGCAAACCAGTGAACCGGTCTGTCGTCGCCCAGCTAAGGAAGGAATATACTAAAAACTTGGTGCGCAGGAAAAAGACGATACGGGAGGACGCCTGGGAAGAGTTATCTTCCGTCGACGTACTCCGCAACAGCGCAAAGTTTTGGTCTGTGGTTAATAAACCATTTTTTCATGACCCTTGTAATGATAAATTAGATTGCGGCATCAGGGAACAATTATGGTGTACCCATTTTAAGTCAGTCTATAAAGTGGGAACAAACGGGGGGTTGAATGCCCCTTCCCACTCTACGAATTCATATACTTTTTCGGTAACAAAGAGTGTGGTGGCTGAGGCCATCGGTAAGATGACAATTAATAAGGCTCCCGGTCCCGATGGTGTCCCAGCGGACCTTTTTAAATCTGATATTGAGACTTGGTCTATAGTGTTAATGAATATTTTTAATAGAGTGTGTGTCGCAGGCATTCCGGACACTTGGTCCGAGTCAGCGATCATACCGATTTTCAAGAAAGGAAATAGGGGGGACCCTAGTTGTTACCGCCCTATTTCCCTTATCGACTCAGCAGTTAAAGTCCTGGGGAGGTTTGTCTTGGGTAAGCTAACAGATTGGCTGGAAGACACAAACATCCTTTCATGTTTACAATATGGGTTTAGGAAGGGCCGGGGCACTATTGACCAAAGCCTGAATTTACACCTATTAATAGGAAAATATACCAAAGCTAAGAAAGGGACGCTTTACCTTGCCTTTATGGATTTGTCCTCGGCTTTTGACCGAGTGAATCGGTCAAAACTATGGGAATTACTTCTTAAGTATGGCTTAGACGAGAATATCGTGTATTTCCTAGCTGATCTACACAGAGACCTTACTGCCACCGTCAGATTTGACCGTTTGGGCAATTGCACAGGCAAAATTGGAATCTTCAATGGGGTCAGGCAGGGCTGTATTTCAGCCCCCTTACTTTTCACTCTTTATATTAATGACCTAGCCATTGCCTTAACTAAGTCATGTAAGGACATCCCTAGGGCTGGGAAGTATCTTATTCCTGCATTACTCTATGCAGATGACGCTGCATTGTTAGCACGCACGGCAGTAGGGCTGCAAAGTCTTTTAGTCACCTTTGCTGATTTTATGAAAAAACTTGATTTAAGCGTGAATTTTACTAAATCTCATGTCATGGTTGTAGGTTGCAAACCTAAGAGAGTTAAGACTCTGCTCTGCGAAGGGCATATCTTATCTAGAGTCACTAGTTTCCCATATTTGGGGGTCATTTTTGATGATAAATCTACTTGGGCCCCCCTGCTAGCAGCTAAACGAAACGCTTTTGCCAGGTCAATTTCAGGTGTTTTGGACTTTGGGCGTTAACTGGGGGTTAAGCCCATGCAGGCTATGATGAACATTTATGTAGCGAAATGTGTTTCCATAGCAATGTATGGTGCGGACCTGTGGGGAACCAAAAATGTAAAGGATTTGCAGGTGGTTGAGGATAAGTTTCTTAAATCCGGCTACATTGTCAATCAAGAATGTGGATTAGATTATTTAGTGGACCGGATAGCTGTAGCTCCGTTATTAAAATGGTTATCAATCTGGGAGAATCCGGAACTTGAGTTAAATCGTGAAATTATAAAGGATTGCTTATCCCTAGAGCATGGAAAACGTATCCCCTGGCTGAATCACGTTAAGAACATGACCAGTGAATTAGGCCGTCCAGAATTATATGATAAACCAAGTAATGTATTAAAGGGGGATATAAAATGGGTGAAGAATATGTATAAGCAGCGGATAACTCTAGCTAGAGAGGAAAAGGAGTTACTTAAACCCACAGTTAAGGCCCATCAGTTAATTGTCACCTCTAATAATATTGAACCTTACTTGGCAATAGTGAACAACATGAATCATCGTTTTTTATTGACCAGGTTTAGACTGAACAAATACCATCTCTTGCTCACTGATTCCCCAGGGTGGATGAAGGACAGGGACCTGGGGATCTGTTCTTGTGACAGATTCTCCCTTAAGGACACTACACATTTTATCTTTTTTTGTAAACATCTGCTCCCTCTCCGCAAAAAGTTTATTATCCCCCTTATCAAAAATAAAGGATTCAGGCAAGTCAAACCAGCTCTTTTATATCTCCAGCTGCTAGGTTCCACATGGGAGATTTTTAACATTGCAAATTTTCTGGCCATTGCAATGAGATTAAGGAAAAAAATCAAGTGGACATAGTGTTGTAATTGAATATTTCTTGATCTTTGATTAACTTTTACGAAGTCTCAGTTTTTATTAACTTTTTAAAATATATTTGTGAATGTCTATTTTAAATGTTATTTATTATGTATGTATGTATTTGATGTATTGTACTTTTATGGTTTTTGTTATGAACCGAATAAAGTAATTTTGACTGACTGATTGTGTGCATATTCTTCTGCAGGTGGTCAGTAAGTTGCTGACTTTGCTTTCATTTTTCAGAAAGTCTTGAATAACAATGTTAATGCAGTGTGCCAAACACAGGATCCTGAAATAGCCACCATCTTTCATGGCCCTAACTACATTACTGCCATTGTCCGTGGCAACAAAACCAATGTTAAGCCCTCTTGGTCGCAGCCATTCAAAGACCTTGCTGTTAAACTCATCCAAAATGTTTGCAGCAGTATGAGATTTCTCCATAGCAAACATGGCTACAGTTGCATGTTTGCGAGTGTCATTAAAAATCTCAGCAGTGTCAACACCTACAGATATCTTATCTCAAACGCCCGAAAAAGAGACCCAGTTGCAGTGATGCACATGTAATCAGTGGCTTGGCAACTGGTCCACATGTCTGTTGTCAGGTGGATACTCTGAACAGCACTATGTTTTAAGGCTTTTCCAAGCAATTCCAGCACGTCGTGATGTAGTGTTGGAACAGCAACTCTGGCGAAATAATAGCAGCTGGGAACCTTCCCTTTTGAGCAGATGGTTGTCACAAATTGCAGAAAACCCACCCCTTCAACAAAAGAAAAAGGAGAAGGTCCAGTGCTAACATTTTAGCCAGCTTCGCATTGTACAAACGTGCTATTGGGTGGTTGCGTTCCTACTGCCCCTCCGGCCTAGTAAACATGCTAATAATGGTAGGCTGCGTGGTATTCCTTCCTGTTATGCTCAACGTTGCACTTTTTTTCAATGCAGTACTCCTTGGTGTCCCAGGCTGACTCTTACTCTTGTGCCACTGAGATGTTGCTGAGGATGTGGGCATTACCACTGCAGTGCTGGGGACAGGGCTACTTTGTGTACCACTACCACAGAGAATGTCTCCCTCTTCTTCTTCTTCCTGTTCCACCATGAGCGGACCTTCTTCTACTTGTTTATCCCCACCAACAGCAATGGTTCCAGTTTTTATGCAACAAAGGTGCTCCTCCCAGTTGATTGCGTGTTTTTTTTTCAGAGGGTCATTTGGCCTCCGGTAACAAAGTTTGTACCAAGTTTACCATGACTAACAGAGGTATGACAAAGAGAGCATATAGCAATGTTCTCCTCCTTTTTGCTAACCGTAAAGAAGTCCCACACTGGAGAGCTTAACTTTTGTCTCCTACTGGAGGTGCCACTTCCAATGCCGGATGAACTGGGGATGTGCGTTGAATTTGACTTTGTGCAGTACCACTACCTACTTCTGCTGAGGTGGTGCTTGTGCTGGATGTAGGACGCTGCCGGCCCTTTGCTAATGTAAATATGGAAGCTGGAGGTCGTGTTGGTGTTACCTGTGTTGGAGGTATGTGTGCTACATCCCTCGCAACCAAGTTTTTTTTTTTTTTAAAACACTTTATTACGTTTTCATGAGAAGGAGCATTGGGTTACAAATTGCATTTATCACATTAAACATATAGATGGTAGGGGAGAAAATGCAGGTGATAAAAGTCAAACCTGTGAATAAATGTTGTAAGTATGGGATTGCAGCCACATATCACCTCAGGATCCCCGGAGGTCCAGCAACCTGGTACATTGCAATGTATGGTATACCCATCTCTCAGTATATCGTACTCATTGGGGGGGGGTATTGCCCGTCTAACATTACCACAACCCCCGAAACTCCCAACACCACCCTAAACCCACCCACTATACCAAAACATGCCGCCACTAAAAATCAGTCTGAGTGCCGCAAGGCATTTCCCTAGGGGGAGCGGGGGGGGGGAAAGAGGAGGAGAGGGGAAGGGAACCCTCGCAACCAATTTAGATAGGATAATATATGTTGGTCTCCATCTCCGCTGGGCCGGGAGTGATGTTTGTGATGACTGGCTCATCATCATCAGCATCCTGCTGTTCTACATCAACCTCCATAAGTGTAAGGCTTTCTGGAACCCTCCTTTTCCCTAGCCTGACCTTGGGATGTGTCTCCCTCTCAGACTCAGTTTGTGGCTTCCAAGTGGCATCTAGATCATCAGAAGTGGGGCTTGGCGAAGAACTTGATGGACTAACCCTCCTTTTCCTTGCTGGGGATTTGGAAGACAATGGAACTTCTGAAGGAGTGGCTTCCTCTTCCTCCTCTGTGGAAGGCTCAATTTCCTGAACTGCCCCTACTTCGGGAGGAACAACAACTACTATTGCGGGCGGTGGTTGCGGCTGTTGTTGTTGACCACTTATCTGCTGTGTTCCCTCCTTCGTTAATTGTGTACTACTTTGAGATAGCGATAAGTTTAGGTCAGGCTCAGCATCACTGCTTTCCACCATTAGGCTGGCTACCTCTTCCACACTCATCTGCTTGGGCCTGGGTTGGTTGGTTGGGCCCACTGATGCGGAGGTGCTGCCCCCAGCTTGGCCCCGGGCACCGCTGCTGGAGATGTAATTTTTGGTGTCCCAAAAAAGGTTTTAGGCGGCACACCAGACTTAAGGGACACTTCCTTCTTCTTCTGTTCCTTCTTCTCAATGGCAACTTTCTTGGTACTAGAGGACCTGCTACCTGCTTTCTTTGCGGGCATCTTCAGATGTCAGCAGCACTCAGTTGCACAAGTTGCAGAGATGGCTGGTCAGGTCACTCACACGTCATGTCGTGTACAGCAGCAGGATGTCGGTCAAAGAAGCCAGAAGAACATTAGTCAAAAGATAGTACAATCAAACTAATATGATATATAACTTCTTAGTGTGTGGTGGGTGGTCACAATTATTACATTTTATTAAGTCAGTAAACAACAACAGTGTAGCCATTTCTGAGACTTTGACAACAAGGTCAGGGCTCCTGGTGTACTGTACTGTGTACATTCAGGAAGAATAAGAATAGCAAAGAACAAAAACACAAATGTAGTGGAGTCTGTTTGCCCTAAATAAAAATGTGTACATCACATGGGATGGATGCAGCATCAGAGAGCAACAACAACGAACACATACACATAAAAAAAGGCATTTATTTAACACACCCAAAAAGTGAAATATACCCCAGGAAAAAAGTAAAACCCACATTTTGCAATTCAATCCAAAGCCATCCATGCCATACATGATGTTAAAATTCAACAGACAACACAAAAACAGTTGTTTAACTTTCATGCACCCATGATGATTGATGAGTAGTACCCCGGGGCCTACTGGCAGACTAGGCCACAAGCTTGGAGGCCTATGGCAAAAGCACAGTGGCTGGTCCCACAAAATGGCTGCCACCACATGACCAGGCCACTCACAAAAACAAGAAAAGGAATACAAGACAGACAATGCAGGCCGATGGCAAAAGCACAATGCCTGGCTTCACAAAATGGCCGCCACCCACATGGTCAGGCCACCCACCACAATTGTCAATAACAAGAAAGTGAATACAACGGACAGGAAAGGAAGTTGGAGTCTCTGTGGAACTTACTTCCTCTTTTAAAAAATTGTAAAAAAAATACGCACAAAATCCTCATTTTCGAGAAGGTTTTATGTTGCTCGCGAGATATTGTTTGCCAGATTGCAAATTCTGCATGTTCGGCATCGCGAACTGTACAAAAAGTCATTATCGCTTGCGCGAACACGCATATTGAGCGCGCGAAGAAGACAAAAACTGTAAATCTGGGTTGTCGCGCTGTGTAGAGTTATCAAAACTACGTGAGCTGAACTCCTAGTGTTACCTACTGGCTGAAAGCCCTATTTATTTAACACACATCCAAAAACTGAAATTCCACCCCAAAAACCACCTTTTGCAATTCATTCCAAATCCATCCATGCCATACATGATGTTAAAATTCAACAGACAACACAAAAACAGTTGTTTAACTTTCATGCACCCATGATGATTGATAAGTAGTACCCCTGGGCCTACTGGCAGACTAGGCCACAAGCTTGGAGGCCTATGGCAAAAGCACAGTGGCTGGTCCCACAAAATGGCTGCCACCACATGACCAGGCCACTCACAAAAACAAGAAAAGGAATACAAGACAGACAATGCAGGCCGATGGCAAAAGCACAATGCCTGGCTTCACAAAATGGCCGCCACCCACATGGTCAGGCCACCCACCACAATTGTCAATAACAAGAAAGTGAATACAACGGACAGGAAAGGAAGTTGGAGTCTCTGTGGAACTTACTTCCTCTTTTAAAAAATTGTAAAAAAAATACGCACAAAATCCTCATTTTCGAGAAGGTTTTATGTTGCTCGCGAGATATTGTTTGCCAGATTGCAAATTCTGCATGTTCGGCATCGCGAACTGTACAAAAAGTCATTATCGCTTGCGCGAACACGCATATTGAGCGCGCGAAGAAGACAAAAACTGTAAATCTGGGTTGTCGCGCTGTGTAGAGTTATCAAAACTACGTGAGCTGAACTCCTAGTGTTACCTACTGGCTGAAAGCCCTATTTATTTAACACACATCCAAAAACTGAAATTCCACCCCAAAAACCACCTTTTGCAATTCATTCCAAATCCATCCATGCCATACATGATGTTAAAATTCAACAGACAACACAAAAACAGTTGTTTAACTTTCATGCACCCATGATGATTGATAAGTAGTACCCCTGGGCCTACTGGCAGACTAGGCCACAAGCTTGGAGACCTATGGAAAAAGCACAGTGGCTGGTCCCACAAAATGGCCGCCACCACATGGCCAGGCCACTCACAAAAACAAGAAAAGGTCAGGAATACAAGACAGACAATGCAGGTCTATGGCAAAAGCACAAAGCCTGGCTTCACAAAATGGCCGTCACCCACATGGTAAGGCCACCAACCACAATAATAACAAGAAAGTGAATACAAAGGACAGGAACAGGAAGTTGGAGTTTCTGTGGAACTTACTTCCTCTTTTAAAACATTTAAAAAAAAATAAAAGTGACTCCATGCTACAAACTACAGCCAAATGACAACCTGAGGAGTTTTTTAGCAAAATGCACAAAATCATTTTCAAGAAGGTTTTATGTTGCTCGCAAGATATTGTTTGCCAGATTGCAAATTCTGCGTGTTCGGCATCGCAAACTGTACAAAAAGTCGTTATCGCGTGCGCAAACATGCATATTGAGAGCGCGAAGAAGACACAAACTGTAAGTCCTCGTTGTCGCACTGTGCAGAGTTGGCAAAAGTACGCGAGCTGAACTCCTAGTGTTACCTACTGGTTAAAAACCCCTATTTCATTAACACACACCCAAAAACTGAAATTCCACTTCAAAAACCACATTTTGAATTCAATCCAATGCCATCCATGGTGTTGAAATTCAACAGACAACACAAACAGTTTTTATGCACCCATGATTTGATGATGACTACCTCTGGGCCTACTGGCACACCAGGCCACAAGCTTGGAACAGAATGGCAAAAGCAAGCATACTGCCTGGATGGCTCCACAAAATGGCCGCTAGCCACCCACAACAACAAGAAATGGAAGACAGACAATGTAAGCCTAGGCCGAAAGCACACTGCCTGTCTTCACAAAATGGCCACCACACACATGGCCAGTCAACAACAACAACAAGCATAAGCCAAGGGGAACAAAGAAAAGACATGCAGGCCTATATGGAAAAAGAAGCACACTACTAAACTACCAGCACAAAATGGCCACAAGCAACATGGTCACTCACAGTCACAACAGGCCATGGAAAACAATGAACTGAAGCAGGCCTATATATGACCAGACAAAGGAGGCCTGCTAAACAACACAGCTTTAATACAAAAATGAAAATCAACAGGGCTACGAAAGGATTTGAAAGTTACACATCAAGCATGAACACACATCCATCAAAGGTATTTAACACACACACCCAAACAGTGAAATACACCACAACCACATTTAGCAATTCAATCCTATGCCATCTATGTACTACATGATGTTTAAATTCAACAGACACCACAGAAACATGGACCCATGGGTACCTCTGGGCCTATTGGCTGAAATTTCAAAGAAAAACAACTAGGCCCCTATTGAAAGTACAGGCCACCCACAAAAATAATTTTTCAAAACAATGAAAATCCCAGAGAAATGTAGGTACAAACAAGCCCCAATCAAACAAACATGTACACCAATTCTCCAACTTACTTGTAAAATTAAATCTCAAATCCAAAAGTCCTCAAACAAATCCAATCCAATGATATGATGCAGCAGACAGACACAAAAGGTGATCCTTCCAGCTCCAAATCCAAATGAAAGTGGGAGGAGCCTGCTGGACAGGAACAGGAAGTTGGAGACTCAGGGGCAATTCCTTCCTCTTGAAAAAAAGAGTAAAAAAAACAAAAAGGACTCCTTGCACAAAAGACTACAGCCAAATCACAATCTGAGGAGTTTTTCTGATCAAAATGATCATTTTCAAGAAGGTTTTATGATGCTTGAGAGATATTCTTCACCAGATTGTAGTTTTTGCGTGTTCGGGATCGCGATCTTACCAAGACAGCAGCCGGAAGTTAGCTCGCGCGTCCGAATGACGTGTTCGCGTTTGCACACCCTCGCGGGATCGGGCGGCCATATAACAAATCTCGTGGCGCACGCGAACGGATAGAAAATCGATTCTGCGAATGTAGAATCACGGTAAGACGTTACAGCGCGCACAAGAACGCATATTGAGTGCGCGAGGAAGCAAAACAACTATGCTACGCTGTAGATTGCGCAGTATTCGGCAACTTCGCGCTCTACTCGAATCGTGAAGTTACCGAGTGGAGCATAGTTCACCGCCCAGGCTTAGCCTTGACAATGGAAAGAATGACTGCTATACTCCTGGATAACTTTAAGAACTTTGAATATATATGGTGTCCCTTAGTTGCCTTCCTGTCCATTGGGCTCCCACTCACAGCTTGCCCCACTCGAACACGGGCACTTCATCTTTTCCAAATATAATGCCATAAGAGAAATTATAAAGGACGTGAACCTACTTGTGTTCCCCTTGGGAAGGGCCCCTCTGGCATGGTTGACCAGATTGGCGTAATTTTTGTCAGATTAAAACAAAATAGTCGCCCTCCTTCTTCTTTTCACCTTTTAATCAGGTTGTGACCTCTCCAGAATAAAAATAATTATAGAGGATTCCCTTACCTGTTTTAACCCACACACCACATCTACATCTTACCAGGCCCCTCACACCCACGGCACCTATACGGCAAGGAACAAAAGATCTCCGATAAAGAACCCCTTTATGGGTGCCCGTTGAGCATTGCAGCGCCGGCTCGACGAGGAGCAGACCCATATGATGAAGCACGACACCTAGCTTGCTGGGTGTGTGAGGGTCCTAGTTCCGAAAGGAGGTATTTCCCACCTCCCCACCACTCTGAGTACTCACCAGGTGGCCAACTTGCCACCCAGGAACACCGTACCTCTTTTGTCTTCTATTGCACATTGGACATCATTTGTCTCACTAGCGTTCAAATGTACACTGCTGACGATCCCTTTGTTGATTAATGACACTTTATAATGCTGTGCCATGTTAAAAGTCAATAAAGAAAATGTGTACACGTAGCCTTGTTTCCACTTGAATGCAACACTGTTTGCTGCACTCATGAACATATAAGCTTGTTGTCTGCTGAGTGCAGCAATATTGCAGTACTGAGCAGAAATCCCTCAGAGTCAACACATCTTGTAGTAAAAGTGTGTCTCTTTTATCCTGCATGTTCGAGTTAGGATTTAGAACTGGTTTCCAGTTTGGGGTTTACTCTATCAGTACAACCTGCTTCAAGAAGCACAGCTTACCGGAGAGTTGCAGAACACTATTGTTCATTTTATATGTATCATGTAAGTGTCTCTCTTTGGGAAACTGCAAGGTTCAAATATTAGACCTTTAAAAGAGAAGTGAAATGTCTGAAACTTTTCTGCACTTATGGGCTCTCTTGAAATAACCACTGCTCTGAGAACATTATCTCTGATGCAACATGAGTTTGCATTAATAATGAAACAAACCATTTTAATGACAAAGAGGAATTTATAATTTCTACCCTGTTTGACATGCATTTAAAAAAGTAAGGATGTGTCTGTAGGACCAACGGTTTTACCTCATTAATACCAATTACAAAGTGTCTGTCACTCCGTTGTGCCACAAGTTCGGTGTTTTTTTTTTCTTTTCTTTTAGTAACTTTTGATCCGTTGGACCTAGAAACTGTCTTTTCTGTTGGAATCTGGTGATGTAATATGTGGCCGTTGTGGTACATTCATGACTAGGAGGAAAGCACCGCTGTCCTTTGATGGTGTAATTCTAGAGGCCCCTAATAGTGTCCTGCTCAGCACTTTTGTAATTCTAGGATCCTCTCGGAAGGACTTTGAGCATATCTGGCGGACCAGAAGAGGAGCGTTTCCAGTTTCTCAGAGTTGCTTGCATCTAGCTGCAGACCCTCTAAGAATGCATGGAAGGCCGAATCCAGATGCACCATTCAAATTCCATCAAATCCTCTATATTGTGAGTGCTCATAATGATTTGATGCCGTAAAAGGAAACTTTGCCACATTTAGGGTGTTTTCATATACCTCTATAACTGGATGATCATTCATTCATCTAATTCTCAGGCACTAGAATGTTTCCTTCAACGAATTTGTCTGAGTATTAAAAAATATTTCTAAGAATTAAGTGGAAAATAGTCTTCTATTTAGTAGGATGGCTGGTGATAAGTCTGAGATAGCACGTTCAAAGTTAACTAATATGTTATAGATGATTTGTCTTTCATACAAATGTTAGCAACTGATAGTACCTTTCTGTATGCTGGCATTGTACTCAGTGACATGTCTTTAATCATTTCTACTGTTGGCAAACCCAGCAGTGCTGCCCCTGGTGTTGGCAGTGGCACAGGAACCACATGCTAAATAGTTAAACATGTTGACGGCGTTGTGATCCAAATTAAATAATGGAGAGCGTGCGTCATCAGGGCAAGGAGACATCGGCAAACACAAATATGTGAGTCCTGGAAACAAGAGGCAAGTTGCCAAGCAGGATGAATTCTGAAATGGAAAACACCTGTTGCATAAACAGTGGAAAAATTAACAACCAGAGATGAGATGGAATATAGGAGACAGTGTAATCAGAGTGGTGGGTAAGATGATGCTCCTAAAGAGAGACCACACATTTGATTGTCCGTTAACTCTTTTTGTATCGGTTATGAAGTCTCCATCATCAGGGGCTGTTGCCCATTTGTGCCCTGCAGGTTCTGAATACTAGGAAAAACAAGGGGGACTAATTCAGTTGAGGAACAACAGGGGCTGGAATTAAGAATACTACAAGCCAAAGAAAAGGATTCCCCTGAGACCATGGATACAAATACATTCACTTAACGCCTAGGCACAATACGTTACCTACGCTTTAGTTCCATTAAGGAACGACATTACATGTGGGACAATTTTAACAACTGTGGGTCTGTAAGCAGAAAAAATTATTACCAACAAGATGAAAGATTTATCAAAAATATTCAATATTTTTAATTCACTTTTTTGAAAAATGCATAAAGAAAGTTTTTCTTAAAAAAACATTTCATCATCAAAAAGGTTGTTGCGGCACATATAGTATTGTGAATTCATGAGCAATACACTTCCGATCTGTTTACTTTGAACAGGTTCTTAACATCTTTTTGGTCCTAAATCTTAATTAATCAATTAAACATCATAAATCAGGAAAGTCAAACAACATTTTTTCCTCGATTAATTTACAGTACTTTGGACCAAAGGTGAAGAGGTCAGAAATAACATTGATACAAATTGGATACAGTTATACCACGGTTAAATAGGTACACATCAGCATTTCGTAAGCTCTCCAATCAATTATTTCATGTTACAACTCTTGACCTCGTGCAAGGAAAGAAAATAATGTGTAAAGTTGGGTGGGGGAAAAAGATGTGAGCCGGCGCGTTTTGTACTTCGAGGGCAAGGACCACAACAGTTCAAAAGAAGGTCTTCCTCAGGGCTGTGATACTTTGTATAGGACACTAAAAGGTGAAAAATAAAGGAAAATAAGTATGGTGCCTATTAATGTATCACATCATACCAAATGTGTAAGGGGCGGGGAGAGAAACGACACACGATGCTTTCATACCTGAAAGATGAGGTGGAAAAAATCACTTTCAGCAGGAGCCAATTCATTTTTGGAACTAGGCAGCAGCAGCTACCTGTAATAGCTTGCTCTCTGTAGAGTAGAAAGGTATGTATCTCAGTATACATAAACAACATCAAACTCACTGAAGCTGCTTGTAATTCTCTTGCCTTACTGTGTTGCATCTGTCTACAACGATGTGGGTTTATTAAAATATAACGTCTCCTAGAGGCGTCTGGTGAACTGCTACTGGACATGTTTTGATGCGCATCATTGTACCAGGAATTTTGTTTATTAAGGTAGTATTTAAAAAAACTAAAGTGGGCATACGTTGACGATGTGCGCATTTTTCAACATAAAGTAACTTTGATGGTAAGTAAGTAATGCCGTACAGTCTACGGGGTTACGCAGGTACTCTCTATATCGCAAATCACTCTATATCGGTGATGCAGTGCGGAATGCAAAATCCCTCCCTTCGTCACAGATCATAGATCACACACAATCACTACATTCGCTGGTGGGGCCCATAACACCAACATTCATCCTTCTAATAACCTGTTTCCAAGGAGGCGATTATTCCACTCGCTGTAATGGAAGGAAGTACTCATATATCCCTATTTATAAAGGCCTAAACCTCACCTTTTAGTACTCCTCCCATGAATAGGCCATGGATCAGCTAGCTGCAGGTTGGAGTGATAACAAAATCTATAACTTATTTACATAAATACATTTTCCATAATAATGACCCAACACAGTTCTTGTAATAAATCTTAAATTTTATCTAAATAATTGAAAATTGAGTCTCTGGTTTAATCAAGCAATAGACCATCATATTTACCTATTCTGGCTAAAAGTCGTCCTCTAAGTCAAAATCTTGGTCATCAATTCATACTATCAGAGTCTTAGGAAACAGCTGTCCTGCAGTGTCACCGTCCTCTCCGTCAGCATAACGTCAGGAAATCGAAAATCTTCTGAAGGGTCTCGCCTCTCAACCTCTCTATTCTACCATTTTTATAGTAAAATTACATTCCAAAGAGTAACAAATGATATTTTAAATGCTTCCAATTGGTCCGTTTAAACTGGTTCCACAGCTCCCATACGGAAAATGTGTCTTTAGATATAGTTCATATTTTCTTCGGAGATGTATCTTTTATTGTTTCTTTCAGAGCAACTGGCTGGTAGCCCGGAGCAACCTTGAGTGGCACAGTTGAGTTAGGGTCGTCCAGAGGCCACTGCTGCTGACGGTGACGCATGCGCACTTCACCCAGAGACGTTCACAAATGAAGTCAATTCGTCTGATAAATGAATTCTCTCAAAAGTAGCTTAGCCACTGTCATCCCGTCATTTCTTCTTGTTGGGAATGCTTCCACCCATCTAGAGAATAGGCAAACTATAACCAGAACATACCTCAGTCTGTTACATGGAGGCATTTCAATGAAGTCAACCTGCATTCCGGTAAAAGGTCCACCCTCTCGGCCTATGGTTCCCAGACTCACCACTGTCTTTCTCCCAGGATTGTATTGCTGACATATTAGGCATCTTTGACATAGGCTTTCTGCTACAAGTCTGAATTTTGGATTGTACCAGGTCTGCTTAAAAGACCTAATCATGGCGTCTCTCCCTATGTGTCCCTGGCCATGATACATCTGTGCCATGGTAGACATCATGCTATCAGGCATCACTGGTCTTCCATCTCGATAGACCCACACACGGTCCTTTTCTCTTGGTGCACACCCTGCTTTTATCCACTGTTTCATTTCCTCATCTCCTGACTCTTCCTGCAATTGCCTCACTTCTTCTCAGGTTCCCACAGTGTTAGTAAACATTACTGAGCAAGAAGACATTTCTCTTTCCTTGGCCCGATTGACCGAATTCTGGTTCCTTGCACAATACTGTGCCATATCGTTCGCATACCTGTTTCCAGTAGTGATGTAATCACTACCTTGACTATGGGCAGCACATTTCACCACAGCCAATTGTTTAGGCAGCTGTATCGCCTAAATCAATTTTCCAACCACTTCAGCATTCTTAATAGGGGTTCCACTTGAGGTCAGGAAACCTCTTTGTAGCCAAAGCTGGCCAAAATCATGGACAACCCAGAAGCCATATTGGCTGTCAGTTATCACAGTCACTCTCACACTTTTCCCAATTTTGCAAGCTTTGGTCAAAGCTACAAGTTCAGCTACTTGAGCTGACCTCACTCCTTTCAAATAAGATGCTTCCATCACTGCTGCAACCGTGCATACTGCATATGCTGCGTTTAGAACTCCTTCATCTGTTCTCAAACATGACCCATCAACGAACAACACAAAATCACTTTCTGGCAAAGGTACATCTTTTATATCTGGTCGTGGCTTTGTGCAGTACTCAAGCACGTCCAAACATACATGATCTACTTACTCTTTCACTTCCACATTCTCAGCATCAGGTAACAAAGTTGCAGGATTCACATTCACACATCTCGCAAGGCTCACATTTGTTGCACCTAATATGACCTTCTCATACTTAGTCAGCCGACTATGTGTCATATACTGAGTACGACTCCTTGTCAAAAGAATCGCCACATCATGAGGTACAAACACTTTCAACGGATATCCCATCACAATACCTTCACTCTGCTCCAAACTTCGACATGTTGCAGCCACTGCTTTCAGACATCCAGGTAAAGCTGCAGCCACAGGGTCAAGCATTGATGAGAAATATGCAATTGGTCTCCTCAACCTTCCATGCTTCTGGATCAACAAAGAGAGTGCACATCCATTTCTCTCACTGCAATACAACTCAAACTCTTTCTCATAGTCAGGCATGCCCAGTGCTGGTGCTTCACACAAACCCTCTTTCAATCGTTTGAATGCTGCCAATTCTTCCTTGTTCAATTCAAGGGGATCTTTTACATCACTCCTTGTTAGTCGTACCAAGGGTTTTGCAATCAGGGAGAAATTGCTAATCCACTGACGGCAGTACCCCACCATTCCCAGAAACATTCTCACTTCTCTTTGGGTCATGGGGGCTCTCATTCCTTTTATGATTCTGATTCTGTCTATTGTTATTTTCCTCAGTCCTTTCTCAATTTTATGTCCCAAATGCTTTACTTCTTTCTTACAATACTGCAATTTTGCTGGTGACACTTTCAATCCTCCATCTGCCAAATGATTCAGTAGTCCTATTGTGTCTATCTCGCAAGCTTCACGTGTTTTCGACGCCACCAAAAAGTCGTCGATATATTGCACTAGTACTGAACTTTCAGGCATTTGCAGACTTTCCAAAGATTTCTTTAACAATTGATTGAATATTGAGGGGCTCTCTGTATACCCCTGTGGGATTCGGCACCATGCCAAAATCCGCTCTCCAAAACGAAATGCAAAATTTTGCTGACTGTCATGATGCAATGGGATAGAAAAGAAAGCATGGCATAGATCAATCACTGTATACCATTCCGCATCATGGAGAATCTGTTACAGAATTACTGATGGGTTTGGCACAATGGGACAACATGATACCACAATTTTGTTTACCTTTCTCAAATCTTGCACTATCCTGAATTTTCCATTAGGCCTTTTCAGTCCCATTATCGGTGAATTACATGGACTACTCATTATTTCTTGTAGAATTCCTTGCTTGATCATTTTCTCAATTATTGGGGTAACCCCTTCAATTATCTCAGGTGTCAGTCTGTACTGTGGAACATTTGGATAGCTTATTCCTTCCTTCACAGTTATTTTGACTGGATCTATGTTTCTCATTAACCCTACGTCTTCTCCAGTAAAATTCCACACTTCTGCCTTCACTGACTGCTTTAGTTCTTTAGGTAGTTCATCAGGGTTGAATATTGCATAGGTCTCAGTCACCTCATTTTCTCTGTTAGCTATAGTCATTTTATACAGCACATCCTCATCTGGGGTTTCAAAAGCTATTCCATCTGGAGTACAGAATATAGTGCAATTCATTTTGCACAACAGGTCCCTACCTAATAAATTCACTGGACTGGTGTCGCACACGACAAAGCGGTGCATCTCTGAAAATTTCCCTATACTAACTTTCACTGGTTCTGTCAGGAATGTCTTTATCTGTCTGTTGGACACACCAACCACTTGGATTGTTTCATCCGAAAGAGGAAGATTCTTAACATCAGCTGATCTTACAGTTGATCGAGTAGCACCAGTGTCCACTAGGAAAGTAATATTTTCATCATTAACCTTCCCATCTACAAATGGTCCTGTCTGGTCTACTTCTAGAGTTGCGCCAAGTACGCACTCTTCTTCCTCCTTTCGGCACCGTCAATAGCTTTCCTCTGAGTCAATCTCATCGCATTGCAGCCAATACTGTGAAACAGCGCGAGCGCCTGGCGGTTTATTTACCTGTTCTTCATTGTAGAATCCCGATTCATTACTATACTTCTGAGTGTTTCTGCTCTGCGGGAAAGGTGGTTTTGGCACCTGATTCTGTGAGTTAACCACCTGCTGCTGTTGCTGCAGTTGACCAATCACCTCATTCTGCACCTGCGGATTCAAGGATGCATTTTCATTATTAGTACTTGGAGGGTATTTACACTCGGATTTCCAATGCCCTAACCTACCGCAATTATGGCATGGGAACTTCTTTTTAGCTTCTTCTATATTACCTTTCCCTTTTCCTGGGCCAAATCTCGGTCCAGTTCCTGGGTTATTTGCTTGCTCAACCAATTGAGCTTCCTGCCTTTTAGCTACCTTTACTTGTGCCCACATTGCCTTCTCTTTTAATTTTCGCTGTTTGGCTTCAATTTCGTCACTGAAATATTTAGCATGTCTCAATACTTCATCTATTTTCCTATTCTGCCAATCAACCGTATGCTGTTTTATCATGTCACCAATTTCTGGGCGTAAACCATATACAAATCTGTATACGAAATGACTCAAATCCTTATCACTCAGGTTCTCATCTCCACTGAACTGCTTAAAAGCTTGAATTAACCTCTCATAGTATGCATGTACTGACTCTTTTCCTTCCTGATGTGTTCGATCAATTTTTACCCAATCTGTCTCTTTAGGGGGCACTTTATTTTTCAAAAATACCATAACCTGTTCGTACTTTTTCATATCCTCAGGGTCCGGAGCTCCAGTCTTAGGATCCCTAGGGTACTCTTGAGTTGGCCAGTTGATCATCAAGTTGCACTCTGTCCACAAATCTGCCGGTACTATTATAGCAAATAGACTATTCAAATCTATCCATAGTACTTTTGACAATTTTACAAATCTGTCTACCTGCCGGTACCACTCAACGGGCTTTTCGCGTAGTTGAGGGAAATCATTCGTAAATGACAAAATGTCCTGTCTTGTCCATGGGACGTGTACATATCCCCCTCCTGGAATCTCCCTCATGGGGTATTCAGTTACTACCTTTTCTTTCTCTCTAACAGGGAATGCCGAAACTGTCTTTTCTGAGGCATCATTACGTTTTCTATACCATTTACTTCTCCATTTATCCACGTCTCCCCATTTTCTCAATAAAATGATTATGTCCTTAATCTGAGCTATCTGTCCTGTGGTGTTCAGATTTTTAATGTCTTTTTCAGTAAAATCAAGTCGATAGGGTTTCTGTAAGGCTTTTACCTTATCAAAATCTATACCCATTTCATTCGCAACTTCTCCTAGTCTTTCAAGCCGATTTTTTGCTCTCCATGTCACGCTTTTGCACAAAAATAACAATTCTTCATCCTGATAAATTTTTTATTTTTCTACGGGAATAGTCCCTAGAAATAAATTTTTCCGATACCATCCGTAATTTAGCCACATCTATTGACTGGGATTCTTTATCTTGTCTCTGTAACCCTCTTAACCATTCACTTAGTTGTTCCACAGAAGGTCCTACCGGGTTTTCTATGCTACTCTGTTCTAGATTTCTCTGGGGTTCCAACAAAGTTTCTACTGTCGTTCTACTCCTTTCAGCATAATTCTGATTTATAAAAGGATTATTTGAAACATTTGGTTCAAATATATTTACTGTCGGTCCCCATGGATTCTCAATTTGACTTCGTTCTGGACTCTCAACCAAATTATTGTTCCGGTATGGTACCGTCAAGCAATGTTCACTATCCTTTTGCTTCTCAAAAATGGGCATTACAGGACCTATAGTCACTGGAACTGTTACAGCTTCTAGATTCTTGGTTAATTCTCTTATTTTCTCCGTTAATTCTAGAGTTGTTTTGGCCAATTCCGCTGAATTTTCACTATCTATTCTATTCTCCGATTTCTTTTCTACCTCTCTAGTGGAGTTTCTCTTTTCTAAATCTGGTGACATAGTCTCAGTCTTGCTAATTCGTAATGTTTCTCTCATTGGGGCATTTGGTGTCAACATTTCTGGTTCTGGTCGGTACGGTGGTGGATTTTTATAAAACACATCATCCAATACATCATCATCTGATTCATTTGCTCCGTAACCTCTTGATTCCACATTATTCCTTTTTTCTACACATTTTCTTCCTTCATTCTCTCCTACCGCTCTTACAGGAAACATACCCTCAGTCATACTTGCATTCCTCCATCTTCTCATTCGATCATCATGCGTTTCATGTCCATATGACCTGCCAAACAAATATCTGTAACTTCTACCATTTCTTTGCTTTTCTCGCTCATGCACTTCATCTTCCCACTCTGTCAATGCCTCAAACTGCGTCGTTCTAGGCCTTGGTTCTAGATACATCATATTTTCGCGTAGGTTCCTTAAAACAGCTAAATTAAAGGAACCATGTTCTGGAAATGCCAGGACTCCATCGTCCTTGGTATATTTTACCCAATTATCTACCCAAATACAAGTATGATATCCATATTTCGCAATCATTAATGATGCAGGAGTTTTCGGTGGAGGAATTAACTGTCCTTCCCTAGTTTTTACCTATTTATCTTTCTTGAACCACTTTTTAACTTTACCAAACCAGGTTTTCTTTTCCCTATCTGGTGGCTGGTAATACATTTTCTTGGTTTCTGTGTATCACTAGTCTTTTACAACTGTACCGCTATTCTGTCCACTCACAGCGCGACTTCACGCTAACGCACCAATCAAGAGCGTCTACGTCACTGTCACAGTCCTCTAATCCAAGCGCGACTAACACTAACGCACCAATGGGGTGCGTTTACCTCACCCTATACTTCTCCTTTCCTAGCGCAGCTTTACACTAACGCACCAGTCTGGGGCGTTTTACACTTCTGACCGACTGTCCAATCCCAGCGCGGTCGTTTTGACGTCAGCAGCCGCTGAGGCAGCTCTGCTCCTGTCTACCCCTCCTTTACAAGTCCGCTTAGTGAACTTTTATTGCAACTTTTACAATTCCATTAGTAACA
Organism: Triturus cristatus; assembly: GCF_964204655.1. Taxonomy (NCBI): domain Eukaryota; kingdom Metazoa; phylum Chordata; class Amphibia; order Caudata; family Salamandridae; genus Triturus; species Triturus cristatus. The sequence goes on along the minus strand of NC_140581.1, from coordinate 259,338,581 downwards.
ACACATAAACATCTCCATTGTCCGCTTCGCTAACCAAAGAACAGCAATAGACCTTTCTCACGAGAATTCCGTCTTTCCCGAGAGCAGCGCTTACCTCTGCCCTACTACGGAATCATTACTTCCGTTGATAAAGTAGCACATCCCTCTACTTCACCCTTGGAACAAGCATTAGCTAATTGTTTCTCTAGCATTTAAGACACATAGTTGGAAACCCAATGCTCCTGAGAAATAAACCTAGAGTTTCGCAATCAACCCGAATGCCTTTACATTCACACTCTTTCACACAAGAAAATGTAGTGCATACGCACAGAATCCTGTCTTTTCCGAGAACAGTGAACAGTCTGTCCTACTACAGAATTATAACATTCGTTAACAAAGCAGCGCTTACCTCTCCTTTGTCCTTCTAACAAGCTCAGAGAACACCTGCTACCTTTTCAGTGATAAGCGTTATCGGTATGCCATTTGGTTTCCTGGTACTTAAAGACCAAAATTTCACAGGTAACCTTCGCTATCATACATACTTCTCTCACTCAGAGAATATTTCTAATGGCAACACACGACGATGCTGCCGAATCGAACCCAGACAATGCGCCGTGCAACTTCACTTGTCACACGTTTTCCCTGTGTACCTACAGGGCAACAACAATTCCGTCTTTCCCGAGAGCAGCGCTTACCTCTGCTCTGCTATGGAACTGTTACAAACTTCCGACTTCCTACATCCCAGAAGCCGTGCTAACAACATATAACTCAACGTAACTCGACATATAGTGTTAGTACATAAATCAATACCAATCAATAATCAATAAGCTATTTACAAGCAATGATCACTAAACCCAAAACAGTAGCTAACCATATCTCTGCTACCAAGAAAAACTGATGCAGCGCGGAATGCAAAATCCCTACCTTCGTCACAGATCATAGATCACACACAATCACTACATTCGCTGGTGGGGCCCATAACACCAACATTCATCCTTCTAATAACCTATTTCCAAGGAGGCGATTATTCCACTCGCTGTAATGGAAGGAAGTACTCATATATCCCTATTTATAAAGGCCTAAACTTCACCTTTTAGTACTCCTCCCATGAATAGGCCATGGATCAGCAAGCTGCAGGTTGGAGTGATAACAAAATCTATAACTTATTTACATAAATACATTTTCCATAATAATGACCCAACACAGTTATTGTAATAAATCTTACATTTTATCTAAATAATTGAAAATTGAGTCTCTGGTTTAATCAAGCAATAGACCATCATATTTACCTATTCTGGCTAAAAGTCGTCCTCTAAGTCAAAATCTTGGTCATCAATTCATACTATCAGAGTCTTAGGAAACAGCTGTCCTGCAGTGTCACCGTCCTCTCCGTCAGCATAACGTCAGGAAATCGAAAATCTTCTGAAGGGTCTCGCCTCTCAACCTCTCTATTCTACCATTTGTATAGTAAAATTACATTCCAAAGAGTAACAAATGATATTTTAAATGCTTCCAATTGGTCCGTTTAAACTTGTTCCACAGCTTTCCCATACGGAAAATGTGTCTTTAGATATAGTTCATATTTTCTTCGGAGATGTATCTTTTATTGTTTCTTTCAGAGCAACTGGCTGGTAGCCCGGAGCAACCTTGAGTGGCACAGTTGAGTTAGGGTCGTCCAGAGGCCACTGCTGCTGAAGGTGACCCATGCGCACTTCACCCAGAGACGTTCACAAATGAAGTCAATTCGTCTGATAGGGCCACCAAATGGTCAACTTAAGCAAAGAAACACAAAAACGTAATTAATACATGGAAATGACTAATAAAATGTTATTCCCTCACTAAACCCTTTATGTGTGTGTATTTATCTAGCAGAAGCAACACTTAATGCGGATTATATTCATATTATTAAAGCACGAATTACAAATACATCACGAAAGCAACATATAATCATGCAATTTCTAATTGTCTATCATTAATATGCGTACGAAAATTCTTATTAATGAAAACATGCCAAATGGAGAGGGTATACAATTTTTTAAAGAAAACCCCACTCCAGCATCGGAACGTACAGGGGAGTGTCCACAAACTAGGCCAATGTAGTGCTTAGCGCTATTGGTATGGCGGCCCGATGGTGCTATGCACGTTTGTTTGAAAAAACAACCGGCAGACTTCAGCGTTCGCCAATCTTTTGCCAGCCCGTTTTCGGGAAAGCAGAATTAAAAACTTACCTCGCCTGGAGAATTCCGTGTTACATTTGCGGGAATTCCGCTCCTCTTTCAATAAAAGCCAGCGCATTCGTCATGAAATGGAACATGTGCCTGTTTTTTTTCTTCATCTCGTGCACATGGTGGCTGGTTGCTTTCATGGATTCTCAAAGGGCTCTCATAAGAAAAGCTCTCTGGAATCGGACGTCATTTCCGGAGGCCTAACTTCCGGTTCATAATGTTCTCTTGTGACATGCCTGACTTCCTGAATAGTTGAGAGTCTATGATGGGCTAAATGAATTATCTGAAATCATGCATTGCATTTGATTGAATATTGAACACTGTACAAGTGTCAAGACATTGTGGGCGACAGCATTTGGGTGATTTCTTCCCCTCTCCCCTTTTTTTTCCTTTTTGTAATAAAAAGAGGTCATTCCAAACAACACACACTTTCCTAAGAATGCATTTTACTGACGTTGCTAATTTAAAACAACAAATGCAATCCATAAAGTTTTTCCATACATAAATACAGCGGTTTTCAAGCTAGGTGGTGCTATTACCATTATAGACTCTCAACTATTCAGGAAGTTAGGCCTCCGGAAATGACGCCCGATTCCAGAGAGCTTTTCTTATGGGAGCCCTTTGAGAATCCATGAAAGCAACCAGCCACCATGTGCACGAGATGAAGAAAAAGACGGGCACACATTCCATTTAATGATGAATGCGCTGGCTTTTATTAAAAGAGCAGTGGAAATCCCGCAAATGTAACACGGAATTCTCCAGGCGATGTAAGTTTTTAATTCTGCTTTCCCGAAAACGCGCTGACAAAAGATTGGCGAACGCGGAAGTCTGCCGGTTGTTTTTTCAAACAAATGTGCATAGCACCATCGGGCCACCATACCAATAGTGCTAAGCACTACATTGTCCTAGTTTGCGGACGCTCCCCTGTACATTCCGATATAGAGTGATTTTCGATATAGAGAGTACCTGCGTAACCCCGTAGACTGTACGGCATTACTTACTTACCATCAAAGTTACTTTATGTTGAAAAATGCGCACATCGTCAATGTATGCCCACTTTAGTTTTTTTAAATAGTACCTTAATAAACAAAATTCCCGGTGCAATGATGCACATCAGAACATGTGCAGTAGCAGTTCACCAGACGCCTCTAGGAGACGTTATATTTTAATCAACCCACATCGTTGTAGACAGATGCAACACAGTAAGGCAAGAGAATTAAAAGCAGCTTCAGTGCGTTTGATGTTGTTTATGTATACTGATATACATACCTTTCCACTCTACAGAGAGCAAGCTATTACAGGTAGCGGCTGCTGCCTAGTTCCAAAAAAGAATTGGCTCCTGCTGAAAGTGATATTTTCCACCTCATCTTTCAGGTATGAAAGCATTGTGTGTTGTTTTTCTTCCCGCCCCCATACACATTTGGTATGATGTAATACATTAATAGGCACCATACTTATTTTCCCTTATTTTTCACCTTTTAGTGTCCTATACAAAGTATCACAGCCCTGAGGAAGACCTTCTTTTGAACTGTTGTGGTCCTTGCCCTCGGAGGTCGAAACGCGCCGGCTCACATTTTTTTCCCCCACCCAACTTTACACATTATTTTCTTTCCTTGCACGAGGCCAAGAGTTGTACCATGAAATAATTGATTGGAGAGCTTACAAAATGCTAATGTGTACCTATTTAACCATGGTATAACTGTATCCAATTTGTATCAATGTTATTTCGGACCTCTTCACCTTTGGCCCGTTGTACTGTAAATTAATCGAGGAAAAAATGTTGTTTGACTTTCCCGATTTATAATGTTTAATTGATTCATTAAGATTTAGGACCAAAAAGATGTTAAGAACCTGTTCAAAGTAAACATATCGGAAGTGTATTGCTCATGAATTCACAATACAATATGTGTCGCAACAATCTTTGTGATGATGGAATGTTTTTAAAAAATAGCAAAAAAGTGGTTATGTTTACAAACAAGTGAATTAAAAATATTTAATATTTTTGATAAATCTTTCATCTTGTTGGCAATCATTTTCTCTGCTTACAGACCCACAGTTGTTAAAATTGTTCCACATTTAATGTCGTTCCTTAATGGAACTAAAGCGTAGGTAACGTATTGTGCCTAGGCGTTAAGTGAATGTATTGGTATCCATGGTCTCAGGGGCATTCTTGTCTTTTGCCTGCAGGTTCTGAATGTAATGTATGAAATACAGGGAGTTTGGGCCAATCCAGGGTGTTTGGTGGGGAAATTAAAAAAATACAGAACGGACAGCCAAAAGTTAAGTCTTGTAGGGTGTTTCGAAGAACATACATTGAAGTCAATCTACTCAGGTAGCCTAGTTTGGAAAAGTACGTTATTTTCAAGCTAAAAGTTCTATACCATAAATAAAGTAATTAACAAAACATTAAGCTGAGGAGAACGTGGGATTGCATTCTGTCTTTGATAATACAGACCTCGACCAGAACATTGACAGCAGTCTTGTTTAAGAAAGGATTTCCGCATTGCTATGTGACTCAATTTAGGTCGTTTCAGAAATAAATGTAGCCTAATAACGTTGATATAATCATTGCTTGCTAATTTTGTAATAAACTGTCATAGAATATGGCAGGAGTTTTGTTGGCAGTAATGTGGGTCATAGGATTTGGTGGAAGGTTTGGGTACAGCAACATACCTTGCATACACGGCCTCCAGCAAGAAGGAGGCTCGAAAACTATTGAATGTGGAGGCTTCAGAACAAAATATCCTTTATTGTAGGTGTACAATATTGCTCTTGTTTCATTAATCATGTTGAGTCACAGCTTCAATCTATGCAAGTAAATGATAATTGTTTAGGATTCACTTATGTTTTGACAAAGCACCTTCTACTGTATGTTATAAAGATATTGCAAGTCTTAAGAGTTCCATTATCTTGCAGGTGAATCAGGCTGAGAACCATTCTTAGTATCCTCTATTTTCTTATGCTTGGGGAACTTTGTTCCTTCTAATACATAGTGACCATCATCCTTCTTCTTCACTCCATACTTCCGGTTCTGCTTCCTTCTGGGTGCAGATCCATCACGTTCACATCAATTTCATGTAAGCCACCTTCCAAGCAAACTGGCTGTTTTAACCCCTTCAGCGCGGCGCGGATTTCCGCGCGGTGCTGAAGGCTCTGAGCGCGGGCGGGGCCATGACGGAGCGGTTCCGTCATGCGCACAGCGCAACCGACGCTCATGACGGAACCGCTACGTCATGAGCGTCGAAGGGGTTAAAATGCTTGGCAAAAAACAGCTTAACGATGCTCTGCTAAGAAATGCAATGGCGCTCTAAATTATAAACTGAGGAGCGATGATGTTTGCTTAACAGTCGAAGGCTGTGAAGAGACAGAAACAGATCGCTCACATGAAATCGAGTCTCAACAATTTATTTAATGGTTTGAATGGTCCTGCTGCGTGCAGGGGGCTGCTTTAGCAGGTTTAGATTTAGAACATTTATTTGTTGATTAATTAAAATCATTACAAAGGGAAAAATAAAATTAAAAAAATAGTAAATATCCACAGCAACATTTAACTAAACATATACATATACAATGAGATTTACTTACAGCACCAAAACTAAAGTGCCTTATAATAGCAGCAAATGTAAACAATTTTAACAGTATGCCAATAACAATTAGCCACAGAGACAACGTGCATTAGAATTTCAACTCCAGAACTAAAGTGCCATTATGCTAGCAGCAAAAAGTTGCAGCATTTCAAGGGGTAAACTACAACATTAAAATAACAAATACAAACAACAACAATTACACATAATCAAAATAAGTCTAAAATACATTAATAGCCCAATACTCCCAAAAGACACTTAAAAACATTATATCGTTAACCTTTTTCTATTAACTTTCATAACTAGTATTTCTTTTACTTAGAATGTCTGCTTTACAAAGTTTCTTTTCAGCCATAAAAACAAACTTAACAAATTGGTAAATAATATGAATGTTAACACCACTTAGACATAAAATAATTGCGGTCCTACATGATCAAACCCCCAATTCCATAAAAATAGGCTTCAAAATGGTCTTCCTCTCTTCTAACAGATTTGGGCATAGAGTTACTATGTGCAATAAGGTTTCGTCATACAGCCCACATAGCCTACAAATACTCGATGGCCATTTATTCTCCCATTTTGGGGTTCCATCTTTAGTTGGATATATCCCAAATCTTAATAACATGAATTTATTTTTAATCAAAGGTTTTAAATGAAAGAGCAAATACGGCTGTGGCAACAATTTGCCAAAAGAATTAACTATTGACCATAAATGATTTTTTCGCCTTAATTCATCTTTGTCTGTTATAGAAGACAGTAAGGCTGCTGTTTGGATAATTGATTTTTTATAGACCATTTTGCTCCTCACTTCATTTACTAAGTTTGGGCATTCAAAATTACATAAACACTCATTTAAATAAACTTGCCAGCTACTCGAATATTCACCTTTCGAAATCTCAAGTCAGCACAAATTAGCTAGCGAGCCCTCTACAGCTCGAGATAGTGACAGTAAAGACTTTAAATATGTAGATTGTCTGGCCAATAACTGTTTTTTTATACCAAATTCGAGTCTTAAATTAGCAAGACTAATATATCTGGGAACCCTAAAAACAGATTTATACGTCCTTACTTCTATATCATCGAGCAGTTTCGCATCCTTGCCCCGAAAGATAGTAGAACCGTAGTCCAAAGATGGCATTAACTTTGCTCTCATGACCTTCAGCAAGTGATCGTAATTAGAACATACTAACTTATCCCTCAGTTTTCTAAAGGCAAATGCGAGCGAAGCACCCTTTGCTTCAAGATTATTAAAATGCTGCCTGAATGATAAACCATCATCGAAGGTGATTCCCAAATATTTGTATGACTTTACACGTTCGATAACCAAACCATTAATATTCCATTCTTTTACTCCCAATTTACCTTTTCCCACTGTCATAATTTTAGTTTTTTTTGTATTTATTGATAGTCCATTTTGTGTAACATATATATTGAAAGAGTCGATTAATCTTTTCAACCCTATAACAGTTTGGCTTAATAAAATGGTGTCATCTGCATATTGTAAATATTTAATCTCTTTTTCCGACACAAAAGGGGAATGAGAGTTAACATTATTAAAATGGGCTGGGAGATCAGACATAAAAAGATTAAAAAGGCAAGGAGCCAGGACACATCCTTGTTTTAAGCCTACTTTAGCTTCTAGGCGATGGGTCGTATGTCTTCCGTCGCCAACTTTGATCTGTACCCAAGTATAAGAGTATAATAATTTAATCACTTTTAAAAGTGTTTCAGATATACCCCAATTAATTAACTTTGACCAAAGAACATTTTGGGGCACAGAATCAAAAGCGGCTTTTAAATCTATGAAACAAATATACAATTTTTGTTTCCTACACTTGGCTCTTTCGCCTAATAATGTCAATAAAATCAAATTAGTATAAGTTGATTCTCCTTTTCTAAAACCAGTTTGTAAATTTGGAATAAAATCCTCTGTTATAGCCCATGATTCCAATTCATCCAGTAGACAACTAGCAAATATTTTTGCATCTACATCTGTTAATGTTATTAAGCGATAGTTTGCGGGATTATCCCGGGGGCCACTTTTATAAATTGGTTGGATAGTACTTCCCTGCCATGATTCCGGAATAAGGCCTGTTATAAGCACATCATTAAACAGGAGCGTTAATAACTCTGGCCAGTTCTTTATCTTAGCCTTAAAAATGGCATTTGGAATACCATTCGGTCCAGGCGCTCCATTAGATTTAATCTTATTTATTATTTTCTTTACTTTATCAACAGTCCATGGCTCAATATCAATAAAACTTAATGAATCATAAGCAATAGGGTGTGACCCCTATCTACTATCTCAGATTGATAATGATGTAGATTACATTTACCTTCATCACACTGTGGGCATTGAGAAACAGTTTTCAAATTATTATAAAAGTTTACCCAACTTAATTCATCAATATTGACACTATTACTTCTATGATTACCATTTTCAAGGTTATTAATAATACCCCAAAATAGCCGCGCATCATTAGACTTGCATGCACAATGTAATTTAGACCACGTTTCTTCATAATATGCCTGTTTAGCCTTCCAAATTTCGTGCTTATAACCCTTTTTCAGATCTCTAATTTGTAAGGATATCAAAAAATATGATGACCCTTTTGCTTTCCTATATAGTAATCTTATTTTTTTATTAAGGCTTCTTTTAAGATATAATAAGCGTTCAGAAAACCACCCTTGATTCTTAGGATTTAAAATTAAACCTCCAGAAGGTTTCTGGTTAGAAAATTTAACCAAAAGCGCATCACATAAAGCAGGCCAATGAGCAACCATAGATTTTCCCTCAACATTAGCAACCATGACATCCAAAATTAAGCATGAAAGAACTTCTAAAATTTCCTTCTCAGTTTTGTCATTCCTTATAGATTAAAAGGGGTAGACACCGATTTAAATATTCTGGATTCAGGCAGATAATCAAATGGAAAATTAAAAGAGATAACTTGCGGATTGTGATCACTCTCAATCCTAGGAACTATCTCATAATTTTGGACTAAATTAAAAAGTTTCTCTGAAATTATTGTATAATCAATTATTGAGGTACTACCCATTTTATTAAATGTCGGTATATGATCTCCATCCTGCATAATCTTTAAGTCATATTTTATAAAATCACAATTTATCCATTGGGATAAAAGTTCTGAATGAATTACCCGATTTTTATACGAAACAAGATGCATATTAAAATCCCCGGAAATGATAATCATTGAATCCAAGTGATCAAAATAAAGCACTTTCACCATTTCCCATAAATAGGTAAGTTGCATGGATCTAAGCTTTTTTTTCGAACTCATATAAACATTTAAAAAAATAAGTGATTGTCTAGCAATTAATTTAACACACTGTATCCATTTTACTTGAAAATCAATCTCAAAATGTTTAACATCAAGACTCAAAGAAACATAAATAGAGAGACCACCACTTGGGCGGCCCCTAGAGGCCTCACAAATTGCCACATTCATATATTCAAAATAACCAATCAGCGGTTCACTACAAATATTCCATGTTTCTTGCAAAATTAGAATATCAAAAGATTTTAAAAAGCAAATGACATTCGAATCCTCAAGAAATGTTTTAAAACCGTTCGTATTCCAGGAACAAATTTTAAAAGAGTTTAATGCACTATTTTGAAAAGGCATGCATCAATCTATTTTCACAGAATTTACATTTGTTAATATTGACGGAAGCCAACTCCAATCCTGAACCAGATTGGTGACTTTCTTTAATTCTTCACAAATTCGTGAACCTGGTTGACAGCTCCTGATTTTAATACCGCACGACACATTTAAGTCCATTGATGGACCTGAAGCACCTTTCAATACTCTAACATGTGATGCCGTGGTTATTTTTAAAGATATTGCAAGTCTTAAGAGTTCCATTATCTTGCAGGTGAATCAGGCTGAGAACCATTCTTAGTATCCTCTATTTTCTTATGCTTGGGGAACTTTGTTCCTTCTAATACATAGTGACCATTATCCTTCTTCTTCACTCCATACTCCGGTTCTGCTTCCTTCTGGGTGCAGATCCATCACGTTCACATCAATTTCATGTAAGTCACCTTCCAAGCAAACTGGCTGTTTTAAAATGCTTGGTAAAAACCAGCTTAACGATGCTCTGCTAAGAAATGCAATGGCGCTCTAAATTATAAACTGAGGAGCAATGATGTTTGCTTAACAGTCGAAGGCTGTGAAGAGACAGAAACAGATCGCTCACATGAAATCGAGTCTCAACAATTTATTTAATGGTTTGAATGGTCCTGCTGCGTGCAGGGGGCTGCTTTAGCAGGTGTTGCTGACTCTTGGTGCATTTATTGGGATCTACGTCCTCCTTTGCAATACTGTGGTGATGGTCAAGAAGCAGTGCATACTAAGGGGCTTATTTACAAGGCCCTTGCACCACTTTTGCGTCATTTTTAATATGGAAAAAGTGACGCAAAAGTGGCGCAAGGGGCTTGTAAATCTGCCCCTAAGTTTTGAAGTGTGTTGTACGTCAGGATTACGTGATGTACTAAGGCATAAACTATGTCTTCATTCAGTCCAGAACCTTTAGCTAGCACCTCATTCTACCCTTCTTAGAGTACCCGCCAAAACATGGTCTAATGGTTCGAAAGGAAAATGCAACCGTTGGATCTGAGGGCAGTTCCCACTGGGTTTGAGTTGCAAGAGGTGGAAAAACAAGTCAGAAATGTTTTTCCCAATGGTTACTACTACTTTGGAGTGAAATCTAATATATTGCTTTTATTCAGTTCTCAAAGAAATGTTGGAGTAAGCAAATGAGTAGAATGTAAACATATAGAAACCTAAACAGGTGGAAAAGTGTGCATTATAAAATTAGCCACAAATGAACCTTGTCTCTGCATACCCTTTCAGATTACTCCTGAAAAGTTCCCGGGGGTAAATCTACTTGTAAGATGTAAATGAGTACCTACAAAACTAGAGGAAACGTTATGTTCTCCTACTATTGTAGGCAGGACATGTGTGTAATACCCTCCATTGAACCTTATACAAAATTTCCCTTTGCAGAAATGTAATTATAGTAGAGGAACTTCCTTATGGACAAATATTATGTGCGAGGGTTAACATGTGGCAATCCCGAATCTGTGTATCAGGACTGGGACTTTTCCCCTTCAAATTCTGTATGTATGTAGCTGGGGTAGAATTAGGTGTGGAAATAATTTAGTGGATAGAAGCCTCTGTGGACAGCTGAGTTTGCAGGCTGTTTTAGTCATCACATTTCCACGTCTATATTGTGCTACTAAGCAAGGGATCACGAATCTCCATTTCTGGTGTCACAACCAATCAGACAAGTTTTTCTTTCGCAAGCTGTGGGATCCGTGACCTGAAATATATTAAATGAAGGTCATCCACACTAATCTACGAGTTTAAATAGTCTAAAACAAAAAGGAATACATATTTTTTTAAATATCTTTATTGGCATTTTTTTTATTTCAGTACAGATACAGATGAGGTTTTCAAGAGGCAAAAACAGGACCATGTTTACATTTCCGTTCAGAGGCAATAATATGTATAACAGTGATATACAGCCCAGTATGGAGGTCATTTCAGTTCCCTCTTGTTTCAAGTGACTTCCCTCCCAACTCCCCTCCCCTCCTTCGGCTATCCTGTGGCTATAAGGGCCTCCTGCGAGTCTTCCACCAAGACAAAAAGGAATATTTAACCACAAGTTTATATTCTGACCAAACACAAAAAGAACATCTTGTGCTCCTGTGTTTTGTAATCATCGTCTCTTTCACAAAGCATCAGTAATATGTACTTGATCTGTAGATAGGAATTTGATGTGGAACTTTTGGATAGAGAGAGTGTGGTAGGGAGACCAGTTTGTTGAGTTAGGTGATAAAAATTCTTCTTTTCAAAGATGAAATTCTGAACATACATAGTAAAAAAAGCAGTGGGGCTAAAATACAACCCTGACGAACCCCTTTGTCAATTTTAAAGTGCTTTGTGCATTTACCATCTTGGTTGACTCTGACCCTTGCATAAAGATCCTTGTGAAGATCTGCTAAAAAGTAGACTAGACAGCCGTCCATTCCCATGTCTATCAATATTGACTATAACTTTGTTCTATTTACTAGGTCAAAGGTTGAAGACAGGTCCATTAAGGCCAGCTGCAGCGTACCTTGACTGTATATTTCTCTGCCAAAAGGTCCAGGTTTAGGCATTGATCTATTGTACTTCTACCTTTTCTAAAACTATATTGGCAATCTATCAAAATTCCAGAATCGTCCAACCAATCGGAAAGTTTATTTAAAATAAGTCTACCTAAAATTTTCACCACTGAATCAATCAAGGAAATAGGTCTATAACAAACTGGGTCACCTCTCTGCCCCTTTTTTAAATACTGGAATTCCCAAACTACAAAGATACAATTAATTAAACAGGCCTGCACTGTATGTTTCTATGTATGGTGGCTCTGTAGTAAATACAGCATGGCCCAACTGTGTTATACAAAGAGTAAGTATTAACTGGATGGCAGGTCAGTGCCTTTGGATTGCTGGTAAAACTTGATGAATGATTTTATTGGGTGGAGCCAGTTAAATGTCAGGTCATTGTATAGGGTAGCAGGCTAAGGTCATGGTCTTTCATGTGACAGATGAGTGCCTCAGAGAATGGTTTAAGGTGTCAGGTTAGAAGCGGGCTCTCCAACCTCTCTATATTAGGAGCCACTTATGTTCAATGAAAATTATCCAGTGACGGCTGGCATGTACAAAGGGTAAAAGGGTGTGTGGGCACAAAAAAAGACAATTAAATCTAATAGACTTACCTTCCTGGCTTGCTGTGTGACGTCCTCCTCGCTCGGTTCTTCTCTCCTCGAGGCAGGCTGAAACGCGGGACCCAGCCAGCTCCCCTAACCAATCCTGGCTCTGCTCTCACAAGCATGAGAGAAGTGCCAGGATGGGAGAGAGAAGCCTCACTCAGCGCCCTCAAGAGCACTGGAGGCCTGCGTTTCTCTAACTAAGCTCTAAGACAGCTAGGTTGGAGGGGTTTAAAAAGCGCATGTCTGGCTGGCCGTCGCAAGAAGCCCGCAAAAGAGACATGGCATTTCAAACTTTAGCGCACAGCTCCCGGCTGCCACTCAGCAGCAATTTCCCAGGCCCGTCCTGACACTCAGTTCAGGACGGTTTGCTAAAAAATAAAATGGTAATAAATAGACTTTATTACCAGTTTATTTTTCAGCTTTGGGGCTTGTGAAGCGACACTTCTCCGCTCAAATGGAGAACGCCCCGGAAATTATCATGAGATACTAACGAGCTACCAATATTAGATTTGTTTTAATGACCACATTAGACAATGTAATATTAGTGCCCGGCATATACAAAATTACCGGTAATAATCACCGCAGTGCATCAGGCATAGTTCCAACTATGGTGGTTTAAGTGCCCTAGTTGATGAGGTTTAAATGTGAAACTTGAGTGTTGTGATACATTCTTTCAGGAAATTGTGTTTTTTTTACGTCGTTTCTTTTTGTTTCTCAGCATATGCTTGTTGTTTGATGTCCTTTTCATCGCCCACTCCACTGTTCATATACCCCACGTTCCGCTCTTTATGCTGACCTTTGGCGTGTATTTGTCTTTGCAGACACACTTTGACATTGTGATAAAACATTATTAAGGGGGGCCTGAAAAGGGAAATGACAGCACCTATTTGTTGGAAAAGAACGGCATGTAAGTCAATGAAAATACAAACTGTGGAAAATTAAAAATGGAACAAATTAAAATACCTGAATTACAACATCAGAAATGATTATATTTCTTGAATCCCAAATAAAATACATAATAGAAGGATAAAAATAGGGATACACATTCTTCCGTCCTTCGTTTGATTCGGGAAATGACGTGGACACTGAAACTTTACAGTGTGAACTCACCAAAGACAAGGAGCGTGAGGGGTATTTTATATGCGTGTGTGCGCATATTAATGCAAATATATCTGCTGAACAACTTGCATTAGGGATGCCATGCTTGTCTACACATATCGGTTACTAATCAGTGCTACAAAACTCTAAATTTATCATTTGAAAGGGCATTTTTCATTCTAACTCTGAATATCTGTAGTCATGCCTGATTACCTAACATCAATACTCACATCCTCATAGACTTAAACATGAGTTCACCAATAACATCATCAATATTACCCCGGTTATAATCATATATAAGAACCACACTCAACAACTAGATGTCTGCAGTACTTCTGTCAGCAACTAGATGTCCTCAGAGGAATTATAGAACGAGGAAAGGATGCAGCTGCTTCAGTCACATGTTATTGGTATCAGAGCAGACTTTAAACAGAGATGTAATCCTTCAGGCCCACTGTCAGCAACCAGATGCCCTCACGGACAGTGGCTAACGAAGGCAGTTTACTATAGTTCCACTTCACGTCATTAGAGACCTCATCCACTAGATGCAGGTTTGGCGTGTAGGACATGTGGAGAAAAATGTTAGATTTTTTTAATTATGAAAAATGGCAGAAGCTGTAGTTTTTAAAGGGTATTCAAATGCATGAAATGCTTTCTGCACAGGGAAATATAATGCCAAACTTTTTCTGTTCCTGAAGAGCAGCCCCTTCAAATGTAGCAGTGTACCAGTGTGGGAGTGAGAGGCAAATCTAGAAGGCAAAATGTGTTTCTCTATTTGGTGTTTCTTTTCTTTTCTTTGGGTAGGCTTGATAGAACATAATGCAAGAAGAATGTTTTAGAGGGGAAAACAAAATAATCACGTGGTTGCTATTATGGCCTCTGAGTTCTTCTCCTTCCAATGGTAATCTCCAATGGTAATCTTCCTCTTCGTTTCTTTGTTTTAGGACCGGGCTTCCATGGTGTGTCGTCCCCGGTTTGCCAGGAGAAAAGACACGAAGAGCAAGGTAAGTGAAAAGGTCTGGTGTATTTTGTTTAGGAGGGATAGAGACCATCAAAAACAACCAGGGGTGTTAGGATAAAGCTTCTTCTAGTGAGAATTATAAATCGTCCCCCCCTTTCTATTTGGTTTTCTAATTACTCATATTCTGGATCTCATGTTTTAATTACTGAGATTTTGGGGAAAGGGAAGTGCACAAGAAAATCATGTGAAATCGTGCTTTGCCTATTTTATCATCAACTCTTTATGGTTTGAAGCTGACTGCGCCCTTCATGCTATTTGTCTTCTTAAATGCTCTTACTATCTTTTGATAGATTGGTCTTCCTCTCATGCCTACTCTCAGGTTTCATTTTCATCAGGGACAACCCTGTTTAGGTCGAGCATTCAAGACTTCTTGTATATACTTTAGTATATACTTATATGTGTATGTACTTTGTGGGCTCTGGAGATCAGCCCTAGGACTTGTCTGCTTCCACTTAAGGACTTTTTTCTGTTCAATTGCCTCTATTTAACTGTCTTGATACAAAACGACCAGCAGAGGTCAGTAAAATACCAGAATTGATTTCTGCTGAGTGACTTTTTTTTCTTTTTTTTCTGGCAACTGCCTCCATTTAACCTTCTTGATAGAAAGTCAGTAAAATACCAGAATCACTTAGCATTCTCTAGATTCCAGTCCATAGAAATTGTCTTCCACGAGCACCCATAGACAATACAATTTTTTTCAAATCTTGTATTTTCAGTGATATGACCACAGAAGGCCCTGACTTTATATAAAAAACAGAGCTTTGGATTATACCATTTCCCGCTGAAAGGCAATATTTCTCTTCATGTGTTCCCATACCTGGTGTGTCACACAGTTTGGTGCTTACTTTCCCTCCATGTTAAAGAACATGAGATGTTTCAGCACTCAGGCTAATGTGCTGCATAGCTAAATACATATAAGGTCCCAAAGGCGAGACCGATTGCATTGCAAATGCTTGTTCCCTTTTTGGTGCCTTCTATTCACAACAGATATAGAAAAGGAAAGAAAAACAACTAGAACTTAAATGAAAGAAAAATGGTCCTAAAAACAAATTCTCTAGACAGGGTCGTTTTTTCTGGACACCACTATTCTAGTGATTGGAACAGTGCCTTCTTCTGGCCCCTCAATCCCTACTTGTTTCGGTTCGCCCCTGTTGAACTTGGCCCTTTTTGCAGGGTCATCCCTGAACTCTTTGCCTTCCTCCTGGATTTTGTCTGACCTGTTTTTGTTGGTTTTATGACTCGGGGCACTTTACCACTGCTGATCAGTGCTAAAGTGCTTATGTTCTCCCTAATATAAATTAATGTATGGATTAGTGACTCCATGATTGGCTAGTTTGGTTTACATGTCAGACCCTAGCACAGTACACCGAGTGTGCCCAGGGCTTGTAAACCAAATGCTGCTGGTGGGCTTCCAGCACTGGTTGTGCCACCCAGAGAAGCAGCCTGTAACAGTATGTCTCAGGTCTGCCACTGCAGAGCCTATGTGCAGTCTGGTACTGCCAAGTTGACTGGGCAAGTGCACCCACTTGCCAGTCCCTAAACCTTCCCTTTTCTGCATATTAGTCACCCCTATGGTAGGCCCAAGGGCAGGGTGCATTATTGGTAAAAGGTATGACATGCCCTGATGTGTGTGACATGTCCTAATAGTGAATTACAGGCATTTTCATGTTTCACTATTGCAAGGCTACCTGTTCCCCATAGGTCAGAATGGGCAGTTTGATTATTACATCTTATAATCCTAACTGACTCAGGGAACTAGGTAGAAATTCGAGTTTAGTATGCCTGAACTCAGAATGATAAAATACATCTTTTAGTGAAGGTGGTTTTTACATTCTGTGTTTGAAAATACCACTTTTAGAAAGTAGGTATTTTCTTGCCTAACTATCCAAGCCTGCCTCTGCTAGGTTGTGTATTCCATGTCTGGAGTTTGAGTGACAGGGGCTGAGGGATTCCAGGAGACAAGGTGAGTCAGCACAGGGCTGAATAAAGAGATCTGCATGTAGATGGGTGGGAGGAGTTGTACCTGGGACCTGAATAGGGCTGTGCCTTCCCTCCACAATGCTGGCTCCACCTCCTGTGGTGCATCTGATGTCCCTGCCCTGCACTGTGAAAGGAAAGAAGGAGTCATGGAAACAGAGTGCTCCAGGACTGGCCAGAACTGGTTTGGACTAGGCAAAGGCCTATTTTCCTTCAGAGAACAAAATGTATAAAAACGAGGACCCAGACCCCAGACCCCAGCACCTAGATTACTTTTCTGAAACAAGAAGAAACCTTTGCTGATTAGGGGAACCAGAGGAACTGAGTAGAGACTATCCTTAACTGAGTGCTGCTGTTTGGGGGATTGGCCTGCAGTGGTTGCCTGACTGCCAAAGAAAGGAGAAAGGAACTTTGTGTGTACTTTATTCAACTTGTGAAGGATCTCCAAGGGCTTGAGAAAGAGTTTGCCTCCTGCTGAAGTCTCAGGGACAACAGACCTCACCCACCAGCTTCCCAAGAGTTCTTTGGAAGTGCCTGCAGTTGTGTTGGGCTTTTTGAGGAACTGCGTGCCGCAAGGAGTTGGAAGCGCGACGCACGAAGAAAAAGCATGTCGCCGTACTGCCGCTGGTGCTTCACCTCGCATCACCGGAGAAGAGGATCGACGTCGCATCAGACGCCACCGCATCATCGGAGAAGCGTGTCACAGCATCGCTGGGAAAGCGTGTCACCGCTGCAGTTGTCGACTCATTGCCGAAGCACATCGCATCACCGGAGAAGAGGATCGACGTCACCTCAGATGCCACTGCATCACCGGGAAGCGTGTCGCAGGGGCTGTCGCAGCTCAGAAGTATCGTTGAGTCGCCGCACGGCCATCAGGCGTGCACACATCGTGTCGCATCAAGAAGAAGACGTCATCATTGTTTCATTGCTCCGGATCTTCATCGCATCACGGCGTTGCGGGCCGAATCGCCAGGGAAGCGCAGTAAGAAACTGACGCATCACCTCCCCTCACAGAGCAGAACCGACGCATCCTCTACGCATCAGTAGGGACCCGACGCATCACCGTTCTTGCATGTAAGGAACCGACGCTAATGATTGATAAAACTTCTCACAGATATTAAAGGTATTTCTAAGGCTGCAGTACAACTTTTAACAACAGGTGCCCTTATTGACAAACATTTTGAATTTCAACTATCAGGAAACAGATGTCACAAAGTACAAGGTGGCGGTCCTTCAGAAATGCCATCAACAATATTTCTGGTGCTGTCACAAGTGATGCCAGTCATTATGCCATTTGTAATGTGTGATGTCATGAGAAGTCGAATTGGGGTGAAATGATTATATACCTATCCATAACTAGGAAATTGAGGGATTTATCATAATTTAGATCATGACTATAATGACCATTTTCAGTGAATTTCGACTTTAATTACAATTTTTCCAGAGAAACGGGGTTTAATCAAGTAGATATATAATATTAATTACAATATTTTTGTTTTTATGCAGCACCTTCTGCTGTTTCAAAGTAGTGTAATTATAGGTGTGAAAATTAGCCATTTTAATAGAACTTAGTTTACTGATCTGGGAAGCATTACAGGCTCGGTGGGCCATGCTTGGATTCGAACTCTTTACCTGCAATTACACATATCTTTGCAGTGGCCCCTTAGACGGCCTACAAGCTTAGTAACCTTTCTCACGAGAAAACAATAGTGTGCCTTAATAAAGATTTTTCAGTGCTTTTCAGGTTCTAGTAAAATATTTCAAATAAAATATTTTAATAATTAGTCAGAATTTAGCAGCATGTCTACACCCAGAACCTGCCGGGCAAGGCCTTTGCACTAAAGCACCCAACAGGTACTGTTTGTGGCCACACGTAGTGTGCACCGGACCCGCTACCTACTGGGCATATTATCGGGCCATCCAGATGGTGTGGCAGAGTCTCATGAACTATAGCCAGTACTCTAACTCCAGTATTGGCAGGGATTATCTATACTGTGCCCAGCAAGAACTGGCAGCAGTGCATGACCAAGCACACACCGTGTCCTTGTACCCCCTATGGCGCAAGCTTTACAATGTGATGCATCTACCTAGATGCGTCACGTTGTAAATGGGGCACAACATGGCGCAGGGTTTACGCCGCCGCTGCGTCACAAAAGTGACGCAACGGCGGCGTAAAAGTGGCGCAAGTCCGATATAAATCTGCCCCCTAGTTCTTTTCCCAGAAACCCAGGAATACCAAGTTGCTAGGGGGCAGATTTGTATCGGACTTGCGCCACTTTTACGCCGCCGTTCCGTCACTTTTGTGACGCAGCGGCGGCATAAAGCCTGCGCCATGTTGCGTCCCATTTACAACGTGACGCATCTAGGGAGATGCGTCACGTTGTAAAGCTTGCGCAACATGTGGGCGTACCTGCACAGGGGGGAGGGTGTTCCGGCACAGGAACGCCTCCGAAAAGTGGCTAAGTGAAATCTACAAGATTTCACTCAGTCACTTTTCCGGCCATGCTACGTCAAAACCCTGCGCCTGCTTGAAGCAGGCATAAGGATTGACGCAGCATTGTAACGATAGGGCACCCCCGAGCCTTGCTGGAGCTGCGTCGCGCTTGCGACGCAACTCCAGCAATGCGCCAACCTTCCGCTATCAGATGCGTCACGCATCTGTTTATCCTTGCGCCACGATGCGCTGCATTGTAAATGCGGCGCATCTATTGTGGCGCAAGGGTAAACTTTCGTGACGCATCTTTCCTGGCGCATCCCTGCTGATTTGCAGGGATGCGCCAGGAAACATAAATCTGCCCCCTGGTTTTTTGTTCTCAGTTATAAAAATAAGCAGCAGGTTCATCCGACGAGGTCTCTGATGGGGGACGAGGAATAAAGCCAGAACCAGGGATTGTTCCAGGCACCGATTGATCCTTAAATGAGGAGATTAATGGCCTCCCTGGAAGACTGAGGCAAGATGCGAAATGTTCCAGCCTCTAAGACCTCAGGTGCCCTTTGTGGCTTATTCCCGGGATTAATAAATTGGTATTTGATGCTGTACTAATGCATGGAAACTTCTAAATCAGTCTTGAAGGCCCCACGGAGGCAAACGGAATAGATTTGTTCTGTTTTTGTATGATTTTGTGCTGGACTTCACACTGTGAGGAATAATGGACGCAAAGCTGCGATTAATTATTACATTCTTACGACCTTGCATAATATAATCGCTTCTGAGAGTCGACACATTTTGTCTACATACCTTCACAACAATAAACCTCAGTCTCGAGCCAGGGCATGCCAGGATAATGTTCTGTGTAACTAATTTATCGGGTTAAATGCTTCTGGAATGTCCTGGCTGTCGTTAAAGCCAGCATGTTTAGGCTTGCTTTGTGTAGTTATTGTTTATGAGACGTCTGCAACCAATACAAAATTGTAAGTTTTCATTTTTTTTCTAAGTTTACATTTTTTGATCTATGCATCTGTCTCTTGATTAATCATACTCTGATCTCTTTCAAGACTGCCAACCCTCTCAAGTCATGGAGACAACCTTCAAGCTGTCTTATTCATTCACCCATGCACAGCGCCTTCTTGTACACTGAAGTCCTTTGTATCTCCACCGCACCCCTCTAAATTTACTCCAACATTGTTCCTGTGAATTAATTCATTCATTTAACCTTTAATGTAGCCAGCCATCCATGCTACTCACTTATCTATTCATCCATTGATGCTCTCACACATCTATCCATTCATCCAACCATTGACTGATTGTCACAGTCAACAACAACAACAACAACAACAAACTTTATTCGGTTCTTTCAAATTAAACCATAAAAGGCATACAAACATCAATAAAACTCCACCTATATATAGAGTATTCCAAAAAGATAATAAACAGAAAAGAAAAAGAAGCACATACTGACAAAATGAATAACAACTTGATCTCAGCCTGATGGCAGCCCTTAAAAAATTGAGGGGCATATTCACAAGAAACTATCGCAGAGTCAACGGCACTTTATCGCAGCCAAAGTTTCAATAAATCCATCGCCCCATTCACAAGCTGGTGTTAACAGCCCATAGCACCAGTTTACCCGCGATAGCAGCCGCAAAAAACATCGCCACAGAGGACCCGCACAACTATTGCTAATGAGATTCAGAGTGGGCGTTCCCGTGCCAAAATCTGCGACATCACACCACAACATTCTCAACGACCAGCCACATCGGCGATAAAAACACAAAACAGGCGAAAAGGCGCGTTAGCACCAGGAAATCTACACCTGCTCTGACCTGGTGTAAAGTCAGACAGCAGCCTGCACAACAAAAGGGAGACCAGCCCAGGGCCACACCCGAAGGGCAACAGAAGGCATGGAGCCACCCATCATGCGGCCCGACACCCAAGAGGGCCACAACACCCACCGACACCAACCCCAGGATCACCCCTCCCTGGCATCCCTCGACCAAAGACATGCCACATCAGCTACACCTAAACATGCACTAAATAATCTACCTGACGTCGCACAATCACAACTGTCGACACAGAAAAGAGCAGCACACATTCACTTTCGAAGCTTTATTAAAATGAACACTGAAATGTAATGAAGAGACATGGCCGCTCCGTAGGTCCCAGCCTGCAAGACAAAAATCATGATAAGAAGGTGTGTCCTCCGCACATCAAAGGACAGAGAGAAGGGGAGAGAGAGGAAGAGAGGGAGAGAGAGAGAAGAAGAAGAGAGGGGGAGAGAGAGAGTGAAGAAGAGAGAGGGAGAGAGAGAGAGAGAGAGAGAGAAGAAGAGAGGGGGAGAGAGAGAAGAAGAGAGGGGGAGAGAGAGAGAGTGAAGAAGAGAGGGGTAGAGAGAGAGAGAAGAGAGGGGGAGAGAGAGAAAAAGAGAGGGGGAGAGAGAGACAGTGCCACCCTTGCGTACCCAGGCCACACTGCTCACCTGCTGCCACCGGTGTGTCTCCAACCACGTGCAGGTATGTATTGCTATTCACCAGGTCACACATCTGAGTCAGAGCCGCCAGCTGAAACAGAGTCCAGATACATGACTGGCACAGTACACACACCTGCATAAGACAACATTGCCTGCCTGCCCATGCACACCCAGGCAGAGGCCCCCCCAACCCTTCCCACCAACCATCGGAGGATGCCCGCCCATGCACACCCAGGCATAGGCAATCCAATCCCTCCCGCTGCCATGGGAGCATGCCCGCCCATGCACACCCAGTCCTCACTGCTATCCGCCACCAGTGCGTAGACAGAAGGTCCCACCACGTGCTGCTGCAAGCCACAAGCTCGGTGCCCGCGAACATTTCAACCTCCACACCATGCAGCCACGCTCCGCAGGGCAACAGGTGTCATCTGTGGTGCTGGGTCTTGATTACTCCATGGCAAAGGACATTCCAGTGCACCCGGCACCATTGCAGGCTGCACACCCGCTCAGCCCAAAGGGTGCCACTAACTCTGGGATCCCGGAAGCGACGCCATGTGGCGGTAGGCCCACGCTGCCCACTGGCTCTGGCCTACACTGCGGTCCAGCAGGGCACACACAACCTGAGCTGTCCGGACCGCCGGGACGGGGCATCATCGCATGCTGCACACCCGCTCAGCAGCTTAAGGTGCCACTGACTCAGTGCACCCAAAGTCACCGTCCGGTGGCGGGGTACCAGGGCCGGCCACAATGCTCCGAGTGCCATTAACCCTGTGCAACCCCAGTCAGCTCCACGTGGTGGCAGGCCCATGCCGGCCGCAAGGCTTTGGGTGCCACTAACCCTGTGCAAGCCCAGTCAGTGCCACGTGGCGGTAGGCCCGTGTCATGCGCCAGGAATCAGATGCCACCAACCCTGTGCACAACAACTCATGGGCCCTTTATGAATGCAAAGCGTGGAACTGCCGTCATCTAGTCACCACCAGAAGCGGGGAATGTGACATCATCGGCCCCTTATGTTGGCAGAGTCACATGGCCAGTGATGCCTGTCCCAGATGGGTGTGGTGTATGTGCAAACCTGTCCTCAGGGAGTGACTGTGACATGCTGACGACTAGACCAGTGACCTGCACACTACCAGCGAGTACGCCTGCGACGGGTAGCAATGAGGGCCCCCCTCGGAGCGTAAGCGGAGTGGTCTGGCCTGCCGTACGCCGGACCAGCGCAGGGCTTGCAACAATGACTCGTGGGCTCGGGCGTGGTCCAGTCCATGTCCGGACAAGGAAGTGACTGATGCGTGTGTCCCTGTTGTAGTGTTCACGGGACCAGATACACAAAATGCAATGCCGCACCCTCTGACTCGCATCCCACAAGATGAACATCATTGACGCAAGGGAAGGCACTGTCCCCACATTCATCCACACATCCATACCTGAATGATGTAAGACATGACACAGCAGTGCGTCACTGGATGTTTATTTGCACATCCAGTGCAGTTATGCAGCTGGAGTGGTACAGGACAATGCCGAGCACATTACACAATATGGGCCCGTGGAGGGCCAGCCAGAGTCCATACGGGGATGACATGTACTGCGGAAGAGGAAGGGTACAGTCCGCAGTCTGTCCGCCATGTCATTGGTCGTCGAACAGGATGTGGCAGTCCATGTGACTGTCCAAGGTGAGTGCATCGGAGTGTATCGGGGGTCAGTGGAAGATCATGAGGCCGTATGCGGCACCAAGCAGAAACAGGCCAGGTGGCGGAAATTAATGCTAGTGCCTCCTGATCACAAAGCCATCCACGTCCTCATCCCCAGATGTGTGCCCTGCCACCCCTGTGGGTGTTGCAGTCCCGGCTGCAGCACTGTGTGCCACTGACACATCAGGGGCCTGGGTGGATACGTCTGCCGCATTGTGAGGCACTGACACACCAGGGGGCGGGAATGTGGATGATGTGGGGGCAGCAGCATTCATCAGCGCCACGTTTTGTGATGGCAATGCCGTGATGGATGTCTGCAGCGCATGTTAGATCCCAGCTACATTCCGATGATGTGCAGCGGTGGCTGCCATCGTATCCGCCTCCATACGCACCATGTCCTCCATGAGCCTCTGCATGTGTGCCAGCTCACAGCTGGTATCGCTGGAGCCACTCTGAGCGGACAGCTGTTCTACTCTCTGCGTCATGACACCAGCGATGTCAGTCAGGGCTCGTTGGAGACCATGGGGCGGACATAGACACCCAAGGATGGCATCCAGTTTGGCAGCAATGAGTTCAAACCCCACCCGCACCTGCTCAGCCGTCTCCCCCTGGCCCTCCAGCACACGGCGTTGGAAGGCCATTTGTTGTTCCTGGGGGACTTGGGAGGGTGCCGGGGCTGTGAGTGCCTCCTGCTGGGTGGTTTGGGTGGTGGGTGGGGTCTCTTCGATGTAGCTGGCCTGCCCTGATCCTGGAGGTGAGTTGCGAATGAGGTCAATGATGTCTAGGAGGGCTTGTGCGTCGATGCTGGTGTTGTCCTCCTCGTCATCAGTGAAGAGTGGCTGGGTCTGCTCTGCAGGATGTGTTGACGTTGCCCCTGCGATGTGAAGGGGAGATGGTGTATTACAATGTGTCCACATGTATGTAGCCGCATGGTACAGGTTGACATTCTGACAGCATGGCATTGTACATTGTGACAGTCTGTGGGCCTGGGCGAGGTGCCAGAGTCATTGTGGGTGTGTACTGTGCCCTGCTTGATTGTGCATGTGTGCCATCGTGGTCATCTCCACCCATCCCCCCAGTAGCTGGTGGTCACTCACCCTGTTGCGGGTGTGTTGTGTCCTGTCGAGCAGTGTCCGGTCCCCCCGACTCCGGCCACAGTATCCACACTGATGACTGTCGACACCAGCTCCTCCATGTCATCCAGCACGAGCTGTGGCACTGGGCGTCCACCTCCAGTCTGCATTGCTGCCTTCTGGTTGGCTGCGAGTTTCTCCTTGGTCTTCCGCTTGGTGTCATTCCATCGCCTCTTTACCTCGTTCATTGTCCGCTTGTGCTCTCCGACGGCATTCACCTTGTCGACGATGTCCCGCCATGTTCCAGTTTTGGTGCCCAATGACACATTGGAGGTGACGAAGAGTTGTTGATGGTGTTCCATGACCTCAGTGACTATGATCCTGTTCGCCTGCGGACTAAACTTCGTCCTCCTCGTCTTCTTGTCCCTGCCCTTCCCTGTCCCCGATGTCCCGGGCTGGTCGTCCGGGGTGCTTGTGGGGTTGCGCTCATCCTCTGCGCCTGCTCCGGCTGCCTCCATGGTGCTTGGGTTTAGGTCAGTTTGGGTGTGCGTGTTTTTTCTACTTTTATGGTGATTTTTTTGGCCTGCCAGGTGAGTGTTGCAGGCCTGGCGCTGCTTATCGCTGATTTCCTCATCGCACTTTAGCCCATTGTGCGTGTTTTGTTGTTGTGGTCTGTGTTTTTATCTCGGTCATGGTGGTTGTATCGCGGACATTGTCCGCGGTGTCAGCGGACTATCGCAATGTACCGCCTTGTTGTGAATTTCACGTTGATACAAAGTTATTTTCCCGCGATGGGCTGCGATATTGGAAGTTGTGTTACGCTACTCTTACGGTAGTTATCACACGTTCTAGTGAATATAACCCTGAGAGTATACAAAATAGTTTTGTGAGATAAAAGTTGTAAAAAGATAGAAGCAGGTCCCACCTTTCTAAAACCAGCCTTTTTGAGAATTCAAATAATAAAAAACTTTCTAGAGACCTTGTAGAAACTGCAAAACATTTTTAAAAAGTGCATCATGTCCTGAGGAGACCGAATGTCGCAGCCACAGGGCATGAGGCACTGGCCTCTATGGGGGCCTCTAAGCTGTGCCAGCAGGTAATGGAAAAGATTGAACCTAAATCTGGTTAATAGAAAATGATCAGGATTACTTTTAATCCCCATAAGGTATTGTTCAGTGGTTTGTACAGTGTTTAATCCAATGTACATATGCACACTTGGCTTCTTCGGCTCTGTTGCTTCTCTGTCGCAGCAACGCCTACTAAAAAAACATTCCTTAGCCCAAGTAAGATCCTTCTTACATATACCCTCTGAATAGTCAAATAAATCCATCCTACCCAAGCCTTGAAGGCCGTCTTTTACATACTTTAGCCAACGTATGCGATTAACATTGTCGTGGGACAGGCAGTCCTTTAAGATATCCTTCTTTCTTGGCCCAAATCTTTAACTACAATGCTAGTGGGTGGAATGCCGGTTCATCAGACAGAAAGACCCGCCCCAACTCTTGGTGTACCGCTTACGACGAAGCACTTTGGCTTAAAGAAAGTGCCCTTCTCAGAAAGGTGTTTTCTATCACCTGCAGGGCCTCCAGCCCAGCATAACCCTAAATCTCACTTCCGTAGCTAGCCTTTGCAATACACTTGGCTCTATAAATCTTCAATAGAGCCCATATGGGTTTCCCTTTCACTCTACAGGCAAAATTAAAAACAGCTGCGGTCGCTCTGACCAGGTCTCCCTTCTTCCGGGTAATCATGGGGGACCAACTCAGTGCATTGTCAAACACTACTCTCAGATAACAAAAAACGTTTGTCTTTGGGATTGGCAGAGTTCCTATCTTAAAAGTGAAGTGCTGGGGTATACGAGGGCCCACCTGCATTACAAATGATTTACTGTCACCTGTATTACAAATGATTTACTGTGATTGACCATCAGATCCAGGTCTACCATGAAGAGGGCAAAGGTCTTTAACAAAAGTTGTAACCCCCTAGCTGTCCTCGCCATGAGGACAGCATCATCTGCACATAGGAGAACCGGCAAGCTATGCTTTCCCACCTATGGACAATCAGCTTGTACCTCCAAGAGGACTTTTTCAAGTGAATTGATATGTAAATTAAAAAGAAATGGGGCCAAGATGCACCCTTGGTGCACCCTTCTCCTAACATCGAACTTCCGGAATGGTCACAGGCACCTTGATCCACTCACCCATCCAAACAATCACATACACAAAAAGTGAAGAAGCACTTATTCTTATAAGCTAGACTAACTGTCTTTTATCAGTGCTTGATTTTTACCCAGCCGTCCTATGCCTCCTGTGATTTGTTGGACCAAATTAGTAACATTAAAGATGAGTTGTTAAGTTCCAGAATGCAAAGTGCTGCCAGTTTAGGTAGTCAAGCCTAAACTGACAAGCAGGTGCCCACAAGCAATCAATCAACAGTGGTTCAACTCCAGTTTTTGGTATCGCCTGCACAGCGCTTACGATGTGCTTGTAAATGTTCTTGTTTTATTATATCTCAAAAGGGAGCCCTTACCAGTTCTCAGTGACAAAGTACTGTTTTCATCCACTTTTGTGTGGAATTATTATTTTTTTGTTTACTTTCCCTGGCTGCACGCATTGAAACCGTGCCGCACATTTTGTTTATTTTCTCTGGCTCCACACATTGAAACCGTACTTTTGAAGATGTATCCGGCACTGCAACATTATTATTATTTCATTGCACATTTTGATTACTTTCTCTGCCTGCACACATTTTCTCATGGTACCCAGCATGGCTTTCGCCTTCCACAGTACACCTTAAACATCACAGGGCAGATTTACAAGAAAGTGACGCATCTATAGAGATGCGTCACTTTCCCTGCGCCAACATGCCAAATCCTTGCGTCACCATGGATGCAGCGTATTTACAATATGGCACACCATGGTGTAAGGATTGACAGATGCGTCAGAAATTCTGACGCATCTGTTGACGCAAAAGTCACGCATTGCTGGAGTCGTGTCGCAAGCACAACGCAACTCCAGCAATGCTCAGGGGCGCCCTTTGCCTAACATGCTGCGTCACTCCTTACGCCTGCTTCAAGCAGGCGCAGGGTTTTGACGCAGCATGGACGTAAAAGTGACTCCGTGAACTCTTGTAGATTTCACTGCATCACTTTTACTGGGCTTCCTGAGACGGAACGCCCACCCTGCGTACATTAAACCTGACGCTTCACAACGTGACACATCTCCCTAGATGCATCACGTTGTAAATGGGCCGCAACTTTTACGTTGCCGCTGCGTCACAAAAGTGATGCAACGATGGTGCAAAAGTGAAGCAAGGGGCTTGAAAATCTGCCCCCTCATATGTTGCTGTAGGCCACTTGCCACAGAGTGACCACAAATCATGGTCTATAATTCAAGGATTGTTAAAATATGGGATAAGATCTCTTCTCATGGAAATCCTGTCCACCTTCTAATGCTGTGCCTTTAATCATTGTTTACGACTTTGTGGAGGAGCTAATAGGTGCCTATTTAGCTGAAGATATCCTTCACATACCCCCACACGCAAAGCACCTGCACATTGAGGTGCCTGACAGTGTAGTGTGGCACACCACACCAATGCTCACACGTGCATAGCTGCAGGTTTTCTTAGGCACACGGGGAATGCAGATGTCAGGCTTCCCTCTGCCACTAGGTGCGAAAGAATACGCCTGTATGAGGCAAAGCCCCGTGCTGCCTGGGATCACAGACTCCTTCACATAGCAGAGCCCCAGCTCCTGTGTATGAATTCTAGTCAGATAGCGCAGGGGTGAGGGCACTCTGAATGATG
Source organism: Triturus cristatus (assembly GCF_964204655.1). Lineage (NCBI taxonomy): Eukaryota > Metazoa > Chordata > Amphibia > Caudata > Salamandridae > Triturus > Triturus cristatus. Next base: position 259,310,442 of record NC_140581.1, on the reverse strand, counting down.
ACGTGATGCTCAGTATCTCAATTCTGTGGGAGCAAAATCCAATGGACCACTGCCCTGAGAGGCTCTGTATCTGTTATTGATAGTGATGGCAGCTGAGGCAGAGGAAAATCCATCATCATGGGCCCATACTAAAATGCATCTGGTATGTCCACATGGGGGAGGGCAGATCCCCGCTGCTTGCATGGCGTTGCTTGGGAAACGAAGGACCCAGTACCTCCTCCAGGAGGGCTTTGGTAATGTCAAGTCTCCATTTCCTCCGCACACTATGGCCGGCAGCAGGTCTGGGCTGCGCCGGAGACGGTGCATGCAGTCCGCCTGTTTCTGTGCGAGCTGGCGGGATAACAGTGAGTCAGTGCACATTGGTATTAGAGGACAAGTTACATCAGTGCAAGAGGGAGTATTACAAGGAGGAGTCATGGAACACCATTTGAACCAATAGCCTCACTCTCACTAAAACACTCTCAATGTCCTTACGTCGCTATCTATGAGACCACCCTCACTCTAACTTTCTCGTGAACAAATGCTTGTTCTATCTGTCCAGCATCTCCCTTTCTCTCTCTGACAAGCTACACCTCAGCATTTCTAACCCTCTCTGTCTCCCATAGTCTCTCCTTTTTGGGTTTTTCCCCCGTCTCTCATTCACTGGTCACCTTTTTGTTGCTTATTGCAATATACTGGTGTTAAACCATTTCTATTGAGGTGCAACATGTACCCTGACAGTGTTAACAAGTGTAAAAATAAGACAGTAATGAAGTAATACCATCATGAAATATGCCACATAATTTGCGTTTTCTTACTGCATAAGTTATTCAACCCTGCAGTTTAATTTAGCCCTCCCCTGCCACATAATTCCAGTGGCCCTGGTTATCGGTTTGTGTATCACCAAGATAACATTTGTGTTTGCTGAAGAACTTGATGTTGTGATGACCCCCACAGTCTTATCCTCTCCCACTTGCTTTATTTGCACGTCTGAAAGGACTCCTGCTCTGTCCCAAACATCCTGAGAATCCAACCTCTAAGAAATGTCTCTCCACAATAGATTGTGGATTTTTCAAACTGATACTGGATCAATCGTGATTCAATCTATTTTCACTACTCTCTCAGTCATGCCACTTATTTTTTTTCTGCAGGAACATCTTATTGGATAGGTACTAAAAACTTTTTTCTTGCCAAGGTAAGGATTTATAATTGTTTTTCCATTCTGAAAATGCGTACAGTTTGTGGAGTGTAAAATAGGGAAGGCACCTTTCTTGTTTTTAAAGATCACTCTTTTATTTATTTTATTTATATACTTATTTTTTATTTTTTATTTATCTGTTATTAAATTTGTAAGGCGCGGCAGCTACCCAAAATATTTTATATTCCATTTACCACATCTCCTCCTGCCTTTCCAAGAGACGACTCACATGGGAGACCTAAGAAAAGACCATGACAGGAAAACAGGTGACCGCACCCAGTCAACACAGATATCAATTTCAAGCAGGTCTTTCTGCAGATTGTGTTTGCAAGATAAAAAAGAAATGCAATAGGTCTCACATAAGTGAAACTTTGAGCTATTAGAATTGCAAAGGCTGATGTTTATTTTATTTGTTTGATTAAAAAATATTCCAACAGTAGCATAAGTACTAAAATATACTCTGTGAAGCAAGGAAAGGGTGCAGTACCACAGGCTGTTACTAGGTGGCCCTGTGGAGTTGTGAAGGGACCTCTATTAGCCACATTAAATATTAAACCCTCAATGCAATTATAAAGAGAAAGATTGCAGCTCAGCATAAGTTTCCATTTATTTTTATTGGAACTGAGGTTTTTGTTAGCTGGCGTTTTAAAATAGCACCATTGTTGTTTATTTAAATGGTGTCTTTTTAAAACCAAGGTAGCAAAAATCTCACTTCTAATAAAAACAAATGGAAACGTTTGCCCTGCTGCAATGTTTCTATTTATAATTACATTAAAGATGTAGTATCTTATGTTGCAAATGTGATCCGTTTCCAACTCCACACGGACATCTAGTAACAGCCTGTGGTACAGCACTCTTTCCTGCTTAGAGGAATTTTTTAATTGCTTATGCTACTGCTGGGATATTTTTTAACAAAACAAAAAAAATTGCATTTGCAACGCCAATAGCTAAAAGTGTAATTAATGCTAGTCCTATTGCATGGCAAATGCGTGTTTTATCTTTTCCTCAATTCCAAGATAGCTGATCCAATATGTTTCTTTAAAACAGTTCTCTCTACGTAGCACTCCTTTCCATACAGCTTCAAGGGAAACATTGGTGTAGTGGGAGCTTCCTGGGGGACTTTGGCGAAGGCTGCTCCTCTACTTTTGAGGACTGTAACCACATTGTGTGCCCTAATTAACACTGATCAGGCAATGTGGATAGATATCAGGTCCCGTAAGACAACGGCTCCCTAGCTATCATTCATGGTAACAGATTACTAAAGTGTGAGCCTCTATTAATGGGTGCAAAAAAGTACTTGATGTGAGTTGAATACACAGTTACCAGGCGTAATCAAGCATGTATCATCAGATTAATATCTTTATTTCACATATGCTGAATACATTTAAAAATATAGTGCATACAGTGCGGTGAGAAGTGAGTGAAAAACAGTTTGAAAGTGCTGAAATACTGTAACCCCACTGAGATAGTACAGAGAGTTTTGAAGAAAATTCTTGGTTGAGGGAAAATAGTTGATGTTTTGACCCCAAATGGAAAGAATCTGCTGGTCTCTTCAGGACAAGAGCTGTCTGTCTGAAGCAAAGATAAGAGGGAATTAGGTTCTTGGTGGAAGCAGGCTTTTAGTCTAATTGGTGAATATGCTTGATGGGGAGCAGCAGATGGAGTCTCCAAAGTTAAACAAGCATTGGTAAATGTATTAGGTTTCTCCTATGTGATTAATAATACGTTTTTGTTGTACGTTTTGTCTTGGTGAGCAGTTGTGCAATATTAGCCTTCTTGACAGGGGGTTAAGGGAGGGGGGGTGTAAGTGCTCGAGTGAACTGAGGAAAGGGCAGCCTGTGTCAAGAGGAAGTCGAGGCTAGTAATAGACATTTAGTAATACGGGCATTGTGAATCAAAGGCTGGGAGATTTAAAAATATGAGGAAAGGTTGGTGAGCGCATGGGCGCAGAGAAAGCCCCGAGTCAGAAATTAGGAAAGACCTGTCAGAGACATGGGGTGGCTGCAGCACAGAAATTGAAGTGCACTCATTGTCAATGTGCAGAGGAGGCAGCAGGACTGAAATAAGAACAGGGCCAGGAAATGCCGGAGTGAGAGGAGACCGCAGGACTGAAATGAGGAGAGGACCAGCAGTGCAAGAGAGAGGGAGGAGACCCCATGACTGAAATAAGGAGTTGTGCCAGCATGAGAAACAAGCATTGGCATAGCCAATAGGTCTCGCTTTTGGGACCTTATACGTATTTAGTTATGCAGCACAATATCCTTGGTGCAAAAACATCAACTGTTGTATGGCTAAACACTTATAAGGTCCCAAAGGCGCGACCTATTGGCTATGCAAATGCTTGTTGGAGTTGTTTTAGGTGGGCTGCGCGGTGGAAAAGGACTACGGAAAGCTTTTCTGTCGAGGTGGTGCAGTGAAGGATGGGGACCTGTGAAATGTGAAATATGTTCATCTTCTTAAAGAGACAGCCGCCCTGATTTACAGTTTCAGTAGGATTGCACAAGAGACCACCCCACAGGCGTAGGCCACGTGTCATATGTGCACACTTAGGCCAGTCCTGGATGTTGATGGTCCTTGTCCGGTTACGTTTCTATGATGGTGTTTGTTGAAATTGTTTTCTTAATCACAACATGTCGACATTCCCAAATCCATTCTTAGAGCAGCGTGATTTTGACCTCCAAACTACTACGTGCTAGCTATAGTTGTTTTACAGTGCCTAGACCTTGCTCTTGCATCCAACCGCTATGGTGAATGTCCTCTCAGAATTTTTTGTATATAAAAACTTTGGGGCAGATTTACAAGCCCCTTGCGACACTTTTACGTCACCGTTTTGTCACTTTTGTGACGCAGCGGCGGCGTAAACCATGCGCCACGTTGCAACTTATTTACAACGTGACGCATCTAGGCAGATGCGTCACGTTGTAAAGCCCTGCACCACATAAAACCTGCGTCAGGTTTCATGTGGGCGTTTTGTCGCAGGGTGGGGTGTTCCCTCACAGGAAAGCCCCGTAAAACTGACGCAGTGAAATCTACAAGATTTAACTGAGTCAGTTTTACGACGCTGCTGCGTCAAATCCTTACGCCTGCTTGAAGCAGGCGTAAGGAGTGACACACCACGTTAAGTATGGGCGGTCCCTGTGCATTGCAGGAGTTGCGTTGCGCTTGCGACGCGACTCCAGCAATGCGGCGCCCGTACGCCACAAGATGCGTCACGCATCTTCCCTTCCTTGCACCATGGTGCGCCGTATTGTAAATGCGACGCATCTGTGGTGGCACAAGGGGGGATTAAGTGACGCATCTGTTCTGGCGCAACCCTGCTGATTTGCAGAGATGTGCCAGAAGTTGTAAATCTGCCCCTTTGAATCAGAAAAGACCTGACAAGTTTTTTTTCTTATCTCAAATGTTTTTATTAGACAACTGCCCCACTCAGTTTTCAACTCTGTGAGTTTGTGCCAAAGTTTAGCTAGCAAATTGAAATGAGGGGTAACTATTTGTCATTGGAAGATTCTGGTTGAAAAAAATCTATCTGCCGTACCCATATAAATATTTTTAAACCGAACCGGCAAGTAAAATTTTGTTCAGGCATGTTCTACAAAAGGACACGGAAGTGGTACATGGGACAAAGCAGATTGGGTGATTTACACGTACCAGAGTATTTGAATATTGTATGCGATAGGCTTGCTGTTATAGAAAGATAACAGCATAGACAAACATAGCTCTTGGTACAAAACAAGCTAGGCATGCAAACTGTATATGGCTTCATTTCCATATTCGCATATTTACTCTGCTTGATTGGCAATTATTCGTCACCAGCTTCCTATGGCCCAGCTCCAGGCCCCAGATCATTTTTCATGTTCGATGACATGGGAAAGATCTCAAGCATTTTAAAAGTGCACCTTACCAATTATGAACTGGCTGATGTTAGTAATTTGTAGAAATAAAAAGGTACATGAATTGCTGCTCGTTCACAGTTGGCTCTTTTAGAGATATCCGTTTTGTCAATCAGGCATTTCTTTGGTGATGTTGTTAACTATGTAATTTCCTCAAATAAGTCACATTCTCGGATAAAGTACAGACAAAATATATGTTATAAGCTTGGCACCTTTTTTAATTCTTTAGTTTGTAGAAAAAGAACAATGGCGCCCTCTGCTGTATTTTAGAAGTATTGCTGCATTCTTAAAACAAGAATTGGCGCGCGAAAGCACTTAATGAGCCATGACGGCTCATAGATAAGAAAGGCAGATGGCGGCTGTGCACGTTCACGCGCACATGCATGCAAGCTTTAGGCCAGGAAAAGCTTGTGGGTAGCACTTTTAGAACCCCCTTACTAAAAGTCGAGCAAGCAGCGCATGCGCTGCTCTAGGCTCGACCTAAAAAGCGCAGGTCAAAAATGAGAGAGAACCACACAGTGCCAGAGAGAGAAGAGACTGCAGGACAGAAAAAAGAGCAGTGCCAGCGTGAGAAGAGGCTGCGGGACAGAAATAAGGAGCAGAGTCAGCGTAAGAAGAGACTGCGGGACAGAAATAAGGAACAGTGTCAGCGTAAGAAGAGACTGCAGGTCAGAACTGAAAGAGTGACATTTCATAGCAGCATGTAGGCAACAGTGTGCACTACGGTACCTAGAAGCAAGCGGTGTGTGTCTACAGTCATCAGAAAGCACTGTGATCTCTAATAATCAAGGCTGTGGATCCACCAGCACCAGAAGAAATGCCGTTGAAACACGGATATCAGGCATAGGGGAGAGGATGTGGCGCAACAGTCCGAGCAGCTGACTTTGGAACTGGGAAACCAGTTTCTAGTCTCCACATCAGTTCAACATCCTGTGATCCTGGCATACCACTTAATCTCCCTGGGCTTACCAAAAAATGAATGTGCTCTTGTGTAGCTCATGTAAAGCTCTCCAAAACCTTCGGATCGAGGTTGCACTATAGAAATCTAGCTTCCTCCCCCAAAAAGGGGGTCCCCTGAAGAATTGGGTGGCCCTTGAAAGTGCTACAGTGGCTTGTGTTACGCCCCTGCCCAATGCCTTCCATTTGTTGTCACACACACACTGCTGTTGGCCTAGGTTTTATGGTTTAAATATTTTATTGAGAGTTATCAACATACAGTGTGCTCAAAGTTGCCTAGATTGAAGCTGCGCCTTAACGGCGTACGTGGCCTAGGTTTTAGTGTGATGAAATTGCGCACCCATGCACAGTTGTCCCGTTTCGTTTATCACTCGTTGGCCTTAGCCCATTATTAAATGTGGTAACTTTGAGTAACTGTGTCACACACATTGCAGTTGACATGGCGGTTCCTGAGGGTGCCATCCCCATGAGTTTGCTCAGTGGTGCCAAGCTGCAGTAATAGCATGGTACACACCTGCGCAGGTAGCACAGGCTGGGTTTGAGCAGAAGGTGCGTCAGGGAGCAGAGCGTGTAGCCGACATGGGGCCAGGGCACTCATAGGCAAGGTGGCTCAAGCCACCCACCTCTCGAACCCAGGGAAAGCACGTATATTCAACAGAGATCATCAAACTGCCTCCATAGATATGGCTGCTATCACACCACAAATGGGCCTTGCTCTGATTCATGCTCACTTGCCACACGTTGCTGCTGCTGCGCTTCCTGCGTGCGTGTCCATTGGTGTCCGTGCATCAGTGCTAAGGTGTATGCCATTGGCCCTGCTATAAACACACGGTTACACCACTGACACAAGGTGCACATAGTGTGTGAGTCCTTCACATGCAGAAGTCTCACTGCTAGGATACGAAAGTTGGTGGATAGGTATAAAATCAGTCCTTCATCATAAGCCACAAGCCCACACACTGAAGGAAGGAGAAACCCTGAAATCCAAAACAACTCATTCACATTAAAACAAGCGCTGGCCTCGGCAACAAAAAGGAGCACTAGATTGGGTGCCTGCTTCAGTCCCATGAGGACTAGTGAGTGCCATCAGGGTTCAAGTCTTGGTGGGAGGCACAACATCCAGTATTTCTGTGCAAATCGCTTAATCTCTCTGTGCCTGTGAAGTGTTCCGATCCCTTCTTTGGGGTCGCGCTATGTGTAAATTAGCAAACTTTTAAGAAAGGAATTCCAAAACCAAAGCAGATGTACACAGTACTTGGGCCTTGCGAGACTGAGAAGAGAAGCACATGAAGAAAACAACAGGAAATGGTATACTGCAGCCAATAGAAAAGGGGGGAAGAAAGTGGCAAGCCTGGGAACCAATGAAAAGCAAGGGAGAAAGTACGCCCCTTTTAAAATTTATAATAAATACAATAGATTTCACAAGCACAGCGCACGCATTCTGCAGGCAAAACCTAAAAAGGGATCAGAATTATTTCAGAAGACCTCAAGAATCAGGATCAAGTGAATCAATGGAGCGATAGCAGGGGCTGGGAAAAGAAAGAGCCACATAGAATAGACCACAGGGTTACTGGACATGCTGCGATCCATTTTTAAGCACCAACCATGCCATAGCAAAATGAGGGAAATTACGTTTTTTGTCTTTGTAAACATAAAAAAAGCATAATTTTTGGAATGGGTTAGTGCTGCTTGCAATGAAACAGTTTTGGGGCTATTATCTGAGCAAAGTTGTGTCTCCTGCAGGTGTGACTAATAATAGGCTCCACCTCTAATACCAATTATACTTGTACATGTTTCAAGATCCTTCGGTGCAGACTGAAGCACAAGTGTTCGGTAGCTCTTCCATTGTTCTATTCTGTCATATGACGAGCACCTTTTACTCAAGAGGCACATTAAGTGACTCATCAAATAAAGCCAATTGAATTTCCCTTTCTGCCTCTACTTTGTTTGAAAGCCTATATGTACTTCACCTCTCTGAATACCCTTATCCTTAATTTTAAAAACGTTGCCTCAAGCACGTTTTAGATTTTAGAGGCATGATGGCACAATCAGGAAAAACACACTTGTTTTGTTGCTTTTTTACTTTATTTCCAGATGCTAGCATGGTATAAGGCAGTGGTTCCCAAACTGGGGTCCGCGGACCCCCAGGGGTCCGTGACACATTCCTAGGGGGTCCCCAGGCAGCAGTTTTAAAAGCACTGCAAAGTTCCTTGAATAATCTGCAGTTTTTGGGTAGCAATAAAAGTGTCAAGATGACTCTGGTGACTAATGTACCTGCTGTAGAGAGATGGAGGTTTTGTCCAGTGGCAGCTTTGACTCATCTTAGGAAGCGCTGGTGGTCAATATGCCAGCTACAAAGAATGTCTACCATGCATTTAAAAAAAAAAAGAAAAAACAGTATTTTGTTTTGTGCACAGCTCAGTGGGTTCCTGCTTTTGCCACAGAGATTCTTTTTTTATTGTGCAGGTCACAAGTACCAATCGTAGTCTAGCACAGTGAGCTATGAACTGCCATCAAAGAGCTGCATGCAAACTGCACAGTACAAGTTAGTAGGTTATGCTTTTTCCCAGTCTTTCATTATTCCGATGCTGCTAAAAAGGTTTGTTTGGGTAGAAATAAATTCTTATTATTAAAATCAATGCTAATCCCTGTGTTATATTCTGAATCCTGAATTTCTGCTTCTCCAAACCAAGCACTTTAAAAAAAATACCTACCAGTATAGATGACATGCGAAGCCTACACCTTGTAGTCCCCTTTGCCTTATGTAACATTTTCTATTCACCGATTTACACACACATGATTCATGGTCTCTCTTTGTGTGTGATGTAAAGTGCTATTACACCCTACAGTGGTATGAGAGGTGCTATAAAATAAATTAAATACATGTGACAGTGGGGCTATGGAGAAATGAGAGGCACTGTCGGAGGGTAGTAGTGAGGGAATCATTGAAGATTGACAAAAGATTGTTGTATCCTGGTGCATAGTAAGGTCATTGTTTACTATGCTTTAAAAGCTAAAACATTTCAATATATAATGACAAATGTGTTTTAAAATGCACCATTTTCCCCAAAATTTTCGTGGGGGAGATCTCCCCAAAGCCCCCTTTGTAGTGGTCAGGCTCACTCGCTGCACTTGTGCACTGTACGGGGACTGGTCTGACATTTGCCAGAGCAGCTTTAGGTTTCCAGTCCAGCCTTGGCAGTAGCAGGAGCCTCGGGTGGCGAAATAAAAGCAAACAATGAAAAGTTAGTCGCAAGATACAGCACCAACCTTCCCATTAGGATTTTTCAATTTTTGGAAATAATTTTAATATAAAAATCTAAAATCTTTTGTAATTCACATCAGTCTTTGTTTGATGTGCACACATGTTTTTTTTCTTTGAATTACAGTTTTAATGTTTGAGATTTAAATCATACAAATTGGTTGGGTGTTCCCGTATTCCAGTAGTGACTCAATGGGGGTCCTCATGAGTGAAAAGTTTGGAACCACTGGTATAAGGAATTTGTCTATGTTTTGTAAGTACTGCGATAGGAGTCACATTGATATGCTTGTCTGAAATCTGATGTAATTGTAAACCTCTCAAAAGTCGCCAAGACCAGAGCACGGGAGACTGAACCCCTTCACAGCAGTCCAAGCTTGCTTTTGCTGCAGTGTTTGTCCCGCTGTCCCTCAGTCCAGGGGCGTAACAAAGGCCCCGCAGCCCCCGCGGTGGGGGGGGGGGGGGGGCGAGCTCCCCTCAACACTTTACCCGGGCCTGACAGCTCCTGAAGAAGTCCGGAGGGGGGCCCTCCCTGCACTGTGCAGGGGGGGAGGGCTCCTGTTTCGTTACGCCACTGCCTCAGTCTCTAAAGCACTTCCAGGCCGGGACAGGATGCATTTCGGACCCACTGCTCAGTCCATTCTGACCTCTGAGGTGAGGAGAAGTAGTGACATTGCTCACGACAATAACTTTGCTCAATCAATATTTGCTTGATAAAACTCGTTTCTCATACTGGTAACAGCTGGTGGTGGTTCTACCTTGTCCCCTTACTTTATTGTGCTTACGTGAACATACCTCTAGACCAGTAAAGCAGTTCTATTTTCGGACACCAATCCATGCCCCTTAGACACACCTCATGTAATGGTACCGTTTCTGACCTCTAGGGCCTCATTTACAATATTGTGACGCGCGGCAGCGCAGCAAGCCTTCCTGCTGCGCTGCCCTGCGTCAAAATAAAAGGGCAGAAATACGCCGTATCCACGAAATACGGTGCATTCTTGTCCTTCTCCCCTGCGCCGGTGCACGAACAGCAGCCATGCGCCAGCGCAGACACCCTGCGTCACTCTGCACAGCAGCCTTGCGCGAGCGCAGACACCCTTGCGTCACTCTGCAAGGGTGCCTGCGCTGAGGGGATTATTGTTTTTGTGCAGGAAGGGACAACTTCCTGCACAAAAACAATCATTAAAGGCATTTTCCTCTTTCTCTGCGTGCTGCAGAATGCTGCGGGCATAGAAAGAAGAAAAAACTAGGAGAATTAAAAGTATTTCTTCTCGTTGCGGCATTCCTATGCCTCCCCTGGGAAGGTGTAAGTTTCTGACGGATTCATAGCTTTACAAAATGTTGTAAATCTGGGAATGAGTCAAGTTCCATGGATGTTGCGCAGGAACACCTACAGCAACACCCATGGAACTCCCCTTTCACAGAGTTATGCGTGAAAGGGAAACATATTTAGAAGGCCATTAAAAGTCACGCAGGATGACTTTACATGGTCTTGTAAACATGGGGAAGCCCATTGCACTACATCAATAAAAGTGGCACGCCGACGGCGCAATGGGCTTGTAAATATGCCCCCTAGTGTCTAGTATCTCCCTAGGACAGACGCGTGGCCAGTCCTACAAGGGTCCGCTGTCCTCTTGAGCAACTCAGCTCATCTATCACTTCTGAAAGCATTACTTTGGTGAGAAGTCACTGGGCCTTATCAGTAGAGCAGACAATGAGTGAATAACCTTGTGCCAATAGACTTTGATTATTGGACGCCTCGATGGCATGGAGACAATCACCCATTACCACCCTACATCTGGTGCCATTCAGGAACTGTGTTTTGCACATTTTCCAGAGTCGTTTGGGGGTGAAATAAACGTGATGTAGGTAGTTCAAATGTCTCAGTGGTATCCTGCATAATGAACGGGTTCACCCTTTTCCCAGACTTTTATTGACTTTATGGGTAGTTATGAGACATTTGAAAATGAAAATCATGCTGTCTGTGCTGCAAGAAGAGATCTCTTTAGTGTCAGAAAAACCTCCATACAGCACCTTGGAGCACTGGGGCTCGCAGTCAAATACACAGAGAAGAGGAAACTGGTTTACAAAAGATTAAAGTCTCAGGAAAATAATAGATACAGCCTGGGTGTTTCCATCAGTCGCCCTTTTTGTGGAAGGTGTGGGCTGGTTTGCATATGTTTAGTCTTCATAGTGGCACCATCAGGCGACAAATGACACAATATTGCCAGATGAATTACAAGGAGCTCATCCAATTATTTAATGACCCTTGTCCAGTTAAAATGACGTGTCTCACAATACCCACAACCATAAATTGACATGTGGCTCTTGCGCTCTCATTTCAAACATATTCAGTCCTACAGGTAAGTGCCAGACTTATCACTGTAAAGCGGTGTGTCCTGGCTGTCAGCACCTGACATTGCGACATTGTGAGCCTGTTGTGTTCTTCTTGTTATGCAAATGTATGGATACCAAATGAGATGAAACAGAGATCTTCATCACCAACAACAATGAATTATACGTAAAGTAGTAACGAATGAGTACTGATACTGTCTGGATGTTTCTGCGGCCACATGGGTCCCTACAGCGCCAACATGCTCTGAGTGGAAAAGTTCTTTATGAATATTAACTGATGATGATGACAAGTAGAAGTAATTGTAGGGTTGGCTTAAGCTAGCACCTGTATCGCCTATTATTCGCACATGCATACCTTTAGTGGACGCATTGTGCAGAAAAATAAAACATAGATTTATGAAAGCATTCCTGGAGATAACATCATTGTAAATGGACGGCGTAATTGTTGCAGGCAAATCTGATCATGTATTCAGCAGGGAACAGACCAATAAATTACCCATGATGGCATAACTGGGTTAACTGAATAACTTAATATATCAAACATGCAGTAGACATGTTGGTGCTTGGGTATCTGGTGCAGATGAGAGAGAGCCTGCCTTGTTAGAGACAGCCGACATTAAGTTGCCGGCAGCAAATCTGTGTGAAAGACTGAATCTGTGTCCACTCTAAACTGAGATACTTAAAGTCCACCCCACTGCATGGCAGAAATCCAAGCTCTGCGGATCTCACCTAGAGGCTTATTTCTCGCACTTTTCCAGTGGGCCACAGTCTGGGAGTAACCTGCCTTTAACTGTGCACACAGCATGCATGCTGACAAAAAAAAAAGATTTTTACTCAGTCCCTTATATGACATTTTCCCCACTGGTCCTAGAGTAGAACAGCATTTTAGCAAACAAGATTAGACTGAAAAGAGATTCTACCTAGGTCTCCCAAAGTAACAACTGTGGTGGCTGTACAACGTAGCTCCACATATGCTAGTCAGAGTACAAATCATACTTAGCCCCGAAGATGCTTCATTGGCCCCCTTTTGTGAAAAGGGCTTGATTTAAGACTGTGCTTTGCACGTAAAGCTTACTACAAAACTGGCCCTTCATTCTTGACTAACACATTTGCCAAATATGTTTCTCGTATAAATTTGCAATCCACACATGCAGAGTTACTACAAGACCACTAGCTCTGGAATCCAGTGTGGAAGCTGAGCATTCTCTGTCCATGACATCAGGCTATGGAACTGCATCCCGCTAGAACAGAAAACAGTCTCTATCACCTCCTTTTTAGGTCTTGCATAGGGCAGCGCAAGCGCTGCCTCTACGAGGCATCAAGTAATTAGTATTAAGGGTGAAACTCCACATATTGCGTTTTTGTTGTTTAGTCCCTTGCCATTGGTTTGAATCTGGCATTGCTCTTTTAAACTCTTTGCATAGGGCAGCGCATGCACTGCCTCTACGAGGCATCAAGTAATTAGTATTAAGGGTGAAACTCCACCTATAGCGTTTTTTTGTTTTGTCCCTTGCCATTGGTTTAAATCTGGCATTGCTCTTTTAAACTCTCTCATTATTGGCTGGTGGGCCGGTGTGTCACTTCTGTTTTCTTCCGTTTTTGGAGGAAGCAGCATCGAACAACTACAGTTCACTGATGCTGCAGGGCAGTATCTTTCAATTGTAGGGACTACTTTGTTGTTGCCTGGTGCCTCCTCTCACGCCGGGACAGGACCAGGACGCACTTGGGCCCACAGTAGTTCTTTTTTCAGCTTTATTGCTCCCTCCACGGACCGTCAGAGCAGCCGGTGTATTAGTGACTGTGAGACAACTTCTGCCACTCGCGCATCACTCGATGCTCCGGACCACTCCTGTCCCCTGTGCCGGACAGTATCTCGAGGAGCCAACCTGCACCCAACATGTTACTGAGAAACATCGTAGAAAGGTTCGGGTTGGTCGCAGAGCAGGATCTGGGCCCCAAACACCAGGAGAAGCTGAAGCTGGTCTGCCAACAGGACTACGCACTCCTATGCTTGATCTGCCGAGAGTCGATGGATCACAAGGCACATACAGTGTGTCCCATAGAGGATGCTGCCAGGGAGCATAAGGTGAGCACATGGTAGATCTACGACAACAGAAAAGATCCGTTTAGAACCAAAAACAGTCACGGGACTAAAAAGAAAAGAAGGGCACGTTAGGAGTTCCCAAAGTTTTGCAAACAATTGCTTGGCAATTTGTGGCAAAAAAAGTGATGTTCAACACTCCGTCCATCGTTTCCTTTGGTTTTTGCTTTGTTCGCCATAGGTTGGCAGGGTATGCTCAGACGTGAGTCCCTTGCTCACTTTGCCACTGGATTCAAGCAAGCCTGGCTGAAGACGGCTGAAATGCCAGAAACCGGTCCTAGGAAGCTTGTTTCCGGTCCAGGGAAGACATGGCTTAGCAGTTCGGGCTGGACTGTTCCCATGAGGCACAGGGTCAGACTGATTTGCATATGGCCATGTCTGAACTGGGGTGGCAGAGTGGGCTAAAGAATGGTGATGGATTAAACCCAGATCAGTTGACTGGGGGTGAGTGCTTGCTATGTTCAACACTCCGTCCATCATTTCCTTTGGTTTTTGCTTTGTTCGCCATAAGTTGGCAGGGTATGCTCAGACGTGAGTCCCTTGCTCACTTTGCCACTGGATTCAAGCAAGCCTGGCTGAAGATGGCTGAAATGCCAGAAACCGGTCCTAGGAAGCTTGTTTCCGGTCCAGGGAAGACATGGCTTGGCAGTTTGGGCTGGACTGTTCCCATGAGGCACAGGGTCAGACTGATTTGCATATGGCCATGCCTGAACTGGGGTGGCAGAGTGGGCTAAAGAATGGTGATGTATTAAACCCAGATCAGTTGACTGGGGGTGAGTGCTTGCAATGTTCAACACTCCGTCCATCATTTCCTTTGGTTTTTGCTTTGTTCGCCATAAGTTGGCAGGGTATGCTCAGACGTGAGTCCCTTGCTCACTTTGCCACTGGATTCAAGCAAGCCTGGCTGAAGACTGCTGAAATGCCAGAAACCGGTCCTAGGAAGCTTGTTTCTGGTCCAAGGAATACATGGCTTGGCAGTTCGGGCTGGACTGTTCCCATGAGGCACAGGGTCAGACTGATTTGCATATGGCCATGTCTGAACTGGGGTGGCAGTGGGCTAAAGAATGGTGTTGGATTAAAGCCAGATCAGTTGACTGGGGGTGAGTGCTTGCTATGTTCAACACTCCGTCCATCATTTCCTTTGGTTATTGCTTTGCTCGCCATAAGTTGGCAGGGTATGCTCAGACGTGAGTCCCTTGCTCACTTTGCCACAGGATTAAAGCAAGCCTGGCTGAAGAAAGCTGAAATACCAGAAACCGGTCCTAGGAAGCTTGTTTCTGGTTCAGGGAAGACATGGCTTGGCAGCTCGGGCTGAACTGTTCCCATGAAGCACAGGGTCAGACTGATTTGCATATGGCCATGTCTGAACTGGGGTGGCAGAGTGGGCTAAAGAATGGTGATGGATTAAACCCAGATCAGTTGACTGGGGGTGAGTGCTTGCTATGTTCAACACTCCGTCCATCATTTCCTTTGGTTTTTGCTTTGTTCGCCATAAGTTGGCAGGGTATGCTCAGACGTGAGTCCCTTGCTCACTTTGCCACTGGATTCAAGCAAGCCTGGCTGAAGATGGCTGAAATGCCAGAAACCGGTCCTAGGAAGCTTGTTTCCGGTCCAGGGAAGACATGGCTTGGCAGTTTGGGCTGGACTGTTCCCGTGAGGCACAGGGTCAGACTGATTTGCATATGGCCATGTCTGAACTGGGGTGGCAGAGGGAGCTAAAGAATGGTGATGGATTAAACCCAGATCAGTTGACTGGGGGTGAGTGCTTGCAATGTTCAACACTCCGTCCATCATTTCCTTTGGTTTTTGCTTTGTTCGCCATAAGTTTGCAGGGTATGCTCAGACGTGAGTCCCTTGCTCACTTTGCCACTGGATTCAAGCAAGCCTGGCTGAAGACGGCTGAAATACCAGAAACCGGTCCTAGGAAGCTTGTTTCCGGTCCAGGGAAGACATGGCTTGGCAGTTCGGGCTGGACTGTTCCCATGAGGGGGTCAGACTGATTTGCATATGGCCATGTCTGAACTGGGGTGGCAGAGTGGGCTAAAGAATGGTGATGGATTAAACCCAGATCGGTTGACTGGGGGTGAGTGCATGCAATGTTCAACACTCCGTCCATCATTTCCTTTGGTTTTTGCTTTGTTCGCCATAAGTTGGCAGGGTATGCTCAGACGTGAGTCCCTTGCTCACTTTGCCACTGGATTCAAGCAAGCCTGGCTGAAGATGGCTGAAATGCCAGAAGCCGGTCCTAGGAAGCTTGTTTCCGGTCCAGGGAAGACATGGCTTGGCAGTTCGGGCTGGACTGTTCCCATGAGGCACAGGGTCAGACTGATTTGCAAATGGCCATGTCTGAACTGGGGTGGCAGAGTGGGCTAAAGAATGGTGATGGATTAAACCCAGATCAGTTGACTGGGGGTGAGTGCTTGCAATGTTCAACACTCCGTCCATCATTTCCTTTGGTTTTTGCTTTGTTCGCCATAAGTTGGCAGGGTATGCTCAGACGTGAGTCCCTTGCTCACTTTGCCACTGGATTCAAGCAAGCTTGGCTGAAGACGGCTGAAATGCCAGAAACCGGTCCTAGGAAGCTTGTTTCTGGCACAGGGAAGACATGGCTTGGCAGTTCGGGCTGGACTGTTCCCACGAGGCACAGGGTCAGACTGATTTGCATATGGCCATGTCTGAACTGGGGTGGCAGAGTGGGCTAAAGAATGGTGATGGATTAAACCCATATCAGTTGACTGGGGGTGAGTGCTTGCAATGTTCAACACTCCGTCCATCATTAACTTTGGTTTTTGCTTTGTTCGCCATAAGTTGGCAGGGTATGCTCAGACGTGAGTCCCTTGCTCACTTTGCCACTGGATTCAAGCAAGCCTGGCTGAAGACGGCTGAAATGCCAGAAACCGGTCCTAGGAAGCTTGTTTCCGGTCCAGGGAAGACATGGCTTGGCAGTTCGGGCTGGACTGTTCCCATGAGGCACAGGGTTAAACCCAGATCAGTTGACTGGGGGTGAGTGCTTGCAATGTTCAACACTCCGTCCATCATTTCCTTTGGTTTTTCAAAAAAGTGATACACCAAGACTTCTTTCAGCCATCCTTGCAATCTTTCCTCTCAGCTCTTCTTATTCTTTACCTCCTCCGTCACTTACTCTCACCCTCTTTCCTTCGGCTTCTGTCATCCTCCTCCCCTTGCCTGGTCTCCTTTCCGTGGTGTCTGTGAACTCACACGGACCTCCGCGAGTCCGCGGGCCGGGGCTGTCCACTCCCAGCATAAATAAAGAGAGCAACTGCTCATGAACTCGTCTGGCAGCTAGGATGAATTGTGGCTGTGTGTTGACGCCGTCCTCCCGCACAGGTTGGTGGTAGCTGCACGGCGTGCGCGCAGCACCAATGCTCTGGCCTTCCCCTACTTCACAGCTTTTCAGTGAACACCCCCGTTCGCTAGTGGCTTCTGGGGATCTTTGAAATGCGTGTGGGTCACATGTGTCCAGATCACCCTGTTGCCACCTTCCTTTCCGTGGCCTTTTCTGTGCTGGGCCTGCTTATCTTTTGTAACAGTTCCAAGGGGACTGTCAGCCAAAGTTTAGCCATATATGAAGTGACACTTTGCAGACAGACCGCATTCACACATTGTGACAAAGGGAGGAATGCAGATCTATCCCCGAAGAAAACCCAGACTACACCGAACCATATCCATAGACCACACCAAACAATGGAATACCGATCAAATGTACCTCTGAAACCTGGACCGCTCCAAACATTGAACATAGACTGCAGTCACAGATACCACCCAACAATGAAAAATAAACCGCACTCATGGAACAGATCAACTCTACCACAGAGCTCAATAATAATGTGCACAGACTGCATCCAGCACGAATGCACATTTCACATGTGTTTCCCAAAAGAAACACAGACCATACATAACAAATTACAAGTCACTTTCACAGGCTTCATGTAAAACGAGAAAGAGACCACTCCTACAAGTTGGACAAAAATACAACCAAAGGAAGAGGCAAATGCTCAAAGATAACAAAAAAGAGCACACCACTCAATGAACATATGTCACATACACCAGTGCAACACAGAAATTACTTACCCGTTTAAACCCGACGATAACATCCAATCCAACTGTGACTGACACAAACAAAACGACGGCACCACAAGTCACTCATTGTGGCTCTCGCTGAATATGCAGCATTTGCAGTTACATGCTGGGCTGAAAGTACCACCATCTGCCCTTACTGCAACTGTCACTGAATGTGCACCAACCACACAATTTTATATGTGTATTAAAAATAGACTGACCTTGGAACACGAGTAGGCCACTGCATCCAACCCGCGTTACCCTGGGGTGAAGATGTGATTAGGGAGTCAGAACTCTGATTTTGAAATTACCGACCAGTTCTGGGTCGTGTCATATTGTTTCTTTCACATCCATCACACAACGCTGCAACCTCACAGTTACACACTTACCTTCATCATATGTGGCGTTCCTCAAGCTCTTTCCCTTCTCAATGTTTGGTAATGCTAACATGGTGCCACTGGTGAAGCTAAACCATTCTTTGATATCAATATTAAAATAACTACGGGTAGCTCCAATTTTCCCTTTTACTTTTGATGGGTTTGATTTAAGCTGCAGATGCACAGCATACCAATATAACGAATAAAATAACATCACACGAACACGGCAGACACTCCATAGAACACCACCGCAACTGCAATTAAAAGATAACATCATACAACACAATAGTACAATAAAATAACACAATAAGGACACACAATAAAATGCAATAATACACCAACAGAAAAAAACAAATATTCACTATAACACATCCCAACACAGAGCAACTCAGTACACAAGGACAAATAACACAGCACATGCACTCAGTACCTCAATGCAACACCAACACCACAATAGCAAAAGATAATACAATCAAAACACACGAAGAGCAGCAGAAACACAGGACAGAACACAACACACCCAAAGCACAAGAGAGCATTACAACACAATTGAACAGTTAACACGGAAACTACTCGCACATCACAATAATAGAAGCATAACACAAGAGCTTACAGCTTCGAACCAGTTCTGGAGGGCCCTCCCTCTCTCACTGATGGAGAGGGCGGCCTTAGTAACAAGCATTTGCAATGCAATAGGTCTCGCATTTACGCAAGTTTAACCTATTGGCATTCTAAATGACAATGCGTTTTATTTATGTTTTAAAAACCAAAACCTAAATAAAAGGCATTGTCTTTTACAATGCCAATAGCTCAAACTCATGTAAATGCGAGACCTGTTGCATTGCAAATGCTTGTTAATAAGCAGCTACGGCCAAACTCAGCAGCGAGGGACTGCGGACACAGCTGAGCAGCTGTTTTACTGAAGCCTGTGACAGACCAAAGAGCTGTTGTCCCAGAAGCGTAGAGCTAGAAGATGTTTGGCTGAACACCCTGACCCCTAAAATACACAGCTCAGCAAAACTGGAAGCAGTCAGTGTTTGTCTAATGTTCACTAGTCTTAGGCTGTGTTAATCTTTAACTATAAACAACAGATAGGGTGCCTCCGCTGGTGCATGGCTGCTGTCTGTGCATTTGCGCAGGGGAGAAGGACAGGAATGCCCCATACCTTGTAGATATGGCATATTTCAGCCCTTTTATTTTGACGCACAGCAGCGCAGCAGTAAGGCTTGCTGCGCTGCCATGCGTCAGAATATTGGAAATGTGAACCACAGGAACCGAAGGCCCAAACCTCATTGAATGAAGGACGCTCTGTCAACGAGAGGGGTCAAGAAGGAATCAATCAGGAGGAATGTGGCAACAGCGTCACCCCTGCCTCCAATGCACAGTTGAACCAGGTGACGCAGACCACCGCCTCACTGAGTAGCAGGCAGTGCTTTAAGTACAAACTGAATTATAGAAAACAAGGAAACACGGTACACTAGTAGCAAATAGAGAACATCATAATAGAAGGTCGTAAATGGAGGCCCACACATACCAAGATGGAACATAATCAGGCATTTTATGGTGAGATGCATACCATATAAATCACCTGAAATAGCATCCAGGTGTGATGTCGGTGAGGTGAGACCGGGAATATATGGCCACACCAACAGTTAATCATGGGGCGCATACCAGGTCTGGCGTTGTAGCAAGAAAATACACAGACAAGGTATTGTGGTATTCATAGCCCCTGGCCCGAGTCTCTCATGTGACCTCACACATGGCCGGGGTCTTATTTAGTAACTGGGCACCACTTAGTGCAGGATCAACCATGATTACATAACAATGCAGGGGACATCCTTCAACGCCCCTCTGGTCAGGACTCTCTTCACGAGTCCTGCGATGCACCTGTTATGTCACAGGCGTACACTACATTCCTTCCCAAAAATGAAGCATAAGAAAAACCCATTACAACATCATGACAGCAGCATAATATCAATGTCACATCCCAATTGCAATCAGGGGCAAATGTCAAGATGCGCTCCCACACAAGAAAACACATACCTAATAGGTGACGTGTTACCTGATACCATGCCCATGATACACAGACTTACACAAAATCATCCCTCAGCCTCGTGGACAGCCCTGGATTACCCCACAAATGTATCGAGTGCAGGCATTACGCCTAGTCAGCACGCTGGGGACCGAGGCAGAGGATACCTCCCACTGGATTTCTGGTCCGCTAGGAACCTCTGGAATGTCATCATGGGGCTCCAGTAGCAGCTGCTCGAAATAGTCCAATTCACCAGTGTCCTTGAGCTCATCATGTGTCGTAGATGGACAACTGTCCTGGTCAATGATAAAAAAGCTTGACAGCTGAAACATTCTGTGTGATTGTCTCTATCCTCCTTATCGCAGTGATGTGGGTGCCTTTCCGATGGATGATGGTCCAGGGATTTAGTTCGAATGCCAAACAGAATTTGCTGCCAGGACATCGATCTTGTACCAACACCATGTGAGCTACCTGTAAGTCATACATCTTTGCTCAACCGCGATGACTTGCATGATCATTAGACTTCTGACGCCTCCCATAGACTCGCCAGTTGTCAACAGGATATGGCAGCCACTGTGGATGGTGCAGAATGGAATCTACAACAACTCGGCCCATAGAGAAGTTGGCGGCCTGAAGAGGCAATCCAAATGACTTTATACCAAGTTTGCATACATCTTTCAGCCTCCCCATTTGCCTACGGCCACCTCGGTGTGATCTTCTTGTGAGTGATTCCTAAGGAAGTCAAATATGCTGTCATCTCTTGCCCGTGGAAGGGAGGGCCATTGTCAGTTTGCAGTTCTTTAATCAGGCCATGAGTGGCCATTACTTTCTACAGTTTGGGTATCACATCACTGGTGCTCAAAGATGATATGACCTCTACTTCCGGATATTTGGAGTAGTCATCAGTCATTACAAACATATGTCTCCCATCCAGCAAGCTGCCAAAATCAAGGCTGGCACATTTCCAGAGATGTATTGGTCCTTTCTCTGTAACTACTGGTGAGAGAGGGTTTGCTTCTCCTGAGGCCTGCCACTAGGAACAGGATCTAAGCACAACCTCGACTTTTTCATCCATTAAGTGGAACCACAAAGTTTGCAACCTGTTTTTGGTCTTGAGCATGCCTTGATGTCCAGCATGGGCAAGTTGGATGACTCGATCCGTATGGGCTGTGGGTATGACAAGGCAATGTCCTCTCAAAAGGCATCCACTTGGGCCCCTACTCAACTCCTGGCAAATGTGATACAACCCCTCCATGACTCGTCGAATCTCTGGGGTAAATACAACTCATTCCTTCTTGAAATTATGCCACTGTTTTTATGCATTGTCTCCAAAGCCTTCGGAAGACAGTCATCTTGGCTGGTCGCTTGGCAGAGGGCCTCTATAGAGAGGGAAAGAGGACAAGATCGACCCGCCACATATCTTACATACTCCTCAGTCTCATCGGCATCCGCTTCTTCTTCAGTAGTGGCCACCCTAGGATAGCTGTTAAATAACCCGCTCAGTTGTGAGATTCAGGTCTGTACTCCACATGACAATTGTACTCTTGAAGTTGGAGAATCCACTTTTCAATCTGCGGCTTAGCGGTGTGCCATTGAATAATGGAATGAGCGGTTTGTGATCCGTGGATACCGTGAACGAGTTGCCATATACATACAGGTGAAAATGGCGACACCCCTAGTGGATGGTAATTGCTTCCTTTTCAATTTGAGAGCATTTCTCGTTCATTAGTAAGCGACTTGCAAACACCACGGGGGCCCAATCATCCTCTACAGACAAACGCTGCATCAATACGTCTCCCAGACCTTCGGGGCAAGCATCCGCTGCATTGGTAGTGCTTTTCCGGGGGGTCAAAGTAGGCCAGTGTGGTCTCATCCAATAGAGCGTCTTTAGTGGCATGGAAAGCAGCTTCTTGTGCCGGGCCAAATGACCAGGGGACCGACACTTTGGTGAGTTCACGTAAGGCCTGCATCAAAGTAGTGAGGCCTCTAATGATACGGCTGCAATAATTAACCATCCCTAGAAAACTGCATACTTCTGTCACAGTGACAGGAGCTTCCTTAATGTCTCAGACTTTGTCAGGATCCGGGTTTACTCCCGCAGCCGAGAACACGTACAAAAAGAAGTGTAACGTTTGTTGTAGGAATATACACTTGTTGTCGTAAAGCATCAGACCGGACTCTTGAATCCTCAAGAGGATCTCTTTCAATTGTGCGTTGTGTTTGGAATCTGTTTCGGCATAAATTACAATATCATCACTGACATTAACCAACCCCGGGAGGTCATTCAGATGTTCCTGAATGGTGTTCTGAAACATCTCAGCCCCGCTGGAGAAGACAAAACTCAAACGTGTGGAGAACCTCAGGCCAACATGAGTTGAGAATGTTGTGAGGTACCAAAACTCCTCATCCAGGGCTAGCTGGTGATATCCTGAACGTAAATCCAATTTTAAAAAAACCAGCTGGCGCTATTAAATTCTCCAATCAGGTCATCTATTGTGGGTGTGATATGTCGTTTGCTATTGATCGCCATGTTGGGCATGCGCATGTCAAAGCATATTCTCATCTCGCCAGGCTGCTTGGGCTTTCAGGTTACCACAATTAGTGAAACCCAGAGGGTAGGCCCCGTCACTTTCTCTATGATGCCAGTGGTCTCCAGCTTGGCCAATTCCTTTTCCACTAGTGGCCGCAGGTGGAATGCAATGTGCCAATGACGTAGGGCTATGGGCTGCCCAGACTTGTCGATATGCAGATGGATCTCTTAGCCTTTCAGACATCCAGTTCCTTCAAATACTGCAGGGAATTCAGCCAGAAGATGTGTGATAGCTTCCAGATGGATGCCAAAAGCAAATGTTACAATGCCAAGGTTTTCAGCCGCCCTGCAGCCTAAGAGCATCCCAATTCCCTCTTCAGCCACATGCACCTTAGACTCCACGGACTTGAATCCATATGTGATGGTTGTCTTGAACTTTCCTCACGTCACAAGAGGTCTGTCTTGACCATATGCGAACACCTTGATGATTGCCGGATTCAACTTGGGAGCTGGTTTCAAAGTTCCACAAGCGTCAGCCGACATGATGTTGATTGTTGCTCCAGTATCTACCCCGGTGGTGGTGACCTGGTCTCCGACCCTTATCTGGCATTATGGCACACGACGTGAGGTTTGAGCGGCAGTGCCAATGGTGAAAACGGAGTGGACAGTATGTTCTTCAGTATCATCGCCATCCATGTCACTGCCTCTTACTCTCACTTCCGGGATTGTATTAACGGTGGTGCGCTGTCCCAGATCCTTTCCTGAGTGACAGCCCCTCATGAAGTGATTGAGGTTTCCACAGCCAGCGCACTTCTTCCCTCTCTCCGGGCATTCAGATGATCGATGGCTATTTCTGCTACAACGCCCACAGGTTCGTGGTTGAGTGCTGTCTCTCCTACCCTGTTCTGCCATGATATTTGAGATGATGGCATTGACCAGTTCCGTCTTCACTGGGGTCTGCAAGGCAGCTTCCATGTGATCTGCCGAGCTCTGGAAAGTTCCTTGGTCCTGCCAATCGTTGGAATGTCCGCTAAAGATTTTCCGGATTCCTTTAGAATCCTCTCGTGAAATTTGGCGGATTCACACCCTTGTATGATCTGTCCTCTTATTGCCTCATTTTCATAATTAAATCCACATGTGCTGGCTAGT
Organism: Triturus cristatus; assembly: GCF_964204655.1. Lineage (NCBI taxonomy): Eukaryota > Metazoa > Chordata > Amphibia > Caudata > Salamandridae > Triturus > Triturus cristatus. The sequence goes on along the minus strand of NC_140581.1, from coordinate 259,286,535 downwards.
TCCTTTAGATGCGTGTGGAAAACATCAATGGACTCCTCCACTTGTTGTCTTGCTTGCCGAAATACGAACCGCTCATAGTCCTGGTTCGCCATCGGTTCATAATGCACAGTGAGGGTCGCTATGATGGTGAGGTGTGTCTTAGGAGCCACTTCATTAATGGACTTTGATATTTTGTAAATGTCTCTTCCCCTTAGGTGCAGAATCATAGCTCTCTTTTGGACATGATATACTTTTGTGGCCTCAAGGAAGAGTAGTACACTCTTCACCCACTTCTTCCACTTAGGGGCCTATGCCGATGGGGCGCTTTCCACTGTGAATGGCTCCAAAGGCAGCATGGTCACCATGCAGCAGGTGTGATCAGGTTGTTATCTGTAACAGCTGTCGTCCTCTTGCCCTCCTGAGTGTGATTGTTTTTTTTTTTCAACAGTGTCCAACAAGCCACATCAGTCACTTCCTGGAGCCAAACCAGTTCACCCTTGGGGAATCAGGGCTCTTATGCTGTTGCAGTCTTCACTCAGGCTCAGTGCAATGAAAGTCTTCAATGAGACAGTTCACCTTCTCTAGTTGCTAATGCTGCTGTTTATTTCCCCTCTTTTCTCCTATTGTTTTAAAGTGTGAGGTTTGCCACAGTGAATGTATTGGAATGTATTTACCTACCAAAACAAGAGATCCTGCACACCTCTGGGGTTCTAGCATATGGTGCTGTGCTGTGTAGACCTTCCGATTCCTCTGCACAGTAGGCACTCATGCGGGGAGCACTGTTCGGCCGAAATGGCCCACCAGGAATGGGAAGCTCTGCCCCATTGTACTTCTAGACGGGCGTCTTCAGGTGAAGCACTGCACACGCTGGGTGACTCGGAGCCGCATGGGGCACGAGCACCGCGTGTCGCCAGAGCTTACACGCAGCCGCCACACTGGCCTGATATCGGCACAACAACACCAGCTTGTCGCCAATGTGATGTTGGTGAGGTGAGACCGTGAATATATGGTCACACCAACTGTTAATCGTGGGGCGCATACCAGGCAGGCCTGGTGTCACAGCAAGAAAATTCACAAACATGGTATTGTGGTATACATAGACCCCGGCCCGGGTCTCTCCTATGATCTCACACCCGGCCGGGTCTTATTTATTAACTGGGCACCACATGGTGTGGGATCAACTGTGACTACATAACAATACAGGGGACAACCTTCAACACCCCTCTGCTGAGGACTCTTTTCACGAGTCCCGCGACGCACCTGTTACGTCATAGGCGCCACACTACACCAGGCACAAGTAAGCCCTCCAAACCCTCTTTTTTTAATTTAGTGTGTGGAACCCCGACCCTGAGCTAAAGCATCAAGAAATCGTCAGGAAACCATTGCATTCCAAACACACTCCCGCCAGCCGGAGAGGACATTGCAGACCACCGGCCGGGTGAACAGCAGAGCAAGGAAAAGCAAGCTGCTTGCCGATGCCACTCCACTCACTGGTCCAGACAGGCTGCTGTCAACAGATCACCCAGTTTGGTTCAACATGGAGAGCCCTGCATGCCGATCAGTTGGCAGCCGAGGTGACACCTTCACCAGGGTAATCCAGACATACCCACCCAGGTCAGGGGAAGGCACCGCAGACCTCCGGCCAGGTGCAAGCAGAGAAAACCTAAGTGCCAGAGTGAGATTACTAGACCATTCCACTATGGCCCAATGAACACACATACCCCCAACACCCAACAGAGAAGGGAGTCAACTGGCCAAATGCTAACAGGCATGCCCCGTTCAAAGCCCAAAAAAGGAATACACATAACATAACAGGAAATGTCATGAAAACCTGCCAAATCACCTATACGTGACAAAACGAAGAAGAAATGTACCAAAACACGTGTTTCAAAACCGCATACCAAGATACGACGAAAAACTCAAGGAAAGAAACAGCCACAGAAAGGAATACTGTTGGAGGGAAAAATCTCTGTAAGAATAACAAAGGAGCAAATTGACAATACAATATGGTTTAATGCATTAATCAGCTGGGGAGATCAGCCAGGCTCAGCCGAGACTGGAATCTGATGTCCAACGAACAGTTCAAAAGCAGTGGCTTATATACTCTAAAATCACAATAGAAAAAAGTTACAAGCATAGGATTTACATCACAAATGAGTAGATTGAAATCCGCAGATACAACAATTTCCTGGAAACAAAGCACATATAGATATGGGCCACATGACCCACGCATCTCACATTGGCGGAACCTCCTCGGTGGTTTTTCTATTCTCAGACTTCAACCGGTATTAACAACATTTTACATACATCTGTTTCCCTGTGAAGCGAGTGATTATATTTTTGCCTAACGCTTTTTGGCTACGCTAATCTGACCTCTGGCCTGTGGTTTCATCCATCATGACTAGCATCATGTAAGTGTGACATGTGGTTTTCAACTGGAGCGACTTGTGAGCAGTGGCAAGGCTTGCACCTGGGCCGGTCCATCCTTTGTGTGTGCTTAATCTATGTGTGCATGCATTAGTAACATATTACAAAAGACATGATTGACACCTTTCAGCTCGTCTCTCTGGAAGATGGTCTTGTGGTTTGTGATTTTTGTAGTTCCAACATTTAAAACACTACTGGTTTCCCGAGTCTAGAGGAAGATATGATCTACGCTTCATTCAGTAGCTATTCTTTGTGAATGTAGGCCTTTTCCTGACCCTTGAACAAACTGTGTGACCTGATAAGTTCAGCTAAACTCATTGTCCTTTGTAACATGCTATTTTCTGACCTATTTCTCGTGCAGAGGCCTGGGCCTGCGTTTCTACTGAGGCCTAAAACTGCTTTCAATTTGAAACCTCTGCTTAGAAGTTGCAGGCCTTAACTCTGTGTGTTTGTACAAATTGTATCCTATTTTTCCCTATATCATTCGCCCCTTTAGTTGATTCTTCAACTACTTCTTCTCCAAATCTGCCATCCTCAAAGGGAATCTTCCTGTATATAACTCTCTGTTCTAAGACATCTGTGGTGCTTTTCCTCCCACGCTAGCTGTCATCTTTTTGCAACAGGCTAGTATCACCTGAAATACAAGGCACATCAAAAGCAATACAACAATTAGAGGCAACAAGGCCTTAAACAACCCCGACATCCAGGACGGCACCCAATCGAACCAGCCCTTGAACCACCCCCCTCTTCGAACATCTTCTTGTGGAGATCATGCAATGTCCGAATGGCCCTGGTCAATGTCCCATTGTCTGCATCATTGGCTGGCACATACGTGCAGCAAGCGGATCCAATCTTCTTGCACCCCCCCCCCTCCATGGCCGTCATTAAATCTAGAATGTATGTATGCTGCATCACCATTAATCTAAGGGCACGTAATTCTTCCTTTATGGCATTGAAGCCATCTTTCCGTGGCATTTATGGCCTTCATTAGCTCCCGTCTCGTGATCTGGAGACAGGGGGCTGTTGCTTTCGCCTGAATCAATGGCATGATGCTACCAAAGAATAGCTGAGCATCATTAAAAAGTCTGTGTTCTTTCGGAACATTTTCCCAGGTTGTGGTGCGAAAGTACTCAGCAGATCGTTTCTTCACGTGGTGATGCAGCAAAGTCATTGGACGGCTCATGGGATGGTCATGCAATGTATTAATGTCCTCTCCTGTTATCACCAGGGAGGGGGTGTGCAGTGTGACCAGGGAGCAGAGACCACTCCATTTCGGGAGTAGCTGTAGGTGGAGCGAGCCCCACACTGCCAAAAGTGGTCCATCAGGCTGGCAGTTCCCCCTGCATGTTGGCGTTGTCCACAGTGGTATTGCAGTCAAGGTTTCTTCCCACCTTTAGTGTCCCATTTCCTCTAAAACAAAGAGAAAACAGTGTTAATTGTATTGCTACTCTAGGGTGTGTGTTGGTTCCTGTCCAGGTATATCTCTGTATGTTTGCATCCCATATTTGCTGACATTGTCCTGCTACCTTATCACATTTTAAAGGGCTATTTGTTTTGTGCCATTCCACAATGATATAGCTCTACATATGAATGTGGCACCAGTGTGCCATTTATAATTGGCAAATACTGACCCTGTAACATTGAGCACTGGCCTAGCTGCGCAGTCGGGGGGCAGAGGTTTGGCTCAATAGTTACTACATTCGGACGATGGGTTAGACTTTTTTTTAAAAAAAATGCTGTAATATCCATTTTTCCCAAACTGCATAGTTTCTTTTCTGCCCTGTTTCCTTCATTCTTGATACTTCCTTCACTATATCTTCATTTTCTGTCAGTATTTGTAGGACTCCGGGGTGGTGTCAAATAAGGTTGTATTGACTCGAGACTTTGCCGGACTAACATGCATTGGTTGTAGCTGTGCTTTGATTCTACATAAAAAGAAGTGCAAAAGACAGTGTGTAACATTCGGGGGTACCTCCTTGGGGTGATGCAATCTATCTACCACAGTGGCATGGGGAATAAGGGAGCATAGATAACAACTGGTATTAGTTGTAGATTGGCCTACACTATGCATGTGCAGGTACCCACTATTTTCAAGCAGCGCATTGTGAAGAGGGTGATGATCAGTATCATTTTTAACACTTCTACGCATTCGCATGATATCTAATGTAGAGAAAAAATCGAAATAGACTAGGGCTATCATCAATATTAACGCACCGAGGAGGAAAAATCTAAGAAGAGTACATATCTTAAAATAAATGTCTGTTGAAGCGTAGGAGGGAGGCTTTACTCCAGTTGCTTCTCCTGTGCTCCCCCCTCTTTTACCTGCTTGGTGTCCGAAAGGATAGATGACAAGGTCGGCGCCATGGCTTATGTCCTTGAACTTTCACCGCAGTAGCTGTGCTGTGAGGTACTGGGAACGGGGCCGTTGAATTTGCTGTCCTTCCAGGTACAGGTAAAGTTCTTTGTGTACACTAGAGTTCCAACTGGCAAAGGTGGCCTTTGGTCATCTACTGGAAGTGCGTTGCCGCACCTATCTGCTACCTGGGTGACCTGTTTAGAGAAGAACTTTGCGGCTTTTGTTAGCTGTGCAAAATAGTCAGACATTTCAGTTTGAACAACTTGAGGTGCACCTTCAGTTTGCAACTTGTGTCTCGTTGGGGGCACAAATGTACTCATCAGTCTTCCAGTCAATATTTGGTGTGGGGTCAAGTGGTGATCTGACCCTTGGGTATTTCTGAGGGCAAATAATGCTAAAGGGAGACAGTACAACCGGTTCTTTTTCAAGGTGACTCACAGTTTACTCAATTTGTTCTTGAGGAGGCCATTGAGGAGCTCCACAATACCATTACTTTGAGGGTGATAAGCTGATGAGAGCATGTGTGTTATTCCTAGCAAGGTGGTAAGATGGGAAAAGATGTTATTCACAAAGTGTGTCCCATTGTCGGATTTGATACCTTCAGGAATTCCCCATCTCGAAATAACCTCATGGATCATAAAACTAGCAGCAGGCTTTGCATCACAGTGCACACAAGGGCCTGCTTCAATCCACCTTGAAAATGGACAGACTACAAGTATGAGATACCGGTAACGGTTGCATCTGTCACTCATATCAACATAATCAATGTGCAACTCCTTGAAGGGTCCTTGTGGTCAGGTATTGTAGAAGCTATTACCTTGAAGGTGGGATTTGGGGAATACTGCTGGCACACGGTGCATGTGTATAGGTACATTGTGATCATCTCATGGAACTTGGGAACATACCAATCCTGGCGTATCTGGAGGGACATGTTGTCTCTGGCAGTGTGTGATGGAAAATGTAGCTGGTTCAAGGCTATAAGTAGTAGTACTTGGGGCATGACAGGCTTCCCTGTAGATATCTGTCTGTATATTAAATCTGTTCCTGTCTGTGTGCATCCCCTACATTCCCACAACTGCTTTTCATGGTCTGGAGCATTTGCCTGTATCTCTCTTAGATGCAGGTGAGCTGTTTCTGTTTAGTGCCTAGAAGGGTCCAGGGGATCATAAGGTGCATCTGTGTCGCTAGCTGCTGTGTCAGTCATTAATAGAATTGTGGCAGGTATATTGTTTAGAGGGAGTTTGGCTGCTTCCTTGGCTGCTCAATCAGCCAAGGCATTTCAACGGGACACAAAGTCTTGAGAATTTGTGTGGGCTGTGCATTTTACTACAGCGATTGCATGTGGTAGAGCTAGAACTACAATCAGGTCTTTTAAAAGAGGGCGATGCATGACGGGGCTTCCATCGGATTTTAGGAATCCCCGTCTGCTCCACTGCATAATGCTGGAATGCACTGTTGTAGTGACATAGGCTGAATCAGAATACACTGTAACTGTTTTGCCTTCAACCTGTTTAAGGGCCGCCACCAGTGCTACTAGCTCGGCAGCTTGAGCAGAATAATGGGATGGCAAAGTTATCTGCTCTGTTATCTGCAAAGTATCTGAAGAATCATGCTGCATGGCTCTGAACACTGCTGCCCCTGTATGTCGTATTCCTGTGCCCTGATCTATCATGGAAGATCCAGCTACAAAATATACGACAATATCTGGAATGGGGTCTTCTCTTGCCTGGCTACACTCATCTGGAGTATATGTTGCACAGTCATGGGGGTCACTATCTGCACCTTCAATAGGGGGTGCAAAGAAAGTAGCAGGGTTGACTGTATGACACTTCACTACCTTGAGAGATGGTAGTGATAACATTATCTCATAGCCTTCTACTCTCTGTGTTGTTAGTGTCGTCTTAGCCTTCTGAATTATTGCAAACACTGCATGTTCTGCATACAGCGTCAGAGGCGAACCCATGCCAATTGGGTCGCTTTTCTCAACCACAAAGGCTGCTGTTGCCAAAGCTTGCACGCAGGGGTAATGGCCTTTCGTAACATGATCAAGTATGGAATTGGTTTGTGGGCTAATGGATACTTTTGGGTGAGGACAGCCGTCATCACCTGGCCATTGCAGTGGCAAAAAAGGAAAAACTCCTTAGTGTCCCTAACACTGGTGCATTTTTTATCTCTGTCTTTAGTTTGTGAAAGGTTTCCCGCATTTCAGCAGTCCATGTTATTCTGTCTTTCGGTGTCTTTGCCTGTTTGATGGCTGTGAGCAAAGGGGGTATCAGGGTGCTATAGTCAACCTATTGTCTGACATAGTTACATAGGCCCAAACATATTTGCATTCCCTTCACTGTCTCGGGCTCAGTCATCTGTGTAATTGATGCTGCTCTTCCATGTGTAACTCGGCGACCTGAGGCCTACTTTGTATCCTCATTGAGCGAGGGAGAAAAGCAGAGACACAGTGTCTTTTCTGAACTGTTCTTCTGTGGCACTACAAATTAGTAAGTCATCGACAAACTGCAGTATTGTGCTGTCACTTTGAAAATTGGCAAGGTCATTCTTGACTGCTCTATTGAAGACTCTAGGGGACTCACAGTACCCTTGAGGTAAACGAGAATGGAGGTACTGGGAGCTGCACAATGATGAGAATGCAGTCAATTAATGACTATCTGGGTGTAGTGGAATGCTAAAGAATGCATTTTTTAAGTCTATGACTGAGAAGTATTTAGCATCTTTGGGTATGTTAGTCAGAATAATGGAAGGGTCAGGTACCACAGGGAATTCTGGTATCACTATGTCGTTAAGGGGGAAATCGGGGTGTTGCAGGGGGATACACCCGGGTATATGACTCCCTGCTCTACCAATGCCTGTATAACTGGGGCGATGTCCTCCTCTGCTTCTTTGGATAGAGGGTATTGCTTCTTCTTCAAGGTTATTCTGAATGGGACTGCTGTGCGGACGAGGCCCACATCATGGGGGCCATTTGTCCACAAATCAGAGGGTACCTGTGCAAGGTCAGTGTCCTTCCTAGGACCATAAACAGTCTTTGGTATTGCAGACCTTGTTTCCAGCATAGTACGCAATGGAATACTGTCTTGAAAAACTAATACTGACCTTGTGGGGTCATCAGCAAACAACTGGTCATCTGATATATCTTTTACTTTTATATTGGGGTCATGAAAGATGACACAGGTCCACACCGTACAGGTGTAATCACTGGGCATGACCATCCCCCAAGTGGAAGAAATCTCCACAGCTTCCACCTCCGGTATGAGAGCTTTACCTGACACTTCAGAATTCAGCTTTTCTGACCAGGGGCTCTGGCAGCGGAACCAAAAGTTCCTTGGCAATTCAACTAGCTTTCCTGTTAGTTCTGGTGTTTCTGCTATGATAGTATACACTGCTCTAGTAAAGGCTGGATGTCTATAGGCCTAGCTCTGCTTCGGTCACCGTCTGGGTGGTGAGTGACCATTGCCATGATACGTTTGCGAGACATTCCTGGCGTTGAGCAGATCATTGTCGCATCCGCCTCAAAGTGGATGGAGATGTTTAATTTTACCGTAAGATCACGTCCTAACAAGTTTGCTGGGGCCGTGGGGGAGAATAAAAGTCTGCTGTTAACGTACCTCCCCCCTATCTCCATCTCCACAGGTTTGGTAAATGGAACCCTCATCACTTCCCCGGGGAACCCCTGTGTGTCCATTGATGAATTTGACAGCGGGAGTCCTCTCTCACGAATACAGGACCTAGTGGGCCCAGTGTCAATGAGAAAGCTGTATTCCCTGTCATTTATGGCTACTGTCACATTGGGTTCCTCGTCTAGCCTGTGAGTTATCGATAGTACTGGACACATGAGGCTACTCCGCGGGCACCTTCATTGAGCATATCCTCCCACATAATATTGCTGAAAGGGGTTTCCTCCTCTGACCGTTACCCTACCTTGTAAGGTCTGGTGTTGTACAGTAGGCTGAACTGCCTGTTGCGGCACATACTGCATTTTGGGTATGTGTTGTTGCACCTGTTGTGGCTGGAACTGTTGTTGAGGCTGCATTTGGGGCTGTGGACGATATGTCACTTGGGGGCTCATGGCAGGCTGTGCCACAGTGAGACCAGGTTGTACCATTTGTTGGCCATATATTGCCCCTGCCTGTTCGTTGTTCTTTTTGGTCCTACATTCTCTAATGAAATGTCTTGGCATCTTACAGTAGTGGCATGTTTGCCCGCCCCTAAATGTGTTTTGCCTATTTCCCCCAAACCCTCCTCGCCCTCCTTGCCCATTCCTGTTAATAAATCTACCAATTTTTTTACTAATTTTATTACATATGCATAGTTACCTAAAACCATTGCAATACAAATTCCAAGTAAAACAATAAAATCATGATAAGATATTAATTACACATTTGCAAAATTCATATATCATCAGAAGCTTAAAAACTGTCAAAATGCTATCAGATTAAAATTGCTTTGTTCCTCAAACAGATAGCCCTCAATATAAGTTGTGCATTCTGCCCTGCTTCATTACTCTGTCTGGGCAGTGCTATTAACCAAGAAAGGACATTATTAAAAGACCAGCCAAGCGCTTGTATGGAGGCTTCCCAGGTCGACCTTGTTAGGGGCAGTCTTGTATCCTAGTAAAAAGAGTGGACACAATATTCCCAATTATTTTGGCATCCAGCCACCTGCATGAGTTGATGGCCTAAAGGCTACGCCTTAGACTGGAAGAAGTTTAGGTGTGCGATGGCATTTTTTTCTCGGCTACATCTAGGAATCTCACTAGTCTACAGTTTTTGCTGGACCAAAGCATGCCAAAAGCTGCTTACCTCCTTGAGAGAATTCTCCTTTGGTTTAGGGGGACTCTTAACAGCTGTCTCTTTTCCTGTATCAACTCCTTGCAGGAGCATAATAAATGGCTAATATTGCCCTGGCCATTTTTGCACAGACTACAAGATGTAAGAGATGGCTCCCTCTTCCACGGTGGAATGTTCTGAGTGCACGGGAGCAAGCCAAGGCAAAGTTTTAAGAATTTAAGTTTCTGAGATTTTGGGTAGCCCAAATGAAAATATTTTTTGGGGGCTAAGACTTTATAATTGTTCAGCGTCATCCAGGCGTGCGATCTTGCTGAAAAGGCTGCTTTGTCCTCCACCAGCGCCAATTTGTTCAAGGATTTCATCCTGGATGGTGGGTCAGTGTTTTCCAAAGGGCCAAGAGTCCAGTACATGCTAGAGCCTCCTGAAGATAGCTTCTTGCAGGAGAATCCTCCCTCTGTTGGAGATCTTGCCATAGAAGCTGGTTTAGAGTTTTAGGGGCCGATATTCTGATCTTATTCCAGCAGTTGATGTATGCGCCGTATCTGGCCCATGATTGCTTCAATAGGCCAAATTCCAGCCTAATTTGCGCCGGGGATGTGTAGTTTGAAAGGCTAAACGTGGTTCTATATGCTTTTACTAAAGTTGTAGCCAGCAATTTAGCGTCTCTGCCTCTTAAGGCTTCACTATCATAAGTTATTGTGGGTAGAATTTTAGCCTGTGCTACATTGAGTAGGGGACTCAATGTTGGGCCCGATAATTTAAATGTTAAGCTTTTCATGGTTAGAGCTAGCACCAGCCCTTTCCTTTGAATCTGTTCTCGCTGTCGAGCAAATGATCCTTCTTTGGACACCTAGGTACTTATAGGCTCCCACTGAATCTATGCATGTACCGCCCAGATGCCAGCTTCTCACTTCCTTCCTTTTGTTGTTGATTGACATAGTTAAAATAATTGACAGCTTGTTTGCTTCAGAGTAATCCTGCATGCTGTTGAGAAGATGTTGCAAGCCAACTACTGTGTGGCTGAGAAAGATTACGTTGTCGGCGTAAAGGAGATTGGACAGAGTTGTGTCTCCCATCCAGGGCACGTGAGAATTGCTGGTGTTGAGTAACTGCGTTAGGTCTGCCATGAATAAATTAAATAAGATAGGTGCCAGCACGCAGCCCTGTTTGAGGCCCTTCGTTGTTTTTACTTTCCTTGTCAGATGCGTCCCTGTGCCTAGTTTAACCTCTACCCAGGTATCTGTATGTAGGAGCATTATCATTTTTAAAAGAGCATTTGGGATACCCCAGCTGGCTAGCTTTGCCCACAGTCTAGGTCTGTCCACATTATCGAAGGCGGCACTAAAATCGATAAAACCAAGGTGCAGCTGCATTTTCTTCGAGATTGCTGCGTCTATAAGCAGGGATAATGTCAAGATGTTCGTTGTTGTACCTGTTTTCTTACGGAAGCCTGTCTGATTTAGTGGAATTATATCATTAGTGTCCACCCAGGCTGTAAGCTCTTCCAACAACGTACCCGCAAAGTATTTGGCCTCATTGTCGATTAGAGCTACTAACCGATAGTTGCCAGGCGAAGCCTTGTCACCACGTTTGTGGATGGGAATGATCGTAGAGTCTTTCTATGAATCAGGGATGACACCCTGTTGTCTAACATCCAGGAACATAAGGTGAAGTATTCTTGCCCACTCTGCCGCCCTCTGTTTAAACAGAGAGCGTGGGATTCCTATCGGGCCCGGCGCCCCTTCCTTTCTTCCATTTGTGATCTGCTGCTTGATTAGAAGATGTGCAGCTTTGTCTGACGTTTCCTCCAGCAGTTGATTTAAGTTTAAGGACTTATGTGAGGCTCTATCGTTTATTTGATTAACCGCGTTGCGGTCAATTGGAACCATTTATACTTCTTTTAAGTCTTTAGATTTGCGCGCCTTGTGCTGCAGTTAGTCTTTTTGCTTGCTCGAATGGCAGAGTGCGCTTCATGTTTTTCCATGAAGTGCGGATGGAAATTGTGTCCTGCTTGTCTCATCCACTTAAGGGCTTGGGGGAGCTGTTGAGGGAGCTGTCAGCAGTTGTTTATTCTGATTTCTCTTTTCCGTGGCTTGTTCCTTTTAGAACTGTTGGTGTATGCGCTTGCTGAACATCCCCTGGCGGGGACGTTGCTGTTACTGAACTAGCTGAGCAGTCTGAAGCCTAGTCTATCAATGGCTGAGTTGGCTGGGTCCCTGGGTGACCCTCTAAAGGCTTTGTTGAGTGTGCAGCGGTCGCCAGGAGTCCGATGTTTTGGGCCGGACGACTTGTGGCCGGCATGGGTGCTGCTGCTGTTGTGCTGGGTAAGGTGGAGGATGCCCCCAGGACGCTTGAGGTTAAGTTGCTGTTAGAGGCTGAGTTGGTATGATCTGCTGTGGGAGATAAACTCGGCTCACTGACTTGAGTGTGTATTAAAGCTGTAGTTAACTGTAGCGAGTGAAGAGTTTGAACCGGTTGAAGGGGAGACTGAAGACCTTTAAGTGCCGCATTGCTTGAGTAGACAACAGCACCACTGTCCTTTAGGAAGTTGAATTTTTTATAGATTTTGGGCTGGGTTGGAGAGACCTTGGAGTTGGGGGAGACTCCCCTTCTTGGTGGTGCACTGTCCATTAAGTCGACCTCTGTTAAGTTGAGGGAAGTTTGGTTGAAAGATTGGGCTGTGGGTGGGCCAGATTTACGCTTCTTTCCCTTTCCCCCTGCTTGTCTTGGCTGAACGGCCCCCCGAACACGCCCTGATCTCATGTTTGAGGGTGACGGTGACAATGGATAGGCTCCCACAAGGGCCCTCTCAGGTGCCCTGTGGCTCGAAGACTGTTGGGTATTGACCAAAGGCTGGTGGCTAGTAATGGCTGGTGGTTGAATGGTATGGTGGTCTGCTGAAAGGAAAATGTCTTGGGGGTAACCCCACCGTTAACGACCTTTCTCCTGAGGCGCTTTAAACATTTACTTAGAGATTCTCCCCTAAGGCATCCTGTGGCCCACTGTGTTTTGTGCGTATCTGGGGGTTTCTCTAACTTCAATGCTTTCAATCCTTTCAAATTTTGCAATGGTGACAGTTTCTGCAATCAGCCCCAGAGCCTAAGAGCAAACCTGGGTAGCCGAGGTAGCCCTTTATGTCCTCTGATCTGAGTTGGCAGGGAAGACCTGGGAGAACCAGGGGGGGTGGTTCGGCACCTGCTCCTGTCCCATCCCCCCTGCCCAGACTCCTGTGAGGTGCCGGTGCCGGTGTTGCAGCTCCGTGAAATGGAGGTGTGTCTGTGGGGAGGCAAGCGGGGCACTTAAGGCAGATTCGCAGGCTGCACCTGGTCTGACCAGGCCGCCTCCGCGATTCCGCCGAGTCTCTCTCTCACTGTGGCCATCTGGAAAAAGGGCGGCCGCACGTGCGCTGCCAAAATAGTCAAATCGGGCCGCGAATCGGCCGTGTCGGGCCGAGCTAAGCAGGTGAGCTAGCGGGGTTGGTGGGCTGGCGGCCTGGCGGGCGTCGTAAGCAAAAAACGAAAGACAGCTGCATCTACCTTCGCTGCCCCCCACCCTCCTTTTGCTTTGGAGAGTGGCAGCGCCGAAGGATGAAAGCGCCGAATGACGAAGTGCCGTCGCTAGATGTCAAGGTGGGGGCCACCTCCTCCGCTGCTCCTCGCCTCACGCAGCTCGCCTCTCCTCGCCTGCTCTCTGCAGCTCTCTACTGCCCTCTGGTGCCCTCTGCTGGACAATAAAAAAAGTCCGCACAGCATTTACGATAATGCATTTTCCGTATGTCATGTTATTAAATCTGGGGGCGTAATGTTGGGGTTGCGAAGTTGCGAAGTGGTGTTTACAGGTGGCATGCCCTAAGACACTGCGGCCATCTGGGTAGTCGCAGTGGCAGTTCCTCCCTCTGTCCTCTTTGCTAGTTTCTGTTGTACTAATTTAACTGCTGCTTTCTCAATTTTAGCCTTCTCGCTCTTTTCCTTGTCCTGTCTCCTTTTACAATAATGTATTATGTGAGCCTGTATCTCAGTCCATGGTTTGGCTTCTGAGGCTACTATGTTGTCTAGTTTGTACTGCACTTCAGCTGGCAATCCCTTCTTCACTATGTTATAGAACAGTATTACATTTTGTCCAGTCACATCCCATCTCTCCCCTACCTCCTGTGTCCATTTCTCTTTAATTCTGCTGAGGAATTGTGCTGGGTCTTCATCTGGCTGCATTGTCTGTGCCATGAGAGATCCAATGTCTGGCCTGTCTGGGTACATTCGTCTTAGTTGTGTCCAAACAACTCCCCTTACTTTGTTGAAGTGTGCCCCATCACATTTTGAATTAGTCAGTGCCACGTCCTTTACTCCTGCTTTCATGAACAGTGTGTCTGTTTCATCTCCTATAAGGGAGGTTAATAAGGTTTTGATATCGCTGATTGCGAGGGGTATCCCTGCTGTGTGTTTTTCAAAAGCAGCTATCCACTTCCCTGCCTCTTCGGCAAGTGGTGGCAGCTGTTTTTTAAAGATTTTCTTTATCCATCTGGGGCCAAGGTATGTATTGGGGCGTCCCTGTACCTTTAAATATTAAGGGCAGTTGTGACAGGACTGTGTCCCTATGTCCAGCAGGGTGACGTGAGTCATATTGTCTGGCATATATTTGCCATATTCGCTGGCTGTCCTTCATATAAGGATAATCCCACTCAGGATCAACTATACCGTGAAGGATGCACGTCTTGTGGTTCAAAAGAACCATCTCGTGGCCATGGTGTCATTTGGGGTGCTAGTCCTTCTGTCCAACCTGCTAGATTGTCAGTAAAAGGAACAACATTGTACCAACTCTGTTCGTGTTGGGCCACTATTTCATTGGGTGTCAGATCACTGCCCGGGCGCACAGGGAGTAGGCGTGCTGTGTCTTTTCTCAATGTCATTCTTCCCGTCATGTTAAATGTCCCCTGCTTCTCATAAGGGCTTGCATGCGTTCCATCAAATCTCAATCTGTTTAACTCTCGCTGCCCCCTCTGTAAGGCCTGAGCAACCCTGTTGGTGTGTCCCCCCTCACAGGCATATTGTGACTGTTCTCTATCATGGTCGTTCACGATGGACATTCTATTATCATGCTCTGTGATAACATCTAATGCCCCATCTGATCCTATGTAAGATCTGTCTGACCTCATGTCTTCTTCACCTAAGAGGTTATGTGCACGGAGGAAGAGCTCCGAGCTTTGGTGTTCCATCATTTGTGACCTGCCTAGTGTCCTCTGATCCCACAAGGGCACCTTCTCTTTTTCCCAGGTTGTTCTTGTGTCCATCTGTCCATCTTTCCTTATCTTGAACCACTCTCCTCTTTCCACCTCCAGTGTGCTGCGGGAGGTGTTTTTGGTGTAAAGGCTAACTTTCCTGTCCTCCTCTCACTGTCGGGGCTTGAATTCCTTGCACTGCTGACTGTTTTCATAGTGACACCTCCTCTCTGTGTGTCCCTTGAATCGGATTTTTGGTGCTGACCTTGACTTTTATCTTTCTCAGTAGGCGCACTTTCATCGTCTAAATGTAGTGTAAAGGTAGCATGCATTGTCCTACATATTTATTGGTGTCTCCCCCGACATCTCTCGAGGTGTGCTAGCCATTCGTGGGCGTGGCGTTAGACGGACATATTCATTGTGTTTGGAAGATGATTCTGATGGTGGGCTACACTCAGGATCTGAATATCCTACAGCAGGCAGATGTGAGGAGGTGGGAAGTGTGTTTGATGTATTAGCCTGCATTGTATACATGCCCTGTACCTTTGCAATGTTTAAACTCGCTTGTGCCTCTCAGTACAAGGTGGAGGAGCTGAAGGAGGAGACTGGGGCCTTATCTCAGTCTCCTTTCAGTGTGTTTCACAAAATACCTTCCACTGATCTAAGATGGTTTTCCTTTTTTCTAATTTCTTCCTATTATATTTGCTTTGTAAGAGGGTGGCTATTTGATCTAATGTTATGCTGTCAAATGAGCCCTTTTCAGGCCATGCATGTTCAATTTTTGATGTTGCCTTATGCCACTCCTTACAATATTTCTCTATTTTGTCCTTGTTTTTCAGGGAATACCTTAACCATGTGTTCTAAAGGGGTCCCCATTATTTTTGGGCCGCACTTGGCCTCTGTTTAGTCTTATATTTGGGCTTAACTTGTCCCTGTTATAAGTGTTCACTCTTCCTAATGAAATTGCTTATTCTTAGTTCTATTATACTTTCCACCTGATGCCCTTATCTACCTCATGGGGTGTTATGGTAGATTTCCTTCTGGCTATTCTCCTTGCTACTCATATAGGTAATGAGTTAATTTCTTGGGGGTTTTCTGGGGGGGTGTCTCACTGTGTGGTGAACTACTGCAATAGGTTTTGTAGAATTCAAAACCAATTCCAATACCTTAAGTGTGGAAAGGTCCTGTTCAGAATAAGCTGCAAGAAAATTAAGGAAGTTCCTATCAAGTCTATCTGTTATTTCTTCTATGGTATGTGTACCTTGAAAATAGCTATTTAAGTCCTCATCTATACTATTTGATAGTTCTTCTAGGCTCCAATCTGGAGGATCTAAGGTTTGACTATAGGGATAATAATTGATAGCATCAGTATTTGTTGTGGGGTTCATGAGGTTACTGTACACTACTCTTAATAATTGTAATGTGGAGGACTGTGTCTTTGTGTTTACTTCTTTGGGACCGATCTTTTTAGTTATCTGACAGGAGTTTTACTGTCTCATCAATGTATGTTGTCAGGAGACCCAGTGGTAATGTATAGTCAATACCTAGGCGCTCACAAACCTGACATTAAAGGGTTATCAAATGGTATTGGGATTGCTGGCCAACCAGGGTCAGTACCGCTAGAAAGGGCCCCAGGGAGACCGTTATAAAAATGGATGATTAATTCAGGAATCGGTTGTGGTTGGCTACCTGTGCGCCCTTGAGACATTTGTCTAAATAAAAAAAAAATCCTTTTCCTGAAACTCTACAGTATTTCACACAATTCAGAAATCCTACGTATAAACAGCACAACTACAAAATGACATTAATGTGTGTCCTTACTTCTATTCACATCTGCATAGTCATATTAATGTACTCTAAAACTTCATAGTAGGGCAAAAAACTACTACTACTGCTGCAGCTGCAGCTGGTCACTTCTCCTTAACTCACAAGGAAGATATACTTCACTGCCTGTAACTACAAACTTTGACTTTCAAACTTAAAGTCTGAGATTACTTGAATTGTTCTGCTCTTACTTAGAATAAAGTTCCAATGAACATCAGGTTTTCACCTGTTTCTTTACCACAACGTCAGAATGTACGCTGGCTGTCCAGCTTCAAGTCCTACTCTTTCCTGACTGCTTCTGGCTCTTTTAGCCAGGTCCCCTAGTATCTTCCAAACTTACCACCGGAGCTCTAGTCATTGTTATTGTGTCAGTGCACAATCATGCATGCATTTCCCCACATATAAACATTAATAAAAATAATACCATAGGACACATCATACTGTCAACATGCTACCTGTAAGGTATAAGGGACAACATTTGCACTGTTCTCACCTTATAAGGATGCCAACTCCCAAGCTTCACCTGTCCCAGAGAAATATGAAGACTTTCTAACCGGCGTCTTCTTACCTTCTTTTAGTTGCGCAAAACCACTGCAATAAGGACAGGAGGTGCCTAGGGTGTGGCAGGAGGCAAGAAGAATTGGAAGTCCTGGCTCAGGCTCACCATGATGTTGGAGGGAAAAATCTTTGTAAGAATAACAAAGGAGCAGGTTGACAATACAATATGGTTTAATGCATTAATCAGCTGTGGAGATCAGCCAGGCTCAGCCGAGACTGGAATATGATGTCCAAAGAACAGTTCAAACGCAGTGGCTTATATACTCTAAAACCACAATAGAAAAAAGTTACAAGCATAGGATTTACGTCACAAATGAGTAGATTGAAATCAGCAGATACTACAATTTCCTGGAAACAAAGCACATATAGATATGGGCCACATGGCCCTCGCATCTCATATTGACAGAAACCTGCTCAGTGGTTCTTCTATTCTCAGACTTCAACTGTTAATAACAACATTTTACATACATCTGTTTCCCTGTGAAGCGAGCGATTATATTTTTGCCTAATGCTTTTTGGCTACGCTTATCTGACCTCCGGCCTGTGGTTTCTCCATCATGCCTAGCATCGTATAAGTGTGACATGTGGTTTTCAACTCAAGCGACTTGTGAGCAGTGGCAAGGCTTGCACCTGGGCCAGTCCATCCTGTGTGCGAGCTTAATCTATGTGCGCATGCATTAGTAACAGATTACAAAAGACATGATTGACACCTTTCAGCTCGTCTCTCTAGCAGATGGGCTTGTGGTTTGTGGTTTTTGTAGTTCCTACGTGTAAAACACTACTGGTTTCCCATGTCTAGAGGAATATATGATCTACACTTCATGCAGTAGCTTATCTTTGTGAATGCAGGCCATTTCCTGACCTTTCAACGAACTGTGTGACCTGATAAGTTCAGCTAAACTCATTGTCCTTTGTAAGATGATATTTTCTGACCTATTTCTCCTGCAGAGGCCTGGGCCTGCATTTCTACTGAGCCCTAAAACTGCTTTTAACTTGAAACTTATGCATAGAAGTTGCAGGCCTTAACTCTGTGTGTGTTTGTACAAAATGTATCCTATTTTTCCCTATATCAATACACATGACGTAACATGAAAGGCCAGTTAAACCAACAAACCAGAACCAACTGCTAATATATGGTTTCGAAATCATGGGCCAAACACCCCATAGGTAACACCCGAAGTCCAAAAAAGAAAAATGCTGAACTGGACCCCTGTCCTGAATGGACGAAGAAACCATAATCAAGCGCCTGCACTCTCAAGCTATAGCACATGGCTGCAGGCAGACCTCTATACATACACAGGTGTACATCACCCCGCATTCCTGGCAGGCAACGCGGAAGCACGGCAACACAGGTGTAGGCCAGATTAACACATATATAATGGATAATTGTACCCCCCCTTCACTTCCTCCACAAGTGCTCAGCAGTCAGTGTCTCCTCCACCTGCTGCACCACAAGCAGGAATAGAGAAGTGCCGCAGTGCAACAAGTGCACACCAGACTCACAAGAAAACTGCACCCGGCCCACATGCTCCGCTATGCGGCAGCTGAACCATGTGCAACCGGCGAGCCTTCGATGGCCAAATGCTGACCAGCTGAGTGCCTCGGCAACACAGGCACACAAACAACCCGGCCGGAGAAAGGGCCAGCAAACCTTTGGCCAGTGGAATCCAGCCCCGGCAACAGGCCACTCCCACCCCAATCGGAGGGAGGCACCACCGACCTCCAGCCGGGTGAACACATTAGTGCAGACATCCTACAGGACCCAGAAAACTCACTGCATCAATATTAGCCAGCAGTCCACCAGGTTCAATGCTGGTGAAAAGGAAGTGCTGTCACCGTCTTCAAATAAACAAACCTTCAGTGGAGCGAGCGCTCCGCACTCACCCTACTGTGTCTACAGACACAAAAGAATAGGAGGTGTGGTGTGGTGGGCGTGGGCGCTTTTGATATTGGTAAGGAATGTGTCTATAAGGCACAGGGGCCTCATTATGTAATGGAGATGAGCCAGAGGGACAAGGAGGTAATGCAATTACTGCTTCACAGGTACTGGAAGGCGATCTGTTAAGTACGTGAAATGCACAGGTCTGGTTAATTTCCCATTCACCAAAATTTTTGCTGAGGGATTTTTATAGATGGCTTTAATTGCTGTCAGACATGTTTCTCCCAGATCAAAACGTTGTATCACTTTAAACAAGAATGTCCAATTGACCTGGTCGAAGGCTTTGGCAGCATCAAAAGTCATTACTGCCAAAGAGGTCTTATATGTTTGGGCCATGTCTATAGCTCCGATAAGGTCTTGTACTAATTCACTGAGCTGCCTCCCTTTCATGAAGCCCTTTTGATCTGGGTGTATGATCGAACCCATCACTTTATCTAAACGTGTGGTGATAATCTGTGTATAGATCTTGTGGTCACAGTTTAGGAGAGAAATAGGCCTATATGACTCACAATTCGTGGGTTTTTGTTTGGTTTTAACAGAATTGTAATAGTCGCCTCTTCCCATGAGGCAGTGGGGGTATTACCCTTTAAAAAGCAAGAATTAAACAGTTGAAGAAGAATAGGTGTCAATTATTCTTTTAATAGGCTGTATATCTCATTTGGAATGGAATCCGGACCTGCTGCTTTACCCTTTTTTTAAAACCTAAAGCTTGAGTTATTTCTTCCACAACTATAGGGCATTTTATTTGTTCTTTTTCATTTTGTTGAACTAGACCCATACAGACAAGGCTGCCCTCTTTCTCCGTTACTCTTTAATATGTATATGGAACCACTGGCGTATAAGCTGAGAACTAGCCAGAATATTATTCCATTTAAATGTAACGGATGGGAGAAAAAAATTGGGTTATATGCGGACGATCTCATCATTTTTACTGGTGACTTAGAGACATCATACACAGGAATTTGGTCTGAAATAGAGAATTTTGGTAGGGTCTCAGGATATTTACCTAATCAACAAAAGACAGAATTAATGAAATGGAAAACAAATTTCGAAAGTATCTACACAAAAAAAGATATAAGGTATTTGGGGATACAGATAGCTCAAAATATTGATAAAATCACACAGATAAACTTTGAAAAAGTGACAAGAAAAGTAAGCTCTCAATTACAAACTTGGGGAGCATTGCCTCTTTCCTTTCTGGGTAAATCTAATCTATTAAAAATATCAATTCTTCCTAAATATACATTTCTATTTAATACCATTCCCTTAGAGTTCCCAAAAGCTTGGTTTAGGAAGGTACAAGGGCTTTTTTCAAGCTTCATATGGGGAAATAAAAGTCCAAGAATAGCCTTGAAAAAACTGAGGGAAAAAAAAGAATATGGAGGAATTGCAACCCCATATCTATATCTGTACTTGTGCGCTTTCCAGTTAAAAAATTCCCGGCAATTGATGATGGAAAGTTCTATGTTCTCGCCTCTCTACAAGGCGCTTACGTTTGATTTCTCCCAACAAGCTGGATGCTTCCTTCTAAAATTTGGTCATCCAAAATTTTTCAAAAAAGCTACATAGAAGATTTTGCTATCTGCAGTAAAGCTTTGGTCCCAGGTGAGCCACCTTTTAAAAATTCCTTATTATAATGATATTACACCAGTTTGGGATTCTCCAGGGACGCCCTTGTGTCTGGAGGATGCTCTTGCAACACCTTTGAGGAGATGTGGAATTAATACTTGGGGACAACTCCTATTTGAGGCGGAACTTATATCCTGGTCCCAAATATCTGTAATCTGTGAAGATCAGGTTTCGAAGTTTAAATACTATCAACTGTTAAGCTGGACAAAATCTTCTAGAAAAGAATTAGAACGAAACTCGAACTTGTCTCTAAAGATATCCTCTCGACAAACACAAGTAAAAGAAGTGGCAGAATGGTACTGGCTACTTGTCCAAAATGGGGAAGAGGAGCAGGTCTTATTCATGGAGACATGGAGGAAGGACCTACCGGATGAAGATCTCGAAAATATTGGGCAAGTATCTATGTCTTCTTTATGGTCCTGCATAAATGCTGCCCCCTTAAAAAAGAATCATCTCTTCACAGTCCATAAGGCCTACTGGACTCCCCAGAGAATATCGAAAATGGGAAACCGTGAAATCAAGTGTGGAGAAGATAGAGCAAATGAGGTCCACATGTTCGGGAGCTGCCTGGTAATACACGCTTTTTGGAACAATGTGGGTAAGACCATATCAGATATTATGGGATTGGATATAAAATTAACAACTATGTCGGTAATTTTTGGGCTATTCCCAAGGGAAGTTTTTGGAGGGGTATTAACAAAAAGTCATCAAGCTTTGTTCTTTACTCTGATTTTACTAGCTCGAAGGGAGCTTTGTATTAAATGGATTCTGTCTTGCCCCCCCACGGAAGAAGAATGGATTCATTCTATTCTGAGGGTATCTTCCTTAGATCAAGCTGGTAAAAGTACTAAAAAAACAAAATATTGGGAAATCTGGGATAAATCGGTGGAGACAGGAGTTAGCTATATATAAAGCCCTGTAAAAGTTGGTCTCTCTTCCCTTTTTTTTTCCCTACTATCTTTATTGTATTTTATTGTTTTTGTTTTTAGTTTTGATTTCTGGGTCCAATGATTAAAAATATGCCCCACAAAAAACCCCAGGATGGGATTGACTCTTTCCCCCTGAGGACGGAATTGTGGTCTATCAAACTCTCAAGATAAAGGTTGAGGCCCGTATGAGTATTTGAAGGTTCGGATCTGGAGATATAAGGCATCCTTTTCTCCCCTTGGGGCATGACCAGACCAGTAAAAACCTGCCTTTAAATTTCTTAAAAAATGGGTCAGAGAAACCTCTTCTTGAGTTGGAGCATATTGTGGTTAAATGAGGACTAAAAAAATTAAAAAAAAAAAAAAAGAAATGCACAGGTGATGTGCGCTGGCATTGTATTGTAACTATAGTTTCAATGAGTGTCTTCCCTGACTGTTTGTTGTGAGGCTCTAAAAGTGTTTTCATAGATTAGGATAAATTGTACATTACAATGACTGGCATCCAAAGAGAGGGCATGATATATGTTACACTTTATGGGATGTGTTATTGGATGTTATGTTATCTTCTGTTGTGTTATTGGTCATTATGTTGTGTTATTCTGCATTATGTTGTATTATTGAATATTATGCTGCATTTTACTTTGCAATGCTGTGTTATTTTATTTTCATCTCTTTATGCTACCTTCAGGCAGCTGCGCTTGAATCCCCTTTCCCCTATAATACGCAGACGTGAGTACAATGGTCATGTATGAGACAAACACATAAAATGTCAATGTTGTTGCTTATATGATGTGCAGCATATATTTAAAGTGTATGTAATACTTGTCTTCAAAGTAGCATTTGATTATTGTGTATGGAAGTGGTGTTTTGCACTGCCATGTTGTCACAACAGCGTGCAGCGTTGTTGAACACTGACATGGGAAACTGCAGTACACAGTGAGCACATCTCACACTGATGTGAGGTTGCAGCAGCTCACTTTAGACTGCCGGCGGGCATCCATAAAGAGAAAAAGGCCTGCATGCCATTAGAGGGAAAAAGGCTGCTTTATTAGGACAGGTTTGTCAACTAATTTCTTTAAACATTTACAATCAGTATAACAACCCCGCCTCACTAATACAAAGCAACGAATCTAGACCCCACCACCCTTTATCCACCCCAACAACCCCACAGAAACCACAATGAACTTCTCCATGTCATCCAAACACCAGGCACCAATCTTCTGTAACCAGCCCAAGCCTTGGACCTCTTTCCTACCTTTCTTTGCTAATTTCACCCTACTGCTTTCATCACTTTCTTCCAACCCCAATTAAGACAAATCGTTTCCTAACTTCACTCATCAGACCAAGGTGATCCCCAGGATGAAGGTCGACCTCAGTCCCACCCCTCGTTTTAATACACAAAAACCATCACCACTCCACCCCACCGCTCAGACAATCTCCTTCTGCCCTACTGTGGACCGGCCGGCCAACCTTGGGATGCCAACTTTACTACTAACATTTTCCACCTACTCCCCAGAGCATTTTCCTAAACTGTAAAACATTACTGATATTGTGATTCTGTACAGCTCCATGAGCCACCCCTCCCCCCACTCGTGACGATATGAAAGTTGCAAGTATAGTGAATCGAACCATCAAAGAGGATGTTGGGAGTGGGGAAATATGATTAGATCAATTCAGATAGAATAATAGAAGAATCAAAGGCCCTGATTATGAGTGTCCTGGAGGAGAGGAGGTATTTATCACACCTGATAAAATCTGACTCCCTGGAGTTCGTAATTTATCAGGTGCAATATATTGTACCTCTGCCTAGTCTAGTTTTTGGTTTAAAACATGTGGATTTTGGTGCTCACTGCACCAAAGTCAGCGAGTCGTGGTAAATACTGTACTCTTTTCCACTTTCAAATTCCAGAAGATTTGATCTGTGAAATGTAATGAAGTGTTTAGACTTTATCGCATCTGCTAGTCACCGGCTGTGGTTAGCTCTGCACTTCTCAGAATAACGACCTCTGCAGACATGTGTTTGCAGCTCTGCTGAGGCGTAGGTTCTGAAAAGGTGGGTTTCATTGTAGGGTGTACATTTATGGGGCTGTATGTGATGATCTTCTGAAAGTGGATTTCTATGCAGACCTACACCACCAATTAATGATATCAGAGATCTATCTTCATGCTGTGCAAACTATCCAGCAATGTTTGTATAATTAAATACTCTGCTTTATTCATTACTCTTGCAAATTGCTATAGTTAGAGCAAAAGATAGATCACACTGCTTTGAGTAAATTATTTTACTGAGTTGATTGTTTGGCTCGGTCTGAATGTGGGGTGTAGATATGCGTAAAGGGTGACCTGTGAAGGTCTGGGATGCTGAGTCTCCATCTAAGAACTGGAATTCCTGGTCGGATGAGGTATGCACCCAGGCCACGCAGGAATCACCACTCTAGTCAGGATAAGCTAAGCATACACAAAAAGATAGCCTGTGCTCACCCTCTGGTAGCTTTGCACAGAGCTTATCTAAAGAGGCAGTGTGTAAAGTATTTGTGCAACACAAACACACACACACACAATAACACAATGAATAGAACACAAAATTAAACCACACTGGTTTAAAAATATAGATTATATTTTTATGAATAAAATAAGTAGTAGAACCAGAGTTATGAATTTTTAAAGAATAAACCAAAAACAGTATTTAGAATTTAGTGGTGTTAAAAGGTTACCTGAGGTCATGCTAGACCAGGGTGAAGCCAAAGTTCAGGCCAACCATGATGGAGCGCAGGTCGGATACAGTTTCAAACAGGCTCTGCTGAAGTTTTACCTTTTCAAAGTAAACCAAGAGTCTCATTCGCTGGCGAGACATTCACCAGGAGCAAGTAGAATGTTGCTAACAATGATCCTGCGGGCGCGTATATTTGGCCTGGCGTCGCAGATGGAGCCTCATGGTCGCAGGTGCCGTTGCTTGCTTTCCAACAAGACGATGTTGCAGTGGCTCGCACTGATCCTTCGAGAGAGCGGCTTAGTTCTGGAGCGAATGGGCTCATTTGCGAAAGCAATGAGCCCAAAAGCTTGATTTCAAGGAACCAAAAAAAACACTTTTAAGGGCCCAGGACTGCAGAAGCGCCTCTTGGGGGTCTGGAGCACATTGAAGATTGGCCCAGGAGCTGTAGTTGATGAGTTGGAAGTCTGTTGTATCCCTGAGACTTTATAAGGACAGGAGGCAAGCCCGTAAGCCCTTGGAGATCCAGCTCACCTTCAGCATATTGAGAGAGCAGCAGGTAGCAGTGCAACAAACAGAAAAGCAGGCCTTCCAGATCATCAGTCCAGTTGAGTCCTTTAAGCAGCAGAGTAATTCCTTTGGCAGAGCTTTAGGTCCATATCCAGAAGTGCTTAATTTCTGGAGGTCAGAGACACAGTGCGCATGGAGTGGAAACATTAACATCACACCTACAGCTATCCTGGCATTCTGGGGTTCCCAGACAACTCACAGACAGCATAAAAGCACTTTTAAAAGCAGCAAAATGTGCATGTTGATCTGTTGCTTACCTACTTTTGCTAACAGATCTGAGTATAACCTACTCTTCAAGCAACTTAGTGCACTGTGGCACAGCAGGATTTTAGTCCTTAATATAACACCTTGTGGAACAATCAGAAACCAGGGCAAGGCTGCTAACTGGAATGGAAACACCAACACCAAAATTATGGGCTATCCTGGTACCCTGATGTTCTCTGTCAATATCAGACAGCGCAAAGGGACTTTAAAAATGCTAACTTGCACTTTTGATCTATTGCTCCATGAACTTTCTTATCCAAAACCTCCTTTTAAGATTTTTAACTAATGTTTCTCTTTTGTACGATTTTAATTAATTGAAACAAATAAAGTTTACTAACTTACTGAAGTGCACAGAGATCCCTTAAACCTCTGTCCTGTCTGCCAATGTATCTGTGGGGGGTAATCAGTTCTTTGTGTTGGGACAGGACACAGTCTATTCAAGTGAAATGTTAGCTCCTCCCTCCCATCCTGCCCAGGCAAGGCCATCAGAATACAGATGTATGTAGATGAGTACTCAGACAAACCTATCCTTCCTGTGTTCTGGTTGTCGAAAGTGAATGCACAAAGTGTAGCTGTCAGCCATCCCAGACGTGTATTGGAGACAGGATGTCATGCACCCGGAACAGTAAGTACAGAGAAATGTCCTCTTTCTAAAAGTGGCATTTCTAAAACAGTAATGTTTAATCCAACTTCACCAGTAAGTAGAATGTATCAATATCATTTCAAACATATGAAATACGAAAAAGCTGAGCAGAAATTACAGCATAAAAGTGTATTAAGGAATTCCTAATGCTAACCTATGAGAGGAGTAGGCCTCACAATAGTGAAAAATGAAATAGGCTACTTTTCACTACCAGGATATGCAAAACATACAAGTACATGTCTAACATTTCACTTACATAGCACCATGCCCTTCGGGCTACCTAGGGCCTACCTTAGGGCTGACTTATATGTAATAAAAGGGGAGTTTAAGGCTTAGCAAGTAGTTTTAAATGCCAGGCAGAAGTGGCAGTAAACTGCATACACAGCAGTGGCTGGCCTGAGACCAGTTTGAAAGGTTACTTGTGTGGGTGGCACAATCAGTGCTGCAGCCCACTAGTAGCATCTAGATTACATGCACTGGGTATATGGTATGCCACCTTACAACATACTTACAAGTAAATTAAATATGTCAATCAGAGATACACCAATTACACACATATTTAGGGAAGAAGCAAATGCACTGATTAGCAGTGGTAAAGTGCTCAAGAGTCCTAAAGCCAACAAAAAGATACAGCAAACGTGGAGGTCAAAACCAAAAGCTTTGGGGGAAGACCACCCTAAGGATGACAGGTCTAACACTCCTGAAGTTTAATGGCGGCTGGGATCTAAGCATGTGATTGCGGTTAAGGTTTGTGTTTTGTGAGGGCTGTGATTCCAACAGAGCCTAGGTCATCATGTGTGATTGAACTTTTATATGCCGCACAAGTGTGAATTAGAAGTTGTCCAGGCTTTGTGTTAGTGATAACTCTGTAAATGTTGAGATTCTTTTTAAGCAGGTAGCTCTCTGAAGATCATGCTTCTGTGTTGACTGTGATCACACGAGAGCTCAGTTTCTACATTGTTCAGTAGTGGTCATACTGCCTCTTCCTGCAATTGGATTGACTCATGCTTACCCATAGTCACCTATTTATAATGCACATAATTATGCATGAAAAGCACCCACGTCCACTGTCAATAAGTGTGAATGCAGACAGGTCTGTGCTGATAGGGAGCTTTGTTCTTTGCTGACGAATGTAGTCTCCATGTTGACGCTCATATAATTTTGCCATTTATCTATTTTGGATTTAGCGACAAACCACTACTGTCAACGAAAACCAGTCATATTTCATCTAGATTCTGAAACCACCTTGAAACTAAACTTTAGTGTATCGCTCTGAGAAAGCCCTAGGCCTGTGCACCATTAACGGGCAAAACACGAGTTGGCTGGCTCAGTGACATACACCTCCATGCAACTAATGGCATTTGAAACACGGAGGGCCAGATGTAAGACAATTCATTTTTGCGAGTCGCAAGTTGCGACTCGCCAGACAGGTTTTTTACGCTCAGGATTTATATGGTACGTAAAATCCGACTATGCTCTTGCAATTTTTTTATTCTGAAACCAGCATGTAGTTTTAAAAGAAACAGAGTTAGCATAAATTGCTGAGAATGTAATATTTTAGTCGTGTAGTTTTGCAATCTACCTATAAGAGTAAGCGCCTCACTTTAACAGTCAAAAACTATTTGCATGGTTACATCTTCAAATATTGCAGATTCAAAACTGTCTCTTTATACTTTTTGAAATTGGTAGCACAAAGCTATTTAATGAAAACTGAAAAAAACCAGCCTGAGGTTTTATAACAGAGAAAAGTAGTAGGTACTTGTTTGACCTGGCCTTTTTGACAGGTTTACCCCCAAACTTTTTGCCTTTTGCCTCCTATTTTCGTTGACTATAGGATTCTGGGTACTTTACCACTGCTATTCAGTGCTAAAGCGCATATGCTCTCTGTATAAATTGTGACAATGATTGTTTATCCATAATTGGCATATTTGATTTACTGGTAAGTCCCTAGTAAAGTACACGGTGTGTGCCAGGGCATGTAAATCAAATGCTACTAGTGGGCTTGCAGCACTGGTTATGCCACCCACATGAGTAGCCCTGTAAATGTGTCTCAAACCTAACACTGTAGTGTCTCTGCACACTGTAGTAAACTGCCATGCTGTCCTGGCAAGTGCACCCACTTGCCAGGCCCAAATCTTCTCTTTCCTTACTTGTAAGGCACCCCTAAGGTAGGCCCAAGGTACCCCTATGGGCAGGGTGCAGTGTATGTGAAAAGTAGGACATGTACTGATGTGTGTAACATGTCCTGATAGTGAAATACAGTGTATTTCATTTTTCACTATTTAAAGGCTGTCTATCATTGGGGCTAGGATGTAAGATTTTACATGTGTAGCTTTCCATAGGTACAAGAAGGAAAAATGGAGTTTAGGGTTTCTGAACTCAGAATTTATTAACGCAACTTTTGGTAAATGTGGTTTTTAAATTCTGTGTTTGAAAATTACACTTTTAGAAAGTGGGCATTTTCTTACTTTACCATTCTTTGTGCCTCTGGCGGTTTGTGTATTTAGTGTCTGGTGTTTGAGTGACAGGAGCTGGGGATGTGCATTCACTCTAGACAATTACTGGGGCGGGGTTGAGGTGTGCCCTGCATTTAGAGTGGTGGGAGGAGTTTTGCTAGCACAGGAATAGGCTGTGTCTCCTCTTTCACAATGATGTCTCTGCCCCCTGTGGTCATGCTGCAGCAGAGAGGACAGGACTGGTTGGGGACTGGGTTCAGAGGCCCTTACAGCAAAGAGAACAATAATAAATTGGGGTATAAGTCTTGGACCTAAAACCCCAGGACTTTAGATTACTTTCAGGAACAAGAGGACCTTGCCAAGAAGAAGAGCGGAAGGACTGTGTGAGGAGCACTGACTTTTCTATGGATGGAGTGGGTTGGCCTGCAGTTGCTGCTTCTGTCTGTGATGGAGGAAATGGACTGACTCTGTTTGCCCTGCTGTGGTATCCTGCGTGGGAAGAATCTCCAAGGGCTTGTGTGTGCTTGCCTCCTGATGGAAGTCTCAGGGAAATCAAAGACTTCAGGAAAGATCCTTGTTGAACTAAAGTAAACCTGCATAAGAGGAGCACTGCCCCTGCTGTGTGAGGGGTGGGTTGGCCTGCCATTACTGCTCCAAGCAGGCGAAGGACTAGACTGTTCTTCGCCCTTGTTCTTTTTTAGCTTTGAGAGGTGCGCTGTATCTTTCAGTGCATCTGGTGGGGAGAGCTTACCCTTCTGTGAAAGAATTCTGTAGCCTTCAGTGCAGCCCGTGGGGTGAGCTTCCCCTTCATGATGGAGCACTATGCCACAAGCAGGAGGGAACCCCAAGTAATTTCCCCCATTGTTCTCAGCGTGCCGGGCCCTCCTGGGTGGAGAAGCGCTGGCCGCCCTGCCCCGCCCGGCACCATCAGCTGGCCTCAGAAGCTGGTTTCCAGGTCACACCATATGTCAAGAACCCCTTTGAGTGGCCCCACCCCCATAATCGAGTGTCAGCCAAGGGAGAGCCAGCTCTGCCGGCAGCTTTCTTAGGCTACAAACACCAGGGGACCTCAACGTACAGTAGCCTGGGAATCGGCAGGAGACGTTTTCCTTTGGGGTCATTAATTGGCCGCCGGGAACCCCCTTGTGCAGCTCCCTCCTTCCAGAGGGAGCCACCGTGCTGTTGCTAGGCTTTCCTGAGGAGAGACCACCTCTGACGGCGAGGCAGCCCTCCCAAACTGGGCAGCGTGGTATCCACGACCCGACGGGGGATTGCCTTCCTTGTAGCTGCCTAAACCGCCCAGCCCCCGTGATTGTGGAATGGGGTTGAGCTATGCGAAGTGGCAGCTGCACTGCACGTTCGCGGGCAGCTGTGTTGTGAGTATTTCTAAGTAGGAGTGCCTGGAAGCTGCCTCAGACGGAGCCATTCCGGGGCTGGGTTTGAGAGCAGTTGTTCCACAAATATGTCAACATATGCACAGGGAGGGTGCACAGTAAGGAGGTTCTTATGACTGGGGAAAACTATCAGTGGTTGCTTTATTGCCCTAAATGCGATGTTATGCATAATGGGTCCATGATGATCTTATGACATGTGCAGCTTTTAAGTCTTTACATAAGTGCACTACTTGTGATGTTATGACAATGGCCTAATGGGCAAACTGATTTTTGATATATTTGCTTTATATGCATTTTTATGGCAAGTGCCTGGTTGCACAGTGAATTATGTGATTGTGGTCTGATATACTTTACATAATACAAAGTGATTCATGGTCTCGGGACCAGATGTACGACCCTTTTTGTCTGCCCCATGTACAAACCCTATTTTGCGAGTTGGTAACCTATTACCGACTCCCAAAATAGATTTTGCGACTCGCTATGAGAAAGGGGCATGCCAAGGGCGTCCCTTCCTAATAACGACTCGCACTTCAATGTAAGATTGTTTTGCGGCTGCAAAACACTCGCAATTTACCACCAATTTCAAATGAGTAGTAAGCCACTCACAAATGGGACTGGCATTAAAAATATTGTTTTAAGAGCAGGCAGTGGTCCCACTGCCTACTCTAAAAAAAAGAAACAGAAACGTTTCATTTTTCTTTCTTAAATGCAGCCAGTTTTCCTTTAAGAAAAACGATCTGGATTTAAAACAAGCATTAAAAATGCAACAGGTCTCAGCTTTGTCAAAGTTAAAGCAATTCT
This sequence comes from Triturus cristatus, assembly GCF_964204655.1. NCBI lineage: Eukaryota > Metazoa > Chordata > Amphibia > Caudata > Salamandridae > Triturus > Triturus cristatus. The sequence goes on along the minus strand of NC_140581.1, from coordinate 259,256,048 downwards.
GCTTGGAATTAGGTGGCTTTTTAGCTTTGGCTTTATTAGTGTTTTTCAAAATTTCATGTACATAACATGCATATGTATGCATATATGTATATGTATGCATGCATTTATATAGATATGCAGATGTATATATGTTTATATATGTATGAATGTATGTATATATATATACATACATATATAAATGCATATGCATATATATACATTTAGATATATATTTATATATATATATTACCTACTGGCGGTCGCCAGTAGGTAGTTATAGTTAGGACCCTGTTTCCATAGGAAATCCGCAACATTCTATTTGGAATAACTTTGGCGCCGGTCGACGAATCCTCGCGAAATTTTCAAAATAGGTGGGGCGCTACGCTCCGCTCCTACCCTGAAAGTCTCGGGGGGATTCGTCAAGCAGGGGCCGAGAAAAAAGGGGGGTCCCAAAACGCGTTTTCCCCATGCATTTTTCCATAGGACCTTTAGACACAGCTACAGCCCGAACGGCTGAACAGAATTACTTGAAATTTGGCAGAGAGGTAGCCATAAGGTCAAGGAAGTGCCTTTTGCAGGTTTGGTGTAAATCTGTTCAGTATTTCCTGAGAAAATAGCATTTAAAAGCATATATATATGTGGGCGGAGCCTAACCACACATCTCATCCTGAGATCTGATTGGCTGTCAGCACTTCATCCAAGAAGTGTTGGCAGCCATCTTGGGACCAATATACATGATAGCACCTCATTAAAAAGCATTGCAGTTAATAGAAGGTTTTAAGACTTTAGTTACATTATAAATCATTTGTTGATGGTACCATACTCATTTTAGGAATTGTGGTATGTTCTAAGGTGATTTCACCATGTGAAAAAGCCTTCTGCTGGGATATCATGATTGAGAGAAAAATATTTTCTCATGCTTTTACCACAGAGGTTTGGAAGGTGATCTATAGGCTAAACTGAGAGCTTATTTTCTGTAAATTCACATTATCTTTCTCAGTCATGTGAGAATGAAGTCTGACATTCTCAGTAAAACATGTACATCCAACAAGGGCAGAGACTGTCAGTTGATTCCTTTGTGTTCTACTGCAGCTTCCCAGAGTGTTCCAAAGAACTACTAGAGCGGTAACAGTCCTACTTATGATAAACGTATGGCACACCTGAAGCCATCTTGCTTGGATTAAAGTGGTAACTCTTAAAACATTTAATTTAAAAAGGAACAAAATGAGGGGGTTCATTTTTCCATAAAAAGTATGATTAGTGCTGCAGAAAGAAAAATTAGGGCACATTTTGAGTGACTTCTCAAATCCTCTTCTATTTCATTAAAAAATTCTGACATGCAGACTGAAACATGCACTTTCAATACCAGCAGCAGTTTTCCCTGGTGAGCAGTAGCTTTACTACAGTGATCTAATGAGCAAAAAGAGTGCTAACATTCTGAATTTATGACAAATGTGTGACACATCTGAATGCCTTCTTGATGGAATCAAAGTAAAAAACTGAAAATATTTCCTACTGAGGAGACTGCAGTAAATGAGGAAATTAGGAAACTTCATAACAAATAAGTCTCCCAAGATGGCCACCAGAGACAAAAGAGCCCAAATGTAGCCCAAATATCACCCAGATGTAGCCCAAGTATAGCCCAATGACAGAATGTCCCAGAATGTTCTTAAAAACAACTAGAGCGCTTACTGTCTTCATTATGACAAAAGTAAGGCACACCTGAAGCCATCTTGATTGGAATAAACTGGTTACACTTAAAACATTTAATTTAAAAAGGAACACAATGAGGAGGTTCATTTTGCCATAGAAATTATGATTAATGCTGAAGAAAGAAAATGAGGGCACATTTTGAGTGACTTCTCAAATCCTCTTCTATTTCATTAAAAAATTCTGACATGCAGACTGAAACATGCACTTTTAATACCAGGAGCAGACTTCCATGGTGCAGTAGTTTTACTACAGTGATCTAATGAGCAACTAGAGTGCTAACATTCAGAATTTATGGCAAATGTGTGACATATCTGAATACCTTCATGATGGAATCAAAGTAAAAAACTGAAAGCATTTCCTACTGAGGAGACTGCAGTACATGAGGAAATTAGGAAACTTCATAACAAATAAATCTCCCAAGATGGCCACCGGAGACAAAAGAGCCCAAATGTAGCCCAAAATCACCCAGATGTAGCCCAAATATAGCCCAATGACAGAAGTGTGCAAAACACTTATTATTTTGTGTTTTTGCAGTGTTATATAGTGCAGACTTGTCAGGTATTGGAGTGCTTTACATGAGCATTGGTTACATCACACAAGAACAAATTCATTTTGGTTGTAGACATGGGGAGACTAAGTGATTTGACCAGAATCACAGAATGTCGAGCTGAAGCAGAAACTTCAACCTGGTTCCCCAGTTGCAAAGTCTGCAGTTCTGGAAGTAACACCACATCCTCTCCCCTAAGTGCAACATTTAATCAAGTGGTCAACTGGATAAAAAAACATAAAGATAACAAATAATTTAAAAGTGCTTTGTCGCTATTTGAAAACTCAGAAAATATGTCCTTATTTTAGTCTTTTAGAGCACTAACCATAATTTTGATGCCTATAAGACCCTCTCATATATGTAATTTCTAAAGGAAATGCTCTAGGTATTACAGTTTTGATTACATCAAGATGATGTCAGGCGTTCCACACTTTTGTAATAAATATAGAATGTTAGCAATCTAGTTGTTCATTAGGATACTGTTGAGAGGCAGAGGCCAGGGGCACGGACTCTGAAAATTGAAGGCAGGTAGGAGGGTGCAAAGGCAACAATTTAACCACACTGAGCAGGCAGGAAGGGCCGTGGAAGCACAACAGACTATGGAGGGAAGTGGAAAGGGGGGCAGGGGCAACAAACCAACAATACAGGACTTGCAAGAGAGGCTGTTGGAGGGAAGATCTATTACGGGTCAAGGAAGCTAGGGGCGGTCCCCAGATCCCCGGGAGCCACCACAGAACTAAGCAGGAGAGTGAGTCAGGGACAAAAGGGGCACCTTAATTTGAGCCGGGGTGCCTAGGAACGCTTGCTCCAAAAATGAAGAAAACAGACATATGAGACGTGGAATTGGAGGCAGAATACAATGGCAGTTTAATGAGAAGATGCAACTTCAAAGAAACCGCAGAATAGAGACATAAAGTACAACATACAGAATCCAGATAATCATACAGCTGTCATAATATTCTCTGTATCTCAATTAATGTACTGACAGAGAGAGAGTGAAAACACATCTATAAATGCATCATGAGAAACAAGTTACACCAAGGAAAATGTTACCTAGGAACACTCACGTTTACTCTTAGAGCAAGCATTCCTGCAATTACAATACAAAATCTTTTAAATGCAAAAGTAAAGAGAACAATGGTTAAACATAACATGACATTTCATATAGGTAAAATAGAATAAGATACTTCAAGCAAAGCAGAGCAAGACATTTTAAGCAAAGGAAGACAAGAGCTCCCAGCTCTTGGGGAAAACCTGCACTGCCTGTTAACCTACATACAGACGGCGAGGTAGTCCGTCGATATCTGTGGGTGCTCCCTTTTTATATCATTTTGTGGGCTCCTTTGCACGCTACATCTACCTACGTATGCTACCCAAAAGCTTCGTCTGCAGATTTTACCAGACATTTCGTCATTTACCCTCTTAATGCTGACAATGGACTGGGTGAAAAGGTCAGTCTCTCAGGCCAATCGCTTATCGTAAGTTCCATAGAGCAAGCAGAAAATAATGGGTATTGTACGGGAATTCAATATATTCATGTATAAAATCTCCTCAGTTCTCCTAACTTGACGCTCTGCGGTTGCCACTTCCTTAAAAGCGGGAAACCTGCCCAGGAAGCAAGTACCAGTCCAGGATGAAGCCTACTGTATGTCGACAGCTTCAGGGGGATGTTGAACTTTGATACCGAGCACGGAGCACTCGGGTAGGGTGGGGGCTACTAGTTTGGATCAGAAGGCCTCGCAGACCTGCCTTCAGACTGCTATACACTAAAATTGCAGAGCTATGGTCAATTTAACAAAGAGGCCTACATATTGAACAGAAGGGCCTACACAGGGGTTTTATGCTGGCTGAGTGGTAAGGATGTCTCAGGATACATATATAGCAACACAGGACCCGCTGGTCAATTTAATACGGCCTACAAATGCAGCTGGCAGGGCAAGGACAAGGGTCTCATACTTCAGGTGTGGACAGAACGGGCCAGGGGCCCCCTGTGATACAAAATCTACCCTCCTTCAAGGCTGTGGCAATATAATAGACCATTGTGGGCAGAAGGAAGAGGCAATGGTAGTACAACCATACATGCCAACAGACCCGATTCAGCCAGGAAACGTCCAATGTTTTTAAGCTCAAATGGGCTTTATTTGATCTGTCTCCTGTCTACAATATCCTCTTTTTCAATGTAACTCAAAGGGGAAAATCAATACCCCAGTTTTTTTTCAAAATCTCCCTCTTACCAAGTTCAAAATGTTCGCAAGTATGGTACATTGGATCATGGAAGGAAATGGGATAGGGACATGGACTTGGATAACAGAGGACAGGAGGGACATGGAGAGGTGCACCAAACTGACCCTGCAGGGCAGGCATCAGGGTTTGCAGCAGCACAATACACCACACAGGGCATGCAGGACGGGAGTGCAGCACAACAATCCATAGAAAGCAAGAGGGAGGGGACAGGACCATGCACATGGACAACAGAGAACAGAGGGGCAAGAGGCAATGGTAGCTAGCTGACCATAATGGACAGACAGGAGAGAAAGCTGCAGTATAACAGACCATAAAGGGCAGGAGGGACGGATCAGGGGCATTACAATGGAACAGACAAGCCAGGAGGGAGGGAGTAGGGCTGGGGGCAAGGGGGCATGGCAGGAGCAGCAAGATAGCCATGGAGGTCAGGCAGGATGGGCACTAGAAGCAAGACACACTATGAAGAGCAACAGTGAGACTGTGATGGCATACACACAGACCATGGCGGGAAGGTGGGAGGGGGTCAGGGGCAGCTAACTGACCACACAGGGAAGGTGGGAGGGGCCATGGCAGCACAGAAGACCATGCATGGCAAGTGGGAGGGTTAGTGGCAGCACAATGGCTATGATGGGCAAGAAGGAGGGTGGAGGGGCATGCACAAAGGACGATGGAGGATAGAAGGAAGGGTCAGGACCTGTGCACAGACAAGAAAGTTCAGGGGAAGGGACCTCACAACAGACCACACGGGGCAGGCAGGAGGAGCAGTTGCAGCACAACAGACCAGGGAGGGCAGAAGGGTGTGGCAGTACAATGGACCATGTAGGACAGGAGGAAGAGGATAGGGGCATGGCATGTGGACAGGCAGGGTGGAGGTGGCAGGGACAGGTTACAGTCATCTGACAATGCTAGGCAGGTGGGAGGGGAGTGGCAGCTCAACAGAACACTCAGAGTAGATAGGAGTGGCAGGTCCATGGGACATGGTGGGCAAAAAGGATGGAGCAGGGGCATGCACAAAGACATCGGAGGGCAGGGGGCAGGAGAATAGGGGCAGCAAGCTAAGCACAGAGTTTAAGCAGGAGGTCAATGATGGGGCATAGAATTGGGCAATGGAGGGCAGGAGGAGTGGACTGGTACATCATACTAAATTGAGGGCAGTGGCAGCACATCAGACCATGCATGGCAGGAGGGAGGAGGCTAGTCCATGGATTCACACAACAGAGGATAGGGAGGAAGGGGATGGGGCAGCAAGCTAACTGTTCAGAGAAGGCGGGTATTAGGAACTTTATTGTTTTTAAAACATTGTGTCTGTGCGAACTACTTAAAATATGAACAAGTATGCAGCATAATCTCACTTTTATTCAGGAAGAAGAGGACGTTTGTGACTGTGACTCCGGGCTCACTTGGCAGAAACACCCCCTGACCCTCCACCCCCTATTGCAAAAGGTAATGCCCGTGAAAAGGGTAGGTGAACACAGTGTTATATAGAACATAGTCCTGAGAGCACGATTGAAAATGAAAACTAGATATAGTGTATGGTATAAACTATGCACCAAAAAGTGTGATATAAGATGAACCGGGCGTGAAATATAATATGCAATACATTGTGCGCAATGACAGATTCATTGGAGAGCGCAAGATAGCACAGGCACTAGCGCGTGCTATGCGATATGCGCCTTGGAGTGTAATATGCACAGGGCAGTGTTGTGTAACCTAACTAGTCTCTAAAGTTGTAATGTAAAATATGTGCTGGGGAGTGTAACGTTGCATATGCACTGTGACAAAGATATGGATCCCAGATTGTAATATGTATGGCATAGCACTGTGCGTTATAACATAGGCATCGAGAAAGGCACGTTAGATGGGGCAATATAACCCGTGCGAAGACAAGTGTGGCATGACATATTCACGGGGTGGTGTTACAGTGCACATGGGCTAGAGAGTGTCATAGCATATGCACTAGCTAGTGGAATACAACACAGAGGTTTGTGGCACTCGGCAGGCAATGGTGGGTGTAACACAGCATTGGGCTCTGTCAGGAGCGCACTGTGACTCTCAAGTGATGTTTGTTCCCTTTCCAGAGAGTAAAATAAAAAGTATTACACATCCGGCAGTGGATGTGTGTTTTATTAACCGTGAGGGGGGTTTCTTGCATAGTTTTGGTCGAATTTTTGTCGAATCCCCTTTGAATGGCTTGGTGTGCATGTGTATTAAATGTGCCCGTCAATAGCTACCCATGTTTGTATAAATAAACGACAAGGGTGTCTACCAGGATTAGGCACGGTAGGGCATCAGACATGTCAGAGCTTCACTAGTGGTGTAAATACATTCCACGTGGATTCATTGCATGCATAGTCGCCTTTTAATGAATATCACGCAAATCGTCATGGTGATAGGTACGTACGGTTTGTCCAGCATGTCCTAGGTGTGTCTATAAATATATATTTTTTAAAAATAATAAAAAACAGTGGTCGGCCCTGGGGATTGGGGTCAAAAAAATATAATTAGGAGACTGGCCCTGGGGGATGGGGTCATCAGGGCCAATAAATTAGAATAAGAAGGGGAACCAAACAGCCCCCCTTCTTAAAAAACTAAAATAAATAAAAGACTGGCATCGTGCCGGAGGCCATGCCCCCTCCGTGCAGCACTCTGCAAATGCGCCCCCAACAGGCATCTCCAGTATGCGCCAGGGAGCTGCGCTGCAGCCAGGTGTTCTGAGGCCAAGCCCCTTTTTACACCTCTCTGCAACGCAGCTCTGTGGCGCTTACTGGAGGTACCTAGTGGTCTAGTTTGACCCTAGGGACCCTTAGGATTCAGGGGGACTTAATCTCTCAACTTAGAACAGCCACAGGGCGCGTTTACACAGTGGTGAAGGGAGGGGACGGGGCCTGAGGTGACGTGTGCAAACACGCACTATGGCACGTTTTAAATTGGGGATATAATTTCCCTTCAATACTGAGGGCCCCTGGGGGCTAACTAGCCCACCAAGTGCTTCCAGTAAGCGCCACTGAGCTGCATTGCAGAGAGGTGGTCCAGGCCGTGCCACTTTTTACACCTCTCTGCAACGCAGCTCTGTGGCACTTACTGGAGGTACCTAGTGGGCTAGTTGGACCCTAGGGACCCTCAGGATTCAAATGAACTTAATCTCCCAACTAAAAATGGACACAGGGCGTGTTTACACAGTGGTGAAGGGAGGGGACGGGGCCTGAGTTAACGTGTGCAAAAACGCCCTGTGGCCTGTTTTAAGAGGTAGTTTTAATCCCCATGCCCTATTATACACTAGGGGCTTACAGAGGAGGTCATGCTAATCACAGGGGGACCCCAACGCATAATGTTCCCTAGTGTATGTAGGTGTTTTCACTGTATTCTAAGTGTCTTTTAACATAGCACTGGCTCTAGGACTGGTTAGTCAGACTCAGTTACCACCAGTATCCGTCTGAAAAAGTTGAGGGTACAGGATGATTTTGCAACAAGGCTTCTTTCTGCTCTTCTTTTTGTTCTTTCTGCACGTTATCCTTCTTCCTGCACTTATCTTCGTATTTGAGGACTTCTGTTGCTTCTTTCTGCACTTCTTTTGTTTCTTTCTGTGCATTTTTTCTTCTTTCTTCACATGTCCTATCTCTGTAGGCATAGTTAGAAATTAGCATTTAAAAAACCTTTGAAATTCACAGAAAAAACCATAGGTTTCAGGCACGTTATAGTTAGGAATTAGCATTTAAAAAACCTCAGAAATTCACTGAAAAAACCATAGGTTTCAGGGGTGTTATAGTTAGCTGGACTTTTCACTTGTACAAAACCATTGAAATTCCCCCGTTATAGTTAGTTCAGCTAACTATAACTCGCGCGCCCGCAATGCACTGCTGATGACGTCACATATTACATCACTCATGAGATGGTCAGTGACATCACTCATGACATCACTGATGACATCTCAAATGACATCACTGATGACATCACTGATGACATCATCCTTGTGATAGAGTGGCAGACCTCCTCTCACCCTAATATAACCTTTGATACACACATTCAAAAATAGAGACTAAAATTTTCAAAACAATGGACATACCAATACCAGTTACAACAACCTCTTCAGTAATTCTAAGATCCACATACACATCCACTCATTCACCAACAGTCCTATACAGTCACTCATACATGTACTCACTCATCATATGTACTCATACACCTATACATCCTGTTACACAATGCCACTCATCCATAGAGTTACTCACACACATAGTCACTCATGCTAATAAAGAATCAAACATACATTTACTTGCATATACAGTTATACACACACCACCATACTTACTTCTACGGAAACTTACACATACTTAGTCTTTTAAACAATCACTTATAGAAACACATACTTATTCATACAGGAACTCTTTCAATCTCTCACTCTCACATATACTCACATATATACACCAATAGTCACATATACTAGTTTAAAACATATGTAGTTACTCATAAAGACACTATTGAGACAGTCATTCACTCACTAACACACCCATACACACACTCATCCACCCATACAGTCCTGCACACATGCTGTGTTCAACACATACAAACAGTGAGTCACTCATTCATGCACCTATGCACTACGTAATACCCCCCACCGAACCATGCAGACACTCAGACTGATACTCAAAAAACCAACTAATAACCTATATAGACACCCATGTAGCTACTCACCAACCCATGCAGCCACTTATACACAAAGTGAGAGACTGATACAGATATTTACATATTTAAACATTACTCACTAAGCCATGTATTCACTATGATACACTTAATCAGTCAGTTACACAATCAATTTTTCAAAAACAAATCATCCATTTAGACACTTATATACCCATTTATTCTTCCATCGACCTTGAGATATACATATATAAAACATATTTAATTTTCAGAAAAACACACATTCACTGGATGATGTCATCAGTGATGTCATCAGTGATGTCATTTGAGATGTCATCAGTGATGTCATGAGTGATGTCACTGACCATGTCATGAGTGATGTAATATGTGACGTCATCAGCAGTGCATTGCGGGCGCGCGAGTTATAGTTAGCTGAACTAACTATAACGGGGGAATTTCAATGGTTTTGTACAAGTGAAAAGTCCAGCTAACTATAACACCCCTGAAACCTATGGTTTTTTCAGTGAATATATATATATGTGTGCATGTGTGCGGGTAGAGAGAGGTAGAGGTAGAGAGGTGTAGAGGTGTAGAGGGGTAGAGGTAGAGAGAGAATTGTGTGGGAGGTGTAGAGAGGTAGAGAGTAGAGAGTAGGGAGTGAGTAGTAGAGAGTGAGTAGTAGAGAGTGAGCAGTAGTGAGTGAGTAGTAGAGAGTGAGTATTAGTGAGTGAGTATTACAGAGTAGAGAGTAGTAGAGTGAGTAGTAGAGAGTGAGTAGTAGAGAGTTGAGAGTAGTAGAGAGCATAGTGTAGTAGAGAGTAGCAGAGAGCATAGTAGAGAGTGTAGCAAAGAGTGTAGCAGAGAGTAGTAGAGAGAGAGTAGTAGAGAATAGGAGAGTGAGTAGTAGAGAGTGAGTAGTAGAGAGTAGTAGCGAGTGAGTAGTAGAGTAGTAGAGAGTGAGTAGTGGAGAGTAGTAGAGAGTGAGTAGTAGAGAGAGAGTAGTAGTGAGTAGAGAGTAGTAGATAGCATAGTAGAGTGTGCAGTAAAGAGTAGTAGAGAGTATGTAAAGTTCACCCCATTAAGAACAAGTAGGTTGTGTTGCATGCCGGTTTTTGTAATGCAAGCTTCTTCGTTTCAAAGCTTCTTCCCTCGCTAGAAGTGAACATGAAACATCATGTTTATTTTCAGTTGTCAAAAATGGGTAAATTTTGCGTTACAGCAAGTACATTTGCATTACTGTATGAATACATGATTCGCGAAACATAGGAGCAATCGATAGGTGTCAAGGTTAAGTCTGTCCTTTACTGCACGACACAACACTCTACACATTTGTTCTCTAAATTAAGTAACACAGAGGTACGCAGTCACCTCAAAGAAACACAAATGGGTTATATATCGGACATATGACAAAAACATCAATTGTAAAAAAAAAAAGTATGTAGAAAAAACATTACAGTCAAGTAAGAAAATGCAGAAATCATACGAAGGCTTGAAACGTAATTGGAACACTATAAAGATAGGCGATCCTTCGATTTGTATGTTCAAAACATACAGTTCTAAGCACCTGATGAAATAGAAAACGGCTGTAATGCTTTGAAAATGAACGGAGCAAACATGTTACCTCTGATGAAACAAAGCTTCCTTGTATAAAAGCTGTATGGCTTGTTGTGGCAAACCCGTGCACATCGTGATTTCGGATGTGGCTGCGGTCCCTTATGAAGGAATGGATCCAGAATACTTTTGCCATAAATGCCCTGACTCATGACCGTAAAACACTTTTTCATCATATTCGAAGACTTGGCACTTTAAAAGACTCCCAATTATACCGAACCTGAAAACTGCAACAAATTCTTTGATCTAAGTAATATGCTTTCTGCAACAGAACTGAAGACGGACCGCCTCTCAAATTCACGGTAAATCTTTTTATTTGTAAACCCTTTGTTTTCAGACTAACACACCTACCTGCATGCTTCAGTGGTTGGCTTCTACCATTCTGAAAGGAAACGCCTTGGTGGCTGCTAACAACTTGGCTGGATCCCCGAGGACTTTTATTTTCCTCCAGACATAAAGAAACGCTGGGTTGGTAGGGATGTATGCACGTACAGATTTCAGCATGGAAAAGCACAAACAAGCGCTCCAAAAGCAAAAGAGGATCGCGCTGGAGCTTGTCTTTATGGCGCCATGTGTTGAAAAACATGGGCCCATAAAGATAAGAAAGCTTTTACTTCAGCCGGAAAACGGACGAGCCTGCCCAAGTGGGCTGGACGAAAAACGGAAAAGTCTATGTCACAAAGTGCTCTTTCCCAATGGCTGGCCACCGTTTAGCATAAACGGTGACGCCGGCCAATGGGAAAGAGGGGCGGGGCTTGAAGCCCTTTACAGAAATCCCTCTAAATCATTAAATCTCGCCAGCGAGACTGCGCATGTGCGCAGCCCACGCCAGCCGAGACCTAAAAAACTGTTTTATTCAAAAAGCAGTCACAGGCATGGTGGTCTAAATTCCAATTTACCAGTTGCAAATTGCGAGTCGCAAAATGATGCAATTTGCGACATGCAAATTGGAAGGGTCATACATCTGGCCCTATGTGTTTTGGTGAATAATACAAAGGTTATTTTTATATAACATCATGTGGAGTCTATTTTTGTACTGTGCCTAGTTTGTCACTCTTGTGTGTGTTGGTGTGTGTTGCGTAAACGCTTCACACATTTCCACTGGGATAAGCCTGACTGCTCTGCCAAGCTACTAAGGGGGTGAGCAAGGGTTATCCTGTTTTAGGTACATTTTTTTAGGATCACTACCTTAGCCTCATATCTTGTGATCTTGTTCTCAGTCCAAACTTTAGAAATGCTTCAGTAAGAATTCCCTGGGACATATTTTCGTGGTTTCATTGTTTATGGGAAAATAATTCCAGAGTGTTTATTTACAGAGTAAAACTCACCCCCATTCAAGGAACATGTAATTCATTATAAATAAATAAGAAAATAAACACGAGTTATGTTCCAAGCATCATAACACATAAGACTAGAGTCAGGGAAAGGCCAGGTAGGAGACATTTGTTTCTAAAAATGGTCTTCATCTTGCATTTACTTCTAGAGGTAGAGCGTCCCTAGCTCTAACCCTGCAGTTGAGAAGGTGAAGGTAAGGAACTCTGGGCACAAGAGCAGGCACAGCTCTGATGGGTAAAGGCCACATCCGTCATATGCCCAGAGAGCCAATATGGCCTCCACCTACTGAAGTCCAATTCCCTATTCTATCACACCTTTACTGGTAGCCACTTCATGTTGTGTGCATTTGTAGTTGTGTGCTTCGCAGTATCCAAACTGTTGTGTGTCAAATGACAACCTAAGCAGACATTTGGCTCTATAGCTCCTAGAAACAAGTTGATTTCCTGATAGAGGTGTTGTATCAATAGTGCAGCATGCCACGAAATCTTCTTTAGTGCATGTGGAATTTAATGATCATTTTTTGTAGGCTATTTTTCAGGTCAGTTAGCTGTTTTGACAAGTTGGACGTTGATGGGTTTTTTGATAGCATGACCTCCTTCCAAGTGCTGTCAATTTGGTGGTTAGTGGTGCTTATTTTTGTTTTGGAGGGGTTAAAGTGTTTCTGCAACCCTGTCTTTGATGGATGTATATATAGCCAGGGCTCTGTTGCGAGAGTCAGTGTTTGTTGATTGAGGGAGGTCAAATATCTTTCTCCAGAAGCTTCTCTCCTGTTGCCTATGATGGAGCAGGGTTTTCCGTGTAAAATAAAACCTGCTGGGATTTTACTAAACGTGTGCAGTGAAAGAAAAGTTAATTAAAATCTTAACATGAGCTAAAATGCTTCTGCGCAAGCGTGAAATTAAACTGCTAAGTAAGCCGCATGCAGCTCTTGCTACTAGTTAAAATGTGAATAAATAACTTATGCTGCTTCAAGTGCACGTTATTAATAATGGCTGAAAAACTAAGCTTCACAACATGGGGTTACTCAGGGATGGATGCAGAATATGGGTTGGTGCATAAAGAAATGCGCCAAAGGCAAGCCCGTCTGTGCCCGTCCGCGCCCGGCTAGGTACAGGGGCCAGAACCCCTGCCCCTCGGCTGACAGGCAAAATTGTTTATACTCCTTCACAAATTGGAGGGTTAAAGGACTTAGGCAAAAACAACCTTCTACACTCCTTGTCCCCAGCTAATGGAGAATCTTCATGTACTCACTGTCCATTCACTCTCTGCACAACATTGGAAACACAGACAGAGGGAGTTACCCTCCACACATACAAAATGTTTTCTCTGTTTTAACTGTAGGTCTATGCCTAAACACTCAGTGGAGCTAAACATATTCCTAGAGGATACCAAACGGAATGTATTATTCCTAACAGAAACATGGATGCATAAGGACTCTATGCCCGATGTGGTCAACACGCTTCTTTCCGGGTATAATATCCAGCACAAAGACTGCGAGAGGAAAAAAAGGGGAGGCATTGCTATCATCTTTAAAGGCTCCTTTAAATGCTGGTTTGAATCTGTCCCAGACTGCGAAAGTCTATTCTTTTCCATATCACTCACTGCTACTCTCACCTTCTCTGGAATCCTCTCTGGAATCCTTATATATTGACCCCCAGGGATGGGTGGACATTTCTTCTATTCTCTTCTGGAAGTGGCGGCCTCCCTGGCAAGCTCATCCACTAATTTTATGTTCCTAGGGGATTTTAACTTCGATCACCCTAGGAAAAGTGATGCCTCTGAACTCATCCAACACCTCGCAGCAATCCAACTAATACAAAAAGTCATAGGGCCCACACATATTAAAGGCCATACCTTAGACCCCGTATTTACTAACAACATGAAGCTGGTAGTGGAGACACCTATTCCCATGCCTTGGTCTGATCATTCTCTGATCCCATTCTCCTTAAAATCCCCCATTCAACGTGATTTTAAGGAACCTAGTTCCAGGAAAGCATGCCCTTGGTCTAAACTTTCTATAGAGGGCTGGTCGACTGCGCTCAAAAACTCAAAACCTACTCTAGACTCCAACACTATCTTATCATCCAAGACATTTACACACTTTATAGAGTCCTCACTGGACACAGTTATTTCAGTTAAAAATACCCATCGCAGGATGAGAGAGAAAATATCTCCATGGTACTCACCTAAACCTAGACTGCTTAAACAGACATGTAAACGGATGGAGAGGAAATTGAGGAAGGACTATAGCGAGACTAGTAAAATGACATATAGAGAGTCCATAAAAAGTAACCAGGCTGAAATCAAAAATGCTCAGGCAGCCTATTTCGAAGAAAAAAATATATTCAGCAGCCAATGCCCCCAAAGAAAACTTTCATTTCAGATACTTCTATTGGTATAACCTACGATCAATGAAATGAAATTCCAGGATATTTCCATGCAAAAATTCAAACTATATACAAAACATTCCCAGACTCTCCAGGGCCCAGTGATCTTCTTATCCCAATGTCCAATTACTAACATAAACAGGCAAGGGGATCATACTAAGCACAGTCTGGAGGAATTTCCACTTTTGGACCTGGATACCCTATCTGACATCTTCGTGCAAATCAAATCAGGATCACCCATGGATCCCGCCCTCCTCACGTCTTGCGGAAGGTGAAAGAGGTGGTCCTACCGGTCATACGGGATGTAATAAATCTCTCCATCACCAATGGACTTGTTCCACCAGCCTGTAAACAAGCCATGGTAAAAGCTTTATTGAAAAAGGCTAGTTTAAATCCGGAAGTTCTGAGCAACTATCGTCCCATATTCCTGTTACTCATGCTTAGAAAGGTCCTGGAAAAGCACATAAACTCCTCTCTGTCAACCTTCTTAGAAACTCATGAGTTCCTACACCTTTCCCAGACGGGCTTCCGCCCCCAACATGGAGCAGAATCCGCACTTATCGCCGTGGTCGAAGAAGCAAAAAAGATAATCGATCTGGGAGGAGCAGCGGCCATCATCCTCCTTGACCTCAGTGCCGCCTTTGACACGGTCAATTTTAACATTCTCCTCGAAAGGCTTTGGAGGGCCGGGGTGTCAGGGGTAGCCATCTCTTGGATCCAATCCTTCCTTGACGGCAGAACATTTCAGGTCTTTGCAGGGGAATATACCGCTAGACCTTTGCCTCTCAGCTATGGAGTTCCTCAGGGATCTTCCCTGAGTCCTACACTGTTTAACGTGTATATGAGGCCACTGGCGGATGTCATCCAGCCGTACGGGATTAAAGTTGTCACCTATGCTGATCACACTCAGCTGGTGATATCTCTAAATCACCCGCTGAATGCTCCATCTGACCTGGAATCCTGCCTGGAGAAAGTAGCCACCTGGATGCAACACTCATGTCTCAGACTCAATGGAGACAAAACCGAAAATATGTATCTAGGTAACACACCCTTTAAGAATCTCAAACTGTCATGGCCATCCTGCCTGTGACCCCTTTCCCGGTCCCAAAGCCCAAAATAAAAAGCTTGGGCGTGTGGCTTGATAAGTCACCTAAATTCGACCAGCAGGACCTGTCTGTGATCTGTCACGGCATCCTTAGAATGCTGCGTAAAGTCCTACCCCTCCTTCCCATGGGGGTAAGGAGAACTATGGTCCAGGCTTTGGTCCTCTCGCACCTGGACTACTGCAACTCACTGTACCTAGGAGCACCTAAATCCACCTTAAAGAATCTACAGGTGGCATAGGTCTGCCACTGGGCATGGCTGAATGCGCCATGCCCAGTTTAAAGACCCTACACTGACTGCTCATAGAGGAGAGGATCAAATTCAAATCCTTATGTATTGCCCGCAAGATCCTCATGGGGAAAGGCCCTCTCATCAACCAGTCCCTTATCTCCGCATATCGTCCGAGGAAACTCCTCTGTTCTGCGAGCCTTAATCTAGCCACCATCCCTAAAATCCAAAGGATGCGAAGTGGGGGTCGTTCCTTCTCATACAATACATCTAAGCTGTGGAACACCCTCCCCCTACATCTGCGCTCTGAGACATCCCACCTCGCCTTCCGGAACTATCTTAAAACCTGGCTATTCCAAATCTTCAACTGGTAGCCACTTTGCTGCGCCTGTTCCTTCTGCCGCTAGCGCTGGGATGCCTCAGCGTAGCCTTGCGCTTAAGAAATGTTAATTAATAATAATATTATAAATAATGAATGTTTGTGTTTTATTCTCTGTAGAAAACAAGCATGGGGTTTTCGTTCTGCATGCTGGTTCAAAAGGGTTCAACTTTAGAGGGAACGTGAAGAGAAAAATATTTAATCCTGAAGTCTGTATGGGAGACAGGAAAAACTTGAAAGCGACCTTCGGCTGCTTTGAGTGTGCCAAAACCTGAAGAAAAGAACATTGCGAATGATGGAGGGAAGCTTCCTCTGTAAGGAGGCTCATAGAGGAAGAAACTAATACATTGTTAAATATTTGTACGATCGGTGGGAAATGAATGCAATATTGAAATTTGTTTCCTGGGCTACAAAGCTGATGTCATAACTTATTTTCGAACAATGGGTCTTCAGAGACTTCTGTACGTGTAGAAAGTGGAGTGATCATACACCCCCTTCCCTAGCCAATCATAACACTAGAAATACAAGAGTTAGATACATTTGTGGGATGGTCTTTTGGGCTTTAGGGTATAATTGAGGTACCTGGAGGGAAGGGTTTTTGGCAGACATTTTTACTGACTGTTAGGGTGAGATCGTCGCATGTCGTCGGTTTGCTGTCCTTCCTGTGTATCCTGAACTTAGTCTTTGCCTCTTCAAATCTACTTGAAGGGCCCTTCCCAGCTTCCTGGCCAGAAGTAGGGTTTCCATTGGGCTAGTATTAGCCTGATATCTATGTTTGCATAATATTTTGCAAATGATCTTTTCTCTCTGAATCTTATGTCTCTTCATCTATCCATTCCTCAATGTACTGCCATTGATTATGAATTTGTCGTTTTCTCTTCAATGTTGTGTGCTCAGTGACAATCCATGGTTGAATCTGTATTTTCTTGTATTACTGAGATTTACATTCACATTATTATTGAGATAAATATTCAAACCTACAAATGAGTCTGTCAATATTAGAGTATTTTTATTCATAATTATTAATTTGTCTACCCTAGCCACATTCAAAGATTTGTAGCCATATTTGGTATATTAGGGAACAAGATAATTGTATTTGGTAAGTTAATATAGTTATTAGAAAAACAACTCATCCAGTGTGAAGGGACTTGTTGGGTTATGGAAATTGGGTCCAGTCTTTGGAAATAATGTAGTCCTGACTTGCTTGATCAGTTTTTGGTAGCAGAGGATGGTTTGATTGGCTAATTAGGAAAATTAATAATTGATTTACTGATTTTGATTACTAATATGAAAAGTTAGTGTCTTGTTTTTATGTAGTTTGGAAGTACGGGTACGCAGTTATCTAAGGTCCCAGGATATGTGATTTAAGCCTAAGTGGTAGTCATAATGTGGAGAAATACCACGCTGCAAGTAATAGTGAAATACTACACTTGAAGATCTTTGTCTGTTTTTCTGATATCGAGCAGTGAAAACTGTTGATATCAAATTAGGGACTTGCTCTGTTGTAAGGAGGGTGTATGAAATACTGGAAAGTCCGCTTCTGAACCTCCGGCCTTATCCCCAAACGAGTATCAAGACCTCTTTTAATAAAAAGTCCTCTTTTGAAACTTTGGCCTTATCACTGGAGGAGTACCAAGACCTATTTTCATTTGTTTGAGGGTGAGGAAGCACAAGTCGCTATTTTACTAGAAGCAAAAGGAATCTCATTGAGTAATTGAACTATCTCTTTTTAGTGGAGCAGACAAAGGCGCTGTTTTGTGTAGTTTCTAATACAAATTAGCTAATTACTTTGTTTTCCATTGCCGTGATATTTTGTGATGGGAGGGTCAGTAGTAGGAGTTATACTGATGTCACAGTGTGTCACGCTGGCATTGATAAGAATAGCAGGTGTGCATTGTGCTCTGATTGGTTGATTGGAGTGAGTCGCGCTGGTATAGGACGAGCATTAGCCAATAGAGGGAGTGGAATAACAGAAGGTTTTCTGGTGTCCTTGGAGTATTCTAGCAGAGAAAAGCAAGTTTTGAAAATGGAGTTAATAAAAGCAATACATGATTTCTTTAAAAAGGACAAATCGATAGTGACTAGAGAGGGACTTCCCGTACCTCCTGCTAAATCGCATGCTGCATTCATGATGTTGCAGTGTGGGTATCATACGTGTACATGGATCGAGAATTGGACAAGATATACTGAGGATGATGGAGTGTTAGCCTTTCCGGGGCATGGTACTTTTAATGTGAGGATTTTAGAGAATCTGAGAAGACAAATGAATTCTTTGAAACCCAATCTTAGACCTATGCAGTATGAGGCATTGGAAGAGTGGGAGCATGAAGGGTACAGGAGAGAGAGAGACAGAAACAGATTGAAATACAGGAATACAATGAAGTGGTTTTCAGAGGCTAAATGGGATGCTCAAATGAAAAGATCGAGGAGAGGTGTGATCCTGGATGGATTATATATAGTTGCTGAAAATCAGGCTGGTGGAAAGTGTACAGAGAAAAAGAATAATGTAGAGACTTCAGAGTTAGATATGGGTCCGAATGAAATTGATGATGAGTCATTAGAAGAGATGTTGTTGAAAAGACCTCCACCGCATAAGGAGAATCCCAATGGGGTTACTCCAAGTGCACCCTTAATAGAGATAGAAGTACCCCAATTTCCTCAAGTTCCACAAGCTCCACAGATTACCCAGGTTACTCGAATTTCACAGGAGAAGGAGATAGAAATACTTAATAAAGCAAAAGAAGAATTGACTTAGAAAATTAATCAGATGAGTTTAAATGCAGAAGCGTTGTCAGTTCCAGTGACGGTTGGTCCTATAGTTCCATTGTATAGTGAGGGTCAGAATATTTCCAGAGTACATGCTTTGACTGTTCCAGTGAATGGCGTCAGTAATGTGAGTGTATCAGACTCAGGTGAAACAAGCACGTCATTGATTGACTTTCCAGTAAATGGAAATGTGATTGAAACGCCAAAGAACAATGTTCAAATTGATCCTGGAAGAATAGTGTTGAATGTGAAAAAGACAACTCCAGTTTCAGGTGGTACTGGTTCAGTGTTACCTTCGCCAGAGGAATTAGATGAGTGGATAAAAGGAATGGCAGCTAGTAAAGTCAAACCGAGAATAGATGTGGGTAGATTGAGAATAGAATTTGAACAAATGATTATTGGTACGATCAGCCCAGAGAGATTGAGCACCTACCGAGATGAAGAGTTGTTATTTTTATGTAAGAATATTACATGGAAAACTAAAACCTTGCATGAGAAAGTGGCAGAAGCTGCACAAGAATATGGTGTTGATATTGAAAAGCCAAGAGCTTGCAAAAAACGTATAGATTGAATTACAGTGACAAGGATTTAGAGAATTTGAATGCCTCGGGAAAATGGCTGCAGATAAAGGAATTGATAAACACTTTGAAGAGATGGGGTGATGTAGGAAAATTAAAAGGTAGATGACAAGATAGAAAGAAGAAGCACTTGCAAAAAAGGGTGTGGTTGCATCTCCTTTGCTTCTGTTGAAAGAAACTGAGTCAGCTGAAAAGATATATCCAGGTGGTGGATGTGTCCAGATTCCTTGGTCAAGACGGGATATATTGTCCCTTAGAAATGACTTTCGCAGATTGAGAGAAACCCGTTGAGTGGGACAAACCGGTAGAAAGATTTGTAAAGGTTTCAAAGGTTTTGTTGAAAGACTTGGATGGACTTTTTGATATTGTGGTTCCGACAGATTTGTGGGCAGAGTGTAAGATTGCAGTTGACTGGCCAAAAGAAGAATATCCCAGAGATATTAAAACAAGAGCACCTATTTCTGGTTACTTAGCCAATTCCTCAAAAACTGAGGTGATGTGTTGCAACATCGATCAATGGGAGGGTCCCACCAGTAGAGAGTTAAAATACCTGGGTAAATATATCGTTTAAGAACTGGATAAAATTCCCCAGATCAACTTGAATAAAATCATCAAGGAAATTGATTGCCTCTTCGCCAGATGGAGGAATCTTCCCCTGACTATTTATGGGAAGGTTAACCTGGTGAAGATGGTTATCCTTCCTAAGCTGACTTACTTGTTCAATGCAGTTCCCTTGGCTTTTCCTAATATGTGTATCTGTAAGATCCAAAGGAAGATCGGGAGTTTTATCTGGGGAGATAAAGGAGTAAGGCTATCGTGGAAGAAGTTGAGGCGCAGGCTCACTAAAGGGGGTTGGCTATCTCAGACATCAAATGGTATTCTGTTGCATTCCAATTCAAAGGTGTTCAGATGCTACTCTCCAAGCCAGCGAAGACATCATGGGGAAGGCGGTTGGGTGAGATGGCTAAGATGGAGGGTGGAGGAGGCGGTGAAGGTTTCCTAAATAAGTTCGGGGCCCGAAGTACTTTAAACGAGTGCGCTTGAAGGTCCTTAGGGCTGCCCTGGAAACCTGGTATAAAGTGAGATGTAGCTGGGGAATCGGATATTATTCAGAATTTGCCCCTATATGGGACTCTCCTGGGACACCACTATGTCTTCAAGATTGTTTGGTGGCACCAATCAGGAGAGCAGGCATAACCATCTGGTCTGATTTGGTAGATGCAGAAGGAATGCACCCTTGGGAGCTATTAAGAGCTAAGATAGGCCCTGGTTTTTCTAAGTTTAAGTATTTACAACTTAAATCCTGGTTTGAAGCAGAATAGGGGGATATAAGTGGAGAATGGGACACGAAGATTCTTTTTCAATCAGTACAGCCGATGAAGAAAGAAATCTCCACTTGGTATAAGAAGTTTCTAGGTGCAGAAGACATAGAACTTCCACCACAATCCACGTCCTGGAACCAATCCCCCTTTGAGTCCAACATTGTAGACCTATTAGAACCCTCTTTAAAATTACTCTATAACTTCATTAAACTAGCTAGCTTGAAAACGAATCATATTTTCGTCATAATTGACTCTACTACACACCTGCTAGGATAGCAAAGTTTGCCCCAGCGCCTATTCCCAAATTCCCCAGGTGTATGACCCCAATGCCAATGACATCCATATTTTCCATGAGTGCCTCAAATGAAGAACTTTCTGGAAGGGAGTGGGAGATTCTCTCCGCGACATTTTTAAAGCAAATATCGAGGTTAACTCATCATTAGTGTTTTTTGGGAATGATGGATTATCTACCTCGAACTTATCACAGATTCATAGCGGGTTGTTGTTAAACCTGGTGTTGCTCGCCCGGAGAGAAATCTGCATGAAGTGGAAAAATTCCCAACCCCCGAAGAGAGAAGATTGGCTCAAAGCCTCATTTGCTATGGCCAGCCTAGAACAGGACAGAACTGGGCATAGCTCCATAAACATTTTGCATGAGTTGGGGCCGAGACTTGAGATTAATATAATTCTTTGTTGGCTCCCCCCCATGGTCCTATGATTACACCAAGCCTCCATCAAACGGGGCTGGTCAGGCTGACCTAAGCAAGTGCAGTAAGTTGTAGGGCACCCAGCTGGAGAAAGATGGCTTTTTAAGATCTACAGAAGCTTATTGGTGAGATGAGGACAAAAAAAAAAACAGGGACACCCTCGGACGAGGTGATGAAGAAATATCATCAGGTGATTACTTATTTGAAGGGTAAAATATCTCCAAAACAAACTGATTGGGTCAAAATTGATAGGACGATATAGGAGACAAAAGAATCAGTGCATGCATATTATGAAAGACTTTTACAGGTGTTTAAGCAGTATAGTGGTTTTGAGAATATCACAGACAAAACTATGGGACAGTTTGTATACAGGTTTGGGTTTGGATTGAAACCGGGAATTAGTGCCATAATTCAGCAACATATGATTTGTTGGCGGAGTAAATCGATTGACGAGATTGTGAGGTATGCAAAGTATTGTAGTGATGACATTGAATCAAGACATAAGAAATTGAAGGAAAAAGTGATGTGGCACAAGTTAAAGTAGCAAATCAGAAAAATGGGAATTATGTTGATGGTTCACAAGGGTGCAGATGAATGGACAGAATCAATATTTTCAAAATGGTCAAATGGTACCTATGAATGTTGTACCAAATGGAATTATTCAAGTACAGATGCCAGGAAAAGGTAGAGGTAAAGGTAATAAATAAGAGTTGAGAAAGCAGTTTCCGTGTCATGAATGCGTCAGCTCGGGCATTGTAGGAATGTATGTAAGGTTATTCAAGGTGCTAATGGAGTGGTTCAAAATTTCAATCCACAGATGCAGAATGGGGCGGTTGTGAATCAACAACAACTGCAGCAGCAACAGTTAGTTACACCGCAGGTACAACAGGTACAAGTGACTCAAGCACCTATGCCAAATAATGTGAATGCTCAGGTACAGAAATACAGTACGAATGCTGGATTTCAAACGAGTGAACAAGTTGGTAAGAATCAAAATGTACAAATGGTTCCGCAATTATGGTTGCAAAGTTCTGAGAGTGATTCAGATTCATCTCAATGACAGTGCCTGAGGGGGGGAGGAAGAGTGCTTGCTTGGCATATCTCTGGAGGTAGATCAGTCTGGGCCTTTTGTTGATGGAAAAGTGGAAGGTAATGACCTTACATTTCTTGTTGACACAGGTGCTACCCCTTCTAATGTGAGAACAGCAGAAATTCCAAACCTACCCTTCTCGGGAGAAACTATCCAAGTTGTAGGGGTCTCAAATAAACATATTAAGGTGCCGATTACGATCCGGTAAAAAATATCCCCGTGCGACTCGTATCCGGTCTTTTTACCGTACGAATTGTACAAGTGCCGTACGAACTGGCAATCACGATTCGCATGGTAAAAAGTCCATACGAACCGCATTGGGAATCATTCCCCACACGTCCTCGGGTCGGAAAATGTGTCCGACACGTCCTCGTACGATTTACCGTACAAATGTGAAAGGTGAAGTCCGACCGAGGAATCACGATCCATCCCGTGCGTCCGAGGTTACAACCGGATGGAAAAAACACCGTCCGCACCGAACTCCCATAGCAACCATGGAGACGTGCCCGCATATGCGCTGACCCCCCCCCCAGCCCCCGTACGTACGCGCCGACCCCCCCCCAGCCCCCGTACGCACGCGCCGACCCCCCCCAGCCCCCGTACGTACGCGCCGAACCCCCCTGTATGTACACCCGTGTACGTGTCGAACCCCCGTGTACGTTTGAGTCGAACCCCCCCGTGTACGTTCGAGTCGAACCCCCCCGTGTACGTTCGAGTCGAACCCCCCCGTGTACGTTCGAGTCGAACCCCCCGTGTATGTACGGTGCGTACCCCCAGCGCGTAGGGGGTACGACTCGAACGTACACGGGGGGGTTCGACTCGAACGTACACGGGGGGTTCGACTCGAACGTACACGGGGGGTACGCACCGTACATACATGGGTGGGGGTACGACTCGAACGTACACGGGGGGGTTCGACTCGAACGTACACGGGGGGTTCGACTCGAACGTACACGGGGGTACGCACCGTACATACACGGGTGGGGGTATGACTCGAACGTACACGGGGGGTTCGACTCGAACATACACGGGGGGTTCGACTCGAACGTACACGGGGGGTACGCACCGTACATACACGGGTGGGGGTACGACTCGAACGTACACGGGGGGGTTCGACTCGAACGTACACGGGGGGTTCGACACGTACACGGGTGTACATACAGGGGGGTTCGGCGCGTACGTACGGGGGCTGGGGGGGGGTCGGCGCGTACGTACGGGGGCTGGGGGGGGGGTCGGCGCATACGTACAGGGGCTGGGGGGGTCGGCGCGTACGTACAGGGGCTGGGGGGGGGTCGGCGCGTACGTACGGGGCTGGGGGGGGTATGGTGCATACCGGGCCACCTACTCTGGTCGATTCGCGCCGTACTTCGCTTTTCCGGCACTTTTTGGGTGCAGTGAAAATATTGCCGTCCGGACTGCTGTCGGTTCGAATCATAATTCCTGGGTCGTGAAACGCTGCCTGAAAGCGTACCGACGTCACGTCGCAGCATTCCCGGATCACATTCGTATGTATATTTTCGTCGGTCGGTGTTTTTTACGATTCGTACGGAAATGGTGTTTCCGTGCGAATTGTAATTCCATGTTTGTAAAGTTTTACGACCGGGTACGAGTCGGACGGGGAAAACGCTCCGACCGACGGTTCGTACCCGGTTTTTACCGGATCGTAATCGGCACCTAAGACTCCAGTGACAAAACCAATGGAAGTTCAAATTAGAAGATTTAAAGAAATGCATCGGTTTGTGGTGTGTGATTCTGGTCCAGTGAATCTTTTAGGTAGAGACTTGTGCAAAATGAATTGCACCATCTATTGTACACCGGATGGTATTGCTTTTCAAACTCTGGATGAGGATGTTGCTTTTAATATGATGATGGCAAAGGAAGGGACAGAAGGGAATGATTTGTTTCCATTGTTTACAGCAAATGATTTACCTATCGAATTGAGAGACACAGTGATAGCTGATGTGTGGGATTCTTCAGGGAAGGATATTGGATTGATGAAAGGTGTTGATCCCATACATATTATGGTCAAGGAAGGTGCTGAGTTCCCAAAAACACCACAGTACAAGATGAGTCTTGTAACAATTGAGGGAGTTACGCCTGTGATTGAGCACATGATTGAAAAGGGGATTTTGAGAGAAATACTTGGGAGTCCATGTAATTCACCTATAATGGAAATTAAGAAACCGAGTGGAAAGTACAGGATTGTACAGGATTTGAGAAAGGTGAATAAGATAGTGGTACCTTGTTGTCTGATATTACCCACTCCAGCAGTGATTCTTTATCAGATTCCTTGTGATGTGGAGTGGTTTACGGTGATTGACTTGTGTCAATCGTTTTTCTCGATACCTCTGCATGAAGACAACCAGTATTTGTTTGCGTTCAGGTTCGGAGACCGTGTTTTGGTATGGTGCTGAGTTTCTCAAGGTTACACAGAGAGTCCTTCAATTTTTAAGTAGATTTTGAAAAAGTGTTTGAAGTCATTGATTATGCCAGAGAATTCAGTTTTAGTGCAGTATATTGATG
The DNA here is from genome assembly GCF_964204655.1 of Triturus cristatus. Classification (NCBI taxonomy): domain Eukaryota; kingdom Metazoa; phylum Chordata; class Amphibia; order Caudata; family Salamandridae; genus Triturus; species Triturus cristatus. The sequence goes on along the minus strand of NC_140581.1, from coordinate 259,230,897 downwards.
ACCTGTTAGTGGCATCAATGACGAGAGAGGCATGTGTGACAGATACAATTGCTTCATAGAATCATTTGGCAGAAGGAGGGCATAAAGTGTCTCCAGCAAAACTACAGTTTTGTCAGAAAGAAGTTCAATATCTGGGACACAAAATTGAGAAAGGAGTCAGAAAGGTGTTGCAGGATCGGATTGCTGCTATTTTGCAAATGGGACCTCCCAAAACACAGAAAGAGATTCAAATGTTTTTGGGCATGGTTGGATACTGTAGGCAGTGGATCAGTGGTTTTTCACTGTCTGCTAAACCATTGCAGAGATTGACACACAAGGATGTGGTTGATCCCATTCAGTTGGATCAAGAGAGCATGAAAGCATTCATGGAATTGCGAGATAGTTTGTGTCGAGCACCTGCATTGGGAATGCCAGACTACAGTAAAGAGTTTGCATTGTTCTGTTGCAAGAGAGACGGGTGCGCGCTTTCAGTCTTAATACAAACACATGGAATGGCACGTTGTCCAGTGGCATATTTTTCGGCTTCTTTGGATTCAGTGGCTGCAGCATTACCGGGTTGTTTAAGAGCAGTGGCAGCTACTTGTGTGAGTCTGGAACAGAGGAATCAATTGTGATGAGACATCCAGTGAAGGTGTATGTGCCACATTCTGTTGAGATTTTGCTGTTGCGTACACGCTCTCAGCACATGAAAAATAGTCGACTGACAAGATATAAGAGAGTGATCTTAGGTGCTGAAAATGTGACGATAATCAGATGTACCACCATCAACCCAGCAACATTGTTGCCGACTTCAGGTTGTGAAGAAGTGAAAGATGAAGCAGATCATGATTATTTGGATGTGACAGAGTTGTGCACAAAGGATCTCTGACATATTATCGACAGACACATTATCGAACTACACAAATATCGCATCAAATATATCGACATCAAAAATATCGACATTGTATACTTATTTAAAAAACTACACTAATATCGACACTACAATATCGTAATACAATTATATCGATCACACAAATATCGCTCACATTAATATCGCAATACTAAATATCGACATGAGTTAATAAATATGACACATGTCACAAATATCGATAACCAAAATATAGACATCAATAATATCGTTTTTTTAAATATATCGACAATTCTAATACTAATAAAACCAATACTTTCAACAACATAAAGACAATATTTTCCCAAAACATACATTTTCAAATGAGATTCTACTTAAACATAAACATAACATTTATAGCGATCTCAATATTTAACAACATAATAAAAAAACACTGAAATAATTATCACATTGGCATTTCGAACACATTTAAATAAAATTACTACACATTATAAACAATATTTTTATATATAATGATTTAAAACTCTCCTCCTTTAAAACTAAATATACTCTTACTTAGCATTTTCCATAAAAGGAAACCAATTAACTAAAAAAAATTCAAACCATCCAATAGAAAGGCCACATACAGAAAACAACCAATAACATTCAAGAAACAATTTGAAACCACTATATAAACCAATTAAAACAAGTCTTCTACGGTGCCTTAAACCAAAGCATTGAACGAAGAAGAAACTCTACTAAACAGAAGAAACCTACATCCTACTACTATTCTAAAAACGTAAGTAAATATTCTTTTCTAACTAAACTGCCAAATTAAACTAAAACACTAATTTATCTTTACTCAAATAAATAACTAACTTATATATTCCATCTCTTTATGTTTCCACTACAGATATTACTCCAAACAGCTAAAGAAAATATTGAAGATTGCCAGAAAAGACTCACTAAAAAGTAAGTATACTATCAAAATACTTTGTAAAATATTAATTAAATCCTACTCAAACCCCAAAACATCCTAAACCCCTAAACAAATCCATGTTCTCTTTTTTAAATTTTTAAAAACCTGTATAAATTAACACCTATAGTCTATACCACTGGGCATGAGGGTAGGCTTTGTTTGCTTAGGGAGAGGTTAGGCTACTGCATCTTATTTATTAGGCAGGAGGGGCACATAGTAAGAGGGGTAGGGGACGGGGGTACATTGACATGTGGTGGGGGAGGGGGGTGGGTAGAGAACTGGGTGGAAAGGTTGTTCATTCTCCTGAATAATTGGTCTTGATGATAAATGTGTGGTACTTCCGGGACAGGTGAAGGCGGGGGAATGTTTTTTGAGTTGTTAATTTGTAAAACAATAAAATACGTTTCTACAATAAAAATATAGTCTATACCAAACAGCAATACCACCCCACTTAAAAAACTAAACCAACCACAACAATAAATGTTCTTTAACTTTCAGAGACTAAATCAACTAAACAACATTTTGTCTACAATCAACATCTTCATTCAAATACAACCAAAAACACTTGGTAAGTATATATTAAAAAAATGCTTTTTTGCTATTTTCATATAAATATATAAAGTACTATTGCATATATTTTCATGTACATTTTTTCCAGAATTGTAACACATCACGATGACAGAAGAAGCCCAATTTATAACTTCGCAGAAAGGAAAATTCCTATTGTGTTACATGGGTTACACATACACCCAAGAAAAGCAGACGGACCGAAAAGTGAACTGGAAGTGTACTAAATATTATTCTAACAAATGCTACGGACGAGCAACAACAAGAGAAACAACTGTACTATATACAAGAGAGCATAACCATCCACCCAATCTCTCTGAAATAGAAGTCAGATCAACTCTTGAAAATATCAAAGAATTAAGCACAGGTTCACAAACTGCTACAAGTGTAATCCTAAAAGAACTATTACCTAGAGTGCCCAAAGAAGCAAGAGGCCAATTACCATCAATTGCTTCTATAAAAAGAACTATTGCTAGGACCAAAAAAGCAACCACGACAACTATACCATCCCCTAAAACTTTTTAAGAGATCATCATTCCACCAGAATTAAGTATCACCCACAATAATGAACCTTTTATTTTTTTTGATAACAAAAGCACAGAAAAAAGAATCATAATGTTTGCTACTGCAAACAATATAACTAAACTGCAACAATGCCAAACATGGATGATGGATGGCGCCTTTACAATATGCCCAAAACCATTCTACCAGCTTTACACAATACACGGTCAATATCACAACACTTCCATACCTTTAATTTATGCACTATTACCTAACAAACAAAACACAACATATAATGAAATGCTAGGAAAACTAAAACAAGAATCAAATGATTTTTACCCTCAAACAATTATCATAGACTTTGAGCAAGCCATGATAAATTCCATTCTAAAACTGTACCCCCATACAGCTATCCAAGGATGTTACTTCCATCTAAACCAATGTATATGGAGACATTTACAAAAATCTTCACTAAGTGTAGAATATGCCACTAACATAAGTTTTGCACATCAAATAAAACTTCTAACAGCCCTAGCTTATGTACCAACCACAGATGTTGCAGAACATTACAATCTTTTATTAGAAAGTCCATTCTACAAACAAAATGAAGTAAAGTTATCTCCCCTGTTAGATTATTTTGAGGATACCTGGGTGGAGAGACTACACAGATCAGGCCATAGACGTCAGCCCAAGTTCCAAATACCTTGGTGGAATGTATATGTAAGTACACTCAACCAACAAGCCAAAACTAACAACGCCGTCGAAGGCTGGCATAATGCATTCCTAACTTCTACTGGGAGAACAACTCCAACACTACAAAAACTACTAATTGCCATACAAAAGGAACAAAGTTTCCAAGAATTAAGAATGCAACAATCTGTCCTACAATTAAAACCAAAACAGTCTAGACAAACTACTCAAATGTATAATTACCTACAACAACAGGTACAGCTATACCCATCCACAAGAGGACTTGAGTACTTAAATATAATAGCTCAAACTCTCTTCTAAACCCTTTTCTAAATATTAACCCACAATTCTACTAAAACAACTATCACAACATAAATAAACCACTTTATTATATCACATATTTAATTATGTGGTCTAAAATATATACATCAATTATATGGACATATATTTAGACAACATAATTAAACAAACCAAGTACACAACAACAATATTAAATATATAAGGTTGGGCCACCAACAATAAAAATATTTAAATGAACTTACCTGTGTAGTAGCTCCAATGGGATAATAACATTCCTTCCAAATAAATCCAGGGAGTTCAAAATCCATAGGTATCCAAAATAAATCCCAATAAAATGTAAAAATACAACTGTTTATCGAAAACAACGTCTACGCCAAAAAACGACTATCCATTAACCATGAAAATCCCGAAAAATATTAAAAAGTTAAATAACCGCTCCTGGAAACCCGAACAATAAAGGAAGTGTTAAATAAACATTAGTAAACACAACTAATACACACTTCCTTTAAAAAAAATAAGGTGTTTGAAACCGACGAAAATATCTTCTCCGTAAAACCTACAAAAGAGAAACAAACATTACCACCCACCCACAAACACACAAAACGCACGTAAAAACATCACTACAAACGTTATTCAAACACTATAAAACTTTAACACACCGAAATAACAAAACACTAACAAAGCCACAAACACGGAACACAACGTAAATTATAAAACCGTATACAAACTATTACTAACACCCTAACTTCTAAAACATCAATCAATACACACTTATTACAACATAACTACTTCCACAAAACACTTAAAACTATTTAATAATAAAGAAAATAACTCTTACCTTCTCAAACGCGAAACAGCTCCGGACCGCAACCTGGATTCGACCAAAATAACCCAAAACAACAGCGAGCGGTTACAAAATAAAAGACCCAAACAAACATAGGAAGTTTGGAAATTAAAGCAGCAGGGTTTTACGTGAATGCTCAGCCTGGACTTCTCACTTTATCAGTAACGATAATATTGCCCACCTCAAATGGTCAGCTGCTCAAATGACCACAAAGACAACAATTATCCACAAGTATGAGAGGCAACATATAGGAAGAAATGTAAATTAATTTCAAAATAAACAATTGAGTTTCGAATCCACACAGTAGTTGAGTATTTGCTTGAATTCCTTTATTCCAAGATTTAGTTAGACCGGATCCGCAGCCAACGCATTTCGCCCAAACATGGGATTTTCAAGGCGAGTTTCAACAATAAGAAATATTTACACGTCAAAACGGGGGGTAGTATGACGAAAGCGGCAGGACCCAGAGTTCAATCTAGGTAATAGGTCGATAGCTTTAGACCGTTCGTATGGTATATATCAGACAGTAAAATGTGTAGTCACTTTCTCCTAACTGGTCAGTGTAGAAACAGCGAGTGATTAGGAAACAGTCGAGGTCCGAGGAACGATGGAAACCGTTGTGTTGAAACATAACAACTAAAAAAATACCAATAAATGGCCTAACTATTTATTTAACATTACACATTACTTTAAAAATTAGTAAAACATTAGAATACAATACTCACAAAGAATACCTAATTTTTGTCTCTATGTGAAAAATCTTTAACGTATAAAAATAAATCTAATAAATAAAATAATTATATTAATATATCAATAAAACAGTATATATTAACAAAATAAATAGATGAACATGATATAATTAATATATTGTCTCTACAACATACCAAAAAAATATTTTAAAAAATACATATTCTAAAATGTTAACAATTTCAATATTAAATATATAATATAAATATTAATAATTAAAATATATATGTCATATATTTCAAAAAATCCAATTCCTTATAAATTCAAATAAATTCTAAAAAATTTCAGAGTACACAATATAAATTTATAAATATTATACAGCTATAAAAATCTGATTTTTTAATTTTTATTTATTATGTGTGTTCATATATTCATGTCCAAAATATACATTAAACAAATATATATCCATTATAAAAAAATTATTACTATAATACAAATGTTAAATATTAATTATGTTATCACATGTTTATTTCAATGATTTAATTATTAGAATATGCGTAATAATAAACAAAATTTTCTCTCGAATGAATATACATTCCAACAACTATAAAATAAATATTATTTTCCTTTCTACTATTTAATTTTAAAAAATTTGGAATTTGCGTTCTGATATAACTTCTATCTTTTGTCCAACCAAAACTAAATTCTACAGATTTTTTGTCAATTAAATCCAATTAATTTAACTATTCCTATTCAACTCTATAATTAATTCTAATATTTGCTATTTACCAAACTTAATTAACATACTACTCCCACTACATACTGAACTTAATTAATTTACTATTCTCAGTCCAATCTATATTTAATTAGGGTAGATGCTGGACACTGAACTTAAATAATTTACTATTCCCACTCTAGTCTATATTTAATTAAGATAAGTGCTGGACACTTAACATAATTAATTTACCATTCTCACTCCAACCTATATTATATTAAATTAGAGTAGGTGCTGGATACTGAACTTAATTAATTTACTATTCCCACTCCACTCTATATTTAATAAAGAAAACTGCTGGACACTGAACTTACTTAATTTACTATTCTCACTCCAACCTATATTAAATTAAGGTAGGTGCTGGACACTGAACTAAATTAATTTACTATTCCCACTCCAGTCTATATTAAATTAAAATAAGTGCTGGACACTGAACTTAATTAATTTACTATTCTCACTCCAACCTATATTTAATTAGAGTATGTGCTGGACACTGAACTGAATTAATTTACTATTCTCACTCCAACCTATATTTAATTAGAGTATGTGCTGGACACTGAACGGAATTAATTTACTATTCTCACTCCAAACTATATTAAATTACAGTAGGTGCTGGACAATGAACTTAATTAATTTACTATTCCCACTCCACTCTATATTTAATAAAGATAAGTGCTGGACACTGAACTTAATTAATTTACTATTCTCACTCCAAACTATATTAAATTACAGTAGGTGCTGGACAATGAACTTAATTAATTTACTATTCCCACTCCACTCTATATTTAATAAAGATAAGTGCTGGACACTGAACTTAATTAATTTACTATTCTCACTCCAACCTATATTAAATTAGGGTAGGTGCTGGACACTGAACTAAATTAATTTACTATTCCCACTCCAGTCTATATTAAATTAAAATAAGTGCTGGACACTGAACTTAATTAATTTACTATTCTCACTCCAACCTATATTTAATTAGAGTATGTGCTGGACACTGAACTAAATTAATTTACTATTCCCACTCCATTCTATATTAAATTAAAATAAGTGCTGGACACTGAACTTAATTAATTTACTATTCTCACTCCAACCTATATTTAATTAGAGTATGTGCTGGACACTGAACTGAATTAATTTACTATTCCCACTCCAATCTATATTTTATTAAGATAAGTGCTGGACACTGAAATTAATTAATTTACTATTCTCACTCCAAACTATATTAAATTACAGTAGGTGCTGGACAATGAACTTAATTAATGTACTATTCCCACTCCACTCTATATTTAATTAAGATAAGTGCTGGGCACTGAACTTAATTAATTTACTATTCTCACTCCAACATATATTAAATTAGGGTAGGTGCTGGACACTGAACTAAATTAATTTACTATTCCCACTCCAGTCTATATTAAATTAAAATAAGTGCTGGACACTGAACTTAATTAATTTACAATTCTCACTCCAACCTATATTTAATTAGAGTATGTGCTGGACACTGAACTGAATTAATTTGCTATTCCCACTCCAATCTATATTTAATTAAGATAAGTGCTGGACACTGAACTTAATTAATTTACTATTCCCACTCCAATCTATATTTTATTAAGATAAGTGCTGGACACTGAACTTAATTAATTTACTATTCTCACTCCAAACTATATTAAATTACAGTAGGTGCTGGACAATGAACTTAATTAATTTACTATTCCCACTCCACTCTATATTTAATAAAGATAAGTGCTGGACACTGAACTTAATTAATTTACTATTCTCACTCCAACCTATATTAAATTAGGGTAGGTGCTGGACACTGAACTAAATTAATTTACTATTCCCACTCCAGTCTATATTAAATTAAAATAAGTGCTGGACACTGAACTTAATTAATTTACTATTCTCACTCCAACCTATATTTAATTAGAGTATGTGCTGGACACTGAACTAAATTAATTTACTATTCCCACTCCATTCTATATTAAATTAAAATAAGTGCTGGACACTGAACTTAATTAATTTACTATTCTCACCCCGACCTATATTTAATTAGAGTATGTGCTGGACACTGAACTGAATTAATTTACTATTCCCACTCCAATCTATATTTTATTAAGATAAGTGCTGGACACTGAACATAATTAATTTACTATTCTCACTCCAAACTATATTAAATTACAGTAGGTGCTGGACAATGAACTTAATTAATTTACTATTCCCACTCCACTCTATATTTAATTAAGATAAGTGCTGGACACTGAACTTAATTAATTTACTATTCTCACTCCAACATATATTAAATTAGGGTAGGTGCTGGACACTGAACTAAATTAATTTACTATTCCCACTCCAGTCTATTTTAAATTAAAATAAGTGCTGGACACTGAACTTAATTAATTTACAATTCTCACTCCAACCTATATTTAATTAGAGTATGTGCTGGACACTGAACTGAATTAATTTACTATTCCCACTCCAATCTATATTTAATTAAGATAAGTGCTGGACACTGAACTTAATTAATTTACTATTCTCACTCCAAACTATATTAAATTACAGTAGGTGCTGGACAATGAACTTAATTAATTTACTATTCCCACTCCACTCTATATTTAATTAAGATAAGTGCTGGACACTGAACCTAATTAATTTACTATTCTCACTCCAACCTATATTAAATTAGGGTAGGTGCTGGACACTGAACTAAATTAATTTACTATTCCCACTCCAGTCTATATAAAATTAAAATAAGTGCTGGACACTGAACTTAATTAATTTCCTATTCTCACTCCAACCTATATTTAATTATAGTATGTGCTGGACACTGAACTGAATTAATTTACTATTCCCACTCCAATCTATATTTAATTAAGATAAGTGCTGGACACTGAACTTAATTAATTTACTATTCTCACTCCAACATATATTAAATTAGGGTAGGTGCTGGACACTGAACTAAATTAATTTACTATTCCCACTCCAGTCTATATTAAATTAAAATAAGTGCTGGACACTGAACTTAATTAATTTACAATTCTCACTCCAACCTTTATTTAATTAGAGTATGTGCTGGACACTGAACTGAATTAATTTACTATTCCCACTCCAATCTATATTTAAATAAGATAAGTGCTGGACACTGAACTTAATTAATTTACTATTCTCACTCCAAACTATATTACATTAGAGTAGATGCTGGACAGTGAACTTAATTTATTTACTATTCCCACTCCAATCTATATTAAATTAAGATAAGTGCTGGACACTGAACTAAATTAATTTACTATTCTCACTCCAAACTATATTAAATTACAGTAAGTGCTGGACAATGAACTTTATTAATTTACTATTCCCACTCCAGTCTATATTTAACTAAGATAAGTGCTGGACACTGAACTTAATTAATTTACTATTCTCACTCCAACCTATATTACATTAGAGTAGATGCTGGACAGTGAACTTAATTTATTTACTATTCCCACTCCAATCTATATTAAATTAAGATAAGTGCTGGACACTGAACTAAATTAATTTACTATTCTCACTCCAAACTATATTAAATTACAGTAAGTGCTGGACAATGAACTTAATTAATTTACTATTCCTACTCCAGTCTATATTTCATTAAGATAAGTGCTGGACAGTGAACTTAATTAATTTAATATTCTGACTGAAATCTATATTTAATTATGGGATTTGTTAAATTCTAAAATATATTTAAATTTTCTAAATATTTTTATTTTTTAATTAAAAAATATATAAACATTTTAAATTAACTTCCCACCCTTATCCCCTATAACCCAACATTCCGCTCCTAAAATTATTTGTAACATTCTAAATTAAAGTTACAATTTGTAAATTAATTTTTTTTTAAATTAACAAATATATAAACATTTTTAAAACACTTCCCACCCTTATCCCCTATTAACCAACATCCCACTCCTAAAATTAATAGTAAAATTCTTAATTTATTTTACAATTTCTAATTTTTTTTTTTTTAAATTAACAAATATATAAAAAAATTTAAAACACTTCCCACCCTTATCCCCTATCAACCAAAATCCCACTCCGAAATATATTTGTAAAAATCAAAATTTTATTTCCAATTTATAAATATTTTTAATAAAAAATTAACAAATATATAAACATTTTTAAAAAACTTCCCACCCTTATCCCCTATAAACCAACATCCCGCTCCTAACAATTTTTCTAAAATTCTAAATTTAATTTACAATTTCTAAATAAATTTGAAAATTTTTTAAACAATATATAAACATTTTTAAAACACTTCCCACCCTTATCCCCTATAAACCAACATCCCACTCCTAAAATTTTATTTAAAATTCTAATTTTAATTTACAATTTCTAAATGTTTTTTTTTTAAAATTAAACAATATATAAACATTTTTAAAACACTTCCCACCCTTATCCCCTATAAACCAACATCCCGCTCCTAAAATTATTTCTAAAATTCTAAATTTATTTTACAATTTCTAAATAAATTTCAAAAAAATTCTAACAATATATAAACATTTTTAATACACTTCCCACCCTTATCCCCTATAAACCAACATCCCGCTCCTAAATTGTTTTTTTTAAATTCTAAATTTAATTTACAATTACTAGAAAAAAATTTTAAAAAATTTACAAATATATAAATTTTTTTAAAACACTTCCCACCCTTATCCCCTATAAACCAACATCCCGCTCCTAAAATTAAATATACATTTCACATTTTAAATTAAATTTACTAATTAAATTTTACAATATATTAAAAAAATAAATTAACTTTTTTAAAACACTCCCCACCCTTATCCCCTATAACTCAACATCCCGCCCCAAAAACAATATAAATATTTCTCATATTATATACATTTTAACTATTTATACAAACAACTTCAAAATATTTACTAAACACACAATGACGATATTTTCACATGTCGATATTATTACTAACGATATTACTTACATCGACATATAAGTAAAAAAAAAAAAAACGATATTTTTCACATCGATATTAGCTATTTTGATATTTTGGACATTCGATATTTTTGACTCAATATTTATGTCCCTCGATATTAAAAAGTCGATATATAGACTGCTCACCGTGCACAAAACCAAGGCCTGATATAAAGGATGAACCGTTGTCAGAATCAGATTGTGTTATGTTTGTACATGGTTCCTGTCTGCGGGACGAGAGAGGTTTTCTGCAAGCTGAATATGCTGTATGCACAGTGGTCATGGTTCTTGAAGCATCTTGCATAAGAGGAATATATTCTGCCCAAATTTCAGAATTGGTCACTTTGACCAGGGCTTGCATAATTGGCAAAAAATTAAGAATAATCATATTCATGGATAGTCAATATGGTTACGGGGTGGTGCACGACTTTGGTCAATTGTGGATGCAACAGGGATTTCTGACTTCTTCAGGATCACCGATGAGAAATAGTCAAAATGTGAAAGATTTGTTGAATGCACTACAATTGCCTAGAGAGATTGCAGTGGTAAAATGTCCAGCACATAAATCAAGAAAGGATTATGTGACTAATGGAAACAGATACGCAGACCAAGTGGCTGGTTTCTGTGCACAAAATTTGGTCTCAATTAATAAAGGATCAGAAAGGAAAAATACAGATTGTCTATTGATGTTCTCTTCACCTGAAACATGGGATGAAGTTAGACAAATACAAGAGGAAGCCAGTGAGGAAGAGAAGGAACTTTGGATCAAATCAGGTTGCAGAAAAAGACCAGATGATGAAATATGGGTTTATACAGATGACAGAGAAGGTATGCCAGATTCTCTACTCTCCCAGATGGCAAGAGTTTACCATGGAATTACGTATGTAGGTAGGGATGCAATGATTAGGCTTTTCAGGCAGTCATGATATACCCACGTTTAGGGTCATTGCAAAGAGTCTGTGCAAAAGATGCATCATCTGCCAGCAGCAGAACCCAGGGAGGAAAACAGTTGTTAGTTGGGGCAGAATTGGAAAAGCATCTGGACCGTTCACACGATTGCCGGCTGATTTCATAGAACTACTTCCCTGTAACGGACTAAAATATGTGTTGGTTGTTGTTTGTTTGTTTTCTCGTTGGGTAGAAGCATATCCAACAAGAAGGAGCGATTGCCAGATTGTTGCAAAACTGCTCCTAAGAGAAATAATACCTAGGTTTGGATTTTCAGTCTCTTTAGAAACAGATAGAGTTCCAAACAAGAAGTATACAGCTCCAGAATGGACATACATAGTGCTGGAGAAAGTTGAAGAACTAGAATTAGATCAGATTAAAGAAGAAATTGGTACAGGGCAAAGTGAAGGAGACGGTTTTGAGCCACCTTAAAGAATTGTGTCAAAATTAAGGTGCAAGAAGAAAATTGAAAATGTCAATGAAAAGAATTGCAGAAATCTGAATTGATTGAAGCAGAAATCTAAAGAAGATGAAGACATAAAAAAAGAAGAAAAAAGAGGGGGTAGAGAAGATTTTTTGATTAGGATAGATTTTAGTTTTTCCAGTTTTGTTGAAACTTTCCATTTTTAGTTTTAGGTTTTTTTACAATGGCAGGAAAAGCAGAGACTCGACATCAAAATCGTATTTTTAAACGTAGATGTATTAAAGTTTGCTTATTTAGTTTGTTATTACTAATGGTGTTATGGTTAACACTAAGGTGCCGATTACGATCCGGTAAAAAATTTCCCCGTGCGACTCGTATCCGGTCTTTTTACCGTACGAATCGTACAAGTGCCGTACAAACTGGCAATCACGATTCGCATGGTAAAAAGTCCATACGAACCGCATTGGGAATCATTCCCCACACGTCCTCGGGTCGGAAAATGTGTCCGACACGTCCTCGTACGATTTACCGTACAAATGTGAAAAGTGAAGTCCGACCGAGGAATCACGATCCATCCCGTGCGTCCGAGGTCACAACCGGATGGAAAAAACACCGTCCGCACCGAACTCCCATAGCAACCATGGAGACGTGCCCGCATACGCGCCGACCCCCCCCAGCCCCCGTACGTACGCGCCGAACCCCCCCCAGCCCCCGTACGTACGCGCCGACCCCCCCCCAGCCCTGTACGTACACGCCGACCCCCCCCAGCCCCCGTACGTACGCGCCGAACCCCCCCAGCCCCCGTACGTACGCGCCGACCCCCCCCCAGCCCCCGTACGTATGCACCGACCCCCCCCCAGCCCCCGTACGTACGCGCCGAACCCCCCTGTATGTACACCCGTGTACGTGTCGAACTCCCCAGTGTACGTTCGAGTCGAACCCCCCGTGTACGTCCGAGTCGAACCCCCCCGTGTACGTTCGAGTCGAACCCCCCCGTGTACGTCCGAGTCGAACCCCCCGTGTACGCGTAGCGCTGGGGGTACGCACCGTACATACACGGGTGGGGGTACGACTCGAACGTACACGGGGGGGTTCGACTCGAACGTACACGGGGGGTTCGACTCGAACGTACACAGGTGGGGGTACGACTCGAACGTACACGGGTGGGGGTACGACTCGAACGTACACGGGTGGGGGTATGACTCGAACGTACACGGGGGGTTCGACTCGAACGTACACGGGTGGGGGTACGACTCGAACGTACACGGGTGGGGGTACGACTCGAACGTACACAGGTGGGGGTACGACTCGAACGTACACGGGGGGTTCGACTCGAACGTACACGGGTGGGGGTACGACTCGAACGTACATGGGGGGGTTCGACTCGAACGTACACGGGGGGTTCGACTCGGACGTACACGGGGGGGTTCGACTCGAACGTACACGGGGGGGTTCGACTCGAACGTACACAGGTGGGGGTACGACTCGAACGTACACGGGTGGGGGTTCGACTCGAACGTACACGGGTGGGGGTACGACTCGAACGTACACGGGTGGGGGTACGACTCGAACATACACGGGTGGGGGTACGACTCAAACGTACACGGGTGGGGGTATGACTCGAACGTACACGGGGGGGTTCGACTCGAACGTACACGGGGGGGTTCGACTCGAACGTACACAGGTGGGGGTACGACTCGAACGTACACGGGTGGGGGTTCGACTCGAACGTACACGGGTGGGGGTACGACTCGAACGTACACGGGTGGGGGTACGACTCGAACATACACGGGTGGGGGTACGACTCAAACGTACACGGGTGGGGGTATGACTCGAACGTACACGGGGGGGTTCGACTCGAACGTACACGGGGGGGTTCGACTCGGACGTACACGGGGCGTTCGACTCGAACGTACACGGGGGGGTTGGACTCGAACGTACACGGGTGGGGGTACGACTCGAACGTACACGGGGGGGTTCGACTCGAACGTACACGGGTGGGGGTACGACTCGAACGTACACGGGGGGTTCGACTCGAACATACACGGGGGGGTTCGACTCGGACGTACACGGGGGGTTCGACTCGAACGTACACGGTGGGGGGTTCGACTCGAACGTACACGGGTGGGGGTACGACTCGAACGTACACGGGTGGGGGTGCGACTCGAACGTACACGGGGGGGTTCGACTCGAACGTACACGGGGGGTTCGACTCGAACGTACACGGGTGGGGGTACGACTCGAACGTACACGGGTGGGGGTACGACTCGAACGTACACGGGTGGGGGTACGACTCGAACGTACACGGGGGGGTTCGACTCGAACGTACACGGGTGGGGGTACGACTCGAACGTACACGGGGGGGTTCGACTCGAACGTACATGGGGGGTTCGACACGTACACGGGTGAACATACAGGGGGGTTCGGCACGTACGTACGGGGGCTGGGGGGGGGTCGGCACGTACGTACGGGGGCTGGGGGGGTTCGGCGCGTACGTACGGGGGCTGGGGGGGGGGTCGGCGTGTACGTACGGGGGCTGGGGGGGTACGGTGCGTACGTACGGGGGCTGGGGGGGGGGTACGGTGCGTACCGGGCCACCTACTCTGGTCGATTCGCACCGTACTTCGCTTTTCCGGCACTTTTTGGGTGCCGTGAAAATATTGCCGTCCGGACTGCTGTCGGTTCGAATCGTAATTCCTGGGTCGTGAAACGCTGCCTGAAAGCGTACCGACATCACGTCGCAGCATTCCCGGATCTCATTCGTATGTATATTTTCGTCGGTCGGTGTTTTATACGATTCGTACGGAAATGGTGTTTCCGTGCGAATCGTAATTCCATGTTTGTAAAGTTTTACGACCGGGTACGAGTCGGACGGGGAAAACGCTCCGACCGACGGTTCGTACCCGGTTTTTACCGGATCGTAATCGGCACCTAATTGTTGTTGTGCCTGTCTTAAAGGTAACTAATCATAAGAATAACACTTCTGCTTCTAATGGTGTGGTGAGTGAAGGTACTTGTTGGGTTATGGAAATTGGGTCCAGTCTTTGGAAATAATTTAGTCCTGACTCGCTGGATCACCTATTGCTGACCGGTTTATTGAGTTACTCAGATCTCTGCAACACATCATAAGATTTCACCTATTTGATCCTGTACAACTGAATTAATAATCTTTGGGTATGCGTGTTGTTTGATAAACAAAACTATTCTCTTTGCTGGACCCTTGGCTCTGGTTAGCACAACCTTTTTTATTTTTTGGTTTCAAGTTCATTTTAACAATGGTACATTTTATGCAAATGAATTAAAGTTAATTAAACGTAGTACATAAAAGGACTTCTTGGAATATACATCCTGATAACTAAAATATACATCCAGTTTCTTTGCCATCTTAAAAAGGAATCAATGAATTTCAATATAATTCTAATAATGCTTCCAAATCTATTGTTTTATCGGCCCCTATTTGCTTTGCATAAATTCTTTCCGTATTCTATTTGTCTTGGATTTTTCAAGCCAAGCATAAAAGCATGGTGGGGTTTTCGATTGCCAATAGGTAATCATTACCGTCCTACCTACTAAAGCTGCAATAAACCACCAGGGCTAGGTCGCAAATGGCCGGTGCTGTCCAGGAGAATCATATTAGGGTCTGAATTTATCTGGGATTCAAGACAATGGATAACAAATTCATGAAATTTGCTCCAAAAGGCTTTAAAACTGTGGCACGATCATATCATGTTGATACAGTTCCAGAGTTTGGTACACCTTGGGCATTCTTCTGAGCTATTTGGAGTATGGCTGTGCAGAAACTCCGGGGTATATTATACTAGCCCTTGGGCTTAGAGATGCATCCTTTTAAAGTTTGTGCCACATAGAGCAATTACATTAAACTTTAAAGCTTCACTCCAACACGTGAAACGAATTTGTATTGATGTTTCTTGTTTCCATTTTATGAAAATGTGTTCTTGAATAGCACAAATAATGTTATTCAAAGGGCAGATATAGGAGGGCCAGTAGTCAAACTGAAACTGGATTAAACCTTCCTTATAAAGGTGCTTGGCTAACTGTCTCATATTCTCAATTTCAATCGAGGGGATATTGCATGTTAAGGTGAGAATATGTAAGTAGGAAAACTGATACCACCCCTTGTCTATTTGTTTTTCAGAAATAGGCTCACATTGTCATGTGTCCCAGTTCGGCCTAATAGGAAACACTGCCATTTTTACATGTACAAGGATCTTTTCTAAAGTTGCCTTCACTTTTCAGATCGACTTTGGACACACATTTGCATTTGTGACACTTTGGGATAGTTTCCTGGAAGCACTGACCTTGCTTACACTAATCAACTTTGCAAGAACACTATAATATTTCCTTGGCATTGTGTACAAGCCGTACACATACGTTGTGCAAATGTGTTTGTTATTTACATCCTTATGGCAACACAGCTATCTGTAGAATACAATCATTGTCAGGCTGCTCATATCCTCTGCCCAAGGCAAGGACGCTTTTTCCGATATATAAACATCTCTTTCCAGATATAGTCAGAGAAGGCGCTTCAGCTGACTTTGAGAGGTCCCGATATGCTGAAGCTTTTGCCCAGCAGCTAACTGATGTCTCCTTGAGGGGTGTCCAGCTCATGACCAAGATAAGGTCCTACGTTCTTACTCACCAGGTAATGGGGTTAGTTCATCCAGTAAGGGGTTTCTTGGCAGAACATACATATACACCCTAGGCAAGTAGGTTAGGGTTTTGAATAGTAGGAGTATGCCAGATTGTTATATTATGCCATATGCAAGCGTATATGCGTTGTTTTAGCACTATGGTGGGACATTTTGTTCTGTTCACTGTTCTAACACTTATTATAACTTTCATCTGCTTCTGTCTATTGATCATTGCAGCACATATTTTCTATACAAGAATCACTTCAGTTCAATAAACATTTAAAACGTCCCTTTGTGTGTTCCTTGTATATTTCTCTAAGCAAACGAGAGCACGAGTTTATACGCGAAAGGTTCTAGGCCTGTCACCACAGTTCCTGAGGGAACAGGGTTGTCATGTTTGGTGGTTGCCAGAACTGCTTGCTCTCTGTCTAGATTAAGGGGTGGCTCATGGTGGCACTGTGAGCTAGGTGGTCTAAAGGACAGCATACCCTGCAGGGGTGCACGGAATCAGTCTGGCACCATCCCAAAGTCTGCCGCCCACAAACAAGCAGTTCCTACTGATTAGTGGAAACTACACACCATTAAGTTAGTTGTCTGTGAATAACCCAATTTCCCCCACTTCTCCTAATCCTATTTCCTTCCAGAATTTAAGGATTAAACACACTGCATTAACTCACTGATAAACAAAGCATATATTAAGCATTGGGAGAGCTAATCAAAGCTAATAGCTGTGGCTCATAAGTGAACATTGAAGTCAGACATTTTGCAATTCCTAATGTTTGCAAATCTTTTTATGGTTTAAAATAAAATTCGATGGACTCTTCCAATTGCAAGCATTCTCTTACATTTTAATTTCTAATTGCAACACAGACTTCTGTATGTGTGTATGTGGTATTTCTATAGTGTGAACCTGGACAGTATTAAGTTAGTGGAGCCATTGTCAGGGTCAAAGACAAGCATCAAATGAACAAGTGCTAAGAGAGGTGGCTGGTTTGTGGACGGTTAATGCATTGTGATGTAGTGTTCTTTAAAGAGGTACATCCTCACTCTTTACTGAAATCGAACAGCGTTGGGGGTGGTTCTGATGGATAAGGGGATGTCAGTGTGGAGTCTGAGAGGCCGTAGAGATGGACGTTATCACAATCCATATGCAAGATTAGGGGGGCTTCAAACGTAGTTCTGAAGTTACTGTCTGGGAGAAACACTTTTTTTCAGAAGAAGGGGCAGGTACCAGGATGTCTGTGTATTTTTTTTGTTTGGCAGTGTGTTATTTGAGGGTGAGATTTCTGTATGAGGTAAATCCAAGTGACTTGGCATTTGATGAAATTTGGGGTTTAAAGCCAGGTTTGTACTGTGTCTTAATTGTTTTTGATTGCCAAATAACAGAAATTCAGCCTTGGTTGGGTTGAGCTTCAGGTAGGCACTGGACATCCAAGTCTGGATGATCTGCAGGCAGTTTTTGAGGTGTTGGATGTCTGGTTGACCCTTGTCCTATTCTTTCCCTCAATATTCACATTACATTCAATATTTTGGTCTGTGAGAATAATGCTCACTTTAAAAACTGTACATTTGTACTGCCGTGTCTAAGGCATAGTTTAATTCTTAGCTCCTGGAAATGTTCTAGCACCCATAAAGCTGAGAATAAATGTTGCTCAATTAAAAGTGAGGCATTCCTGCTAGTGCTTTTTTTTAAAGGTTTACCCACTACTATGCTTTACTTTTGTGCAACTTATCATATTCAGGCTCAGCCATACTAGGAACTAGAGACTGGTATCTCTGTCATCTATTACTATTTCCATTGTGCTCTGAATCTTGTTATATAGCTCTGGCTTGCTAGAACAGATTGATATTTCTCAGCATTGTAAATAACTCTGGTTACTATTATCCCATCTAGTGGGACTCCATTTATCGACCTTAGACAGGTGAAGATCAGACCCTCCCATAGGATTCGAAACGGTGAGCTGGAGTTTGCACACATAGGTCCAGTGTCAGTCACAAGCACCATGTTGAATGAGCTCCCTTTCTAGGGGATTTAGCACCATTTATTTTCCATTGGCTTGATGACATTCAATTGAGATTTCATGTATAATTTTACCCTATGTGAACAGTTTGTCCTTTGTGGTATCTGTGATAGAGTATAGGCTCAAGAGTCAAGCTTTGAAGGTGGATACAGTTACAGTTAAATCACTTGGGCATTCTGTAATGTGGCATTGGCAATTGCCATTTTAATGCTCGAGGAAATGTCTTCTATAGAGAGCTAGGTAGTTACACCCTCTCACTGTTGTATGTCAAATCATTGTATACAAAAATATCATTTAAAATAAGTATTGTGCCCTGAATATTGTTTCCAAAAATATTGTCCCACTGGATGCAGATTGTCTATTATTAACTCCATTAGGACAATAATTTTCTGATGATCTTATCATGTCAGATGATATACCGAAAGTTATTCTGGCACCACATCCCAAGGGCACATTAAAACACTAAGCGACATATGCAGTAGACATGCCAGTAGTAAGACTTTTATCCTATTTGTAACCTGATGTGGGAGTAAATCACAATTTTTATTCTGTTTTAGGGTAAAATAATAGTCCCCCAAAGCTAGTGTCACTTAACTATGTAAAACATAAATGTCTGACAAACGTTTGAGAAGGCCTGGCAAGATTTCTTTCCACTGGAGCAGTATGCAGTGTGATGCACTGTTATCAACCCCCTAGACTCAGATTGTGTAAAGGATGCACTGCCCTTGTCTGCACAACAAGGACAGAGGTTCTGTGGAACTTATTTAAAAAATAATGCATGTGTGAGCAAATTCTACAAGAGTTTGACTATATATCATCTGCACTGACACAGATGAATTAAGCCTTTCAGTTGCAGAAAAGATAAAAATGTATGTATCTTTAGTTTTAAATCTATTTTATTGAAAGAACACCGTCAGTGGTACAAGAGCGTAGCGCCTACAACCCAGCGGGCCGGCGTGCTACTGCGCAGGTATATCAGCAAGTCAAAGCAGACACTTCCAACTTAAACACAGCATGCCGCCTACAATCCATCCGGGCCGGCCGCGTCTGAAAGAATGGGGAAGGGGAAATTAACTGTCAAATACGAGCATGTGCTAGCGAGCAAGATACTCGAGATGCAAGAAGTCCCTGTCCCTGAAGAGGTGACCCGCTAAGGTCTATAGGCTCTGGAAGGTGCTCCATGTATCGGTTTCAGTCTTTCTTGAATTTTTAAAAAGAACAAAACACACAAAGCAATTCTGACCGGTTAAGCTATCCGAACTGTACTTGCATCGGGCATGCAACTGAACAAACCACTCTTAGAAAAGCGTTGCCAATCGCGGGCACGCGCCTTTGCAAGTCACCCACCCCAAGTCGAAGCAAAGGCTAATATACCCAGAAAAGGGGGGGACACCAAAGACCCCACCCCACCCCCCCCATTCCATGTCCACACTGTAGTACCCCCCGACCCCGTAATGTGACTCCCTCACCCCTCTGTCCCTGGTGTATCTGCTAGGCGTAATGAACGTAGATAACGTGGGCAGGTGACCTCACGAAATTCAGTGGCAAAAAGTGCCAGAAAAGGCTGCCACAACTCTCCATACTTGGGGCCCTCACCCGCCATGGTCAGCGTGAGTTTCTCCATGCCGAGGACGTACCACAAGCGATACAGCCAACCCGTGAAGGTCGGGACGGTAGGGGTACGCCAATGAGTAAGGATATTCTGTATCGCCGACCCCAGCGCTATTGCCATTTGCCGACCTATGCGTGATCGAAGCGGATAAGTCAAGGGGTTGGGAAGACCAAGCAAGATGTATGCTGGGAATCGGGGTAGCACAGTGTTAAAGTGTTTATCTACCTCATCAATCACTTGTGTCCAGTAGGGCTGAATATGTTCACACTCCCACAACAAGTGCACCAGTGTACCTATATGGTCACATCCCCTCCAACACCGCGCCTCCCTCGTGTGGTCCATTGAATGTTGACGTTCTGGGGTGTAGTACCAATATGTTACCACCTTCGTGAGAGTCTCGGTGAGCCCCATATGATAAGCGGAATGCCGAGCCCTATAGTAAATACCCTCCCACTCCTTGTGGCTGAGGGACCTGCCTAGCTCCATCTCCTAACGTGCCCTACCAGGGTTGTGAATGTGTGCAAGTCTAACCTGAAGCATCTTATACAAGTCCGAAATTAATTGTTTGTCCGACGTGCAAGTAATGAGCCATCGCTCATAGGGGGAGAAGCGTCTATCAGCCGCCGGACGAACTCGCTCATCAAGCACCCAATGACGAGCTTGCAAATACCTAAGCCTTTCCGATTCCGGCAGCGCGTATTCCTGTTTAAATTGCTGAAAGGGGATAACTCCATTTGCCCCATATAAATGGTACAGGAAACGACAACCCGCCGGTTTCCATGCCGCAAAGACCACCTGGTCCATTCCCGGAGCGAAATCCAGATTGTCCAGCAGGGGAGTCAGCGGGGAGGGAAAGGTGGTGAGGTCATGCTTAATATTAGTGCGGTCCCACACTTCAAGAGGAACACAGGTTATATATGAGGAATACAGGTTAGGGGGCCTATGTTGCCTGCGGAGAAAGTGGATCTCCTGCAGAGGCCGCGCTGCTACCGCTTGGTCCTGAAACAACCAATATTTCTCTGATTCCCAACGGCTCCATTCGAACAAGTATCGTAGTTGGGCTGCTTGGTAGTAAAGCTGTAGATCGGGAATTCCCAGACCGCCTCCCTCCGGGGGCAGAGTCGACAATATCCGCTTCATGCATGGCTTCCAACCGTGCCATATGAACTGGGCAAGTTCTGCCTCGGTCTGCTGCATCCAGCCAGCGGGCGGATGTAGAGGAATGGTGCGAAAGAGATAGAGATTTTGAGGCAAAATGGTCATCTTGACCGCTGCAATTTTCCCCAGCCATGAGAGGCGGCTATATTTCCATTGGCCAAGTTCCCGACGGATCTTCCGGTGCAGATAAGCATAGTTGATAGAAACGACTTGCGGGAGAGTGGGCGCCAATTGAATCCCCAGATAGGGAATTGTTTCTTGGGCCCATTGAATGGGCAGCAGACCCTGAAGATATTCCCGGGTGGATCGTGACAGGGAGAGATCAAGGGCCAATGATTTGTCGGCATTGACCTTAAACCCCGCAACCTGCGCAAAAGTGTCCAGATCCGCAAGGCATGCCGGCAACGCCGTGCGCGGACTAGATAACGGGATCAACACATCATCTGCGTACAGACTGATGGTATGAACATAGCCCCCGAACCGGATTCCAGAGATCGCTGGGTTTTGTCTAATCCGCTGGGCCAGCGGTTCCATGTAGGTGGCGAAAAGGAGGGGTGACAGAGGGCATCGGAAATCTAGTGGACGTGTAGCCGTTCACCCGGACCGAAGCAGACGGGAACTTATAACAATTAAATATATGTGTGCGGAATTTCTCTCCCAAGCCCATCCGGTGTAATACCCGCTCCAAATACGGGCAATGAACTCGATCGAATGCCTTCTCAGCATCGATTGTGAGTAGCATATACTCTCCCTCCGTGCGTGAAGCCTTCTCAATCAAATGGAGAACACGTTTCGTGTTGTCTGATGTTTGGCGCTCCGGTATAAAACCCACTTGGTCCGGGTCTATAAGTCCGGGCATGTGGGGTGCGAGACGATTGGCCAAAATCCCTGTGTACAGTTTAAGATCTACATTTGAAAGGGAAATGGGGCGGTACGCGCCACACTGAGTCCTGTCCTTCCACGGTTTAGGGATTACTGCTATGGAGGCCTCTAAAAGATCCTGAGGGATCGCCCTGGGTTCGGAAAAAGAATTAAAGAGTTGGGTGAGGAGAGGAGCAAGACGGGCACAACAATTTTTATAGAAGATGGCTGGGAAGCCATCGGGCCCGGGGGCCTTTGCAAGCTTCAGCCGGGCTATGGTAGCAATGACCTCCTCGACTCGTATGTCCTTTTCTAATAGATCAGCCTGAGTCAGGGCTGGGAGAGTGACAGAGTCCAGAAATCCGGCCCCCTCTGTCTCATCCAACGGTGAGGCAGTATATAGCGTAGCATAAAAATCGCGAAACGCCTCAGCGATGGCACCATCCTCAGAAACTCGCGTGCCATCTCCTCTGCAGATTTCGCGGACCTCCTGCTTCTGTCGGACTTCATGTAACTTGTGGGCAAGAAGGCGCCCGCACCTATCCCCCGTGTAGTAGTCATGTTTCAACCTCAGGGCCGCAAACTCCGCCCTATCCTGATCCAGGGCTGCGAGTTGTTGACGTGTCGCTTTTAACTGACGCCACACACGTGGGGCTCCCGTTCTCTGATGCATCTGCTCCAGTTCTCTTGTCCGTCGCGTGAGGTCGTCCCGTTTAAGCCTTCGCTCTACATTATCTGCCGCCGATATAGCAATGAACTCCCCCGGAGGACTGCCTTCAGTGCCGCCCACTGTGTAGCAAGAGTCGTGTCAGTGTTAGCGTTATGTGCCAGAAAATCAGTAATGGAACCCTGCATGTGTGTGACCACGTCTGTTCGATGTAGGAGGGTGTCTCGAAGGCGCCATATCCTAGCAGGCTCTGACAAGGGCGGATGGGTGAAAGTAGCAACCACCGGTGCATGATCGGAGAGTGAGGCAACCCCTATCTTCACCCCTGTTGCTATCGCTCGGACCGAAGTAGATACCAGTAGATAATACAGTCTGGCATAAGTCTTGTGGGCGTGAGAGTAGTAAGAGTATTTCCGGCTCTGCGGATGGAAATTACGCCACAAATCACAAAGCCCTAGATCCAGCATCCGTTCCATCCCCAGTGCCGAGAGAGCCACGGCTTGATGTGTCCGCTGACAGGATCTGTCCAGTGTATTATCAAAAACTAGATTCAAATCCCCCCGAAAATAATGTGGTGGTCTGCCGTTGCCGTGATGTCAGTAAGGGCGGATTGGAGAAATTGTTCCTGGCCCTCGTTTGGGGCATAAATGGAGCCCACGGTGAAAATCATGGGGCCCGATTCACAGAACTAACTTAAGACAAAACCCTAAACTTACTACCATTTTGGTATTCACAGAAGGCACTTACTCATTTTGGTATTCACAGAAGGAACTTACTCATTTCGGTATTCACAGAAGTTAGGAGTCCTAACTTTAAGACTCCTAAATGCCTTCTGTGAATACCGAAAGTCTTAAAATTAGGATTTTTCTCAGTTTAGTAGTAGTAAAGTTAGGAGTCCTAACTTTAGGACTCCTAAACTGAGAAAAATCCTAATTCTAAGACTTTCGTTATTCACAGAAGGCATTTAGGAGTCCTAAAGTTAGGAGTCCTAACTTTACTACTCCTAAACTGAGAAAAATCCTCATTTTAAGACTTTAGGTATTCACAGAAGGTATTTAGGAGTCCTAAAGTTAGGACTCCTAACTTCTGTGAATACCAAAATGAGTAAGTGCCTTCTGTGAATACGAAAATGGTAGTAAGTTTAGGATTTTGTCTTAAGTTAGTTTTGTGAATCGGGCCCATGGTGCCCAGGGCGAATCTATAGGCCAACAGCCGACCCCTTATTTCTGCCTCTTTCCGCAGGACCTCCCCCTTGAACCGCTGCGCCACCAATATCGCCACCCCTGTGGACTTGGTAGGACCGGAGGAAAAGAATTACGTCGGGAATTTCCGTGATCGGAGACGGTGGCAGTCCCTGGCTAGTAGTTGCGTTTCCTGCAAAAGGCATAGATCGGCTTGGGAGTTTTCAAGACATGATAAGACCACCCTACGCTTAACAGGGTTGTTGAGACCCCGAGCATTGAGAGTTAGTATTTTAAGTGTGGAAGCCGGCATCTATGGCGTTTCAAAGAGCCAGACTGCGTTATCAAGATCCATAGGAACGCCTGGTGGAAGTGCGGAGTGAGGGGTCTGCTTGTGTGGTATCATCTGACGAAACCACAGGAGCCCTCTCCCCGAAGGTGGACATGGAACCCTGACTCCCCCCCAACAAAGTCCCCAATACAAAAACAGAAAAAACAACCAAGAAGAAACGTGTGTCGTAACCCATTGTCCTCCACCTCCCGGTGAATGTAAGGATGGCATCTTGGAGTAAGTAGCCTGCGATGGGACGCCCTCCTTCCGCCAACGACCTGTGTAGAGAACATTTAACTAGCCAGACCCTCGCTGCTGCCGGGATCAGCCAGACTGGGAGCCAGTCAGTTCCGTGGATACAGACTCCAGCGCTGCCTGCTGGCCTTTGAGTATTTCTGCCATTGGGGGTTTTCTGGGGCGCCGTCGACGTCCCTGCTGACGCCATCTGGGCCGCGAGTCACTGACCACCATTGGGGGACCGTCGTCTTCGCTGTCACCCGCTGGTAGCTCCACTCCCAGCAATCTGCCCGCCTCGGCCAAGGAGCACAGTGGATAGAGCGTATTGTCAATCCGAAACACCAATCGGAAAGGATGGCCCCAACTGGAAGGAATCTTGCGTTGCTGGAGATGTGTGGTAATTGGCTTGAAGGTGCTGCATTTGTGCAGGGTGAGGGCAGAGAGGTCCTGGAACAAAACTGGCTGTTGGTCACGGAACGACACCGGGTTCATCTGGCGGGCCTTTCTCATTATGTCCTCTTTGGTGCGGTAGTCTTGAACGCACACTAATATGTCTGGAGGCGGGGCGGCTGGCGCCCGCGGGGGCCCCACCCTGTGAGCTCGATCAATCCATAGCTCCGTCTCGAGTGGCCGGCTCAAAATATGATTAAAGAGCTCTCTTGCGTACCTAAAAAGGTCCTTCGAATCGTCGTCCATCCTCACTCCACGGATCCGTATATTGTGGCGCCGGGACCGGTTCTCCAGGACCTCCACCTGCGTTTGTAGGTCTACCTGCTGGTCGTGAATCCTGAGGACTTCCTGCTGTAGCACCGCCAGCTCCGTGTCCCGTCCATCGCTTTTGCCCTCCAGCTCGGCCACTCTCTCCCCTATGCTGTCCATATCTCTGCGAACCTCTCTGAGTTTTGCCGTGAACTCCCGCTTGAGGGTATGAATATCGTCCCTCAGGCCTGCAAACATGGACTCCAGGAAGGCCTTGGTAATCGGTTCTGCACCTTCACCCTTCTCCGTTGCCGGGCGAGCACCGCCTGTCGCCATGTCGTCCGGGTGCTGGGCCGCCTGCACCTTCGCAAACAGGTCCCTCAGAGTTTTGTCTTTGCACCCCTTCGGGGGGACCATAGCGTACTGCACTCCAAGCCATGAGGGGCTCCCGATATTGGTATCTCCCTCCTCCCCGCTCTCCTCACTGGCTCAGAAGGTCAAGTTCGCGACGTCCAGCATTGGCCCCGTGCTCAGCCGCTGCAAGTGTGCCCACCACACGTTGTCCGCACTAGGCCCTTCAGCGTGCCCGTGCGCTCTGCCTCCACCGAAGTAGCAACGCTGTGTTGCGTGGGCCTCCGCTCCAAATCACTCACCGGACCTTCAGCTGATGCAATAGGGGCGTCCACCTCCTCTGCTCTTCGCTCATGAGTCGCCCAACTCCGGTGTGTCGCATCCTCTGGTCTACACTGGGATACAGGCAAATGGCGGGAGAAGCAGAGAGCCGGCCATCCGCTGTCCTATCCCGCAGTGCATGGGCGCCCCCTCAGCACCTACGTGGCCCAAGCCCCAGTGAAGCACGCTGGTCTAAATGCTAGGCACACTCCCCCCCCTCGGGCGGCCTCACCTCAGTGTCCAGCAAGATGCCGCAGTCCAACCAGGCACTCACTCCCTCAGCTCCGGGGCCCACCGCAGCGATGAACACCCCTCCTGCGGTATGGGCAATGCGAGGTGAATCCCCTCCACAGCCGGGTGCGTAGCGGTATCTCACAGGAGAGGCAAGCCGGCACTCACCAGATGCACCTCGGCCGGCTATTGTCCCAGGGAAAGGCAAAGATCTTGCAGGGCAGAAAACACCAGGGTCCCTTCCCCTCCATTGTCCACTCCAGGAAAGGGCCCCTTCTAACAACGCCAAAGTCACCTCACCGTCCACGCCTGCGGTGCTTCGATTGCGGTCTCCGCCGCCAGGCGCAACAACCAGGCCACCGATAAGCTTCAGGCCGCCATTTCCCTCCAGCACATCAAGATGGCGGTCATCGCCCCCCAGCGATCCTATGGTGGTGCTTCCCTCACGCTCTCAGGAGGATGTCCGCTCCCTCCTGGCCGCTACAGACCATCCGGCCCGCCACTGTCCACCTCCGCGTGGGGCCCGCTGCTCACCAGTGTCCAAGGGCGGGTCTCGCCCGCTCCGATGGCCGCTCACTGCCACAGGCCTACCGAGTCGTGGGGACCCGGACGCCGACCCCACCTCCTACCGGGCCCCCCCACTCAACCAGCAGCTGTTCACCGTGTTCAGCTCTCCCGACGGGGAGATTGCTTCGCCTGTGGGTCGCCTGAGTCCAGGCCTTCACCAAGCCCACAGAGTCACTGTTCAAGCACGCGCCAACCAGGGTCCTCCCCGCAGCCTGTGGTCCGGGCTCCCCGTCTTCTCCACGGCACCTCGCCCGTCTACCTGTAGCAAAGCTGCAGCCCCGCCCCTTGTGGACAGCTCCCAACAGGCCTACGACTCAGCGGTCGACCGCAGCCCCCGGCAGTCAGGCAGTCACTCTGTCTGTCGCCTAGGCCTCACGGTGAGCGAGCCTTCCACAGCGGGCCTCTACACACTACATGTCTGCTCGCACGCCATCTTGGCCACGCCCCCATGTATATATCTTTAAATGGTATTGTGCTATACATTAGTGTAGATGGCGCAGTGCCCATCAGTGCAAAGCGAAACAAGTGAAGCTGTGATACACATATATGCAATGTAAACTGAAGGGATGTCCCATTATTGGATAATACACCGTCCAATGTGAACTGGAATCCTTGTGTTGGAAGATAAATCTGTTGCAGATCCTCCCTTCCTTAGTTTCAGCGGTTCAAACCACACATTACTTCACGTGGGTCTCTTCAGGACTGCCAATGCCGTCTGCCACAAAACCCCTTGCCATGGTAATCATACACTGTGTCGAAGTAATCAGGTAGTACTGCCACGTCAGTCGCTCATTCCCATGTATACCAATATGGGGTTGGATTTATGGCCCCCTGGTCCCATCTAACTCACACTCGCCAGATACTCTCATGGATCAGGGCAGCACATCTGTCCACTGTTGCTTCCTATTCAGCAATCAAAGATACATAAATGTTTGAAAAGTCTGCAACTGAAAGGCTGATCTAATTTGTGTACATGTAAATTATATCTACTCAAACTAATTGTAGAAATTGTTCCCGCTTGGATTAGTTTTTTGAAATAAGGCCCATGGAACCTTTGTTATTATAGCGCGTTGTGCCCTGGTTCCCTGCTAAGTAGAAAGGGTTGGTCCTGTACACTACAGGTCTGAGCTGCGGCACACCTTTACCTGGATTCGCCAGCCACAGACCAGGTAATTACCCCTTCTTACAGTTAGTATGTTCACAGACCAGCCTCAAACTCGTGCCTGCCCTGAAGGCAGCACACTTATGAAAGGGGGACCAGCTGTTTGAAGAACTGGTCTGCCTGACAACTAGGCCTATAATACAAAGTGGGCAGAAGTCCTCCCATAGTAATACCAAAGAGCCCGGTGGCACGGAAAACAGGTGCACATGCCCCTTGCATCCCTTGGGCGCTTTCAATAATTTGGCATCTGAAGGGACTAAGGGTTACAGTCTAGACTGCGATTATGGCCAGAGTTGGTATGTTTGGTCTGATGATGCATGTACTTTTTGATGTCCTACAGCTATAAATATCTGATATGCTAATAGCGGAGGGCTACAAATATCCAGAGTAGCAATTGTATCTATACCTGAAGGATAAAAAAATGTGGTGTACCAATGGTACTGAGGACTGAGGACTATTAGTATCTGCCATAGGAATGGGAACAAGACATTAAGGCTACATCCCGTGTATTAACCATACCAATGACTAAAGGCTATAAATATATGGTGTACCAATGGCACTGGTGACAGAGCACTATCATCCTTCATAGCAGACTTGAGGCTATAAATATATGGTGTACCAATGGCTTTGGTGACAGAGCACTATCATCCTTCATAGCAGACTTAAGACTATAAATATATGGTGTATCAATGGCTTTGGTGACAGAGCACTATCATCCTTCGTAGCAGACTTAAGGCTATAAATATATGGTGCACCAATGGCACTAATGACAGAGCACTATCATCCTTCATAGCAGACTCAAGGCTATAAATATATGGTGTACCAATGGCTTTGGTGACAGAGCACTATCATCCTTCATAGCAGACTTAAGGCTATAAATTAATGTTGTACCAATGGCTTTGGTGACAGAGCACTATCATCCTTCATAGGAGACTTAAGGCTATAAATATCTGGTGTACCAGTGGCACTGGAGATAAGCGCTATTAACATCCAGCATGAATCAATGAAGAGGAACTTATGGAGTGCAACTGCTGCTTCAGAAGAAGCGTCCTGGCGCTTGCACAATTCAGCGTCACATAGGATCGGCTGTTATAGCTTACCAAACAGCACTGTTTTTTACTGTGCCTTGAACAAGCTTTCGATTGATGGCTCGAAGGAATGGTGGGAGAGCATTCCAGAAGTTGGGAGTCAGTGCAGAGAAGGACCTGCCCCCCAAATGGGCTCTGCAGAATCTAGGGATGTACAGAAGGTTGTGATTACAAGAGCCGAGTGCTCTAGCAGGAGCGTAGTATTTAAGCTTTTCTTGAATATATCTGGGGCCCTTCTGGTGGAGTGCTGTGTGGGGTTTGAAAGAAAGTTCAGCATCCATCAAAACCCCCAGATTCCTTAGGACTGAGGAAGAGGTGGGGGCAGTTCCAATTTCAGAAGACCAGAGACGCAGTGCATCAAGAAGGAAGGAGGAGCCTGGGATTTAACCCCTTCTGTGCCCATGACGAGCTGGACTCGTCATGGGCCGCGGTTGCGCTGTGCCCATGACGAGTCCAGCTCGTCATGAACCCCGCCCGCTAATGCAACGCCCGGCACAGGGCGGGGAAAGGGCGTGGCACACAAGGGGTTAAGTTACTTACAGCCACTAAACAAGGGGTAAGGACAAGGGGTGTAGCCGTTCTAGCTAGTCACCAAAAACTAACGATTAAAAAAAAGGCTGCTGATAAATGGGGGCGCTGGGCCTTGGTAGAATGTATTCTCCAGGAGGAAACATTTACTATCTGTACTGTATACGGGTCAACAGCTGACGACCCAGAACTTTTGGAATTTTTAGAAGTAGAATTAGCTTTGTGGCCTACCCCAGTGATAATGTGTGGGGATTTTAACATTGATGGTATTGGTAGATCTTGGGTGGGCACTGAAGGGGCTTACAGCGGCCGGAAAAAAAAAGTTTACTGCGCCCTTACCAATCTTTTGCGGAATAATGCTTTGGTAGATGTATGGGGGCGACTCAGACCCAATGATGCGGGTAGCACTTTTTTTCTGTACCTCACAAATCAATTTTCAGATTAGATTACTTTTTTGTTTCAAGCACAATATTAGCTAGGTGTAGTATAGAAAAACACCCCCGGGTCGTTTCTGACCACAACCCTTTAGTACTTACTGTTACTCTGACGGGGTGCTCTCGGCCGAAACGAGAATGGACATTTGAAAGAGGGCTCTTGGTGGAACCGGAATATCTAACTCATATGAATCAATGGATACCGCTTTTTTGGAGGGTTAATCGTGGTAGTACAGGGGCAGGAATGGTCTGGGACGCCTTTAAGGCTGGAGTGAGAGGCGAAACTCTAAGTTATAGTCTGCTACGCCAAAAAAAGGAAGCAGCACTTTTGGATAAACTCTGTAAAGCATTAGCATTGGCAGAAGAGGAATTGCTGACCGCAATTGCTACTTGCAACTCACTGGAGAGTATTATGCTTAGAATTGCAGCCATACGATCAGAGATAGGGGATATCTCAACAACAAAGATAGCTGCGCGATACTTAGCAAAAAGACAAATATGTCATGAATATAGTGAAAAGGTGGGGCAAATATTAGCTGCTAGAACAAGGCAAATGAGTGCTATTGGAGAAATTTCTGAGATCAACGATAGTAACGGCTCCCTTGTAACAAGCATACCTGAGATTCGCAATGTGTTTCGTAACTATTATCTAAATTTATATAGCGAGGAGCAGTTGATGGAGGAGAACGGGATCCAAGAATATTTGGGAGAAATTTCTAGGGAAACTATTACAGAAATAGAAAGGGATAGCCTGGAAGGAGAAATTACGCAGGATGAAATCTACGCAGCACTTAGTGACCTACCCTCGGGTAAAGCTGCTGGGCCTGATAGAATTCCTCTCGATTTTTACAAAATATTTAAGGAGGCTATCGGCCCAGACCTGATAAATATTATCAAGATGGCTCAGTTAGGCCATGCTGTGCCCGAATCCTGGTCAAAGGCCGAGATAATAGTCTTCCTTAAAAAAGGCAAGCTACCAAGAGATCCTGGCTCCTATAGGCCTATCACACTAATGAATAGTGATGCAAAGATCTATTCTAAGGTTTTAGCAATGCGGCTTAATTTAATTATTGGCAAAATGGTACATCCCTGTCAACATGGATTTATATCAGGGAGAGGGACTACTCAACATATACGTAGAGTTATAACACTATTCGACTCCACAATAGTCTCGGGAGAACCTATGGCTTTAATTTTAACGGATGCTGAAAAAGCCTTTGACCGGGTCTCATGGGGCTATTTATGGGCTGTTTTAAGCTGGTTTGGGATCGGAGCTGGATATATAAATGCGATACAGGCTCTCTATCGAGATCCAATGGCTCATCTAAAAATAAATGGAGGATATACGGAACCTTTGGCGATCAAGCGTGGTACACGGCAGGGTTGTCCATCTTCACCCTTGCTTTTCGCTTTGTATATCGATCCACTTATCCGAAGATTAGAGGCCATTGAAGGAATACACCCAATTATATCACAGGGACTGGAGTCTAAGATACTGGCCTACGCGGATGATATCGCGGTGATAACCTCTAAACCTGGGGAAGCATTAGTGGCAATTGAAAGCGAAGCTTCAGTCTTCGGGTCGGTTTCTGGATATGCACTTAATCAAACAAAAACGCAAATTGTGAAAAATAAGCTGACTGTGATTGATGATTCTAGGGTGGTAGACTCGGCAACATATCTTGGTATAGTTATAACCGCAGATTTGGATATTTTAGTAGAGAGAAATATCAAACCAATTATACAACAAGTTACAAAAGATTTGGATAGAATGAATAATCTCCATTTATCAATAGTTGGATGTCCTAATGTTGTTAAGATGATAATATTGCCCAAAATTCTATATCTTTTCAGGACAATCCCTCTGGAATTTGAGAAAAGATGGTTTGTAACCTTAGAACATCTGGTTAACAGATTTATATGGGCCCATGGCAAAACAAGAAGAGCAATGCGATTTATGTCACTCCCGAGGGAAAGAGGAGGCTGGTCAGTTCCTGATTTTCGGATGTATTATTGGGCTGCAGCTCTACAATATATGGGGATTCTAGTTGGTGCGCAGGATAAGGAACTATCAAATGGTCTTCCAGAGATATACAAACTATTGTTAGGAGAAGAAGCAACTAATTGTTTTCTACAATTTAAAGAACCTAGCTACTTTAAGCGGACTAGATTCAAGACAATCTTGGCAGCTTATAAAATTTGGAGGGCATTAGG
Source organism: Triturus cristatus (assembly GCF_964204655.1). Lineage (NCBI taxonomy): Eukaryota > Metazoa > Chordata > Amphibia > Caudata > Salamandridae > Triturus > Triturus cristatus. The sequence continues at coordinate 259,198,082 of NC_140581.1, read as the reverse complement.
GAAGAAAATAGGTATTGGTAGGATACATTACTATACACAGTTATATAAGAACCCCAATTTTCCGGAAACTTTTTCCGATAGAGTTATGGCAGATTGGGGGCGACTGGGAATCCAAAAGGTTGGAGACATTATGGGGGTAAGGGGAATCTTTTATTTTGCGGAAATCCAGGCTTCATATGGGGTGGATAAAATACACTTCTTTAAATATCTACAGATCCGTAGTTTTTTAAAGGAGAAGACAGGTGGGGTGATTGGGTTCTCCCCAATAAAAATTATGGATACACTAAAAAAGGGTCAAGAATGTACTATTAAGAAAATATATTCTGATCTGGCTTTATTAAAGGCTGATGACATTGAAAAACATGGTAAAAAATGGGGAGATAAACTTGGTATAAAACAGGAGGTTTTTGAAAGGTCGCTAGAACTGGGACAAACTGTTCTTTGTTTAGCAGGATTACAGGCCCAACACTATAAAACTATTTTTTCATTATATTATACTCCTGCAAAAATCGCCCAATGGGGCGGGCAGGAGGGAATTACGTGCCCTAGATGCGAGTGTAATGAGGCAGATTTGATCCATATGATGTCAACCTGTCCTAATCTGATGAACTTAAAAGGAGAAATTGAGAAATTTTTTATCCATTCTCTAAAAATTAAGCTGCATCTTAACTCAGCAATAATCCTGTTGGGAATTGGGGAAGAAGATGCAGCATTAAGGACCTCAGAATATTTTATATTTCTATCTATGGCGGTCTTACGAATCTGTATCTGCACGGCGTGGTTAGATCCTAACCCACCAACCTTTCAGCAATGGATTTCCAGGCTTCTTTCAATCTTCAACCTCGAAAGAGGAATTTATGATCGTAAAGGGAAGAAGGGGAGGATATTAGGGGAACGTATTTGGGGTCCTGTACAGAATTGGAAGAAAGAGCTACAAGGTAGTACTGTACGAGCTAATTAATTTTGTGATTTATAGTCTAAAGAAAAAGGAACGCACTTAGCTTTACTCTTTTTTGCAATGTACCTCTAAATCTATGTTGTATTATGTTTTAGTCTTTTATTATTTAGTCTTTTTTTTCCCCTTTTGGTTTCTTTTTCTTCTCATGTACCCAGTGTAAAATGAAATATATGATTAATTGCTGTGCTTTTTATGAAAAATAAAAAATATAATAAAAAAAAAAAGAAGGAAGGAGGAGCCGAACATCAGTCTATCTGTTTTGTCGGAGTTGAGTTGTAGACTGTTATGCATCCATTGGGTAATGGACACAAGACAACCCTGAAAGTCCCCAATTACAGTTTTGTTAAGCTGGTGTTTTAGCATTATTTGGGTATTGTCCACGTATGAGATGATGTTCATTCCACAACTTTGAGCTAACGGGCCAGGTATATGTTAAAGAGGATGGGCTTAGTGAACAACCCTAAGGAACACCATAGCTTATCCCTCTAGACTGGGAGGGTAAAGGTGAAAAGGAAAACTGCCTAATAAGAGTGGAGCCATTTCAGATCACGACCCGTAACTCCCGCCTGCTCTAGCCTATGTAGGAGTATTTTTATGTGACACAGTCTAGAAGGCGGTGGAAAGATCTTACAAGATGCCCACCCCCTTCTGCCCTGAGTCGAGGTTGCCCCTGATGTATTTGGTGTTCCCAAGAAGGGCAAATTTCATGCTGAATCCTGCACGGAAGCCCGACTGGGTAGGATGAATAATCTTGCTTTGTTCCACATGACTTGTGATCTCGTGGTTCACCAGGGATTCTAGTATCTTGCCAAGGTGAGGAAGGAGAGAGATGGGTATTTAATTACTAAAGGTGCGTGGGTCGGCATTTGCTTTATTTTTAACAGGGGACTCACCTGTGCCTTTTTCCAACTTAGCGGCACCGTCCCACGTTCAAACGATAGGTTAAAATGGGCATTGATTTGTGGGCTAATAGCAGGGGCCACCTTGGTGGGCATAAAAAGGAGACAGGGGTCAAGAGGAGAGCCAGATTCTATCTTATGTATTATTTGCTCTGAATCAGCTTATGACATGGGAATGAATGACACAAACTGTGCCCCCATCTAGGCTGAGGATCAGACAGCTGGTTCACACCGGCATAGATTTCTTCCACTTTTGTGTGGAAGAATAAGGAGAGGTCCTCTGCCAGAGACTGGGAAGCAGAAACACTTCATTTACAAGGGGCTATCACTTTTAGTGACGTTCTGGTGGCAAAATACCCTTCTCCTTATATACAAAGCGGCTTTAGCCACTTAATGTGGCTTAACGCCGCCTTGTAAATAAGGCCCTGTTTCATGCTTCACTAAGCATGAAAGAGGCGTGCAATGGGTGTTGCAGTGGCCGTTCCACTGCAACACCCATTGTTATTTGATGCTGCCCCATATTTACAAGGATGGGGCAGCACCAAAATCTAAGGCCAGGTAAAACCTGGTCTTAGGATGGCTATAGGTGGAGGAATTATTAATTTCTCCTCATATTTTTCTCTTTCTATGTGTGCTGCATTCTACAGCACACATAGAAACAACACACATAGAAACAGCAAATCACCTTTAAAGATTGTTTATGTGCAGGAAGGTGTCTCTTCCTGCACATAAACAATCGCCCCTGCAACACAGGCATCCTTGCAAAATGGCGCATGGGTTGCTGCGCTGGCACTAAGCAGCTTTTTTAGCACAAGGGCTAGGGGAAACGCAGGTTTATGCCGTATTTTTGTAAATATGGCACATCCCTGCTTTTAGAAAATGTCAGAGCACAGCGTTACCAATTTTGGCATAACACCGCGCTCCAACATTTTATTGTAAATATCCCTATTAGTTGGCAGGCCTTTAGCTGTAAAAAAAGCTTTGACGATTTTAAAAACAGTTCTGGAGGTGTTCACGGTAGCTGGAATTTGTAGCGAAAAGAAAGCAATTTTAGCTTTTTAAATATTTCTCTGGAACTGTTTGAGGGCAGTGATATAAGCCCACTTGTCCTCAATGTCATTGTTCCTGCACCACTTTCTTTCCAATTGTTTGCGTTTAAGTTTTTCTTCCTGAAGACTAGATGTGAGCCAGCTATCTGAAGGTGAGGTATACTTACAAGAATATGTTTTGAGAGAAGCTCGCTTATCAAAACCTAATACTAAGGAGTTCTTGAGTGAGGTGATTACCTCCTCCGTTCCTTTTGAGGTGTTCACCTGCAGCTGAGAGAACATATGTAGTAGGCTGGACATAGAGATATTCCTCCAGGATCTAGAGATGTTCTTGGACTTGGTCGAGCCCAATCAGCCTGAGGGTAGGGATATGTGGAAGGGAACAAAAAAGAGATCTGTCCAGATTAGGGAAGGGAGGGATCGACCATAAGGGAGCGGTGGTTAGAGACAATCAGATCCATTATGAGTGGCCCCCGCGACCAACTGGGGAAGGTAAAGGTCCCACATTGCCTCTCTGAAATGTTCAGCTGATCTACAATTAGGATTGTCCACGTGGACATTACGTTTATCAAGGACTACAAAGTTAGAGTATTGTAGATAGAAAGGGGTCAGTGCAGTGATCAGTACATCAAGGGCTGAGGCAGAGGCTTTGAGGGGTTCTAAAGTAATTCTCCTGAGAGGGAGAAATTAGTAGAGATCTGGAAAGAGAAGACCAGTCCTTTAAAGAAGTCTATACCTTCAAGCTTAGTGAAGGTGCAGTAAAAGTGTGAACGATATATGATGGCAATTCCACTGCCAACTCAGTGACACAATTTAGCAGCACATAAATTGGTAAACAATAAAAAGTAGGTTTTTCTGGAAGGGAACACAATTGGCAGTAGATAGTTATTAGCAGTATTTCTTAGCAGGAAATGCACAGAATCAAACCGCATAGAAATGCCTGTGGCAGAGTGACGATACAGTACTGAAAGGTGCGCCTTAGAAACAGCAAACCAAGGCTATAAATATCATATGAAAGGTACCAATGAATAAAGGTTAGAAACATCTGTGTACCGATGGTACTAGTGACTGAGGAGAATTGCATAGCAATTGTGCCAATAACTGAAGCCTATAAGTAGTGTATTCAAAGTACTAAAAATGAATGGATATAAAATAAATGGCTGTTATACCAATCCTACAATGACTGATTGCTATAAGATTCTGATGAATGAATGGAGTCTGCAGATTTCAGTTCTTGAATGCATAGTTACCTGGAACTATGGCAAGAGTGCACTTTGATCATGAAAGGCCAACTGTTTGTGCTTTGTCTCCCTTAGTGGTCAATTCTTTTAGCATCTATACTGCTATGGTCACTTACTATATCTATTCTCACTCTTTCTGAATGTCATGAAAGTACACAGGCTTTGCGTGTCCCTGAATCAGACCTCATCCATTAGAAGAAAGGCAATGCTGACTTCATATGTTTTGTACAGAAAGAAAATGAGTAACATCTTGTTCTCATTGGTTTTTCTGTTGTTGATGTGCTCTGAAGAACCACAAAAGCTTGTCTCTACTAATTTACGCTCACGACTAACCATTGGGGCAGTTTTCACAAATTGCCATCCATTGCTAAAAATGCATTCCCTGTACATTTTAACCTTTCCAAAAATGCCCTAGAGCTTGTAAAGTGTCATGAAACAATTCGGGAAAACTATTTTGTCAGCGGAGGGCCATGAAGTAAGGGAAGAACAATATAAAGCTTGCATATAGGAATTTAATTTAGAAACAGATGGAGAAACCTGTGGGGTTTAATCAAGGGATGTCTCAAGCAAAGATGGGAACATTGATTTTGCCAGGACAGGAAGACAAATCATATGATGCAAATGAAATAAAGAATTCCATCTGAGATACAATTGTACTCAGCCTAAGTGAAAATAAAAAATACAGAAATGTCCAATTCAAACTTGGCTTGTGGAAGATTTCCAAGTCTCTTGGGAAAAATCTCTAAGGGAACTTTTTATGTTCCTAGATCACTTAGTTACCCCCCTAAAACTTGTTGGAGCAAGATCCTGCATTTTTCTGTGTTGCAGTTGGAGGGGTGCAGTCTACTAAAATCACAAGCATTTATTGTGTTGTAAATCAAAGTTATTCTCGCAGAGTCTGTTAGAACTGGGGGTCTTTAGTTGGCAGAGGTAGGTACCTTTGACCAAAGAGGGACCCTTGCTTCTAAGTCAGGGAAAGGGGATTACACTACTGGATAACCCCTGCTCACCCCCTTGGTAGCTTGTTAGCCTGGCACGAGCAGACAGGCTTATCTCAGAGGCAGTGTGTTAAGCATTTGCGAACACATTCAGTAATACAGTGAAAACACTACAGATGGACACCACACAGGTTTTATAAAAAATTTATTCTTTATATAGACTTAACACCAGACTAAAAACGACAAAAATCCACAGTACTGTATTTAAAATAGACTTAAAGATGGTAGAAGTCACTTAGTTCAAGTTGATGATAAATACGACACAGTTCTCACAAAAGTACCTGGATGTGTAATGCAAAACAAACAAAAGGTTTGCAGGGGTGGAGATGCGTAGATTCATTGCTTCGGGGGAGATGATGCGTCGCGCCTCAATGCTTGCACAGAGTAGGGGATGTGTCTTGGTCCTTACCGGAGAGGAGGTGATGCATTGATTCTCGTACTGCGTTCCGGTTACGATGCGACAAGAGGGCGCCTCGATGCGATGCGACAATCCGGTGCGATAAGATGGCGCCCGTCATGTGATGACGTGAAGACGGTGCATGCACGCCCGGCGGCCGTGCAGCGATCTCTGTAACTATGGAGCTGCGACAGGCCCTGCGACACGCTTCTTCGGTGATGCGACGGTGACCTCTGCGACGACACGCTTCTCCGGTGATGCATTGGTAAACAGCTTTGACGAAGGCACGCTTCTCTGGTGATGCCGCGGTGACCTCTGCGGCGTTGACACACTTTTCTGGCGATGCGATAACAACAGCTGCGACTGCGACACGCTTCTTCTCGTTGAGTCGCGCTTCCAGCTCCCAGTGACACGCAGGCTTCTGCAGACAGAATTCCCAGCACGGAAATTCAGAGGGGAGCTGTTGATGAAGTCTTTTGTCACTGAGACTTCAGCAGGAGGCAAGCACAAGTTCAAGCCCTTGGAGTAATATTCTGCAAGATGATGAAAGTTCTTAAAAAGTTACTGGCACTGAAGACACCACTGTAGGCCAACCCAGAAACACAGCACACTGGCATGGGGGCAGTCCAACTCCTACAGCTTCCTTGGTTCTTCTCCTCGGCAGAGGTTTGTCTTGTTGTTCCAGAAGTGATCTAAAGTGCTGGGGTCTGGGCCCCAACATTTATACTAGCAAATACTTTGTCCTCTGAAGGCAGAGTGTCCTGTACCTAGTTCAAACCAGTTCTGGGTGCATTCTGCCAGTGCACACCTTCTTCCTTTGTCAGTGTGGGCCAGGGTCTTCAGACCATTAAGCAAAGAAATGGATCCCTGGAATTGAATCTCAACCAAACTTATTTTAAAACCATTCACCCTGTGCGCGCTATATTTTCTCCTTAATAAAACCAGTCAAACACTTTTAATCATAAACCTGTTCAATAGACCCACACCCGAAAAACAATGCTTGTGCAAATTTATTTATTAAAAATATTTTGGTATCTAAAAAATGTATCCATAAAAGCATCTACACAACAATGAATCAATGTACACAAGGACAACGGTAATGAATTAAAAATCACAAAACTTGCAATTCAATGTCTTGAGTCTAAATATCTTAGAACACACAAGAGTAGTGACCCAAGGAAAAGTACAGTTATAACATTCTAATAGGACATTTCATTTGATCCAAAAGTAATACATGATTAAAGGGAATCTTTTAGTGAGAAAATATCTTTCTTATCTATAATTCCCTTATTTTTTTGGATTCTTTTATTGACATAGGCGTCGACGCGTTTCGGTGGTGTTTCGTCTGTATGAGTACAGAACCACCTTCTTCAGGACAAACATCGATAAAGGGTCACTTTTTTCTACTTTGTGGTACTTGTATCTATGCAAAGAGAGAGACAAATATCATCCCACATATCACTATCCCGCAATGTCCTCAATGAAATTACATTCAATGTTCATAAGTTTATGTATTTAAAAACAAGCGGAAAAAATGCTACATTTCAATTGCAGATACATTTATCGTATACACACTGCATTTCAGTTTGGGTCTACCAAAAAGGCTATATCTCACCCTGTATTCTACGTGATTTCCTCCATTATTTAAAACAAGAAAGATTTAGGCAGGGATTACCCTCTACATGCACTCCATTCATACTTCTAAATCATTCAAAAGTGTAGGATATATACTGACCCTCAAAGGTGTAGGGCCATGTCCTTCAATGGGATTACTTAATATATTGTGGTACCCAATTCATTTCCCTCGATCTGTTTTGAAAGAGATATAAAGTCACTATGAGATGATACGGGCTATTTGTCCCCAAACCACTGCTCTTCCTTAGTCCACTTAAATAATCTTTACCTCAACCTTGATTAATCGTTTATAAAAAAATCCGTTCTTTTCTTCATCCACATATCACCATTTTTCCTTTTTCTTATATGTATATGTCAAAATCATGCAGACCTTCCTGGTTCAAATTATAGCATTGGAAACCTGTATATCGATAAAAAATTTAAACATATACTGCGTTTGATGTTAATTTGTTTCAATTTTGAGCCTCACATGAGATGTCGTATGCGATCTATCCCGCATACTCTTAAGGGCTTACCATAAGAATGACTTTCTTATTTCCTCCTTATAACCATCCAAGGAGGATTCGAGTTTATTTGGGAGTTTTATTCTACCCGTATCTTCTTTCTAGAACCGTGGACTATTGATATGTCTCTCCAGGTACTTTGTACTTGATGTAGTTTATACGTGGCGCACTTAAAAAAAAAGAGAAATGGGAAAAAGTATTCATTTCTCATATAACGGTGTTTTAGTTTATATCTTATAAAGGGATACCTAAAATGTTATTGTTTATTGTTTTATAATTTTGTTGCATCCAATAATGTCTTATTGGGTTGATACCCTTATATGAGTTTTGCGTCCTAACTAAATGCGCTACAAGGTATCTACCACACACGTTATGCTTTCCATAATTATTTAAGCATCATTTTACTTGGTTTGCTTTAAAGGAAAAGGCAAAGACAGATAAACGAGGGTCCTTCTCCCAACTTCCCTCTATCATACTGCAGATTTGTCCTATAGGCAGTAAGTCTAGGTGCAAGGTATATGTCGCCCACGTTATATTATCCTAATTATTAAAACGCTACTCTGCATAATCGACCCTAAATAGGGGAACGAACGAAAGTCCTTCTCCCGCCTTACCTCTATATTACCGCATCTTTCCTCCTCGTATTCTTCTGTGCATGTATTGACGTCTTACTACGTGACTCTATTTATGGCCCCGTGACCCTTCCCAAGTCTCATGTTAAATATCGCGATACGTCGGCATCCTCTCAATGCGGATACCGGCCTGCCGCGCATGTTCGGCGGCCATCTTTAAGGGACCAATCTAATTTTCTCGTCACTTGCTAGATATCACAAAGATATCTGAAAGCCATAAAAAAGCAAACCAGTATATATACAACTTACTTTCTTGATTTTATGGCTAATTGGGAACGGTCCTACCGCGCATGTCTGGCGGCCATCTTTAAAGGGCCAATATGATTTTCTCGTGACTTGCTAAATCTCACGAGGATATCTAATTACCATACTAACGCAAACCCATATATGTCTAACTTGCTTTCTGGGTTTTATGGCTAAAAACTTTTTGGGCTATCTCTCTCTTATTACTTACCAGGGTCTTCAGACACACCAGAGAAGGTGGAGACTGAATTGTGGAAGGCAAGCACAGCCCTATTCAGACCCAGGTGCTACTCCTCCCACCACTCTACATGCAGATAGGTCTATTCAGCCTTGTGCTGACTCACCCTGTCTCCTGGAGCCTCCCCAGCCCCTGTCACTCACAAACCAGACATGCAATACACAAGCTAGCAGAGGCAGGCTGGATGGTTAGGTAAGAAAATAGAATGTTAAAACCAACTTCACTAAAAGATGTATTTTATCATTCTGAGTTCAGGCATACTAAACTCGAATTTCTACCATGTTCCCTGAGTCAGTTAGGATTATAAGGTGTTATAATCAAACTGCCCATTCTGGCCTATGGGGACAGGTAGCCTTGCAATAGTGAAAAATGAAAATGGCTGTAATTCACTATCAGGACATGCCACACACATCAGGGCATGTCCTACCTTTCACATACAATGCACTCTGCCCTTGGGCCTACCATAGGGGTGTCTGATATGTTGAAAAGGGAAGGTTTAGCGACTGGTAAGTGGGTGCACTTACCAAGTCGACATGGCAGTAAAAGACTGCACACAGGCTCTGCAATGGCAGGCCTGAGGCACATTTTACAGGCTGCTTCTGTGGGTGGCACAATCAGTGTTACAAGCCTACCAGCAGCATTTGATTTACAGGCCCTGGGCACACATGGTGCACTATAATAAGGTCTGACAAGCAAATCAAATAAACCAATCATGGAGTCACTAATCAATTCATCAATTTAACATAGGGAGCACTTGCACTGTGGCACTGAATAGCAGTGGCACAGTGCCCAAAGCATCTAACCCAGCAAACAGATCAAAAACAGAGGAGGCAATCAGTAAAAAAAAAGGAAGGGATACTCACGCCAATGGTACCAGGTCTAACAGTCTGACATCAACATTCTGCCTGTTTTCATGGGAGATAAAGCCAAAGGTTAATCCTAAATCTGAACATTGAAATATTTCCAAAAGCGTTCAGGAGGCCCCTGCTCTGCCATGAGCCAATGTATTTGTGCCACCGGTAAATGCAAATTCAATACTTTTTTCTTAATTGCTGGGAGGGCCAGAAGTGCAGGTTGTTCCCTAAATTGATTAGGAACATTATGGCCTCTTCATTGATTAATTTGCAATCAGTTGGACAATATCCATTTTCTACCATCAAGCCGAGGCATGCATAATTAAGTTTGTTTCCAGATGCAGCACAGAGTTTTGAAAAAAGCATTCTGTACAGCACTGTGAGGTAGCAACTCCTGCTTTGAATCAGTGGCACTTGGTGATGGCAGAGGGTTGCATCGCCAGTGGATCTATAGACATGATTAGGTAGTGCTCGCATGTCCTGCCGAAACCAAGCGCACAAAATGACAATCCTTGTTGTCCTACTGTGGGGGACACATCCAAATCCAAAAGCAGTTAATACAGACTAAACCATATGTATGTAGGCACCGACACATCAAATTGATCTAGCCGTCAGGAAAAAAAAAGAAAATTACGTCTTTATCTTTGGTCTACCAGGAGACGCAAGTGGTGTCCATGGACCATGGAAAACTTGCCCCTAAAGAATTTCGTATTGAGTGGGCAATTACTTACTTAGGCATGCACCAAGAAATCAGACTTGCCTATTAACTTGGACTGGCAAGATGGAGGGCCTTGTGCCTAAGAACTGCGGCCAAGACTATTACCCAAAGTCTCGCTGGGAGGCCAAAGGATAGATCACAAGATAGGGAATCTTTTCAGAGCCTGCTGTCACCAAGTTTAGAATTTTCTGGAACCTACCAAAAAGGTGTGCCATGGACCAATAGATAGACAACTACAGTTATCAATGCGAGACCCAATAATAGAATGTCGATACTTCCTCGCAATTGCCCCTCTTTTGACTTTCAAAAAGTCTGGACATTTGAGATAGATCCTCATCCTTAAAGTATAAGTAGATGTACAAGAATGTACATTATACATTCACATAGGTATGTAGGGAAGAATGTTGCAATAGAAGCTGTATGCACGCTATACTTATTCAATTTTTAAACAAACTACAGCTTTTCATGCACATCTGTATGTATTTAATCGAGTTTATATATGCATTTATATATGACTGGGATACTCATATGTGTAAATGTACTTTTTATTTGAACATAATTTTATTGACATTTATAATGACCTACAAGGGGCGTGGTCATATCATTTCCTAATGCCTGATAAAGAAAAGTCACCGCCTTCATACAGTCTGATGTAATACCCAATGTTTGACAAGCACTGTGAAATTGAGGCTCTTCTAAGCCCATACCCCAATGGCAGCGCACCCTGGCAATCACCACCCAATGTAATAAAAATTGCCCTCTCAGGATTTCAAAAGTGGAAGGTCTTCCTCATATGGTAGTGATGGAGCAAGGACTCATAGAAAAGAGACTTGCTCAGAGGCAAATCTCTCATTTAACTCCCTAACATTGTATTAATTACGTATTGTGTAAAACTAATACGCACTACATCAAAAATAAGGGTCAGAGAAGCTTGCATATGTGTTTACTAACATAAGCTCGAGCGAAGTTCTAAAATGGCTGCTAACGGGAAATCTTTATTGCACATGCGCCAACTGCATCTACGCAGTATGATGAGCTGTCTCTTGGAGGGAAATTCAAAGGCATTGAGCAGAAAATACTAAAATGGCGGATTGAAAGCTCACATGTACGGCATCTGTTTTACTGAAATTAAACCAAGCTATTTTACTAATGCTAATGTGGGGAAAGCATCAATAAGTAAACTGGATTAGAGTAGAGATGGGTGGTATACAGTGAAACCATTTATTCTTGAAAATAATATTTGTCTTTCTGACTTTCTTATTAGTGCGCATTTGAGCCTCTCGTATGAGTCCAGAGTTTGTTAGACATGTGACCTCCGCACATGCCTGGTGAGATTGAGCTGGAGGAGTGATGATACACTTGAATGCGAACCAAGGACACAAAAGTTACATACCCTGGGAACAAGCACTGAAGACCTCTGGATGAATAGATGTTCATGACAAAATTAAACAAATGTTTCCAATAAAATGTGAATACGGGTGGGAATAAAGTTTTGGAATAAAAATTAAGGGGTTGGATTTATGAACAATGGGTTGATAGACGAAGATGACATATAAGCATGGTGTGATGATCTTCCCCTCTTGCCTGTCCAATCAGAGTTAGTATTTTTACGATATTGAAACATTAATGGGTGGGACACGGAGATTTCCTGAATGCTGCAGAGTTCGGGATGCTGTCGGAGTGACGAGAGATGCTGATGAAGAATCGAATGCAGAACCATCAATCTTAAATTAATTTTAGAAGAAGATCGCAGAAGAATCTCGAGAAGGAAGAGAGTGTCAGAGAGGGGTGCTACGCAAGCGTCGGTGTTAGAGAGGTCATCTAACCTGTCCTGAATCCTGTTCTGAATCCTTTGTCGCTTGATCTTTCCCGTGGGACCCTTACCAGCCCTTTGGCCAGGGGGTTGGTTTTCACACCATCCTAGGCCAATATTATTTCCAAGAATGTGCAGATGTCTTTTTCTCTATGTCCTCTCCTTTCTGTGCATAAATCATTGCAAAGTATAAAGTATGTGTTTGATGATTGATTAATTGAATCTTCTCTCCTATGAGTGATGATGACTGTACTGTACTTTGAGGCGGTTCACATTCAAATTAATTTAGATAAAGATTTAAAACTTTCCCGAGTCTGTGGTTATTTCATTATTACTAAGAGAATTTTTTATTTTTTTTTATTTTTCAAAAACCTTTATTGAACAAAGTTGCACAGCAAGGTTACAAGATTGCACCGTATCAAGACATTATATACAGACATTCAGTAAATAGCAGCAAAGGTTACCTTGAACACATAACGCATGAAATGGGTACAGAGGAGATATGTTGTGGGAGCACCAGGGTAGTAGAGCGAACCACTGGAAGAGGCACTTCGAGTAGGGGAGAGGGGCCAATGGAGCAGAAGGGAGTGTGAGCGGGAAGTAAGCCACTCACTGACCATCACCGGCGGCCGCTGTAGGCAGAGCACCGGCGGGGAGCGCGGGGGAGGTCGCAGGCCGCAGAGAGTTGCGGCTTAAGAGGTAAGACACAAGTGGACCCCATATGTCAATTGGGCACGATTTGGCTGGCATTAGGTCCCAGAATTCGGACAGGAGTGTCTGACAACGCGAAGCATCCTCGAGCCAAACTGCAATCTTGGGTGCAAGCCTGTGACCCCAGCACATGGAGACCCGACGCCGCGTGAGGACAAGAAGCATTTCAGTCAAGCGGTGGGAGGCATCTGGGCACAATTTAACGAAGCCTAAGAGGCATAGCAGAGGATCAGGCTGGACCAGCAATGAGGTGATCTCAGAAATAGCGGTGCAGACCTCGCGTCAGTATGCAGAGATCTGAGGGCACAGCCAGGCTAGGTGGGAAAAGTCTGCCGCAGGAGCAGAGCAGCGCTGACATCTATCATTGGGGATAAGTCCCATCTTGTGCAACTGGGCAGGAGTCCGGTGAAGCCTATGTAAATACTTAAAGTGGATAAGGCGCAGACGGTAGTTTGGGGATAAGCATTTAATCTGATTGCAACAATAGAGCCAGTCAACTTGAGCGATTTTGACACACCGGTCCTCACCCCATGCCACACACGCCCGGTCAGTGGAAATGGGAGATGCTGCCAATGTGAGGGCGTACATTTTAGTGACTAGTTCCCGGGGGGAGGGAGACGTGTAAAGGAAGTCAAGAGTGGCCATCGAGGGAGGGGGCTGGGGGAACAAGGAGTGTAGCTCCCTGCAGATAGCCCTGAGTTGAAAGTAAAGCAGTGTGTCCATGGGCCGGAGTCGGCCGCAAGTGAGAAGAATGTGTCCCCAGGGTAGAGGTCTGACACTGTGAAAAGCCCTAAGCGGGTGGCATTTTTAGCCATCCTGGAAGTCTGGAGGGGAGGGAAAGCCGGATGATGAGCAACAGGCATGGTATTCATGGAGAGCATATTGGAGCTGGAGAGTTTACGGAGCCCATCCCATGCACAGCGCAAGGTCTCCACCGTATCGACCTCGGTGCGTGGGAGTTTTGCCGGGGTGAGCAAGGCAGTCGTGAGTGGCCACAGGGTAGCAAGGTCGGCCTCCACCACAACATGCAGCTGAAAAGGAGTGGGGTGGAGCCCGAAATGAAGAAAACAGGCCTGGATGCTAAGGGCATAGAGTTTAAAATCGGGGGCGCCAAGACCGCCACGCGACATCGGAAGGGTGAGAATATTATAAGCAATTTTGGGCTGTCAACCGGCCCAAACCAAAGTAATGAGCAATGAGTGGACATTGTGAAAAAAATGGATGGTGAGGGGGATGGGAATATTGACGAATAAGTTAAAAAACTTTGGGAGCACCACCATCTTGGCGATGGCTATGCCACCGGCCAGAGACAAAGGCAACCTGTGCCAGAGGGGAATCTTGGACTCAAACCACTCCACAGCGCGGCCAAAGTTAGCTCTCCAAAGTGTGTCCACGTCCCTACTCAGCCAGATGCCTAAGTATCTAGTGGGCCCGGTTGCCCACACGAAGGGGTAATCAGGAGTGAAAGGCACCGGGGTGTCAGTGAGGGGGAAAAGCACGGACTTATTCCAGTTAACCTGGATGTCGGAGTAGACCCCAAACCGTATCACCTCACGAACCAGTGGGCTGAGGTTCTCCTGAGGATTGCGGACATAAAGGGTAACGTCGTCCGCGTACATGGAGACTACTAAAGCGTGAGCCGCAAAGCCAAGGCCTCTCTGGGTGTGGTGCTGTCGAAGTCTAGCTGCAATGGGTTCCATTGCGATGGTAAAAAGCATGTGTGACAGCGGGCACCCCAGTCTGGTGCCCCGCTTGATAGAGATGGGCTCAGATATTTGACCGTTGATCCGGAGGCGGGCCGTGGGAAGGGTATAGAGAAGTCATATTTTACGTGTGAAGACCGGGCTAAAGCCCAAGCGGGGAGCAGATAGACGATAAATGGCCACTCTAAGGTATCGAAGGCTTTGGTGGCGTCAAGGAGGGCGGCCACTGCCGGGAGTGCAGGGTTGATTTGATGGAGCACGGAGAAGATGGTCCGGAGGTTGTGAGAGGTCGCGCTGCCGGGAATGAATCCAGACTGGTCCGGGCGGGCAACGAGCGGCATGAGGGGAAGAAGGCGAGAGGCAAGTAGCTTGGCGAAGATTTTGTTGTCTGTATCAATTAGTGACAAGGGGCAATAGGAGTCGCGCAGCTCTGGGGGTTTGTCAGGCTTTAGAAGTAGAGTGAGTAAAGCCTCGCGGAGCGAGGGGGGAAGCTGACCGTTCTCATAGGATTTGTTGTACATGGCAGATAAGTGCGGGACCAGAAGTGGCGCGAAGGACTTAAAGAAGGAGACTGGCAGGCCGTCCGAGCCGGGGGCCTTATCACCGTGCATGCCATTAATCGCAGCAAGGATTTCTTCTTTGGAGAAGGGCTCATCGAGGAATTCCCGGTGAGGGTTGCCGAGCCAGAGGAGCTGAAGGGTGTCAAAGTATTGATCATGAACCTCACGCGGGGCACAGTCCCGGCCGTGTATGCTAAGAAAAATTGTTAAGGTCATTTCCCCATCAACTAGTTCAACTAATGGTCCATCGACCAGAGGAAAGAACTTTTTGATCAGTGAAAAGATTAGTTAGGAATGAAAAGAAACTAATCTTGAAGTCAGAAACATAAAACTTTTGACTCCAGCGGTTTTACCAGACTCTGTGTGTATGTGTGTTTATGGGCTCAGGTGAGTATATGGTATTGGAGTATCTGTTGCTGGTACACCGCTGGATCAGTAGTAGCACCCTGTCTTTATACAGTTGTCCAAGCCGAAGCACCCTGTGATTAGCCCATTCTGCTTAGCCACTCAATCTTCCCCCTTGATTGATTTGCTCCAAACTTCTCAGCAGGATGTCCGGAGCACAGGGCATCTGAGTATGAGTTTTTTTGGAGTGACCGACACAAACAGTGATGCAAAACCTTCAACGCAGTGGGCTTTTTTCCCAGCACAGGTCCTCTTACAACACATCTAAATCTGGTAGCTTCTCCAAATTTACCTCTTCTGAAAATCTTTTTGAGTGAATCCACTGTACAAACCATTGTAACTGTAATCTAGGTAATAGGTTTCCATATCTAGCGCTGCAAATTCTCCCTGTAAAGTTGGTCATTGTAATTTAGCCAAGGTCACTGTACGCCTGCCCATTCCCCATATAAGAGAAATCGACAGGGAATCAATTTCCCGAAAGACTCTACAAGGTATCACTATAGGCAGTACTGTGAAGAAGTAAAGCAATCGGAGCAGTGCCACCATTTTTGCTACCGCCATTCGTCCTGCGAATGAAAGTGGTAGTTTTCTCCAGAAATCCACACATTCCCGTAGACCTCTAATAGTCACACCAATATTATTCTTAAATACATCAGTGGGTGCATGGTATAAATGAACCCTCAGATATTTTAGACAGGTTCCCTCCCAAATAAGTCCCCTTAGATCCTCAGATTGCGGCACATCCTTCTGTATTGGGAACACATATGATTTATTCCAATTTATGCATAAGCTGGAAACTTGCCCAAACCGATCTAGGAGGCTTATAGCATGAGGTAAATCTACATCTGCTGAATAATGCTGAATAATGCTGGATACCCTGTACCTCCAGTTCCCTGTAAACCTCTCCAGTCCTCACACAACTTGCAAGTGGTTCCATAGCAATTTCAAATAATAATGGCAAAGGAGGGCACCCTTGTCAAATCCCCCTTCCCATCACATATTGTTCTGAAATATGCGCACCCGTTCGGACTCGAGCAGTAGGTGCTGCATGCAGAAGCTTCGCCCATGTGATAAATTGGTTACCCGAGCCCATCTTATTGAGAATTCTATAAAGGATATCCCAGCGAAGACTATCAAAGGCCTTTTCAATATCTAGTGCTGCAATCACCTCTTTTTCTTTCTCACTAGAATCAGATTCCATAATTGCCAGTACCCTCCTAATATTATGAGCCGTATTTTGGCCCGGAATGAACCCAGACTGGTCTCTATGTATTAATTTAGGTATTAATGGTGATAGGTGCATTGCCAAGACTCTACTAAGTATTTTGTACTCCAGATTTAGCATGGAAAGTGGGCAATAAGCCTATACATCTGTTGGGTTTTAACAACAGGATTACTAAAGCCTCTGCAGTTGTGTGGGGCAAAGGCCATGCCTCACAGACAGCTGAGTAAAGATTAACCAGCTTTGGGGCCAATACCTCATATACGTAGAATACAATTCCACAGGGAGCACATTCAACACAAGGATTTTCACTCTTGCCGTATGTTTTATAGCAGCCTTCATTTCCTGAATAGTAACGTCCCCACCCTTCCCTCCTCCACTGTAATTCTCAGCAAGTCTACTGGGTCTATAAACTCACAGATAAACTGTGCAGGTAGCTCCAATGGCACAGCATGTAATTCTGTAGAAAATTCCCTAAATCTTCTATTGATTGCCTCCTGTATATGGAGGTGTGTGCCATCCTCAGAATCAACCGCCAGTATCAGTGTACCTCTATTCTTAGGATTTGTGATCAAGGCCAACAGAGTAACTGCCTTTGAGCTTAGCATGAACCTTTCTCTTATACTCTCTGTAGTCAAAGCAACATAATTTTTCTGTATCTACTGCTACTTCTTCCCTGGCGTCTAGAGGTTGCTGCTTCAAATCTGGCTTTCCAGGCCTCACCAACTTGAGTCATTGCAGCACTTTCTCATGCTTCTCAATATTTTCTTAAGGGTGTGCCTAAACCCCACTATCTCAGCTATATGGCACCTTCGAATAACAATCTTGAACAGCTGCGGCTTCTCCGCTATGGCGGAGGAGCGTCGCCCCCAACCCCCAAAAACGTCTGAAAGGACAAATGAAACAACGCTTGTTTTATTTTTCCTTTCCTGCCGAGTCTTGGGGGTGGGGCTTAGTAGTATGACAGGCACTGAGGGGAGTAATAGTGCACTCCCATCACTGAGCATGATGGTTTGGCCAGCCATCTGAGGCTGGCTAAACCATCACGTGCAATGAAAGCTCTCTCCAACACAGAAATGCAGCTCGGTTGGTTAGACAGAGCAGGCACAGACTCACAGTCTGTCGTGGAGCACAAATCGAGGGTGCTCAGGCTAATCTCCTGAAGTTGCTCTCATGCGCTAGAGCAACTTCAGTATTGGCCGCAGGGCATTCTGGGAGCCTGTGCCTTCCTGACGAGGTGAAGAGGAGCAGAAGAGCATGATGGGGATGGCTGCCGGTAAGTTTATTTTTATGTTTTCATCCCCCTCTCTACCGTCCGCCCGCCCCCGCTCCTCCAGCATACCGACCGCTCCTGATGTTGAATGCATCCCACTTCATCAGAGGAGCTTCAGTCAAATGCCTCATTCTCCTGAAAATAATTTTCCACAGCTTGTCCTATGGCAGTGCGAAACACAGGATCTTCCAAAGTTAAACTTACAAGTGCCAGTCCAGTATTCGTGCCCGTCCTCTATTCCACCCCAATGAAAATAGAACAGGATTATGGTTAGAGGTTGTCCTGCATAAATACTCCTAATTTAATATGTACTTGTACCCATGTGTGTAGTATTTCACATATATTTGTGACTGTTCATATTGTGAAATCATGAATTAATTTCTATATTAATTTATTTATGTATGCATGAATTGTGCATTCACACGTATTGTTGTATGAACCTAGTACATTTCTGCCTCCCAGAAGCTAGTAAGGACAGGGATCACCTAATTTTTCACAGTATGGAAATTGATAGTATTTTGGTAATACAAGAAACCACAGTATGACATTAATAACAGCCTGGCTGGAAGTCACATTATATTATCTTTTTCCATATTTGTAAAGCATTCCATGTCATCAGATTCTGATGCAATTGGACTTTAAAAGTTCAGTGCAGATCCACAGCGCCTTCCTGCAAGCACACGTGTCTGTTCAACCAGCTGCAGCTTTGCAGCCATGCTTGACATGTACCCCACATGCCTTAGATGCCACTGACAGTGCTATCCACAATGGGTCCAGCACTGACTGTCTCTATCTATTTTCCACCCCCATCCCTCCAGACTAGGTAGTTTCTGCAGAGGTACGTCACATGTGGACCAGATGCCTTCTTGATAAACAGCACACTTTGTCCAAGAAGAGCAGACAATGTTGGTGGGATGGCTTCCATTATCTTGTTCGGGTGAAGCATTCAAGAATTTGGAATTTGCCACTCTGAATGTCCACTGCTATGAATGGATTCCTGGCAATGTTGGCAAAGGCTGCTGTATCTTCCGGATAAGATTTCCAGGCCATCCATTCTGATTTCTTCCCTTTTCCAAGGAATGCAGAGACAGTGTCACAGCCAGTGAAGCTGCAAAACACCTGCAAGGCTGGGGAATTCTCCTTTCCGAAGGTCTGAGCAATGACATTGATGTGGATGAAGGAAAAGTTCCTTGCTGTACCGAATGTTCCCCCAGATAGTGGCCTTGGGACACAAGTCTTGTAGCTGATGACTCATTCCTGTCAGCATCATTACGACATCGGTGTCCACAGTGTGGACAAAGCAAGACACAGAGGCTTGTTGAAGGGCATATGGAACATGTAAGACCAGTCTTGTATCTGCCTCTTCGTGGTTACAGGCTGTCATGGATAGGTTACTGCCTCTGATCAGAATGCAGTTACCCTATGTTGTCACTATTTCCTAATATCAAAAAGGAAAAGGGGGGACCAGGAGCTGATTAAAGGTCCAGTGCCCGTGCTCCAGGAGTTAAACAAAAGGTCAAAAAGACGTGGACACTGTTCCTAGGGAGGGATGCAGTGTGTCACTCCCTCCCTTGGAAGAAGGAGAAGAGAAAGGAAAGATGGGGATTCTAGGCCTACGACTCACTAGTGAGAGGGAAGAACAAGTCTTGTCCCTTGCTGCCCTCACACACCCCGAAGGATGTCATGCTTCATTTTCGGGCAGTTGCTCCTCGTCGGGCCAGCGCTGCAATGCCCTACGGGTCCCCGAAGGGTCACTTTGTCTGAGATCTTCTGTGAACTGCCATATGGTGCATGCGGATGTGCGGGGAGAGTCCTAAGTAAGAAGTGTAAAAGTGCCTGCAGTGGATTAAAATTGACTAAGGGTTACCAGGAGAATATTTTTTAATATGGCAGTACCCCTGCCAAGGTAAAAAACCCGTAGGTCAGGTGTTACCCCACAAAGCGTAATGTGCCTGGGTAACTCAAAAGGTCGACATGTTTCATGCCTTTAAGGTCCCATGGGATCCGTGGCGCTTCCACCAAGTAAACGTGGAGTGGTGTCTAGTGCACGTGATAAGAAGTAATACACAAACAGATAAATTAATGAAGATGGTCAGTCACCCACTGGGGGATCAGGGAAGACCCAAACCTGTGACTCCTACGGGTGGGCTACAACTAAATAGTTGAGACTGCTTCTTGATCGAAGGCCTAGGGAGAAAGAGAATAAACAATAAAGGAGACATATATCAGGCAAGTGAATGAGGCTTAGTGGCATGCCACGGATATAAGTAGTTTATGAATGAAGAGTGCATTCAGTTGAGAGACATGAAGGACATGCATGATAAGTGCTGCCAAAGGGCTACACATCCCGGTGCGGTCACTCCACAAGAGTGGTAGGCGGGTAGGGCGCACAGCACTGCCACACATGTGGCAAGCCAGGCGCAAAAAACCCCCATCCACCCAGGAGCAAACAACATCCAGGTCGGTGCCCTGTATCAGAAGAACCTGCGTTAGTGCCAAGAGCTGTGCTGGTCATGTAGAGCGCCTGGCACACAATGGTATTTAGCACCAAATACGCTGTGCGGAAGATCAGTGAATCTTGAAGAAATGCAACAATGTGCGGTGCAAATATGCCCAGTTATGAATGGTTACACTGAACACGAGTCGATACACCCCCAATTACTAGGAGCTCAGTATAACAAATATGATGCAGGACCCTTACCTAATAAATGGCGGGGAAGTACTCCATGGGCAAGAGATGTGGGCTGCCGGCACCTTACCAAACTAGGGGAGAAAGACAAGGCGACAGAGAAAAGCACATGAGTATCTGACACGACACACAGCCTGTTACACAGTGACTTACTGCTAAGGGTCCTGGGTCCATGTCACAGAGTTCCTACTTACAGATAAACTCGGGTGCCAGCTTGTCAGCACCTACCCCGTCCTCACGTCTGCCTGAAACTGAGAAGGACAGGCGGGGGCAACCAATCATAGTTGCAGCGATTGGAGAGAGGATGGTACCTCCATCCGGTATGCCTAGTCATGCCAGATTGTGGTGCGCATGCGTGTGATCAAAGTAGGTTGTGCGCATGCGCCAAGGAAGCCCGGTGGAATGTGGGAGCCTGCGCATGTGCAGTGTTAGTGTCTCGATGTCTTTAGGTCATCGGGGTAGATCTCGCTAGTCAAAAGGCCAAGTCGATGGTGAAGCGCTTTTAAATGCGGGGAGGGGAGTCGCACACATCTGCTATTGTGCAAAAAGTCAACAGTTACGAGGAGAATGTTGGCGGTATGTCGCGATGGCATCCACATTAACGGAAGGCGGTAATGCATACAGGAAACACACTGGTATGGTGTGGGGCACCTGTACGAGATCGACAAGGGTGTAGTGGGGACCCACTCAACACTGCATGAGGCTTGGCTAATGTCTGTGTTTTGGTCTACCTAGACATGGTGATGTCGTATTATTAGAAGAATTGGGGGTGCTGTTCCAAAAGATTGGTATCCAGGACCCCAGACTCAGTGTTTGGCCCCCTACCAAAAAGGGGACATGGGCTACGGGTGCAGGTAAGCCCACAGGAGTGTTGCATAGAGAGTGGGAACACCGAGATATGGGCAAGAGGAACGGGAGGCCTGAAGAGGTAGAGATCAGAGTTCGGTCCATGGTATCTCTTCGTTCATGCCATCGGAGTGGGTCCGGAGACGGTGGACCCAACGTTGCTCATGGCGTAGTAGAGAGGCACTGCTCCAACTCTGATTGGCTTCTAGGATTAGCCATTTTATCTCCTCGCTGGAGTGTCCGTTCTCAATGAAGTGGTTGGTCATTCTGGTTGCTGACCGGCCGTGTCTGATGGTACTCTTGTGCTCACAAATCCTTGTCTTAACGGGTCGAGTCGTCATTCCCACATGTCTTAGTGGGCACGGGCAGGTCACTAGGGATACACAGTTCGTGGTATCACAGTTCGTGTGTTTGCGCTGCTCCCATTTGATGTCATCCAGAAGTAGAATTTTGGTGCGTCTGGTCTGGGGGCAAGCAGCGCAATTGCCACAAGGGTAATTGCCAACCACCGGTGGCAAGTTTCATAGGGTAGTGTCCTGAGTTTGCTTCCTTTTCCGTGGTCGAGTGTTGACCAGTTGGTCACGAAGATCAGTGGTGTGTTTGAACGCAAACCGTGGTGGCTCAAGCTGTAGGGAGTCAGTGTTCAGGATCCTCCAATTATGCCTGATTATATTTTTTAGTTTGTTGGACAGTGGAGTGAAGGTCGTGACACATGTGATCACATTGCTGGTCTGTGGTGCGCTTGTCTTGAGGAGTCCCTGGCGATTATTGTTCCTCGCCTTCTGTATGACCTCCCCGGGGTAGTCCCTGGCCGGCAGGTTATTGGAAAGACGGTTAGCTTGGACATCGAACTCTGGGAGACTGCTACAATTCCGTCGAAGCCTGAGGAATTGGCCATATGGTAGATTTTCCCGCAGGGCTTTGGGATGGTGGCTTCTGAAACTGAGGAGGCTGTTTCAATCAGTAGCCTTCCTGTATGTTGTAGTATGCAGGTGTCCATCATCAAGGGTGATGAGTAGGTCTAGGAAAGAGATGGCCTTCTCACTGGATGTCTTTGTGAAGTGCAAGTGGGGATCCAGATTGTTGATCCACTCATGGAATGAGGCGGCGGTCTCCTCGGTGCCTTTCCAGAGGATGAGAACTTCATCAATATAGCTTTTCCAGGTAATCATGTTTTCATGGAATGGGTTGGTGTCAGAAAAGATGTTAGCAGCTTCAAAATGCGACGGTTGTATGACGTTACAACGCATTCTGTTGCAACACATACCTTTACCACGCATGCGTTACAACACGAATGCCATTACCTCGCATAACCTTTACCATGAAAATGCCTTTACCACGCATATCTTTACAACGATTTTTGTTGTAAAACCATGCATGATAATGGCATATTCTTGGTAAAGGTTATCTCCGATCCCAACACAATCCCCTCGTCCCTTAAATTATAACTAAAATCCCCCTTACCTCTCCACGTCCTCTCCTCTCCCAGCTCTTCCGATATGCGTTGCATGTCGTAAAGAGGAAGCAGAAGTGTCTTTCTGTTTCCTCTAACAACGCTGATTGCCTCCAAATCACAACGGAAACAGGTGCGTTTTTTGGGGGGGGAGATCCCCCCAAGCACCCTTTTTTAAACACATGCTTTTTTGGGGGGGGGAGACCCCCCAAGCACCTTTTTTAAATTTTTCCTTTAACACACATGCCTTTACTACGTATCTCATAGTAAAGGTATGCGTGGGAAATGTTATGCGTGGTAACCACGCATGCGTTGTAATGCATGCGTGGTTATGGTTATGCGTGGAAACGGCCGCGTTGTAGTGGCTGTTTCCCAATGCGACATGTACAACCCAGCCAGACTTGGCGCGAAGGTACTCCCCATGCTCGTGCCCTGCACTTGGTGGTAGATGGTGGTTTCATACAGGAAAAAGTTATTCTTCAGTGCGATGGTGAGGACATTAATGATGAAGTCGGCAGGTGTGTTAGTGGGGAGGGTCTCTTCACGTAATAGGTTGCCCACTACCTCGATGGTGGCGTCCTGAGGAATATTGGTGTAAAATGCCTCAACATCGAGTTTGAGAAGTAGATTGATCTCCTCCCTCCATATTGTCATCATTGAGGTCTTGTATCAGATTGAGAACGTCACGTGTGTCCTTGAGGTATGCCGGTGTAGCTTGGACCAAAGGTCGCAAGAAATGATCGCTAAATTGACTGAGAGGTTCGAGTAGGGAACCTATGCCAGATACAATGGGTGACCTGGTGGGGGGACGATGCCTTTGTGGATCTTAGGGAGAAGGTAGAAATACGGCATCTTGGGGTTCACATTCACCAGAAAAGCCGCTTCTTTAGGGGATATACAACCCTCATTGGCTGCCTCATTTACCATGATCCGCTAAGTTGCCGGGAGCATTCATTTTCGTAATCTTTGATGTCAAGGATCACCGTGGCACCCCCTTTGACCGCGGGCTTAATGATGATCGTGTCATCATCCTGTAGAGATTTAATAGCATCATGGAGTTTGTTAGACATGTTGTTATAGGTGGGTTTTCTCCTTAACTGGTTGGCCTCTTTCAATACAGCTTTTTCAAACATGAGGACCTCGCTGGGGACCATACTTGCAGTAAGGGTGAACTTGGAGGACGGTCTCAGTCCCAAATCTTCACATTCTGTTGTAGATGTATCACTGAAGAAGGATCTGAGTTGGATCTTACGGAACAGTTGATAGAGTTCCTCGGTCATCCGGAAGTTATCCTCCTTCGGGGTCGGAACAAATCCTAGTCCCAGCTCCAAGGCTGTAACCTCCTCAGTTTTGAGATGTCTTTTGGAGAGGTTGAGGATTAGATTCTTTGGTTCGTCATGCTTCTGGTTGTTCTCGGTTGGACTGCCGTGTCTTGCCATTGTACCTGTTTGTTCCCTCTTCTTCCTCTGCCTCTTCCCCTGCCTCTGTTCTGAAAAGGAGGAGGAGGGTGTTGGAAGAACGGTTGTTGGAATCTTGGCTGTGAGCCGGGGTATGATGGGTACCACATAGGTCCCTGCGGGGGGTACAGTTGGTTGGGGAATCCGTACATTGGTGGGGGTGGAGGGGGAGGAAGGAGTCTCTGTGTATTAGAGTTCCTTCCCCAGCTGTTACGACTGGAGTTGCTGTTGGACGAGCGCCATGAGTCATTGGAGGCCGCTGAGCCATCATCAGATGAGGCATCATACTCCGAAGGTTGGAAGTCTTCCTTGTTGTACGGATATATTTTCTCCCCATCAAATTTCTTAATGTCCTTCTGTAATTTTGAGATCATCTGTTGCAGGCGGTAGTCCCTGTGGTCGTCTTTCCTTTCTCTTCTCCTTCTTCTAAGGGAGTGTGTGACACACTGCACCCCTCCCTAGGAACAGTGTCCCCATCTTTTTGTCACTACTTCCTTGCCAGGGGAGAATTCACTGCTCTTTTGTTGTCTTCTTGCAGTTGAACTTGATTGATTGGGAGACAGAGTTTCCTGGGATTATTGCGAGTCTTGATTGTTGATGCCAGGCCCGTTCAACAACATTGAAACAAGCATTTTTAATGTCGTTGGTACTGAGTTATTGTGACACTTTGGTGGGAAGGTGGCATCGAAGTGAAATCCATCAGATCCCAAGATGTCTTCTCAAATGATATTGGCAGCTTTTGCCAATATGCTGCATCTGCTTCGTAATCTGCAAAAGAATGTTTCAGTATTTCCTTCATGCCTTGGTAGAAAATAAGCACAACATGCTTTCGATCATTCTGCACTTGGCCCTGTGAAAAGTAGCCAAGACCTTTTTCTTGAAGCAAACCTTGTTGACCTCCTTCCGAATTCCAAGTGCTACAAAACGATCTGTATACTTGTGATGCAACTCAGACAGCTTGAAGCAGAAAACATCTTCTACTGAGTTTTCTGTGAAGTTGATAAGTTTAATGAAAGCCAGCGCTTCTATCTTCTTTTCTTCCATCTGACCTACATCAGTGTTTTTTGTTTTTCTCATGAGCGATCGAGGACAGTTCTGGAATTTAGTGAGGCAATTCAGGTGCTGCATGACATCTATTGCTACATCCAGCAGCTCCTATAGGCTACAACAGCAGTATCCCCTAAGTCAGTGGCCATGTGTCTGATATTCTTATCAGCATCAATTGTCCTGAACTCATTAAGGTCACCCTCACTTGCTGTGCAGAAGATGTAGATGTTCTTTATCTGTGACAGGCGATCCATTCGTCGCTTTCCTTCTGCACCTTTGTTGGATGGTCCTGCTTCTTCCAAGTCTCTTTTTTTCTGAGCTTTTACCACCTTGCACTTGTTGACATTTTATTTACAGGATTTATGGTAACTGGAAAAAGCAACAAAATTAGGAAAAAATCTGAGACTTTAATGAATGGGCTGCGGAAGCCCAGCGATCAGCACAGCAGGAGAGGATTTAGGAAGGCCATGAAAAACAGCCAGGAGCTCGCTATAGAGACACAAGCAAGCTGTGAGGGCTGGAGAGGGCATTTTATTTTCCCGTCCTGCCTATCCTCAACTCTCCTCCTCTAGGCCATCAGCCATTTTGCACCCGTGCCCCATTCCACTCTCCTAAGGGGGCCAAAGAGAGAGGTGTGGCGCAGCGGCCAAGGTAGCTGACTCCGGAGCGCAGGGCTCCAGGTTTGATCCCCAGCGCCGGCGGAAGCTCAACTCAGCACTATGTGACTCTGGGCAATAGCTCACTTAATCTCCCCGAGGTCCCCCAGCGCCTTGAAACCCTCCAGGTGAGTAGTTCGCACTTTACAAATACCAGATTTAGATTTAGATTTAAAGAAGCACAGAGATGCGCAGAGGAAACTGCGCAGAGGCGAGGGAGGCAAGTGAGGAAGACTCATCGCTCAGGCCGGTTTCGGAGGGTGCGAGGGTTGAGATGGGATTGGTTTGTAAGCAGCCTGGCTAGTCCCGGTTGCGGCTTGCACCTCCTGAAAAGCTCCCTAAGACCATATAAACACCCCACGCACTCAGCCTGATTAACTTCAGCAGCCAATGCCCTACCAACTACCCCAACTCACAGTCGAACAGCATGAGATCAGAAAAAGTAAACAGGGTGCCCAAGCCAGTAAAATAAACACAGAGGTGGGGCAAAGGAGAAGCTCATGATTAGGCTATTTGGTTTAAGGTTTAAACCTATAATAACTGATAAAACCCCACTGAAAGGAAAATGGCCATCACTGGTGTAATCAAATACACACTGAAAAAACACCTTTGCAACCACAAACTAAGTGCCATTCAAAGAAAGGAAAATATGAGTGAAAGAGTCATTTTTATTTCGTCCTTAAGGGGCCAATACAATATAACTTTGTTATACAAGGTAGTATCAAGAGAGACTGGGCTAACATTATTCTGCTTGAGTTTTGTTGTTTAGGGATGTCACTGAAATATTGTCTCTTCTTCCTTCTGCTTTTTTTAGGTTTGTGGTCTTTGGTCTAAAGATGCAGGGCCCGATTCACAGAACTAACTTAAGACAAAATCCTAAACTTACTACTTATGGTATTCACAGAAGTTAGGATTTTGTCCTAAGTTTGACTTAAGACAAACTTAAGACAGACTTAAGACAAACTTAAGACAAACCTAAGACAAACTTAAGACAAACTTAAGACAGACTTAAGACAGACTTAAGGCAGACTTAAGACAGACTTAAGACAAACTTAAGACAAACTTAAGACAAAATCCTAACTTCTGTGAATACCAAAAGTAGTAAGTTTAGGATTTTGTCTTAAGTTAGTTCTGTGAATCGGGCCCGCTGTGTTTAGATGCATTTGTAGGTCTTATGTAGTTATTTTATAAACTGTAGAGAATTGGGAAATATCAAAATCATATTTGAAATTTTGGCTACATTTGACTTCACTGATAGGTGAAATGGCTGGATTAATTAGAATCTTTCCTAATATGTAGCATCACATTTACCCACAGACAGAGAATGGGTGAAGTCCTTTGATACATCTGTCCCCCTTTCTAGTGAGTTAGTATTGATTGTAAGTGAATTGCCAAACAGCCCAGTTTTCAAACATTCAATGCAAGATGTAGTGACAGGTATGTGTGAAACGAATGTTGTCACCAAGCATCTGAGATAGTGGTGAAAACATGACACCAGGCGTTTGGTAAACATGGAACAGTGTCACTTGGAATGCTGCTGAAAAAAGTTCCTACCAAGTTCAATTAAGATTGGAGTGATATTGTTTGTATTTGCAGTAATTCAGCTACGTATATGAACAAGTTGTATGATGGCCTGTCAAAATAGATACCTGAGCTGAAGTGCTTCCCTGTAAGATATCCTTGTCACTTGATAGAGTGTATGCTGAAAGCATCTTTACAATCTTCAGAGTTAATGAAGAATGCTATTGACTTAGTAGTCTATTCTGGTGCATTACAAATGTATTTTTTTCCTCATATATACCCTGTGCACACACTACATATACACATGCACTATCTGTGCAGAAAGCAAGCAATAATAAAAATTAAATTAAAATGCCATAAACACCGGAAAAACACTGTTTCTGTTGTTTTTAATGGCGCAAAAATGTGTAACCACTGATAACCACTGTTATTTAAGGTATTGAAAAAACTGAAAAAACCCCACCAGAATTTACCAAAAATAGAAACTGAAAACAGGAAAGCCTACTCATGATCAACCTTGACTCACCTGCCTCAGTTCCAACCCTCTTCTCAGAGGCAAACTGCAGGGAGGTCAGCACCCCCATACCAACAACCTCCTGCTCCAAGCCACTGGGATAAAAAAAACAAGATAACCACCTTTCTAACTGCAACTTGCAAAGCGCTCAGCTCAACCAACCAGGGCCCAGTCTGTGACAGAGAATCACCCTCAGTGAAGGAGATACATAGCCCTTAGTCAAGAAGAAACAGCAACCACAGCCTGTGCCGCTCCCTACAGGGGGCGCAGGTACACCGGACAAGGTCACAGAACCACTGCTTCCATCTCATAGCTACCTTCTCACAACATCACATCCGGACAGGCAGGCCAGGGCCCAGCATCTGGTGGAGGTCCTTGTACATGAGACGAAACAGTGGGCCCTCAAATTAGGCTACCCGACAGACCATGCAGCGCCTCTGCTTACAGGGACCCATGGAACCCAACCTTACCCAGACCAGCCCGCAGCACAGGTCCCGGCCACTCTGCACAAACCAATCATACAACGGGTTAAACAACTTTGTACTGGAGGGGGCCCCAGACGCCCCCTTAGTTTGGAGGGAGACCTCCTGAGACCTTTCGAACAGACGCATGTCTTGTCCTCTGCACTTTGCTCTCCCCGATCAAATTAGCCTAGGGGCTCACACTTCCCTAGAGGAAGGCTCCCACCCCAGGAGACACACTGAGGAATAGACTGCAACACACCCTAACCCTTTTGCGCCATCCTTCAAAGTAAATAGGATCCATACTGACATAGCCACCTTCCCACCGGGTCAGGCGAAATGGTCACCCCCAGACTAAGTAAACTAACAGGCACATTCATTTGGCCACAGTTATTGAGCACCATAGAGGTGATTTCATTAGCACTAACATACCTCGCTGACAAGCTAGATACACAAGTTGATCTTCTCAATAGACTTGCTGTGCACGTCCAGGGAATTGATTACAAACTGCAGGAGTTAAACACCATCATAAGAACAGTACAGCACGACCTGGCAACAACTTATCATTCATGCTCCTGGACCATGGACACTCTTGCCACGGTCCCCACATAACTCTCAAAACTATTAGAAGAAGTGAAGGTGTCCCGAAGTAGATTCTCCTTTGTCAAACAGCATTTAGCATTGAACAGTGCCAGCTTGAGAGTCCAATTAACGGGAACATCACTCCAACTCTCCACGCAGGAGGATCCAGAAATAAATCTAGCTCTGCATACAGAGGAGTCACAAATGAATGGATCCGTTATTATCCCAGCAACACATCCAGCTACACAAGAAGACCAGACAGAGGACCTACTACTCACAAGCCCACGACCCTTACTCTCAAAAAAGGGAACCAAGCATCTGAGAAAAGCTGGAAAAAACAAAGGCGAAAAAGTGATCAACTGCGCTAGTTCCACCCAAAACCAAGGACATTGTCGCCACTCAAGTAAGAAGCTGGCCCCAGAGCAGGCCCAAGAAACAGTTCCTATCACCACTCCGCACCCGATATTTCGGCGGCCGGAGAAGCGCTTAGAAGCCTTGGACCCAGCCACAACTACTGTATCAAGCGGACACTCTGGGCCACAAGCCCCAATATTGCTCCATACCCACAATCAAGAGTCCCCTGTTGACACAGCATGCCCAATAACTTTACCTTGGGGCTTCGAAGGCCATACCACTCCCAGTCACTGATCATTCCAATCTCAAAAGGCCTCTCCCTACGGACAGGTCTGAGCCACAAAACAGGCACCCTTCTTTTGCAGGTGTAACAATGCACCAAGATGGGTTATCGTAGTGGCCACCCACACAGAACTTCAAAGAGTGCCCCAGATCCTACCCACCATCCAAGCCTCCTAAATCCGGGCACGGCTGGCAGCGGAACCCACGGCAACCACCACCACATGAGAACGGAGCCAGGGGAGGGCATCCCAATACAGGAAATTATAAAGATTGAGCTGATCTCTCATTAATAAATCAAGGGCCATTCCTTGACATTTTAAACCGGAGCTCAGTATTAAGGTTGCTTGAAGCATTACAATGTCTGCACCATATCAGGTCCAACAACATAGAAGCAGTCAAATTTAGAACCAAACAACCAGGTAATGACATCACCACCATCACCTGGTTGGATAAAAATATCACATCCCAAGTCTGGTAGCACAGGGAAAACTTTGCAGCATGGGGAATCGACATGAGGTAATCCGTGACATCCTGCTCCCCGAGCTCTCTGCTCCCACCACTGCCAACAACAGGGCTGTTGAAGGGGCGATTGGCCCAGAGCACCCCAGTCAGGGAAGGTCTACAAATAACAAGGACATTATCTCCATTCATAGCAACACAGCAGCAAGTCAACCCTGATGGTCAACAGCAAGTCAGGTTCTTCAATAGCTGACCCATCAGAGCAGCTTGAGGGTTGTTCTACACGAACATGAGATCCTACTGCTGCACAAAACCTGGCAGAAGTCTCCAACAACAATCGAGGGATTCAAGGAATATTTCAATTCAACAATAAAAGAGGCAAGGACATGCAGGGTTAAATGGGGTCTGCTACTTTACATCTTGACCAACATCTTGTATTTTCCAGCCAATATATAAATCGGGAGAGTGTTCAAACCCTACCAACTATAGATTAATCGCCTAATAGACTTAGAAGCTAAGATCTATACCTCTGACTTAATTGATTTAGAGGACTTGGGTCAATCGCTCAAACATAGTTCCAAAAATCCTGACAGGCTTTGGAGCAGGAATGAGAACTCTAACCAACCTGCTGCCGGTTACCCTTATGGCTGAGCAAGCAATCGCCAGATACAGCAAGCTCTATGTCTCCTTCATCGACCTAAAAGTAGCTTTTGAAAAAGTCCCGAGGGACCAGCTGTGAAAATATGGGCTCGGTGGGAGGTGCTGGTGAAACTGCTGGAGGCAATCATAAACTTCTATTCCAACACATGGGTACAAATCAAGCTAGGGGATGGCCAAAGAACCACCATAACAATGTACACCAACATTGGCTTAAAACAGGGGAACGTCCGTGCACCGAGTCTATTCAACATCTATGTGGCTGACCTCGACAGCCAACTGGCCCAAGCGCAGCTCAATCCTCTCAGACTGGGCAAAGAACAATCTGAGGCCTACATTACTCCGACGACATCATCCTCCTCAGCAAAACTCCAAACGGGCTGCAGCGGTCAATAGACCAATTACTGGGGTTTACCAACAATTTTCGACTGGGCCTGAACTACAGTAAAAACCAAGTCTCTTTACTTTATGAGCCTAGGTAGCAAAAGGCAGCCCAGATTTTCCTGTCGGGCCAATTGCATCATCTTAGAATTGGTTAAAACCCATAAATACCTCAGAGTCCCTCTAGATCCCGCACTTAACTGACAAACTGCACCTACAATGAAGATGAGTCATTGCGAACAGTCAACTGTTTGCTTTTAAACCCTTGAAACACAGGACTTGAAAAACCTCAACTCATCATCTCCTCCAGGTTGTGGGAGCCAAACTCAGAACCTTCGATAACCTCTGGCTCTGAATTGCTCAAAGGAAAAGGCGCTGCAACCTGAAACAATTTACAATCAAGCCTCTTTAAAAAAAACTCTTTACAATTCCTCAGTGCATCTCGCAAGCCCAACTCAGGCTTGAATTTGGCCTGCATCACCAGGGCCCATTCTGGCAGGGGGCCCATTCTGGCAGGGGGCCCTAGTGAAATTTTGCTTAAGCAAATTCAGTCGCTCATCAGTGCTGGCTGGAAACAGAGAGGCAGGCCCAAGAAAATAATTCTGTGCTCCCAGCATTACAGCACTCAGTCGCAGCACTGTAACAAGAAGATGCCTGGCACACCCCCATGGAATAAGCTGTTTTCAAATGACTCACCAACAAAGCAGCCACACTTTCATCATTTGTCATAGACAAGGCGACTTTGGCAACCAAACGGCACATGTGGGTGGTCATGGCATCGTACGCAGCTTGGGGACCCCAGCCATATCGATCTTCCCATTTCTCCAAGGCCAAGAAACATGATCTAATGCTAATACGTCTTGGCGTGTTCTCATTGAAAGACCTTGTGCCCTCTTGGATGCAACCCTGGTCCAGCACTGAGTGATGGCTTTGTGGACACATCAATGAAACGCTGCTTCATCTGTTGTGCAGTTGCCCTGGCATTGTGCATACACAGACAAAAACATCTCACAACCATGTTTAAGAGCCTTGCAAATCAGATCATGCCGACCAGTTGTAATCACCCTACTGGGAGGGGACTCGGTGCTATTAGCATGCAAGGCCGTGAGATTCTTGAACCTCGTCGCCAAGGAGCTGTAGCAATTCTAGAGCAATGGTAATCCTTAGGAAGCAGCAGGCAAGGAGCACTCTATACTCCACTACCTGCCATTAATTTCACCTGTTCACACTGCTATCTGATCATGTCAGCGACTGTATAATAAACTGTAAATACTATGCACCTCATTCCCCTAGATTTATCCATCGGGAAAATAGCACCTTACTCAGCATACCACAATAGCAGCATAGAGGCACCTTAAAGCAAGAGGATTGCACAGCGCGATTAGCACCTTTACATGACGAAAGGCACACGTCACTTAGAAGACAAAGTTTTAGGGGATCCCTATTGAAGTAGGCTTTGGTCGAATCTAACATTTTGAGGGCAATATTTTGATCGATTTTATTAAGCTAATATTTCATTTGATTTGATGGCTCTGTGTACGTGATGCCGAAATTACATTAACTTTCTTATCAGCTTGGCACAGCCCTTCTTGAGTATATGCACTGTGTTTCTTACAGTGCTTCAATGGACACCCTGTATTGTAATGGCCTGCCTGGTAAAAAAAATGTAATGCACATGTAATGGTTTTAACTAAGTATGCATGATAAAATAAACTCTTTCTCTGTCTGACCTAAGAGTAGTCTGTGGAGATGCAGGTATTAATATTTGTAATCCGACAGCTGTACGATCTGTCGGCCAACACATCCATGTGGAATATAACTCATTACTTGTGATACATTTACTTGATCACAAGTATCCTACCAAAAATCTAAATAGCTAGCAATACAGATCACATGAAAAAATATGATGCTTTTGTCTGACCTGTCTCCATCCTATTAAAGGATTTGTCCTACATGATGATGGAAAATAGTCAGTGCAGGACCCCATTGTGGACAGCACTACCCGTGGCATCTAAGGCATTCGGTGTACTTGTCAAGTGTGCTTGCAAGAGGGTTGTGTGGACCTGCACTGAACTTTGCAAGTGCAACTGCTTCAGAAACAGAGCTCACAAAAGGAAGGGTGGCTGCAAAGCTGCAGCTGGTTGCAGAGGCCAGTGTAGCTGTGTGTGAGATATTTTTACCTGATGATTACACTGTGTGTGCCAACTGTAGTTGTATGTGTGACCATCGAGTTCTATTTGTCTAAATAAAGGTTGTTACAGGCAATGAAGGCTCCTTTGCTGCATGATGAATGCTTTTAGAGTAGTCATAACAAATTTAACAAAATGTATTTATATGTTGATAAGGCAGTGATGCATGTGTCAGGCCTTGGACAACCTAAAGGAACTTGCGCAGAGTAAAGGTACTACAGTCGGCTTTGCACCGAGGGGCCTTGTAAATCATTAGGAACATTTTGATAAGTGTCATGAATAACCATGGACGCACCTTGCGGTATTGCTGATGTGTGGGCAACCGTAAACTTGCAAGTACATTGGGACAACTGTAGTCATATTGATAAGAAAGAAAGCTTAAAACTGCAATGGGAATAGCCAGCTGGAGTTGTCAATACAATGAATGCAAACTATGTAACAGAACGTGCAGCAAGAACAATTTCACTTGATTTTTAGGCCGCCTGTTTGATCAATGGAGGGGTGAGGCCTTTGTGCCATTGCAGACAAAGGCCCAGACCAAAGCACCTTCCTGCATAGAAACAATCGAAGGAGACATTTTCCTCGTTCTATGTGTGCTGCAGAATGCTGAGTCCTTGGCAAGAGGAAAAAACTAGAAGAAATGTAAACATTTCTTCTTGTTACGCCTGCTTTGGGAAAGCATTCGTTTTGCTGCTGCCCCAGATTTATGCTACGTTGCAGATCTGTGGCAGTGTCAAAACAAGCATTTGCAATGCAATAGGTCTCGCATTATTAAACTTTGAGCTATTGGCATTGCTAAATAATGCAACACAGATAGCTCAAACTTTAATAATGCGAGACCTATTGCATTGCAAATGCTTGTTAATCTTTTTGGTCAAGACATTTGGCAGCAAAAGACTGCTGACGGTACTGAAAATGCGTTTTGTAATATTAATATAACATAACACGATGGCAAAACAGGTCCACAGGTTCACAGATCTCTCAGTTTCGAGCCTAGACACAAGCACTGTCCCTTATGTCATACTGCCAAGCAATGGTGTTCACACCCAGTGTATTTCTCCTAGCGTCCAGCGAGTTTAGCTATACCTACTTGCCATTTGGAGCAGAGAAAATGGACGGGTGTCATATATTGTATTGTAATTATATTTATATAGCGTTTACTACCCCTCACCAGGGGTCGAAACACTTTTTCGGCTAGTAGCACGCTAGTCCGTTACCCATAAAGGATTAGTGGTGAAATATGAAAGTGATTTGTGTGGTGGATATGTTAGTCAGTTATTTGTATTGAGAAGGATAGTGGAAGGAAAGAAGAGGGAAAAAGGTTTGCATTTATACAGCCTTGCTACTCTTGATGGGGTATTGAAGCGCTTTTTTCGGCGAGTAGCACGCTACATCAGACTTAGAGGCATCTCCTATCTCTTGAACAAGTCCCAAATCACAAGATGATGGCTCACATCTTATTTCAGTTTGCAGTAATCTTTCGCACTGGGGCACTAATAGTAAAGGGTACATTTGCAAGGGCTGGAAGTCCTGACTATCTCCTGTAACTTACTTGGAAATAATCGAAGTTAGATACAAACAAAGTTTGCCAGAGATATCTGGACTAATAATGTTTGAGGTTTTCTTGACATCCAAATTAATGCAGAGTATTAAATAATAATGGTATCTAATATCCCACTTATTATGGCAATAGGGAAATAGAAACAGGTAATTATGATGAACAAAAGCTACCAAGTATTATTTGTGTTTTTCTTTCCTACAATGGATCTGCTCCTAATGATTATCAGCTAAAGAGGTTGCTGTTGTGAGAGCTGGAAAAAAATAGTTGCATACTTTCTGCCAAGTGCAAGGGTGGCGGATGGGAATATCGAAGCCAGAATATTGATGGGATACACTATCCTCACCAAAATATCAAGGGACAAATATAGAACGGTAAAGTGGTATATCATTTTTATACGTAGATGTGGAGTTACGAATAGTAAATGCTTCCCTCCCTCTGTTCACTTACTTAGTTGATTTTTTGTACCATATTATGGCCACAATATTTCGACCCATCGATATTTATTCTTTGATATTCACTACAACAATCAAGTGCAAACTGATGCGATACTTCAGGGTGTGGTCTGTCGGCTGCGCTGCCGCCTCTGTTGCAGGAAACCAGGGTTCGAGCCTCGAGGTCGCATCCACATCCTGTGATTCTTGGCAAATCACTTAATCTCCGTGCCTGAATGTGTAATGTAAATACGGTGCTATGTAAATCGCTCCATCAATACCTTTGGGTCGAGTTCGCGCTATATAAATATGCAAAAAAAAAAAGGAGCTGCGCAAATTGGAAGAAGTCAGAGTTGATAATTCTAAAGTGCTGTTCTTTCCGGACTATTCCTTTGAAGTGCAGAAACAGAGAGGCACGTTTATGGCAGTCAAAAAGAAAATGGGAGAGTTAGATATAAAAAAACTCGCTCCTCTTCCCGGCTCGACTCCGAGTGGTAAACGATGGCACCACTCACTTCTTCAATGAAGCGGAAGAGGCATGGGACTGTCTCGAAGCTGAGGGGCATAGTGTGTCATCAACTAAACGGTATGCTGTCACAAACTCTCATCAAGGCAGCGGCTGGAGCTGGCAGAGGCCTCGCAGATGAGCCAGGAAGAACCTGACGAAACTTAAGGCTTCTCCCAACCTAATGCAGAGACTACGGGAACGTTGTGCTGTTCTGCAGACAGCAGCGACCATGCGAAGAAGCCAAAAAAATAGAGACAGGGATGCTTCATCACAACGCTCCATGAGTGCGGACAGAACGTCTGCTGTGTGGCTACTGGGTAAAGACTCACAACCATTACCAGAAGTGACGCCCCAAACAGCAGATGCCATTATGTAATGCAGGAAAAGAGTGTCACAGTAATGTTTAAAAAATGCCCAGTGAGGTCAGTAGTCCCAGAGAGGCAAATGTAGCTCAGTGCGGTGGAGATCCGACTACACAAATTGTGAATTTACACGCATGTGAGCCTTCTGTCTCCCCCTCGCTGCCTTCTTTCCCGCAACGGGTCTAGAGGCACTGTAATATAGGCAAGGCACAGTGAGCATAACAAGGATCAAGACCAAATTCCAGTAATCTTCAGGACAGGCAATTTCCACATCTTCCGCTGCATACCACGAAGTTGGAGTAGATTTGTATAGTACAGTGGCCCGAAGCCTTGAGTGTACACTAATTCTAATTGAATGTAAAGTGACTGCACAGCAGATATCAACGTGTAATCATTCTGTTTCTCATTACAATTTTGGAGAAGTTGGGGAGAGGATGAGGCCAAAAAGCTAGAGCGGTCGACCTCGAACCTGGGGAACTGGGTTCGAGCCTCGGCAGGGAAGCTTAACATCCTGTGATTATGGGCAAATCACTTAATCTCCCCGTGCCTAACAAAAACAAGTGGGGTTGTTTGTGGCCTGGTATTATTGGGAGATTCGTGAAATTAGCAGGAGGAGCAGGTCTGCTCTTGCTGCAGCGGGTGATATTTATTGCTTTGCGGCACTCGGAATCCAGGGTCATTTAAACTTCACTTCTGTGTGGGTGTGCAGGATTACAGCGCTGATTGCGTTCATCTAAAATAATAGTGCTGAATGTCCATAGCGAATGTTCCACCTTGGAAACAAGAAGGTAAAGGAAATAAAACAAACGGAAAGAAAGAGGTTAGGCGGGAAGAAATAGGAGAGGGGAATTTAACAAAAGAGGACGGGGTTGAGAGAGATGGAAAGAAAGGGCCTGCGGAGAAAGAAAGAAAGAAAGCGAAGAAACGAAAGCGAACATTTTTGAGGCAAATAAAAACAAGGAGGGCTGGGCGAGAAGGGAGGGGGGAATGCCAGCAACAGAGGAGCCTGATCAAAGCTGAAGAAAAGGGAGGGGGAGAAGGGAGGGGGAGAAGGGAGGAGGGAGTGCGAGCAGCAGCTGTGTTAAAAAAGCCGAGGTGACAAGAAGGGCTGGGCGAGAAGGGAGGGGGGAATGCCAGCAACAAAGGAGCCTGATCAAAGCTGACGAAAAGTGAAGGGGAGAAGGGAGGAGGGAGTGTGAGCAGCAGCTGTGCACGTGCACGCCAACGTGCACTCAAGGTTTAGGCCAGCCAAAACTGTGGGTAGCAGAAAATTCCACATACAAAATGTCTCTTCGAGCCTTTGGCTCGCGAGACCTAAACAGTGGGTGTTGCGTGGGAACACCTACAGCAACACCCATGAAATGCACCTCCACACAGAGTAAGGCATTGCATCACTCCATATTTACAAGGCCATGAAAAGTCACGCAGGGTGACTTTGCATGGCCTTGTAAATATGGGCCAGCACACTGGGCCTCCAGAGCATCACAAAAGTGACGCTCGGCAGCACAAAAGTGCAGCAGGGGCATTGTAAATATGCCCCTAAATGTATCTGGTTCGAAGATACTGTGGAGGCACGGGATAATCATAAGTGAAACAAGAACGACTGTAGGGCATATGTGGGATTCCTGAAGCAAAAGCGCTCTGAAAAAGCAGTGGGAGTATTTGCTGTGCCAACCTGGTATATTGACTTGACAATATTACCAATGTGCAAGAATCGCCTCTCGGGTGGATAACCTACCCTGAAGCTAAAATGTTATTAAGTGACTATTTTCACATAGTAGCCATTCTGTATGCTTCCAATTCACAAGAGTACCGTCCCTATTTCAAATAGCGAAACCAAAACCATTGACCCTATCCAATCCAAGATTGCCACTGACCTCACATTGTCACCATTAACATAGGCCAGCCTCCAAACAAACACGGCCACCTTCATCAGATATATGTTTGCTTATGCCAGGAATTAAGCGCCCTGTTACTGCCGGTGTCCAGTCAGTTCAATCTTGACACAACTGCATACACCATGGCGTGTCCAGTTAACATCTACACCAATTTCAACTACAACTGACTGGACCAAAAGAGGTGTGCTCTTTGTTGGGGTTGGTTACCCAATATCGTAGGCTTTCCCTCATCACCTCACATTCGGATCCTAAAGATCAGATCCCAGCCGCACAGCAGGAGAGGAGCAGAGGCAGGGATTGACCTGAACACGGCTGCGCGTATGTGTAAAATTACACAACGCTTTCCCCTGCACAATGCTATATAATTATTCAAGAAGATGAAGACCAAGAACGGAATTTAAGCTAGCTCCCCTAACCAAGAAAGGACCCGGCGCGCCCTCTGGTCATCTTGCTGTGACCTCCCTTTCATCTGCAATTGGCACCAGCGGAAAAGAGGCAAGTCAAGGTGGCGAGTGCACCTAACTACCCCTGCCAACCCCCACCTGGCCTGGATGTGACGCAATCTGCCTGGGGTCAGGGTGCTGAAGTATGGTGCTGCCTGTGGCTACCTTACTCTGCCAGGTGGCCAATGAAAACATACTCCTATTGTGAGTGGAGAAACATCAAGGGGTTGCCCCTTTAGTACCTCCCTGCGGGTCACGTGGCCATCTACCGACTGACCTTTTAGCAGGAGGGTGCCATGAATATTGCCCCCTGTGAGCCGCTGTGGCCCTCACAAAGGAAAGTCACAGTTTAGGCTGGGTTTGCAGCATTGTTGAGTGTGTTTTATTGTGCATGCACTTATCACAGTCACAGTTCGGCATCAGTGCACTAGCTCAAGTTTAAAATGTGTCACTTGGACCCTCAGTCAGCAGAGAATTAATACAAAGCAAAGTCGCCGAGTCCTGTTACAAGCAAATCAATCCCAGGGGTTCAGAGGGTAGTGAAAGAGATGGCAATATTCTGGTTAAAAGGCTTTCGGGTAGGGAGACCATATTCTCAAAACAAAAAACCGGGACAGCTCATAGACATAGAAGTAGGACTATAGTTTTCATTAACCGCCAACTTAAAAGTAGGACTATTTGACAGCTGTCATAGAAAAAGGACTACAATGACAGATTTTATATATATATATATATATATATATATATATATATATATATATATAGATATATATATATACAGTGCCGGTTTAAAGAAAATAAATTAATCAGCACTTATACCTGGGTCCGTACCGTCCTTTGTGCAGAGCTTGGAAAGTGGAGTACTGCGACGGATTGCGTGTGCATATATATAAATATATATATATATATATATATAATCTACTGGCGGTCGCCAGTAGATAGTTATAGTTAGGACCTATTTTCCATAGGAAATCTGCAACATTCTATTCCCAATAAGTCTGGCGCCGGTTGACGAATCCTCGCGAGATTTTCCAATCTTTTGGCCAGCTCCGCTCCGCTCCTACCCTGAAAGTTTCGTGGTGATTCGTCAAGCGGGGGCCGAGAAAAAAGAGGGGGGTCCCAAAACGCGTTTTCCCCATGCAATTTCCCATAGGATCCTTTTTCACAGCTACAGCCCGAACCACTGAACAGAATGACACCAAATTTGGCAAAGAGGTAGTCCTCAGTTCAGACTCGTGCCTTTTGCATAAATGGTGTGAATCCGTTCAGCAGTTCCTGAGAAAATTAGTGCTAAAAGTACATAAATATCTATGGCCGGGGAGGATCCGCGGACCCTACCCACACCGTGAGCGCACCCTCCCAGAACCGAGAGCGCACCCTCCCGATCGCGCGCTGAATGCTAATTGGCTGTCGAGTGTCTGTCTACATTCGAAACCGGGAACTGTTGGCGGCCATTTTCTGCCTCGGTAGAAGCGAGGCTGAAGAAGCAAGGGGAATAAGCGTGTAAAACATATAAAGGGGGCAGAGTGGAAATACTCTGACCCTCTAGAGGTGCTCTCCTGGGGCCCCCTTTTTTTTTTTTTAAACGGCGAAATGCACGCACGGTGCACGCATCCTATCGCGTTGGGTGCACGGATTCTCTCCCGTTGGGTGCGCGGATCCACAGATTTAAAAAAAAAAAAAGACAAGAAATCATTGGTTGTATGACTACTTTCTACACTGACTTTTAAGACTAGTTTAGAGTTTGTCTTCAATTAATATTTACATGAAATACATATATATGTTTCTTTAAATGTTAAATACTTCGCGGGATCCGCGCACCTACCGCGTCATAGACGCAGATAACGCATCACGGAAGCGCGTAAATGTCGTGTTACGTACATCGAACGTGTCGCGTATAGGCTGGGAATCGCGTACCGGTCGCATTACGATCGTGCACTAAACACGTACCCAACGCATACCGTGCGCAGATGCTTCTGCGTAGGGATTGAGAACGGTGCGCATAGGGTGCACGGATCCAAAAACATTGAAAAGAAATATGTAAAATAAAGTTTTGAACATATAGTTAAAGAAATATTTTTAAAAATATAAAAAAATATGTTTGAAAAACCCAATAAAAACAAATAATATTTTTTATTTTTTTTTAAGAATTAATTAAATAAATACATTTAAAAAATTGTGATAAAAAAGAATTAAAAAAAAACATAATTAATGAAATTGTCACACTGAAATTGAAAAATATAGGAATCCAATGAAAATCATTAAACATGATATCTTTAGAGATAAGTTATAGATAGGAATTAGCATTTAAAAAACATTTGAAATTCACTGAAAAAAACATAGGTTTCATGCATGTTATAGTTAGGAATTAGCATTTAAAAAACCTTTGAAATGCACTGAAAAAAACCATAGGTTTCAGAGACGTTATAGTTAGAAATGAGCATTTAAAAAACCTTTGAAATTCACTGAAAAAACCAAAGGTTTCAGGGGCGTTATAGTTAGGAATTGGCATTTAAAAAACCTTAGAAATTCAGTGAAAAAACCATAGGTTTCAGGGGTGTTATGGTTAGCTGGACATTTCTCTCGTACAAAACCCTAGAAATTCCCCTGTTATAGTTAGTTCAGCTAACTATAACTCGCACCCCCGCAATGCACTGCAGATAATGTCACATATTACATCACTCATGACATGGTCAGTGACATCACTGATGACATCACTGATGACATCTCAAATGACATCACTGATGACGTCATCCAGTGACTGTGTGTTTCTGTAAAGTTTAAATATGTTTTATATATTTATAGTGAAAGGCCTGTGGAAGAATGAGTGGGTGTACAAGTGTGTGAATGGATGATTTTCTAGGTGCGTAACTGACTCTATAAGTGAGTCATTAAATGTATCTTACTGCAGACTAGTGACTAAACTGTGTGAATGTCTATAAGTGGCTGCATGGTTTTGTGATAGCTATATGAGTGTCTATATGGGTTATTGATTGGTTGTCTGGGTATCTGTATGGGTGCCTGAGTGTTTGTGTGGGTAGGGTGTGTGTAACTCTATGCATAGATGTGTGAGTGGGGAATTCTTACCTCACCCCAATCTTTCCTTCCTGAATTTGCTCACCTGAGCCATTTCCCCTCAGACCTCATTCACAGCTACAAGTCAAGAATAGCTGCCTGACGACGGCAGCAGAGTGATGAAGAAGCAGGCTGCAGCACCACTTAAGAAGGCAGATGTAAAATAACAAATGCATGGTTGGTTATTTCCTTAGGGCCAGATGTACGACTGTTTTGCAAGTGGCAAAACAATTTGTGCATGCAAAATGGGCCGCACGCGATGTACGACAGGCATTTGCAAATTGGATTTTGCGATGCGACAGATTACTGAGCCGCAAAAATATGCTTTCAGAATTTGTGTGTCTCAAAAAAGCGATTCGCTATTTGCGAGTCGCTAACCATCATATACAGATGAGTCACAATTTGCATATAAGCGCAACAAGACCCGAATGCACATGCAATGTACTATGAATCCAAATCAGGTGGTAACAGGGCCCAACCTATAAAAACTCTACTGGTAGT
Source organism: Triturus cristatus (assembly GCF_964204655.1). Classification (NCBI taxonomy): domain Eukaryota; kingdom Metazoa; phylum Chordata; class Amphibia; order Caudata; family Salamandridae; genus Triturus; species Triturus cristatus. The sequence continues at coordinate 259,155,703 of NC_140581.1, read as the reverse complement.
TGCCAAGATGTCATTGCAGTGGTCGGAGGGGTGTCGCAGAGTGCGCTTTTGCGTTTCTTTCGCAAGTTCCTTGACGCCATGATCCACCACATACACAAACACATCTACCTGTCCAGGGCTGCTATAGAAATTCAGAATACAATAAGCCAGTGTTACAGGATAGCTAGATTTCCACAGGTAATTGGCTGCATAGATAGGACCCATGTGCCCATATGTCCCCATCCTTCCTGAATACATATTCAGGAACTGCAAAACCACACATTCACTAAACATTCAGGTAGTCTGCAATACACAACACATCATCAAAGACATTGTAGCAACATTTCCAGGGAGCACCCATGACTCCTACATCTGTCACCACAGTAGCATTCACCAGCAACTAGAAAGGGGGGACTTTGATGAAGGATACTAAGTAGGTAATGCAATGTGGTGTACAAAGTGAAGTTTTAGTAGTGCAAATATTACTCTCTGTATGTTGTCTCACCCGCATATATGTCTCTCTAGGGGACAGTGTGTTGCCCTGCAGCCATTGATCATCTCACCCTACCTGTCTCCCAACAACCCACACAAGAGAAGGTACAACACTGCACACAGACGCACCAGGAGTGTGATAGAATGCACATTCTGCATTCTGAAATCACGTTACCGGTGCCTTCATAAAAGCGGAGGTGCCTCGTGCATTCATAAAAGCGGAGGGGCCTATCAGTATGAGCCTGTAACGGCGTGCAAAAATGAGGGGACATGTGCAATTCTTCACAACAGTGCTTGCAAGAGGGGCCTACCCATGGAAGTGTCTGATTCAGACTCAGAGGACGATCACCCAGGCCCACCTGTCTGATACCCGCCCGAGTAATGTAGAACAGCAGAGGGGAGACGAGGCAGGGACCACATAGCCAGACAATTTTTCTCATGGCAAGATGTATCTATTTACATAACACCCTCCATAAATGACAAGACTAGTAGTAGATTTCACAGACTGGGAAACTCTTTAATTTCAGGATATCCAGAAATGAACTGCAGTACAACATGTCCTTCATGGGCAACATAACCAACATGTATTTGACAAAGGATGGTTACTCCACCGCCAACAATGGTCCATGGTGGCAACAGTATGGTAAACATGCAATGTGCAGTCACTTCCTGCCGGGTTGCTCGGTGGGTTTTACCCTGTGGGGATGTGGGCTGCCTGCTCCTGCTCCTACGCAGCATGTTTGTATTCGCTGTGGAGGCTGCTGCGGCTGGACACTTCGCTGTCAGGAGCATTTCTCATTACCCCATTGACAAGACTGGAGGACTGTATGGCCTCAACATCAGCGGTCATATGCTGCAGACCTCTGGCCACATCTCCACTATAGTGGCTCATTTCCACCTCCAGGGCCAGTGTACGTCTTGAGTGGGTGGAGGGTGGTTACCTGGGCCAGGATGCCAATCGCCCAGGTCAATGCCCCCATCATTCTTGCCCTGCTCCATACATAGTGCCTCTGCTGGCTTCTCTCCTCCACCAGCTCGGTGCAGAGTTATCCAATCACACCAATCAGTGCATCAAACTTGGCATCCAGCCAGGCCTGGTTGTCTGCCAATTGGGGGGATAGGTTTGTGAAGCCCTGGGACAGCTTTCTGTTAATCACCTTCAACTGTCTCTGTTGCAGCAGCTGAATTAGCAGCATTTATTTATTTATTTTATTTTAACAATTTATAAAGCGTGCAAATATCCATAGGTGTCTCGGTACTGGAAGGATAAGCAGAAAGCTGGTGGAAGCCTATTGCTTGAAAAGCCAAGTTTTTATTTGTTTTCTAAATGATAGCAGTGTGGGACTAGCCTTAATCTGCAAGGGGAGAGAGTTCCACAGTTTAGATGAGGCCACTATGAAGCTTCTGTCCCCCCAGTTGACTTTCTTGGTTCTGGGGACAATCAGTAGGTTGGCATCTGTTGAGCCAAGAGATCTGCTGGGTGAGTAAGCTAAGAAAGCTTTCTTCAAGCATTCCGGTCCTGTATTGTGAAATGCCTTATAGGCAATGCATAGAGCTTTAAACTTCGTTCTGCTTCTTATGGGCAGCCAATGGACCTGTCGCACCACATTGGAGATGGATTTAAACTTCAGGGTACCTGACAGCATCCTAGCAACTGCATTCTGTACCAACTGCATCCTTCCCAGAACCCTTTCTTGGGCATTAATTAACAGGCTATTGCTGTAGCTGACCTTAGACATGACCAGAGCACAGATTATAGTTCTACCAGTGCTGACTGGGATGAAAGGTAACAATTTCTTTATCATCTTTAGAACATCAAAGGATGAGGAAACCACTGCATTGGCATGATGTATGAAGGATAGTCTATCATCAAAGATGTCACCCAAGTTTCTAGCCTTCTTGACGGGAATAGGGGGTAATCCCAGCTCAGCCGGCCACCAGGTCGGAGACCATTCTGAGGCAAGGTTTTCAAAGACCATTACTTCTGTCTTGGCTGAGTTTAATTTAAGACAGCGATTTGACACCCAGGAATAATGGCCAACATGCCATCATGAAAGCTTGCCGAGACTGTGTCTCCATCAATATGCACGGCCAGCACCTGTTGCGTATCATCCGCATATGATGTGAGACACATCCCGAAAGATTTGATTACTCGTGCTAAGTCCGTCACGTATATGTTGAACAGAGTCGGACTTAGCGAAGATCCATGCAGAAAATCACACAGGAGTGAAATTACTGGTGAATTGAAGTCACCCAGATTAACTGACTGGGTGCAATTAGATAAAAAAGAGGACAGAAGGGCTTTAGCCTTGTGCCCGATGCCAATGGCAGAGACACAATTGATCAGCGTAGTGTGATCAACCGTGTCGAATGCTGCAGATAGATCCCGTAGCACCATTGCTGCGAATCCTCCTCTATCAAGCACAAACCTAATTTCATCCAACGCTTTAATGAGTGCGGTTTTAGTGCTATGGCCTTTCCTAAAGCCAAACTGCGTGTCATCTAACAGCTTATTCTCTTCAATGAATTGCGCCAGCTGAGTATTCATAACATTTTTTCAATAAGTTTAGCTGGAAAAGGGAGACGCGCAATTGGCCGATAATTTTTGGTATCTCCTGGATCAAGATTGGTTTTTTTTAATAGTGGCAGAATAATGGCCTTTTTCCATAGGGAGGGATAGGTGCCTGAACAGAACATAGAATTACAGATACTCGCTAGGTTAGAACCTATTAGGTCTGGGTTCAGATTCAGGACTGAAGGGGGGCATGGATCAGATGGGGAGCCTGATTTGACCGTGTTAGCCAGATCAGAGATCTGTTCCACTGAAACTGGCCTAGATTCCATAAAGTTGGAGCTGGCTCCATCTTGCTATTAACAGCCAGCTGGTTCCCGCCCTCCGCGGGGGCAGTGAAATTGGAATAGATTTGCCCCACCTTGTCTTGAAAATAGCTGGCTAACGAATCGTAGAGTGATTGGAATGCCCACTTAGTGGAGTTGTCCGCTGGCCCTGCCAGCTTAGAAACTATCTGAAACAGCTGTTTAGAGGAGTCTTGTGCTGTTTCTATTTTGTTGGTGTAGTAGTTACTTTTTTCTGTATTATAAGATGTTTATACTTTGTCAATGCCACCTTATAGCTAGATTTCTTCTCATTGTCATATTCTTGGTGCCATCGCCTTTCTTGTTTCCTACAGCGTTGTTTCTCCAGTCTCAGTGCCTCAGAGAACCAAGGGGCAGAGGGAGGCTTCCTGTTTTTAGAAGCTGTTTTATATGGTACTAGTCTACTGAAAGCATTTTGGAGACATTCTGTATACTTTGTAGAGACCAGTTCTGGGTCAGGAACATTTTCAGGTTGAGTGTCCATTAGATGCTGTTTAAGACGGGCCTGATCTATGCCACTCCAAGCCTTAAACCGTTAAGAGGGAATTGGGCTGGAGTGTACGGAGGTAGGATGCAGTATCTTAATATCAAATAATACTGCAAAATGATCAGACCATGTCAAGGGGAAAATTTCATTTATTGCCTGCTCGATGCCGCTGGCCTCCACCTGGTTGCCCGTGCCTGTCTGGAAGTAGGCATATGGCCTTGCCCATTGCTGCCTCTGCAACCACTGCTTTGGATGCTGCTGCCGGACCCTGGTGACAGGGGTTGATGCTGGTGCAGTTGCCTGCTGGGATGTGTTGGTCTGAATGTCAGATGTACCTGGCTGCAATTCTGTCTGGACATCCAGCTCTGCCTCCATCTGGGCAAAGTCCTGCTCTTCCCCTTCTTCCTCTGTGTGCCCTGGACTCCAACAGGTGTATCTGTGTAGTACATGTAAAACAAAATAAGTGCATGTATGAGACACTATCTCAGTGGTTGAACCATGTTATTCAGCTCATCTCAGAGAGTTACTCCACTGTTTGTGTATCTGACTACATATACCATGATGCAACAGCTGTGACCTTTGGGGCATGAAATGGAGTGTCTAAGGGTATCTGTGTTACATGCCTGTGGACTGCAGGATTCTGGCAGGTATGCTAGAATAATAGGTATTTTACACTTATCAGAGGGGCGTGCAGAGGTATGAACGGTCCCTGAGGCACACACTGCCTCTGTATCCTGTCCAGGATCCTGTTAGGCAGCCACAGCTGCTGCAGGTAAGAGCGGTGGGGCAGTGGGGCCGGCTGGAGGGGGGACTTCAAGAGACGACTACAAAGGGAAATTAAATAAATAATGAATGTTCCCTCGTGGTCGTCTCTCGAACTCTCCCCCAGCCAGCCCCACCGCTCTTACCTGTAGTGGTCACGGCTGCTGTTGGGGCTCTACAGATGGGGGGTAGCATTAGATGGCCCCGCTCCAGACCCTTGGGACTGTCCCAGCCGTGCTGCAGTCATTTCCTTTGCACAAGAGCGCATGTCTTACCATCTTTTTTTCAGATCATCGATTGACCTATCTGCAACTCCCAGGGCGTTAATCTGTTGCTGCATTTCCCTCCAGATTTAGCATTTTTCAGACTCAGGAAATGTCTGGGAGGTCCGCCCGAACAGCTGTTCATGGTTGTTGCAGCAACCATCAGTGAGAATTTCCAATTCTCTTCCGAAAAATTTGATTTTCCTCTTGCGCTCCTTTGCTCACTTCTCGCTCTGCCAACTGGTCATTGCAGGGCCTGGTTGGTGCCTGGATGCAGACTTGAGTGTGCTTCTGGCTCCACAGTGTGCTCCTACTGCTATGCAGGAATCACAATGGACACCACTACTAGGTTTGGGGTCCTTCTGCTGTTCCAGGAAGTGACTAGGCATTTTCAAAGCCTTAGACTCTAATTGCGAATTTGCAAGCACGTACCGACTCACTAAATGTGAGGTCGGTAATTGCGATGTAACTCGATTGCGAACCGCAGATTCAAGTTCATATTTGTACATACATTCGATTTAGTGTCTCGTAATTTGCGAGTCGCTATTTCTCGCCAGTACATCTGGCACCCTGTGGCTAACCTTTGCACCTGCCCAATCCCCACATCAGCACTTGAACAGGAACTCGTGTGATACCGATCACATTCATTTCCATATTTCTGGAACATTACGATGGGTGAAGTAAAAATATTTAACGAGGTAGACTGTGCTGTTTGGGACTGTGCCAGTTACATTTAGTTCAGTTCCTGGTTCCTGTAATTTGATCCGATCTGGACTCCATATATCGTACTATACAGAATTAGTTGAAGACCTTGGACCTGGGGAACCAGCTTTGAATCCTGGAGTCGGCTCGAAATTCTGTGATTCCGGGAAAATCACTTGACCTCCTGTGCTGAAAAAAAAGTGTATCATCTGGTTCTCATTGCTCTTTAATGCCCATTGCCCCATAGGCAAGCTTCACACTATATAAACTGCAAAAAGAAATACTGCTGTGTTATGTCCAGCAACCCATATCCCTGCTCTACAGAGAACGTCATTCTTAGAGCACTCCTTCATTAAGTAGTAAGGACTGCTATAATGCTTCATGTATGTAAGGAGAGGAATGACGACCCTTTCATCCAACCAATCGAGGTATGGCCTGGGAGCATTTACATATTGCTTACAAATGTTATGCAAAAAGTTCCTGCATGTGATTTGCACAGGAGGGTCAGCCGCTATGAAATGGTGTTTATATCCCACAGGGAATGACCGCACATTTAGATGTCCTCCATGGTTTATTGTTAACTTGTTGAAAAGATTACACAAGTCAAGCCAAGCTCCTTCTGGGAGTCTCTTTAGCGCCTATGCTCTAGCTGTATTTCCCAAAAACAATAAAAGTTAACTTTCCTTATGTGGCCCCAAATATGAGTGACTTCCAGGCAAGTAAAAAACATGTCCTGGCAATATCAGAGATAATCATGCCATGTGCTTTGAGTTTCACACTAGCAGGCGAGTTGAAATAGCCTTTTCAATGTATGATGACAGTTTTTTGCATTTGCTCCATGTTTTGATGGAACATATGTTTTGACACAATCGTCACTATTTTCGTCCTGTGGTTTCTGTAAAGTGGTGGGGGCGCTAGGCCTGCATACTTGATAATGGAGCACACAGACACTGCATGTATGGTTAGTAACTGGCCCCGAGCACGTGCGCTCGGCCCCTTTTATTGTCAGGGTCACCTGACTGGTGACGCCTGTGGTGGGTGGGTGTTTAGTGTGGGTTCAAAAGCAATAGGAACACTAGACTGTGTCCTGCAGGACACTACATCCTTCCCAACTTTGGATAAAAGAAATGTTCTGAGTCCAACCTGTAAAGGAAAACAGATACCCAAAACAAAACCCCAAACAGCCTTAACTTCAGGCCGCAGTCCGTCGGTGTTCGCTTTATTGGACCACCATTGTCCGTGACGTTCGGGTTCGTCTTGGCCAACTACTGGAGACCGACCTGGGCTATCAGTAACAATGTCTATGTACATGAGTCCTTCATCAGGATCCTGGGAGCTGTGATGAGATCCACTCTGATGATTCTTGGCATGCGGTTTCCGCCTGGAGGTGACGTGCTATCTGTTCCAGTATCTTGACGGCCAAGATGCTTCCGACTTGCCTCTCTCACTTGGGCACCTCTCTCACCGGCACCTCCATGTGGGCTGTCCTGCTGTGCGGTTATGGGACCGTGTGGGCCGTGCGGGCTCCGCGTGGGCCGCGCTAAGGCGTCGCTTCCAAACTGCCAACGGGACTCACAGCCTAGTCGCTCATGTGTTCGCCAGGGTGATGTTCCATCTCGGTGTCTTCGCCATCCGGTTCGGTGTCTTCCTCTCAGGGTTGCCGGGCAACCAGTCTCCGGTTGCAGCCTCCGTGCATCCTGCGCATGTCGAGGAGCTGCTGTCTAACATCTCTCCCATTCGGACTCACTGGAATTCCGCCGAGGCCCCTTGCCCCTGGATTTCCACTTGACCGTGTGGGCTGTGTGGGCCTTCGTGTAGGCTGCGCGTAGGGGTCGCTTCAGAACTCCCAACAGGGCCACGGCCTAGTCTTGCTTTATCCCAAGGGGTGGATCTTCAAATGTTCAGTTGTGCTCTACTTCCGTATGCTACAGGGTGACAGGGGTGCACAGACGGTTCCTGGGCGGCCTGCCTTCTTGGACTCCGATTGCCTGGAGTGTGTGGATTCCCTTGGGTGTTATGCAGCTCCTTGATGGTGCTGATGACATCACCATTATCCTTTGATGGGGCAGTAGGCGGCGGTCCGATGTCTCTGGGTGTTCTCTTCGGTGATGATGCGAGTACTCTGCCCGGTCACTTCGCCTCATGGTCCCTCGCACGCCTGTGTTGGTTGTCTGCCCGTGGCGCGGTGCCACTGTACCTTCCTCCTTTGTAGGCTGACATCCTGTCATCCTCTTCTCTCTTCATGGCGTCTTGCCACTCACTCTCCTTCTCTTCTTTCCTTCCTTTGCGACGCGGTCTGGTCCTCTCGCATTCTATCTCCTCCTCACCAGGCTTCTCCATGTAGCGTGCACTCTACACGTTTCCCTCTGGTCTTGTCCCGGCAATGGGACACTGTCTTCTGTTCAGTCTGTGACTGGACCGGTCGTCGCGACCTTCTCCTGACTCTTTCTGGTTTCTAGTATTAAGCTTCTCGTCCGTCTCTTTCTGGTCCTCTTTGCGGACCATTCCTGGGGTCCTTTCTGTGGACATCCTCTTCGTTCTTTACGTCACGGACTTCTTCTCCATTCTTTTGATCAGGCCGCTTGTCAGGCCTCTCCTCTCTGACGACCATCTGAGTGGTCCGCTTCTTCTCTTCGGCGACCATCTGGCTGGTCGGCTTCTTCTCCTCGCTGGCGACCATCTGCCTGGTCGGCTTCTCCTCTTCTCACTGGCAACCAACTGCCTGGTCGGCTTCTTTTCCTCGCTGGCGACCATCTCCCGGGTCGGCTTCTCCTCTTCTCACTGGCGACCCTCTGCCTGGTCGGCTTCTCCTCTTCTCACTGGCGACCATCTGCCTGGTCGGCTTCTTTCCCCTTTTCCGGGTCTTCGCGCTTCTGGTGGCTCTTGCAACCACCTCTTTTTCCCTGCAATCGCGTTGCAGTGGCGCTCTTCTGATGGCGCTCTTCCGCTACCTTCCTGGGTGCACTCGCTGCGCGTTCCTCTATCTCCTTTGTCCCTGGAGCAGTGTCTGCTTTTCTTGCACGTCTTCGCCCTTGCCGGGCGCTGAGCTCCTGAATTTTCGTTCGCTTGTCTGGTGGTGCTCCTTCTTCTTACTGTTGCAGCGACAACCTGTGGCCACTAGGTACCGCTACGCTCTCACTCTGTCTCAGCTTCGTGCTTCTGGTGGTCTGCGCCACCACTCCGTCGACCTGCTCCTGGTGACTCCTCTTGGCGCGCTCGTGTCCTTGCTCTGCTTTTCTCCTTAGGGTTCCTCCATAGTGTCACCCTCCCTGTGGTGTACTTACTTCCTGCTTTGGGTAGCCACAGTTGCCCTGTACATTCTTCTCCCTTGTGCCGCAATCAGCCAGTCTCCTGTTGCTGCTGGGTTTCCTTGGCTTGCTGCAGGCTTGTTTATTTCTCCTTCGCTGCAGTACCACAGGTGTCCACCAGATGGCAGGGGAGCACCTTTCCAGGCACCGGCAGTCTCTCCCTCATTCTGGGCCTTTCCGGTGCTCTGCCTCCATGCAGCTTGGGATCAGAGCCTCAGTGGATGAGCTCCGGGCAACAGACTCCTGCTGCCAGGCACTTGGTAAGTCCTTTACCTTCTATGCTGTGTGTGTGTGCATTTTCATCACCTCCCACGATTGGGGCACTGCGCGTTACTATTTCCATAACTTCCTTCAGGCACCTTTGATGGGGACCTGGCAGCTCTCCCGCTCTTTTGCCGCTGCACGGGGCCTCGCGACCTTCGCGCTTATTTGTATTTGCGCTTCCACGCACCTTTATTTCGCCGCCTGCCACTTTGCTCTCCTTGCCCGCAGCAGCCCCACTTTGCTTACATGCTGCGCGGGGAAGCGGGCGAAGGAGATGAGGTCACTGATCCAATGCTGCTTGAGCTCCGCTCTTACGCTGTTCGGACCGCGCAGGGGGGGGGCTGAGTAGCCTTGCGTGTGCACTGTATTTTACTTCACTTCTTGACGGCGCTGGCCGCCTGCAGTCACGTACCGCCGCAGCTGCGGGTGGGCTCCGCTTTTACTTTCAGTTCTTTCCGCCCCCGCAGCAGGTCTCTTCGTCTCCCGGGCCGCATACATGCACACTCCTCCTCTTGGGGGCACCTCGCGCTCTTCGCGCTTACTCTAAACTCGCGCTTCGATGCGCCTTTGATATGCCGTCTGCAACCGATTGGGGCACACGCATGCAGGCACCACTGAGGGGGGCGCTTTACCTTATATGCCCCAGCATTGCTCCGACTGTATTTATTACGCACCGGCCGCTCCTGCTGGCCGGGAGTGTTCGCTGGGGTGGGGGATGGGCACCACCTGACGTCCTCGCCACAGACGATTCTCTCTTGGGCTGTGCCGGAGTGCTGGCGCTGTTCCCTTCCTCGCCCTCCCCGCTCGCAGCAGCCTCTCAGTTCCTTCGCTGCGCGGGCGGGGTGAGGGCCGCAGTTTGCGAGCTGCAGAGGCCACAGAACGGGTCAATGGTCTCTTTTCTCCCCGCCGCCGCAGCCTCACTCTGCTCTCGTGCCACGCAGGCGGTGGGGGTTAGAGCCGCTGCCCATCCGCTGCGGGTGGGCTCCACTTGTGCAAGAGCTTCACTCTCACCATCAGGCTGTCGGGGCATCAGCTGCAGGGTGTACGGAGCGGGGTGGGCTCCCGCTGACCGCCTCGCACTTGGGGCTTCATCTTTTGTCTATTGTCGCCCCGCGTCCCCATCCCCATTCACGGGCTCACCTCCGGCGGGCAGATGCGGGGTAGGCTCCCGCTGCGCCCTCCTCACGTTTGGGGTCACTTGGTCGCGGCCGATGCGGGTGGGCTCAGATCGGCTTGCTCACCTCTTCCTTCACAAGGCTCATCGCGGCCGATGCGGGTGGGCTCCGATCGGTCCGCTTTCTTTCGGGGCACTTCCCCACCGGGGTCACCGCGGGATGCTCATGAGGTGCGGGGTGGGCTCCCGGTCACCTCGTCTTCTTTCTGCAGGCCCGGCGCTCGCCACATGCCCCGCAGGCCTTCCGGCAGCTGGCGCCTTCCTCGCAGGGGGGGAGAGGTGTGCCTATTCCACGAGGCAGCTCTCTTCCCCTCCCTCATTTTCCTCGGCCTCATACTTCCCCCACCAGGACCGGGGGAGGCAAGGCCACCGCACACGTGGGATAGGACCCACTCATTGCCATTGTAAAGTGGTGGGGGCGCTAGGCCCGCATACTTAATAATGGAGCACACAGACACTGCATGTATGGTTAGTAACTGGCCCCGAGCACGTGCGCTCGGCCCCTTTTATTGTCAGGGTCACCTGACTGGTGACGCCTGTGGTGGGTGGGTGTTTAGTGTGGGTTCAACAGCAATAGGAACACTAGACTGTGTCCTGCAGGACACTACAGTTTCCACACTCAGTAAAAGCAATGTTGCATACGCGTTTTTAGCAGATCTGAAACCATTCGTTCGAAGAAATAGCGTCAGACTGCTGGTGTTTGCACCTTTTTCCACATATTTCAGGAAGCACCAAAATAGCATATATGGCCCAAAATACACTAATGATGGTTTTCTGAGAATCAACCACTTCCAAACCAAGCCTTATTTGTTTGTTTATAGATAAAGGACGAAAGCCTTCACTTCGATTAGGCAGAAATCGGACTTCCAACAAAACTTAGCAAATATCCCCTGAGCCCTCTTGTACATTCTGACTGCCAACCCATTTGAGGGCGGCTGAAGGCAGTGGTATTGGTGGTGGAGCTGACATCAGCAACACACCGGCGGAGGAGCCGCCGTCAGTGAACGCCACTTGAATTGACTCCAGTGCGTGCACGGAGGGTACAGCTTGAAGGTAGTTGTGTTATGATGGATGGTACACACTGACCAGGCGCGCAACACCCATTGGGCTCACCGGGCTTCAGCCCCCCCCGTCGTCTTCTTCAGCCCGGGCTAAGATTACACACGCTGAACGAAGGCTGCGCATCGGATCCTTTCTGAGAGGCCCGGCAGCCTGCCTCTGAACAGCCTCTGAACAGTTTCAGTGAAGCCCCATGCCCCCACCTCTTGTTTTCCTTTACACTGGCTTCACGGAGGTGAAATCCTTGCCTGAAGGCAGGGATTTCACCTAAGCACTTGATGGGGTGGGAAGATGTGCACAGCAGGGGGAAAGGGATGGCCAGTGCAGGTGACGCTTTTCCTTTGTCAAGGAATTTCTGCTGGCGTCATAGCCCAGGGTGTGCTGTCTGTGCACTTGTATGGATGTATATTCCATACAAGTGCACAGACAGCAAGCCCTGGGCTATGACTCCAGCAGGAATTAATTTACAAAGGAAAAGCGTCACCTGCACTGCCATCCCTTTGGCCCTGCTGTCTGTGCACTTGTATGGAATTCACATCCACAGCGCTGCTCACCAGATAAATGGTGAACAGGGCCATGGATCTTTCTCTTTTTGCATCCAAGGGCACCAAGGAAGAAGCAAAGGAGGCCCAGGCAAGGAGAAACCAGGAGACATTTGACCCACGTTTACCTACACTGTAAGAGCTTCGGGAGGGGCTGGATGCCAGGGCACAGTGCTGCTGATCAGCCCGACTCCACAGAATAGCATCAGAAGAGCAGGCAGCAGTTTCTTATGTAAGTTCCGGTGACTTTAATGCATTTTTCAGCACAGCATTACGTACTGCCTGCATAAGTGAATGTTGTTCTTGACTTACATAAATGGAAACGTCAAAGAGGACAGTCCCCACCGTATATGCAAATGTAGTGTAAGTTTGTAGTGTTCATTTTTTGGAGTTCTAGTGGGTAACTTTAGGGTTCAGGGTGGGTGTGGGTTTTAGGGTGCCAGGGAGTAATTTTAGGGTTCAGGGTGGGTTACGGATTGGGGTGCCAGGGGGTAAATTTAGGGTTCTGAGTGGGTAAGGGTTTTGGGGTTCAAGGGGGGTAATTTTAGGGATCAGGGCGGGTATGGGTTTTGGCGTGCCAGGGGTCATTTTAGGGTTCAGGGTGGTAATTGGTTTTGGTGTGCCAGGGCGTCATTTTAGGATTCAGGACGGGTATGGGTTTTGGGAGGCCAGGGAGGTAATTTAGGGGTTCAGGGTGGGTGTGGGTTTTGGGGTACCAGGGGTAATTTTAGGGTTCAGGATGGGTATGGGTTTTGGGGTGCCAGGGGTAATATTAAGGTTCAGCGTGGGTATGGGTTTTGGGGTGCCAGGGGTAATTTTAGGGTTCAGGGTGGGTATGAGTTTTGGGGTGTCAGGGGGATAATTTTAGGGTTCAGGGCAGGTATAGGATTTATGGTGCAAGGGGGACATTTTTAGGGTTCTGGGTGGGTGTGGGTTTTGGGGTGTCATGGGGGCAATTTTAGGGTTCAGGGTGGGTAGGGGTTATGGGGTGCCAGGGGGGAATTTATGGTTCAGCGTGGGTATAGGGTTTGGGGTGGCAGGGGTAATTTTAAGGTTCAGGGTGGGTATGGGTTTTGGGGCATCAAATTAACAAAAATGCGTGCTCTAATTGTTGTCCAGTTTCAAATGCTGAATTCACCACATTTTTTTCTCAGCTTGACCTGAGCATTATCCGATCCTGATTATCTGCCATTTTAGCCCCGCCCCTATTGATTAACATTAGCCACGCCCCTTCATTTGCCATGTTAGCCCCCCCCGAAATTAAGACCTAGTTGCGCCCCTGACACTGACCTCTGTGCAGGTGACGCACAGCGTATCCAGCCATTGGGGATTTCAAGCTTGTGGGTATCACCAGCACTCCGCTGTGCAGGGAGGCCTCGTGTATATGGCGGTGCACCCCGGACCCTGCAAGCCTTGAATATCATTTAGTATTGCGCTGCAGGGGGTGCAAGTGCACAGACCACCCACAGACAGCCCAGCTTTAAGCTCAGCATTTTAAAGCTGTGGGTAAATCAGTTTACTCTGCCAATAGAATCCAATAACACAATAGCATATTACACTATTAGAGCAAGTTTGCACTTGAACTCTCGACGTCTAGTAAGACCTACGTGCACCTTTTGCATTTCGAAATGTGATGACTGCTGTTAACCTTCCCCAGTTTCCGGCCATGACCCTGGCCCCAGCTCAGAGCTGCGTCCATGCGTAAGTGCACGCATGCGTAAGTGTACGTGCGTCAGACAGACTCGAAAGGAGTTTCACTGCTGCAATATCTCATTTTCAATCCCTCTCCAAACAAGCTCCGGCTTTTCATCTCTGGGTCTCCCGAGGACACACGGAAGCCCTGTGATTGCCTGTGGATATGTGTGTTGTTTCACCAAGAGACTGCTTGTCCACAGAGATAACCTGCTTTGTTTACTTAACAGCGCAACGGGGTGAATTGCAAACCAAATAGAGCTGCCAACAAAAGACGGCGCATTCCGAGAAAACACACATAACAAAGTATGTGAATATAGCCTGAGCTGGCTCATAATACGATGCAAGCTGCGTAGTACTGAACACAATGTTCTAAAGCAGCAATGGACAGAGAACCTCAGCTCACCCTGACTCCAGAGCCAAGAAGTAGAGCTATCACATTTACCAAGTTCATGAGTAGCTCATCCAGTCCGTTTACATTTGCCTTCTGAGACTTGTGGCCCTGTCTATGCCATTAAACAATTATGAATACATTCCCCAAATGCAAAGCAAAAGCCTGGACTGGATGAGCTACACGTGCATGGATCTGGAACACATGAAAGCTCTGCAGATGCCAAAGTTGTTGTTTAGGAAGCATAATGATCCAGTACCCCAGGAGTGCAAGTCTGAAACCAGCGTTGAATGACTGAATTCACAAAATACAGAGGGGCTTATTTACAAGCCGCTTGCGTCGTCGCTGCGTCACATTGTCCCATATTAAATGTGACACACTCAGGGGGCTTGTAAATAAGCACCATAGTACCTAATTCACTAAGATTTAAGAGTAGTTGTCTTTCTTCTTTCTTAGATCTTGATTACTCCTGAATATTCAGGCCTGAATGACAAAGAATTTTCTAATACTAGGTTTGTCTTACTACAATTTTAGATGTGAATTATCTTGTGAATTTCAAAGAGTAAGAAATGCTTACTCATGACAAATATTTTCTTTCTGTAAACAAATATCTGGAAATCTGGGAGTGTGTCATACATGGGTGTGGAGTAAGACTCACACAAAATTCTTTGAATTCTGGAAACACAGACATTAACTAGGCAATGTCGGATGTTCTGTTTGAATTCCCACCCTGACAAATGCTCCTAGTTTTTGGGGAGTAGAAATTCATGCTTTTTAGGTCTGGCTTCACAGCACAGTGACAGCGTAGCTGTTTCCAGAACTTTTGTGATTCACCTAAAAAAGAGCTTTCAGGATTATTACAGAAGGGGTCTTGGTTCTGCTCAAATGTTGGACAGGAGTACATGTATTGGTTGGGCAAAGGTTGTTTGTTTCCACAGAAAAGGTGATTTCACACCACACTGCTGTCATCATTTTTGTCAGTGGCAACTGGTAGGGATCGGGGGTGGTGGGGTGCAGGGGACAGGGGGTGTTGAAAAACATATTTTAAAAAACACGCTTACCTGCCTGTGCATATTCCCTACCAGGCTGTGCATTACAGCCTGGTGGGGAATATGCAAATTATGCATGACCGTTTGGCCGGGCCAAGACGGCGATCAAGCAGTCCAGCACATTTAGGGGCTCATCCCGGGAAATGGGACCGCCCGCTATGCATGCGGCGGTCCCGCATTGGGTATTAGGATGCCCCCGCCATACTGGCGGGCGCATCCCGCATTCCTGACATTGCAGCGGATGGTGCTTTCAGCAGTACCTTCCGCAATGTCAGGAATGCATGTTAAGCATGTGCATGCACAACATGGCAGGCACCGTGCGGTGCCTGCCATGTTTTGCATGTACATGCAGTGGAGTACCATAGGTACCCCCCAAGTGTCCCCCAGCCCCCCAACATACTGGGGGCCCGCAACAGGCCCCCAACTTCAAACTCTGCACGTTGCCACCATGGAAAGGCTGCCCCCCACCTGCATCCTGATATGGATGGCGGTGTCTAGTAGACACCGCCACCATATTGAACTCTTTTCCGCCTGGTCGACTCGTCGACCGGGCGGAAAAGCGGCAGACGGTCTTCCCTTCCTCCGCGGTCCCCCCCCGCCATACTAATGTGGCGGGGGGAAATGGGTGGCGGGCGGGGAAGGATGTAGGGCGGATCGCCACCGATCCGCCCTACATCCTAATGGGATGTAGGGTGCACAGCCCACTCTTCCCTGAGCCACCAGCCCCACCCTAATCCAGCCCCACAGCAATGAAAAATAAAATGATAATAACCTTGTTATTATCATTTTCTTTTTCCCTTTGTCACTGCTCTAAGAGCAATGGGGAGACGCTCCTCCACCTTAGTAGAGGAGCCGCTACTGCCAACTGCATAAGCCAGCAGCAATATGGATTCTGATAGAAGGTTCAAAAACACACACAAAGGCTTCAACTTTCTAGGGCACACACATGGCACTGTAAAAGTGTCTTAGATATAAGCAGATAATTTACGGTGTTTGTTTTCTTCTGACAGGAGCACAGATCAATTTCTCATTCCATCATTAACTTTAGACTTCATAGCACAGTTGTGTGTTTTAGATCAGTGTGGGATGCCCAGGGCCACAGTAATCCACATTTTTTTAGGTCTACCTTTACCAGGTAGCTCTTGTTGGACCTTATGTGCTCAACAAAGAGCTTTTCAAGTACTACTGAGAGAGGGGCTTTGGCTTCCCCGTATGTTGGTTTCTGTATGTACAGGACTGGATTGGAACAAAGTTGTGTATTTCCCCTAAAAGAAGAACTTGTATTGCACTTTTTTGCTTGTGGCAAAGTTATTCTCAAACTAGCACGGCTTAGTTAGTTACGGTGGCAATCCAATGATCATGGCTGTAGACCTGATTTTTTTAATTAAGAAATATAATGAAAATGACAATAGGCCTGATATATTTATTGTGAAAAGCATATTGTTGGAAAGTGGGTTATTGGTAGGGGCAAATGTAGGTCTGCCACTGACAATATTGACACTAACACATGATAGGACTCAGCATAGGTCTTAGAATATTATTCCTATACTCAACCCTTGGTAACGTGGCTGAGGGCAGACAGGCTTAACTTCAAAGACAGGTATGTAAAGCATTTAAAAACACCATTTCAGTAAATAATTAAGACACAACACATAATAAAAATCCAACACTACTTTATGAAAATAGGAAATATTTGTATCTGTAAAATGACACCAAAACGACAAAAATCCAATGTAGGAAACCGTAGATATGAATTTTCAAAGATTTAATAAAATATAGCACAGAAAATTATAGCACCATATTGTGCACCTGCTCGCGATAGACCAGACCAAAGTCAAAGTTTCAGGCCGGGCGCGATGGAGCCCGGAGAGGCTACAGCTCCCGTCAGGTCCCGGTCTCAGTTTCTACCTTCACACTTAGAAACTTTTCTGAAGCTTTTCTTCCCGAGGGTCCTCAAAGCTCCCAGCCAGTCCGGATCCGGTGAGGGTTCGCTGGCTTGACTTGTGACGAGGTCCCGGTCAACTTCCCTGGAGCGGACTTAGAAAATATTTCAAGATTGCTTCAGCGGGACAACCCAGGAATCCAGGCCGACATGCGATGGAAGGCAGGCGGCTTGGCTCTCACGGTTTCTCCCGGTCACCTTTTGTACGAGCGGACTTAGAAACTTTTCTGGAGCTTTTTCTTGCGGGGTCTCTCGATGTTCCTCATGTAGCCGGATCTGGTGAGGGTTCACCGGCTTCAGTTTTCTTCTAGTCCCGGTCAATCTCTGGAAGTTGGACCCATGGAGCTTTTAGTGGGACGAACCTGGATGGTTTGGCTGGCTCGCAGTTGAAGGCAGGCGGACTGGCTGGTCAGGTTGAGTCGGTCCCTCTATGGAGCTTTTTTTCAAAGTTACTCCAAAGTTCTCCAAACTTCTTGAACTTCTTCCTGAAGTTCCTCAAGGGGTCCCAAAGTGTCTGAAACTTACTCCAAGGGTCTGGAAGCACCAAGATGGTCCTTGAAAGTTGAGGACATCAGTTCCCACAATCCACTGATACAAAACCCATACAAATCCACTGATGGTTCTCCAAGTTGTAGATTTAGTTGGTGATGTTCCAGCTGAGGTCTTTTAACCTGTAGCTTTCAGGGAGTCCACTCTTTAGTTCTTTTTCACCAAAATAATCCACAGGGCTGTAGTTTCAGATGGTGCAGTTTTCAGAGGTCAGGCCTTAGAAATCTTAGTAAGTTTCAAGAAGCAGATCTGGAGGGCTCTGCCCCTCTTAGATACTTATTCCAAGTTCTCAAGGTCATGCAGGAGGTCACTTCTGACCAATGGGAGCAGGGTAACTCCTCAATGATATGACCACATCCTGTAGAGTGTGGCATTATTTTGTCCCGGAGTGCATCAAATCTTCCAAGTCCATAATGGCTGATTTTCCAGCAAGGAGGTAAGAGCTGGCTAAACACACCCTTAGGATGGCTCATTACTTAGACTCTCCCTCCTACATCTGCTCATACCTTCCTTAATCCTACCATCTTCCTGAGGTGGTAAGTTCAGAGCTGTAAATTACACTGGCCTCTGCTCTCCTCTTTGAAGACCATGGTTTACGACTCCTCCCCCGGGCCTGGCATTCCTATGGAACAGCACAATGCCCTCCCAGCAGAGCCGGTCAACCCCAGGGGCTCTTTATCACCTCTACAAGGCAGCCTGGCTAATCCACTTAACTCTGACGAATCAGGGCAGACCACTGGAAGGCTGAATTTGGACATACAAGCAAGAAAGTCTTATAACTTCTTGTATGTACACTTTAGGAGAAATTCAACAATCTGATATTTTTGGATTTAATAATACCCTTCTTGGAAGTCTTTGAATGGCATTTCTATCCCTCTCCTATCCATGGGAAATGAGCCTTTTTAGGGGCTCACCGGTGCAGGGGTTTACCCTTATCTGTCCACTGGTTCTTTCAACCAACAAAGAAGAGATTGGCACGGAAGCTGGAATATCACATAACAAGTTTATTAATCTCTCATGAGTGGGACTACATCAATACAGCAACCTCAGGCACTATAAGAGGTAGTCCAAGGAATACAGAAACCAAGGGTTGTATATACCCAGTTTACAGCTGAGTAAGCATGGAGACTCAAATGGGAGGTACAGGCATACCCAGGAATAGCTATTGACTAACACGGACAAAACTGCTTACATCAGTTGGAACATCCTGACAGTTACATTAAAAAACAGGTGCATTCTAGCAGCTACAGGCCTCTCTGAGCTTATACATAGCTCTGGCTCAGTACTGAAGGAGTTAACTACAGTTGATGACTCAAGCAGAATAGAAAGGCAAGCAACAGCGAAGGCGGGAGAAGCACATGGCTAACAAAAATGGATGCCACAAATAAAATGGCTTCAGCTCATGCTAACAGATTATCTGCGATTTCCACAGACGGCATTAGCTGAAGACATCGCTATGCAATAGAAGAAACATGAAAGTGATCACGGATGTCGATTGAGATTTGTTCTCTTATTTCTTGGTAAGTTACTAGCCGGGCATTTACATTCTTAGTATTTTGTTTAGCTGGTATACATGAAGTACAGGTAGAAGCACAAATGGAACAGAGGACCGGGCCACATTGTCTACAAAGGCAGCAGGAAAAAGGGATCGCAACAATTATACATACGGTTGATAAGAACTTCCAGCCCCAGATGGTAAACAGTGTCCAAAGCCATCCAGTCCAAGTCCATGTCCCTGAATTCTGGTGGAATTCAGTGGCTATTTTATTCCGTTTTGGAAATAGCCAACAGCACATGTCTGATGCAATGGCTAAATAAAAACATTCTTGATAAACCTTCCGGTGTTCTTCTTTATGAGGGGTAGAGTACCAATGATATGTTCAGGGGGAGGGCGGAGTAGTACTTATCAAAAGTGTACAAAATATTTTTCTTGAGGGTCCAAACGGGGCCATGGGAATTAGGACGAGGAGCCGCAAAGGGCTGCTCCTCCTCAAAAATGGGACGACGAAAGTGGTACATTGCTAACAAAAGAGTGCTTGAGGAATTGCAGCCACTGTACAACCAGCCAGAGGGGAGTCTTCTCCCTGTGTCCATCTGAGCCTCACAGACAGGCTCTTATCGCTCATCAAGTGTTCACTTCTCCCATGGTGGAGCTGCACAACTTGCAACCCAGAAAAACAATCACAGCCCAGGCTAAGGAAAAAGTCTTTCTTTCAGGATAGGGCAATCACCTTCCAGGGCAAATACCGTCAACGATCCTGTCCAGTGTCTCAGGCAGTGCACCAGTATTCTTCACTCTAATCTAACAGGCACCAGAGGCACAGCACTTGTACCCTGAACTCAAGTCCTTCCCTAACTCCTGTATTGCTCTGCTGGCGCACTGCTCTTTCATCGGGGCTGCAGATTGTACCTAGTGTATCCAGGCACCTCCTTATCAACAAACAAAGGTGCAGACTTGCATTCACTTGGGGCCCAGGACTCAGAAGCCTGATGCTGAAGTATCTGAAGCAACCCTTATTTCAGAGGGGGTCACCTCAAGCAAAGCCTCCTTGCCGTCCTTGTCGGTCTGTGCCTCTCTCAGCTGGGCATCAGGAAAAAAGGAATAAAGCAAGGAATCAGCTCTCCATCCTGATTTGTGACCCCATCTTTCGCTCAAGACAGTGGTAGGGGTACACGTTTCATGTCACTTTTATGGACCCAGTGCTTCCGGCCTTCTACCTTCACTGCGGTCCTAGTTGCCAGCACCACCTGTGCTGGTTTCCTTCACCTCAGCTCCAAACTGGACTTGCGCTGAATCCCCAGACTGGATCTGATGTCCGGGCCCCTCTGGCAATGGTTGTAAGAAACAGATATTTGTTAGTGAACAGAACAGAAATCTTTAGACACAACATACAAATAATCAATCAAAAGAGGATATTCAATTTCAGAAACGCCCCTATATTATTCTTCTGAAGAACCTCAAAGAAAAAGGAATTTCAAAACAACTATTCTTTTAACAAACTTGGACTTATAAGTCATCACGATACAGTTCCTACTTAGTGAACCTTCACTATTGTGCAAAACTGCAGACTCCTCTAACATTATTTTCCTTGCATAAGAACAACCATGCTTTGCTCTTATGACAATGCTCTCATGTTATAGGTGTAGAAGAAAACTCTAAAAATGTAAATGTAACAGAGATCCATATTACATGAGGAAACATAACCTAGTAGGTACATGAATTTTCCAGCAGAACTTGTTTGTGGCAGACAAGAAAACAAGCAAAGAACATTTTGTTCGTAAAAAATGTGTGCTAATGGCATATGGGCATCTTTCCTAGCATTGTGAACCATATGCATCACACTTTTCACGATCTGGGCCATGTATTATCATATTCAGGGAAGAAAAGTATTCATCAGCTCTAGCAAGGCTGCCAGCTTGATTACATAGACTAACTAATAGGGAACTTGTGATACTTCTGCGACTCCTGTAGTGCTGTAATAACATCAACAATAATGGTGTTGCCACCTGGGAATTTGGAACAAAAACCACCAACACATAGTTCCCCTTAAAGGTCAAATAAGGGAACATCAGTCTATTCTACCCATCCTTTCATCCTTATCCAATTTCATTAGTTTAGAGATAGGAGGGGCAGTAACATGGCATATTTATTTATTCATTTTGTTGATTCTAACAATTTGTTCAAACAGTATTATTTAATAGCCAATTAGACTTGCACTGGTGAGGTGCTTTGTCTCTATTTCTTCACGAGCATATTCACAGCATCCTGTGAAATGAATGACTAAAGCGAGTCCAACCGATTGTCTCATGGCCGTTCCTAGACAGCTTAGACAGGCTCGAAAGGGAGAGAGGGAGAACAAAAAAGCACAAAAAAACACAGTGTGTTACTTAATTTTGCTTACCCTTAATTTGCCCAGGAGCTAGTCTCCTACCCCCCCTTCGACAGTAGGTAACCTAAGCAGGTAACCTCCTGTTGACAATACTTTCCTCTTTTGGCAGCTGGGCATGGACAAACTTGTAGGGGGTAAATAACTAGGGGAAACCACACCAAGGAGGCCATGTCCAATACTATTGGACTTTACCACCTTGTAAATTTTGGTGTACAAGCACATTGAGCTAACTAGGAAACATTAATCCAATGACCAACAACCAATTCCTTTAGCTATTGTGCTGTTTATCATGATGGCGCATTAATGCAAACTTTATTTCACTGCCCCTCTCCGTGTCAGGAGCTACACATGGCCCACAGATGCTGCTGCCCCTCCTTCTCTCTCTACGCTCTGGCCCCCTCCCTCGGAATGTCTACTAAGGTCGAAGTGCCAGAGCCAGTCTGCCAGAAATAAACCCTCCTGTGTGGGCATTTTGCTTTCAACCATGCTAGTTTGCTAAATACAAAACTCGACCTCTGACCCTTAAACCTGTTGTCCCTTGTCTAAGCAAAGTTATCCCCATGTGGCCATCACAATTTAAAGTAACTCTTCGAGAAGCATGACTGAGGGGCATCCCTGCTCCGTGCCTGTATGCTGATATTCCAAAGGTAGGATGTAAAGTTTGCTCTTTATTTTTTTTATTCTTGGGCACTGTGCTTTCTAGCACCTAAAGAACTGGCTCAAAATGTTAGTTTTCAGAATGCCATAATGCGCCCAGAGCTATTGTGCATTAAGGCGCGCAATGTAATTCACATGTCTTTAGTGCTACTCTTTTTGTATAACTTTTAATTGTATTTGAGACTGCAGCCATTAGGCCATAATAGAAATCATATTTTAAGTTTATCACTAAGATACAGTAATATTGTCATTGTTAGAGAAACGAATATTCACCTTTTTAATTTTGATGCACAATATATTTAACCATTTATTTAGACATTTAAATCTTAATGCACACTTTGCACAGGGTAATTTTCTACATTGCAAACTATTATTGAATTCTCACAATAGTGTTATTAGACATTATAAAGATCATAATAATGCAAAAACGATTTTAGTAATATTTTTCATGTAGTCATTTTTTAATAATGATCACTAACCCTTTTGGTTGTTTCTACATATGAAAAGCAAGCCTCATTCATTTCCTTTTGTCTTTAAATGCATGTATTTATAACACTTTCAAAACTTCTTTTGAAACTAAGCACAGAAGCTTTATTGAGACATAGAACGTTTGTTTCACCTTCAGAAAGTAGTAATTATTTACCATCAGATCCACAGATGTTCTTCTTAGGAAGGCAACAGGAAAGAAACTCCTTACTTCTATCCTTTCTCTTTTATCCAAAATAATGAAGCTGTATTTCTAACTTTCAAAATTAGTAGTCTTTAATGCATGTGCTTTTATGCCATTCTGTACTAACTTAAAACCTAGTTGCCATAGTGTTTATTTGTAGCTTATGCCTGTGTAAGGCCTGTCTTATTTATTTAGCTGTGTTTTATGACCGGCAGGTGTTAGGTTCTACACTTTTCAGGAGAGAAGGCAGCAGCTGGTGCTGGAAATGAGGCTCAGTTCATTCTAAAAACCAGGCATTCCAAGCCAGTCAAAATCTATTGTTTGCAGTGTTGTAAAAGGAGGACACTTTTATTTTAGCAGCAACCAATTACTCATATAATGTGAATGTCTTTTAATATTTAATATGATGTATCTAAGGATAGTGCTGTAACATTTTGCACAGCTGATAGGCAGTACTAACAAAATGTTGGGCACCTATTTTTAATTTTGTTAAGTTCTAGTTGTGTAAAACACACTAATTTGTTTTTCTCTGTGAGACCTGCTTTTTCCTATTGAGTTTTAATCCTAATTTTTTACCACTGTGGCAATATATTAATTGAATGTTCACACATCTATACTTTGTTACTGCTTTACTTTCCATAGTAGCGTGCAGCTACTTAACATATTTTATATAGTTCATTCTTTGAAATTTAAAGTGTAATTCTTCCAATGGCATCTGCAGAACACAATGACGACAACAAACCAAATTGAGCTAATTCCAGACATTTTCAAGAAGGGGCCACATACTCATAACACACAACACAGCTTGCTGAGGCAAGCCATCCTTACACAGTGAGCACAGTCGCTACTCACTCAAACAAGTATTTCACAAGCATTACCACCGGTGTCAGTCCACAAACCCCATGGACTCTCAAACACACAATCAACCCACAAATCAACACCAGGACAAAAACAAGAGGCAGCCCACAGACTGTACTCAAACCAAACCAATTGTAAATCATATTTACAAACAAAAAGAGCTCTCAAAAAGCAGTCTAGAGACTGCAACAAGATAAGTAAACAGCCCAAAGACTGTTCTATATTCAAGAAGACAGGCTCTAGCCCCAGACCTTTTCCAAAATAAGCCAAATTACCAGTTGGTCTGGCAGAGTGTTCCCAAACACTCTGTATCTTTACCAAATCATGCTTATTCCAGAAGGCATGCCTAATACAGTAGATCAGGATCCTTTTTCGTATATTTGTTCCATAGTGTACTGTACATTATGGAAGAAATACCATATTTAATGTACATAAACCTATTAGGTGTCCCCTCTAGGTGAGCCGGCTGACTACTTTCTAAATCCATATTGGTACCTCCAAGACAGCAACACATTCTACGAAGTGTGCTAGGAGCAGGCATGCCAAAAATATTATAGTAAATATACTATTATAGTCAAATAGTATTTATCTCAAGTATATAAAAAATGGAGACAAAGGGCCATATGTAGGTAGCTAAATACCGGTCGGTAACGGCCGAAATTCGGTAAATTTCCCGTTACTGACCGGTATTTAGGCAATTGAGATGTAGGAGTCCAAAAAGATGGATTCTGTAAATATGAATCGGTAAATACCGATTCATCTTTACCGAATCCAAAAATACCGATTCATAAATACCGAATTCATATTTACCGAATCGGTAAATATGAAATGGTAAAACGACACAAGAGATGTAGGTAAATTCGGTATTTACGAATTCCATGAAATTCGGTATTTAAGAGTCGGTAATTAACACAGAGTGAAATCAGGTGGTAAACAGCCACAGTGCATATAAGCAATCCCAAAATGCACCAGCGTGGACACCATGGCCGCTCTGTATGTGATTGTAAGGCGCCTACGTCTACAGGCAGCAGGTCTGAGGATTTGGAGACGGGAGGAACGCATTTACAGACAGCGCATCACACTCTTCCAACAGACTGAGGCTGAGATACATGAAAGGTACAGGCTACACCCCCAAACCATCATGGACCTGATAAGGGACTTGCACCCACTCCTGGACCAGCCAACAACAAGGGCGCATGCCATACCACCACATGTGCAGGTGCTCTGTAGCCTACATCTACTCGCATCTGGCAGTTTCCAGGGGGTGATAGCTGCGGTAGGCGGGGTATGCCAGAGTTGCCTGTCCCGTTTCTTCAGGAAGTTCCTGGATGCCATGATGCAGAGAATGCAACACTACATTAGCTTTCCAAACACACAGGCTGAACTGCAGAAAACAAAGACAGACTTCTACCAGATGGCACACTTCCCGCATGTCATAGGCTGTATTGATGGCACACACATTCCAATCTGCCCACCAGCAGCCACTGAGCACATCTACAGGAACAGAAAGTCCACCCACTCCATTAATGTGCAGGTAATCTGCGATGCAGGCAACATAATCACTGATATCGTAGCTAAGTTCCCTGAGAGCACCCACGACTCCTTAATCTTCCAGAACAGTGGGATCTACACACGACTGGTTGCCGGAGAATTTGGAGAAGGATACCTGCTAGGTAAATCACTGTGACACTCCCTAATACTTATCGCAAATGAATGTGTATTGAGGCATGTGACTAATGCTACTCTCTTACTCACTTAGGCGATAGTGCATATGCCGTGCGGTCATTCATCCTCACTCCCTACCTACACCCATCAACCCTGAGTGAAAGACGATACAATGTGGCACACAAATCAACACGCAACGTGGTGGAGCGCACGTTTGGACTATTGAAAAGCAGGTTCCGCTGCCTCCACAAAAGCGGAGGCGCATGCCAGTACACACCCATCCTCTGTTGCAAGATCATTGCCATTTGTGCAATGCTGCACAACCTTGCCACGAAGACAGGTACAGAGGTGGAAATAACAGATTTTGAGGACAAAGACGATGAGTCTGCACAGCCAGAGTCCAACGCAGCAAGAGTGGCAACAGCAACAGATGGGAGAGAGGGACGGGCAGAGATCACATGCAACTATTTCTAAGTAAGTAAGGGGACACAGCTAGTAGTTGTATGCCATGACGTAGTTTTAATCATGCGGCACTACGCCACAACACAACGCCATAATTGGCCCTATCAATCATGTGAAAACAAGAGTTTGAAGTCAAGGGTTACTTCACCCAACTGTGTCCTTCAATTGTGTGCAGCATCAGTGTCTGCGCCCACGCACTACAGTGCTGGATGCCAGGGATTGAGTCTCCTCACTGGCTCCGGGACCAGTGGCGGCCTCATGCCATCTGTTGCTCCTCCGTGTGTATGTGACAGATGGGGTAATGCTGCTCCTACTGGTGGTGTCTTCGCTGTCCCCAGCATCAACAGCACCAGTTGTGGCCGACTGGCTGGTTAGCAGCACCTCAAGTGCACTGGTCACCCTCACCATCCCCCTTGACACGTCATTGCTGCAGTGCGCAAGCCCCTCCTGCATTGCCACGGAGCGCCTGCAGAGCAGCGAAGTGGCAGTTGCCAGGCGGTTCACTGCCCTTGTGTGGTGATCTTTCCTTTGCCTCTCCCTGTGCCGTGCAGCCCTGTCCTCATCCATCTTCGTGCACAGCAGCATGACGGACTGGGACATGTCCCGGATGCCCACAGCCATCTCCCTCATGCCCTCAGCCATTACGTTTATGCCCCTGTCAATATTGCCCATTGTTGCATTGAGGCCCTTCATTTGGCGCTGGACTGACAATATTGCCTTTCCTTGTAGGCGCTGGACCTTGACCATGGTGGCCTCCAGCCCTAAGAACACCCCCTGGCTCTCACCCTGTGGAGGTAGACTTTGCACCCGAGCCCTGCGGCGACGTCTGGCACCTGTGTGTGCTCCCTCCGAGGCGGAGTGCACACCGGCATGGCAACCATCCAGTGGCACAGTGGATGTTTCCGCAGCACCCCTCGATTCGTCTGAAGAGGACTCAGAGACATGAATTCTGGCAACAGCACGCCTCCTAGACCTGAACAATGCAGGTGAAGTAGATGCGGGTGATGCCAGCTGGAGTGGCGATGCTGGCTGTGGTGGCGAGGCTGGCTGTGGTGGCGTGGCTGGCTGTGGTGCTGTTGTCTGGCCAGAACTCCTGGTGGTCTTCTCAGAGCTGTCCTTCCGGGGTGCCCTCTCTCCCTTCTCCTGTGCAGTCCTGCGCGAAGTATCGCCTGTGGACAGAAATTCAACATCAGCTCAGTGTACCTGCAGCCCTGCATTGCTATCATCATAATAAATCTCTGTAACACTCTCTCATTGTCCTATGCCTGCTTATCGCTAATGTGTGTCACATGTCTAGTTGTTCTGCGCAATTTATGTCATGTTTGGGGTTTCAGAAACTACATCTCCCATAATGCATTGCTTGTTTGCACTAACACCTGTACTGGAGTGGTATTCTCAATGCCCAATTGGGGATTTGGGATAGGGGTAGGGGGGGCACAATGCTGTGCATGCGTCTTACCTTGTTTTGTGGCGGCTCTGGCAGAGCTGTCTGCATCCCCAATCCCCACGACACTTTCAGGCTCAATTGTAGTCTCCACGAGCTCCTCAAGGTCTGTCAGGGCAGGTGCCCTGTTCCTTCCTCCTCCTGTCCGGCTAGCCTCTTTCTTCAGTTCCGCCATCTTCCTCTTGGTGATGATACGGAGGTCGTACCATCGCTTCTTGAGGACATCAATGTCCCGGGGGGTCACTCCAATGGAATTCACCTGCGCCTGGATTCCCAGCCAGATCTTCCTTTTCTCTGATTCAGCCACTTGCAGTGACTGTTTACCAAACAGCTTATGGTGCTGCTTTACCACCTCCTCCACAAGTACCTGCAGTTCCTTTTGGCTGAATTTCAGTTTTCTCTTCCTTTCCCCTCCATCTGTGTCCTGGCTGGCCATTGTGTCAGTTTCCTGTGCTGAATCAGGCACTGGCTCTGTTCCTCTCCTCTGCACTCCCAGCCTCTCCGGAGTCTGCTGATTGTGTGCACCTGCCTGGGTGTGGCCACTTCCTGGTTGGGTGGGGTTGGGTTTACACAGGATTCGCTGATTCATCAAATGATGTGTATTTGAATTTCCGAATCGGTAAATACCGATTCGGTATTTCCCGATTCGGTAAATACCAATTCGGTATTTACCGATTCGGTAATTACCGATTCAAAACTCCGGTCGGTATTGTGGATTCGGTATTCATTTACCGAATTTTACCGAATCGGTAATTTTTACCGAACGATTTGGTACATAGCAAATACCGATTTCTAAATACCGATTCGGTAAAATTCGGTAATTAGGAATCGGTATTTCTGGCCTACCTAAATATGGCCCAAAACATCTTCTCATTACCTGCCTTTGTTTATTGCAATAATCAAATCAAACAAAACCAGAATCTTGGCCAAGCAAATCCAAAACAAGAGTGTCGCTCTAGCGACCTTACCAAACCAAAGTCTCCAACCTCCACCTGCCAAGCTCTGGGTCGACCTAATGGTCACTTACGCCAAAGGAGATCTCAGTCGGGACCGGCCAACACCTGAAGGTTAGATCGGGTAAACCGGAAAAACACATCGATCTGCAAAGACAAAGGGTCTACTCGTGCAGGGTACCTCCTCAATAGATTCCTGACCTCCGTCAAGACCACTCCTTTGGATGGCCGTGTCTCCGATGAGCCCCACGAGTTGGGCGCCAATTTCTGGCAATTAGCCATTTTAGGGGCTCACCGGTGCAGGGGTTCACCCTTATCTGTCCACTGGTTCTTTAAACCAACAAAGAAGAGATTGGCACGGAAGCTGGAATATCAAATAATAAGTTTATTAATCTCTCATGAGTGGGACTACATGAATACAGCACCCTCAGGCACTGTATGAAGTAGTCCAAGGAGTACAGAAACCAAGGGTGTTATATACCCTCGTTTACAGCTGAGTAAGCATGGAGACTCAAATGGGAGGTACAGGCATACACAGGAATAGCTATTGACTAACATGGACAGATATAAATCACTTGGTCAGCAGAGTGGGAGGGGAGACAGAACTGCTTACATCAGTTGGAACATCCTGACAGTTACATTCTAAAACAGGTGCATTCTAGCAGCTACAGTACTTTCTGAGCTTATACATAGCTCTGGCTCAGTACTAAAGTAGTTAACTACAGTTGATGACTCAAGCAGAATAGAAAGGCAAGCAACAGTGAAGGCGGGAGAAGCACATGGCTAGCACATGGCTAACAAAAATGGATGCCATAACCAAAATGGCTTCAGCTCATGCTAACAGATTATCTGCGATTTCCACACTACCAAGTAACAGGGGATTTGCAATGGGGTAAAATGACTTGGGCCATTTTCTCAGCACCAGGACTTACAAAAACATATTTTATAAGTACTTGTCTTATATCTATAGGAACCCCACCCCATGTGCAACTCGGAGAGACTTTAGGGGTTCTGAATCTGTAGAAATATTGCAGATACTCCCTCTACAGTATTCCTAGCATCAAAGTCGAATTTGAGTAGCACTGTACCACAATGTGGGGAGTGAAATGTGAAATTTCACTTTACCGAGGCAGATAAAAACTCATTTTATAAGGGCATACCTTATAAATACCTGACCCCTCACCCCTGGGATACCAACGGGAGACCCTGGGGGTCCCTAATATGCCAAAGCATTGTAGATTATCCATTTTTAAGTGCCCCAAACACCAAAGTCGAGTTTGGGCACAATTTACTTTTTAAAAACAGTCCTGGCTCCCAGTGCAGCTTTTAAACTGACCTCAGGCTTCAGCAGTGCACACATACAAGTGCAAAAAGAGCTGCTGGCCTTTAAACTGCCATGCCCCAGGGTACTAGGGACTTTTAGTGAGTTTCAATCCCCCTGCCCTATTATATACTAGGGGCTTATAGGGTTGGTCATGCCAATCACAGGGGTACCCCACCATTCCATTGTGTACCCTAGTGTATGTAGGTGTTTTAACTGTATTCTAATGTGTTTCTTTCAGCGTAGCACTGGCCCTGGGCCTGGTTAGGCAAAGCCCAGAGTCAGTCAGAGTCAGTTACCACCAGCATCAGTCAGCAAAATGTTGGGGGGTGCCCAGGGCACAGGATGACTTTGCAACATAACCCCTCCCAAACAAAAGGTGATGGGTTACTAACCTACACCCTGGTAGTCCTCATCAGCTAAGTGGAAAAACCTGGAAAGTCCATCTGCATTTGCATGGGCAACCCCAGGTCTGTGTTCCACTGTAAAGTCCATTCCCTGTAGGGAAATAGACCACCTTAACAGCTTGGGATTTTCCTCTCTTATCTGCATGAGCCATCTGAGACGTCTGTGGTCAGTTTGAACACGAAAGTGAGTCCCAAACAAATAGGGTCTCAACTTTTCCAGGGACCACACCACAGCAAAAGCCTCTCTCTCAATGGCACTCCACCTCTGCTCTCTGGGAATAAGCCTCCTGCTAATAAAGGCAACTGGCTGATCAAGGCCCCCTTCATTTAGCTATGGCAATACTGCCCCAATCCCTTGCTCTGAAGCATCTGTCTGAACCACAAATTATTTCGTGTAGTCAGGGGTCAGTAGCACTGGTGCTGAACACATGACAGCTTTCAGAGTGTCAAAAGCCTTCTGACATTCTGGGGTCTTTTTAGAAATGAGTTCTCTTAGGGGCCCATAATTTTGCACAAACCTTCTATAATACCCTGTCAGTCCAAGGAATGCCTTGACCTGATCCTGGGTAACAGGAGCTGTTGAATCCAAAATAGTTTGGATTTTAGCTTGGAGAGGCTGTACATGGCCCCCACCTACCCGGTGGCCCAGGTACACCACTGAACTCTGCCCTATTTGGCACTTGCTTGCCTTAATAGACAGGCCCGCCTGCTGCACTTCCCTTAGGTGGCTTAAGTGATCCCCCAGGTAGAACTGTATACAGCTATATCATCCAGGTAAGCTGCACTGAACTGTTCCAACCCAGACAAGACCCTGTTCACCAACCTTTGGAAGGTGGCAGGTGCATTCCTTAAGCCAAACTGATAATGTCCCTCTGGTGTGGCGAATGCTGACCTCTCCTTTGCTCCATCAGTGAGGGCAATCTGCCAGTAACCTGAAGTCAAATCAAAAGTACTCAGGTACTTAGCAGCCCCTAACCTATCAATGAGCTCATCAGCTCTAGGTATAGGGTGAGCGTCAGTCTTTGTGACTGCATTCAAACCTCTGTAGTCCACACAGAACCTTAACCCCTTCCCTGCTCATGACGGAACCACTCCGTCATGAGCCACGGTCGCGCTGTGCTCATGACGGAGTGTCTCCGTCATGCTGCGGTCGTTGGCGGCCGCTCCGCCCACGCGGCGCCTTTTCCCCGCCTGTGCGGGCGTGTAGCGTAAGTGGGCGGCGCCGTGACGGAACCACTCCGTCATGAGCACAGCTCGCCCGTGACTCATGACGGCGTGGTTCCATCATGAGCACAGCGGCGCCGCGCTCACCGAAAACCCCCCCAGCGCCGCGACGGAATTCGCGCCGCGGCGAAGGGGTTAACTCCTTTGGTCCCCCCTGAGGATTAGGTCTGAGTACCTGCACCACTGGACTGGCCCATGGACTCTCAGAAGGTTCAATTACCCCCATTCCAGCATCTTAGCAACCTCAGCTTTAATGCTGACATGGTCAGACAACCAGTACAGTTTATTTTTGACAGGTAGGCTGTCACCAGTGTCAATGTGGTGCACACACCACTCAGTGATGCCTGGGGTCAAAGAGAACAGGCCAGCAAACCGCTCCAGCACTTGCTTACAGTCACTGTGCTGCTGGTCTGTCAATTTGAGAGAGAGTACAACTCCCTCCACTGACCCATCTTGCACATTAGTGGAGAGGAGGTCGGGCACAGGCTCAGTTTCCGCCTCCACACCATCATCAGTGACCAGTAACATGGTCATGTCTGCTCTGTCATGGTGGGGTTCCAATCTATTCACATGCAGGACACTGTGAGGGTTGCTGGGTCTGCCAAGGTCAACCAAATAGGTAACCTCACCCTTCTTTTCTAAGATTGGATAAGGCCCACCCCACTTGTCAGGGAGGGCACTGGGAGCCACAGGCTCCAATACCCACACCAATTGTCCTGGAGTATACTCAGGCATAGTAGCCTTTTGATCATACCAGTGCTTCATGAGCTCCTGGCTGGCCTCCTGTTTTCTGTTTGCCTTGTACATGTACTCTGCCATTCTAGATCTCAGGTCTAGCACATAGTCAAGCGCATTGTCCTTAGTTTCTTTAAGAGGCTTCTCTAAAGACTCTCTTAGCAGGCTCAATGGCCCCCTCACAGGGTGTCCAAACACCAATTCAAAGGGACTGAAACCAACCCCTTTCTGTGGCACCTCCCTGTAGGCAAATAGTAAGTATGGGAGAACATCCCATCTCCTCCTGAGTTTCTCTGACAACCCATTTATCATGCCCTTCAGGGTTTTGTTGAATCTCTCAGCAAGACCATTTGCTCATGGGTAATAGGGGGTGGTGAACTTGTAGTTAATACCACACTCATCCCACATAGCAGTCAGATATCTGGACAGGAAGTTTGTGCCCCTATCTGACACCACCTCTTTTGGAAAACCCACTATGGTGAACGCACCAAGCAGTGCTCTAGCCACCGAAGGAGCATCAATGGTTCTAAGGGGTATGGCTTCAGGGTATCTAGTGCGATGGTCAACTACCACTAAGATATACCTATTCCCTGATGCAGTAGGTGGGTCCAGGGGACCAACAATGTCCATTCCCATCCTTTCTAAAGGAACCCCAACCACTGGCAGTGGTATTAGGGGAGCCTTTGTCTTGCCCCCTGCCTTGCCACTGGCCTGACAGGTGACACAGGAGCTGCAAAACTCCTTTACCTTTTCAGACATATGGGGCCAGTAAAATGGTTCACTAACCGGTTCCATGTCTTTGTCTGGCCCAAATGTCCTGCCAAGGGGATATCATGACCCAAAGTCAGGAAGAACTCTCTGTACTTCTGGGGCACCACCAACCTCCTGGTGGCCCCCTCCTTGAGGTTTCTGGCCTCAGTATAAAGCAGTCCATCTTCCCAGTAGAGTTTGGGAAACCCACTGTCATCTCCCTCCTCTTGCTTGGAAGCAATCCCCCTCATGCCCTCAAGGGTGGGACAGTCACACTGTCCCTGACTGAACTCCTCTCTGGAGGGTCCACCTGTCCCTGTCAGTTCTGCCAAATCTGACAGCTCTGGCAGGGATGGAGTCCCTCCCTCAAAGGCCAGATCCTCCCTATCAGGGTTAGATTCTTCCTGCACCTCTGGAGTTCCCTGGGTTGGCTCACCAGGCCCAGTACCCTTGTCCTTGGATGCTTGGCCCTTTGTTCCAGGGTCCGATTGTCCAATCCCTCCCTTCTGGCTTGTCTGTGACCTAGTGACAGCACATACCCACTCAGGGAGCTCCAATATTTTCATATGGAGTCCTCTCTCCACCTCTGACCACTGAGAGGCTTCAAGATCATTGCCCAGTAAACACTGGACTGGGAGCACCTTTGACACAGCTACCTTCATAGGGCCTGTCACACCTCCCCATTCCAAATCCACCACAGCCATAGGATGGAGTTTGGTAGCGCTGTCTGCATAAGTCACCTGGTGAAACACACCAGGTAACAACCTCTCTGGAGGCACCAGTTCATCCAGGACCGTAGTTACACTAGCCCCAGTGTCTCTGACAGCCTCAACATCAGTCCCGTTCACTTTAGGCCTCTGTCTGTACTTGTCCATGTTTGGAGGTAAGACAGCAAGGGTGGCAATATTCATCCCACCCAGGGACACTAAGGTTGCTTCCACCACCTGACTACCCCTCTCTGGGACACTACTCTCCACCCCTACACTGACACTGGCAATCCCTGTGGATGGCCCCTTAGGGAGGAGCTTCTTGGCGCAGACAACATCTCCCTGCTTATGCCCTGGCTGGTTACAGTCAAATCACTTACCCACCTTTGAGGGATCAAAGAACCTACCAGGCTTTCCCTGAAACCCCCTCCCTTTGAATTTGGGGTGGCTCTGGGCCCCCTCTCCTTGTGCAGGTTTTTGTCGGTCTTTGAAGGACTCCTTAGGTTTTTGACCTTCATTTCCCTGGGCTTTCCCTTGGGAGGGGACCTGTCCTCCTTTCTTCTTGTCACCCCCTGGTTCTGAATGGAAACTCGGGTTCTCACCCATTCATCAGCTGATTCCCCCAACTCTCTGGGGTCTGTCAGCTTAGAGTCACTAGATACTGGCGTAACTTCTCTTCTGCACAATGAGTCAAAATATGTTCCTTCAAAAACAAATAATACAATCATTCATATGTGTCAACTTTGTTACCAACAATCCAGCCTTCCAGTGCCTTTACTGGAACGTCCACAAAGTCTACCCAAGACTTTGAACTCAATTTCTGGGTGCCTCTAAACTTCACCCTGTACTGTTCTGGAGTTAGACCAAATCTCTTGACTAAGCATGCTTTTATCTGCTGGTATGATTCTGCATCCTCTCCCTTCAGGGTCAGGAGCCTATCCCTCCTAGTTCCTGGAATCAACTCCCACAGGAGTGCACCCCAATACCTAGAGTTGACCCTACTCATTTTAAGTGCCCTCTCTGCTAGCCACCTGTCAATGTCATCCCCCTCAGTGTATTTGGGCTTCTCCTCCTCCCGCTCCCATTTTCTCCAAGCGAATTCCAATTTCTCCTTCTCCAAGGAAATCAACTTTAAGTGAGCCTGGAGAATTCTCTCTGTAAGAGACGGTAGTGGTGCCTGCGTAAGGGATCTTGCCCCACTCCCACCACCACCTTGGTTCACCTGGCTAACACTAGTCACAATGGAAGAGGTCTCATCCTCACCCCCCTCTTGGGTGAGGTTGGGGGGAACATCCTCCCACCCCATTGGGTTCTCCTCAGCTGCCCTGACCGAGGCCTGTAGGGACAAGCAACCCTGCCTTCCTCATCTTCTTGGCAGCAGGCAGCCCCCTAAGCCTACACTGTTCCCTAAGCACAGAAAGCTTGAACTGGGACAGTTTAGCCAGGTCCAGCTCTATGGTTCCCTAGTTTTGGGTCACAAAAAAGTAGGCACAACAGACTTAGAACAATTTGGAAAAATCAAAACAATGGATAAAAACAGTTTAGTCCAAATTCCAAAAATCAAACTCAAATGTTTTGACCAAAGGCAATTTAGAGGATTTTTATAATCTTAAATCATTCACTGAAAGGTGTACTTTTTAAACACAAGTCCTCATCCACACCGCTGAGCACCAAATGTTGGAAAGTGGGTTATTGGTAGGGGCAAATGTAGGTCTGCCACTGGCAATAAGGCCACTAACACATGATAGGACTCAGCATAGGTCTTAGAAAATTATTCCTATGCAACGTGAAGCATTTAAAAACACAATTTCAGTAAATAATTAAGACACAACACATAATAAAATTCCAACACCAATTCATAAATATAGGAAATAATTTTATCTTTAAAATGACACCAAAATGACAAGAATCCAATGCAGGGAACCAGAGATATGAATTTTCAAATATTAAATAAAATATTTATAGCACCATATTGTGATACCTGCTTGCGACAGACTTTGCTAAAGTCAAAGTTTCAGGCAGGGCGTGATGGAGCCCTGAGCGGCTACAGCTCCCGGCAGGTACCAGTCTCAGTTTTTACCTTCACACTTAGAAATGTTTCTGGAGCTTTTCTTCCAGCGGGTCCTCAAAGCTCCCAGTCAGTCTGGATACGGTGAGGGTTCGCCGGATTGACTTGTGACGAGGTCCCGGTCAACTTCCGTGGAGCGGACTTAGAAAGTATTTCGAGATTGCTTCAGCGGGACAACCCAGGAATCCCGGACGACACGCGATGGAAGGCAGACGGCCTGGCTCTCACGGTTGCTCCCGGTCACTTTTTCTACGAGCGGACTTAGAAACTTATCTGGAGCTTTTTCTCGCGGGGTCTCTCGATGCTCCTCATGTAGCCGAAACTGCTGAGGGTTCGACGAATACAGTTTTCTTCTAGTCCCGGTCAATCTCTGGAAGTTGGACCCATGGAGCTTTTAGCGGGATGGACCTGGATGGTTTGGCCGGCTCGCAGTTGAAGGCAGGTGGCCTGGCTGGCCAATTTGAGTCGGTCCCTCTATGGAGCTTTTTTTCAAAGTTGCTCTAAAGTTCTTCAAACTTCTTGAACTTCTTCCTGAAGTTCCTCGAGGGGTCCCAAAGTGTCTCGAACTTACTCCAAGGGTCAAGTCAAGTCAAGTCAGAGAATTTATATAGCGCACTACATACCCAGAGGGTCTCAAGGCGCTTAGGGAGGGGTGGGGTCTGGAAACTCCAAGAGGGTCCTTGAAAGTTGAGGACGTCAGTTCCCACAATCAGCTGGTACATAACCCTTACAAATCCACTGATGGTTCTCCAAGGTGTAGATTTAGTTGGTGATATTCCAGTTGGGCTCTTTTAACTTGTAGCTTTCAGGGAGTCCACTCTTTAGTTCTTTTTCAGCAAAATAACCCACAGGGCTGTAGTTTCAGATGGTGCAGTTTTCAGAGGTCAGGTCTTAGAAATCTTTGCACAGCAAAACTTCTCAGCAGGGCACTTCTTGCTTCAGTAAGTTTCAAGCAGCAGATCTGGAGGGCTCTGCCCCTCTCAGATACTAAGTTCTCTGGGTTATGCAGGAGGTCACTTCTGACCAATGGGAGCAGGGTAACTCCTCAATGATATGACCACATCCTGTAGAGTGTGGCATTATTTTGTCCCAGAGGGCATCAAATCTTCCAAATCCATAATGGCTGATTTTCCAGCAAGGGGGTAAGAGCTGGCTAAGCACACCCCTAGAATGGCTAATTTATGTATACTCTTCCCCCTGTATCTGCTCATACCTTCCTTAATCCTACCATCTGCCTGAGGTGGTAAGTTCGGAGCTGTAAATTACACTGGCCTCTGCTGTCCTCTTTGAAGACCATAGTTTACAACTCCTCCCCCTGGCATTCCTATGGAACAGCACACTGTCGTCCCAGCAGAGCTGGTCAACCCCAGGGGCTCTTTATCACATCTACAATGCAGCCTGGCTAATCCACTTAACTCTGACCAATCAGGGCAGACCACTGGAAGGCTGAATTTGGACTTACAAACAAGAAAGTCTTATAACTTCTTGCATGTACACTTTAGGAGAAATTCAACAATATGATATTGTTGGATTTAATAATACCATTCTGGGAAGTCTTTGAGTGGCATTTCTATCCCTCTCCTATCCATAGCTATTAATCAATAACTTCCTACCATGTTAACCTATGTAACAGGGGATTTGCAATGGGAAAAATGACACGGGCCATTTTTCCAGCACCTGCACTTACAAAAACATATTTTATAAGTACTTGTCTTATATCTACAGCATGGGTACTTATAGTACAGCCCGCGGGCCGCCAGCGGCCCGGCAAGCCATCCTTGGCGGCCCGCGGACCTTGCAGACATTGTACCTGTGTTTTTGTTTCTTCTTTTTTCTTTTTAAGAGTGTCAGCAAACACCGCCGCAGCAGCGCCGACTCTGAGGCAATCTATGGGGGCCGGGCGACTCTAGTGATAGTCAGAGTGGAGATGCAGGGGCGCTAAGAAGAGGTGAAATACAACAAAGCCTCATTAAAAAGTAAATGGTCTTTTAAAGACCTGTGAAGTACTTGGGTGCGGCTGTGTGTGTACCCGGGAAGCTGTCTCAGCCGGGGCTGCCACACACGTGGGGTGAGGTGACAGAGGGTGACAGACACAGGGAGACAAACAGAGGGAGACAGACAGAGGGAGACAGAGGGAGACAGACAGAGGGAGGGAGACAGATGGAGGGAGAGAGAGAGGGAGAGAGAGAGAGAGATAGAGAGAGGGAGGGAGACAGAGAGAAACAGGGTTTCCCGGTAGGCTAGGGCAAATGCCAGGCAGAAACCCCTGTTCTAGTCAGGGCGAGGGAGGTACACCCTGAGGATAACCCATGCTCACCCCATTGGTAGCTTGGCACGAGCAGTCAGGCCTATCCCAGAGGCAATGTGTAAAGCGTTTGCACAACACACACACACAGCGGCGACACACTAGGCACACTACAAAAGAGACTCCACACAAGGTTATATAAAAATAGCCTCTGTATTATAAAAACACTTTAGAATCACAATCACAGATATATACACTGTGCCAACTGGCACCAGGTAGCAAATTACAGGGGACTATGTACAAGGCAGCGCCCATCGGGTCGCTGCCAGAACCATCGAAAAAGTACAAGTAATTAATATAGAACACCCAGTATCTACTGGCAAAATCATAAACTTAGCATAAAATTTACATGAGACATAAACACATTATTAGATCAGGCATGAACCTAATGACCTGACGTCAGGCATCCCCCTAAGCATAAATGCAACATTATAAGGTATGACCCCAATAGGCATACATCGCATTTAGACATGATAACCATGATACATCCCATTAGGCGTAAAAAACATCATTCATCAATACATTAGGCATAACATGGGGCATATCATTAGGCCTAAACATATGCTTTAGGCATCATCTAAGCATCTTTGTATGACATTAGGCATAATCATATGCACATTGCATTATGCAACACTCATGGGGCCTAAATCACTGTATGCCCGAATCATTATAAGTATGTTAGGCATCATCATCATTGGGCATTAACATCCTCGGTAGTGCACGGAGGCTAACTACCTATAGAGTGCACTCAGTAGGCGATCACCATAGGGCAGAGGCAAGACCTGGCATTCCAAAGAACCATGCCCTCCCTCGTTGCAGGTAGGAACATAGCTGTATATATAGTCATACCTTAGCATACCTACTGAAATGTCCCCAGTCGTTGCAGCTGCCCACGCTCTCGTGGTGCAGCTGTAGGCATAAGCACTGGCACTATCGTGCCTGGGGAGCCCCCTTCTGGGACTCAAAAGTTAGAACCGTCCAACGTTGCAGCTGCCTGCTCCTGCGGTGCAGCTGTGACCAATGTGAGCTTCAGGGGAGCTTATTTTCCCAACTGGACTTCCTCTACACAGTGTGCCCTTTCGTGGTCACTGGGCTTTCCACTAGCCCTTCCCAGCAGTAGATGCAGCCCAAACAATGCCCGGATTGCGAGGTAGGCGGAGCGCAACTCCCCTTGGTCTCCTGGGAAGAATGCCCCCGATGCTATACCTCTCTTGGGGCAGCCGCCCATTGCCACCCGGACAACTGCCCTGCACGCTGGGAAATGTCGGCACCTCGCTGGGCCTCTTACCGGTTCTTCTGTGGCCGCAACATTGCTGCACGCAGGGCTCCTTCATGCCCACGGGAGCCCCGTTGACCCACCACACTCTCTGTCTTCACTGGGACATCCTGGGAGGCGGGGTAGGCTCCCGTGCTCCCTCCTCCACACCGCCCGGCTTCTCTTGGCTTCCAGAGGGCTCTGCTTCCGTGATTGGCCACGCCCACCGTCAGGCGCAACCCTGCCTGACTTCCTGGCCGCTGTGCGATCGCGGCAGCCGTGTCCCTTCGCTGTCCTGGTGGTGATTTCTTGGCAATGCGGGGTGGGCACCCGCTCTATGGCAAAAAAGCTGGGTGGGCACCCGCTATTAGGATGATTTCCAAAGTGGCAGAAACACGGGGTGGGCACCCGCGAGAGGCTGCGGAATGCGGGGTGGGCACCCGGGAGCAAAATGAGCAGAAATGCAGGGTGGGCACCCGCGAAGAGCCGCAAAATGCGGGGTGGACACCCGCTCTTCAGGCAACACTAAGGCACAGTAAAAATGCGGTGCAGGGGGGATCCCCACGCTGGGATTCCCCCAGGACGCTCAGGCAGCTCTGCGCTGCAGGGGACAGACGCTCCTCACCTTCAGGGATCAGAAGATAGCACCCACGAGCTGCTAGGGAGCAGGATAGCAGAGTCAATGCTGGGCAAGATCAGCAGGCAGTGGGGCAGCTCAACAAAAATAAAGTAACAGTTCCTGGGAACAGTCATACTCATTAAGGTGGCAATCCTCCCGGCGCAGCAGTCTTCACTCCAACAGAGTCTCTCCTGGGTCCAGCAGAAGGCAAAGGGGCAAAGTTAGGCACAGGGGCCAGCATGCAGGGTCCTGCGGCGGTTCCTCGTGACAGAGTGTCCCATCCAAGTCAGCACAAGCACAATATCAACAACCATGGGGTCACATACCCTGTATTTATGCACCTTTCTGCCCTGCGTCTAGAAGGGGGCAGAAGCTTCTGGAAGGGTCCTGGAAGTTCCAGTCCCAACTGGCACTGGGAGGGGTGTTAGTAGGGGGCAGAGCTAGCATTGTACAGGGCAGGCATAGACCTATTCAAGGACAGGGGATTTCTCCGCCCACTACTTCAGTTGCAGACCTCCCACTCAGCCTGACACTGACTCCCCCTGCCCTCCCTGGGGCCACCCACTCCTCACCAGCCCCAGTCACTTCTAGAAACAGACAAGCAGGCAGGCACACAGCAAACAGAAATGGCAACTTTTAGAAGTGGCATTTCTAAAATAGTGAAGGTAAATCTGCGGGCACCATTGTGCAGCATTTATTATTTCCAGTTCAAACATACCAAACATGACATACTTATTTTATTCCATTTAGGAGTTATCCCATGAGGATGAGAGTTCCCAAAGTTATCCTATGGAGGGCAGAGAGCACACACACTCTGCACTGCTAACCAGTGCTAAAGTGCCCAGAGTCCTAAATCCACCAACACCATGTTAGAAAAAAAGGTTAGGAGGAAGGCAAAAAGTTTAGGGATGACCCTGCAACAAGGGCCAAGTCCAACAGAGGGAGAGAGAGAGAGAGCGAGAGAGCGAGAGAGAGGGAGGGAGACAGAGACAGACAGAGACAGACAGAGATAGAGACAGACAGAGACAGTTAGAGGCAGAGACAGGGGCAGACAGATAGAGGCAGAGACAGAGAGATGGAGAGGGAGACAGAGAGAGGGAGACAGGGACAGACACAGACAGACACAGACAGGGACAGACAGACAGATAGAGGCAGAGACAGGGACAGAGACAGAGAGGCAGAGAGACAGAGAGGGAGACGGAGGGAGACGGAGGGAGACGGAGGAAGACAGAGGGAGAGAGAGAGAGAGAGACAGAGAGACAGAGGGAGGGCGACAGAGGGAGGGAGAGGGAGGGAGACAGAGAGAGAGGGAGATAGAGAGAGGGAGACAGAGGGAGACAGAGAGAGAGGGAAATAGAGGGAGGGAGACAGAGGGAGGCAGAGGGAGACAGAGGGAGGGAGGGAGAGGGAGACAGACAGAGGGAGCCAGACAGAGGGAGGGAGACAGAGAGAGAGGGAGACAGAGGGAGGGAGACAGAGGGAGGGAGTCAGAGAGAGGGAGACAGAGAGAGGGAGACAGAGGGCGACAGACAGAGGGAGACAGACAGAGGGAGGGAGACAGAGGGAGGGAGACAGACAGAGGGAGACAGACAGAGGGAGGAGGGCAACAGATGGAGGGAGACAGAGGGAGCGAGACAGATAGAGGGAGACAGAGGGAGGTAGACAGACAGAGGGAGACAGACGGAGACAGACAGAGGGAGGGAGACAGAGGGAGAGAGAGGGAGGGAGACAGAGAGAGGGAGACAGGAAGAGGGAGAGAGAGAGAGAGACGGAGATAGACAAAGTGAGTGAGACAGAGGGAGACAGAAAGAGAGAGAGAGGGAGAGAAGGAGAGAGTGAGGGAGAGAGAGAGAGAGAGAGAGAGGGGGGGAGGGAGACAGAGAGAGGGAGGGAGACAGAGAGAGGGATTGAGAGATAGAGAGAGGGAGGGAGACAGAGAGAGAGAGAGAGAGAGAGAGAGAGAGAGAGAGAGAGAGAGAGAGAGAGTGAGAGAAAGAGAGAGAGAAAGCTGTGTGTATGCCGGGTCTGGTGGACGAAGGCTTCCGCTGCAGGGACCTGTGTTGAACCTCATGGTCACAGGTTTTTTTTTCTCTAGCGCTGCCCCCCTCGCCCACTGACCCCGCCCCCACCGGGGGAGCCTTTAGGTGTTCTGAATCTGTAGAAATATTGCATATCCTCCCTCTACAGTGCTCCTAGCATCCAAGTCAAATTTGAGTAGCACTGTACCTCAATGTGGGGAGTGAAATGTGAAATTTCACTTTACCCAGGCATATAAAAACTCATTTTAGAAGGGTGTACCTTCTAAATACCTGACCCCCCCCCCCATCCCTGGGATACCTAGGGGAGACCCTGGGGGTCTCTAACATGCCAAAACATTGTAGGTTATCCATTTTTAAGTGCCCTAAACACCAAAGTCAAGGTTGGGCACAATTTACTTTTTAAAAGCAGTCCTGGCACCCAGTGCTGCTTTTAAATTGACCTCAGGCTTCAGCAGTGCAGACATGCCAGTGCAAAAAGAGCTGATGGCCTTTAAACTGCCATGCCCCAGGGTACTAGGGACTTCTAGGTAGTTTCTATACCCCTGCCCTACTATATACTAGGGGCTTATAGGGTAGGTCATGCCAATCACAGGGGTGCCCCACCATACCATTGTGTACCCTAGTGTATGTAGGTGTTTTAACTGTATTCTAATGTGTTCCTTTCAGCACAGCCCTGGCCCTGGGCCTGGTTAGGCAGAGCCCAGAGTCAGTCAGAGTCAGTTACCACCAGCATCAGTCAGCAAAAAGTTGGAGGGTGCCCAGGGCACAGGATGACTTTGCAACACATATGTTAAAGTCAATAGGAGTTTAAAGGTGGGTTGTTATTCAATGTAATAAAGCTACAGACAAGTATTTTGTTACATGAAGTCTCACAGATTACCGTAGTAGGCAA
This sequence comes from Triturus cristatus, assembly GCF_964204655.1. NCBI lineage: Eukaryota > Metazoa > Chordata > Amphibia > Caudata > Salamandridae > Triturus > Triturus cristatus. Next base: position 259,113,250 of record NC_140581.1, on the reverse strand, counting down.
GGGTTTTGGTGTTGGTTACCCTCTGACAAAATGTGGGTAAAGAAGATTTGTGCTGTGACAATCCATGTTAAGCCTGTTTATAACACATAGTATTTGCTGTAATATTGTATACATTTGAAACTTTATGACAGAATGCCTGGTGGTTGCCATGTGGAAAAGCTTACTCTCAGTGTAGTATACCTGAGTATTTTATGGTGACTAGTCAATTGTAACACTTATAGGCCTGATTGGTGCACAGGGAAAAGATATGCCAATTGCCATACATCGTGTCTGTTTATTATGAAACTTTATGACAAAGGACATAGGACTGGCTTATTTAATGTGAAAAGAACTTGTTAAAACCAATAGGCCTTTAACATTGGATTGTCATCACACTATGTTGCAGGCTGTAGAGAGGTATCTGGTTACATGTAATCTCACAGATTACCATAGTAGACAAGTGTTTTGTTCTTCATCACCCTCTCTGAGAAATCCTGGGAACAGAAGATTTTCACTGTGATGATTCATTTTAGGCATTATTCAGAGGGGTTGTATATTGTTTTTCCAACTATAATTCTATACTTATTTGTAAATGTATAAGCATATGCATGATGGTTGCCATTTTATGCACATTTAGTTGGCCTGTAATGATAATAATGTCTAGGCAGTGGTAAAGGCCATGGGCCAGAAGTACAGCCATTCTAAATTGCGACTCGCAATTTGCCCTTGATTGCGAGTCACAAATTGTGAGTCGCAATTTAGAATGTACAACAGTGTCAGAGACACTGATTGCGATTCTCAATGGGGTCGCAAAATGCGAGGCTCATAAATATTAATGGGCCACTCGCAATTTGCGACCCCTTTGGGAATGGCAGGCCCTCGCAGGGATGGTGGCCTGCTGGGCTCAGCAGACCTCCATGTCTGGAACTGCTTTTCAATAAAGCAGTTTTTTTAAATGCAGCCCGTTTTCCTTAAAGGAAACTCACCCCCAGTCATACACAAGCGGTCGCAAGGGTGGACTGTGTATCGTTTCAACTAGGCATCCAGATTATTGCTGACGGAAGAGACGCACTGTACCCGCCTTAGCATACAAAAAGTGTATCCAGATACCCCAGCATGTGAACAAGGTGTACTGCTAAGAGGTGAAGCGCCAAACAGCACTTATTGTCCCGAGGAGACCCTTGGGCGCATTTCTTGTGTTCTTGTGAATATTTGTATTGTATATTCTGTGAATGATATCATTGTTTTTTTGCTTTGTGATTTGTGTATGTACGTGATTCATTGTTTCATGTTTGTGTTCTGTTTTGAAGTTTGTAATTGCACATTGTCTATTGGTCTACTGAGTATGATTATGGGGCTCCATAACTATTGATGTACACTTTTATGACTTCTATGATAACTTCACTTTTTTATGAAATCCTTATGTTTTATTTATACCAATGTCTTATATTACATTAGAAAATGTAATAAACTTTACATTATTAGAGAATACTTATCTTTGGGACATGTAAATCTGTGAATGTACTACCCTTTTGAAAATTATAAATAGGGAAATTGTACTTGTTGTTGGCTACTGTATTTCCCCCTGCTCTCTCTATTTTTTTTTTAAGTTTGAGTTTATTGAAGAAATAAGAGGGGGAGGAAAAGGGGAGGGGAACAAGGTATAATCATCATGATAAGCATATACAAAGAATAAGCAATTCAATAGAAACTCTCATTAAAAACAAAAATAACAAGCATGCGGATTACATGAACAGAACCTATTATAGGAATGAAAATACCATATAATATAATATAGTAAAACGTAATATCATGGCAAAGAAACAAGACTATCATGGTGGCTTACGCACCTCAACTGTGTCAAGGCCTGGAGAGGCATGTGTTGGAGCAAAGGAGGAGAGATAGGATACCAGAGGGAGCCAAAGCAGGTCACGTTTAACTGCTAGGGAAGTGGGAGATACGTAATTAGTATCTAGGCGGTGATGGAAGCAAACTGCATTCCACCAAGATTGATAGGAGACATTTGCAGCCTGCCTCCAATTAGAAGTAATGATATGGAGAGCTACAGCAACTAGGAGGTCAAGTAATAGATAATGGGAAGGAGATTGCGGGAGAGACGGTGATAGGGAACCTAGAAAAACTTGTAAAGGGGAAAAGGGGATTTGAAGTTTGAATATTTTTTGTAGTTGCGTCCAAACTAGGTGCCAGAATTTGGAAATAGGAGGACATTCAAACAGCATGTGTTTGAGATCTGCAATGGGACAGGAACAGGACCAACAAATAGGGGACGTGTCAGGTGAAAAACGGGATAGAGCATGTGGAGTACATAAAGTTCTGTTATAAAGTATAAGGTTTGGCTAGAATTAGCAGCTCTAGAGGTCTTATGAAGCTTAGCCCATATATTGTCCCAAAAAGGTATTGGCCAGTCTTGAGAAAGATCCAATTCCCATGCAATCTCGAGTTTAGATTTTAGTCTGTCAGTGGAGTATCGAAAAGAGTTATAAATAGCAGAGGCTGAGGGAGACGCCTCCAATAATAAAGAGGTGGCTTTGCGGTCTAGAGGAATGTCGGTAGATGGTGCTAAGGAGCGAAGATACGAGATCAAGACCGGGAGAAGGGCATTATATTGCGATCGAGCAGAAGAGGGCAGTGAGAAAGAGGATTGAAGTTCATGGAATGAAAGGGGAGTATCTTGGGAAATTAATTGAGAGATCCAACACAATCCTCGAGAATGCCATGTCTTCCAAAATATCGTGCGATTACGAATTTTGATAAGAGAGTTGTGCCATATCGGTTGTTCACGAATGGAAAGGAGGGAAGGATAGGATGATAATAGGTAAGGGAAAAGAAGAGTACGGGAGTGAGAAATAACAGGCGTACGAAAGCGAACTAAAGAAGACGTGAAGGATAAGAACTCGCAAAAGGTAAAGGGGGATAGAAAGAAAGCTTCCATACTTAACCAGAGGGGTGGGTAAAGCGGAAGATCAGAAGAGAACCAACGGGACGATTGTTTCAGAGAAAAAGCTCGATGATATTCTCTGAAATCCGGAAAACGCACACCAGATTGGGCCTTATCCTTGCGCAATGAAGTCAAAGCTATCCGAGACCGCTTGCCATTCCATAAGAATTTCAGCAACAGGGAATCAATCCGCCTAAAGAAGGAAACTGGGATGTGTACTGGAAGCATGGAAATGGTATAGAGAAGAAGAGGGGACCTGCTCTCTCTATTAATCTGTTTCAGGGGCCCTTTTCTGTTTCTTTCCGAGGAGACCCTTGTACATTGACTGCAGGGGCGAAACGTCCACAATTTTATACGGGATTGTCTATTACACAATTAAATTGGCAATGAGAATCTGTGATGAAAAAACAGACTGTTGTTGAATTTATCAACTCAAATAAACATCCAGCTTGTATATATCCATCATTGTAAAATGTGCATAATATCACATACTTGAGAACTGCGCTGTCTGCACTTTTCTGATTTGTTGTATGTGTTAAACTACGCAAACGCAAACACAAGGAGATGATGGACGGAGCGCTGAAACGTTTCAGACACTCACCCCCAATGCCCTTGAACTGCCAAACCAGGTCTTCCCTAAAACGGAAACAAGCATCCTGGGACCGGTTTCTGGGTAACACCCTTCATCAGCCAGGCTAGCTTGAATCCAGTGGCAAAGTGAGCAAGAGACCCACGTCTGGGCATACGCTGCCAATTTAGGGCGAACAAAGCAAACACAAGGAGATGATGGACGGAGCGCTGAAACGTTTCAGACACTCACCCCCAGTGACAGATCTGGGTTGAATCCATCATCATTCTTTAGCGCACTTTGCCCCCTCAGTTCAGACCCTGCTATATGCAAATCAGTCTTGACCCTGTGCCTCATGGGAACAGTCCAGCCCAAACTACATCTAATGTCGGAGAATAAATGTTGATTGGAGATTAGCATAAAGAGTTAGTCACATTGACCATAAACTAGAAAAGTCCCATGGAATCATTATGTTTTTCCACCATGTTTAGTCATCAGCATATTTTCTTTTTCTACTCTTCATTTATTTATCCTGCTTATGTTCACGGCAAGGTACTTTCATTCATCTGCTAGACCTGTTGGCATTGCCAATGCTTGTTCAAGGTGGCTATGGTCATGTGGAATATTTGTGAATACCAACACACCTCTGTTTTTATAGGTTTTCCAAGCATTTTTTATGGTGACTGCAAAGGCCATCGCCCAACCTACCTCTAAACAGCACAACACTGTTCTTGTGCACCCCTTTCCCACTCCTCCATGGCGGACATATTTAGACGTTTTATAAGTGTCCCTAAACTGCAGCTGCCGGGCAGGATCTTCCAAATCTGGCGCACGGCGTAACGCAGACAATTAAATGATGGATTAAAATGTAGCTCACATGTTTGAGTTTCGCGGAGGCTGCGTATCTGAGATAATATTTGTGTCATACATGTAACCATGTGTTTACAGGCTCGGTTGGACTTGCATGGTGCAGTGCATGCTGTTGAGTGTGAAGTCACTACTGGCTGACACAGCGGCCCACTGATTATGATTGGCTGCAGCCTGCAGGAGGCACGCTGATCACCAGACCCAGGACACCCTGGACTTGGAAGATTAACCCAGGATTAATTACGTATCAGTGCTATATAAAGGTTTTAAGCATGTTTACCTAGGGCTAGAAACATGAAGCGGAACTCAATTCTTTTAAATATTCCTTCGTAAAGACCTCGGATTAGTAATAAAGCAATTTGTAGCAAAAAAAATCAGCAATGTGCCATGGGCAAAGTCCTATGAGCCCTTGTATACAAACTACTTTTTTATGTAGATTTTTTTGCTGCAGTTCTGCTTTTTCGTTATGCTTTAATAGCAGAGGAAAGTACCACCCTACTCAGTGGTATTCAGTGTGCCCATCTCAAAAGCGTGATGGACAGGCCTGACACAGCTGGTAATCTTAGTTGCCATTCACAGTCTGCAATAGCTACGGTGGCTGCAGCTTACACACAGATATCAGCAGCAAGGGCTTAACTCTCTGAGCTGTCATTTTGGTATTACATAGTGCCTCGTGAGTGCACAGAAAGGAAGGTTGATGCCAGCTCTGGCCTGGACCTCAACGCCGCGGATCGCCGTTACGACATGCCTGCCTGGAATGGTGTGCCAGTCTGCCCGGAATGGTGGGCCAGTCTGCCAGGAATGTTGTGCCAGTCTGCCCGGAATGGTGTGCCAGTCTGCCAGGAATGGTGGGCCAGTCTGCCCGGAATGGTGTGCCAGTCTGCCCGGAATGGTGGCCCAGTCTGCCAGGAATGGTGTGCCAGTCTGCCAGGAATGGTGTGCCAGTCTGCCCGGAATGGTGGGCCAGTCTGCCCGGAATAGTGGGCCAGTCTGCCCGGAATGGTGGGCCAGTCTGCCAGGAATGGTGTGCCAGTCTGCCCGGAATGGTGTGCCAGTCTGCCCGGAATGGTGGGCCAGTCTGCCTGGAATGGTGGGCCAATCTGCCCGGAATGGTGGGCCAGTCTGCCCGGAATTGTGTGCCAGTCTTGAGTTGAGTGAACCCAACATGTCACGCACTTTAAAGCAGTATAGAAGAGAGGGTAGATAGGCAGCGTTGTCTGCAGGGCGGAGCGCACCTGCATCAGCAGCACCGCCTCTGGTACAACAGACAGGGGCTCTGGTAGGTGACCATGAGGCAGCGTCAAGCACCCATTGCCCTCATTATGGGACAGTGCTACTTACCTAAGGCACAATAACCATTTTCCACACTTGTCAAAGCCATGAGGTCTGAGCTACAGATTGAGATAAACCCCAGAGTGGTTTCAATAGGGTCTCATCATGGGCTAGTGAACAGAGTAGCAGCAGCTCCTACTTAGAATGATTTGGCCCTCTGAAACCTTAGCTTTGAGTAATGGGTGAGTATGCGGTGGCTTTCAAAAAATAAGGAGGGGTACATGAGGCAAGTAAGGCTAGTATTGGTAGTACATTTATTTACTCGATTTTACGTAAAAACCATAAAAGCACATCATATACAATTCATAAAAGAGAAAAACATTTTAGAAGAACAATTGATTGAGGAAAACGAGACTGTCTGTCTTAAAGGTCTGAATTAAGTTGCTGAAATACATGTGGTGACTAGCAGCTTGGTCCTGGACGTAGATCACAGAGGGCATCACCAAGCATCCATGTTTTAAGATAGACCGGGACTATATCATTTCACTCCAATGACAACCATATGTATATTAAAATTCAGTAAAATACATAATACTAGTACCATTTAGAATCAAAGCTAACATTTATACTAAAATTGAAATGTTTACAAGTATAAAAACAAGTTCATTATAACATGTTGCAATAACAGTTTGAACTACACATGCCATACACCTATAGGCGGTTTGTGTTACACCTCTAGCGCATTTAGTCAAGTTAATGATAATAACATTTACATGATATAGATTCCATCAAATACAAAACACGCAAAATGCCTTTTACATATTGTCTTCGTCTTCCCTTCGCTATAGTTCTTATGTCCTAACCTAATTGGTTTTATTCATGATTTTTATAATCCTGCTTCTTATAGTCCATGCATGGAGCAGGTATCTAGATAAAGCGAAGACCAAGTATTCTGAGGTATCACTTTTTAGGATTCTAGTAATTTCATTTAAACGGGTTGCTGCAAGAATCCGACAAATCTGGATTAGCCATGTTCTTCTTGTCTCTTGGTACATGGGACAGAAGTACAAGAAATGTATTTCTGACTCCAGTGCTTAATCACACACAGGGCAACAAGGCGAAATATCAACCTTGTTCCAGTTGCTGACAAAACTATTAATTGGTAGAATACCATACCTAAATTTTAGGTATAATATTTTAACAAGGGGCGGCTCTATTCAATTTAAAAATTACTCTTGTAGCATGTTATCTTTGATATTGAGGAACCTACATGTCAATTCCCCTGCAGAGCCAGCTACCCATGACGTGATTCCAGTAATTCTTTTTAAGGTGATTTATCGATCTTTTTTCAAATTTACTGGGGGTTAGCCAAAGGTCACACATGCCAAGTTTATTTACCCATGTCTTAATATGATTGAACCACTCAATACTCCCTTTAGTGTCTAAGAATAGTATGTCTTGAATTGACTCTTTCAAGGGTAGTGGTGAATCATTCGCCCATATGCGCATCCAGTAGACTAATGGTCGGAGAGCAATTACATGAGAGATGCTCTTCATTCCTAAATCTAGGTGCATGGGTGTGAATGGTGCATTTCAGAGAAGTTCCATTATTGATCTGATGAAATTATTTTCAACCTTTGCAATGACTGCAACATTTACATGCCCCCATAGCTCTGCGCCATACTGCGCAGCCCCTAGTCCCTTTGTCTGATACACTTGGGTAACTGGGATCAGTGGTCTGAAGATTGACTTTTTAAACTTTTTGCATAAGGCTGATCCCACGTGTTGTAATGAGAATTGGCTTTTTTGTATTTGGGTTGACCACGATAGTGTGTTAAAAAACCTCACCCCCAGATAGTCAAATTGTTTAACTTCCTCCAGTGTGGTTGAGCCCAGTTTTATCCTTCGGTTAAAAGACGTGTGACGAATAAAACCATGAATTTTGTTTTTAGGTGATTAATTTCCAGCCCCTGTTCTTCACAGCCCCTCCCAAATTGGTCCACTAAGTTTTGGAGCCCCATTGGTGACCTCGAAATAAGCAGGGTGTCATCTGCAAAGAGTAATGCAGGCACCTCACATCCTGCAAGCTTGGAGGGATCGCCCCTGCAATCCCTTAACTGATCAATCAACCCATTTATATAAAGTGTAAATAGTGTTGGTGCCAAAACACATTTCTGCCTTACTCCGTGGCTCACCCGTATTGGGTTAGTTAATCCTCTGTCGTTACCCCATCTTATTTGTCTTATTTGGGCATAGTTGTTTGTGTGGAGTCTAATAAGGATCAGCAAAAGGTTTGATGGCATCCCAAAGTTAGTCAAGGCTGTCCAAAGTTTTCCCCGTGGTACTAAATCAAACGCGGCCCTGAGATCCACAAACACCACGTATAGAGAGCCTTTACCTATTTTTGCATATTTCCACAGGATCAAGAGGAAGTGAAGCAACTGGTCAACAGTGCTTGTCTTCTCTAGAAATCCTGCCTGCAGGGGTGATAGTAAATGCCCCTCGCTGATCCATTAATTAACTATCTTCAGCAGTTGCCAACAGAATATTTTCTGTGCTATGTCAAAAAGACTAATCGGCCTGTAATTTATCAGGTTGCTTTTATCTCCAGTGTCTGGTATCTCTGCTCCTCCCAAGTCATGAGGTCTGAGCTACAGATTGAGATAAACCCCAGAGTGGTTTCAATAGGGTGTCATCATGGGCTGGTGAACAGAGTAGCAGCAGCTCCTCCTTAGCTTTGAGTAATGGGTGAGTATGAGGTGGCTATCAAAAAATAAGGAGTGGTACATGAGGCAAGTAAGGCTCGTATTGTCTCTTAAAGAAGCAGTGCCCACCTTCTGGAAACTTAAAATACGGAACTTCCAGCCCTTGGACAGCGGTCAGGCTGACACATTATTCGGCCCAAAAGGCCAGGTAAAGAGTCCCATTGGAATCCCTCATTAGGAAGATGCAAGTTGGGTGATGGAGGATCTAAAGGGTTGTCCCTAATAAAAGGGAAGGGGTATACGTAAGAGAAGCAGCATCAGTGTCTGTATTCTGTTGTCTCATGGAAGTGATATGAAGTCTGACCTGAGATCAATTGACTGGAGTCTAATTTATGAACTGATTGACAGACTTTCACTCCAACAGCGTAGAGGAGGAGTTTACATCATCATATGTGGATAATGGAATATACTCCCAAAGCAGGGCTACACTGCAGATGTCCACCACATTAGGAGTTTTCTCCCAGCACATGGGGGACACTGTATGAGAATTCAGTGGCACAATGCTGTGGTTTACATGGTGATATTTCATGAAGACGGGATAGATGAAAGTGGTGCCAAACCGGACACTATGCTAGCCAGAACTTTTTGCAGGATTTGGAGGGAAAAATGTCCTTGAGGGAAAGACAGCAGGAATTCTTCGTTTTTTATACTGCATTTGGCACCATCTAGTTTGCATTTCCTTGTTATTTGCTTCATCAATAATAAAATGAAAAGGCAGGCTTGCTTTATAAAAGTGAAAAAGTGCAGGACCAGGGCATACTTTCCCCTGACAGCTGTGTTTGTGAAGGCCCTCTGACCATCCAAAATTAGATTCCATTTCCAGAGCCGTCTCTGGAACACAAAGGGCATTTCTGAAGGCATAGGTAATGGCGGCTCTGTCACTGGCGAGTCATTCTTTGGCTGCAGTCCGGCTAGGTCAGTGGAACACCAAGAAGGGTGGGCAGGGATACTGTTGTTTAATGGTGAGACTCCAGTTGCCATCACTCCCTAAAGCAGGCCTTAGTATTTGCTTGCTGAAGAAAGGTGTTGGTGCTGTCCCATTAAACATGTGGTAGTCCTGCACTAAAAGTATATCAGCTCAATTGGAAACTGATGATATTGATCACCTTAACCCAAAACATCCCTCTTTAGCATTTCTCTCAGGGCCTTACTAATATTATTTTACCTATGCTGAGACGTGCTTGTTCTGTGGGGTGGGCACTGCCATAGAAGTCTTGCTGATATACATTATTAATGTAACAATACATGTATGGCAGCCATGTTGAAATAAGCCAGCCCTAATGTAGTGGTGATATTAATTGTTCCTGAAGAACGTCTTGCAGAGGCAGTTTGTTAGCTGCCAGCATCCATTACCTATAAACCTGATGGAGCAAGGACTCGTAGAAAAGAGACTTGCTCGGAAGCAATCCTCTCATTTAACTTTCTAACATGTAAATAATGACGTATTGTGTTAAACTAATACGCACCACATCAAAATGAGGTTAGAGAAGCTTGCCTATGTGTTTACTAACGTAAGTAGCTCAAACGAAATTCTAAAATGGCCGCAAACGGGAAATCTTTATTGTTGAAAGTGAGCTGGAAGAATGACGATACATTTAAATACGGTCCAAGGACACAAAAGTTACATACCCTGGGAACAAGCACTGAAGACCTCTGGATGAATAAACTCACATGTCAAATAAAAAACAATTGTTTCAATTGAAGTGTGAATGCGGGTGGGAATAAAGTTTATGAATAAAAATTAAGGGGTTGGATTTATGAACAATGGGTTAATAGACTAAGATGACATATAAGCATGGTGTGATGATCTTCCCCCCTTGCCTGACCAATCAGAATTAGTATTTTTATGATATTGAAACTTTAATGGGTGGTGCATGAATTACGAAGGGTATAATTGAGGTAGTCTTAGTTAGTTAGACGGAGATTTGCTGAATGCTGCAGAGCTCGGTATGCTATCGGAGTAACGAGGGATGCTGATGAAAAATCAAATGCAGAACCATCTATTTTAACATAATTTAATTAGAAAGAAGATCGCAGAAGAATCTCGAGGAGGAAGAGAGTGTCAGAGAAGGGTGCGACGCAAGCGACGGTGCTAGAGAGGTCATCTATCCTGTCGTGAAACCTGTCCTGAAGCCTTTGTCGCCTGATCCATCCCAGGGGACCCTTACCAGCCCTTTTTCCAGGGGGTTGGTCTTCACACCATCCTAGGTAACTATAACTTCGTGAAATTTCAGATGTACTTTTCTCTCTCTGTCCTCTCCTTTCTGAGCATAAGTCATTGCAAAGTATAAAGAATGTGTTTGATGATTGATTAATTGAATCTCCTCTCCTATGAGTGATGGAGACTGTACTGTATTTTGAAGTGGATCACATGCAATTAATTTAGATAAAGATTTAAAACTTTTCTCGAGTCTGTGGTTATTTTATTGTATTAAGAGGATTAATTAAGCCCTTAACTGCTGGGCCTCCCCCCCCCTCTCGCCCCCCCCCCCCCCACCCCAGTGCTGAGCCCTTTTTTGGCTATTTGGGGTAGTTTGCGCTTAGGCCTCTGTACCTTTTTGACCACATAAGGTATCCATGCCAAATTTGCATCCTTTTCTTCCAACATCATGGGGATTCTAAAGGTACCCAGGGTTTGTGGTTTCTCCTGGGGGGGACCCAGAAATGAGCCAAAATACAGCTAAACATTGTTTTTTTTTGTGGAAAAATGGGAATAAAATGAAGCAAATGAAAGCGTCTGTGTTTTTCCCTGAAAATGGTATCAACATAGGGTTTGTGGGGCTGAAATCACCATTTTCCCAGATTTTAGGGACTGACAGACTTTTGTTAGAAAACCAACATTTTTTACTCAGTTTTGACATTTTACTGAGATATAGCTTATTTATGCTATTTTTTGTGCTTTCAACCTTTTTCCAGTTAATGATAGAAATGGGTATGAAAGCAATAATGAATCCTGGAAAGCTATACCTTTTAAAAAAGTAGACAACATTCTGAATTCAGCAAGGGGTCATTTGTGTAGATCCTTCAAGGTTTCTTCATAGAAACTAACAGTCGAATATAGGAAAAATTGTAAATTAGTTGAAAAAAACAGCAATTTGTGCCAACATTTTCACCTGTAACTTCTTCTAATTTTGGCAGATGTTTGAAAGCAATATACTATTACATCCACAGGACCTTTCTGGTTGTGGGGATATATAGGACTTGTTGGTTCACCAAGAACCCGACAACCGCAGAGCTAATAACTGAGCAGAGTCTTGCAATGGTTTTTCATTATGTACCGGGTATATAGCAATTAATTTGGGAAAATATATACATGGAAAAATCGGTATGAAAGACACCTATGTATTTCTGAAATTGGAACAAAATATAGAGTTTAGAAACAGTACATATTTGCACATTTTCGAAATTGTGAGTACCCATACTAGCATGAGAATTATAGGTAATTTTTCAAAATGAGTTCTTTTTTACACATTGTCTTTCATTTGGAAGGCAGAAATGCATCGAAAGTCAATAGGTAATAACAGTTACTCTACAATTCTGTGTTACCCTACATCTCCCAATAAAAATGGTACATCACTTGTGTGGGTAGGCCTAGTGCCTGTGACAGGAAACGACTCAAAACGCAACACACTTTATTTTTACATTGAAAACTGACCCTTTTTTTGCAAAGTGCCTAGCTGTAGATTTTGAACCATAGCTCTGCCGGCACCTAGAGAAACCTAGCAAACCCATACATTTTTGAAAAGTAGACACCCAGGGAAATCCAGGATGGGGTGACTTGACTGGCTCTCACCAGGTTCTGTTACCCAGAGTCCCTTGCAAACCTAAATATTTGTAAAAAAAAAACATATTTTCCTCACATTTCTGTGGTGGAAAGTTCTGGAATCTGCGTGGATCCACACAATCCACCCACCCCAAGTTTCCCAAAGCCTTGTGAGAAAATGGTACCTCACTTGTGTGGATGGGACTCGTTCCCGCAACAGGAAACGGCCCAAAACGCAACGTGGACACACCACATTTTCACTTTGATAACTGACCCTTTTTTTGCAAAGTGCCTAGCTGTAGATTTTGAACCCTAGCTCTGCCGGCACCTAGGGAAAACTAGCAAACCTGTACATTTTTGAAAACTAGACACCCAGGGGAATTCAGGATGGGGTGACTTGACTGGCTCTCACCAGGTTCTGTTACCCAGAATCCCTTGCAAACCTAAACATTTGTCCATTCGTCACATTTCTGTGGTGGGAAGTTCTGGAATCTGCGTGGATCCACAAAATTCCAATCACCCCGCGTTTCTCAAAGCCTTCCGAGAAAAATGGTACCTCACTTGTGTGAGTATGCCTTGTGCCTGAGACAGGAAACAGCCCAAAACGCAACGTGGACACACCACATTTTCACAGTGAAACTGACCCTCTTTTTGCAAAATGCCAAGCTGTAGATTTTGAACCCTAGCTCTACTGGCACCTAGGGAAGCCTAGCAGACTTATACATTTCTTAAAACTAGACACACAGGGGAATCCAGGATGGGGTGACTTGACTGGCTCTCACCAGGTTTTGTTACCCAGAATCCCTGGCAAACCTAAATATTTGAAAAAAAACCCACATTTTCCTCACATTTCTGTGGTGGAGAGTTCTGGAATCTGCATGGATCCACAAAATTCCACCCACCTCGCGTTTCCAAAAGTCTTCTGAGAAAAATGGTACCTCACTTGTGTGGGTAGGCCTAGTGCCCGAGACAGGAAATAACCCAAAACGCAATGTGGATACACCATATTTTCACAGTGAAAACGGACCCTTTTTTTGCAAAGTGCCTAGCTGTAGATTTGGAACCCTAGCTCTGCCGACACCTAGGGAAACCTAGTAAACCTATACATTTCTGAAAACTAGACACCCAGGGCAATCCAGGATGGGGTGACTTGACTGGCTTTCACCAGGCTCTGTTACCCAGAATCCCTTGCAAACCTAAAAATTTGTCCAAAAAAACAAATTTTGCTCACATTTCTGTGGTGGAAAGTTGTGGAATCTGTGTGGATCCACAAAATTCCACCCACCTCGCGTTCCCCAAAGTCTTCTGAGAAAAATGGTACCTCACTTGTGTGGGTAGGCTTAGTGCCCGCGACAGGAAACGACCCAAAACACAACATGGACACACAACATTTTCACAGTAAAAACAGAGCCTTTTTTTGCAAATTGCCTAGCTGTAGATTTTGAACCCTAGCTCTGCCGGAACCCAGGGAAACCTAGCAAACCTATCGATTTTTGAAAATTAGACACCCAGGGAAGCCAGAATGGGTTGACTTGACTGGCTCTCACCAGGTTCTGTTACCCAGAATCCCATGCAAACCTAAAAAGTTGTCAAAAGACCCACATTCTCCTCACATTTCTATGGTGGAAAGTTCTGGAATCTGCGTGGATCCACAAACTTCCATGCACCCCGCATTACCTAAATTCGTCCGAGAAAATGGTACCTCACTTATGTGGGTAGGCCTAGTGCCCGCGACAGGAAACGGCGCAAAACGCAACGTGGTCACACTACATTTTCAAAGTGAAAACGGACCCTTTTTTTGCAAATTGCCTAGCTGTAGATTTTGAACCCTAGCTCTGTCGGCATCTAGGGAAACCTAGCAAACCTATACATTTTTTAAAACTAGACACCCAGGGGAATCCAGGATGGGGTGACTTGACTGACTTTCACCAGGTTCTGCAAACCTAAAAATGTGTACAAAAAACACATTTTTCTAACACTTCTGTGGTGGAAAGTTCTGGAATCTGCGTGGCTCCCCAAAATTCCACCCACCCCGCATTCTCCAAAGTCTTCGGAGAAAAATGGTACCTCACTTGTGTGGGTAGGCCTAGTGCCCGCGACAGGAAATGGCCCTAAACGCAATGTGGACACACCTCATTTTCACAGTGAAAACTGACCCTTTTTTTGTGCCTAGCTGTAGATTTTGAGCCCTAACTCTGCAGGCACCTGGGTAAACCTAGATAACCTATATATTTTTTTAAACTAGACACCCAGGGGAATCTAGGATGGGGTGACTTGTCTGGCTCTCACCAGGTTCTATTACCCAGAATCCCTTGTCAACCTCAAAATGTGTCCAAAAAAACACATTTTCAGCACATTTCTGTGGTAGACAGTTGTAAACTATGCGTGGATCCACAAAATTCCACCCACCCCGCATTCCCCAAAGTCTCCAGAGAACAATGGTACCTCACTTGGGTGGGTGGGTCACGTACCCGCAACAGGCAAGAGCCCAAAACGTATTGAGGAGACATCAAAATTGCCCATCACAAAACAACTTGGTTTTGCAAGGGGGGGTTACCTGGGTTTTTGACCCCGTGATCGGCGGCCAGCTAGAGAATCCTACCAAACCCACAAATCTTTTAAAACTAGACATCCGGGGGATTCCAGGGAGGTATGGCTTGCATGGATCCCTTAACGTTTTCTTATCCAGAATCCCCTGCAAACCTCAAATTTAGCTTAAAAAAAATCACCTTTTCCACACATTTTTGTGTGGGAAAGTTGTAAGATCACCGGGCTGACACAAATTTCGTACCACCCAGCGTTCCCCCAGGTCTCCCAATAAAAATGGAGCCTCACTCATGTGGGAGGCCCAGTACCCATGACAGGCCAGGGCCCAAAACGTATTGAGGAGACATCAAAATTGCCTATCACAAAACAACCTGGTTTTGCAAAGGGGTCACCTGGGTTTTTGGCCCCGTGCTTGGCGGCCAGCTAGGGAACCATACCAAACCCACACATTTCTGAAAACTAGAAATAGCAGCAGTACCACACTTTACTGCCTTTCATGTAACTTCAAAGAGACTCAGTATAGTTCTTTCACAGTCTCATATTTTCAGCACTGCGTGTGTGAATGTGTTTATGGGCCCAGGTGAGTATATGGTATTGGAGTATCTGTTGCTGGTACGCCGCTGGGTCAGTTTTCTGATAGAAGAGCTATGGTTATTATTGACTAGTTTGGTGATAAGTATTGCTTTTTGATTATTGATTTATGTTTAACAAAAAGAGTTAGCGTCTTGTTTTATGTTGTCTGGAAAATTCCCGGGGAATGAATAATGGGTGGTGACAGAAGCCACACTGCAGTGAGGTTTGCTGTTGGAATAGCACTGAGAAGGTATGCAGGGCTGGAAGGGTTAAATTAGGGACTATTTCGTATAAAAGCAAGTGTGAGTGAAAGCGAAAGGTTCTCTGGTGAAACTTTGGTCTTATATCACCTAGTAAGGGTAACACTGAAGGAGTAGCAGGTTCTTTTGAGCTTGAATGAAGGGTAAAACAGGTTTTTACTTGCAGTGGAAGAGAAGCAATTCTGAGACTCCAGAACAAGTTGGAAATCTATCCTTTGTTTAGCGGTACAGGCAGAGTAGTGAATGTTTTTATGTTGTTATTAACATTTAAAGAAAAGTAAAGAAATATTTTTTTCCCCCGTTTTTTTTGTCCTCATCTCACCAATAAGCTTCTGCGGATCTTACAAAGCCTATATTTCGATCTGAGCGCCCTTCGGCTCACCGCACTTGCTTAGGTAACCCAGACCAGCCCTATTTAGTTGGAGCTTGGTGTAATCATAGGACTGATTATATTAGTCTCAAATTGCGACCCCAGCTCAAAAAGGGCTGCCAAGTGTTAATCGAGCTTTCCCCTTCTCCATCTTGATCAAAGCGCGCCATGGCAAAAGCAGCTTTAAGCCAGTCATCACTCTTAGGGGGGGTAGAGGGTCTTTCCACTTCTTACAAACCTCTCTCCGGGCGAGAAGCACCAAGTATAATCACAACCCGCGTTGTGGCTGTGATGCATTCTGACTAAACGATCCGTTATCACAAAAAAACACTAGAGACAGGTTGACTTCAATGCACACTTTAAAAATGCCACAAATAGCGTCTCCCACCCTTTTCCAAAAGTTTCTCAGTTCGAGACACTCATAAAAGATGTGAATATCGTTGGCATTAGAGGTCATACATGTAGGGCATTTAGGAATAGGTGATGGGGCAAGCTTGGATATTTTGGCGGGCGTATAATGAAGCCTGTTAATAACAAAAAAGTTGTTCTTTTTTAGGCTTGCTGGTTTGATAAATTTGTATAGTACTTTCAGAGAAGGCTCGTACAGGGCATCTATAATAGGTTCAAGGGGAGATTGATTCCACACTGAGAGTAGTGATGGTATTTCCAGATCTTCCGCATCCAAAAACTTGTTGTACCACATAGATATCTCCTTCTTAATTGGATGCGGTGTTTGAAGAGGAAACTCAGTTTCCCAGTTTCCTCTAACCTCCTCCTTTTCAGCTTCAAACCAGGAAACACGTTGTAGATTCTTAAACCTGGAAAACCCAATACAGATCTTAGCCCTTAACAATTCCCAAGGATAAATCCCCTCTGCGTCTAACAATTCCGACCAGGTGTTAATGCCCGCCCTCTTAATAGGTACAGCCAAACTGTCCCTGAGGCATAAAGGAGTACCGAGGGAATCCCAGATAGGTGCAAAATCTGAATAATATCCGATTCCCCATCTACGTCTCACTTTGTGCCATGTTTCCAAGGCTGCCTTAAGGACCTTCAGGCGTACTCGTTTAAAATACCTCGGGCCTCAAACTTATACAGAAAGCCCTCTCCGCCTCCTCCACCTTCCATCATAACCATTTCACCCAACAGTCTTCCCCACGTTGACTGCTCTGGTTTTGAAAGTAACATCCGGATACCTTTAAATTGGACAGCAACCGAGTACCAACCAATATCTGGAAGGGCCAAACCCCCTTTTATAAGCTTGCGCCTCAGCTTTTTCCAGGAAAGCCTCGCACCTTTCTCGCCCCAAATAAAGCTCCCGATCTTACCCTGAACCTGGGGCTGGGGGTGACTTCGGAGGAACATGGCCGCCGCGGTCTGCTCTCCGGGTGGCGCTAATGGCGTTAACGGTGTCCCAAAAGGTGTAACTGCAAATTTTTTTCCCCCTGTACTGAGGTAGGCCTACCTCTCCCCCCGCTAATATCTTAAGAGGGTTATGCGTGGTGCTTTTCTCCCTTTCTGCCCCGATGGGGGCCTGGACCGAGATACCTGCGGCGAAGATGGCGTGGCCGGCTAATGGCGCTAGGAAGAGGCGGCGCTGAAGCTTCGAAGAAAGGATCTGGCCAGATTTCGGCTCCGGGTCATTGGGGGCAGAGACAGCACTGGTGCCGGCGTATACTCAAGCTCGAGCTCGAGCTCCTGGGTCCATATAGAGTGCGGGTGGAGGTCGAGACCTGGCACCCAGGTAGGGAGTCCAGATCAGAGCTATTTTGTCCCCGAGAGTACCGGATGGGATGAAGGTGAGAGGAGGCTTTTTTCTTCGTTTGCAGGCTTGGGTGGCAATGCGCGTCTCCCTTACAAAACGGCCATTACAATTTCTAAATCGCTCACAGAGGAGGAGGCTCACTTAAACTGCATGGAGATAAGTGGTGAAACAGGGACAGGGAGAGCGGGTGCCTCACCGCCTAAAATAAATAGGTATATATTACGGGCGAGAGTGGCGCACTCATCTAATAACATCGATATCACTAAGCCTATTTTCCCTCCACGAGTCTCCCCACCCGTTTCTGAAGTAAGAGCTTCTGTAAAACAGCGCAAACAGAAAGGAGTCCCGAAGGACGACGGGGCTGTTTCTAAGGGGGAAGAGGCTGGTAAGAGGAAGGGCAGAGGTAGGGGCAAGAAGGCATCACCCCCAAAAATAAAAATTACCCCCTCATTGAAGACATACTATAAGGTCATGTCCTCCTCAACTGCCTCAACAGCTTTCGGCTGTGTCCCCTCAAAGAACGTGGGCCAAGATAGTCCTCAGGTAGGTGAGCATAGCCATCTGAGCCCCCCAGCAGTGGGCATAAGTCATCCCCAGAAGTAAACATGCGTAGCACGGGAGGAGATGCCTAGTGCTCAACAAGAAGACTCAGTGGGGAGTATTTACGGTGCACAGCGATACATCCAGAAGTGAGCCTTTCAAACAGATATTCTGCCCTGACACCCATGACCCTCAGGAAATGCCACAGAGTGTTCTGGAAACCACTGAAGACCATGTGACTATAGACTATAGATCCCACGACACAATCCTTGGCAGACATCTTACTCGCCCTGAAGGACGAAATGTCAAGCAGATTCACCGTCTCTGAGATGAACCAGGCTGAGATGACCAGTAGATTTTTGGTCTCAGAAGCAAATCAGGCAGCCATCCAAGCCTCTTGCGAAGTGCTGACTAAAAGATTAGACGAAGTTACCCTAAGAACTGACGCAATTGAGTTGGAGATTCCTAAAATTAAAGAGACTATGTACACTACCTCCGTAGAAATGGCTAAGTTATCGGCCCAGAACAAAGAACTTAAGGAAGATCTTGAACGCTTAGAAAACCACTCTAGGAAGAACAATTTAAGACTCTTGATCGTCCCCGAAGCCCTTGAGGGGTCAGACATAAAAGGGTTTGTGATTTCCCTATGAAAGGGGACTGTTTTGAAGAACTCACCCGATGTGGATCTCGTTCGTGAGATACAACGGGTTCATCGTGATCCCTTTAATAGGCAAAAACCCAGGAAGAACATGGTTAATTTTTTGTCATACTCAGCTAAGGAGGAGATATTATCTTTAGCTCTTAAGAAAGGCAAGATAACATCTGGAGGTCTAAGTCCCTTTTCTTTTTCTATAAAATCTGACATTTCCCATATTACCGCAACGAGACAGTGGGAACTGGGGAAGAGGCTCGAGAAGCTAAACAACATGGGGGCAAGACTCAGCTGAAGTTTCCTGCATTTTTGCGTGTAATGTGGAATAACCATATGCACCAGATTCGCACAATCGAGGATGCCGATGCTCTTATTGCAAAAATCAAAACAGAGTTGGGGTAGGGAGGGGGCTGCTGAGGTGTGAGGTGGGAGGATTTATAGACAGGAGTTAATAGGCAGTAAGACCCAAGTAAGATTCTAGATTCAATTTGTTTTTCTAAGCCCTGGGGGAGCAGGGACTGAATAGGCTTCGCCTATTGGAATGGAGGGTTCCTCATGGGAAGGGGGGGTTGGGGCACGTGGGAGGGGATGGCAAGAGGAGGGTGAGGGAGGGGTTCACTGGGTGGGGTGCAGTGGGTAAAATAAAAAAAATGAAACATCATCTCACTTAAGTTTGAAGAACGTCTGTCCTGTCGGTATAAAAAGTCAGCTAGCTAATGATAGGAACCTCATTAAAAGATAGCAAGGTCACCTTTATTTCTTGGAATGTTAACGGGTTAAGGTGCACTTGTAGGCAAAGATTTATTTGAAATATATAGAACTTTCCCCAGCTCAGATCTGTATTATGCAGGAAACACATTTAAGTTTTATAGAAAGTTGTTTAACTTTTTCCAGAATTCCCTGGATAAAATGCTATTGCACTTCGCAACAGACGATTAATAGCAGAGGTGTTGCAATTTTGATTAAGCACGGGGCTAATTGCTCAATTAAATCAGTGCTGACGGATCAGACTGGGAGGTGGATAGTTGCGCAGCTGGACTTCGGAGGGACAGAGCTAGTATGTGCTTTATTTTACGGCCCCAATGTTGATGATGCGACATTTATCTGTAAGTTACAATCTAAACTAATTTTGGCAACCCCCCTTTGATTATACGTGGTGACTTTAATGTCCTTTTAGATCCATTAAAAGATAGGTCCAATCAAAGTCATTATGTAGGGGCGCCCCATGTTCACCGTGCAATGATAAATATGTTGCATGACTTGGATCTGGTAGATGTATGGAGGGCAAAGAGGGGAGACCTTCAGGGGTTTACATTTCATAGCAAAAAACATGGTCACTCATCCAGGATCGACTATATTTTAACAGATAGGTCTACTTTGGTTGGCCTAACGGAGATTTCAGTTTTACCAAGTCATCTCTCTGACCATGCCCCAGATCTTTTTTCTTATCTCAGTAAACCATATAAATTAAAATCCAAATTAGATGCTTAATAGAGCCATGCTCCTGGATCCTGAGATAATTCAGGCCATTAAGTTATCTTCGTTAGAATTTTTTTCTCTGAATATGGGCTCCACCACCATGGATTTTATCTGGGATGCTTTTAAGGCTAACCTGCGGGGTAGGCGTCTTGGACTTATATCATTCAAGAATAAGGCTGAGGCTCGGGAGCTCCAGTTAGAGGATGAGAGGAATAGACTTAGTCATGGGAACCCAGGAAAGCTGTTCCAAGTCCAGGGCAACCTGGAACGTGCTAGGCAGGATTTCAGGGGTGAATTAGATGCAAAATGTAAGGCACAATGGCTCACTAAGAGTATGCAAAATGTTGAATATGGGGAGAAGGCTGGTGCCCTTTTGGCCTGGATGAGTCTAGTAATGTTGAGGACATGCAAGCTTGCCTGCTTTCCCTTTTTTCAGACCTCTATAAGGAAGATTTGGCCACGTCGACTGGTCATATACAATCTTGGCTGAAGAGTAAATCTTTACCAACTCTTACTGATGTGAGCCGTGATATCTTAGATGCTCCCATCACTCTTGAAGAGATAAAAGACCAAATACAAAAATTTAAGAATAAAAAGGCAGCAGGCATGGATGCACTTCTGGATGAAGTGTATAAACATTTAGCAGAAGAACTGACTCCAGCTCTGGGCACCACCTTCGACTCAGTATGTTGCCTTACGGGTAAAGTCTCTAAGTCCTGGAAGGAGGCTACTATTGTATTGATCCCAAAGCCTGGGAAGGATCCTTTAAAAGCTGACTCCTTTCATCCAATCCCCCTGCAAAATGCCGATTATAAGATCTTTATGGGTATATTGGCAGGGAGATTGGCTAAACTAGTCCCTAAACTGGTTCATACTGATCAGAAGGGCTTCGTAACAGGGAGGTACATCCAGGAACAGACACAACTGTTAATAGGTAACATCGACTTGGCCATTGGAAGATCTGACCCCCTGGCCATAGTGGCCCTGGATGCAGCCAAGGCCTTTGATAGGGTCTGTTGGGTGTGCCTCTGGGAGGTATAAGAGGTAATGGGCTTCGGCCCCATCTTCATTCAAACCCTGAGGAACTGCCATCAGGGGCCTCTGCTAGGATTCTTCTAAACGGCATGTTGACCTCTAGTTTTAATATCCAGAGAGGAACTAGACAGGGCTGCCCTATTTCCCCTCTCCTGTTTAACATCTACATAGAGCCATTATTGCAAGCCATTAGATTAGGCAACTTAATTTACCCTTTTAAGTCTCAACAATAGAGCTGTAAGTTAGCTTTGTATGCTGATGACTTGATCTTATATACCAACAACCCTGAGGTGACTCTCCCTAGAGTTGAAGCCTAGTTTGGTTCTCTCTCAGCTTATTTAGCCAACACCTCAAAGGCCGAGGTGATGTGTTGGAACATCGACCAATGGGAGGGTACAACCAGCAATGAGTTTAGGTACCTGGGAATACACATTGTTAAAGATCTGGATAAAATCCCCTTGATCAATTTGAATAAAATCACAAAGGAAATAGGCCGCCTCTTTAGTAGATGGAGGAATCTTCCCTTGACTATCTACGGGAAGGTAAATTTGGTTAAGATGGTCATTCTCCCTAAGTTGACTTACTTGTTTAATGTGGTCCCACTGGGATTTCCCAGTAAGAGCTTAAGAAATAAGTTTCATATTACCTTGTGAAGGGAGGGTCAGTTGCTGGAGTTGCACTGACGTCACAGACAGCCGCGCTGGGATAGGTTGAAACAGCGGGAGTTCGACTGACGCAGATTATAAAGGAGGGGTCAGTAGTAAGGAGCAGAATTGACGACATCGAAAAGGGCCACACTGGTATTGGTCAGACCACGAGCGTGAGCCGGAATCTGATTGGGTGATTGAATAAAAGCTGTTTTAGGATTGCTCGAGGAAAAATGTGTATGTTTGATTCTGATTTGCCTTTTGGTGTGAGTCGCCCCGACATAAAAGCTTGAGGGTTTGCGGATTATTGTTTCCTACACCGAGTGTCTAGAATGTATGGAGAAAAGAGAAAAGTGTCATTAATAAAGAAAATTAAGAATTTCTTTAAGAAAGATAAGCCTGTGTTAACTAGAGGGGAATTCCAATTCCGCCACCAAAAACGCCTGCTTCATTTATGATGATGGAAAGAGGATATCATACTTGTGTATGGATGGAGAATTGGATAGAATACATGAAGGGTGATGGTGTTTTAGCTTTCCCTGAAAATGGTACGTTTAATGGGAGAATTCTTCAGATTTTAGGGATGAGGATGAATGATTTAGATCCAAGACCAAGGTTAACGCAGTATGAGCCATTAGAAGAATGGGAGACTGAGTCATATGAACGAGAGAAAAACAGAAGTGGGAGATGTATGGGATGTTTTCCTCGATATTTACATGAGTCACGCGAGTGTCAGATCAAACAGTGGAGAAGAGCAATGGTATCAGAAGGATTATATCCAGTGTTAATGGCTGAGGAGCAGTCAAGGAGCAAGTGTAAGGAGAAAACAAAACACCTGTATGTGACAGGATGTGGTGAATCAGATGATGAATTGTTAGAGGACATTTTAACTAAAAACCCTCCACCGTATCAAGAAGGACCCAGTAGAGCCACCCCAAGTGCACCAGTAATGGGAACACCCTTAATCCCACACATTTTACAGGATACATCAGTTAATAGGGTGCTTTAACACAGGGAAAAAGAAGGGTTAAGCAAAAATAGAGAGGAATTAATACAGAAAATAGGTTGATTGAATTTAAATCCTGAAGCATTGACGATACCTGTGACTATAGGTTCTGTTGTTCCATTGTATGGAGACAAAATAAGTTGCCCGAAACCACAAGCTGAAACAACCCCCTTGAGTAATCCTAGAAACGAGATTGTAATATCTGATGATCAAGCCAGTGAGTGAGATTCAGTAATTTCATTAATGGATCTACCAATAAGAGAATCAGTACGTTTAACCCCAAAAAGAGTTACGCCCAGTTGTTTGAAAGAAAGAAGGTCTGTGGTACCATCAGGAACAAGAAGTTCAACAGCGGTAACTCCAGAAGATTTGGAGAGATGGACACGGGGAATAGAAAAACAAAGCTCACCCCCAAATATTTTAGATATTTACAAATTGAAGGTAGAATTGGAAGAGATGATAGCTGGAAATGTGGGAATAGAAAGATTGAACCATTACAATGAGGAAGAGTTGTTGTTTATATGTAGAGGTATAACTAGAAATGTGAAATTGTTTCATGAGAAATTGACAGAGCTTGCCTCAGAGATGATAATAGAAATAGGGAGATCGAAGGTGCTATAGAAACCATATCGAGTAGAGTTTACGGATAAAGACTTAGAAAATATAAATGTGTCTTGTAAGAAACTACAAGTAAAGGAGTTGATGAATATTTTACAAAAGTGGGGAGACATTGACAAGTGGAGAACAAGGTGGACAAGAAAGAAGAAGGAAGCAAGGGCGAGGGAAGCGTCCTCCGCATATTTGTTAAAAGAATCAGAAAAGGTAGAAAAATGGTGTCCCATGAGAGAGGTACCCGGTGGTGGATATGTTCATGTCCCATGGAGCCAACAAGATATTTTGTCATTTACAAACGATTTCCCCAGACTAAGAGAGAAACCAGTTGGATGGTACAAACAAGTTGAAAGTTTCAAAGGTTTTGCTAAAGGATTTGGATGGTTTATTTGACATAGTGGTACCTACTGATTTATGGACAGAGTGTAAAATTACAGTTGATTGGCTAAGTGAGGAGTATCCGAGGGACTCGAAAACAGGAGCACCCTCAGATGAGGTGATGAAGAAATATCCAATTACTTTTCTGATAGAGAAAATCCCTCCCAAAGAAACAGATTGCGTAAAGATAGATAGAACAACTCAAGAACCGAATGAGTATGCACATGCGTATTATGAGAGACTGCTACAGGTGTTTAAGCAGTATAGTGGCTTTGAAAATATTGGAGATAAGGACATGGGACATTTTGTGTATCGGTTTGTGGTTGGTCTGAAACCAGAGATTAGTCAGATGATTCAGCAGCACATGTTGTGCTGGCAGGAAAAACCGATAGATGTTATTCTGAAGTACGCAAAATATTGCGGGGATGATATTGAGTTGAGGCATAGAAAGCTAAAAGAGAAAATAATGTGGGCACAAGTGAAATTGGCAGAACAGGAACTTCAGTTGAGTAGTCAGACTGGTGATCAGATGAAAGAAACGAATCAGAGTGATCATGCGGCAAATGTTGGTAAATCAAGAGGACGAATGAATAGAGAGGATGCGAAGAAGTTTCCTTGTCAAGGGTGCGGAAAGCTTGGACATTGGAAGAACGAGTGTAAGAATATTCTGAATAATAATGGGCCAAACCAAAATTTAAATCCACAGACGCAGAATGAGGTGCTTATGAATCAGCCGCAGCAGGTAGTTAATCAACAGTGTCAGGTGCCACCAGCCCCTATGCCAAATTTTGTGAACCAGCCAAAAGTACAGTGTGGACGCCGGCTTTCAAGGAGCAAGTGGTAAGAACAATTCTGTTATTTCACAATACCTTTTACAGAATAATGTTGATGAAATTAGTCATTTGCAATGACGGTGCCTGAGGGAGGAGGAAGAGGAGTGCGTACTTGGCGAATCCTTGACGGTAGATCAGTCAGGTCCATTTATTGATGGGAAAGTGGAAGGTAATGATATCACTTTTCTGTTGGATACTGGTGCTACCCGTTCTACTGTGAGAACAGCAGACATCCCAAACCTACCCCTCTCGGGAGACTCCATCCAAGTCTTTGGGGCATCAAATTAACAGATTAGAACCCCAATCACAGAACCCATGGAAGTGCACATTGAAAATTTTAAAGACATGCATAGATTTGTAGTTTGTGATTCTAGTCCAGTAAATCTATTAGGACGGAATCTGTTGTGTAAAATGAATTGCACAATTTATTGTATACCGGACGGTGTTGCTTTTCAAACCCCTGATGAAGATATTGTATTATAAGATAATGCTTGCTAAACAAGGCACAGAGATAGATTAAATGTATTTCTTAAAGACAATAGATGATTTACCAGAAGAACTGAAAACAACCGTGAACCCAGAAGTATGGGATTTCACTGGAAAAGAACTAGGGTTAATGTCGAATGTAGACCCAGTGAAGGTGACAGTGAAGGAAGGTGCAGTCTATCCCAACACCAGACAATACAAAATGAGTCCAGAAGTGAAAGCAGGAGTGGCTTCAGAAATTGACCGAATGATTAAGCAGGGCATTTTAAAAGAAATAATGAGTAGTCCTTGTAATTCGCCTATAATAGGACTTGGAAAGCCTAGCGGAAAATACTGGATAGTGCAAGATTTGAAAAAGATTAATAAAATTGTAGTGCCTTGTTGTCCTGTAGTGCCAATTCCTGCGGTGATTCTGTATCAGATACCCTGGAATGCAGGTTGGTTTACAGTAATTGATTTGTGCCAAGCCTTTTTCTCTATTCCTTTGCATCTAGACAGACAGTATCTTTTTTCTTTTAAATTTGAAGACCGGATCTTGACATGTTGCCAAGTTCCTCAAGGGTATACAGAAAGTCCCTCAATTTGTAATCAAATACTGAAAAAGTGTTTAGAGAAATTAGTTATGCCCAGAAATTCAGTCTTAGTACAATATATTGATGACTTACTAGTGGAATCAAAATCACGAGAAGATTGTGATTCAATTGCGTTGTTGAACCATTTGGCTGACAGAGGACACAAAGGTGCCGATCACGATCCGGTAAAAAATTCCCCCGTGCGACTCGTATCGGGTCTTTTTACCGTACGAATCGTACAAGTGCCGTACGAACTGGCAATCACGATTCGCATGGTAAAAAGTCCATACGAACCGCACTGGGAATCATTCCCCACACGTCCCCGGGTCGGAAAATGTGTCCGACACGTCCTCGGACGATTTACCTTACAAACGTGAAAAACCAAGTCCACCTAGGAATCACGATCCATCCCGTGCGTCCGAGGTTACAACCGTATGGAAAAAACACCGTCCGCACCGAACTCCTACAGCAACCATGGAGACATGTGCCCGCATACGCGCCCAACACTCCCCCCAGCCCCCGTACGTCCGACACGTACCCCCCGTATATGTATACCCCCACCCGTCTAGGTACACCCCAGTACGTTCCAGTCGAACCCCCACCCCAGTACGTGTCGTACCACCGTCAATGTACACCCCCCCTGTACGTGTCGTACCCCCCGTGTACCTACACCCCAGTACGTGCGAGCCACACCCCCACCCCAGGACGTGTCATAGCCCCGTCCACCCACACCCCAGTACGTTCCAGTCGTACCCCCACCCCAGTACGTGTCGTACCCCCCGTGTACCTACACCCCAGTACGTGCGAGCCACACCCCCACCCCAGGACGTGTCATAGCCCCGTCCACCCACACCCCAGTACGTTCCAGTCGTACCCCCACCCCAGTACGTGTCGTACCACCGTCAATGTACACCCCCCCACCCCAGTACGTGTCGTACCACTGTCCATGTACACCCCCCCCCCCTGTACGTGTCGTACCCCCCGTGTACCTACACCCCAGTACGTGCGAGCCACACCCCCACCCCAGGACGTGTCATAGCCCCGTCTACCCACACCCCAGTACGTTCCAGTCGTACCCCCACCCCAGTACGTGTCGTACCCCCCGTGTACCTACACCCCAGTACGTGCGAGCCACACCCCCACCCCAGGACGTGTCATAGCCCCGTCCACCCACACCCCAGTACGTTCCAGTCGTACCCCCACCCCAGTACGTTCCTGGCGCACCCCAAACACAACCTCCTAAGTACGGAGCGCACCCCATGCCCCAACATCACAACCGCATGTACGAGTCGTACAAAGCCACACACAAGGACCAAATCGTACAACCAAATGGCCCATGTACACACCGTACACACGCTCAAAACGCACGTACACAACAAGGCCAAAACAAAACAACTCAACAATACACCATTCGAAAGGCACACAGCCACTAAACATGGCCAACAACCACTAAAATAACACAATCACTGACCTGCAACTGTCAAAAACAAACAGAGGCCCAATACACCACCACTCCTTATAACACACCCACCCAAAATTCAAACACTGCCACACCCACCCATGGACCAATAAAAAGGGCCCACACACACAAACCATGAGCCTTTGCAACAGACCCACTGCTGCCAGACACCACAGAACCAGACTACAAGCGACACCACATCTTACACTTGCACACCTTCACACGACCACCCTCACAAACACCCTCTCATCACATTCACACACACACACAACCATCCACACCCCCCCCCAACATCCACACACCCCCCACACCCACACCATCCCCACCCACACCCCTCACCATGCCCACTACCAAGAATCCAAACTTCAGTCACCGAGAGTTGGAGGTCCTTGTTGATCAAATCCTCAGAGTCGAGCCACAGATCTTTGGAACATTGGTCAGAAGCACCAGCCAGGCAGCCAAAACAGCCATGTGGCAGACCATCGTCGATGCTGTGAATGCTGTTGCGGACACCAGGAGGACCAAGCAGGATTGCCAGAACAGGTGGTACGATCTGCGGAGGAGGGTCAGAGCCAAGAGACAGGAGGAACACGACCAGGCCAACGCCACCGGAGGAGGGCCCTCCCGCAGAGCCGTACAGTACCATCCCTGGGAGGAGAGGGTGATGGCCATACTGCCGGTGGAGGCAGTTGAAGGAGTAGAAGGACTCCGAGACCCGGGTGAGTACACAAACAACGCACCTCACATGGGGGAACTGCAACCACAACCAAAATTAATAACAGGCACGCAACCACCACAAGCCATCGCATTACTCAACCACACTCCATGAGCAGGCACATGCCACTGCTGCCACCATGCCCCATGCACCCAGCTGGACAATGTCAAGTCACAGGCCACAGAAGACAACAACACATGACACGGTAACCCGGATGTCGGGAGGCTGGGCACCAAGAATCACATAGTGCGACTCCAAAGCAGACAACAATGCCCTCTGCCCATATGGCCTAGGTCACAGGCAGACAAACACTGTGTCCCAACACAGGAATGACTTGCCAGCAAATGGCGGACGCCTTGCATCAACACATGGGGGTGAAGGCACTGTTTTGCACATGCCAGCAGCTAATGAACAGCCAACAGTGTGAAAGAGTGGCAGCACACACCACCACAGCAGCAGCGCACAGACACACAGCAGACAAAATGGGTGCCTGGAGATCAGAAACAAACTCACATCAACAGGCCAAGGGCCACTCAAAGATCTGCTAACAGTGTGTGCCCAGGAAGCTGGGCCAAGGTGACAGAGGGTGACACACGGAGGGAGGGAGAGGGGGACACAGAGGGAGGGAGAGGGGGACTGAGAGGGAGGGAGACGGACAGAGGGAGGAGGCTGACACACAGAGGGAGGGAGAGGGGGACAGAGAGGGAGGGAGAGGGGGACAGAGAGGGAGGGAGACACAGGAAGATGGACAGAGGGAGGAGGCTGACACACAGAGGGAGGGAGAGGGGGACAGAGAGGGAGGGAGAGGGGGACAGAGAGGGAGGGAGACACAGGAAGATGGACAGAGGGAGGAGGCTGACACACAGAGGGAGGGAGAGGGGGACAGAGAGGGAGGGAGAGGGGGACAGAGAAGGAGGGAGACACAGGGAGAGCAAATCAGTCCTGTGGTGTGTGGGAATGTCTGCTCGTCAGCAGGTGGACTGCGTGCATGTAGACAAGGGTGGCCAGTGCCAGAACCCCCCCTCTTCATCATGGCAAAACGCAGGGCCATGTCACAACCTGTACACGAGCACAAGGACAGCCACCTGCATCATATAAGTGTGTGGATCCACTCCATGTGCACATGTACAGTGCTACAAGGAAGGCGCAAATGCATAGCTCGGCACACATGCACACTCCACTGCTGACTGCAGTCACACTTGACGCAGCAAGTAAGACTGTGCCACACATAGTTAAAGGGGCCAAATTGGTGCCCAAGGGACACACACATGCACAAGTGCACTGTGAGTGGAATGCAAGACAGATCCTAATTCCAAGAGGAAATGTGCCAACTTTGTAACGGATGAAACATGGATGTTGCATGGATCAAAATTAACATTTTCTCTCTCACACACAGGTCAACGTCGTGCTGCACCCCCCAACACTGGGGGGGAACACTCACAGGACCCGGATCTGCAGGAGACCGATCCCACCGGCAGCGACCACTCTCACCACTCTGCGGACGACCCCGACCGACCTGGCCCCTCTGGTGTCCAACCACCTGCAGCACCTGCATCAGGTACAACCGTGCCAACCACCACCCCCACTCCTGCCACATCCCAGGAGACACCCAGGATCCCTGCCCCAACACCACAATGCAGCCAGGCTCGCCAGGAGGGACACGGTGTCCCGGGCACCCAGGAGGAGGCAGGCGACAACGCCAATGCCACCCCTCAGGGGTCCCGGAGACCCGATGTGCCCACAAGTGCAGGCCAGACGCAAGTGGGCAGGGGTGGTGGGAGTGGAGGACGGCGGAGGCGCGAGCCTGACCAGTTGGCTGGGGATCCGGTATTTTCACATGTCCGTAACATCCTGGACTCATACCGGCAGGACACCACGGGCATGGCCCAGGTTGTGTCCGTCCTCGAGGGGATCAAGGTCCAGCAGGCCCAGCAACATGCGGAGCTAATAGCCTGTCTACAGCTACACCAACGGAGGATGGAGGACAGACAGGCTGAGCAAGTGACGGCGTCCCAGGGGATTCACGCTGAACTCCGTCGGATGGCCGACACCATGGCCGACCCTCCCTGTGCCAGAAGGCGGAGAACATCACCACCCACAGGGAGGGATCATGAGGAGGAGGAGGAAACATCCGACGGAGCATCCCAGACGTCGTCACGGCCTGCTGCTGAGGTTCCCCGCAGGAAGCCGGGTCGTCCACGGAAAGGACCGTGAGGGTGGCTGCTACATCACCATCTCCCAGGACACCTGGCCTGGCACCTGGCCCACTGGAGCAACAGCATCACAGCATCAAGAGACATTCTCTGCCACATGGCCCTGCTGGTCACTGGCTGACCAATGTTGACAAAGACTGTGGCATGGACTCTGAGGATTTCCAATGGCAAGGACACCAACTCCCCTACTGAACTTTGGATTCCCTAATCCCGGAAAGCCCCTCACTTTGTCCCCCCCCCCCCCAATAATAAATCACACTATTAAGAGTAGATGCCTGCTGGTAGCATTATTACCTAACATGTGTCTTGTACAGTCTAAACATGCCTGAGTCATCTGTTCACTTCAACCATCCACACCCTGGGGCCTGAGTCTGGCACAGGACACATGGGTCACAGTTTATTAGGCAAGACAGACATGGAGCACCATACACACCCGTGATGGTCAGAACCAGCTGAGGGGGTGGCCGAACAACCGTGCTGACAGACACATTGAGTACAGCAACAGTCATGCGCAGAGGTCAGGGATCCTGGCCCGTGTCCTGGGGGGCACCCAGGTACGTGTAGACAGGTGGCAGAACCATGTCCTGCAAGCTTGAGTCCGGTGGATGCAGAGAATGGGGGCCTGGACAACGTTGGATGCATGGGGATGGCACATGTCACACTACCCACACAGTCATGGACATCATGCCCAATACACAGTCTCAGCACACACACACAGCTTGCATCTTGCCACTCGACACATTGACACATAGCCACAATCTGGGAATACCATGCCAGACATGCAGGATGCACCGTGCCAACACACCAGCATTGACTGAGAAGAGGCACCTTGGAGGCATAGGGACACCTTTAATAGTCATGTTTTTGGGATTGCAGAGGCAACTTGAAGTACACATGAACACATCATGTGGAGTAACATGTGGCTCAAACACTGGCACCCCCCTTCTGCAGCACAAATGCGTGATAGCCATGGAACTGGCACACAAGTGTCGGCTAACAGCTAAATACCCACAGCTGCTCACGGAGAGACTGCCATACACCATACATCCGCTGATGTGGAAGTCCCACGCCATGTCAAGACAATGTTAACCGTATGTGTCCGAGGGCAGTGTCACACACATTGATGCCTTCATCACAATCCACTATCCCATCACTGATGACTGACAACCAGGCAGCCCATCTATTCAGGTGTACCCAGCTGCATGTCGTGTCCCATGGGGATGCCACATGTCTGCAGAGGAACCAAACCCCGACCGGGCCAGTGTGCACACATCGTGAACAACTGCCACACCCAATACACCCCAGATGCATCCCTTACCCCATGGAGACTTCCAAACGTGTCCGTGCCTGTAACGCTGAGTCAGCCCACGATGCCATGTCCATGAGGAATAGCAGTGCCACAACAATGCAACCAGAAGACGGCATGCGCAGGTACCTGGGGAAGAGAGACACACAAGAAGTCAGCCACAAAGAGCACAGCCACTTGCATGTGCATTGACTCGACACATGTATGGATGAAAAAATGCTAGGTCACAATTATGAGTGGGGAAATACTACCATCACTGCCACCATCACTCCAGTGACACACCCACGCACACCTCTGACTCACGTGCCATACATGCAGGTGGAGACACGCATCACAACACATGCCACACGGGGACCAAGGCGTGCACACTCAGACACTGGTACTCACCACTAAGCAAAGAAGTCGCGTATGAGCCGAGTCCGGATGTCCTCTTGCGGCTCCACATCCTCCACATCACTAGCCCCATTGCCAAGCCCTTCGTCCTCCACGGGTGGATGGTCCTTGTCATGTTGATTCAGGATGAGTGGCACAGCTCTTTCAACTGCCATGTTGTGCAGCATGCAGCAGACCATGAAGATCTTGCAAACCTTTGCCGGGGCATATGGGAGTGCGCCGCCGGTCTTGTGGAGGCACCGGAATCGGCTCTTCAGCATGCCAAACGTCCTCTCTATCACTCGCCTTGTCCGGCCATGGGCGGTGTTGTAGCGGAGCTGGGCCGGCGTGATGGGGTTGCGGAGAGGTGTCAGCAGCCAAGGCATGTTGGGATAGCCAGCGTCCCCTAAATGGAAAGCACATGGATATCGTTAGAACTGGCGAAGCGGTAGTGCTGCTCGGCCAAACAGAATACAGGACAGACAGACTGTACCCACCAACAACACATGCTCGTTCGTTGCGCAGCTGCATCATCATATCAGGCATCCCGCTACGCCTCATGATGTAGGCATCGTGTGCTGATCCTGGGAAACGAGCACAGACATGTGAAATCACCATGTTGGACAGACACACCACAAGGGCATTGATGGAGTGGTAGTGCTTCCGATTGCGGTACGCCACCTCCCGTGCGTGTGGTGGTACCAAACCTACATGTGTCCCATCTATGGACCCAATGACATGGGGCATCCCTCCCAGGGCATAGAAACCACGCTTGACCTCAGTCATCTGTTCAGGGTTTGGGAACTTGATGAAGTCATCCAGGTGAATCAACATGGCCTCCAAGAAATCATGCAGCACACCGCTGAACATGCTCTGGGACATGCCACCAACATGAGCTATGGTATTTTGGAAGGTACCAGTGGCAAGGAAATGTAGGGCAGCCATTACCTTCAGCTGGGGTGTCAGTGCCGTAGGATACCTGTGCTGCGGTTGCAGGTGTGGTGCCAGTCTCGCCGTCAGCTCCAGAATCAACGGTTGGGTGAAGCGGTAGAGCCGGATCCTGTCATTCTCCTGCATGGTGGCCAAGTCTGGAATTCTTCGGGCAACAGGAGGCGCTCTGCAGTAATTTGGAAGTGACAAGGAAGAGTGAGTGCACTACGAGAACAACTCATGTCTACTGAGCACATGTAAATCTGGCAATACACACATGCCACATAGGGAGTCAGGCATGTGCTACATGCCCAGGACACGTATGGATGCAAGGTGACACTCCTTCCAAGACCCAGCTACACACGGTGATTGAGAACCTCCCCATGCCACGCCATGGAAATAGCTGTGTCCCAGTGCAAGTGCACTGCCCGACGCAAGACAGGAGTGACATACACCCACACATCAGCAGAAGTGTGATGCCGATTTCAGAGACTGGCAGCGGAACACTTGAGCCACAGGTCACATGACATTACACTAGTCCAGCCCACACACCTTGCCATGAAGGTGCACATGTCATGACTCACCACACATTCCTTGTGAGTTTGCTGACATGGCCTTGTCACGCTACTCCGTGTCCCTTGCATACATGTGCACCTCACATCCGAGAACACATGTGGCATGGTGTTGGGAACAGTGTGCAATGACAATCTACACACAGCCACATGTTGGTTGCTGCAACGGCTGCAGCTTTTGAGGGTGCTACAACATCAACCTGATGTAAATCCCGGACACATATATGGCATAGTCACATTGTGCACTGTGGGTAGTGATAAGTCATGTGTCATGACCCCTGTACCTGGCATCATGGGACACTTCCGTGTGTTGGTGTCGGTGCCATGCCAGTGACGCTCACCCCAAGTGCGCAGTCCCACATGCACACATGTCAAAGGAGTCAAGGGCATGCCTGGCACACATTGCACCCTCACACAGTACACATGTACACATCTCATCATACATCTGGTGCCTTCTCCACTCAGGAGGCATGTTCCACATCACAGCCTGTGACACCTGTGCCCCACACATGTGGTAATGCACAGACGATGCCTTGATGTCCATTCCTGGACAAGTATGTCCATCCATGGACAAGTATGTCCGCCCTATTCCTACATGTGTGTCGCCTATCACCACAGTGATGTGTAAAATCCGCCGTACTGCTGCTGAGAGGGCCTGTGCATGTTCCCAAATCACTGTGGGAGTGCTGCCGTATGTGTACCCATCGTGATGGCGAGCGTAAATGTGAGTGTACGGTCCGTACCACTACGGGTACGCATACGCGTGCAGACCCATAGTGATGGAGAGCGTAAATGTGAGTGTACGGTCCGTACCACTACGAGTACGCATACGCGTGCAGACCCATAGTGATAGAGAGCGTAGATGCGAGTGTACGGCCCTATCACTATGGGTCTGCACGCGTATGCGTACCCGTAGTGGTACGGACCGTACACTCGCATCTACGCCCACTATCACTATGGGTCTGCACGCGTATGCGTACCCGTAGTGGTACGGACCGTACACTCGCATCTACGCTCACTATCACTATGGGTCTGCACGCGTATGCGTACCCGTAGTGGTACGGACCGTACACTCGCATCTACGCTCACTATCACTATGGGTCTGCACGCGTATGCGTACCCGTAGTGGTACGGACCGTACACTCGCATCTACGCTCACTATCACTATGGGTCTGCACGCGTATGCGTACTCGTAGTGATAGTGAGCGTAGATGCGAGTGTACGGTCCGTACCACTACGGGTACGCATACGCGTGCAGACCCATAGTGATAGTGAGCGTAGATGCGAGTGTACGGTCCGTACCACTACGGGTACGCATACGCGTGCAGACCCATAGTGATAGTGAGCGTAGATGCGAGTGTACGGTCCGTACCACTACGGGTACGCATACGCGTGCAGACCCATAGTGATAGTGAGCGTAGATGCGAGTGTACGGTCCGTACCACTACGGGTACGCATACGCGTGCAGACCCATAGTGATAGTGAGCGTAGATGCGAGTGTACGGTCCGTACCACTACGGGTACGCATACGCGTGCAGACCCATAGTGATGGAGAGGGTAGGCATGCATGTACGGGCCGTTGCCATGCATTTGGGGTGCCCTAGGGCCCCCACACGCACCGTACCTGTGTGTGATGCTCCAAATTACATAGGGGACAAGTATTAAGGCCTACATGCATGCTGGTTGTCATGGAGACCAAGTTCAAAATTCGAAATTGTTCTGGAAGGTGCACAGCAGAAGTCAGTTGGAATTTGTCTACTTTGTTGCAATGTGTTTGTGGGGCTGACATCATGCAGGAGAATGAAACCGATAGAGAACCCACAGACTGCTAGGTTTGTAGGGATTGGTGGAAACATAGGATGCAAATGTGAGTGACCAATCTCTCTGTACTCCTGTGCATGAGACTGGGCAGAAGGGCACATATAAGGCAGCCAGGTCCCATGAGGGAGCACTTGCCTGCACATCTTTGCATTCGTCGACCCAGCTGCTGCTACTGATTCCCTGGAACCATGTCAAGGGCTGTGGAGAGGACACAGCCATTCACCCTGGAGGAGAACATGTCTCTGCTGGATGTGATCCTCCCACAGTACCCCATGCTGTATGGGCGACCAGGGTATCAGGTGAGTGCATAGGCCACTGCCACAGACTGTCCCTATGTTGTGACTGTGACTTCTGCCATTGCGTCCAGGTGTAACACACATGCCATGTACTGTCGGGGGGGTCCCAGGGGGGGGTGCCTGATGTCTCCCAGCAGTGCCCTGAGACAGGAGGGGTGGGGGCCTATCACTCACAGCAGTGCCCTGAGACAGGAGGGGTGGGGGCCTAGAACTCACAGCAGTGCCCTGAGCCAGGAGGGGTGTGTGCAGAGTCCTCCCAGCAGTGCCCTGAGACAGGAGGGGTGGGGGCCTATCACTCACAGCAGTGCCCTGAGACAGGAGGGGTGGGGGCCTAGAACTCACAGCAGTGCCCTGAGCCAGGAGGGGTGTGTGCAGAGTCCTCCCAGCAGTGCCCTGAGACAGGAGGGGTGGGGGCCTATCACTCACAGCAGTGCCCTGAGACAGGAGGGGTGGGTACAGAGTGCTCCCAGCAGTGCCCTGAGACAGGAGGGGTGGGGGCCTATCACTCACAGCAGTGCCCTGAGACAGGAGGGGTGGGGGCCTAGAACTCACAGCAGTGCCCTGAGCCAGGAGGGGTGTGTGCAGAGTCCTCCCAGCAGTGCCCTGAGACAGGAGGGGTGGGGGCCTATCACTCACAGCAGTGCCCTGAGACAGGAGGGGTGGGTACAGAGTGCTCCCAGCAGTGCCCTGAGACAGGAGGGGTGGGTACAGTGTGCTCCCAGCAGTGCCCTGAGACAGGAGGGGTGTGTGCCTATCACTAACAGCAGTGCCCTGAGACAGGAGGGGTGGGTACAGAGTGCTCCCAGCAGTGCCCTGAGACAGGAGGGGTGGGTACAGTGTGCTCCCAGCAGTGCCCTGAGACAGGAGGGGTGTGTGCCTATCACTAACAGCAGTGCCCTGAGACAGGAGGGGTGGGTGTGATGCACAGTGTGAGCCTTGATCATTGATTGTGACATTGCCATCATTCCACCTGTGTACCCACTGTGGCACGTAGTGCTTTTTCCCCTCACCAGGGGATGATGTCCCTATGACAAAGGTGCAATGCGTTGGCTGCATGACATGCCTTGTTGTAACCAGCTAATTTGTACCCATATGTCTCTCTGTGACATGTGGCTGGTGTATTGATGTGGTGTCACTTGTTCTTCCTCACAGGTGGGCGCCACTGCCAAGGAGCAGATCTGGCTGACCGCCGTCAGTGCCGTGAGGCGTGTGGATGGTCGGAGGCGGAGCCTGCCCCAGGTGAGGAAACGCTGGCAGGATATCCGGTGCTGGACGCGGAGGATTGCACGGCTCCTGCTGGGGGACTCACCTGAGAGCCACAAGAACCGCGGCCGCCGCCGTCTGAGCCACCTCCACAGGCGTGTGCTGCCGGTGGTCTTTCCAGACCTGGAGAGGCGCTTACAGGCGATGCAGCAGCCGGAAGGGGGTAGGTACATGTGTGTTTGTTGTGTGTCACCGGCATTTGTAAGGGCACAGTAGCATGAATTCACTGGCAGGGTTTAAAGGTGCTGTGCAGATCCTGTTTGCCCCAGTATAGCGCTGTGCCCCTGCCACCCTTCCCCTCCTTGCAATGTGTTCCCTGGTCTGTGTGTAGTCACTCCTTCACAGGGTAATGTAGGCTGGCGCTTTGTCCACGGGAACAATGTCTGTAGCATCATGTGTGGGGGTGGTGTGTAACAGGTTGTGGGACATTGCCTGTGCACTGTCAAGTTCACTGCATGTGGGTTCCATATCAGTTGGCACTGATGCTGACTCCAGACATGGGAGTTGGTCTCTCATGTGTCATGCCTCACAGCGCGCATGTCCCATGTAGTGGCCTGTGACATGATGTGCATGAGTGTGCGATACACATAGTGCAGGGATGGTGACGTGTGTTGCAGTCATTACCATTCAGTAGCATGTAGTTGCGTGCCCACTACTGTCCCCTGGGGCACCTTTTCCTCAGTGGTGTATGTGTCATCATAAACGTGGCCACTGTCAGTGTCTACAGCGTAAGTTGTGCTCTCTGCCATTGTCCCCTGTCACCATGTATATAGACGTGCTATTTTGTACAGGTGTCCACTGTGCAGCCTGACCTGATTGTCCTTCTTCATACTCACAGTTGCCAGTGCCTGTGTGTCTTGCTATACTCATCTGAGGATGGGCACTGGTACCACATTATTTGTACAGGCGCACCTTGGCTGTTTGGCGTCCAATCTCGCTTTTTGCCTGCCCCTGTGTGTATCACCCAGACTATGAGATGTTGGTGCCACCTGTGTCTCAACAATTTGCCTCGTGTAGGGTCTTGTTGGGGCGGGCAATGCCTATGTGTTAAATCCTGATTACCACTTGCTGGGTCTGGGCAGTGTGTGATGTGTCTGGACACACACGCAATGTGCAGTGACAGAGTCATGTTGTGCATGTTTTCAGCATTACCTATGCAGCATGTGTCTCAAGTTCATGGATATGGTCCCTGGTCATCGGTATTTTCGCCAACGCTGTGTGGTGCAGATGCAGTGCTGGATTGTCCCCAGGGCCTGGGTGCTATGTCAGACTCCTTTTCCTGTGTTTAGCTATTGTCTCATGCTCTCCATGGTATTTCAGTGGCATGGTGGCTCAACCAACTGTGTGTTTCATGCCCTACATCGGTACCCTGTTCAGTAGATGTTAGGGATCTTCCTTTTCAGGCCATGCAATGTTACCTATGTAGATTGGACTCATGTGACAGATGTGTACAGATGTCTGATTATTTCTGTCTCTCCACCCTGCCCACAGCATCGTCGGGGGACACAGAGGGAGACATGGACACAGACCAGGCGGAGGGACCGAGCACCAGTGCCAGCCGTGACATCGGGTCTGGCACATCGAGTGGTACAGAGGCGGAGGAGAGTGTGGCCGAGGACCTGTCGACTGGCACATCAGACTACGAAGCTGACAGGTCCGGGGACGATGTCTCCGAGTGGGCGGAGGCTGCACCAGCAGCTGACAGCGGAACAACACCTCGCACCGCCCCCTCAGTTTCCACCAGCCGCCTCCCACTTGCTCGTGTCCCTTCCCAGCGTGCCCGGTCACAGCATGTCTCCTTCCTGCCAGGCACCGCACCCCCTGCCCCTGTCTCCACTGCTGCCGCCAATGCAGAGTCTGTGGACATCCAGCGGCAACTGCAGGTTGGTCAGGCTGCGATCCTTAATGTCCTCCATGCCCACGGCAAAACCCTCACCA
This sequence comes from Triturus cristatus, assembly GCF_964204655.1. NCBI lineage: Eukaryota > Metazoa > Chordata > Amphibia > Caudata > Salamandridae > Triturus > Triturus cristatus. Next base: position 259,074,437 of record NC_140581.1, on the reverse strand, counting down.
ACATCGAGGCTTTCTTGGAGGGCATTCATTCATCGCAGGCTGACCAACGCAACTTGCTGAGGTCCATCGACTCCACACTGACTGCAGCAGTGGGTCTCCTGCAGCGCGACCTCCCCCCACCTACCCCTGCCCCATCCACACTTCCCACTCCCATGCCTGTCACACGTACACCCAGACGTCGGCATGCACCCACATCAACGGACACGGGCACCACACCAGCAGGGAAGGTCCACCGCACTCCTCCTGACACGCACACACAGGGTGAGGTAGGCACACCCACTGGGTCGGGGGGCAAACGTGTGACACGCAGCCATAGTGGGAGTCCGCATTCCACCCAGTCCACTCCCTCCAAATCCCCTCCCCTCAGCTCTCCTGGCCACATCTCCCCCAAGGACACCTTCATGGCCGCTCTGTCCCTGAGCCCCACAGTTACACCACCACGCAAGCGGTCAAGGAGGTCCCCGGTCAGGGTGGTTGAGTCTCCCCCCCTGTCTCCACCCTCCCCCGGTGGCGCTGCGACCCATCCCTCTGACCCCCCCCCTCCTTGGGGCCTGAGGTCCCTTCGGGTGCAGGGGACTCCCTGGAGGACCTTGCAAAGGTGTGTAGTGCCATCCTGGCCTCCGCCTTTGGCACTGACCCACCCCCTGTGGTGGAGTCCTCCATCCCTGCACCCACAACGCCGCCCCTTTGCCCTGATGTCCCTGCGGTGCCTGTTGCTTCCCCCCCCCCTGATGCCCTCACCAGTGTGGAAGACGATGCCATTTGACTGTGCAGGCCATGTAGGGGACACGCATCCCACTGTGTCCCCCATCCAGCTGAGAATCATTGACTGCCCTATGGGCTTAGTGAAGATTGAACTGCCTGCGATCCACGGACATTGTGCTCATGCTGAATAAAGCTTAATTTTGTTTTCATTATCACGCTACTGCTATGCTGGTATTGGTGTTGGTGGGGCTGCTACATGGTTTTGGGTGGTGTGTAAGGGTTTGGGTCTGTGGGATATGTAGTAGTGTACTGCTCATTGGTGGGACCCTGTGATCTGTGGGCCATCACAAGGTGTTGGCTAACTTTCTTTGTTCATGTAAGCAGTTACTGCATGGTGCACTTGTCCCAGGGTGTATTCCTTCCTCTGTGTACCCAGCTTTCTTCCCTGCAGGGTGTTCCCAATGTTTAGCGCAGAGCTGTGTCTACATGAGCTGTGTGTGTGACGGAGCCCTTCTACTTTGGCCATGCATGCAGGGCCATGTCTCCACCTGCGACAATCGTGGCATCCTTGGTGATCACTGTACTTGTGTGTGGAGTCTGTTGACATGAGTTCATGGGGACATGTTCCCTTGTAGCCAGTATGCATGTGGATAATTCTGGCCTCACACACATGTGTTACACCCCTCCTGTCTCAGGGCACTGCTGGGAGTGATGGGCACCCACCCCTCCTGTCTCAGGGCACTGCTGGGAGGACTCTGCACCCACCCCTCCTGTCTCAGGGCACTGCTGGGAGGACTCCACACCCACCCCTCCTGTGTCAGGGCACTGCTGGGAGGACTCCACACCCACCCCTCCTGTCTCAGGGCACTGCTGGGAGGACTCCACACCCACCCCTCCTGTCTCAGGGCACTGCTGGGAGTGATAGGCACCCACCCCTCCTGTCTCAGGACACTGCTGGGAGGACTCCACACCCACCCCTCCTGTGTCAGGGCACTGCTGGGAGTGATAGGCACCCACCCCTCCTGTCTCAGGACACTGCTGGGAGGACTCCACACCCACCCCTCCTGTCTCAGGGCACTGCTGGGAGGACTCCACACCCACCCCTCCTGTCTCAGGGCACTGCTGGGAGTGATAGGCACCCACCCCTCCTGTCTCAGGACACTGCTGGGAGTGATAGGCACCCACCCCTCCTGTCTCAGGACACTGCTGGGAGGACTCCACACCCACCCCTCCTGTCTCAGGGCACTGCTGGGAGGACTCCACACCCACCCCTCCTGTCTCAGGGCACTGCTGGGAGTGATAGGCACCCACCCCTCCTGTCTCAGGACACTGCTGGGAGGACTCCACACCCACCCCTCCTGTCTCAGGACACTGCTGGGAGGACTCCACACCCACCCCTCCTGTCTCAGGGCACTGCTGGGAGGACTCTGCACCCACCCCTCCTGTCTCAGGGCACTGCTGGGAGGACTCCACACCCACCCCTCCTGTCTCAGGGCACTGCTGGGAGGACTCCACACCCACCCCTCCTGTCTCAGGGCACTGCTGGGAGGACTCCACACCCACCCCTCCTGTCTCAGGGCACTGCTGGGAGGACTCTGCACCCACCCCTCCTGTGTCAGGGCACTGCTGGGAGGACTCCACACCCACCCCTCCTGTCTCAGGGCACTGCTGGGAGTGATAGGCACCCACCCCTCCTGTCTCAGGACACTGCTGGGAGGACTCCACACCCACCCCTCCTGTCTCAGGGCACTGCTGGGAGGACTCCACACCCACCCCTCCTGTCTCAGGGCACTGCTGGGAGGACTCCACACCCACCCCTCCTGTCTCAGGGCACTGCTGGGTGGACTCTGCACACACACCTCCGATTTCAGGATATGTGCGCTTGGCACATACACGGTGGGGGTACGCACAATGCATTCGAGGTGAGGGTACGAGTCTACTGACACTGGTGTGGTGGGGGTACGCTCCGTACGTCCGCGGGTGTGGGTGCGGGTCGTACTTACACTGTTGGGCTGGGGGGTACGCTCCTTGCATTCGCGGGTGGGGGTACGGGTCGTACTTACACTGTTGGGCTGGGGGGTACGCTCCTTGCATTTGCGGGTGGGGGTACGGGTCGAACTTACACTGTTGGGGTGGGGGTACGCTCCATACGTCCGCGGGTGGGGGTACGGGTCGTACTGACACTGTTGGCATGGGGGGTACGCTCCTTGCATTCGCGGGTGGGGGTACGGGTCGTACTTACACTGTTGGGCTGGGGGGTACGCTCCTTGCATTTGCGGGTGGGGGTACGGGTCGAACTTACACTGTTGGGGTGGGGGTACGCTCCGTACGTCCGCGGGTGGGGGTACGGGTCGTACTTACACTGTTGGGCTGGGGGGTACGCTCCTTGCATTCGTGGGTGGGGGTTCGAGTCGTACTTACACTGTTGGCATGGGGGGTACGCTGCATGCATACGCGGGTGAGGGTACGGGTCGAACTTACACTGTTGGGGTGGGGGTACGCTCCATGCATACGCGGGTGGGGGTACGGGTCGTACTTACACTGTTGGGCTGGGGGGTACGCTCCTTGCATTTGCGGGTGGGGGTATGGGTCGTACTTACACTGTTGGGCTGGGGGGTACGCTCCTTGCATTCGTGGGTGGGGGTACGGGTCGTACTTACACTGTTGGGCTGGGGGGTACGCTCCTTGCATTCGTGGGTGGGGGTACGGGTCGTACTTACACTGTTGGGCTGGGGGGTACGCTCCTTGCATTCGCGGGTGGGGGTACGGGTCGTACTTACACTGTTGGGCTGGGGGGTACGCTCCTTGCATTTGCGGGTGGGGGTACGGGTCGTACTTACACTGTTGGGCTGGGGGGTACGCTCCTTGCATTCGTGGGTGGGGGTACGGGTCGTACTTACACTGTTGGGCTGGGGGGTACGCTCCTTGCATTCGCGGGTGGGGGTACGGGTTGTACTTACACTGTTGGGCTGGGGGGTACGCTCCTTGCATTTGCAGGTGGGGGTACGGGTCGTACTTACACTGTTGGGCTGGGGGGTACGCTCCTTGCATTCGTGGGTGGGGGTTCGAGTCGTACTTACACTGTTGGCATGGGGGGTACGCTGCATGCATACGCGGGTGAGGGTACGGGTCGAACTTACACTGTTGGGGTGGGGGTACGCTCCATGCATACGCGGGTGGAGGTACGGGTCGTACTTGCACTGTTGGGCTGGGGGGTACGCTCCTTGCATACGGGGTGGGGGTAGGGTCCGTACATATCCGTCCCCACGCTATGTGATGTTTGTGCGGCCCGTACCCAGGCCTTTGCCACGTGGGTGCGATCCGTCCCGCCATTGTTGGGGTGACGTGTGTGGGCGTGGTCCGACTGGTACCCACGCTCTTCAGGCGTGGGTACGGGACGTACCTGTCTGGTTGTGTTGCCGGTTCGCGTGGTGACGGACTTCCGTTGTGGCGGTCGCTGGCTTATCAGGACACGCCCCCACCCCCTCGTGGTGACCAGGGCATGGGAGTCAGGTATGTCCAGGACATGTGTGGTGTGTGACTTATGTGGTTGTTTTGTGGCCTGCCCTGGTCGTGCCACCCCCACCCCACCCCACTTTCCCCCCTACCTTAGTTATTCTGACCTTCTGCGGCGTCTGCGTCGTAACCTGTAGAGGAGGTGTACTGCTATGAGGGCAGGAATGACTCGTAGGTTCGGGTCCATGTCTGTCCGTCGCGTACTGGTCCTCCTTGTTCGCGTCGTCGTCTGTCCGTCGCGTACTGGTGGTCCTTGTTCGCGTCGTCCTGATTTCCCGGCAGTTTTTGGCTGCCGCAAAATATTCACCGTGCGGGGTGACGTCGGTGCGAATCGTGATTCCTGGGTCGTGAATGGCTGGCTGCGAGCGTCCCGACGTCAGGTCGGCGCTTTCCCGGATCGCATTGGTAGGTGTTTTTTGTTCGGTCGGGCTTTTTTACGAATCGTACGGTAATGGTGTACCCGTGCGAATCGTAATTCCTTGTTTGTAAAAATTGTCGACCGGGTACGCGTCGGGCGGAGATTATGCTCCGTCCGACGGTTCGTACCCGGTTTTTGCCGGATCGTGATAGGCACCAAAGTGTCTCCAGAGAAATTACAATTTTGTCAGACAGGAGTCAAATATTTGGGCCACAAAATAGAAAGGGGAGTGAGGAAAGTGACCCCTCAGAGAATTAAAATAATCAAGCAAATGCAGTTACCTCTGACACAAAGAGAGATAAGAATGTTTCTCTGAGTGGGCGGGTACTGTCGACAGTAGGATTTCCTTGCTAGCAAAGCCATTGATTCAGATGACACGAAAAAGAGTGAAGAGTCCGATTATTTGGAATGATGAAAGTGTGGAAGCATTTGTGAAATTACGAAATTGTCTGTGCGAGGCCCCTGCTTTAGGTATGCCTGACTATACAAAGGAATTTGCACTATTCTGTTGTGAGAGAGAGAGTTGTGCGCTTTCAGTTTTGACCCAGAGACATGGATTAAGCCGACGTCCAGTAGCATATTTTTCTGCTACTTTGGATCCTGTGACTTCAGCTTTACCTGGCTGCTTAAAGCAGTAGCTGCTACCTGTATGAGTCTGGAGCAAAGTGAGTCAATTGTGATGGGACATCCAGTTAAGGTTTATGTTCAACATTCAGTTGAGATTCTTTTTACAAGAACTCGAACATAGCATCTTACCATGACTAAACTTGAAAGAGTAATTGTTGGAGCAGAAAATGTGATAGTGATTAGATATACAATGGTAAACCCTGCCACATTATTGCCAGATTCACATTGCGAAGAAGTGAAAGACGAAGTAGATCATGACTGCTTAGATGTGACTGAGATGTGTACTAAGCCCCGCCCTGATAAAAAAGAGGAGTCCCTGAGAGAGCCAGATCATGAGCTATTTGTAGATGGCTCCTGCCTGAGAATGAAGGGAGGAGGACTCAGTGCAGCATACGCTATATGCAAGGTATCTGGGGTTGTTGATGCATCCTGTTTACTGGGAGTCAAGTCTGCACAAGTAGCCAAATTGGTGGTCTTAACAAAGGCATGCAAAATTGGGAAAAATTGAAGAATAACCATATTTACGGACAGTCAATATGGTTTCGGGGTTGTGCATGACTTCGGCCAGTTATGGATGCAGAGGGGATTTCTGACTTCTTCAGGATCCCCCATCAGAAATGGCAAAAATGTGAAAGAATTGTTGGAAGCAATACAATTGCGAAAGGAAATAGCAGAGGTCAAGTGTGCTGCTCACCAGTCAGGAAATGACTATGTAACGGCAATTAACCGATATGCTGACCAGATTGCTCAATATTGTGCAAGAAATAATGTGTCATTGAACAGAAAAATTTAAACAAGTGTAATCAGCTGCCAAGTTATGTTATTCTGAGCCTTAGAAACATGGGATGAGGTGAGACAGTTGCAGGATGAGGTGGAGGTAAGTGAAAAGGAAAATTGGATAAAATCAGATTGTGAAAGAAGGGCAGAGGATGATGTATGGGTGTACCCTGATGGCAGACCAGTCTGCTGGACTGTTTACTCTCTCAAATGGCAGGAATGTATCATGGAGACACCCATGTAGGCAGGGATGCTATGATCAGAATATTTAGACAAAATTGGTGTAATCCAAGGTTCAGGGTAGTCGCAGAGAATCTTTGCCAGAGCTGCTTAATTTGTCAACAAATAAATCCAGGCAGGAAGACAGTAGTCAGTTGGGGAAAAATTGGAAAGGCAGAAGGACCATTCACAAGACTACAATTTGTTTTCATAGAGTTACCTCCAAGTAATGGAATGAAGTACATCCTTGTCATAGCGTGTTTGTTTTCAAGATGTGTGGAGGCATACCCCACTAGGAGAAACGATAGTCTTACAGTTGCTAAATTGCTGTTGAGGGAGTTGATTCCTCGTTTTGGTTTTCCAGTTACTTTGTAATCAGATAGAGGACCTCATTTTAATAATGAAATAATTTGATTAATCTGTGAAGCATTCAAAATTGAACAAAAACTGGACTGTGCCTACCACCCAGAGGCTTCTGGAGTGGTGGAGCAATTGAATGGCACAATGAAGTCAAGACTGGCGAAGGTGTGTGCATCCACATCACTGAGTTTGCCAGATGCATTGCCTCTTGTGTTGATGGGACTCCGAAGTATTCCTGACAGGAAAACCAGATTGAGTCCCCATGAGATACTCATGGGAAGGGCAATGAGACAAGCATTTATTCCAGGATATAAATTGCTAAATATGACTGATGATCTGGTATTGGACTAATGCAAAGGGTTGGCTGACCTAGTGCGTTCTGTCTCTCACCAGGTTGGAGAAGACACAGTTGCCAGGCAGCAAGCACAAGCGCATGATTTGAATCCTGGAGATTGGGTGGTAATGAAGAAACACACCAGAAAGTCGTGCCTAGCACCCAGGTGGGCTGACCCACATCAAGTCATACTGGTCACTACTACAGCAGTGAAGTGTGCAGGTCTACCCAATTGGATTCATGCAAGTCATACAAAAAGAGTTCCAGGCCCCACTGTGAAAAGACCACAACTGACTGAAACAGTTGAGGCTGCTGAAGGTTGTGAAGTCGAAGAATCTAGAGTGACAGATTCTAGAGTGACATACGAGGAGAAACTGAGCACAAGTCAGGAGGGCTGGATACCATTGGTTGACATACCTGAAGCCGTTATTCAAACAACAAGCAGAACAAGGTTAGAAAGGCAAGAAACTAGTGAGGACCAGATAGGAGTAGAAGAACATGCTCAGGAAAAGGTGAACAAAGCTACTCGAGACCCTTAGCAGGACCAGGAAGGGAATGAAGAACATACTCAGGCAAGCAGACCCACCAAAAGTCCTGAGCAGGGACAGACAGGAATAGAAGAACATGTTCCGGCAGCAGAAGAACAAATTGTAGTAAGACCTGAACAGGACCAGTCAGGTGAAGAAGAACAAGTTTGGGCAGAAGAAGATCAATTTGCAATAAGACCCAAACAGGAACAGAAAGATGAAGAAGAACAAATTCAGGCAGATGAAGCCGCATTAACAAGAACTGAACAATAAGAACTGGGACAGAGTGACTCTGAAGAAGAGGAAGAACGGATTGTGCCAAGACATAACGAAAATAAAAGAGCTCTTGAGAAAGACAAAGAGGGTGAAAGTGCAGTGCAACTTAAATGGGTCAGAAAAGGTGATAACCGGCTAGGTGGAGTCAAAATACTAAAATACTACTTGAGAAAAAAAAATGAAAAACCTGAACAAGTGAATGAGGCTACTAGTCAAACTCAGTCTAAGCAGTCGATTGTGAAAAACACTCGGAGAAGTCCAAGACTGAGAATCCTGAACAATAAATTCAAGGGTCCTGAGTGGACCTACGTAATACTAGAAGAATTTGAAAATTTGGATTTGAATGAACAGACAGACGAAGAAGAAGTAAATGTTACACAGATTGATGAAGGGAAAGTGAGGCCTCCTTGAAGAACACAAAGTTGGAATACATGTAAAGAAAAGAAAAGAAGAGGAATCTTCTTAGATTAAAATGGCTAAAGACAGGGTTGCTGAAAGACCAAAATGAAGCTGCACTCAGAAATGCTGTAGAGTTTGCATATGTAGCATTTTAATAGTGGTTACAGTATGGCTATTCCTAACAGTAGCAGTTCCTTATCTCATGATAACAGACAAGAAGAACAGCTACTAATGAGAAGATAGCTACCATGAAGGGAGATAGAGTAGAATTAGAAGCAGCAAATGAGATAGATTTACATCATACAGTATCAGATAATGACACATCTTTAAATGTCTTTACAAAGTTGTTGTTTCAGTATGTAGATACAATGGAAATTAGTGATTGTTATGTTTGTATGAAATTACCAGCTTCAGTGGCAGAAGGAGTCAAATACCAAATGTTACCTTTAAGATATGGTATTTCATGTAGTGTACTGACAATTCTATTTTATTGAACAGGAAAACTTCAATATTATTATTCAAATTTAGATGTAGTATTTTCAGAAATTCCTATTCGAAAGAGTATGAATCCAGTGCTCAGTAGTCCAGACGCACAGTTTATGGGTGAATTTTTCTTAACAATGAAGTCAATAGATATAGTAAAGGCACACACATTTTTTTAACATGCTCATTACGTGAAGAAGTGAAAGTGTTTTTGAATTTAGTTGAAGAAAGGAGACAGGATTTCCAAAGAAAAGCTGCTGAACAGAAAACCCATATTCCACCATGGGCTGAGAAAAAGGGAATTTATACAGCTGGCAAAGCTCATGCTGCGATGTCCCTAGACTTTGTGAAGACAGGTAAAACCTGCCTCCATTGATTAAAGACACACTATAATAACGTATTTATTGGCTGTAGTGAATGTGAACATAACTTCCTGCTTCTGGGGTGTTGGGGAATAAAAGGGGTCACTGATCCAGTATTTTCCGGGGTTTACTACGTGTGTGGGAATAATGCTTACTACAAGCTGCCTGCATGGTGGTACAGAAGCTGCTACTTTGGGACTGTATTTCCAAAAATGTACTACATAAAAGAGAATCACTGGAAGCAATGAAAACACTAATAAACTAACATGAAGAAAGAGAGATAGTTTTTCAGAAATAATAGGTGACATATTTGGTGCATTGATACCTTCAGTGGAGGTCATTCTAAATTCACATAGAATCTGTCAATTCAATTGTCAACAGTAGTTGATCGTCTCTCGACTGATACTGCTGGGGGTTTCTTGATGATTAATACAGAAATGGTTGCAATTAGGTCTATGGTTTTGCAACACAACTTGCGCTTGCTATATTATTGGCAAAGGAAGGCGGAGTCTGTAAAATGCTGAAAGTGCAACATTGTTGAAATTACATACCTGATAAAAGTAGGGAAATCAGAGGGTATATTAAGAATCTTACAAAACTTCATGAAGATTTGAAACCACTGGAGGTTGACAGTGTATGAGAAAGACTAACAAAAGGTATTTCTTCAATAGGGCCTTGGTTTACTAATCTAGGGAAAGGTATTTTGGGTCAAGTCTTCAATTTTAATGAAATGTAAGCTTTAAAAGAAGCACCAATATGGCGCAATTCAGGTTGATAAAGGCAGCTTGACTGCTGAAACGCGTCCCTGCTCATGTGTATGCTGTAACCAACGCAATAAATGAGAGAACCCCCACAAAAACGAGTGCTGGCTCCTCAATCAGATATGGTTGGGGAATATTCGAAATATATATTATCTACTGGCGGTCACCAGTAGATAGTTATAGTTAGGACCGTGTTTCCATAGGAAATCTCAAAATTCTATTTTGAATAACTTTGGCGCCGGTTGACGAATCCTCGCGAAATTTTCAAAACTAATGGGGCGCTCCGTTCAGCTCCTACCCTGAAAGTCTCGGGGTGATTCGTCAAGCGGGGGCCGAGAAAAAAGGGGTGTCCCAAAACGCGTTTTCCCCATGCATTTTTCCATAGGACCTTTAGACGCAGCTACAGCCCGAACGGCTGAACAGAATTACTTGAAATTTGGCAGAGAGGTAGCCATAAGGTCAAGGAAGTGCCTTTTGCAGGTCTGGTGTAAATCTGTTCAGTATTTCCTGAGAAAATAGCATTTAAAAGCATATCAATATCTATACGCGCGCAGGGTGCGCGCACCGTGCGAGCACCCTAACGTGCGCGAGCGTAATTCTGATTGGTGGTTACATGTTAGTCAACGTTCGAATTGGTCGAAATCAGGAAGAGTCGGCCGCCATTTTGTTTGTTTTCAGTGCGAGAGTGAAAAAGGAAGGTGGCGAACGTGAAAAGGGGGCAGGGTAGAGAGTTCCTGACCCCCTAGCCTTTATCAAGGGGTCCCTGAAGGACCCCGAAGGCAGAATTTTTTTTAAAAAAAAATTTAAATCGTGGGGTGCGCGCACCGTGCGCGCACGGTGAAAACCAAAAAAAAAAGAAAAAAAAAGAATTTTAATACGTAGTTTATTGTAAAATAAAGATATAAAAAAAATAATAATACATAAATAAATTAGCATTTAAAAAACCGTACAAATTCACTGAAAAAACCATAGGTTTCACACACGTTATAGTTAGGAATTAGCATTTAAAAAACCTTGCAAATTCACTTAAAAAAACATAGGTTTCACACATGTTATAGTTAGGTGGATATTTCACTCGTAAAAAACCAATGAAATTCCCCCGTTATAGTTAGTTCAGATAACTATAACTCGCGCGACCGCCACTCTATCACAAGGATGATGTCATCAGTGATGTCATGAGTGATGCCACTGACCATGTCATGAGTGATGTAATATGTGACGTCATGAGCAGTGGATTGCGGGCGCGCGAGTTATAGTTATCTGAACTAACTATAACGGGGGAATTTCATTGGTTTTTTACGAGTGAAATATCCACCTAACTATAACATGTGTGAAACCTATGGTTTTTTAAGTGAATATATATATATATTCACAGAAAAAACCATAGGTTTCAGGCACGTTATAGTTAGGAATTAGCATTTAAAAAACCTCAGAAATTCACTGAAAAAACCATAGGTTTCAGGGGTATTATAGTTAGCTGGACTTTTCACTTGTACAAAACCATTGAAATTCCCCCGTTATAGTTAGTTCAGCTAACTAAAACTCGCGCGCCCGCAATGCACTGCTGATGACGTCACATATTACATCACTCATGACATGGTCAGTGACATCACTCATGACATCACTGATGACATCTCAAATGAACAGAAAGAAAAAAAAGAAGTGCAGAAAGAAGCAACAGAAGTCCTCAAAGACGAAGAAAAGTGCAGGAAGAAGGATAACGTGCAGAAAGAACAAAAAGAAGAGCAGAAAGAAGCCTTGTTGCAAAATCATCCTGTACCCTCAACTTTTTCAGACGGATACTGGTGGTAACTGAGTCTGACTAACCAGTCCTAGAGCCAGTGCTATGTTAAAAGACACTTAGAATACAGTGAAAACACCTACATACACTAGGGAACATTATGCGTTGGGGTCCCCCTGTGATTAGCATGACCTCCTCTGTAAGCCCCTAGTATATAATAGGGCAGGGGGATTAAAACTACCTCTTAAAACAGGCCACAGGGCGTTTTTGCACACGTTAACTCAGGCCCCGTCCCCTCCCTTCACCACTGTGTAAACACGCCCTGTGTCCGTTTTTAGTTGGGAGATTAAGTTCATTTGAATCCTGAGGGTCCCTAGGGTCCAACTAGCCCACTAGGTACCTCCAGTAAGTGCCACAGAGCTGCGTTGCAGAGAGGTGTAAAAAGTGGCACGGCCTGGACCACCTCTCTGCAATGCAGCTCAGTGGCGCTTACTGGAAGCACTTGGTGGGCTAGTTAGCCCCCAGGGGCCCTCAGTATTGAAGGGAAATTAAATCCCCAATTTAAAACATGCCATAGTGCGTGTTTGCACACGTCACCTCAGGCCCCGTCCCCTCCCTTCACCACTGTGTAAACGCGCCCTGTGGCTGTTCTAAGTTGAGAGATTAAGTCCCCTTGAATCCTAAGGGTCCCTAGGGTCAAACTAGACCACTAGGTACCTCCAGTAAGCGCCCCAGAGCTGCGTTGCAGAGAGGTGTAAAAAGGGGCTTGGCCTCAGAACACCTGTCTGCAGCGCAGCTCCCTGGCGCATACTGGAGATGCCTGTTGGGCTAGTTGGCCCTCAGGGACCCTCAGTATTGAAGAGGAATTAATTCCCCAACTTACAATTCGCCAGGGGGCGTGTTTGCAGAGTGCTGCAAGGAGGGGGCGTGTCCTCCGGCACGATGCCAGTCTTTTATTTATTTTAATTTTTTAAGAAGGGGGGCTGTGTGGTTCCCCTTCTTATTATAATTTATTGGCCCTGATGACCCCATCCCCCAGGGCCTGTCTCCTAATTATATTTTTTTGACCCCAATCCCCAGGGCCGGCCACTGTTTTTTATTATTTTTAAAAAATATATATTTATAGACACACCTAGGACATGCTGGACAAACCGTACGTACCTATCACCATGACGATTTGCGTGATATTCATTAAAAGACGACTATGCATACAATGAATCCACGTGGAATGTATTTACACCACTAGTGAAGCTCTGACATGTCTGATGCCCTACCGTGCCTAATCCCGGTAGACACCCTAGTAGTTTATTTATACAAACATGGGTAGCTATTGACGGGCACATTTAATACACATGCACACCAAGCCATTCAAAGGGGATTCGACAAAAATTCGACCAAAACTATGCAAGAAACCCCCCTCACGGTTAATAAAACACACATCCACTGCCGGATGTGTAATACTTTTTATTTTACTCTCTGGAAAGGGGACGAACATCACTTGAGAGTCACAGCGCGCTCCTGGCAGAGCCCAATGCTGTGTTACACCCACCATTGTCTGCTGAGTGCCACACACCTCTGTGTTGTATTCCACTAGCTAGTGCATATGCTATGACACTCTCTAGCCCATGTGCACTGTAACACCACCCCGTGAATATGTCATGCCACACTTGTCTTCGCACAGGTTATATTGCCCCATCTAACGTGCCTTCCTCGATGCCTATGTTATAACGCACAGTGCTATGCCATACATATTACAATCTGGGATCCATATCTTTGTCACAGTGCATATGCAACGTTACACTCCCCAGCACATATTTTATATTACAACTTTAGAGACTAGTTAGGTTACACAACACTGCCCTGTGCATATTACACTCCAAGGTGCATATCGCATAGCACGCGCTAGTGCCTGTGCTATCTCGCGCTCTCCAATGAATCTGTAATTGCGCACAATGTATTGCATATTATATTTCACGCCCCGGTTCATCTTATATCACACTTTTTGGTGCATAGTTTATACCATACACTATATCTAGTTTTCATTTTCAATCGTGCTCTCAGGACTATGTTCTATATAACACTGTGTTCACCTACCCTTTTCACGGGCATTAAATTTTGCGATAGGGGGTGGAGGGTCAGGGGGTGTTTCTTCCAAGTGAGCCCGGAGTCACAGTCACAAACGTCCTCTTCTTCCTGAATAAAAGTGAGATTATGCTGCATACTTGTTCATATTTTAAGTAGTTCGCACAGACACACGTTTTAAAAACAATAAAGTTCCTAATACCTGCCTTCTCTGAACAGTTAGCTTGCTGCCCCCTCCCCCTCCTCCCTAATCTCTGTTGTGTGAATCCATGGACTAGCCTCCTCCCTCCTGCCATGCATGGTCTGATGTCCTGCCCCTGCCCTCAATTTAGTATGATGTACCAGTCCACTCCTCCTGCCCTCCATTGCCCAATTCTATGCCCCATCATTGACCTCCTGCTTAAACTCTGTGCTTAGCTTGCTGCCCCTATTCTCCTTCCCCCTGCCCTCCGATATCTTTGTGCATGCCCCTGCTCCATCCTTTTTGCCCACCATGTTCCATGGACCTGCCACTCCTATCTACTCTGAGTGTTCTGTTGAGCTGCCACTCCCCTCCCACCTGCCTAGCATTGTCAGATGACTGTAACCTGTCCCTGCCACCTCCACCCTGCCTGTCCACATGCCATGCCCCTATCGTCTTACTCCTGTCCTACATGGTCCATTGTACTGCCACGCCCTTCTGCCCTCCCTGGTCTGTTGTGCTGCAACTGATCCTCCTGCCTGCCCCGTGCGGTCTGTTGTGAGGCCCCTTCCACTGAACTTTCTTGTCTGTGCACAGGTCCTGACCCTCCCTTCTATCCTCCATCGTCCTTTGTGCATGCCTCTGCACCCTCCTTCTTGCCCATCATAGCCATTGTGCTGCCACTAACCCTCCCACTTGCCATGCATGGTCTTCTGTGCTGCCATGGCCCCTCCCACCTTCCCTGTGTGGTAAGTTAGCTGCCCCTGACCCCCTCCCACCTTCCCTCCATGGTCTGTGTGTATGCCATCACAGTCTCAGTGTTGCTCTTCATGGTGTGTCTTGCTTCTAGTGCCCATCCTGCCTGACCTCCATGGCTATCTTTCTGCTCCTGCCCTGCCCCCTTGCCCCCAGCCCTCTGTTTACATGTGCAGACCCCTACTCCCTCCCTCCTGGCTTGTCTGTTCCATTGTAATGCCCCTGATCCGTCCCTCCTGCCCTTTATGGTCTGTTATGCTGCAGCTTTCTCTCCTGTCTGTCCATTATGGTCAGCTAGCTACCATTGCCTCTTGCCCCTCTGTTCTCTGTTGTCCATGTGCATGGTCCTGTCCCCTCCCTCTTGCTTTCTATGGATTGTTGTGCTGCACTCCTGTCCCGCATGCCCTGTGTGGTGTATTGTGCTGCTGCAAACCCTGATGCCTGCCCTGCAGGGTCAGTTTCGTGCACCTCTCCATGTCCCTCCTGTCCTCTGTTATCCAAGTCCATGTCCCTACCCCATTTCCTTCCATGATCCAATGTACCATACTTGCGAACATTTTGAACTTAGTAAGAGGGAGATTTTGAAAAAAAATTGGGGTATTGATTTTCCCCTTTGAGTTACATTGAAAAAGAGGAGATTGTAGACAGGAGACAGATCAAATAAAGCCCATTTGAGCTTAAAAACATTGGACGTTTCCTGGCTGAATCGGGTCTGTTGGCATGTATGGTTGTACTACCATTGCCTCTTCCTTCTGCCCACAATGGTCTATTACATTGCCACAGCCTTTCTTGCAAGCCCTGTATTGTTGGTTTGTTGCCCCTGCCCCCCTTTCCACTGCCCTCCACAGTCTGTTGTGCTGCCACGGCCCTTCCTGCCTGCTCAGTGTGGTTAAATTGTTGCCTTTGCACCCTCCTACCTGCCTTCAATTTTCAGAGTCCGTGCCCCTGGCCTCTGCCTCTCAACAGTATCCTAATGAACAGCTAGATTGCTAACATTCTATATTTATTACAAAAGTGTGGAACGCCTGACGTCATCTTGATGTAATCAAAACTGTAATACCTAGAGCATTTCCTTTAGAAATTACATATATGAGAGGGTCTTATTGGCATCAAAATTATTTTTAGTGCTCTAAAAGACTAAAATAAGGACATATTTTCTGAGTTTTCAAATAGCGACAAAGCACTTTTAAATTATTTGTTATCTTTATGTTTTTTTATCCAGTTGACCACTTGATTAAATGTTGCACTTAGGGGAGAGGATGTGGTGTTACTTCCAGAACTGCAGACTTTGCAACTGGGGAACCAGGTTGGAGTTTCTGCTTCAGCTCGACATTATGTGATTCTGGTCAAATCACTTAGTCTCCCCATGCCTACAACCAAAATGAATTTGTTCTTGTGTGATGTAACCAATGCTCATGTAAAGCACTCCAATACCTGACAAGTCTGCACTATATAACACTGCAAAAACACAAAATAATAAGTGTTTTGCACACTTCTGTCATTGGGCTATATTTGGGCTACATCTGTGTGATTTTGGGCTACATTTGGGCTCATTTGTCTCCGGTGGCCATCTTGGGAGATTTATTTGTTATGAAGTTTCCTAATTTCCTCATGTACTGCAGTCTCCTCTGTAGGAAATGCTTTCAGTTTTTTACTTTGATTCCATCATGAAGGTATTCAGATATGTCACACATTTGCCATAAATTCTGAATGTTAGCACTCTAGTTGCTCATTAGATCACTGTAGTAAAACTACTGTTCACCATGGAAGTCTGCTCCTGGTATTAAAAGTGCATGTTTCAGTCTGCATGTCAGAATTTTTTAATGAAATAGAAGATGATTTGAGAAGTCACTCAAAATGTGCCCTCATTTTCTTTCTTCAGCATTAATCATAATTTCTATGGCAAAATGAACCCCCTCATTGTGTTCCTTTTTAAATTAAATGTTTTAAGTGTTACCAGTTTATTCCAATCAAGATGGCTTCAGGTGTGCCATACTTTTGTCATAATGAAGACAGTAAGCGCTCTAGTTGTTTTTAAGAACACACTGCGACATTCTGTCATTGGGCTATACTTGGGCTACATTTGGGCTCTTTTGTCTCTGGTGGCCATCTTGGGAGACTTATTTGTTATGAAGTTTCCTAATTTCCTCATTTACTGCAGTCTCCTCAGTAGGAAATACTTTCAGTTTTTTACTTTGATTCCATCAAGAAGGCATTCAGATGTGTCACACATTTGCCATAAATTCAGAATGTTAGCACTCTTTTTGCTCATTAGATCACTGTAGTAAAGCTACTGCTCACCAGGGAAAACTGCTGCTGGTATTGAAAGTGCATGTTTCAGTCTGCATGTCAGAATTTTTTAATGAAATAGAAGAGGATTTGAGAAGTCACTCAAAATGTGCCCTAATTTTTCTTTCTGCAGCACTAATCATACTTTTTATGGAAAAATGAACCCCCTCATTTTGTTCCTTTTTAAATTAAATGTTTTAAGAGTGACCACTTTAATCCAAGCAAGATGGCTTCAGGTGTGCCATATGTTTATCATAAGTAGGACTGTTAGCGCTCTAGTTGTTCTTTGGAACACTCTGGGAAGCTGCAGTAGAACACAAAGGAATCAACTGACAGTCTCTGCCCTTGTTGGATGTACATGTTTTACTGAGAATGTCAGACTTCATTCTCACATGACTGAGAAAGATAATGTGAATTTACAGAAAATAAGCTCTCAGTTTAGCTTATAGATCACCTTCCAAACCTCTGTGGGAAAAGCATGAGAAAATATTTTTCTCTCAATCATGATATCCCAGCAGAAGTCTTTTTCACATGGTGAAATCACCTTAGAACATACCACAATTCCTAAAATGAGTATGGTACCATCAACAAATGATTTATAATGTAACTAAAGTCTTAAAACCTTCTATTAACTGCAATGCTTTTTAATGAGGTGCTATCATGTATATTGGTCCCAAGATGGCTGCCAACACTTCTTGGATGAAGTGCTGACAGCCAATCAGATCTCAGGATGAGATGTGTGGTTAGGCTCCGCCCACATATGTATATGATTTTACTTTTGATTTTCTCACTGAACAGATTGACACCAGACCTGCAAAAGGCACTTCCCTGACCTGAGGACCTCCTCTCTGCCAAATTTCAAGTAATTCTGTTCAGCCGTTCGGGCTGTACCTTGGACTAAAGGTCCCTACGGAAAATTGCATGGGGAAAACGCGTTTTGGGACCCCACTTTTTTCTCAGCCCCCGCTTGATGAATCCCCCCGAGACTTTCAGGGTAGGAGCGGATCGCCCCACCTATTTTGAAAATTTCACGAGGATTCGTCAACCGGCGCCAAAGTTATTCCAAATAGAATGTTGCGGATTTCCTATGGAAACACGGTCCTAACTATAACTAACTACTGGCGACCGCCAGTAGATTATATATATATTCAGTGAAAAAACCATAGGTTTCACACACGTTATAGTTAGGAATTAGCATTTAAAAAACCTTGCAAATTCACTGAAAAAACCATAGGTTTCACACATGTTATAGTTAGCGGAAATTTTACTGATAAAAAAACCAATGAAATTCCCCCGTTATAGTTAGTGCAGGAAACTATAACTCACGCGACCGCAATCTTCTGCTGATGACATATGTGTCTTTATGAAAAAAAAATATTTGTAATATATGTATAGCTAAAAATTTATGGAAGAAGACATGGGCAAATAAGTGTCTAAATACAGTATTAGCATCAGCAGAGGATTGCGGTCGCGTGAGTTATAGTTTCCTGCACTAACTATAACGGGGGAATTTCATTGGTTTTTTATCAGTAAAATTTCCGCTAACTATAACATGTGTGAAACCTATGGTTTTTTCAGTGAATATATATATATATATATATATATATATATATATATATATATTCAGTGACAAAAACCATAGGTTTCACACATGTTATAGTTAGCTGGAAATTTTACTGATAAAAAACCAATTAAATTCCCCCGTTATAGTTAGTGCAGGCAACTATAACTCACGCGACCGCAATCCTCTGCTGATGACATATGTGTCTTTATGAAAAAAAAATATTTGTAATATATGTATAGCTAAAATTTAATGGAAGAAGACATGGGCAAATAAGTGTCTAAATACAGTATTAGCATCAGCAGAAGATTGCGGTCGCGTGAGTTATAGTTGCCTGCACTAACTATAACGGGGGAATTTAATTGGTTTTTTATCAGTAAAATTTCCAGCTAACTATAACATGTGTGAAACCTATGGTTTTTGTCACTGAATTTGCAAGGTTTTTTAAATGCTAATTCCTAACTATAACGTGTGTGAAACCTATGGTTTTTTCAGTGAATTTGTACGTTTTTTTAAATGCTAAGTTACTTTACGCCATTCGTGGCGTGCGCGCCCACTTAACGCAGTTCAGTTCTGTGCGCGCACCGTGCGCGCACAGTGAGCAGTGCGCCCACTTTACGCAGTTAGTGCCGTGCACGCACGGTGGGCACGCGGTGCGCTACGCGCACCGCGTGCCCACGTTACGCTAGATGGGCCATGTACGCACGATGCGCTTCGCGCACCGTGCGCACATGGAGGACATATGATGCGCTTCGTTGTGAAAGGTAATATTTTAATTATTAACAGCTGTTATATGCCATGCACAAATAGTGCCGTTCGTGCACCATTTGCACATGGGGTGGGGAGAGTGAGGATATATTTTTTTTTTAATTAATTTTTACCGTACGCGTACGGTAAGCGTAATCGGCGAAATTATCGAAAAAATTAAAATTCGGTTTTTGGCCTTGGGGGATCTTTGAGGACTCCCTCAACATGGCTAGGTGCTTAGGAGCTGTCTAAACAGCCCCTTTACATATTTTTGGCCTTTGTTTTTTAACCCCCTCTCAGAGTGCGAGAGAGAAAATGGCGGCCGCCACTTCCTGGTTTCGACCGATTCAAATGTTTACTAAGATCTAACAGCCAATCAGATTCGCGCTCGCGCACGGCACCGTACGCGTACGGTAAGCTTACCGTAAGCGCACCGTAAGCTGCCACAGATATATATATTGATTTAAATGCTATTTTCTCAGGAACTACTGAACAGATTTACACCAGACCTACAAAAGGCACTTCCTTGACCTGAGGACTACCTCTCTGCCAAATTTCAAGTAACTCTGTTCAGCCGTTCGGGCTGTAGCTGTGTCTAAAGGTCCTATGGAAAAATGCATGGGAAAAACGCGTTTTGGGACCCCCCTTTTTTCTCAGCCCCCGCTTGACGAATCCACCCGAGACTTTCAGGGTAGGAGCGGAGCGTAGCGCCCCATTAGTTTTGAAAATTTCGCGAGGATTCGTCGACCGGCGCCAAAGTTATTCCAAATAGAATGTTGCGGTTTTCCTATGGAAACAGGGTCCTAACTATAACTACCTACTGGCGACCGCCAGTAGGTAATATATATATATATATATATATATATATATATTCACTTAAAAAACCATAGGTTTCACACAGGTTATAGTTAGGTGGACATTTCACTCGTAAAAAAACAATGAAATTCCCCAGTTATAGTTAGTTCAGATAACTATAACTTGCGCTCTCGCAATCCACTGCTCATGACGTCACACATTACAACACTCATGACATGGTCAATGGCATCACTCATGACATCACTGATGACATCATCCTTGTGATAGAGTGGCGGTTGCGCGAGTTATAGTTATCTGAACTAACTATAACGGGGGAATTTCATTGTTTTTTTACGAGTGAAATGTCCACCTAACTATAACCTGTGTGAAACCTATGGTTTTTTAAGTGAATTTGCAAGGTTTTATAAATGCTAATTCCCAACTATAACGTGTGTGAAACCTATGGTTTTTTAAGTGAATTTGTACGATTTTTCAAATGCTAAGTTATGAATTTAATAATAATTTTTTTTTCAAGGTTTTTCACCGTGCGCGCATCGTGCTTTGGGCGCACGGTGCGCTGCGCGCACCCCGCGATTTTTTCCGAAAATAATAAAATGTTTTTTTCACCCTTGGGGGTCCTTCTCTGATGCTAGGGGGTCAGTGCGACAGACAAAATGGCGGCCGACACTTCCTGATTTCGACCGATTCGAATGTTTACTGACATCTATCAACCAATCAGAATTTTGCTCGCGCACGGCCTCGTGCGCGCACCGTGCACGCACGGTGCGCGCGTATAGATATTTATATGCTTTTAAATGCTATTTTCTCAGGAAATACTGAACAGATTGACACCAGACCTGCAAAAGGCACTTCCCTGACCTGAGGACTACCTCTCTGCCAAATTTAAAGTTATTCTGTTCAGCCGTTCGGGCTGTACCTTCGACTAAAGGTCCTATGGAAAAATGCATGGGGAAAACGCATTTTGGGCCCCCCCTTTTTTCTCGGCCACCCCTTGACGAATCACCCCGAGACTTTCAGGGTAGGAGCTGAGCAGAGCGCCCCATTAGTTTTGAAAATTTCGCGAGGATTCGTCAACCGGCGCCAAAGTTATTCAAAATAGAATTTTCAGATTTCCTATGGAAACACGGTCCTAACTGTAACTATCTACTGGCGGCCGCCAGTAGATAATATATATATATATATATATATATATATATATATATATATATATATATATATATATATATATATATATATATATGAAACAAGAAGAACCCACAGCTTCGGCATCCTTTCAGGGTGACAGCCTTATTATGTCTGTATATATATATATTTATATATTTATATATATATGTATATATAGAGATATATATTTTAAAGATAATTGACCGGTGGCGCGTTGACTGCTGGCGTGTTATTGAAGCTGAATATATATATATATATATATATGTATATTTATATATACACGAGGAGGAGATGTTTGGTGAGATATATATATACATATACTGTGATATGCCCATCTGCTCTTGTAATCTAGTTGGTGAATAGCAAAAATAATATTGTGCCAACCAGGATTGATTATCATTATCAGGAATACAATAGCTTCATTTTTAATCATTTGAATTTATTCTATGAATTTTAAATTGACTGATATCCAATTTTATGATATGAATTCCAACCTGTCACGGTCACAAAACATCTAGAGGCATTAAGCCCAAACACGTTTACGAATTGTATTTACATTCAATGCTATGCATAATTGTAATGCTTTCAAATGTAGTAACTCTTCTATGTTTACATTTTGTTGATTGTTTGCACTATTTAAAGAGGTATGTCGCTCATGCGCTGTTGTGTGAGCAAGGTCGGAGTTTCCGACCGAAACGCGTCATGGCGACATGGTGGTGAACTAAATAAACATCACTATTGACGAATCTGGGTCTGCTCTTGCTTTCCGGCAACACGAAGGAGTTAAGGCAAGGATCATTGATTATTTACCGGATTGACCTCCTCCGGTGCGGCGGACCCCCTCCCCACGAGTTGGCTCCGAGGCAGGCGGTCTCTGTCTCTCGTTTTCTCCATACGGACTGGTGCTGGCGCTGGCAGCTGCCTGCGGTCACGTGAGCGGCATCAAGCAGTGGGAGGAGCGGAGACTTTTTCAAAATTTTCCCGGTTGGGAAACCACGGAGCCCCCTGTGTTTGCAAAAGCAAGGAACTGAGACGAAGAGGTTTTTGTGGATTACCAGCGGCAAAGTAACTTTCAGCTCTTAAGTGAGCTCTGATGCAAGCCTCGGACACGCTTTAGGAGGCTCGGCTGAGCAGCCTGAAATACAGCGGTAGAGGATTGCCAACGGATACGCATGCACGCTGAGGTAATTCTTAACCTTTGTCATACGTTTATGCAACATCACAACACAGGGGGGGAGGTGTCACTTTTGCTTACGGACTCGGTGACATTTACATTGGAGCCTGTAAGCATTTGGACTTAGATTTTATAGACAATTTAGCAGCCACCATGTTTGCCGCAGCGCATAGGGATCGAGAAAGTGCGGCAGAGGAAATGTTCACGGACAATCCTCAACAAAAGCAACAAAACACGGATGTAGGAATGCCATTAACATCTACAGCAGTTAAAAGTTTGAAGGATAACTACCGTATATTGGAGAAATTGATGCACAAGGAGACTGCAAAATGGTGGGAGGCTAAATCCCTCCAGAGGTATTTAGACGTAGGCAGAATCCTGAGGGGGCTTAGAATTATGCTAGCCCCGAGTTACGACACCCCAAACCCACAGATGATGGCAGAGTGGGCGGAGTGTAACTTGGACTCCTCTAGCAAATTAGTAGTTATACTGGTGAAATACGCAGAAATAGATAGACTAGAATTACAACATCAAATTGAAAACCTTAGTAAGGAAATTGAACAACAAGGTGATGACCAAATGAGAAAAAAACACCATGACGAAGTAACAGCTAGACTCAACAAAGGAGAGGAAAGAATAAAAAAAATAAAAACATACAAGTTTCAACGAGACAAAGATGATTATGCCAATGGCCAGATTTTTACTTTTTCACGCAAATACGATGTTTATAAAAACAAATCGATGAATAGCAATAAATTGCGGCAAGAACAAACTGGAGCATATGGTGTGCTGTCTACCTCGACTTCGGACCTAAGTTCGGCAGTCGAAAGTGAAGGTGAGATGGAAAATATGGGAAATAGACCGACCCCAGGGGCAACCAAGCCATCCCTGGGTGAAGAACTGGACTGCCTCCGGATGAGTCGCAGGAACACCCTTAGACCTAGGGTAAATCAAACGCCAAAAAACGAAGGACAAAGAACAGGCGGGAACGAAGGAGGGCAGCCAGACAAAGGAGGCAACAATGCAAACAAAAAATCAATGAGAGGGCGAGGACAATGGAGGAAACGATAATACCCATAAATACCAGTAATTTGGGGACCTTGGAAACAAGTGATAAACCGAGTATTGAAAATAGTACTATTATTAATCTTACTGAAATGGATCTAAACCAATCTGAAAAACAGATCCTCTCACTTGGTCTCTCCTTTTGTCCCTCAACTAACTTTGATTATACCAACACTAGAGCCGATATCTACAAGTTCGTGAGGAAACTCAAACTCACAAAATTTCATCAAGGCAAGACAAATCCTCCAAATAATTTACAAACCACACAGACCAATCATAACCCACCATCTATAACGGAGATGGGCAACTTAAATGTTGCTGACATTGGACCGCTCAAGGACTTGATCAGTCGCAATCGGGAAGGTGATGATTTTGGGGAATGTGATTTGGAACAGGTAACCCAGGATCTACTCTCACCTGGTTTTGAAACTTGCACCAAACCTGTAACCATGTTTAAAGAAACATCTAAGTTTACACCTATCTTGCCTCGTGATGCCATTGATCTATTTAATGAACAAGTGGTGGCGGAAATTAAACAACTTTATACAACCACCAGTAAGAATTACCAACAACCAACCAACAATGAGGAACGCAAATACCACCAACTGATGGACAAAATTAGGAAAAACAAACAGGTGGTAATCAGAAATGCGGATAAAGGGGGAAATGTGGTTTTATGGACACTCAAAGACTATGCGTTTAATTTTCCCCACCCACCAGCCCTAAAAAACAAGCTACTAAACAATGCTAGTCGGTGGTACTATGTAAGTTTGACTTAGGCCTTTTTCCCGTTACATGTGTAGGAGGTTGACGTGATTGTATGGTTGTACATAGGCCCCCTTTTTTCTCTTTGGTCATATCTGAATTTAGGCCTTTTTTCCCGTTTTTAGCTGTGATTGGTTGTGATCAAATATAGATGTTGTGTGTACTTAGGCCTTTTTCCCGTTATAGCTGTGATTATGTTGTCATTAAAAGTGTAATATTGTGTGTATTTATGCCTTTTTCCCCATTATTACAGCATGCTTTGTATTACTATGGTCTGGTTTTTAGTTTAGTGTAGTTGTCCTTTAGCGAGTTCTTTTCCCTTTTCCCTAGGTTCATCGTCGTATTTATTAGGGTTGGTCAGGCTGTAAGGTCATGATCGGTGAGCAGCAATTTAAGGTCCTAGGGGGGGGCGTCACCATCCACGGAGGTGGCGGCCCAGGGGGAGGGGCCATTGGTCCCTCCTAGAACTTCAGGGGCAGGAATATCCGCTAGCTGCTAAAGATGCGGGGGAGGGAGTCACGCTTTCCTTAGGCTGGTAGCCACCCCGCACATACATCATGACGTCAGCAAATGACGCAGAGTGTAAGGGCCCTCCTTGTTGGTTAAATGGAGTTCACAATGCCGACGGGGTAGGCGGTCACCTGTCGCGCATGCGCACCTGTAGGTAAGGGCGTGGCTAGTAGGACTTGACACCGGTTAGCGACCTTGCCGTCGGGCCAGAAATGTTAGAATGCAAAATTCAGGCAGGATGTTAGATTCGGATAGGAAACACGCTGTATTAGACTTTTGTTAAGGTTAGCCTTTGATATTTGTCTTCAATACTGTAGATCTAATGTTATGAATTTTGCGTTTCTTAACATATTGATGTAATGTTGATATTCATCCTTTATTGTTTTGTACAATAAATACGGCCGGGGGGTCCCTGACCCACCGCCTTCCAAAGACAACTTGCCGATGTCAATCCTTCAAGGTGTGGTGTGGGAAGCTGGGAGGGGAGGGTAGCCAGTCACGGACCATGTACAGAGTCACAGAGTGCGCCTCGCTTTAATTGTGACAGTGTCAGTGACACATGAAGCCTCATCAGTCACCATCATTGTGCACTAATGATGCAACATCTCATCCCTTGGTACCTTGGTAGGGCCTAAGTGAGGGAAACGGCAGGTTACAGCAGCCTCTGATCAGGGAGGTGACCCATGGTGCCCTGATGGGCAAAATAACATCCGGATGCTGACCACCTGTAACAACAGGTGCACATTATATACTGGGTATGTGCCTGCTTTTGCTTATTTTTCACTGATTCTTCACAGGTTCTTCATACTGTTAAGCCCAAATTGTTGCAAAAAGCATCTGTCATTGTAGAATGTCTTTGAGACATGTTAGTCTTTGGCTGACAGGGACTTTATTTGCAATAAAGATAAAAAATATCCAAGAAGACAAGAGAAAAGGAACATTTTTATAAAATCTAAAATAAACTACTCAAAACAAACCCCTCTGCTTTGCCTGTGTCCTAGGTACAGATATTACAAACTATATGTTAGTCAGGACAGCAGATCTGTGGATTAAAACTTGCAAATGGGCAGGATTGGACTAGTTTACGTTCTGCATGCTGTTTAAATCTAACCCCTAGCTGAGCATGATCCCCTTTCATAATAGTATTATAGTATTTATATATGTTCTTCCTTTAAGTTTATTCCACGTTGGAAGCAGCCAATTTCTGTGGCCTTCTAGAATGAGAGGACAAAATGAAATTGTATGCAAAACAATTCAGATTTTGAGTCAGAGGGTCTGCTCCCTTTATTAAATTATGATATATCTAAGTCCATGCAGCCTAAAGAAAGAGCATTTTATTGGATACATTTTTCCTTAAATCAAACTAGGAACATCTCGTTGTGCAAACCACTGATTTAAATGGAAATATTGAAGTGCTGGTACTCACTGCCCAGAGTACATCTTTGCTCACCTAAAAGTAGTAGTAATCTTCCATTAAAGGCATTGCAGCAGTGCTGGGAAGTGGTGGTATTCTTCCTTTCAAATTAAAGAAGCCCGGATCTTAGTACCGGAGAGTATCTGCTCCTTTAAAGAACAGCCTGCAAATTCTGCTTTTGCTTCAAAACGTGAGAATTAATAACATAACATTGTGCCGTTTTTGGTTTGACAAAATACTCTTTATCTTCCACAAAGAGAGTGCCTTTTGATTACCCAATTAACAGGAGGTTTAAGCTGAGAAATTGTAATGGGGTAAACCAAATTTGATATGCCTTTAAGGTTGAAATTTATGTAGTTAAAAGCTGCCTGAGACCTAGGATTTAATCTTGTTTTCTGCCTGAAGGATACCTCTGACCACACCAGCTCCTATACCATGCTTAGTCAAGTGTTCCTAAGCCTAACCGATAACTTCAGAAAGTTTGCTTCACTGCCACATCGTAAATTGAAGCATCAAATGGAAATGCACAGTCCTTTGTGAATTATGGAAAATTTCAGGATACGTACTATTTCGGGCTAAGTGAGGCATTAATCTGGAAATGCTTCAAATCCCTATCCTATTTAACGGAGTAACTTCACCCTTACTATCTATTGGATTGGCCCAAAGGATGGACAGAAATCTTCCAAGACAATCGACTAGCGGCCACCAAACTTTGGAACTCCCTGCCTTCCCCATCTCCAATGCGGACTCGCTTTCAGAAAGCTGCTAAAAACATGGCGTTTCTCATCCTAGTTGGCTGTCTTACGCTCCTCCCTTTTCCCCCGTCTGCCTAGCGCCTTGACATCCTCTGGTATAAGTGTGCTTAATAAATGTTAAATAAAAACAACAAGAGAGACAGGGTTGAGTCACACTCTTATTCCCCCTATATCAACAATCTAACAACAAAAGAGTGTGAAAAAGAAGAAGAAGAAAATACCATTGGCAAGACTATGTATATATAAACATATATATATATATATATATATATATATATATATATATATATATATATATATATATATATATATTCACATATTCACTGAAAAAACCATAGGTTTCAGACATGTTATAGTTAGCGGAAATTTTACTGATAAAAAACCAATGAAATTCCCCCGTTATAGTTAGTGCAGGCAACTATAACTCACGCGACCGCAATCCTCTGCTGATGCTAATACTGTATTTAGACACTTATTTGCTCATGTCTTCTTCCATACATTTTTAGCTATACATATATTAGAAATATTTTTTTTTCATAAAGACACATATGTCATCAGCAGAAGATTGCGGTCGCGTGAGTTATAGTTGCCTGCACTAACTATAACGGGGGAATTTCATTGGTTTTTTATCAGTAAAATTTCCGCTAACTATAACATGTCTGAAACCTATGGTTTTTTCAGTGAATTTGCAAGGTTTTTTAAATGCTAATTCCTAACTATAACGTGTGTGAAACCTATGGTTTTTTCAGTGAATTTGTACGGTTTTTTAAATGCTAAGTTACTTTACGCCATTCGTGGCGTGCACGCCCACTTAACGCAGTTCGTTCCGTGCGCGCACGGTGCGCTTCGCGCACCGTGCGCGCACAGTGAGCACGCGGTGCGCTTCGCGCACCGCGCGCCCACTTTACGCAGTTAGTGCCGCGCGCACATGGAGGACATATTATGCGCTTCCTTGTGATAGGTAATCTGTTAAATTTAATTTGTAAGTGATGACAATAATATGCCATGCACAGAGAGTGTTTTTTTTTTTTATTTAAATTTTTAGCGTAAGCGCACCGTACGCGTACGGTAAGCGTTATCGGCGAAATTTTCAAAAAATAAAAATTTACAGTTTTTGGCCTTTGAGGACTCAACTAACATGGCTATGTGCATGGGCGCTGTCTAAACAGCCCCTTTATATGTTTTTTGCCTTTATTTACAGCCCCCCCCTCAGAGTGCGAGAGAGAAAATGGCGGCCGCCGCTTCCTGATTTCGACCGATTCGAATGTTTACTTAGATGTAACAGCCAATCAGAATCGCGCTCGCGCACGCCACCGTACGCGTACGGTAAGCTTACGGTAAGCGTACCGTAAGCTGGCTCAGATATATATATTGATTTAAAGGCTATTTTCTCAGAATCTACTGAACAGATTTACACCAAACCTACAAAAGGCACTTCCTTGACCTGAGGACTACCTCTCTGCCAAATTTCTAGTAATTCTGTTCAGCCGTTCGGGCTGTAGCCCTGTCTAAAGGTCCTATGGAAAAATGCATGGGAAAAACGCGTTTTGGGACCCCCCTTTTATCTCAGCCCCCGCTTGACGAATCCCCCCGAGACTTTCAGGGTAGGAGCGGAGCGTAGCGCCCCACCTATTTTGAGAAATTCGCGAGGATTCGTCGACCGGCGCCAAAGTTATTCAAAATAGAATGTTGCGGATTTCCTATGGAAAAGGGGTCCTAACTATAACTACCTACTGGCGACCGCCAGTAGGTAATATATATATATATATATATATATTCACTGAAAAAACCATAGGTTTCACACACGTTATAGTTAGGAATTAGCATTTAAAAAACCTTGCAAATTCACTTAAAAAACCATAGGTTTCACACATGTTATAGTTAGGTGGACATTTCACTGCTCATGACGTCACATATTACATCACTCATGACATGGTCAGTGGCATCACTCATGACATCACTGATGACATCATCCTTTTGATAGAGTGGCGGTCACGCGAGTTATAGTTATCTGAACTAACTATAACGGGGGAATTTCACACCCCTTTTTACACCTCTCTGCAACGCAGCTCTGTGGCGCTTACTGGAGGTTCCTGGTGGGCTAGATGGCCCCCAGGGACCACCAGTATTCAAGGGGAATTTGTTCCCCATCTGCAAATGCGCCAGGGGGCGCATTTGCAGAGTGCTGCAAGGAGGAGGCGTGGCATCCGGCGCAATGCCGGTCTTTTATTTATTTAAATTTTTTAAGAAGGGAGGCTGTGTGGACCCCCTTCTTTTTCTAATTTATTGGCCCTGGGGACCCCATCCCCCAGGGCCTGACCCCTAATTTTTTTTTTGTAAAAAATTTGGAACGGGGCCATGTGGCCCCCCTCCCGAGGCCTTAATCGGCTCCGGGGACCCCATCCCCTGGGGCATGGCCTTTTTTTTTTTTTTTTATTCTTTAGGAGGGGGGCTGCGTGACCCCCCTCCTCAGGCCTCTTATGGCCCGGGGACCCCATCCCCTGGGGCCAGCCTTTGTTTTTTATTTATTTTAAAAAAATTGGGGAGGGGGCAGCGTGTCCCCCTCCTGGGCCACTTGTAGCCCCGGGGACCCCATCCCCCGGGGCTGGCCCTCTCCATTGGGGACCATGGGGGGTCCCCAATCCCCCCACGGTCCCTCCGGCTCCCCGCATCCCTCGGGAGCCGGAATTGCTTTTCCACATGGGGAGCTGCTAAGATGCAGCTCTCCAAGTGGAAAAGCAATTTGGTTTGCATTTTGAAAGAGAGAGCAGGTTTCCTGCTCTCTCATTCAAAATCCAAACCAAATTCGCTATGGCAGGGTGGGAGCCGCCAGGCTCCCACCCTTCCATAGCAAACTACAGTGTCCCAGGGGTGGGCACCCCAGGACACTGCAGGAGCCGGCCCTGGGGGGTGGCGGTCCCCAGGGCCATAACAAGGCTCCAGGAGGGGGGCCGCATGGCCTCCCTCCCACAATTTACAAAGCCCCGGGGGGTGGTGGTCCCTGGGGCGTGTGGGGGGGCTTGAGGCCCCCCACACAGGTTGTTTTTTTTAAAGCCCCAGGGGTGGCGGTCCCTGGGGCTGCGGGGGGTCAGTGTGCCCCCCCCGCAATAACAATTAAGTAGAGCCCCAGGGGGTGGCGGTCCCTGGGGCTTGGGGGGGCCTTAGAGTCCCCCCAACATTAAACTAAGAAGCCCCGGGGGTGGCGGTCCCCGGGGATGGGGAGCCCCTTTGGGCCCCCCATCCCAATATAAATATTGCCCCCGAGATTTGGCCTACCCGGGGTTAAATATTAACGAAGCGCGGGAGCCCGCACTTCGTTTAAAAAAAAAATTCAGCCGCAATTCACGCTAGGTGCGCGAATCTCGCCGATTTTCTTTTTTTTTTAAATGTTTTTTTGGGCCCTGGGTGTCCTTGTGGGACCCCTGAGCAGGCCTAGGGGGTCAGGGTGTTTCTACCATGCCCCCTTTTTGCGTTTCGCGCATTATTTTTTCTGTTTTCTTGTGCCTCGGTTTTACCGAGGCACAAGATGGCTGCCAACACTTCCTGGTTTGGAGTGGTGACAGCCAATTAGCATAAAGCTCGTGCTCGGGAGGATCGGCAGCCCTAGATATATATGTGTTTTACTTTTGAATTTCTCAGCAACTACTGAACAGATTAACACCATTTAACAAAAAGGGTTCTTTCTGAACCAAGAACTACCTCTTTGCTAAATTTGGTGTAATTCTGTTCAGCAGTTCGGGCTGTAGCCGTGTCTTAAAGTTTCCTATGGGAAATTGCATGGGGAAAACAAGTTTTGGGACCCCCCTTTTTTCTCAGCCCCCGCTTGGCAAATCACCCCGAAACTTTCAGGATAGGAGCAGACCGGAGTGCCACACGAGTTTTGAGAATTTCGGGAAGATTCATCAACCGGCGCCAAAGTTATTGGAAATAGAATGTTGTGAATTTCCTAGGAAAATAGGTCCTAACTATAACTACCTACTGGCGACCGCCAGTAGGTAATATATATATATATATATAGATATACACACACACACAAACCTTTTTCCTATGTACTATAAGCATTTACTGATTTGAAAAAAGTGTTTGGGAATTGCTAAATTGTTTAGAAATAGATACCGATTTGTTATTTGGAAGGGGTGTGTTTAAGGCGCCCCTTCTAGATACCAAATCAATATGCTATTTATCATTGTTGCGCAACAGAAATCCATTCACAAAACATTGATATTTTACCAACACCTCAAAGGAGGTGGCAACCCATTCACAAAGGAACCTTTTCCCCTTTGTAAATGTTAAAAAAAGTTTGTTTTGGAGGAGGCAGTGGTCCACAAGAAAAGCCTCCTATTTAACAAAAAATAGAAACTTTTTCCTTTAAATGTAGCCCTATCTCCTTTAAGAAAAATGGGATGCATTAAACAAAGTTTTATGTCTTAAAAAGCAATTACAAACAGGCGCAACCTCATTAACATTCATAAGGAAGGTCAAATTGTGACCAACTAAGACTAGTTTTTTCAAAAACGGATTTACTTGTACATAGGTCAGTTCGCAAATTACCACACTGGTCACGAAAATATGGGTGCAAATTACAACCAAAATTGCGAAACCAGTGTTTTGTATATCTGGCTCTAGATGGGCTGCTGCACGACCGGGAAAATGTTCAAGTGGTTGTAACACAAAGAAGGTATTACACCCGATTTATTAAAAAAATGCAATAATCACAGAAAAGGCAACTAAACCCACCTCCCACAAGGTTTGCAACTGCTAGCCCAGAGGAAGAGAAGGAGACAGGTACCACTGGAAGCAACAGGTAAGGAAGCACAAACATCAGTATAATGACTTAGCCTTAATAGATTAACTCAAGGGAAGGAATGGGTTGAAAACAAAAAAATATAAACACGGCGAGAAACAAACTCAACAGTGTTAGACCTGGCACCTTGGCATGAGTTTCCCTTCCACTTTTTTGCTGATGTGCCTCATGTGTTTTGTTGGTGTTAGCTGCTCAGGGCACTGTGCCACTGCTAATCAGTGCCACAGTGCAAGTGCTCCCTTTTGTAAAATGTATACATTGATTGGTGTCCATGTTTGGCCTATTTGGTTTACTATCAGCCCCTAGTAAAATGCACCAGGAGTGCCAGGACTTGTAAATGCAAATGCTGCTGGTGGGCTTGCAGCACTGGTTGTGCCACCCACAGAAGCGGCCTAGTAAAATGTGTCTAGGGTCTGCCATTGCAGAACCTGCGTGCAGTCTGGTACTGTCGCGCTGATTGCGCAAGTGCACCTACTTGCCAGTCCCTAAACCTTCCCTTAACTACATATTAGTCACCCCTCTGGTAGGCCCAAGGGCAGGGTGCATTGTAGGCATAAGGTAGGACATGCCCTGATATGTGTGGCATGTCTTAATAGTGAATTACAGCCATTTTCGTTTTTCACTATTGAAGGCTACCTGCTCTCCATAGGCCAGAATGGGCTGCTGGAATTACTACACGCTGTAATCCCAGTGGACTCAGAGAGCATGGTAGAAAGTCAAGTTTAGTATGCCTGAACTCAGAATAATAAAATACTTCTTTTAGTAAAGTTTATTTTAATATCCTGTGTTTGTAAATACTACTTTTAGAAAGTTAGTATTTGCTGACCTGGCCATTTCAGTCCGCCTCTGCTGTGTGTGTGTGTGCTGCCTAGTTTCAGTGGGGAGCAGGGCTGGGGAATTCCAGGAGACAGGATGGCTGCCAGGTGGCGGGTAGAAAGATTACACCAGGATGGGTGGGAGGAGTACACCTTGACTCTGAATAGACCTGTGCTCTGCCACCACAATGCCGGCTCCGCCCCCTGTGGAGCGGCTGATGTCTCTGCCCTGCTGCTGAAAGGAAAGAGCAGAGTCACCCCAAAAAAGTGCTCCAAAACCGGACTGAGCCAGGCCCAGGCCCCCTGGCGACAAAGAACAAAATAATTGCTGTTAAAAAGAAGGAGCCCTGCTCCCAAGAAATTAGATCAGATCCTGCTGAAACAAGAAGAAACTCTGCCAGAAGAGAAGGAACTGGGAAAGCTGTAGGAGAAGTAACTGTCCCTGACCTGGGGGATTGGCCTGCAGTGGTTGCTTTGCTGCTGAAGGAGAGGAGAAAAGACTACAAAGACTTTTATTTCAACTTGTGCTTAAAGATCTCCAAGGGCTTGAACTGAGCTTGCCCCCTGAACGAAGTCCCAGGACCAGTGGACTTCATCCCCAGCTCCCCAAAGTTTTTGGAAGTGCCTGCTGCTGTTGTTGGGCCTTCTGAGGGACTCCGTGTCGCAAGGAGCTGGAAGCGCGACGCAAGGGAGAGAAGCGTGCCGCCGTCGGAGCTGTTGCCGTCGCATCTCGCAGAGAGTGTCGCCACTGCTGCATCGCATCGAGCGGAAGCGTCTCGCATCATTCCAGAAGTGTCTCGCAACGCCGAAGAAGCGTGTCGCCATCGCAGCCATCGTAGCTGTCGCATTGCACCGCATCGAGAGGAGAGTCTCGCATCGAGGAAGAAGCGTGTCGCCATCGCAGCCATCGTAGTTGTCGCATTGCACCGAATCCAGAAAAGCGCCTTGCATCCACGGAGAAGCGTGCCGCCGTCGGAGCTGCTGCCGTCGCATCTCGCAGAAGGGCTGTCGCCACTGTAGCATCGCATCTAGCGGAAGCGTCTCGCAACGTCGGAGAAGAGTGCCGCTGCCAAGGCCGTTGTCGTCGCATCTCGTCAAGGGTGACGCCGCTGTAGCTGACGCATCGAGTCGAGCCTTCTTGCAACATCGGAGAAGCGTAACGCATCTGGAAGATCCCGTATTTATTTCTTTTGCACCAAGAACTTCAACGCATCGGCATTGCTCCAACACTTTCGTTGCCCTGCGTGTCGCATCTAAGGTACATTGACTTAAAGTGTTGCATTTAAGAACTTAAGAGAAACTAAGCAATCTTCTACGAACTAAGCAACCGTATTGTGTATTTTTAATCATTTAATGGTCTTGTGATAATCCTATATAAAGATTCCTTATTTTTAATATAAATACCTGTGTGGTGTCCATTTGTAGTGTTGTCACTTGGTTACTGTATGTGTTCACAAATGCTTAACCTATAACGCTCTGAGATAAGCCTTGTCTGCTCTTGCCAAGCTACCTAGAGAGTGAGCAAGGGGTTGTTTTAGTAGTGTAACCCCTCATCCTGACTAGAGGAAAGGTTCCCTGCTTGTCACAAGTACCTACCTGTGCCAACCAGAGAACCCGGATTCTAACATTGGTGGCAGCGGTGGGATTCTGGACTTGCATTTGTGACTCATGAACAGTGATTGGTGAACACTACTTAGTGAGTGCAGACCTTAATACTTGTTGGTAGATTTCTTTTTGGACTGTCTATTTTTTTTAGCACTGCCAAGCTTTACCATGGTGGAGAAAGCAGCATCCATAGTCTCTGTCAATACAGAATTTGAATAGGAAGAAGAAAAATTAGAAAGCTACACAGTCAAACAGCTAAAGTCCTTCTGCAAGAAATTCAAGGTTTCTACTACTGGATGTAAAGGCAAACCAGAGTTCTACAAGGCGCTGAGGGCCTGGGTAGAAGCCAGAAAAGCCACTGAGAATGATAGTGCAGATGAGCAACTGGATGAGCCAGTGGGCTCAGAAGGAAGGAGAAGCCCTTCCTCTGCTGGTAGCAGTGTTTCTAGGAGAAGTATATCTCCAGAGGAGCTGGCAGACAGACAGGCCACCAGGAATCATGAGATAACATTGGCAAAGCTGAAAGTAAAAAGCCAATTGGAGCTAGAAAGCAAGAAACTGGCTCTAGAAGAAAAGAAAATGGTTCTTGAAGAAAGAAAGATTCAGATGGAGCATGACGCAAGAATGAGGGAGTTGGCAATAAAGGAGAAAAGTTTGGAAAACCCTCCCTCTGGTGGCAGCGCAACGCCGGTGCAGGTAGAGTCAAGGGTGTACATGCCAAAAGATGTAGTTAAGGAATACTTCAAGAATGATGACATAGGGCAATGGTTCAAGGCCTATGAGGTAGCCATGTCTTCCCACCGGGTCCCTGAGAGAGATTAGGGAGCGGGGTTGTGGGGACGGTTCCTCAGTGAGGGGCGGGACACACTTTTAGATTTGCCCTCTGACATGTACAATTCTTACCCCCACATGAAGGAAGCTTTAATGAACAGATATGGGCTCACTCCTGAATTATATAGACAGAGGTTCAGGGGGTGTACCAAGATTGCGGGGAGTACGTATGTGGAGTATGTAACCTTTTTCTGCAGAGCACTGGATGGCTGGGTGAAGGGTAGCAAAGTGTATGATTACCAAGGGTTCTTTGATTTAGTTGCATGGGAGCACTTGTCGCTTAATTGTTTTCCTGAGCTACGCCAACACCTGATAGATTGCAAGCTGACTAACCCTAGGAAGCTTGCTGAAGAGGCGGACCGCTGGGTCAGCACCAGGGTCCACAAGGGTCAAGTGGGAGACTCCGCCAAGGGTGGGCAGGGTCCCCAGCAGAAGAGTGGGGGGGACAGGGGAAAACAGAAAGGGTTTCCAAAAGGCCCTCAAAGTAATACCCAAGGGAACCAGCAGAAAGGTTCTCAGCCTCCCCCACCCCCGAAGCCGACAGGGGCCCCGACAGGTAAACCTGTTCCCAAGGGGCCCCCTCAATGCTATAAATGTGGTGAACTGGGTCACTTTGCCAGTGACCCCAGGTGTCGCCAGTATGTGAAACCAGCACCCACTGGTGCTCTACCGAAGCAAGTGTCTACAGTAGCCTTTGGAGAGGAGGTAGAAGTCTCAGGTGGGTGGGACCCCGTCCAGCTGACCTTAGTCTCACTAGGAGACAGTGAGATGGTCCCTAACGCCGACTTGCCCTCTAACACTAAGAAATATGGGCAAGTGGTGACCGTCAATGGGAAGAAGGTAGAGGCTCTTCGAGACACAGGCGCCAGTGTGACTGCAGTGCGGCAGCACCTGGTATCTCAAGAGCAGCTTGTACCCCATGCCTATTGTCGGGTTGTCAATGCTGACAACACAGAGAGTCATTGTCCAATGGCTCAAGTTCCCTTTGAGTGTGGGGGGTCTCTGGTACTCTGCAAGTCGCTGTGAGAACTGCCATGCCTGTAGACTGTCTCCTAGGGAATGATTTGGAGAGCTCCCCTTGGGAAAAGGTGGAGAAGACAGCTCACCTGCGGATGGTGGGTTTACCTGACTGGGCGTGCGTGACCACCCGGTCGATGGCAGCCAGTAGGGGTGTTGAAGGGACCCTGGACCCTGAGGGAGAGGCCCAGGAACCGGCCTTAGGGAGAGGGTGCAGGAGGCGCGGGAAACTGGCCCCTAAAGTTCCCACGGCCCAGGAGGAAGCAGACCTTGAGGGGGATGCCCTGGAGTCTACCGGGGAACAGATAGCCGAACTGGGGGACCTGCCTGAGCTGACCCATTGGCAGCAAGAAGGAGGCCCCACCAGGGAGGAATTCTGCAGGGAGCAGAAAGATTGCCCCTCTCTAGTGGGTATGCGGCAGCAGGCTTCAGCCCAGGCCAATGGTGATCAGTCCGGTAATCACTTAATCTACTGGGAGAACGACCTCCTGTACTCAGAGCCTAAGGTTGCTGAACCTGGGTCAGCCCGTGCGCTGGTGGTACCCCAGAAGTTCAGAGCCTTCCTACTGGGGCTGGCTCACGATGTGCCATTAGCAGGGCATTTGGGGCAGGACAAGACCTTTGAAAGGCTTGTCACCCACTTTTATTGGCCTCAAATGCGCAGGAGTTCAGACACTCACTGCAGGACCTGCCAGACTTGCCAGGCAAGTGGTAAGAGTGAAAGGAAGCTGAAGGCTCCACTCCAACCTTTCCCTGTGGTCAGTACCCCATTCCAGCGAGTGGGGATTGACATTGTGGGGCCACTGGACCGCAAGACAGCCATGGCCAACAGGTTTATCCTGGTCTTGGTGGACCATGCCACCCGGTACCCTGAAGCCATCCCTCTGAGGACAGTGACGGCCCCCGTGGTGGGACGGGCACTGATGGGAATTTTCTCACGAGTAGAATTCCCTCTAGAGGTGGTGTCCGACAGGGGGACCAATTTCATATCGAAATATATGAAATCCCTTTGCCAAGAGTGTGGTGTAACATACAAGTTCACCACCCCTTACCATCCCCAAGGAAACGGGTTGGTTGAGAGATTCAACCGAACCCTAAAGGGCATGATTATGGGTCTTGAGGAACCCATGAGGCGTAAGTGGGACGTCCTCTTACCATGCCTTCTGTTTGCGTACCGTGAGGTGCCACAGAAGTCTCTGGGGTTCAGTCCCTTTGAGCTTCTGTACGGCCACCCAGTACGAGGACCTCTTAGTCTGGTCAAGGAAGGCTGGGAGCAATCTCCCAGTAAACCTCCCCAGAATGTATATAGTTACATGCTGGCCTTTCAGAACCAGACTATGCGTTTCAGGCAACTTGCTGAGGCAACTCTGGAAGCCAGCCAGGAGGAAATGAATCGGTGGTATGACCAGAACGCCACTCTGGTTGAGCTTCAACCTGGTCAAAAGGTATGGGCCCTGGCCCCTGGGGAGCCTTGTGCACTCCAGGACAAGTGGACAGGACCCTTTGAGATTGTGGAGCGCAAGATTTCTGTCACCTGCTTGGTGGACTTGCAGTCTCCCAGGAACCCCTTGAGGGTCCTCCATGTCAATCGACTGAAGCCCCACTTGGAGAGGTCCGAAGTGGGCATGCTCTTGGCCACAGATGATGGAACGGAGGAGGAGTCTGAGCCTCTTCCTGACCTCCTGGTAGCCTCAGAGCGAGATGGGTCACTGGATGGAGTTAACCTCTCACCCACCCTGACCCCTGAGCAACAGGATGACTGCCGCCAGCTCCTGGGGCAGTTTCCTGACCTGTTCTCCCTGGTTCCTGGTGTCTCAGATTGGTGCGTCCATGATGTGGACACAGGAGACAGCTTGCCTGTGAAGCACAAATCTTACAGAGTAACTGACAGGGTCAGAGCCTGCATCAAAGAGGAAGTCTCAAAGATGCTTGCTCTTGGGGTGGTTGAGTTTTCCAGCAGTCCTTGGGCCAGCCCAATGGTCTTGGTCCCAAAGGCTGCAACGCGGGGTGCCACACCCGAACTCCGTTCTGTGTGGACTACAGAGGACTCAATTCGGTCACCAAGTCCGATGCGCACCCCATCCCCAGAGCTGATAAGCTCATCGATCGGTTAGGGGCTGCACGGTACCTCAGCACGTTTGATTTAACGTCTGGGTACTGGCAGATCGCCTTGACTGATGGGGCCAAAGAGAGGTCCGCATTCTCCACACCAGATGGGCATTTCCAGTTCTGGGTTATGCCATTTGGGATGAAGAATGCCCCTGCCACCTTCCAGAGGTTGGTCAACCAGTGTTGGCTGGGCTGACTGAGTTCAGCGCCGCCTACCTGGATGACATCGCAGTGTTCAGTGGCACATGGAAAGAACACCTGCAACCGAAGGCGTGCCTAAGGCAAGCCCGTCTGCGCCCGTCCGCGACCTGCCGGGACCCGGGGCCACAAAACTTGGCTCTCATGATATCCATAGAGGGACTTACAGCTCGGCGGCCCTACACAGTATAGGTAGGATTGTCACTTCTCAGTGCCCACACACTTTTGCGCCGTCAGAACTACCCGCCCGTTGTCCAGGATGCAAGCACTCATTCCGCAAACCCCCGTTGGCCACAACTCAAACGTACCACATGTACATGTTAAACTGCCGCTCCTTGCCCAAACACAGTACACAGATTGCCATGCTGCTTGAAGAACATAAGCCTGACGCGGTATTTCTGACAGAAACGTGGCTCACTGTCCACTCTGAACCAGACGTAGTTCAAGCCTTACCCGTAGGATATTATATCCTTAGAGCAGATAGACCGCTAGGGAGAGGCGGAGGTCTGGCGATCATTCTGAAGAGCCAGTACCGATGTCATACCACAGCAGAGACTACTATTCCTGAATGTGAGAGCATAGCCTTCTGTATAGAGTTTAACGCCAACAACACCTTCTCTGGTACCTTGATATACCGCCCCCCGGAACCTGTAAAAGAGTTTCATAGGTCTCTTCCTGAGACCATAGCGGGAAGAATTCTCTCTGCCGCCAACTACACGATCTTAGGAGACCTTAATCTCCATTTTAACTCCCCCTCAGACCACATTGCTCAGGACTTACTAGATGATCTGGAAGCCCTCCAACTGTCCCAACTGGTTGCTGCCCCGACCCATGAAAAAGGAAATTTACTCGACCCCATATTCAGTAACTGTCCGGACTTAATTGCCGATCAACCCATCCCTCTCCCATGGTCGGACCATTTTTTGGTCCCTTTTACCTGGGTCAAACACAAAACCCCCCAGATCCCTCCTCAAGTTTCCTCTAGGAGGAACTGGTCCAAACTTCCTTTGGAGTCCTGGCTGCTCAAACTAGACTCCACCCTCCCTTCACCTGGCCCAGATCCTAATGTGGCCAACTCCCACTACGAAAACTGGATCACTCATTCGTTAGACTCGATCCTCCCGATTCGCAAATCCGCGTCTAATAGATTACAGAAATCTGCCCCCTGGTTTTCTGACTCTCTAAAACAACTAAAACGCCTCTGCAGGCAACGAGAGCGAGCCTGGCGCTTAGATTTCCTCCCAGACAAAAAGGCCTCTTATAAAGAGGCGATCAAAGTCTATAAAGAAGGGATCAAAACGGCCCAGGCAACTTATTATTCTGAGAGAATTTTAGAAGCTAAATCTAAACCTAAGGAAATTTTCCAGATCATAAAACACTGTTCCATCGCCAATACGGCATCCCCATCCAACAAAACCAAGGATCAATGCAACGAGCTTGCGGATTTTTTTCATAATAAAGTCACAAAAATTTACTCCACCTTCCCCACCTCAGACATAACTCTGGATATACTTCACTCTTCCCCCCCTAAAGCACCTCGGCATCCAGATCAGCCTTCCCTTGAGCATTTTGCTCCTCTGGACCGTGACACTCTAAGCAAGGTGGCACGCCAAGTAAAATCTGGCTCCCCCCGTGATCCCGCCCCTCCAGAAATTCTATTGCAGGCAAGCCCAGCCACTCTGCCTGTCATCCGGGATCTTTTAAACACTTCTATTTCCGCGTGCTCAGTCCCCACAGTGTGGAAGCAGGCCATGGTACGGGCGCTGCTGAAGAAGCCCAGCCTGGACCCAAACGACTATTCCAACTACCGTCCCATTTCACTTCTCCCTTGGACCAGCAAGGTGTTAGAGAAGCATATAAGCGCGCAGCTAGTCCAGTTTCTGGAGGACCACTCCCTACTACACACATCCCAGACAGGCTTTAGACCAAAGCATGGGACCGAAACCGCCTTGCTAGCCGTCACCGAAGAAACTCGAAGGATACTGGACCAGGGAGGATCAGTGGCAGTGATCCTCCTTGATCTAAGTGCTGCCTTCGATACGGTCAGCTATACCACTCTGCTTGACCGTCTTCATAACATCGGAGTTTCAGGTGACGCTTTAAGGTGGTTCGATTCCTTTTTGTCTGGGAGGTCGTTTCAGATCTTCGACGGAGAGATGGTGTCCTCAAGTAAACCTCTGAGCTGCGGAGTACCACAGGGCTCTTCTCTGAGCCCTGTATTGTTCAACATATACATGAGGCCGCTGACGGGTGTTGTCGAACCATATGGCATTAAAATTGTGTCATATGCCGACGACACCCAGCTTGTGGTCTCGTTGGCCACGAAGAACAATAGGCATTCCGCAGCCGACCTCCTGAACTGCCTGGTGGACGTCAAGGGATGGATGACCAACTCCTCCCTAAAACTAAACGGTGATAAGACGGAGCTTCTGCTCCTAGGCCCTACCTCTCCCATATCCTTCACTTCTCTGTGGCCCAGCGTTCTGGGCTCCCCTCCCACCCCCAAGGACAGTGTCAAAAGCCTGGGGGTGTGGCTGGATAATAAACTCTCCTTCTCTACTCAGGCCATAAAACTGTCTTCCACCTGCTTTGGCCTACTTAGGATCTTGAGGAAGGTTCTCCCGCTACTCCCCTTAGAGGCTAAAAAGGTGGCGGTACAAGGCCTCATCCAGTCCCGTCTGGATTCGAACAATGCCTTATATGTAGGGGCACCGGAGATAACCCTCCGAAAACTGCAGGTCGTTCAAAATTGTGCAGCCCGCACATTGCTAGAAATCCCGCGCACTCACTCAGCCAGACCTGCTCTGAAAACCCTTCACTGGCTGCCAGTGAGGCAGAGAGTTACCTTCAAGGCGTTGTGCTTGGCGCACCACGCCTTCTGGAAAACAGCCCCAGCCATCAACTCCGACCTTATCATTCCCTATCAACCTAACAGGAGCCTTCGGTCGACGGAGGCGTTCCTTGCTGTTGTTCCCAGAGTGAAGCGAGCCAGGTCGGGGGGCAGGCTGTTCTCCTTGAACACCGCTAAACTCTGGAATGCCCTCCCAATCTCACTCCGATCCAACCCTGACCTCCTCTCATTTCGCAAAAATGTAAAGACCCTATTGTTTGCCAAATTCGACTCCTCCTAGATTGCCTCTAGTTCACTCCCTGCTTCTATTCAGCGCTTGGACGCTTTCGGGCAGCAATCGCGCTTAACAAATACTGTTACAATACAATACAATACAATACATCTCTGGGAAGTGTTGATGGCACTGCGCAAGGCAGGCCTCACGATCAAGGCAAGCAAGTGTCAGATCGGGCAGGGTTCCGTGGTGTACTTAGGACACCAAGTAGGGAGCGGCCAGGTGGCGCCCCTACAACCCAAGATTGAAACCATCCTGGCTTGGGAGCCCCCAAAGACCCAGACAGAGGTGAGGGCCTTTTTAGGACTCACAGGGTACTACAGGAGGTTTGTCAAGGGGTATGGCAGCATTGTTGCCCCCTTGACAGAGCTGACTTCGAAGAAGCAGCCCAGAAAAGTGATATGGACTGACACCTGTCAGAAGGCTTTTGACACCCTGAAGACTGCCATGTGCACGGCACCCTTGCTCTTGGCTCCTGACGTCTCCAAAGAATTCCTAGTGCAGACAGATGCATCAGAGCATGGTGTAGGGGCTGTTCTCTCACAGATGACTGAGGAGGGCTGGGACCAACCTGTAGCCTTCATTAGTAGGAGGTTACTTCCACGGGAACAAAGGTGGAGTGCAAT
The DNA here is from genome assembly GCF_964204655.1 of Triturus cristatus. Lineage (NCBI taxonomy): Eukaryota > Metazoa > Chordata > Amphibia > Caudata > Salamandridae > Triturus > Triturus cristatus. The sequence goes on along the minus strand of NC_140581.1, from coordinate 259,032,523 downwards.
CGAGCGAGAAGCATTTGCTGTGGTCTGGGCGCTGAAGAAGCTAAGACCCTACTTGTTTGGGTCTCACTTCCGGGTTCAGACCGACCACAGGCCCCTCAGATGGTTGATGCAAATGAGGGGTGAGAACCCAAAACTGTTGAGGTGGTCCATCCCCCTACAGGGTATGGACTTTATGGTGGAGCATCGCCCTGGCACAGATCACGCCAATGCTGACGGTCTGTCCAGGTTTTTCCGCCTTAGTGAAGAGGAACTCCCTGGGGTAGGGTAGTTCCCCCCACATTTTAGCTGGAGGGGACACGTGTTAGACCTGGCACCTTGGCGTGAGTTTCCCTTCCACTTTTTTGCTGATGTGCCTCATGTGTTTTGTTGGTGTTAGCTGCTCAGGGCACTGTGCCACTGCTAATCAGTGCCACAGTGCAAGTGCTCCCTTTTGTAAAATGTATACATTGATTGGTGTCCTATTTGGTTTACTATCAGCCCCTAGTAAAGTGCACCAGGAGTGCCAGGGCTTGTAAATGCAAATGCTGCTGGTGGTCTTGCAGCACTGGTTGTGCCACCCACAAAAGCGGCCTAGTAAAATGTGTCTAGGGTCTGCCATTGCAGAACCTGCGTGCAGTCTGGTACTGTCGCGCTGATTGCGCAAGTGCACCTACTTGCCAGTCCCTAAACCTTGCCTTAACTACATATTAGTCACCCCTCTGGTAGGCCCAAGGGCAGGGTGCATTGTAGGCATAAGGTAGGACATGCCCTGATGTGTGTGGCATGTCTTAATAGTGAATTACAGCCATTTTCATTTTTCACTATTGAAGGCTACCTGCTCTCCATAGGCCAGAATGGGCTGCTGGAATTACTACATGCTGTAATCCCAGTGGACTCAGAGAGCATGGTAGAAAGTCAAGTTTAGTATGCCTGAACTCAGAATAATAAAATACTTCTTTTAGTAAAGTTTATTTTAATATCCTGTGTTTGTAAATACTACTTTTAGAAAGTTAGTATTTGCTGACCTGGCCATTTCAGTCCGCCTCTGCTGTGTGTGTGTGTGTGCTGCCTAGTTTCAGTGGGGAGCAGGGCTGGGGAATTCCAGGAGACAGGATGGCTGCCAGGTGGCGGGTAGAGAGATTACACCAGGATGGGTGGGAGGAGTACACCTTGACTCTGAATAGATCTGAATAGACCTGTGCTCTGCCACCACAATGCCGGCTCCGCCCCCTATGGAGCGGCTGATGTCTCTGCCCTGCTGCTGAAAGGAAAGAGCAGAGTCACCCCAAAAAAGTGCTCCAAACCCGGACTGAGCCAGGCCCAGGCCCCCTGGCGACAAAGAACAAAAGAATTGCTGTTTAAAAGAAGGAGCCCTGCTCCCAAGAAATTAGATCAGATCCTGCTGAAACAAGAAGAAACTCTGCCAGAAGAGAAGGAACTGGGAAAGCTGTAGGAGGAGTAACTGTCCCTGACCTGGGGGATTGGCCTGCAGTGGTTGCTTTGCTGCTGAAGGAGAGGAGAAAAGATTACAAAGACTTTTATTTCAACTTGTGCTTAAAGATCTCCAAGGGCTTGAACTGAGCTTGCCCCCTGAACGAAGTCCCAGGACCAGTGGACTTCATCCCCAGCTCCCCAAAGTTTTTGGAAGTGCCTGCTGCTGTTGTTGGGCCTTCTGAGGGACTGCGTGTCGCAAGGAGCTGGAAGCGCGACGCAAGGGAGAGAAGCGTGCCGCCGTCGGATCTGTTGCCGTCGCATCTCGCAGAGAGTGTCGCCACTGCAGCATCGCATCGAGCGGAAGCGTCTCGCATCATTCCAGAAGTGTCTCGCAACGCCGAAGAAGCGTGTCGCCATCGCAGCCATCGTAGCTGTCGCATTGCACCGCATCGAGAGGAGAGTCTCGCATCGAGGAGGAAGCGTGTCGCCATCGCAGCCATCGTAGTTGTCGCATTGCACCGCATCCAGAAAAGCGCCTCGCATCCACGGAGAAGCGTGCCACCGTCGGAGCAGCTGCCGTCGCATCTCGCAGAAGGGCTGTCGCCGCTGTAGCATCGCATCTAGCGGAAGCGTCTCGCAACGTCGGAGAAGAGTGCCGCTGCCAAGGCCGCTGTCGTCGCATCTCGTCAAGGGTGACGCCGCTGTAGCTGACACATCAAGTCGAGCCTTCTCGCAACATCGGAGAAGCGTAACGCATCTGGAAGATCCCATCTTTATTTCTTTTGCACCAAGAACTTCAACGCATCGGCATCGCTGCAACACTTTCGTTGCCCTGCGTGTCGCATCTAAGGTACATTGACTTAAAGTGTTGCATTTAAGAACTTAAGAGAAACTAAACAATCTTCTACGAACTAAGCAACTGTATTGTCTATTTTTAATCATTTAATGGTCTTGTGATAATCCTATATAAAGATTCCTTATTTTTAATATAAATACCTGTGTGGTGTCCATTTGTAGTGTTGTCACTTGGTTACTGTATGTGTTCACAAATGCTTAACCTATAACGCTCTGAGATAAGCCTTGTCTGCTCTTGCCAAGCTACCTAGAGGGTGAGCAAGGGGTTGTTTTAGTAGTGTAACTCCTCATCCTGACTAGAGGAAAGGTTCCCTGCTTGTCACAAGTACCTACTTGTGCCAACCAGAGAACCCGGATTCTAACAAACGGAAAAAGAGAAAAGCCGCCAACTCCCAAAGTTGTTAAGTGATGTGATAAAAAGGTGAAAGTCAGACCCCTCTTAGTGGGAGTGATATTGGATTTGGCTCATTAAATGCCTGGCTTTTTAACACAAAAATGGAGCTGCAATCTTGGAATAGGTCCCACACGAGTGCCACCCAACACCCTGCTGTACTGCAATCTCAGAGCCGGGCACCAGATCTTCCAATCTCCTAACCCAGTGTCCTGGATTGGCTGTCCATCATCACAATGCTGAACGTGTTGCAGCACCAATCATGGCGTTCTGGATCCCGGAAATGGAGAGCATGCATAGGTCTTGACAGTGATATAGAAAAGTGACTGAAATGTTTACCAGGGCATTCCACAGAGAAGTGTGGAACAGTTATTTAATTTCGCCCTAAAAGAGGAATACCCACAGGAAGGACATTTTGTTTCCCAATGCATGATTAGCCCTAACAAGAGAAATTTGCTTTCAAATTCGAAGATTACATTCCAAGGCACCCATAGAAGCGATTGAACATTTTATTGGCTTCAGAAATAGCCCTAACAGGAGGAAAGGGTTTAGAAATTCTGACATTACATTCCACGGCATGAATAACTCTCAGTGTCCAAGAGATATTATCTCTAAAACTACTTAAAAATGTTAACAATTACAATTGAATGCATGACTGACTCTGTCTAGACCAGAGAACGTACTTGAAGATTCAAACATTGTACAGAGATGGACAGCTCAAACAAGACATTGCATTTAAATGGAGTATCAATGCTGTAAAGATAAAGCAGGGTCTAGATGCTTAGGGAATGCATTCCAATTAATGAAAATGTCATGACAAGCAGACTAGGGTTCTCATATTTTATGGCTTTACTTTATGTCATACAGTCAACAGATTGAGCATCCCTTAGTGGTAACTAGAGGGCATCAGGTGTTACCACTGACAGCTTGCAGTCCCTATAGATAGCTTTGTAAAGCCCCATTCTAGTGACTTGTAACTTGTGTCAGTGTTTGCTCTTTATTAACAGGAAACAGTCTCGAGAGTTTAATTAAGTGTTGCAAAAAGCATGCAATGGCAGTTCAACGTGCATTATCACTTGATGTGAGGTCTTTTGGGGTCAAAGGGCATGCAATCAGGTTCCTTCCCCTATATGTCTTAGAGGGAGATGGCAAAGGGCTGGAGGGGATGTGTTTCCTGACCGTGTAGTTTAAAGAATAAAAACACTAGAAAAGCACAGCAATGCTGTGTGACTTGCAAATGGATTTACTATTCTGAACTTCAGATCAATATACCTTGAGGATACAGATATCATCAAGGTACATACACGAGGAGTGACCTTTAGTAATTCTATTAGTAGTTTTAGCAGGTTGATAAGAAAGCCTTGATATTCTGCTAGTAAACTCGAGTAAGCAGTGTTCACGTTCTAGGTGTTTGATTTGAAAGGGAAACTCATGGAAAACAAAGCCATTGAATGATCTTCTGTCCCAGAACCTTTTGTTTCACTTTTCAAGCCTGGGAAGACGATGTGTACTGCTCTAATCATATATTGGATAGTTTGACAAGCCCTGTGAAAAAGGCCTAAATCTAGAACAATGTCAGTTTCTCAAAGAGGTGCATTTGCTAACTTCTTTTGAGGGCAGCTATTTGATTTTTTTGTACTACTACCAATTGGAAGTTAAATGCACCCATAGATTAGGTATTGAACTTCTAGGAAAATTGAAACATGAAGCTAAGGGGATGGTTGGTGGAAGAAATTTGGCACCCTGCGTGAACTGGCATTGATCCACATCTTTTCTGCCCCAAGTGCCACATTTTTTTACTTTGAAGATAAAACTAGCATTGAAGGCTAATGTGGCCTTTAGAACCATTTCTAGTTAAAGTCCTTTAGTGTATGTTGTAAATCTCGCTTGACGAAGTGCCTTGCAGAAGAGTACATGCTATACTTGGACTTAGGGCCTGATGTAGAGTTTGCCTAATGGGTTGCTCCATCACAAACATGGCGGATAATCCATCCACCCTACTACAAGTGCATTATATCCTGTAGGATTTGTAATAAGGTGGACGGGATATGTGTCACGTTTGTGATGGAGTAACTCGTCTGCCAAACTCTGCATCAGGCCATTAGTTCTGGCATTCTACAGTCCAAGAAAACATTTACCAGTGCCATTTCTCTTCTGGCTCTTCCTCACTTAGCAGAGTTCGTACCTCATCCCCCATTGCATGGAAGGGAAATTGGGCACAGATTGACCAGATTCTTCCAAGCTCAAAACTTCGAATACGAATCTGTCTCACTCTAATCAGGAAGACTGCTGATTGACATGTGAAGTGAAGACCAAACAGAATATGTGGCCTGCTGCCTGAGAGTTCAGCTGCAACCATAAAAGATGGACCAGTTGTTTTCGTTAAACATGGAACAAATCTCTGAAATGCATCTGCCAGCAATGGTGCAATCCAATTGTTTAAATAAGTCGTCATTCGATGCTGAGAGGTTTACGTCTTGGGAATATGATCCCAAGTATTTTATCTTGCCAAAAGCAAACTGGAAAACTTCATGTTTGAAAAGTGCAACTAATCCATATCTGGACTGTTTGATGTTAGTGTGTGCCTTGGACAGGAAGTTCAATCATTTCTAGGAATTGGAATGATGCAACAACTTAAAAGTGTAGGGTGTGGAAGCAAGGGGGGGGGGGTCCTAATGAATACATCCACACACCTCAGGAATTTAAACAGAGCAGATGGGGTGAGAGTATATATGGGTAAGTGTGATTCTAGTACAAAGAGCAAATTAGTAGAGTGGGCTCAGGAGTAAAGTATATTTTGCCTATGTTGCATTCTTCCCGCAGCAAATGTGATATACATGGAACTCCCACATGCAATACTGAACTCTTTGCTTGCCCCTGCTGGTAGCATCTTAAAGCTGGCTTACGTTCCGTTAACGGCAGACCAGATGGCTGGCCACTCTTTATGTGATGGTAGTATCTATATATGCTCTAAATGTTGGTTCTTTGCGTGCTGGTACTGAGATGCTCACTCGCATATTCTGTGAGGATGCTCATCGCTCATATTGTTTTCTGGAAACTTGTGTATTTCCATATGCACATTTTTCCATCATTCATGTGCTAAAATCTCCCTGTGTTTGACTCTGTGAAAGGCAAAATTAATGTAGGGGCTCGAGGAGTAAAAATGTTTAAAAAATGTTACCAGGCTTTTAGGAGTCAAGCCTGTAAATCTTGATGTAAAAGTTTTGTTTTTTTTAAATTATTTTATTTTATAGATTTTATAAACATGAATACAGATAGTTCAAACAGAAAAAGCATAAGGAAGAACAAAACAACAAATATTCACAGCGTAAATAAATTTACATCCAAAGGTGTTCCTGAGAGAACAATGCAGAGAGCAATACTGAAATGACCAGAGGAAGAAATATAATCTTTTTGAGTTCACAATTGTCATAGGACTCCTTCCATATAAGCCCGATGATATGACCAAGGAACCATACAATAGTACACAAATTCAGACGAAGAAAAGAGAGGTTGTAATAAAGCAGGCAGACAAGGGCGGTGCCACGGTAGTATTGAGCAGAACTGCCAATGAAACAGAATGTCTGAGACTCCTCGCTGATAGAAGAAATTACAAGATACTAAGCCAGAATCCTACTGAGGATATCAAAAAGGAAATCACATTAATGGTAGAAGAAGCCACTCAAAATGACTGGATTACAGAGAAAGAGGGAAGATTCCTCTGCCAATCGAAACCGGTGACCCCATATTTTTATATTCTCCCGAAAGTGCATAAACCAACTAGGCCCCCACCAGGGAAGCCGATTGTCTCGAGTATGGGGTCACTTTTGGAGCCTTTGTCACAGTTTTGTGTCTTCTTTTTCAAACCTATTGTACAATCCAGACCAGCGTACCTGAAAGATACGACGGAAGTTTTAAAACTACTGAATACTGTGGAATATGATCCTACAGAGGATTTCTTGGTAGGTCTGGACGTGGAGTCCTTATATACTAACATACCTCAGATGGAAACACTAAGGGTGGTTGAAGACATTCGGTATACTTTGGACTGGGATTACAGTACGCCTAGACCTTTTATTCTACATTTGGCAGAGATAGCCTTGACAAAAAATGTTTTTGAATTTCAAGGGACTTATTACTTCCAGACCCACGGGACCTCTATGGGAAGTGTTTTTGCTCCCATCTTGGCAGGGCTCTACATGTCGGCTTTTGAGGACCAGTACATCTACTCCCATGGAGGTCCTTGGCTCGATCATATAAAGGTCTGGAGGCGATTTATTGATGATGTCCTTTTGATATGGAAGGGCAATAGGGAGTCCCTTGATGATTTTTTAATGTGGTTGAACAGTAGGAATCCCTTACTTTTCTTCACGTCTACAATATCAAAGGATACTTTGCCTTTTTTGGACCTGACCATTTTTTGTGAAGGCGGCTGCCTGCAAACAAGAATGTTTCACAAGCCCACAGACAGAAACAGTTTATTGTCTTTCAAAAGCTTCCACCCTAAATCCCTTAGGGAAAATCTCCCTGTAGGTCAATTTATGCGACTTCGGCGTAATTGTTCAAGTCGCACAGATTTTAAATTGGAAGCTGAGACCTTAGAAAAGAAACTTCTGCAAAGAGACTACCCCACGAGAGTAGTACGAAGGGCAAAGAAAAGAGCGTCCACCTGCCACCGTGAGGTATTACTTGAGTTTAATGAGAAAACACCTACTGAAAGAACAGTCTGTGTGACTACTTTCAACACAGCCTCTAATGACATACAGAAAATCATCTTACGCAACTGGAGAATCTTAAATTCTAAGGGACTCGCTTTTGAGAAGCCCTTGTTCTCATTTAAGAGGAGCCAAAATATCAAAGATATTCTGGTCCATACTAGACCTAGAACAACTAGAAACAGGCAAGAGGAAACAGTAGGAGAGAATCGGATAGGTTTCCTTCCCTAGTCTCAGGGCACACAAGATGTGGGATGTGTGATGTTTGTCATCTAACAGCAAATACAAAAAGTATAGACTTAGGGCTACTCCATCCTTGGGAACAACGGAGTCATACGAATTGTAATTCTGCCTATTTAATCTACTTGTTGAAGTGTCCCTGTGATCTACTATACCTTGGTATGACGACCAGACAGGTCAAGATAAGGATTATGGAGAATAGGTCGACCTTCAGATGTCAACGAACAACTAGTAGATTGACTAACCATTTCAAAGAGAAGAAGCACTCGGCTGAGGACTTCTTTTGGACTGTGCTAGACAAACCTAACATCAACTTGAGTAGTGGCAATCCAGAAAGAGCACTTTTCTTACGTGAACAGAAATGGATCTTTAGAGTTGGGAGTTCTACCAGGGTATTACATGATGACATCCCCTGGAATAGTCTCCTGAATCCTTAGATTGAACTGGATGATATTCCTGCTTAACTTTTAACCTTAAACAGTGTTCATTAGAGATACTATACTGCTAGATATGGAATGTCTCGCGTTGTTCCTGTTTCTTTTTACCTAGTACTAACAAATAACAGATACTTGGCATTCTCCAACGAGCTCGGTGGAAGATTATATTAAACTTTGGTTATATTGTGGGCCCACCCCCCCTTTTTTGCTTCGACCTATATTGGGTCTTTCCATGTCTCAATTTCTTACTTTAGTTTCACCAGTCTTGTGTGTGGTTTCTCCATTACACATTTATCATCTAGCTATTGAGGCACTCCACATAGTCCTTTCCGCTACAATCTGACTACATAATTGACAGAAGGGGCATTTGTGGAAAAAATCTATACAGCTTGTCTGTATTTTAACAACATCGTTGTACCTCACTACTGGGAGTTGTTATGCTATAACCCTAAGTTATTTAATAAATACACCTATATATAATTAAATAATAACAAATTCCTATCTAGTTATTGAGTTACTCCACATAGTCCTTACCGCTACGATCTGACAGCAATATTGACGGAAGGGGCATGTGTGGAAAAAATCTATACAGTTTGGCTGTATTTTAATAACAGCGTTTTACTTCATTACTGGGAGTTGTTATGCTATACCCCCAAGTTATTTAATAACATATATATACTTAAATAATAACAAATTCTTCTGTATAAATATATATATAAAAACTCTTCCCTTGGTAGCGGCAGGTCTGGGGATTCGAACCGGGAACCTTTAGTTGAACGTGAGGGAATGAGTAATTAACTCTCCTCCTGCGCTCTAGTGTTCCCTTAGGACACCGACGACGGATCACGTGGGACGACGCCCCGTGAGGGGTGTGGCTTGGGCGTCCTCAAAAGTATCGAGGAAACGCCGTTTCAGTAGCCTACATGGTGGAGAAGAAGAAACGTAGTACGGTGGCGGACAGCTGACCTAGAAAGCAGTAAGCGTGACCTAGGGGGCATTTATAAGTAAAGCACAGTAGGCTGCTAAAATAGTTAAAACAGCATTGCGTTATTGGAGGGACAAGCGATTGGGGTCTTGAGCACCTAAACAATACGGGGTGCGTTTTTCCAGCAACAAAGGCAGATTGTTAGCATTTCATTGGAGAGATAATCGATTAAGGTTATGTGGCGATCCCGCGACTGTTTTCAATACTATAGCTGTCCTGTATTTTATAACTAATCTGGGCAATGAAAAGAAAAAAACGTGAACGAGAGACAGTTATCATTAGTATTTGTATGAGGCGATTGTACACAAACCAAACTTAGTTGTTGATAAGACGTTGTTGGGCGCTTGATAACAGAAGTTTTTGAGTGTGCAATATATATTTTCTTACAATTTAAATACTTGTCTTGGCATTACCTTTTCACAGAGAGTGCGTGTGGGCGGCTGTCCTCACTCCCCCGCCATTTCGAGTTTACAAATTCAATAAACTCGGTAAGTTGGGCACTGTGAATGGTGCCGGGTGGTACTGTGGTGTCTTCTGAGCAATTATTTTGTACTTTATTGTTGATAACTACACTTCCTGACTTATAGATTTATTTCAGGGAGTATATAGCTAATAGCTATATTGATGATTGAAAGCAACCACCTTTACCCACACACGAGGGGAGGTTTGAGTATGCTTCCGTGGAGATTTTTTAATGTGTGATTGGGCAGTAATCACCATTTTTTATGATATTTTTTTGTACACTTAGTGGTTTTGAGGATATCTCACTGTCAATTCATATTTGTTTTTAATCACTACAGGTTCCTCTCGAATGGTTAGAGACCTCACTTGAGGTGTTTTTCCTTTTATCTTCTAAATTGGGAGGAGGAAGGTTCTACACCTAGGAACTTTAGTGGTGAAAAGTCCTGAGGAAAGCCGGGTTATTATTTAGTGCTGGCTGAAACATGTCGACATTCATGCAGAGTGGGGGGGTTGGAATCTCATTATAAGCTCTCCAACCTGCCACCCACGTTTTTTTTTTTTTTTAAATTTCGTACTGGTCACCTAATATTAAAACTGGATTAAGTATTTCCCGGTATCGGTTATATATCACTTATCACTGGTTCTGCACTTTTAGCTCACCTTGGTTCCACTTTACATTGTGTGTTGTATTGTCTATCTTCCCCTCCCCTATTGCTCCACCTCCAGCGTTTGGCTGGCATGGAGGTGTAGTAGCAGCCCTATGATGAAGCATGACACAGCTTGCTGTGTGTGAGGGCAGTTTTACAAAATTGGTGCGTATCCCACACACTTATTGATCTTCACGTAAATCTGTTTTTATCCCTCTTCTTTTTGTGATATTCGAAGAAAAGAAAGGACCTGAAAGGTTAGGTGAGTACCTGTTGCAGCGATCCCCACATTACGTCCACAATGTCTGCAGTATCTACCCAAACCATCCCAGACCTCACCCAATGCGAGATCGTTACCCAGGGGATCATGTCTTGCCATCTAAATAACTCTTGTACAGGTTCCAAAAATTCTTGGGGTGACTCTGTGAGGGAAGCAGATCACTATTCAGTTCTGTCTGCGTATTACAAAATAACATGTCTCTAGACCATTGTGTCAGAGTGGGGGGAGAACCTTTTGCCCAGTGCATAGCGCCTACCCATTTTGCTATTACCAACCCCATGTCAACCAGGTGCCGTATATATTTACGTATCTTCTTAGAGAAGACCAGTATGGCCAGCAAGGGATCCAGGGCCAGGGGTTCAGCGGTAATGTCCCTTAGTGTTTGAAATACTAAAATCCAAAAATTCGTGATTGGGGGGCATAGCCAGGCCAGGTGTAAGAATCCTGCTGCCTCTTCGCCACACCTTTCACACCTAACTGAGTCCCTCAAGTCATATCTGTGCATACAGGCAGGAGTAAAATAAACCCTGTTGAGGAATTTAAACTGAATGAGACAGTGCCGACCATTCAGGAAGATGCACTATGTGACTTCGAGGCAATACCGCCAGGTATCATCGTCTAACGTGACCTCTAAATCCACCTGCCACTTAAGTCTGGCTTTAGTGTAGTGATTTTTACAATAATCTTGCACCCTGCTGTAAATGTGTGAGACAAGCTTGCTTGGGGATTCAGAACGTAGCAGTATCCGGAGGTTCCATCAACTCCTCACCCAGCATCTCACGGAGCGCGTGACGGGCTCTATAGAAGTGAAACATAGTAAGGAAAGTAATACCCTGCTTTCCTGCAATAAGGTCTTCCCAGTCTTTTCCTATCCCATCAGCGAAGAATTCTCCTATTCTTAAATATCCAGGCTGTTTAAGACACGCACCATCTCTGTTTCCATGCTAATCGGGATCCAAGCACACCACTCAATTGGCGTTAGGGGGGAGTATAGGATGGAGGCGGCTTGTCTTTTTTTTAAATTGTGCCAGGCATGCGTGGTTGCATTAACCAAGTCCAGAAAGCCTGTGTGCCTCACCGTAGCGCAGAACAGAGGTGTAGCAAGGTGAGAGGGCGCTGTAGCTATCCTTTCTATATGTAAATGGGGAGGAGGAGTCTGCTGATGAAGCCAATAAAAAGCGTGCAAGCACTGGACACAATATAATAGAGTTCCAAATCCGGAGTGCCAAGCCCACCCATAGAATATGGGAGAGTGAGGATATTCCATTTGACCAGTGGTTGCTTACCGGCCCAAGCCAGCTTTACCAGTAGGGACTTTAAGTGCTTAAAAAAATGGGAGGGAAGAACCATAGGTATATTTAAAAATAAGAAAAGGAATCTAGGTAACACCACCATCTTCATAAGGGAAACACGACCCAGGAGCGGCAGAGGGAGTTGCATCCATTTGTTTATGTCGTTGTTAGATTTGGGGGTCTCGAGTTGGCAGAGGTAGGTACCTTTGACCAAATAGGGACCCTTGCGTCTAGTCAGGGTAAGGGGCTAAAGTACTAAAATAACCCCTGCTTACCCCCTTGGTAGCTTGACACGAGCAGGCAGGCTTATCTCAGAGGCCGTGTGTAAAGCATTTGTGAATACATACAGTAATACAGTAACAACACTACAGATGGACACCACACAAGTTGTATTATAAAAATAAGTATATTTTATATAGACTTATCACAAGACCAAACGACAAAAATCCACAATACTGTATTCAAAAATAGACTTTAAAATGTTAGGAAAATAACTCAGTTCTCTTAAGATTGTAAATGCAACACTTTACTCTCAAAGTACCTTGGATGCGTAACACAGTACAAACAAAAGGGTCGCAGGGAAGGTGATGCCTCGGTTCCTTACACTCAGGGGAGTGGATGCGTCGGTTCCTTACTGCTGTGCAGGGGAGTTGATGCTCGCTTCCTTGCTGTGTGGGAAGGTGATGCGTTGGTTTCTTACTGCTCTCCGGTACGATGTGACAAGATGGCACCTTGATGCGATACTTTTCTCTGGTGTGATGAGAAAAAATGGCGTCTTTCTCACCATGCAACACAGTTGAGGCGATGCGCGCACGCCCAACGGCCGTGCGGTAACTCGATGGTCTTTGGAGCCGCGACAGCCCCTGTGACGCGCTTCTCCGGTGATGCGACAGCAGCATCTGCGGCGGTGGCAAGGTTATCCGGGGATGCGCCGCGCTTCGGCGATGCAATGGCGACAGCGGCAGCCCGCTTCCGTGGCGTTGCGATGGCAACTGCTGCGGCAGCGAGACGCTTCTCGTCATTGAGTCGCGCTTCCAGCTCGCAGCGACACGCAGTCTCTCAGAAGGCACAGCACAAAAGCAGGCACTTCAATTCCCAGCAAGGGAATTCAGGGGGGAGCTGGTGGTGTAGTCTTGTATCCCTGAGACTTCAGGCAGGAGGCAAGCTCAAAGTTCAAGCCCTTGGAGATCTTCTACAAGATTATGAAAAGCACACCCAGTCCTCTTCTCCTTTCTTTGGCAATGAAGTAACCACTGCAGGCCAACCCCCAAACATACAGCACATGGGTAGTCTCCTCCTTCAGCTTCCAGGTTCTTCTCCTCAGCAAAGGATAGTCTTGATTCCCAGAAGTGATCAAAAGTTCTGAGGCCTGGGTCCCCCCTTTTATACACCAAAATCCTTTGTCTCTGAAGGCAGAGGGTGTCTGTACATAGTCCAAACCAGTTCTGTGCAGTCCTGGAGCACTTTGTTTACAGGACTCCTTCTTTCCTTGGACAGTGTGGGCCAGGGTCCTCAGACGCACCACAGGAGGTGGAGCCAGCATTGTGGAAGGCAGGCACAGCCCTATTCAGGCCCAGGTGCTACTCCTCCCACCACTCCTCATGCAGATAGGTCTATTCAGCCTTGTGCTGACTCACCCTGTCTCCTGGAGCCCCCCAGCCCCTATCACTCAGAAACTAGACATGGAATACACAACCTAGCAGAGGCAGGCTTGGATAATTAAGCAAGAAAATACCTACTTTCTAAAAGTCGTATTTTCAAACACAGAATGTTAAAACCAACTTCACTAAAAAATGTATTTTATCATTCTGAGTTCAGGTATACTAAATTTGATTTCCTACCATGTTCCCTGGGTCAGTTATGATTATAAGGTGTTATAATCAAACTGCCCATTCTGGCCTATGGGAGCCGGTAGCCTTGCAATAGTGAAAAACGAAAATGGCTGTAATTCACTATTAGGACATGCCACACACATCAGGGCATGTCCTACCTTTTACCTACAATGCACCAAGCCCTTGATCCTACCTTAGGGCAGTCTGATATGTAGAAAAGGGAAGGTTTGGAGACTGGCAAGTGGGTGCACTTGCCAAGTCAATATGGCAGTACCAGACTGCACACAGGCTCTGCAATGGCAGGCCTGAGACACACTTTACAAGCTGCTCCGGTGGGTGGCACAATCAGTGCTGCAAGCCCACCAGCAGCATTTGATTTACAAGCCCGGGCACACGCAGTGCACTGTACTAGGGTCTGACAAGTAAACCAAATAAGCCAATCATGGAGTCACTAATCCATACATCAATTTACATAGGGAGCACTTGCACTGTGGCACTGATTAGCAGTGGTACAGTGCGTAAAGCATCTAAAACCAGCCTAAACATAAGAGGCAACAGCAAAAAAATGGAAGGGAGGCCCACGCCAATGGTGCCAGGTCTAACAGTCGTCTTATAATTTGGCAATCACTTTGCCATAATTCTCCATAAAGACCGTCTCTGAGCATGTGTGTACCTGGATCCCCAAGTATCGTACAGGGTCAGTAGACCATGAGAGGGGGAAGTCTAGATCTATCGGGAGCATCACAGGGGTGAGGGGAAAAATTGTGGATTTAGACCAATTGCTTTTTAGCCCTGAGAATTCCCCCAAATGTACCACTTCCCTTAACACTGGGGAAGGTTAGTCTCCGGGTCTCAAACGCATAGAAGCGTATCATCCGCATACGTGGAAATTATTAAATTATAGTTGGGGAACAGAAGCCCTCTGTGACTGTGATATTCCATTAGGGCACACGCCAACGGCTCCGCGACCAGCGCATAGAGTAGAGGGGATAGTGGGCACCTGTGACGGGTGCCTCTAGAGATTGTGGTAAGGGAAGTGACAATATTTCCAACTCTCACTCGGGCCGTAGGGGAGTTATAGAGGACTACCATCAGTTGAATGAACGGGCCGCCCAAACCCATATGACTTAACACCAGCATCATGAAGTTCCCCTCAACAGAGTCAAAAGCCTTCTCGGCATCCAAAAAGATCGCAGCTGCCATAATGTTTGGTTTGATGTGTTAAATAGCTCAGAATAATGTGCGTAAGTTGTGAGTTAATGAACGACTTGGGACGAATCCTGCCTATTCAGGGCCAACCAAAACCGGGATAAAAGGGGCTAGTCGATTTGCCAGGACCTTGGCAAATATTTTGGGGTCTACATTTAATAGAGTTCCTATTTATGAAGAGTGGGGACACTAGGAGCTAGTTATGAGGTCCAGTGACTCGAGCTCCTGAAGTTAAACTAATACCAAAAGGGAGTCACTGTACCTATTAAGAGACAGAAGAGGGAGTGAAAAGTACTCTGGTCATTTACTACTCTATTTATGGGGGACAGTGTGTCCTCATCTTAATGCCCTCACACACCCCGAAGGAGGTCATGCTTCATGATTGGGCTTTGCTCCTCGTCGGTCCGGCGCTGCAATGCCCTATGGGTCCCCCGAAGGGTCTCTTTATTGGAGATCTTTTGATGAAGCCGTAGGGGTGCGTGGGTGTAAGTGGCAGTGAAGTCCTAAATAGTGTGTTAAAAAATGGCTGGAGGGAGAGTGACTATGTTTTATTAGGGTGATCCCTCTGTCATTATTAAAAACAACGTGAGTGGTGCTCCTCTAAGGGATATTATGTCCCTCTGTAGCTAGGTAAACCATATGTCCCTAATGGACATATATTACGGTCAACATGTTTCGCACTTTTGGGCGGTCTCAGAAGGAGATCCAGAGCGCTTCGTCAGGACCAAAAATAGTTCTATATAATATATATATATATATCAACAGTAGCCTAAAGGTGCCAGTGTCGCCGGATTGTTGAAGGGAGTAGTACTTCTGAAACGACAAAAGTATAGACCAAGAGTACAAATATCCATTCTAATGGTAGTTCATTTTGTCCGGGTCGTCCATTGGAGGGCCTGGTGCTCATAACCATTAGTGTGACTATTATCGCTATTGGTTGGCGTATGTACAAGTGTGCTAACAGTGCTGTGATCATTAAATTTAAGGATATCAAAAACTTTGAGAGGAAGAAAATATACCCCTACACAAAGGAGGACTATGTGACCAACAACACTGACACCTCATCCTTCGATGAGTCAACTACCTCAACCAGATCAAAGAGATCCAGCAGCAACTCCAGCAATGGAAGTTGGAAGAACCACCAAGAGGGTCTAGGACTACTACCAACTCCCTCTGTATTTAACTAGGCTATCCAGTAGCACCACCACCATGGTATCCTGGTTACCAGAGCCCGCCTCACTCATTTTATCAACAACAACAATGCCCTCCTTTTTGGAACAGAGGCAGGGGCAGAGGAAGAGGCAGGTGAAAAAACAATCAAAGGCAGGTGCAGTGGTCAGAGGACGAGGACCAACGTAGGACACGGAGCCAAACAAAG
Source organism: Triturus cristatus (assembly GCF_964204655.1). Lineage (NCBI taxonomy): Eukaryota > Metazoa > Chordata > Amphibia > Caudata > Salamandridae > Triturus > Triturus cristatus. Next base: position 259,016,387 of record NC_140581.1, on the reverse strand, counting down.
AAAAACTAGTGGCTAACCTGTCCAATAGGACCCTGACAACAACAGAAGAATTTGTCTTACAGAGAGGATTAGGCTTTGTCAAACACCAAAAGAAGATCTTTTCAGACTCACCGGTGAATTACATGCTTTCTTCCAAAAACTACGTTTGAAATCCTTTTTTCAAACACAAGATACAAAAAGGATGGACATGGACACCACGGACACAGGTTTATGCAACCGTCCAGATTCATGCCCACCACAGCAATGACTACCAGTGAGATACTGATTTATTAAAAAGCAGTCCTACAAGACATAAACCATCTACAATCGAAAAGAACATATGACAACTTACCAACAAGAGAAAGGAAAGCCCTTCAAAACCTTAATGATGACCAGGCGATCACAATAAAACCTGCGGACAAAGGCGGAGCTATCGTCATTTTAAACACTGATGCCTACAACAACGAACATCAGAGACAATTGTCAGACAACAAATACTACCAAAAAATAGACACAGACCCCACAGATTCCCTCACGAGAAGAATCATCATCTCAATGAATGAAGCACTAACCAATGGATGGATAACTAAAAACGAAGCAGACTTTTTAGTGAACACTAAACCAACGACCACATATTTCTATATCTTGCCACAGATCCACAATAAGATCATGCCCTCACCTGGCAGACCAATAGTGTCAGGGATCAACTCTATCCTCGAGCCATTAAGCCAGTACTTCCAACGGCCATTGGTACAAGCAACGCCATCTTATCTAAAAGACACAAAAGAGACCATCAATCTCATTGAGAACATCAGAGGACTGGATGAAATTACCTTACTAGCTACACTTGACGTGGAAGCGTTATATACCAACATCCTACAAGAAGCTACACTAAGAGTGATTGAAGAAACCATGAGAAACAGCGATTCTTCCACACCACAACACATACATTTCATCCAGGAATGCGCAGAACTTGCCCTGAAGAACTACTTCTTTAAGTTCCAAGACCAACACTATCAACAAATCTATAGAACTTGTATGGGCAGTACATTTGCTCCGAGCCTAGCATGCCTATACATGGCCCACTTCGAGGTCCAACACATCCTACCAGGTTCCAACCCCTTCAAATCGGAAATAAAAGAATGGAAAAGTTATATAGACGATGTACTCATGCTATGGTCAGGCACAGAGGAACGCTGTAAAGAATTTAATTCCTAAATCAACCAACAGGGCCCCTTCTTAAAATTCACACTATCCACCTCAGGTGAAGAAATACCATTCCTGGACTTACTGATTCTCTTAAAAGATGGAAAACTTTCAACAAAAACATACAAAAAACCCACAGATCACAACAGTTTGCTGCCATACGACAGCCATCACACAAAAGCCTTGAGACAAAATCTCCCTTTGGCCAATTTTTGAGGCTTGGAAGAAATTGCAGTACCTTCCAGGACTATGAAACACAGGCAGCAGAACTTAGCAAAAATCTAGAAAAGAGAAACTACCCACAAAAATCATCAAAAATGCGCAAAAACGTGCAGGAAACAATCACCGGGATGCGCTCTTAGAAACACATGAAAAACAGAAGGACGAGACAATCACATGTCTAACTACTTACACACCTCAATCTAACCAGGTTAAAAAGATTCTGTTGAAACAATGGAACGCAGGCGGAATGCAACTTCAACGCCCAAGATTCGCGTTCAGACGCACACAGTACTTAAAGGATATTGTCGTCCACACCAGACCACAGAGGAAACAGGGGGACAACCAAAGGACACTATGGGATCTACCAACGGTCAAAGGGCACTATCCATGTGGAATTTGCAATGTCTATCCACTGACAACACATACCAAAACACTCCAAATGAACAACCAGGAGTGGACACAGAAAAGACATACAAATTGCAGCACAATAAACTGTGTCTACATGGTAAAATGTCCTTGCAACCTCCTATATATAGGAATGACATCTAGAGCTGTGAGAACAAGGATGAATGAACACTGAAGCCACATTCGTTGTAAAAGAAGCACCACCAAAATGAGCAGGCACTACATTGAAAAGGGACACACACCAGATCAAGTGACCTGGACTATCATTAAATCAAATGCCTAACGGACAACCAAGACCCTATTCCAAAAAGAGCAAAGATGGGTCCATCGCCTTCGGACGAATACCCAAGGCCTTAACGACGAGATACCATGGATTGAGGTAGTATAGGAACACCAATACCCACACATAACATGTCATGAAACTGATCTTTGGGTTAATAATCTCCAAAAATACGATTCTGCTATAGCACTCAACATTAATTATGATTGCCTATGCTCTGTATGCAAAACCACCACTGCAAAATATGAACTCTCGAGATCATTAAATCAATAATGCACCACCTCCCCTCAGAGACCTGGGGGATAACTGTATTTCCCAATTTACTACAGTGATTGCAAAAAACCACCCCAAGATGGCAATTGGATACTTCATATCCTTTGTACATACTGCCACACTTCAATAAAAGCACTTCCTGACACTTTTATTTTGATCTATTATCACCCAATACGTTGTTTTCACATTAGAGCACTGTGTTTATAATCTGCACTATTAAACACGGCAGCTACATAATAACCACACCATTCAAAGATGGTGCCCACGGTTCGCACTACCCATCTGACAATTAAAGTACCTGTTGGGACAATTAACGTGCTAACCGGAAGCGTTCCACTCCTATAAAAGGGGTCATGGCCAACCTCTCAATACCGGTGGAGACTGCGAGAGGCGTACATGTGAATCAGCCCTGTAACATTGAGGAAACAGTGAGTAGTCTGAAGGGAAACCTTACCAGAACGTGAGGAGTAGATCCGGCTGCCACAACTTGGCCAGAGGTTCTTTTCTGGTTCTTAAATAACCTTCCTTGATAATACAATGGGGCACAACGGAGCCCTCTAATACTATGTGCTGTTCTTTCTCCTCTTTTTTTCTTTTTTACAGTCCTCAAGTGAACTCTCACTGATCTCATGTGGTCTTAACCCAAATACTAAGGGGTGAGATATGTGGTTTATGTTGTACATTTGCTAAAACAGTGTCTCGAGGTTTGCCATCAATGGTGGGGCCCTATGATATTATCTCACTAGACATCTTGGGTTCACTTACTTATCTGATAAATGAACCTGTTTAAATAAAACCACGTCTACGTCGATATACAACCAGGGCAGTATTATGAATATATGTGTAACATATGGGTAGAGAACAACCCTGGCACAGTATTATGGCACTATTCATTGATCTTATGCCTATGTTTGTATGTCTGTCATTTTGTTATCATCTCTTTTTTAATTTTAAATTTAATGATCACAGCACTGTTAGCTGACTTGTACATACGCCAACCAATAGCGATAATAGCCATGCTAATGGTTATGAGCACCAGGCCCTCCAATGGACGACCCGGACAAAATGAACTACCATTAGAATGGATATTTGTACTCTTGGTCTATAATTTTGTTGCTTTAGAAGTACTACTCCCTTCAACAATCCAGCGACACTGGCACATTTAGGCCACTGTTGATATATATATAGAGCTATTTTTGGTCCTGACGAAGCGCTCTGGATCTCCTTCTGAGCCCGCCCAAAAGCGCGAAACATGTTGACCGTAATATATATGTCCATTAGGGTCATATGGTTTACCTAGCTACAGAGGGACATAATATCCCTTAGAGCAGAACCACTCACATTGTTTTAATAATGACAGAGGGTTCACCCTAATAAAACTTTTCACTCTCCCTCCAGCCATTTTTAACACACTATTTAGGACTTCACTGCCACTTACACCCACGCACCCATACAGCTTCATCAAAAGATCTCCGATAAAGAGACCCTTCGGGGGACCCATTGGGCATTGCAGTGCCGGCCCGATGAGGAGCAAAGCCCAATGATGAAGCATGACATCCTTAGGGGTGTGTGAGGGCATTAAGATGAGGACACACTGTCCCCCATAGATAGAGTAGCATCCGACCAGAGTACTTTCCACTCCTTCTTCTGTCTCTTAATAGGAACAGTGGCTCCCTTTTGATACATTTAATAGAGACAATGGTCTGTATGAAGAGCAGTCATGTGGAGGCTTACCTGGCTTTAAGAGTGTGACCAGCATGGCTTCACGCATCGAAGGAGGCATGATTCTACTCTCGCCCATCTCTTCGGACAAAGAAATTAAATGTGGGACTAGCTGCTCCCTGAACTCCTTGTAAAAGGCCACCGTTAAACTATCCTGGCTCGGGCGCTATTTGCTCGCATAGTCTTTAGCGCATCAAGGCCTTCCCAGGCATCAAGAGGCCTCTTTAGGTACTTCCTGTGTGCATCCTCCAACCAGGGCAGCTAAATGTGTTCTATGTATTCAAGCATGGCAGCATCAGACCTAAGTGATCGAGCACTATATAACTCCGAGTAATAGCTCCTAAAACGGTCGGCAATAGCATCCGGATCATTAGTCATTCCATCCGAGGCTGGGCTGTTCTCTATGGGACCTGAAGACTTCCGTCTACCCTTCAGTATGGTTGCTAAAGTAGCACTGGGGCGATCCCTCTCCCCATATGTGCTCGATAGGGTGTATTTCCCCAGGAATTTTGACCTCCCTGTCAGCTTCCTCATGATATTCCTCCAATGTGGCCCTGAGTTCGTCTGAGTTCCGGTCTCTGCCTCCCCCCCCCCAGGGCTTCTTGTTCCAAATCAGGTAGTTTTATTTCTAGTGAAGCAAGGAGCCCACTAATAGAGCACAGAACTCCTGAGTGTTTGGCCATTGCTATGCCTCTAATATGAACCTTAAAGGTTTCCCAAACAGTTGCCAAGTGCGAAACTGAGCCTATATCGATATCAAATAAGGCTTCAATGGCTTCAGACACCTTAGCCCTGAAAGCTTCATCAAGGAGAGCATATGGAGGGAATCTCCACGTGAATGGGGCCGGGTGTTTTTGTGGGCACTCAAGGTCTAATAGGATTGGTGAATGGTCGGAGTACGAGTGGGGGAAGACCTCGCAGCCACGAATTACGTGGCAGCGGACCAGCAAGAAACCAGCAATCTATCCTAGTGTATAGATTGTGTGGAGCAGAGTAGTGAGTGTATTCTCCCTCGTTCCTAAACTGCGAACACCAAACGTCTACCATGCCCAGCTCAGTTATCGCCTCTACAATTGCCTAAGCAGCTAGTGATTGACGCCTAACAGTGCCCCCGGACCGGTCAAGACTAGAGCAGGATTTAAAACACAGTTAAAGTCACCTCCCCATATTTGCTGAAGAGGGGGTAACTGACGTGCTACCTCAAGAAGTGTCTGGTAAAATTGTGGGTGGTAAAAATTAGGGTTGTAAACATTTATAATGATTAATTCCATGCCTTCCCCTAGCTTTTAGTAATCGCAAATCTGCCCACTGCATCCGTTTGAAGACCTTCTAGGGAGAGACCAGATCTAGGGTTTAACCAGCTACTGACCCCACGTGCATGTGTAGAAAATCCTGCAGCATGAACTTACCCTGTAATTTTCTGCGCCTTATTTTTGTGTTGTCTAAAGGAAGGTTGGTCTCTTGTAATAGGGTGATATCTATATTATGCCTGTTAAGGTACGCAACCACTTTCCTGGTTTTCCGATAGTCATTCGCCCCTCTGACGTTCCAGGTCAACAATCTTAACCTATCACCTAGTGCTCATGGAAGGAGGGAACAGCTTCTCCACGGTATCTCCCAAATAGCCATTCACATAGTCACCCCAGAGGAACCCGTTTCTATGGAACTCCTTAGTCAAATTTGTCTTGTACCATACCAACGCTGTGACAAAAGCAAAACACACAAAAAAAACTACCCATAACAACATTACCGCCCCCCACCCACGCCATGCAAACCCCAACTCAGCACAGTCAAAAAACCCCCATCCAGCACCCATTCCCCTTGTACTAAAAAGTGCAATAAGCTATAAAGTGTGTAACACTCGGGAGGGGATGTTACCAAAGCACCACTACCAGTGCTTACAAAGACAACACTCAGTGTGTTATGCCATTGAAGCTAATAAGGCACATCCGGAACCAACAATTATAACATTATTTCACATTCCAGGAGGAGATAACAATCATTCAGCTATACATGAACCCCTTGCAATCTCCACTGAAATGGAAAACATGTTCGAGCCAATATAGTGGCCTCCCCTCAGACCACATTCACATTATCATCAACAATACTTACGGGAGTCCAGGATACTCAGCGACTCAATGGAGATCCTCACAGAGCCATACAGAGTTGAATGTTAAGTGGAGTGTGACATCAGGGGCCACCCAGAGGAGGAGTTGAACACACTGTATGATTGGGAAAACAAAGATAAGAAACAGCAGCGAGTTGAGGCCTCCTCAGCCTTGTTCATCCAGGACGCCTCCAGACGCCCCAGTAGATGCCTCGTCGAGGTTTTTTGTGTCCGAATTCTGTTCTCCCGATTTAGAAAAGTCTTTAAGCGCTTTTTGAAGGGATTTAGGATCCATGAAAATTCTAGCTTTGCCGTACTTCATAACTCTAAGCCTGGCCAGGTACAGCATAGCATAATCCATGCGCTGTTCTCTGAGGCGCCGCTTCAGGGGGGCAAATTGGCGTCTGGCTTTCTGTACCTTCATGGTGAAGTCTGGGAAAGGGATATTGTGGAGCCCTCATATGACAGAACACCTTTTTCTCTAGCTTGTTCAAGGGACGCATCTCGGTCCCTGTATATCAATAGCTTAGCAATTAACGGACATGGAGGAGCTCCCAGAGGTGGCTTGGGGCCAAGCGAGCGGTGAGCTTGCTCCACCATGAATATCTTCGAAAAGGTTGCGCGACCCAGCAATGCGACAAGGAGTTTCTCCATGAACTGTTCCATGTTGCCGATCGAGGTGGACTCTGGTTGGCCAATAATACGGATATTGCTCCTCCTGGACCTGGCTTCTAAATTCTCCACCCGATCTTGTAGCGCCACCAGTGCTTTTGCTATTTGTTACTGGACTGTGTCGGACTCTGACTGCACTTCCTTCGACCACTGTCACACTCCGTTCAGTCATGTCAATCCTCACTGCGTGTTTGTCTAGTCGCTCCAACATTCTATCCATGCGGAATACAAGCGAGTCGATCTTTCCTTTGATGGTTGATAGGCTCTTCCGCACTGCAGCGAACCTCTGTTTTATGTCGCCGGGTTCTACCTCAGGGTCTTCCACGGGTCCCCCGAAGAGCAGGCCCCCTCTGTCTCCCTGGTTCTGGTCTTCCGTTGGTCAAAGAGCAGTTTTGTTTGGATCTTATCCATTTTACCCATCTTGGCAGCGGAAGAGACGCGTTCACACTATTCTATTCTATTCTATTCTGGGTTTGGTAAAGCGCAACAGCTGCCCCAGCAATGGGGCGTCCCGGCACTGAGAGAAGTCACAAAACCTACCAGGAAGAGGAAGGGGGGGGGAAAGGGAGCAGCACTAGTCGGAAGGAAATAGGAGGGTCTTGATTGCCTTACGGAAGGCAGAAAGGCTGTCTATGGAACGTATGTGAAGAGGTAGAGCGTTCCACAGCTTGGGTCCCAGGACCTTGAAGGAGCGACCTCCAGTGCGACAGAGCTTTATTCGGGGTACATTCAGAAGGAGCTGGTTGGAGGAGCGCAACTCACGGCTAGGAACATAGGGGCAGATGAGGTTTTGTAGGAGAGTGGGGCTTCCCTGTTTGAAGATTTTAAAGATCGTGATGAGGGCTTTGAATTTTACTCTGTTTTCAACGGGTAGCCAGTGGAGTTTGCGGATGGTGGCTCTGGCTGAGCATCTGCGGGGAAGACCGACCAACGTTCTTGCCGCCGCATTTTGCACTCGTTGAAATCTAGCAGTTTCTGCTTTGTTTGCACCTAGGAGGAGGACGTTCGCGTAGTCCAGGCGTGATAAGATAGTTGCCTGGACAATCAGCTGGCGAACCTTCGGATCGAAAAAGCCAAGTATGGGCCTAAGATTTCTCAGAAGACCTATACAAGTGGCTGCCACCTTTTTGGTATGTGTCTGGAAGCTGAGAGTGGTGTCCATCCAGACTCCCAGATTTTTGACACTGGATTTAGGGAGTGGGGTGGGACCAAGGGATGACGGCCACCAGTGCTCGTTCCAATGGCTGGTGTTTCTGCAAAGGAGGAGCACCTCGGTTTTCCCGGCGTTCAGTTGTAGATAATTGTCCGTCATCCATTGTGCCACTGCTGCCAGGCCATTTCTGAACCTGGACGCCGTGATGGAAGGGCTTTCAGTGAGGGTGACGACCAACTGGGTGTCATCGGCATACGATACTAGAGTAAGCCCCCACTCTTTGGCCACTTCCGCAAGAGGCTGAACGTATAAGTTGAAAAGGGAGGGGCTCAACGCTGAGCCCTGGGGAACTCCCTGTGTTATGGGATAAGGTTTTGAGAGGAAAGGGGGAGCTGACACCCGAAAGGATCTGTCCTTGAGAAAGGAGCGGAACCAGGTTAAAGCAAGGCCAGACATACCGGCCATCTCCAGACGTTTAAGAAGAATGTCGTGGGATACCGTATCAAAGGCTGCGCTGAGATCAAGAAAGATCAGCGCAGCACTCTGACCGGAATCTAAAATCGTCCGGAGATATTCGGTGGTGGCCAACAGGGCAGATTCCGTGCTGTGGCCCGGTCTGAAACCATTTTGGGATGGGTCCAGGATGCCATTTAGGTCCACATGTTTGGAGAGAATGCCGTTGACGTGGGCTTCTGCTATTTTAGACATCCAGGGGAGAAGGGATATAGGTCGGAAGTTTTCTGGCTTCGAAGGATCCAGGGAGGGTTTTTTGATAATGGGTGATACCCAAGCCTGTTTCCAGGCTGTAGGTACAGTGGCGGATGAGAAGGAAAGATTGAGTATTTCGATCATGGGGGGTAGGAAAAAGTCAAGCGAGTCCAGAAAATGAGAAGGGCTCATAGGATCCCCAGGGGAGCCAGATTTCACTTTTTTGCAGAGTTTGATTAGGTCGATAGCAGAGATAGCCGGGATTTGGGTGAGAGGGGTGATATTGGAGGTAAGGTTGGTGGGTTCACCAGGGTGAAGAGGGTGCTGCGAAAAGGTTTTGTAGATATTCTGGACTTTCTCTACAAAATAGGTGGCAAGCTGTTCGCATTGTTCAATGGATGCAATTTTGGGAGAGGGTGACCTAGGACTCTGAAGTTCTTTGACTAGTTTGAAAATCATTTTAGCTGGATTTGGGTTGGAGCTGATTTTGTCAGAATAGAAAGCAGCGCGGGCAGTACGGATGGCTTTTTGATATATTTTAAGTTTGGATAAATAGTTAACTTTATCCTGACAGTCAAAGTCTTTTCTCCATTGACGCTCGGCTCTTTTACATTCCTTGCGCAAGGCTTTAAGGGTGTCATTGTACCAAGGGTTAGATGGTGTGGACCGTCCTTTGGTCAATTTGGCTGGAATGAGAGTGTCAAGTCCACCTGTGATCCAGTTATTGAAGGAGGTATAGGTCGTGTCAATGTCTTGATTGGCTTCCCGATGAAATACTCCTAGGGTTTCATGGAAAATAGGGGTGGAAAGTTTGTGCCATGGTCTTTTAAGGCGGCGGTTGGATTCGGTTTTGTACTGACGTCCTGGAACTGGGACGGTTAGTTTGATGAGGTAATGGTTCGTCCATCCCATAGGTATGGGGACTTCTGTGACTGCCTCTTGGATGTTGGTAAAGACCGGGTCCAGAGTATGCCCGGCTAGGTGGGTGGGAGCCTGGATGAAGGAGTTAAGCTGCAATGCCGAGAGATCAGTGAGAAGATTAGTAATAGTGTGATCGTTGGATAGGTCAAAATGCAAGTTGAGGTCGCCCAGAATAGTAAAGTTGGCAGATTTGGTTATAAGTGCGGTAGACACCTCGAGGAGGGCGTCAATGAACCTGGAAGCAGGGCCAGGTGGGCGGTAGATATATAGACCCGACATTGTGAATTGTTGGCTTGTGGTAATTTTAAATTGGGCGCATTCACAATCAGGGAGAGCTTCTTTAATAAATGAGCAGGTGAAATGCTTCTTATAAATTACCGCGATGCCACCACCTCGTGTATCGCGATTTAAGGTGGCCAAATGATACTCATCTGGGAGCGTAAGGTTGGGAATGGCAGAAGCGCCATCTCGTAGCCACGTTTCGCAAAGAAAGAGGATGTCTGGGTTTTCATCCAATATGAGCGAATTGACCTCTAGATGGTGTTTGGTGAGTGACCTGACGTTAAGTTGAAGTATCGTAAGGGGTGAGGTGGTGGTTGTGCCTCGGTTTCCCCGCACGCGATTTGGGCTGTCAGTAATAAAGTGGCAAGAGTTGCACTGGAGTTTCGAGTGGCCAAGGACGCCTGTCACATCAGAACATCTTTGTCTGTGATTCACGGTAAGGAGTTCTTCTCGGTTGTACCGTAAGGGCATATGGGGCACGGTTAGACCAGGGGGACTGGCGAATGGCGATGTCGTGGCGATGACGGGCGCAGACGGGCTTGCCTTAGGCGTGCCTTTGGCGCGCAAACGGCGCGCCCGCTGCGCCCGTCCGCTGCGCGTACGGTGTAAGCACATTCTGAAATAGGGAGGGGGAGGCCTGGGGGCGTGGTCTCAGAGGGGGCGTGGCCTCGGAGGGGGCGTGGCCTCAAGTGGGCATGGTCTCAGAGAGGGCGTGGCCTCAGAGAGGGCGTGGTCTCAGATGGGCGTGGCCTCAGAAAGGGCGTGGCAGGAAGAGTGCGTTTTGGAAGTGTCCGCGACCAGCGCTTAATCGGCTGTGCGGTGCTTTCAAGGGCAGAGTCCTGATGAAATAATAAAGTAAGTGCTCTTAAAATCAGCAATAGTGTCAATCAAAATTTTTAAAACAACAGGCTAAATCTCCCGGCTTCCGCCTCAGGAGGGTTCGTGCTTACTGGCAGTGGGCGCAGGGAATCGGCGCTTTTAAACCCAGAGGGGAGGGGGCGTGGCCTCAAAGTGGGCGTGGCCTCACGTCTCCTCGGCGGGAAGAGTGCGTTTTGGAAGTGTCCGCGACCAGCGCTTAATCGGCTGTGCGGTGCTTTCAAGGCCAGAGTCCTGATGAAATAATAAAGTAAGTGCTCTTAAAATCAGCAATAGTGACAATCAAAATTTTTAAAACAACAGGCTAAATCTCCCGGCTTCCGCCTCAGGAGGGTTCGTGCTTACTGCTTACACTCAGCTGTGTTTGTGCTCCTTGATCTGGGGTAAATAGTACTGCTGTGTTTCCCGCAGTGATTTCTCAAGCACCGTGTCAGGCGTGAATGCGGCTATGAAGGAGAGAGCAAACCCTCACCGACTGTCCCCAGCAGGACTCCGACTCACAGGAGCTCCCCCTGAGCACACAGGGGGCCGCCAGCCGGGAAGCGCCCTCGGCAGCTATCAGGCGCTCTTCACCAGGCATATGTATAGGGTGACAAGCCCCACGACGATGCCTAAGTCACACAGGGCAGCTTCCTGCAGGGTAGTAGGTCGCACAAAATCAGGTTGCCAGCCACTGACCAGAATCGTCCAGGGGTTGGTGGCCAGAACCACCCAGGAGCACAGAACATTGAAGGCCCCGCCTGCATGGGGCTGCCAACAATCACTCCAATCGTCGGAGGTCCCAACAAGCTGAATCATAATGTGGGGCAGTGGGCGCGATCCGAGGGCAGCAACACCGCTGGCAGACTCCCTCAAAGCCAAGGACCAAGGTCACAGCGAGCGATCTCGCAGTGCAGCACAGGGCAGAAACCCACCTCCTGGGTGACAGCACGTAGTGCTCCACGCACTCTGGTAATGACCCCCACCAAGGATGGTGCTGAGAGGAGCACAAGCACACCGCTCCACAAGGGACTGCCTAGTCAACCGCTCAGGCGGTGGAGCGGCTCCAATGCCGCTGAGGATGGCCGCAGGCTCGCGGGCACTCCGCAATGGCGGAAATCAGCAGCAGTGGCAGGCTGCACATTCAGGGGCTCGCGAGTGTGTTGGTACAAGGGCAGCAGAGCCCCGGAGGCCAGAGGCGTTTCAGAGCGGCGCAGTGTGTGGATCTGTCCACGTCTCTGAGACTCAGTGGCCATGTCTCCTAATCTCTGAACATGATCCCCAGGTGTCCATGGCTCAGTTGCAGTGCCCATGTCTTTGTCTACCTTTTCCAGGGCCTCCCAGTCTAGACTCTCACTCTTCCAATATCTCTCTGTCCCACTGTGTGCAACAAAACCATGGCTGTAATCACAGACTTGCAAATAATGGTGACTATAGGTCCTGTGTGGTGCATTGTCAAGATACACATTTGCAAGTCTAGACATAATTAAACACCATGCTTGTATTGTGATTATTTGGGATACACTGTTGCAATTCCAGACATGAAGATTGTGTGTAGGCTGGATACATAGTTGCAATTCCAAACATGAAGAGAACACCAGTTGGTAGTGTGGACATTTAGGATACAGAGTTGTAGTTCACGACATGAAGTCAACACCAAGAATGTATTGTGGCCATATGGGATACGCAGTTGCTATTCCAGACATGAAGATTATGGAAAGGTTGGATACAAAGTTGCAATTCCAGACATGAAGATAACACCCCATTGGAGTGTGAACATTTGGGAAACACTGTTGCAATTCCATACATGAAGCGAACACTATGTTTAGATTGTGGACATTTGGGATACACTCTTACAATTCCAGACATGAAGATTGTGGATATGTTGGATACATGGTTGTAATTCCAGACATGAAGAGAGCACCACATTTGTATTCTGGACATTTGGGATGCCCAGTTGCGATTCCATACATGAAGAGATTAACACGTTTGAATTGTGGACATTTAGAATACACTGTTGGCAAAGAGAACACCACGTTTGTATTCTGGACATTTTGGGATACACTGTTTCAATTCCATACATGAAGATCACACCAAGTTTAGATTGTGGACAATTGGGATACACAGTTGCAATTCCATACATTAAGAGAACACACAAGTTTGGATTGTAGACATTTGGGATACACAGTCGCCATTGCAGGCATGACGACAACACCAAGATAGTAGTGAGGACAGCTGGGTAGGCTGATGCACTATGATGCACGTTCAATGTGGATGCAATGAGACACAGATATCAGAAGGAAGGTGATGCACTGATGCACATTTGATCTTCATTACTTTTTCTCTATTAAACAAAAGCCGGATCTCAAAGGGTGTCACACAGCGATGAATTATTCATGCTGGTTAGGAGTCCAAACTAACAAGTGTGACAGTGATCTTTTTTGTGCCGAATTCATCACTACTTGTAAAATATGTCAAGTTAGACCCCTGGGGCTATATTAGTGCTGTATGAATATTACAGATGCTGATTGTTCCGAGCTGTGTTGCCCGGTGATGCATGGCCAACCTCATAACAATGGGTACAAGGAGCACTACTCTTGTCTACGCGTAGCTGTGCCTATTTGTTTCAAAAACTACGGGCCCGATTCACAGAACTAACTTAAGACAAAATCCTAAACTTACTACCATTTTGGTATTCAGGGTAAGTTTTTGGGGCTTTGGCCTGGTTTTTAGGGTTCAGGGCTGTTTTTAGGATTTCGGGTTAGTTTTTAGGGCTTAGGATTGGAGTGTGCTAGGGTTCCCAGAGTTTAGAGCTCAGGGCACAGGTTTGTTTTGTGCATATAGGAGTTGGCGAGGTTCGGCTGTGTTTTGGTGTGTTTATGAGTTGTTTTGGCTGAATTTTGCTTGCTTTTGAATGGGCGCAGGTGGGGGGAGTTTGGGGTAAAAGTCGTACCCGTGCCCGTGATCGGAATGCGGCTTGATGAGGTAATCAGGACAAGTGGGATTTGTGTCCCTCCAAATTTCAAAAGGATCGGACAAGTGGAAGTGGTAGAAAACAAATTGTTTTTGAGGTGCTGGCTTGCAATGTCATCCAATGGGCTTATTTTGGAGGATGACAAAAAATGCATTTGTGGTGATTCCAGTTGCTCTTGGTGAAAGTACCTTTTGATGGCTGGGGGTGTCTGGTGTGTGCATGATTTTTTGGGTGAAAATCGATATATGAGAAGGGTGGTTTTAGGCCCAGTTTGTAAATGGCAAAACACCTGCATTGGAGCCTAAGGGATGGAACTGTTTTGCACATGTTTAGGATGAGATGAGAGGGTGTTCCAGGTGGTTGTGAGGGGAACTGGTTGGGTGGGCTAGTAGGTGGGATTCTCTAGTTTTTTTTTGCAAGTGGTTTGAAGGAGATCGATTCAGGAGAAGGGTTGTTTTGGGCCTAGTTTCTGGATGCCTAGTCATGTGTGTGCGTGGTTTTGGGACCAACATCTGGGGTGTTCTCTCTGGTTGGGAGTGGGTTGTAAGGGTTGGGACATATGGTGGGAATGGGTTATTTTAGATGAGAGTTCAATTTCGGCTCTGGGTGAAAAGGTGGAATTTGAGCCTGTTTTCAGAAGGCACTTTTCTGCCATAGGCTAACATGGGGACGAAAACGGTCATGGCAGACGAGCACCGCAAGAGGGTGTTTTAGGGCTCAGAGCCAGAAAAGGGATAGGCAGTAATTTGTGAAAGCTGGCCAGGTGTGAGATTGGGTTTGGGGAATGGAAGGTGTGAATTGTCTGACTCAGGGCTGGGGACCTAGGGGTTTTTAGGGCTGGGGGCTGGGATTTTAGGGCTCAGGGCTGGAGGGGTTGGGGGTGTTTAGGGGTGGGGACAGGGAAGGAGTGGTGTATATGGCTGAGGTGTAGGGAAGAGTGGGTGGAATTGGAGGATGAGAAGAGGCTGCAGTAGAGGCTGAGAATCTTTGCAAAGTTTGCAAATGGTTGAAATCTAGATATTCAGGACACTGCTCGCTTAAAAAAGTGTTTCCACACCCCTAAGTTTAATAAAGTCTGTTTCTCTGAGTTAGCTCTTGGTGTCTTGCCCACTATGAAGGGGGTGTAAGAAGCAGCATGTTTAGTAACACCCAACTTCATATCTCTTTCCCTGAGCTGTAGACCATACATAACTTAAAGTTTCTTCATGTATCCCCCCCAGTTCATTACTTGAGGATTATCCAAATGTACTACTCACTGTTTCGTTTCCTTTTTTTCCATTCGTCGCACTTCAAGGTCTGTTGACCCTGACTACATCCCTATCCTTATAGACGATAACAATTCTTTTTTACCTCCTTTTCTGAGTTCATAGTAAAGGAAGTATCTGTTCAGGTTACCAAGGTAACGTAAGCACTGATTTAAACACGAGAGTACGAATTAGGGCAGCTGAGAGCAATTTATTAAACAAAAGACACTTCATCACATGATTCAGAGTTGTTTGTTTATTTACTGTGAAATTTTATTTAGTGCTGTAGATCTCCTTGCTGTTCTTTCCGTGTACTGTGCATGAGCAAAATGTTCGGCTGTGGGACTGATGGCAAATTAGAGTTCCAATGGTGTATGAAAAGCCTCTGTCTAATACTCTTCAATCACTGTCCAATGTGTGTGTGTGTGACATGGTTAACCCCGGGCGGAGACCTCTGCTCTGCCCGCGGAGTGTGCGGAGATTTGCCTTCTCCACGTTCCATGGAGAACACCGAGAAGGCAAATCCCCGCACACTCTGCAGCGGAGCGGAGTTGGACAGCCCCCGCCTCCACCCCCCTATTAACAAGTAATTAAACATTAATTAAAAATATATTTAAAACCACTTACCTGTACTGCGGCGTCCCCGGTCTGCCCTCCTCCTTTCTTGCGAGCATGTGCAGTTTTCTCAAGGATTAGTGAGATGGTGTGGAAGAGGAGGAGGGCAGCCCGGGGACTCCGCCGTACACATATTTGGTTTTAAATGTATTTTTAATTAATGTTTAATTACTTGTTACTAGGTGGGGTGGAGGTGAGTGGCGTAGCGGAGTTTGTTTGCAACTCCGTGGACCTCCACGTAGCCTCACTACGCACACTACGCCCAGGGTTAGACATGGTTTGTAGAAGATCCAGCGCAGTCAGATGTTCAGATCTTTTCTGAAAGGCATCTAATTGGATTCAGGTTTGATGCCTCACTGTGGTACAGTTCACTTCCTGGGACCCTTCTCTTGCCAAGACCTTGCTTCACTTTCACTTGTTTCAAGGCAGACGCAGGGGGACGAGGGGGAAGTTTAGGGGGGTATTAATAATAATTTTTAAAAACTTACCTGATGCCGACCGGCCGGCCAGCCACCTCGCGTCTCGGTGCTCTTCGGCTCTTTCTGCTCCCAGCAGTCTCTGGGACACCATTTATGGACTCCCCATCCAATTGAGATGCTACTCTCATCCTATGAGAGCGGCGTGGGGATTGGCTTGAGCGGTCTGGTTTGCTGCTCGCTCAGGCACAGGGAGTATGTGCTGTTTCTCCACCCTAGCGAAGGGAACAGAATGAAGTCAGATGCTGAGAGCTATCTTGTGGTGGAAGGAAACACTTTGCTGTTAACTATCAGAGCTGCTGTCAGCTATGGACATAAAGCAGCATTCTAGCAGAAATTATTAAGGCAGAGTGACCCTGGCGGCTAAAAATAGCAGGTTTTCCTGCCCATTTAATAAGACGGAATCAAACTTTGGAATGACAATCTACTTGTATCCTCAGGGGTTCAGCACAAACTGTACATCACAGGCCGACGCGAGGAGGTGACATTCTTGCCCCTTACAGACACTGCTTCGCATACATAGCCAGCACACACAGTTCAGCTAATATGTCCATCACTAGAGACGTGAGCATCCCTATTCCAGAAGGAATGGAGATCATGTATGACATGGAGTAAGTCAGACTTGGGCTTGATTCGGCACACGGTATTTCCTTTGCCGCCTATCAGATTTATATGTTCACAATTTACATTTGTTAACTTTAGAACAAGGCAGTTTGAGCACATATATTTGCTTTAAGTGCAGAGAGATAACATCTAAGCACCACCATGCCATTAATTTTCCATTTTTCATTTGAACATGTTTTTCAGCATGAACCAAATCTGCGCAGTCATAAGGATGAAAAAAAAAAATTAGAGAAAGAAGTCTAAAGGGAGATCAAATGAAATTCAAAAGTAGACAAGTATTAAGCATTGGTCTGTCAAATGTATCATGGCAAGGTAAGTCTTGAGTTTGCACCAAAATGGAAGATTCAGGTCAGGGAGGAAGGGATTTCAGTGAGTAGGAAACTCCGTTTAGCGGAGGTGGAGTTATGTATATCTATAGCATGCTTGGAATTGGGTTTTGTTAATCTGTCTTTTAAGGAAAAGATTTAACTTCGACATTTGTGTCTGCTGATGTTGAAATGCTCTGTGGTAGGGGTATGGAACTGTTACACATACAGTGTATGCAGTGGCGGCTCGCACAGTTAAGAGCAGTGGGGCGGTGTGGTGGAAGTCAACAGTGCAATGCGGTTAGTGCAAAGTAGGGCGATGCGGCGAGTTCAAAGTAAGTGGTTTTATTTATTTAATATGAATTATCTTGTCGTCTGTCAATTTCCACTACCCCTCACCCCGCCCCGCACCGCACCTGCCCCATCTGCTCTTACTTGTGCGAGCCGCTACTGAGTGTTTGACACAGAAGAGCAGTATTAATGTGGGTGTGATATATATGAGGGTTTTATATCAGTGGTGACACATGCAGTAACAGTGAGAGCAACTTTAATTAGAACACATATCAATTTCCGGAGCTAAGTAGAAGATCATTATCTTTTGTACTGTCTAGGGAGTATGAGCTCAAATGCTCTGTAATTTAGAGCTGTGATCTTATCAAGTAGTGTTTCTATTGTGTTTTGTGAATGATAGCTGTGGGGTGAGCATGAAGAAATAGGATTTAGTATGAAAGTTGAGTGAGTTGACATTCTCCTTGTAGCAGGCAGATGCCCAGAACGGGATATGAATGATGGAAATCCTTGGGTGGTAGAATAGGGATTATGCTCCGAAAGTTCTTGTCACCAGCCGCTTGGACTTCTTCAACGTACTCCATGTAGGAATCACCAAACACCTCTAGAAGAGACTGCAGACCATCCAGAATGCAGCAGCCAGACTCATTCTCAACCTCCCCAGGCAAGCACATATCACCCCTCCCCTGAAGTAACTCCACTGGCTCCCCGTCCACAAGAGATGTTGATTCAGGATTTTGATCCACGCCTACAAAGGCCTGCACAACCAAGTTCCAACATACATCAACCACCACCTGAGCTTCCATCAACCCTCCAGACTCCTGCCATCTGCCTCTCTGTCCCTCTCTCACATCCCCCGCAGCCGCCGATGTAACAGTGAAAGACGCTCCTTCTCCTACCTTGCAATTAATACATGGTGCAACCTCCCCTTTCATCTACCGACTCCACCCTCTCTTCAGGAAGTCAGAAGGGGGCTCAAGACCTGGTTATTCAACTAATGCCACCCGAGCAGCATGGGCCTCAGTGCCTATATACCCTTGCGGATGATTAGCTGCACTTTATAAGTCTCGATTGATGGATTAATTGATTGATTGAGGAATGATGTCATGAAAGGGGATAGAGAGATACTTTAAGTAATTTTCAATATATATTTATGATTGCATCCAACAGGAGTAGCCCTATTCCCGAGAACCTGGGGCCAATAAATAATTTAGCAGGTACAATGGTTCAGGGAAAGAAACTTAAAGGGAATATATATAACAACCATTCAAAGAATATATTGAAGGCACCAGAGCCCTGTGCTCATACACAACCTTAATGTCTCCCTACTCCTGACTTCTACATTCAAATGTAGTTCAGTTGAGGCAAAACATACATAGGAATACACAGATGTGAACACCCTGAAGAATTTCCAAAGTATAAAACATATTGGGTGATCTACTATAGTTATTTGTGGCTGGTTTTCAGGTGAACAACACAAGTCTGAAATTAAATATCAGCATTTAACCAACAAATTGATCACAAAGACCACTTCACATGAAAATATTTGAAGTTATTCATATGTGATGTAACTAATAATGCTGTCAATTACATGATTTACAATGTCATGGTGTTGGAAATTGGGTTACTGGTTGACTGGGGTGTGAGCCCTGGTCAAGCAGCAACAACAATGCTAGTCAGGTTAAGGCACAAGAAACCCCACCTGTGCTTGACCCCCTTGTAGCTTGGCACATAGCATTCAGGCATAATCTAGAGGCACTGTGTAAAGCATTTGTGCAACACTTCAACCAGTAAAACAGTGAAAACACTACACAAAATGATCGCACACCATGCAAGAAAAATAGAGCTTAATTTAATTAATAAACAAATCCCAAAATGACAAACATCCAATCAGTACAACCGGAATTATGATTTTTTTAAAGAATAAACTGCAATATAGTGCCTAAAAGCATAGAGCTCCAACCATGATTATCTAGTCACGCTGGACCAAGTCAAAGTCAAAAGTTCGGGCTGACTGCGATGGAGCACGGGTTGGATACAGTCCCAAGGTTTACTCTCTCCAGTTTTGTGCTAAGAGTCCCATTTGTGTTAGAGAGGGACACAGGAAGCAAGGAGAGCTACGCTGGTGGTGGTCGGTGTGGCATAAGGAACAGGCCGGCCATTGTGGATGGGAAGGAACGGCGCGTTGGCGGTCCAGAGCCTCGCATTGGCTGTCCTCTGCGGCGATTGATGCTTGCTGTGTAAAGATATTGGCTCAAACTTGTTTACAGTGAGAGTGGCATGTTTCCAGTGCAAACAGGCCCATTTGCAGTTGTGAATAGGCCAAAAGTTTGATTTAAGAGCTCCCTGAGCCACACCAGGGGGCCAGGACCTGAGAGGCACAACTTGGTAGTCAGGAACTCGCTGAAGAAGGGTCCATGAGCTGATAGGGAACCTTTTATGTCCCTGAGGCTCAGATCAGGAGGCCAGCAGACTAGCCTTTTAAGTCATTCTGGGTCCCAAGTTCAAGACATTTTGTAAATTCGGTTCTTCCTACCCAGGCAAGAGGGCAGCAGGTCAGCACAACAGGGCAACATCTCCTTCAGAGTAGTAGTCCAGCAGAGTGACAGTCCTTTCAGGAGTACCACAGTCCTTCTTCCTGACAGAGTGTCCACAAGTTCAGAAGTGTACTGAAGAGTTGGTGTCTGAGGTCCTTCTTTTATACACTGGAAGGTGGGAGAAGCTTCTAGACAGTGTCTTTGAAGTCCATGGGATTCCATACCTCCCTTGCCCTGGATCCAAGCTGGCTGAAGTGACAATACAAGGTTGTCAGGCCCTTTGTATGAAGACAGGATTTAGCCTATTTAAGTGTAAGTGAGGCTTGGCCCCACCCTTCCCTCCCATCCTGCCAGTGATGGCCCTACCAGTAAAACCTAAGCTCCCATTGTGTGTGGCTGTGCCAACTGCTTTCAGTCACGTGATCAGAGACAGGCCGCAGGCACCAAATTGCTAAGGCATGTAAATACCAACTTTATTAAAGTGGCATTTTCAGAATTGCAATTAGAAGTCTGACTTCACCGTGAGTGAGGATTTTAAGTTCTGATTCGAGAGACACCATGCTTGAAGGAGCTACCTCTTCCCTTTGGAAATTACATATAAAATGTAATAAGGTAACTCCAATGTTAGTTACCCTGTGGGAGAGGTAGGCCTTGCAGTAGTGAAAAATGAATGTAGGGGTTTTTCACTACCAGGACACATAAAACTTAAAAGTGCATGTCCAACTTTTTGAATACACTGTACCCTGCCCTTTAGGCTGTCTAGGTTCTACGTAACGGTTGACTAATACATATTAAAAATGAAGGTTTGGGCCTGAAAAAAGGTTTTATTTTCCAGGTCAAAATGGCAGGTCAAACTGCACACACAGACTTTGCAGTGGCAGCCCTGCAACATGTTTAAAGGGCTACTTAAGTGGGTGACACAATCAGTGCTGCAGGCCCACAGTAGAATTTAATTTATAGGCCCTGGGCACATGTAGTGCACTTTACTAGGGAAGTATAAGTAAATTAAATGTGCCAATTGGGGATAAGCCAATATTGCCATCTTTTAAGAAGTGAGCACGTGCACTTTAGCACTGGTTCGCCGTGGTACACTGCTCAAAGTCCTAAGGCCAACAAAATAGGTTCAGCAAAAAATGAAGAGCAGAGGCAAGAAGCTTGGAGGAAGACCATTCTAAAGCTGTCAGGTATACCACATGGTTCCATTTGTTATCAGTGCACTGGAGGCATTACCATTACTAAGGCAAATGTCACTAGCTTTAAAGCTTTGGACTGTAAACATGGCATATCAATGGCATAGCTAGCCCTTTGGCCACCCATGGGGTGGGGGGGTGCTGGCGAAATCTCGCCAGCCCCCCTCTGCTATGCCACTGTAACATACCTGCATTACAGTATTTTAAGGAACTCTTAATACTTTCCATAACTTTTATTAGTATTTAATCTTCATAGCTGATAATGTACCTTAATACAAATGAACCTTAATACATGTACTTACAGTGAATATGTATCTGTACGTGCTGGGTATGTGTGTGTCTTGTGAAGCATTTATCTAATTCAGGAAAACCTTCTTCAACTCTTATCGCATACATCAAGGTATATATTTGAACCTACACATACATCCACTCTTGCAGTTCAATGTAATTCACATGATTCTGGCAGGAAAAAGTCACTTAAAATTGTAATGAGGTACCTTAGTAACCTCAGGACTTGTGCCAGAACACTAAAAAATACTGGACCATTTTGCTGAAGAAACTTCTAATAGACATAGAAAATTCTAAAACTATTGACTGACCTCAAATTTGCCCTACTCTGCATAAATACTATAATGCTTAGTAATTCAAAAGTTACCGCAGTTTATTTTGATTAATGTGACTACAGACTTCAGCAATGAAAGCCATGAAGGACGGCCACAGATGGGAAACTGAAGGCAGCGCCAGAGAGGATGATTATCTTGATCTGTCAGCAGCTTTCAACACCATGGATCCCAGTGATACTCATATGGCCTGTGGCCCACTAGGAGCTCAACATACTTGTTTGATGGCTGTCATGCGTGAGACACTTGTATAAGTGCCTGTTTCTTTTCTCTGTGCACCATACTCTGGCAGGTTTCAAATGTAATTATCTTTTGACTTTACGCCTTCATTGGTTTCTTATTGGTCTGCTTGGCTCCGACTCTGAATCCCGGACGGGGTAAAGATGCCTCAATCTTCATCTGGCTAGTTCTCTGTATAAACCATGCGTGGTTTATCAACCTAAAAATTCATCCCAGCTTATAACTGTCCACCAAGGGGGTTGTAACCCGTAGGACTCCCTCCTCTCATCCTTGTTGAGCTTATCCACCATTTTGGTTTTTACCACCTATATTTCAGTGAAACCCCTTGTAGGGTGCAGCCTGGATCACTCGTTTGTCCACTACCGCTAAGAGACGGAATAGCGATATCTCTTTGCTTAGTACCCCCCGGAGAGCCTACATTGGAGTTCCTCCCCTCCTCTCTTTGAATCTTTGATTTCTAGTGGATGACACATACATTATGAAATGTTTATTTTTCTGTGGTTGTGTATAGCTATTTAGAACCTGTGAGTTTGGATATTGTCACATTATAATTCAGTAAAAATGATATGGCATCAATAAGTACTTATGAACATATGGGACATTCTGCTCATGTTTGCTGCTTTTAACTGAATGTGTTGTATGAGAGAGTGCGGTATGTATGCGGTATGTTCATGTTTTTTATGGATAGGTGAGGACCGTTATTTCTCCTAATATATGGAATTTTTGCTATTTGAAAAATAAGATTTTGATTAAAAAAAAGGAAAACAGTGACTGGCAAAGTTTATAATTGTGAAAATAAAAATGAATTAGAAATAATATGTATGTACTATGTGTGTCAATATCGCTCTATAATAAACTTAATGATATCTATGAATAGCTGGAGTTATACCCACCATTAATACAAAGGGAGTAGTAAAGAGGTAGTCTTTTTTCCTTAGTATTCTTATTGGTTTTTATGCATTGAATCAAAACCACTTACTGTTCTGTTGTACAGTGCACTGACACCTGTTTGATTCAGTTTCACTTTATAAAAATGGGATTTCAACAAATTAATCAGCTGTAACAGGTGTAGCTGAAATCACCACAAAAGGAGAGCTTTTCTTCCACAAGCAAGAAAAATAGAACAACAGAGTCACTTGATAAGCTACACACATATAGCAAATATAGGTGGCTTTGCAGTGGGTGCTGTTACACCAGGGCACACAAGTGAACACACAGGCCTCCACAGGAACCGCCTAGATCTGACCTCCAGGAATAATATTACAAGGACAGCCTCTGCAGCTGCTAAGCTGCAAAAAACATTTCAATGTGTGCAGACAATTGTGGGAGCTTGTAGGCGATATGGTGATCCCATGCGTTTCCTTCCGAAGCCAATTGCTTTTCTCATTTTTCCTCACTAGAGATTTATTTATTTATTGATTTGAAAGGTTTTCTATAGCGCTGGCTAGACTCAGAAGTATCAGAGCGCTTTACATGAGATGAAGCAGTCAAGAAAAGCAATTGTTCAGGGTCAAAAACAAAACAAGCAAGTACAATAACAATTAAGTTAAAATGGGGGCAAAGCGAACTTTACATGAGTGGAAGCAATCAAGGAAATCAATTGTTCAGGATAATCAAAACAAGCAAGTACATATCCCATTAAGTTGAGGGGGGGGCAAAATCAAGGTGGATGATATGTTATATACATCGGAAATAGGATGGGGATGGCCTTTCCTTGTAGCCAGCCTTCTTTGTTACTCGAGAACATGTCAGGTTGTAACAGGATATTGCACAGGGCTTTCTGCTTCTCCACTCAGCTGGGTCTGCAAAGGCAAAACTTAAACAATACACTCAGGTAGCAGCACTGCCTAAATAAAAACCTTACAATAATACACCTATTACAGTATAGAAATGCAGCATCATTGCCTGCTCCATTTCATCAATAACAATGGAAGCCTTCTTTATGTAATGTCTGCTTTAAATAAATGTACTCATTGGTGACACTGAAGGAGACTGACCTCTGGTAACCAGACAGAGTACTGCAGCTTCTCCTTACACTGTGGTTAAAGCATTTTAAAATATGGATGGCTCAGTTAGATATCAAGCATGATAACTTGGGTCAAATGGATATTTTACTACAAATTGACATTTTGTGTTCAATTTGATGATATTACAGTCGGAAAATTTGGGGTCAACTCACGATTGTTATGGACCACTCCAGGATAATATTTTGGGACTAAATCAATATTTGAATAACATTTTCTACCCCTTGAACATGTGCTAAATGATATGCATTTGGGATGGAGAAGTTGCATTCAAATAGACCCAGACATTGCTTATTGGACGGTGGATCTATGCCCATACATGTGGTGACTGGAAACTTCATCACAGCCATTTAAAGGGAAGTGCAATCTTGGGCACGGTTAGCGAATTATAGGAGGGAACAGAGACTTTGTCAATCCCGAACTAGAGCGTGAGGATCAAATATGCTATCGAAGAGCATCACTTTCGCTTGTTTGTACACAATTATTGGAAAGACCACACCACCATTTTTTCATGATCAAAAGTAATTTTGTACTGCTTGGACAGGGGTCAGGGAGGCTTGCAGCTCCTTTGGGCAGTTGCATCACAAGCAACTGCATGAAGAGTCACCTTCTGGTAGATTTAGATCTTGGTGCACTCAGTGTCAGGTTAAAAATTCCATCAAGCTTTGGTGCATTTTACTGGTTAACATGATATTTGGGGGTTATTTAGAGTTTGGTGAACAAGAGGGTGTCTCATCCTCACTAATTCGACGGTATACATGATAAAGCACTCTAAATGGGGCAGACAGTGCAGCCATTTTGTTTTTTGCCAATAATAATAACATATATTTCCTAAAAACCTCTAAATGTGTGTTCACAAAGTATAACATTTCGTCTAAATACGCTCATGTTCTTACCAGCGTTTCTAGCTCAGGGTGTCTCAAAATCTGCTACTGAGCCAATTCCCCTACAAAAATACCTAAGTGTAAATCTCCCACTAAAGCTCTATTGATTGGTATTTTAAAACTACTTGATTTTTATTAATAATATTCACTCAGACTACCAAGTATCACCATTTCGCACTACTCGTTGTAAAAACGAATTGTGGGAGATCAATCTTTAAATCCCCTTTCCCTTGTCCATTGTATTTTGATCACTCTAGTAGAGATACCCACCACTCATTTTAAACACCAAATCAGTTGTTCAGTGTACTATAATTGGAAACTGGCACATGTCATGCGCTTTTAACCCACAAAGGTGGAGGTGGCGCATGGTGGCTTATGAGTAAGGAGAAGCTTAAGATGCTAGGTTTTGAGTAGAAGTCAATTGGGCTACGATGTCAGAGAGGAAGCTTTGAGCTGAGTGTTTACTTCTCTGAAAACAAGTATCAGAAAGAGGCATGCGGCCTAATTCTTGGACAGTGAGTCAGTCTGCTTGGTGGTAGCATGATGAAGTCGCAGTTTGCAAAGGGTAAATTATACAGAGTTCAGATAATAAATGTTATGGCCTTATCTAGTCGAGAGAGATCAACTGTATTGCAATTTTCCAGTATTATGAATACTAATGAGTTGCTTAGTGTTTAGCTATGTTGTATTGCATTTGTTTTCATAGCATGTGTATATTCAGTAATTGGAAATCCACTTCTGTATGTTTGTTGGTAAGAAAAAAATAACTTGGGGATGAGCAGGATAGAACCGCAAGGTTTCTGGCTGAGGAGGTGAATTCCAAAGAGTGGAAAATAGGTAGAGTCAGTAGGAGAGATTGATACTGTTGAACAGACAAAGTATACAATGTATGCTGTTCAACAGCAAACACATTGGACCTTGATTTTAGAGAAATTTAGAATGAGTGACAATAATACCATCTGATTTCTGGTCACAATGAGGCACTTTGTGATGTGTGACTGGAGCTGAGGTATAAAAGTAGAAAAGGAGAAAATTATTTGGTTGTTCGTATTATATAACTGATAATAGAAACCAAATCACGAGGAAATATCGTTGAGGAAAGAAGTGTAGAGTGAGAAAGGTGGGGGCCAAAGACAGAGCCTTGATGGAGGCCTACTGGTAGAAGGATAGGTGTTGTTGTCTCTGAGTCTTTGGTGACTGACAAAAAGAGTTCAGAGAAGTAGGATGTGAGTCAGTTGTGAGCCATGTCACTAATGCTTGGTGAATTTAGAGAGGAAGGTAGAGTAAGGTGGGTGGCATTCTTGAATGCAGCAAAGAGCTCCAAGAGTATTAGGACAGAAAAAATGTGATTATATTGGGCAATGCTGGCGCAGTCAGATACGTTTTATAATCCTGCTATATAAAGCTATTAAAGACAAGTCATTATATCTTGGAAAATAAGTTGTTCTAAGGTACTGGAGGATGATTTGAGTGGCAAGAGGGATCAGCAGTAGGTTTGTTAAAGGAGTAGATCCATTGCAGATTTCAAAAAAATTGTGAATGTACCAGGTGTGAAGGAATAGTTGAAGAAAGAGATCAGGCAGAGAAGAACACTAGGGTGCCAATTACGATCTGGCAAAAAAAATCCCCGTGCGACTCGTATCCGGTCTTTTTACCGTACGAATCGTACAAGTCCAGTACGAACTGGCAATCACGATTCGCATGGTAAAAATTCCATACGAACCGCATTGGGAATCATTCCCCACACGTCCTCGGGTCGGAAAATGTGTCCGACACGTCCTCGGACGATTTACCGTACAAACGTGAAAAGTCAAGTCCGACCGAGGAATCACGATCCCACCCGTGCGTCCGAACTCACAACCGTATGGTAAAAACACCGTCCGCACCAAACTCCCATTGCAACCATGGAGATATGTGCCCGCATACGCGCCAAACACACCCCCCAGCATCCATACGTTCGAGTCGTACTCCCCGTTAATGTACACCCCCCCTGCATGTACACCCGTGTACGTGTCGAACCCCCACCCGTGTATGTACACCCCAGTACGTTCGAGTCGTACCCACACCCCTGTACGTGTCGTACCACCGTGTACCCACACCCCAGTACGTTCGAGTCCTACCCCCACCCCTGTACGTGTCGAACCCCCACCCATGTATGTACACCCCAGTACGTTAGAGTCGTACCCACACCCCTGTATGTGTCGTACCACCGTGTACCCACACCCCAGTACGTTCGAGTCCTACCCCCACCCCTGTACGTGTCATACCCCCGTGTACCTACACCCCAGTACGTTCGAGTCCTACCCCCACCCCTGTACGTGTCGTACCACCGTGTACCCACACCCCAGTACGTTCGAGTCCTACCCCCACCCCTGTACGTGTCGTACCACCGTGTACCCACTCCCCAGTACGTTCGCGTCCTACCCCCACCCCTGTACGTGTCGAACCCCCACCCGTGTATGTACACCACAGTACGTTCGAGACGTACCCACACCCCTGTACGTGTCGTACCACCGTGTACCCACACCCCAGTACGTTCGCGTCCTACCCCCACCCCTGTACGTGTCGAACCCCCACCCGTGTATGTACACCCCAGTACGTTCGAGTCGTACCCACACCCCTGTATGTGTCGTACCACCGTGTACCCACACCCCAGTACGTTCGAGTCCTACCCCCACCCCTGTACGTGTCGAACCCCCACCCGTGTATGTACACCCCAGTACGTTCGAGTCGAACCCACACCCCTGTACGTGTAGTACCACCGTGTACCCACACCCCAGTACGTTCGAGTCCTACCCCCACCCCTGTACGTGTCGAACCCCCACCCGTGTATGTACACCCCAGTACGTTCGAGTCGAACCCACACCCCTGTACGTGTCGTACCACCGTGTACCCACACCCCAGTACGTTCGAGTCCTACCCCCACCCCTGTACGTGTCAAACCCCCACCCGTGTATGTAGACCCCAGTACGTTAGAGTCGCACCCCCAACACAACCTCCTAAGTACGGAGCGCACCCCAGGCCCCAACATCACAACCGCATGTACGAGTCGTACCAAGCCACACACAAGGCCAGCACCGTACAACCAAATGGCTCATGTACACACCGTGCACACGCTCAAAACGCACGTACACAACCAGGAAAAACCAAAACAACACAAGAATACACTATTCGAATGGCACAAAGCCACTAAACATGGCCAACAAACACTGAAAAAACACATACACTGACCTGCAACTGCCAAAAACAAACAGAGGCACTAAACACCACCACTCCTTATAACACACCCACCCAAACTTCAAACACAGCCACACCCACCAATGGACCAATAAAAAGGGCCCACACACACAAACCATGAGCCTTTGCAACAGACTCACTGCTGCTAGACACCACAGACAACTAACAGCACCTTACTACAAGCTTCACCACACCTTACACTTGCACATCTCCACACAACCACCTTCACAAACACACCCTCATCACATTCACACACACACACACCTGCACAACCACACACACACCCACAACCATCCACACACACCCCCCACGATCCACCCCCCCCACCATCCACACCCACACCCCTCACCATGCCCACTACCAAGAATCCAAAGTTCAGTAACCGAGAGTTGGAGGTTCTTGTTGATGAAATCCTCAGAGTCGAGCCACAGCTCTTTGGAACATTGGTCAGAAACACCAGCATGGTAGCAAAAACAGCCATGTGGCAGACCATCATTGATGCTGTGAATGCTGTTGGGGACACCAGAATGACCAGGCAGGAATGCCAGAACAGGTGGTACGATCTGCGGAGGAGGGTCAGAGCCAAGAGGCAGGAGGAACACGACCAGGCCAACGCCACCGAAGGAGGGCCCTCCCGCAGACCCGTACAGTACCAGCCCTGGGAGGAGAGGGTGATGGCCATACTGCCGGTGGAGGCAGTCGAAGGATTAGAAGGACTCCGAGACCCGGGTGAGTACACAAACAACGCACCTCACATGGGGGGAACGGCATCCACAACCAAAATCACTAACAGGCACGCAACCACCCCAAGCCATCGCATGACTCAACCACACTCCATGAACACGCACATGCCACTGCTGCCACCATGCCCCATGCACCCAGCTGGACAATGTCAAGTCACAGGCCACAGAAGACACCAACACATGACACGGTAACCCGGATGGCGGGAGGCCGGGCACCAAAAATCACATAGTGCAACTCAGAAGCAGACAACAATGCCCACTGCCCATATGGCCTAGGTCACAGCCAGACAAACAGTGTGTCCCAACACAGGAATGACTTGCCAGCAAATGGCGGACGCCTTGCATCAACACATGGGGGTGAAGGCACTGTTTCGCACATGACAGCAGCTAATGAACAGCCAACATTGTGAAAGAGTGGCAGCACACACCACCACAGCAGCAGCGCACACACAGACACTACACCCAATGGGTGCCTGGAGATCAGAAACAAACTCACTTCAACAAGCCAAGGCCCATTCAAAGATCTGCTAACAGTGTGTGCCCAAGAAGCTGGCCTGAGGTGACAGAGGGTGACACACAGAGGGAGGGAGAGGGGGACAGAGAGGGAGGGAGAGGGGGACAGAGAGGGAGGGAGAGGGGGACAGAGAGGGAGGGAGAGGGGGACAGAGAGGGAGGGAGACACAGGGACACGGACAGAGGGAGGAGGCTGACACACGGAGGGAGGGAGAGGGGGACAGAGAGGGAGGGAGAGGGGGACAGAGAGGGAGGGAGACACAGGAAGACGGACAGAGGGAGGAGGGTGACACACGGAGGGAGGGAGAGGGGGACAGAGAGGGAGCGAGACACAGGGAGAGCAAATCAGCCGTGTGGCGTGTGCGAATGTCTGCTCGTCAGCAGGTAGACTGCGTGCATGTAGACAAGGGTGGCCAGTCCCAGAACCCCCCCTCTTCCCCATGGCAAAACACAGAGCTATGTCACAACCTGTTCACGAGCACGACAGCTACCTGGATCATATAAGTGTGTGGATCCACTCCATGTGCACATGTACAGTGCTACACGGAAGGCGCCAATGCATGGCTCGCCACACCTGGCCACTCCACTGCTGACTGCAGTCACACTTGACGCAGCAAGTAAGACTGTGCCACACATAGTTAAAGGGGCCAAAGTGGTTCCCAAGGGACACACCCATGCACAAGTGCACTGTGAGTGGAATGCAAGACAGATCCCAATTCCAAGAGGAAATGTCCCAACTTTGAAACAGATGAAACATGGATGTTACATGGACCAAAATTAACATTGTCTCTCTCACACACAGGTCAATGTCGTGGTTCACCCCCCAACACTGGGGGGGAAGACTCACAGGACCCGGATCTGCAGGAGCCCGATCCCACCGGCAGCGACCACTCTCACCACTCTGTGGACGACCCCGACCGACCTGGCACCTCTGGTGTCCAACCACCTGCAGCACCTGCATCAGGTACAACTGTGCCAACCACCACCCCCACTCCTGCCACATCCCAGGAGACACCCAGGATCCCTGCCCCAACACCACAATGCAGCCAGGCTGGCCAGGAGGGACACGGTGTCCCGGGCACCCAGGAGGAGGCAGGCGACAACGCCAATGCCACCCCTCAGGGGTCCCGGAGACCCGATGTACCCACAAGTGCAGGCCAGGTGCAAGTGGGCAGGGGTGGTGGGAGTGGAGGACGGCGGAGGCGCGAGCCTGACCAGTTGGCTGGGGAACCGGTATTTGCCCATGTCCGTGACATCATGGACACATACCGGCAGGACACCACGGGCATGGCCCAGGTTGTGTCCACCCTCAATGAGATCAAGGGGACCCTCGATGAGATAAAGACCCAGCAGGCCCAGCAACATGCCGAGCAACATGCCTGTCTACTGCGACACCAACGGAGGATGGAGGACAGACAGGCTGAGCAAGTGACGGCGTTCCAGGGGATTCACGATACACTCCGTCGGATGGCCGACAACATGGCCGACCCTCCCTGTGCCAGAAGGCGGAGAACATCACCACCCACAGGGAGGGATCAGGAGGAGGAGGAGGTAAAATCCGATGGAGCATCCCAGACGTCGTCACGGCCTGCTGCTGAGGGTCCCCGCAGGAGGCCGGGTCGTCCACGGAAAGGACCGTGAGGGTCGGCGCTACATCACCATCTCCCAGGACACCTGGCCTGGCACCTGGGCCACTGGACCAACAGCATCACAGCATCAAGAGACATTCTCTGCCACATGGCCCTGCTGGTCACTGGCTGACCAATGTTGACAAAGACTGTGGCATGGACTGTGAGGATTTCAAATGGCAAGGACACCAACTCCCCTACTGAACTTTGGATTCCAAACTCCCGGAAAGCCCCTCACTTTGTCCCCCCCCCATAATAAATCACATTATGAAGAGTAGATGCCTGCTGGTTGCATAATTACCTAACATGTGTCTTGTAAAGTCTAAACATGCCTGAGTCATCTATTGTCTTCAACCATCCACACCCTGGGGCCTGAGTCTGGCACAGGACACATGGGTCACAGTGTATTAGGCAAGACAGACATGGAGCACCATACACACCAGTGATGGGCCCAACCAGCTGATGGGGTGGCCGAACAACCGTGCTGACAGACACATTGAGTACAGCAACAGTCATGCGCAGAGGTCAGGGATCCAGTCCAGTGTCCTGGGGGGCACCCAGGTATGTGTAGACAGGTGGCAGAACCATGTCCTCCAAGCTTGAGTCCGGTGGATGCAGAGAATGGGGTCATGGACAATGTTGGATGCATGGGGATGGCACATGTCACAATACCCACACAGTCATGGACATCATGCCCAATACACAGTCTCAGCACACACACACAGCTTGCATCTTGCTACTCGACACATTGACACATAGCCACAATCAGGGAATACCATGCCAGACATGCTGGATGCACCGTGGCAACACACCAGCATTGACTGAGAAGAGGCACCTTGGAGGCATAGGGACACCTTTATTAGTCATGTTTTCGGGAGTGCAGAGGCTACTTGAAGTACACATGAACACATCATGTGGAGTAACATGTGGGTCCAACACTGGAACCCCCCTTCTGCAGCACAAATGTGTGTTCGCCATGGAACTGGCACACAAGCCTCGGCTAACAGCTCAACACCTACAGCTGCTCACGGAGAGACTGCCATACACCATTGATCCACTGATGTGGAAGTCCCACACCATGTCAAGCCAATGCTAACCGTATGTGTCCGAGGGCAGTGTCACACACATTGATGCCATCATCACAATCCCCTATCCCATCACTGATGACTGTCTACCAGGCAGACCATCTATTCAGGTGTACACAGCTGCATGTCTTGTCCCATGCTGATGCCACATGGCTGCAGAGGAACCAAACATCGACAAGGCCAGTGTGCATACATCGTGAACACCTGCCACACCCAATACACCCCTGATGCATCCCTTACCCTATGGAGACTTCCAAACGTGTCCGTGCCTGTAACGCTGAGTCAGCCCACGATGTCGTGTCCAGGAGGAATAGCAGTGCCACAACAATGCAAGCAGCAGACGGCATGCGCAAGTACCTGGGGAAGAGAGACACACAAGAAGTCAGCCACAAAAAGCACAGCCACTTGCATGTGCCTTGACTCGACACATGTATGGATGACAACATGCTAGGTCACAATTATGACTGGAGAAATACTACCATCACGGCCACCATCACTCCAGTGACACACCCACACACACCTCTGACTCACGTGCCATACATGCAGGTGGACACACACATCACAACACATGGCACACGGGGACCAATGCGTGCACACTCAGACACTGGTACTCACCACTAAGCAAAGAAGTCGCGTATGAGCCGAGTCCGGATGTCCTCTTGCGGCTCCACATCCTCCACATCACTAGCCACATTGCCAAGCCCTTTGTCCTCCACGGGTGGATGGTCCTCGTCATGTTGATTCAGGATGAGTGGCACAGCTCTTTCAACTGCCATGTTGTGCAGCATGCAGCAGACCATGAAGATCTTGCAGACCTTCGCCGGGGCATATGGGAGTGCGCCGCCGGTCTTGTGGAGGCACCTGAATCGGCTCTTCAGCAGGCCAAACGTCCTCTCGATCACTCGCCTTGTCCGGCCATGGGCGGTGTTGTAGCGGAGCTGGGCCGGCGTGATGGGGTTGCGGAGAGGTGTGAGCAACCAAGGCATGTTGGGATAGCCAGCGTCCCCTACATGGGAAGCACATGGACATCGTTAGAAGTGGTGAAGCGGTCGTGCTGGTAGGTTATGCAAAATACAGGACAGACAGACTGTACCCACCAACAACACCTGCCCGTTCGTTGCGCAGCTGTATCATCATTTCAGGCATCCTGCTACGCCTCATGATGTAGGCATCGTGTGCTGATCCTGGAAAACGAGCACAGACATGTGAAATCACCATGTTGGGCTGACACACCACAAGGGCATTAATGGAGTGGTAGTGCTTTCGATTGCGGTACGCCACCTCCCGTGCGTGTGGTGGTACCAAAGCTACATGTGTTCCATCTATGGACCCAATGACATGGGGCATCCCTCCCAGGGCATAGAATCCACGCTTGACCTCAGTCATCTGTTAAGGGGTTGGGAACTTGATGAAGTCATCCAGGTGAATCAACATGGCCTCTAAGAAATCATGCAGCACACGGCAGAACATGCTCTGGGACATGCCACCAACATGAGCTATGGTATTTTGAAAGGTACCCGTGGCAAGAAAATGTAGGGCAGCCATTACCTTCAGCTGGGGTGTCAGTGCCGTAGGATACCTGTGCTGCGGTTGCAGGTGTGGTGCCAGTCTCGCCGTCAACTCCACAATCAACGGTTGGGTGAAGCGGTAGAGCCGGATGCTGTCATTCTCCTGCATGGCAGCCAAGTCCGGAATAGGTCGGGCAAGAGGCGGCGCTCTGCAGTAATTAGGAAATGACAAGGAAGAGTGAGGGCACTACGACAACAAATCATATGTACTGAGCACATGTTAATCTGTCAATACACATATGCTACATAGGGAGTCTGGTATGTGCTACATGCCCAGGACACGTATGGCTGCCAGGTGACCCTCCTACCAAGACCCAGCTACACACGGAGATTGAGAACCTCCCCATGCCACGCCATAGGAATAGCTGTGTCCCAGTGCAAGTGAACAGCCAGACGCAAGACAGGAGTGACATACGCCCACACATCAGCAGCAGTAGGATGCCGATTGCAGAGACTGGTAGCGGAACACTGGATCCACAGGTCACATGACATTCCACTAGGACAGCCCACACACCTTGCCATGAAGGTGCACATGTCATGACTCACCACACATTCCTTGTGAGGATGCTGACATGTCCTTGTTACGCTACTCCGTGTCCCATGCATACATGTGCACCTCACTTCCGATACCACATGTGGCATGGTGTGCGGAACAGTGTGCAATGACAATCTACACACAGACACATGTTGGTTGCTGCAACGGCTGCAGCTTTTGAGGGTGCTCCAACATCAACCTGATGGGAAGCCCCCACACATACATGACATAGTCACATTGTGCACCGTGGGTAGTGAAAAGTCAGGTGTGATAAACCCTGTACCGGGCATCAGGGGACACTTCCGTGTGTTGGTGTCCGTGCCATGCCAGTGACGCTAACCCCAAGTGTGCAGTACGACATGCACACATGTCAAAGGAGTCAAGGCCATGCCTGGCACACATTGCACCATCACACGGTACATCTGTACACATCTCATCATACATCTGGTGCCTTCTCCACTCAGGAGTCATGTGCCACATCACAGGCTGTCACACCTGTGCCCCACACATGTAGTAATGCACAGATGATGCCTTGATGTCAATTAATGGACAAGTATGTCCATCCATGGACAAGTATGTCCGCCCTATCCCTACCTGTGTGCCGCCTGTCACCACTGTGATGTGTGAAAACCGCTGTACTGCTGCGAAGAGGGCCTGTGTATGTTCCCATATCACTATGGGAGTGCTGCCGTATGTGTACCCATCGTGATGCCGAGCGTACAGGCGTGTGTACGGCCCGTACCACTACGACTACGCATACGCGAGGCCACCCATAGTGATAGGGCCGTACACACGCCTGTACGCTCCCCATCACTATGGGTGTCCTCGCGTATGCCTACTCGTCGTGGTACGGGCCGTACACACGCCTGTACGCTCCCCATCACTATGGGTGTCCTCGCGTATGCGTACTCGTCGTGGTACGGGCCGTACACACGCCTGTACGCTCCCCATCACTATGGGTGTCCTCGCGTATGCGTACTCGTCGTGGTACGGGCCGTACACACGCCTGTACGCTCACTATCACTACGAGTACTGTTAGAAAAGGTAGACGGACCGGGAGGGCCGGCCGGGGTCAGGGGGAGAGGTCTCCGGGGAGAGCCGTCTCCAGTGATCGTACAGACAAGTAACTTCCCCCCCACAGACAGATATCACACACGGATAAGGTTCAGTGTTCTTTATAAGCACTTATTTAAGGTACGGTTGAATGGTACAAGGAGGTCTGGACTCAGGGGTCCCCTCGATTAGAGTCTCGCAAGGTAGGGAAGGGGGTAGCGGGACAGTCTATTTACCAATCAGGTAGTTCGGATGAGAGGATGATGAGCTCACAATCCTCGAGCTTGGTGGTTAGGTGGTACGGTCCGCGGCAGCGCCAGCAGGTCCCGGTGCGGATGGTCGTTACAACGGGCCGCGGCAGCGCCAGCAGGTCCCAGGAAGATGAAGGTTGCAGAAGGCCGCGGCAGCGCCAGCAGGTCCCGGTGAGGATGGTCGTTACAACGGGCCGCGGCAGCGCCAGCAGGTCCCAGGAAGATGAATGTTGCAGAAGGCCGCGGCAGCGCCAGCAGGTCCCGGTGAGGATGGTCGTTACAACGGGCCGCGGCAGCGCCAGCAGGTCCCAGGAGGATGAATGTTGCAGAAGGCCGCGGCAGCGCCAGCAGGCAGGACGATGGTTCACAAGAGCGGCTACGGCAGCGCCAGTAGACCGTCAAGGTTGAGTTCACTCGGTGTCTCTCGACTCCAGGATACAACTCCCTTCCTGCTCCGGAGCTGCCTCAGTTATAGGGCTGGTGCCCTTTGATGTCCGGACCCTCGCACTTGGAGGTCGGAGGGTCCGGGATGAAGGTGTCCAGACACCCAGCAGGGGGTGGAGCCAGTGCCTGGGGGAGCTGGGGGCGATCGGCACCTGGCGGGGGAGAGCCCTTGGTACTTCTTTCTCCCATTGACCTGCCAAGTGGTCCGCTCACCTCCTGGGTGGATGGTGGTGCCGGGATGTCGGGGCCGGCCAGGCCCGGGGTTAGGGTCGAGGTGAGGCCATGCGGCCGCGTGGTGCAGGGCCCAAGAGGGTGGCTTGACCCGGCCGGGGAAGCCGGTGGGGCTGGACCCCGTGATGAGTAGGGGTCCGAGGGCAGAGGGTCCGTCGGAAGACGGAGTACGGGTGCTTGTCGCGGGGGTATGCCAGGTGGGCCGGAGTTCGGGCCCTGTCGTGCGGGGAGGGAGCAAACCGTCTGTGAGGCCTGTCCAACATGCGTTCCCCCCAGCTGAAGGCGGGGAGAGTCACCCATCTCCTTGGGGACTCTCTTCGTCGAGGCGGAAAAAGCGGGACAGGCCATCCGCGTTGGCGTGGTCTTGGCCTGGTCGGTGCTCCACGGTGAAGTCCATTCCCTGCAGGGAAATGGACCAGCGCAAGAGTTTTGGGTTCTCCCCCCGCATCTGCATCAGCCATTGCAGGGGTCGATGGTCGGTTTGTACCCGGAAGTGGGTACCGAAGAGATAGGGTCGGAGCTTTTTGAGGGCCCACACTACTGCAAATGCCTCCCTCTCGATGGTGCTCCAACGCTGTTCTCGGGCCAGGAGACGTCGACTGATGAAGGCCACTGGCTGGTCATGACCTTCGGGGTTCAACTGAGAGAGGACGGCTCCGATGCCGTGGTCGGAGGCGTCGGTCTGCACCACAAATTCCCGACTGTAATCGGGGGCCTGGAGCACCGGGGCGGTGCACAGGGCGGCCTTCAGCTTCTCGAAGGCCGCTTGACAATCAGGAGTCCAGTTGACCCGCTTCGGTTGGTTCTTGGATGTGAGACCCGTGAGGGGCCCCACGATGCTGCCGTAGTCCTTCACGAACCGCCGGTAGTAGCCGGTGAGCCCCAAGAAGGCTCGGACCTCGGTCTGGGTGACGGGGGGCTGCCAGGACTGGATGGCCGCAATCTTAAGTTGTAGTGGGGCCACTAGCCCGCTTCCCACTTGGTGCCCAAGGTAGGTCACAGACCCTTGGCCAATTTGGCACTTGCCGGCCTTAATGGTGAGGCCGGCCCGCTGGAGGGCTTGTAGGACCTCTTGGAGGTGACGGAGGTGGTCGGACCAGTGGCGGCTGTATACAGCGATATCGTCCAGGTAGGCAGCGCTGAATTCTTCGAGCCCCGCCAAGACCTGGTTCACAAGGCGTTGGAACGTGGCGGGGGCATTCTTCATGCCAAAGGGCATGACCTTAAATTGATAGTGGCCATCGGGGGTGGAGAAGGCTGACCGTTCCTGAGCCCTGGGTGTGAGGCCGATCTGCCAGTAGCCCGCCGTTAGGTCGAAGATACTAAGGTAGCGGGCGGCCCCCAGCCGGTCGATCAGCTCGTCTGCTCGGGGGATGGGATGAGCGTCGGTCCGGGTGACAGCGTTCACGCCCCGGTAGTCGACGCAGAATCTTAGTTCAGGTGCGGTGCCGGGGGCAGCGGCCTTGGGAACTAATACAACCGGACTGGCCCAGGGACTGTCCGAGGGCTCGATGACCCCGATCGTGAGCATCTTGGCCACTTCCGCCTGTATGCAGGCCCGTACCCGATCTGGTACGCGGTAGGCCCGGTGCCGGACAGGGGGACTGTCCCCGGTGTCTACGTCGTGCAAACACCACGGGGTGACCCCGGGGGTGAGGGAGAACAGGGCAGCGAACTGCAGCAGGAGGTCCCGGCAGTCCTGGCGTTGCTCCGAGGTGAGGGCGTCAGAGAGCCGGACCCCGTCCACGGAGCCGTCCTTCCCCTGAGTCTTCAGGAGATCCGGGAGGGGCTCGGAGTCTTCTTCTGTACCACTGTCTGTAGCCATCAAGAGGCTTAGTTCGGAGCGCACAAAGTGTGGTTTGAGCCGGTTGGTGTGGAGGACCCGAAGGGGGTTCCGGGGGGACCTCATGTCGATGAGGTAAGTGACGGGGCTTTTACGCTCGACCACTTTGAAGGGCCCCGTCCACTTATCTTGCAGGGCACATGGTTCGGTGGGGGACATCACCCATACTTGCTGCCCAGGCTCGAATTCAACGGAGGAGGCATTGTGATCATACCACCTCTTCATGTCCTCCTGGCTGGCCTCGAGGTTCGCCTTGGCCATCTCCCTGAAGCGCCGGGTCTGGTTTCGTAAGGCCAGGATGTATTTGAAGACGTCTGGAGGGGTCGTTAAGGGGGCCATCTCCCAACCTTCCTTGACTAGGCTGAGGGGCCCTCGCACAGGGTGTCCGTACAGGAGTTCGAAGGGGCTAAAACCGAGGGACTTCTGGGGAACTTCCCGGTAGGCGAAGAGGAGGCACGGGAGCAGTACATCCCACTGGCGACGGAGAGGCTCTTCCAATCCCCCAATCATCCCCTTGAGGGTGCGGTTAAAACGCTCCACTAATCCGTTCCCTTGGGGGTGATAGGGGGTCGTGAATCTGTAGGTGACCCCGCATTGTTGCCAGAGGGACTTCATGTATTTAGATATGAAATTCGTACCTCGGTCGCTGACGACTTCTCGGGGGAAGCCTACCCGGGAGAAGATCCCCATCAGGGCCCGGCCAACCACCGGAGCTGTCACTGTCCGTAGGGGTACCGCCTCGGGGTAGCGGGTGGCATGGTCCACTAGTACCAAGATGAACCTGTGTCCTTGTGCCGTGCGGGGGTCCAAAGGCCCCACAATGTCTATCCCCACCCTCTCGAACGGGGTGGCGACCACCGGGAAGGGTTGCAGAGGGGCCTTCAGCTTCCGACCACTCTTCCCGCTGGCTTGGCATGTGGGGCAAGATCGGCAGTGGTTCAGGACGTCATTCCTCATTTTCGGCCAGAAAAAGTGGGTCACCAGGCGACTGTACGTTTTGTCCTGGCCCAGGTGTCCAGCCAGGGGGACATCGTGGGCTAAGTTGAGCAGAAAGTCTCGGAAGCGGAGCGGTACCACCAGAACTCGACCGGCCCCCAGCTCGGCGATTCTTTGCTCGCTGTAGAGCAGGTCGTTATCCCAGTAGACCCAGTGGGTTCCGGTGGTGTCCCCGGTGTTTTGGGTACTGGCTTGTTGGCGGAGTCCCTCGAGGGAGGGACAGGTCTTTTGTTCCTGGCGGAACTGTTCTTGGGTGGGCCCCCCTTCTTGACGCCACTGAGCCAGATCCGGAAGGTCCTGGTGTTGCGCGTCTTCTTCGGTAGTCGGGTCCGGGAGGTCGGACTCGCCGTTGTCCTCTACGGGGGCAACCGGGGGCGGAGGTGCTGGCCATTCGGTTTCTTCGGATCGGGGGGCGGCACGGGCGGCCATGGATCGGGTGGTTATGCAGGCCCAGTCCGGGAGGCCCAGCATCCCCAGGTGCTCTCTTTTCTCGACGGTGGCCCACGGGGAACTCTCGAGGTCATTCCCCAGGAGGCAGTCCACGGGGGCATCGTCCCGGACCGTCACCTTCAGTAGGCCGGAGACCCCCCCCATTCAAACGGGACGCAGGCCATCTTACACATACTCTCAGAGTTATCTGCCGAGCGGACGGGGCAGAGAATGTTCGGCAGGATCTGCTCGGGCTTCACCAGATGACAGCGGACGGCTGTTACGCTGGCGCCGGTGTCACGCAAGGCCTCGGCTCTCTGTCCATTAATGGTCACCCACTGACCGTATTTTCTGGTGTTGGCGGGTAGGGGAGCCCGCGGAACCATGTCTCTTCCCCCTAAGCATGCCAGGACCATGGCGGCCGGTTCCCACCCTTGCTGGGCCGGCTCGTACTCTTCGGGTCCCTCCGATGATTGCTCTTCCCCTAGGGCAGCGGTAGCTACCTGGCGGGGCTTGGGTGTTTGGTTTAGCGGCCAGTTCGGGTCGTTGGCGTAGTGGCCTAGTCGCTGGCACCGGTGGCACGTGACGTTGGCTCGGTACCCAGGCCGCAACGGGGGGTTGCCCCGGCCGGCCGGAGGCGGGGTGCTGGCCACGGGTGTTGCTGGTAAGGCGTCTCTCCCTCGCCCCGGGCCCCCTCCTCCTCCCCGAGGACGGTGCTGGCCTTGGTTGCTTCTGTTCTGGTCGTGTGGCCCTCTCCGGCCCACTCGGGTGCTTTCCCACCGGTCAGCTTCGGCGGCGAGCTGCCGGGGGTCAGTCAGCTTACTGTCGAGTAGGTGCTGCCTGAGCTCGACGAAACAGTTGTTTGACAGGTGCTCCCATACCATAAGGTTGAAGAGTTGTTCGTAGGTGGTGACCTGACTTCCCTTGATCCAACCCTCGAAGGCCCGGCTGAAATAGTTCACGTATTCCACCCAAGTTGTACCTGGGATCCGGGTGCAATCTCTGAACCTCTGGCGGTACATCTCGGGCGTGAGGCCGTAGCGGGTGAGGAGGGCAGCCTTCATGTGGTCGTAGGACGACATTTGGTGATCGGGGAGCTGCAGCAGGGCATCGCGACCCTCGTTGATAAATCTCCCCCAAAGTCCGGCTCCCCAATCACTCCGGTCGATCCGGTGGGAGGTCATGGCGATCTCATAGGCTTTAAACCACTGTTGTATGTCGTCTTCTCGGACATATTCGCGGACAACATCCTTGGGGATGTGAACTTTTTTCTCACTTGGCCCCGGGGTGTGTGGTCGCTCAGGCAACCCAGTTCCTTATTCTGTTTGCGCAGTTCTATTTCCGCTAGTCGGCGCTCGTGCTCGAGCGTTATTTTTTTCTCTTCCAGCTCTCTCTGTCTCTGCTTTTCTTCTCGTTCCTCTCGAAGCCGCATATGCTCGAGGTTGAGTTTCTGTTCAGCTAACTTGAGTTCCCCATCCATCTTGAGTCGTGCCATCTCCAACTCGTGTAATCTGACTCTGTCTCTTTCTCGGATCTCCTCCTGTGGGAGGCCCGTTCCCCGCTCCTCGGGAGCCGTGGCGTTCTCCTCTGGTGTGACGCTGTTTTGGTCGGAGGGTCCTGTGACCCCAGTTTCTGTCCATGACTCAAGAGCGCGCTTTAGATCATCCTTGGTACTCAGGCCGGTGGTAGCAATGCCAAGTTCTATGCAAAATTGTCTCAGTTCGCGGTGGTTGTATTCTTCTAATTTCTCCATTTGGAATTTCTCGGTGGAGCTGCTATCTTTGGTCGACATCGTGCTTATGTCGTGGGGTGAGCTACTCTCTGTACGATTACGCGTTGATTCGGATCGCGCCGCTGGCCACCAATGTTAGAAAAGGTAGACGGACCGGGAGGGCCGGCCGGGGTCAGGGGGAGAGGTCTCCGGGGAGAGCCGTCTCCAGTGATCGTACAGACAAGTAACTTCCCCCCCACAGACAGATATCACACACGGATAAGGTTCAGTGTTCTTTATAAGCACTTATTTAAGGTACGGTTGAATGGTACAAGGAGGTCTGGACTCAGGGGTCCCCTCGATTAGAGTCTCGCAAGGTAGGGAAGGGGGTAGCGGGACAGTCTATTTACCAATCAGGTAGTTCGGATGAGAGGATGATGAGCTCACAATCCTCGAGCTTGGTGGTTAGGTGGTACGGTCCGCGGCAGCGCCAGCAGGTCCCGGTGCGGATGGTCGTTACAACGGGCCGCGGCAGCGCCAGCAGGTCCCAGGAAGATGAAGGTTGCAGAAGGCCGCGGCAGCGCCAGCAGGTCCCGGTGAGGATGGTCGTTACAACGGGCCGCGGCAGCGCCAGCAGGTCCCAGGAAGATGAATGTTGCAGAAGGCCGCGGCAGCGCCAGCAGGTCCCGGTGAGGATGGTCGTTACAACGGGCCGCGGCAGCGCCAGCAGGTCCCAGGAGGATGAATGTTGCAGAAGGCCGCGGCAGCGCCAGCAGGCAGGACGATGGTTCACAAGAGCGGCTACGGCAGCGCCAGTAGACCGTCAAGGTTGAGTTCACTCGGTGTCTCTCGACTCCAGGATACAACTCCCTTCCTGCTCCGGAGCTGCCTCAGTTATAGGGCTGGTGCCCTTTGATGTCCGGACCCTCGCACTTGGAGGTCGGAGGGTCCGGGATGAAGGTGTCCAGACACCCAGCAGGGGGTGGAGCCAGTGCCTGGGGGAGCTGGGGGCGATCGGCACCTGGCGGGGGAGAGCCCTTGGTACTTCTTTCTCCCGTTGACCTGCCAAGTGGTCCGCTCACCTCCTGGGTGGATGGTGGTGCCGGGATGTCGGGGCCGGCCAGGCCCGGGGTTAGGGTCGAGGTGAGGCCATGCGGCCGCGTGGTGCAGGGCCCAAGAGGGTGGCTTGACCCGGCCGGGGAAGCCGGTGGGGCTGGACCCCGTGATGAGTAGGGGTCCGAGGGCAGAGGGTCCGTCGGAAGACGGAGTACGGGTGCTTGTCGCGGGGGTATGCCAGGTGGGCTGGAGTTCGGGCCCTGTCGTGCGGGGAGGGAGCAAACCGTCTGTGAGGCCTGTCCAACAAGTACGCATACGCGAGTCCACCCATAGTGATAGTGAGCGTACAGGCGTGAGTACGGCCCCATCACTATGGGTGTCCTCGCGTATGCGTACTCGTCGTGGTACGGGCCGTACACACGCCTGTACGCTCACTATCACTATGGGTGGCCTCGCGTATGCGTACTCGTAGTGATAGTGAGCGTACAGGCGTGTGTACGGCCCGTACCACGACGAGTACGAATACGCGAGGAGACCCATAATGATAGTGAACGTAGGCACGCGTGTAGGGGCCGTTGCAATGCATTTGGGGTGCCCTTGGGCCCCGAAACGCACCGTACCTGTGTGTGACGCTGAAAATTACATAGGGGACAAGTATTAAGGCCTACATGCATGCTGGTTGTCATGGAGACCAAGTTCAAATTTCGAAATTGTTCTGGAAGGTGCACAGCAGAAGTCAGTTGGAATTCTTCTACTTTGTTGCAATGTGTTTGTGGGGCTGACATCATGCAGGAGAATGAAACCGATAGAGAACCCACAGACTGCTAGGTTTGAAGGGATTGGAGGAAACATAGGATGCAAATGTGAGTGACCAATCACTCTGTACCCCTGTGCATGAGATGGGCCAGCAAGGCAGATATAAGGCAGCCAGGTCCCATGAGGGAGCACTTGCCTGCACATCTCTGTATTCCACGACCCAGCTGCTGCTACTGATTCCCTGGAACCATGTCAAGGGCTGTGGAGAGGTCACAGCCATTCACCCTGGAGGAGAACATGGCTTTGGTGGATGTGATCCTCCCACAGTACCCCATGCTGTATGGGCGACCAGGTTATCAGGTGAGTGCAGTGTCCACTGGCACAGACTGTGCCCCTTTTTCGTGACTGTGACTTCTGGCATTGTGTCCAGGTGTGACCCACATGCTATGTACTGTAGGGGGGTCCCATGGGTGGGAATGCCTGATGTCTCCCAGCAGTGCCCTGAGACAGGAGGGGTGGGGGCCTATCACTCCCAGCAGTGCCCTGAGACAGGAGGGGTGGGGGCCTATCACTCCCAGCAGTGCCCTGAGACAGGAGGGGTGGGGGCCTATCACTCCCAGCAGTGCCCTGAGACAGGAGGGGTGGGTGCAGAGTCCTCCCAGCAGTGCCCTGAGACAGGAGGGGTGGGTGCAGAGTCCTCCCAGCAGTGCCCTGAGACAGGAGGGGTGGGGGCCTATCACTCCCAGCAGTGCCCTGAGACAGGAGGGGTGGGTGCAGAGTCCTCCCAGCAGTGCCCTGAGACAGGAGGGGTGGGGGCCTATCTCTCCCAGCAGTGCCCTGAGACAGGAGGGGTGGGTGCAGAGTCCTCCCAGCAGTGCCCTGAGACAGGAGGGGTGGGGGCCTATCACACCCAGCAGTGCCCTGAGACAGGAGGGGTGGGTGTGATGCACAGTGTGAGCCTGGATCATTGATTGTGTAGTTGCCCTCATTCCACCTGTGTCCTTTCAATGGCACGTACTGCTTTTGGCCTTCCCCCAGAGGATCATATCCCTATGACAAAGGTGCAATGCGTTGGATGCATACTAGGCCTTGTTGTAAACAGTGAATGTGTTCTAATCTGTGTCCCTGTGACATGTGCCAGGTGTATTGATGTAGTGTCACTTGTCCATCCTCACAGGTAGACGCCTCTGCCAAGGAGAAGATATGGCTGGACGCCGTCAGCGCCGTGAGGAGTGCGGATGGTCGGAAGCGGCGCCTGACCCAGGTGAGGAAACGCTGGCAGGATATCCGGTGCTGGACGCAGAGGATCGCACGGCTCCTGCTGGGGGACTCACCTGAGAGCCACAAGAACCGCTGGCGCCGCCGTCTCTCCCACATCCAGAAACGTGTGCTGGCGGTGGTCTTTCCTGACTTGGACAGGCGTCTACGGGAGATGCAGCAGCCGGAAAGGGGTAGGTACATGTGTGTGTTTGTTGTGTTTCACCAGCATTTGTATGTGCACTGTTCCATGGATACACTTCCAGGGTTTATGGTGCTGTGCAGATCATGTTCCCCTCAGTATTGCAGTGTTCTCCTGCCTCCCTTCCCCTCCT
Source organism: Triturus cristatus (assembly GCF_964204655.1). Taxonomy (NCBI): domain Eukaryota; kingdom Metazoa; phylum Chordata; class Amphibia; order Caudata; family Salamandridae; genus Triturus; species Triturus cristatus. Next base: position 258,971,910 of record NC_140581.1, on the reverse strand, counting down.
TGCAATGTGTTCCCTGGTCTGTGTGTAGTTGCTCCATCACAAGGTCATGTAGCCTGACACCTTCTCCAAGTGTACAATGCCTGCAGCATCATGTGTGGGGGTGGTGTGTAACAGGTTGTGTGACCTTGCCTGTGCCCTGTCCAGTTCTGGACTTGTGGGTTCCATGTCAGTTGGCACTAATGCTGTGTCCAGACATGGGAGTTAATCTCTCGAGTGGCAGGCCTTCCAGCAGGCATGTCCCATGTGGTGGCCTGTGACATGATGTGCATGATTGTGCGTTAGGCCTAGTGCAGGGATGTTATCGTGTGTCGCAGTTATTCCCATTCAGGAGCATGGAGTTGTGTGCCCACTACTGTCCCCAGGGGCATCTTTTCCTAGGTCTCATGTGTGTAAGCCGAGAATGTCGACAATCGCTGTGTCTACAGCATAGGTTGTGCTCTGTGCCATTGTCCCCTGCAAACATGTATATTGACGTGAGATGTATTACAAGTGTCCACTGTACAGCCTGACCTGATTTTCCTATTACATACTCACGGTGGCCATTGCCTTTGTGTCTTGTTGCAATCATCTGATGCTGCCCATTTGTACATGATAATTTGCACTGCCGCACCTTGGGTAGTTTGTGTGCAATATAGAAGTTTAGCATCCCATGTGTATTTCACCCAGACTAAGAGATGTACGTGCTTCCTGTGTCTCCATTGATTTGTCTCATGTAGGGGGTGGGTGGTGCGGGCATGTCCGACATGTCAAGACCTGATAACTCCTTGCTAGGACTGCCCAGTGTGTGATGTTTGCCTGGACATACACTCAAGGTGCAGTGTGCCAGTCAGGGTGGCCATGTTCTCAGTATTACGTATGCTGCATGTGCCTCTAGTTCCTGGATTTTGTCCCTGCTCATCCCAATTTCCTGCCACGCTGTGTGGTGCAGATGCAGTGCTGGATTGTCCCCAGGGCCATGCTCCTCAGTCAAAATTCCATATCATCTCATTTGCTATTGTGTGATGCTCTCCATGGATTTTCAATGGCATGGTGGGTCAAAAAACTGTGTCTTGCATGCCCTACATATGTACCTTGTGATGTAGATATAACTCTTCCTTTGTTTCAGGCTATGCACTGTTACCTACGTAGATTTGACTCATGTGACTTATGTATACAGGTGTATGATAACTTCCTGTCTCTTCACCCTGTCCACAGCATCGTCGGGGGACACGGAGGGAGACATGGACACAGACGGCGCGGAGGGACCGAGCACCAGTGCCAGCGGTGACATCAGTGCTGGCATTTCGAGTGGGACAGAGGCGGTGGAGAGTGACCCCGGGGACCTGTCGACTGGCACAACAGACTATGAAGCTGACGGGTCCGAGGGTGATCACTCCGAGTGGGCGGTGGCTGCACCACCATCTGACAGCAGCCCTACATCTGGCACCGCCCCCTCCATTGGCATCAGCCACCTCCCACGTGCTCGTGTCCCTTCCCAGCGTGCCCGGTCCCCACATGTCTCCTTCCTGCCAGGCACCGCACCCCCTGCCCCTGTCTCCACTGCTGCCGCCAATGCTGAGTCTGTGGACATCCAGCGGCAGTTGCAGATTGGTAAGACTGCGATCCTTAATGTCCTCCATGGCCACAGCCAGGTCCTCAACAACATGGAGGCATACTTGGAGGGCATTCATTCATCGCAGGCTGACCAACGCAACTTGCTGAGGTCCATAGACTCCACACTGACTGCAGCAGTGGGTCTCCTGCAGCGCTACGTCCCACCCCCTACCCCTGCTCCTTCCACACTTCCCACTCCCATGCCTGTCCCACATACACCCAAACGTAAGCATGCACCCACCACAACAGACACAGGCACCACACCAGCAGGGAAGGTTCGCGCACACCTCCTGACACGCACACACAGGGTGCAGTAGGCACACCCACTGGGTCGGGGGGCAAACGTGTGACACGCAGCCAGAGTGGGAGTCCGCATTCCACCCAATCCACTCCCTCCAAATCCCCTCCCCTCAGCTCTCCTGGCCACATCTCCCCCAAAGACTCCTTCATGGCCGCTCTGTCCCTGAGCCCCACAGTGACGCCACCACGCAAGCGGTCAAGGAAGTCCTCGGTCAGGGTGCTTGAGTCCCCCCCCCTGTCCACACCCTCCCCCAGTGGCGCTGCGACCCATCCATCTGACCCCCCCCCCCCTCCTTGGGGCCTGTGGTTCCTTCGGGTGCAGGGGAGTCCCTGGAGGACCTTGCTAAGGTGTTCAGCGAGATCCTGGCCTCCGCCTTTGGCCCTGCCCCACCCCCTGTGGTGGAGTCCTCCATCCCTGCACCCACGACGCCTACCCTTCACCCTCCTGTCCCTGCGGTGCCTGTTTCTTCCCCCCCACATGATGCCCTCACCCCTGTGGAAGACGATGGATTGTAACTGTGCAGGCAAGCTAGGGGACACGCATCCCACTGTGTCCCCCATCCAGCTGGGACTCCTGGACTGCCCTATGGCCTTTGTTAAAATTGGACTTACGTCATACTACTTTTTTTCTCATGCTTAATAAAGCAATTTATTTTTGGCCTTGGAACACTCCTGCATTGCTGGCATTGCTGTTGGTGGGGCTGCTACATGGTTGTGGGTGTTGGTCATGTGTTGGGTGTGTGGGAAATGTAGTAGTGTGCTGCTCATAGGGGGGACCCTGGGATCAGTGTGCCTCACACGGTGTTAGCTACCTTTCTCCATTCATGTAAGCAGTTGCTGCATGTTGCAATTGTCCCAAGGTGTTTTCCTTCCTCTGTGTACCCTGACTTCTTCCCTGCAGGGTGCTCCCAATATTTACTGCAGAGCTGTGAGTACATTAACTGGGTGTGTGACGGACTCCTTCACCTTGGCACATGCATGCTGAGCCATTCTCCAGCTGCATCATTCGTGGCATCCTTGGTAGTCATTGTACTTGTGTATGTGGACTATTGACATGACTTCATGTGTAAATGTTTTGTTTTTGGCCCTATGCATGCGTATACTTCCATCCTCGCACACATGTGGTTCATGCACTGCAGGGTCTTTGTGCACCTGACTGACATTTGTGGGCATGGTATCTGTGACTACTCCACCCTTTGCGTTCCATGGGCACTGCTGGGAGTGATGGGCCCCCACCCCTCCTGTCTTAGGGCACTGCTGGGAGGTCTCTGCACCCACCCCTCCTGTCTCAGGGCACTGCTGGGAGGACTCTGCACACACACCTCCTGTTTCAGGGCACTGCTGGGAGTGATAGGCACCCACCCCTCCTGTCTTAGGGCACTGCTGGGAGGACTCTGCACACACCCCTCCTGTCTCAGGGCACTGCTGGGAGTGGTAGGCACCCATCCCTCCTGTGTCAGGGCACTGCTGGGAGGACTCTGCACACACCCCTCCTGTTTCAGGGCACTGCTGGGAGTGATAGGCACCCACCCCTCCTGTGTCAGGGCACTGCTGGGAGGACTCTGCACACACCCCTCCTGTCTCAGGGCACTGCTGGGAGGACTCTGCACACACCCCTCCTGTTTCAGGGCACTGCTGGGAGTGATAGGCACCCACCCCTCCTGTCTTAGGGCACTGCTGGGAGGACTCTGCACCCACCCCTCCTGTCTCAGGGCACTGCTGGGAGTGATAGGCACCCACCCCTCCTGTCTCAGGGCACTGCTGGGAGTGGTAGGCACCCATCCCTCCTGTGTCAGGGCACTGCTGGGAGGACTCTGCACCCACCCCTCCTGTCTCAGGGCACTGCTGGGAGTGATGGGCCCCCACCCCTCCTGTCTTAGGGCACTGCTGGGAGGTCTCTGCACCCACCCCTCCTGTGTCTGGGCACTGCTGGGAGGACTCTGCCACACCCCTCCTGTTTCAGGGCACTGCTGGGAGTGATAGGCACCCATCCCTCCTGTGTCTGGGCACTGCTGGGAGGACTCTGCACCCACCCCTCCTGTCTCAGGGCACTGCTGGGATGACTCTGCACCCACCCCTCCTGTCTCAGGGCACTGCTGGGAGTGGTAGGCACCCATCCCTCCTGTGTCAGGGCACTGCTGGGAGGACTCTGCACACACCCCTCCTGTTTCAGGGCACTGCTGGGAGTGATAGGCACCCACCCCTCCCGTGTCAGGGCACTGCTGGGAGGACTCTGCACCCACCCCTCCCGTCTCAGGGCACTGCTGGGAGTGATAGGCACCCATCCCTCCTGTGTCTGGGCACTGCTGGGAGGACTCTGCACCCACCCCTCCTGTCTCAGGGCACTGCTGGGAGTGATAGGCACCCACCCCTCCTGTGTCTGGGCACTGCTGGGAGGACTCTGCACCCACCCCTCCTGTCTCAGGGCACTGCTGGGAGGACTCTGCACCCACCTCTCCGATTTCACAATATGTACGCTCATGACATACACGGATGTGGATGCGCTCCATGCATTCGAGGTGAGGGTACGTGTCTTACTTACACTGTTGGGGTGGGGGTACGCTCCATACGTACGCGGGTGGGTACGGGTCATACTTACACTGTTGGGGTGGGGGTGCGCTCCATACGAACGCGGGTGGGGGGTACGTGTCTTACTTACACTGTTGGGGTGGGGGTACGCTCCATACGTACGCGGGTGGGGGGTACGAGTCGTACTTACACTGTTGGGGTGGGGGTGCGCTCCATACGTACGCGGGTGGGGGGTACGAGTCGTACTTACACTGTTGGGGTGGGGGTACGCTCCATACGTACGCGGGTGGGTACGGGTCGTACTTACACTGTTGGGGTGGGGGTGCGCTCCATACGTACGCGGGTGGGGGGTACGAGTCGTACTTACACTGTTGGGGTGGGGGTGCGCTCCATACGTACGCGGGTGGGGGGTACGAGTCGTACTTACACTGTTGGGGTGGGGGTACGCTCCATACATACGCGGGTGGGTACGGGTCGTACTTACACTGTTGGGGTGGGGGTGCGCTCCATACGTACGCGGGTGGGGGGTACGAGTCGTACTTACACTGTTGGGGTGGGGGTACGCTCCATACGTACGCGGGTGGGTACGGGTCGTACTTACACTGTTGGAGTGGGGGTACGCTCCATACGTACGCGGGTGGGTACGGGTCGTACTTACACTGTTGGGGTGGGGGTACGCTCCATACATACGCGGGTGGGTACGGGTCGTACTTACACTGTTGGGGTGGGGGTACGCTCCATACGTACGCGGGTGGGTACGGGTCGTACTTACACTGTTGGGGTGGGGGTACGCTCCATACGTACGTGGGTGGGTACGGGTCGTACTTACGCTGTTGGGGTGGGGGTACGCTCCATGCATACGGGGTGGGGGTAGGGTCCGTACATATCCGTCCCCATGCTGTGTGATGCTTGTGCGGGCCGTACCCAGGCCTTTGCCACGTGGGTACGAGCCGTCCCGCCATTGTTGGGGTGACGTGGGTGTAGGCGTGGTTCGACTCGTACCCACGCTCTTCAGGCGTGGGTACGGGACATACCTGTCTGGTTGTGTTGCCTGTTCGCGTCGTGACGGACTTCCGTTGTGGCGGTAGCTGGCTTATCTGGACACGCCCCCACCCCCTCGTAGTGACCAGGGCATGGGAGTCAGGTATGTCCAGGGCATGTGTGCTGTGTGACTTTGGTGGGGGGTTTGTGGCCTGCCCTGGTCCTGCCACCCCCACCCCACCCCACTTTCCCCCCTCCCTTAGTTGTTCTGACCTTTTGCGGCATCTGCGTCCGAACCTGTAGAGAGGGCGATTGCTATGAGGGCCGGGATGACTCGTAGGTTCGGGTCCATGTCTGTCCGTCGCGTACTGGTCCTCCTTGTTCGCGTCGTCTTGTCGCGTACTGGTCCTCCTTGTTCGCGTCGTCCTGTGTGTCCGTCGCGTACTGGTGGTCCTTGTTCGCGTCGTCCTGATTTCCCGGCAGTTTTTGGCAGCCGGAAAATAATCACCGTGCGGGATGACGTCGGTGCGAATCGTAATTCCTGGTTCGTGAATGGCAGGCTGCGAGCGTCCCGACGTCAGGTCGGCGCTTTCCCGGATCGCATTTGTATGTTTATTTTGTTCGGTCGGGGTTTTTTTACGAATCGTACGGAAATGGTGTTCCCGTGCGAATCGTAATTCCATGTTGGTAGATTTTGACGACCGGGTACGCGTCGGACGGAGAATATGCTCCGTCCGACGGTTCGTACCCGGTTTTTACAGGATCGTGATCGGCACCCAGATGTGAGGGAAAGAAGCTCGATATGCTGAGAACGGAAAGAAGCTTTTGCTGCTGAGGGTGGGCTGGACTCTTTGATAGTAGGAATGTGCTTGGATGAGCACGTTGTGTTAACGCTTAAGAGTGTAGATGGCTGCAGTTGAAAAGCGGCAGGAGGGTAAGAAAAGAGTGGTCAGACAGCCAGAAGTGTAGATAGTTGGTTGTTTATGGTGGTAATTTTCTAGGAGAAATACATATAGAAGCCATTGGCGGATAGGGATTAGTCAGAGAGTGAAATAAACGTTTTTCAGCCAAAAGGCCATAAAAGCATATTGCATTTTGATTTAGATGAGTGATTAATGAGGCGATACAGTAGGTAATTTAATGTGTGTTTGAAAATTATGAGTGAGACTGAAGTTAGATATTAAGGTTTTGATTGTGGGAAGATTCAACGTTGTCAAAGACGTTGGATAGTGTGCTCAAGGCTGTTTTTATCTCTCAAGGTAGCAAGAGGTCTGGTTTGTTTGACATTTACGAAATAATGCTCTCATTTTGGGGTCATGAATAGAAGATTATATGCAGGGTTGTAGCCAGGATGCCTTAGGAAGAATATAAGTAGTGGATAATGTGTAATAAAGGCTTTCTGAACAATGTTCTTACAGTAATCTGATAAGGAGTTGAGCTGTAATGGAGCGAGGCCATTGGTCTGGTGCTGGAAAGTATAGAGTTGAGCCGGTGGCTTACTGAGTTAAACACCCAACATTGAGTTTTGTGGTTGGCAGGTCAAGACTTCAAATCCAGCGAAGGTCCACTCAGACTTCCTTCCTTCTTATCATGTTAAAATGAGTGCTGCACCAGGGGATCATTTTAACACAAGTTATTTACAATGCTTAGGAAGGGCACAAGTGTGGACTGAAGATCGCTATAAAAACAAGTTGTAATCACTACTGCTATCACTATGCACAACTTGCAGAGAATGTTGAACATGGCTAACTGCCTCATTCTGAGGCTGACCCTCAAGACCACATAGTTCCAGCTTTCAGATACCTACATTGGCTCCAAGGGCCAAAGGAGAACAAAATAATGCTGTAATCGTCGCCCAGAACTTAGAATCCCACAGTTATACCTTGATATCAGAGACACTTAGGGCCTAATTATGAGTTTGACAGTGTGAAAGTGGGCTGCCACTCCACCGTCCCGCTCCCACACCGCCAAACCTCACCATAAGATTACGAGTCATTCCGTAGTCTGGTGGGCAGGTGGTGTGGCGGTCCCGCAGTGGTGCAGTACAAAGGCTCATATGTGAGCCTTAGAACTGTACCATCGCGAGACTGCCAATGCACATTTCTGCAAGGCATGGACTGTGCAGTCCAGGTTGTGCAGGAACAGGGGTGCAGGCACACAAGTGGGAACAATACGTGCCCTCTTGCATGCATCCCGATGCATAGGGGCAAAAGGGGGCCCTATAGGACCACTTTTTCTCCTCACCGCCAGCAGTTTCATGGCGTGAGAACCGCCATGAGACCGTTGGCGGTGAGGAAATACGAAATATGCTTAATGCTGCTGCAGCGGCCCACCAAGCGTATTGCGACCTCAAGACCACCGCGCCAACACAGGGATCGTAGATCCCTGTCGATTTACATGGTTCCATGGAGGTCCGACCGCCATTCTCATAATGCGGTGATCGGACCGCTGGTGCGGCAGTCCCCGTCTGCCACCACACCTCCACTGCAGCATTATCTAATGCAAAGAGCTGATGTGGGTGTGATGTCACCAGCTCCTAGAATCAAAAAGACAAGAAAAAGGTTGACTTTTCAATTGGCTACCACTAAAGATTCATGCTCCAAAGAAATTCCTTTGCTTTCAAAACATTGTATTGTAGGGTTCAAGGCATGCTTAATTTTCTCCTGAGTCTGCCAAAAAGCCCCCAAGCAATAATTCCAATCTAATATGACCAAGTCTCAACATGGCATTGCCTCTTACTTAATGTTCAAGTATCATCTAAAAAGAATGTTGGCTTCACATTTTCTTTACATTTTGGTAACTGCTTCTATCTTCCAAGAGCCTAACGTTTTAAGTAGGGCCAAACATGCGGACTTGGTTTAAATTGCTCTAAAGCTAAAATAGTTTTTTCAGAATGTAGGTGAATGGTACAACTTATTGTCTGAAACCATCTAGTAAAAAGAACAGGAAAAAAACGATGCTAGTAGGTGGGGTTCTAATATTGACTTTTACAGTTCTAAACTTGTTTTTAAAGTATCTTTTGTCTTTACTAATATGGGGCATGGCAGCTGCTCATTACTCCGCTAACAAAAGTTCTTGATTTATTTAACTTTCCGAATTAAAGGTGGCTGATTACATTTTGATATTCAATAGAATTTCCAAAGTTAGAGACCAATAACTACTACGGGTATGAAGAACATCAGGACACCTTATTTGGACTTCATTTGTTTAAAATCCGCATTTCATGACAATGATTGTGTGCTGGTGAATTATGACTAGGGCTCTCGTTTTTATGGTATTTATTGACATTTCCATCTGTATTTATCCATATTTATTTTTCCCAGATTTTATCTGTATTTATTCAAATGTATTTTGTCCTCTGATAACAAAATGAAGCTGAAACTAGCATATCTCCACGTGTATTTAAAGATAAATGTGCACTTTTGCTTGAATACCTGTCATTTTTAATCATATGAACACCCACATTTGATAAATCAATGAATTTATATGAACACATATAAATTTTAGTATTGACCTTATACTTATATACTGATGTTTAAGCCTCTTTACTAAAATTAGTTTCTGTTTTTAAAACCCTTACCTCTCGATCTGCACAGCTATTGGCCTAGCTGTCGTGGCTGATAGCATTTAAAATCATAGAAAAACAACCCAATTTCGGTTTATATCCACATTTAAAAATAAACACATACAGGAAAATAAATAGTTTTCTGTCTGTATTTATCTCTACAAAGAAATCAGTAAAAATGTAAAACCTTTCCCATTACAAATAAATCATATAATTAGCATAATTCCTGTGAACTGCAGGGTTTGAGCCTACTCGTTTGCAATAACAATAATCAAATATGTTTATAAATATTGTAACATATGTGGAAGAACATTTGCTTCTAATAAATGTCATTTTTTCAATATTAATCACCGACAGCTAACCACTAATAATAGTCTGCAGCGAATATCCAAATCTGGTAAAATAGCAACTTTAAACTCTACTTGCCCAATCCACAAAAACTAGTAATAATTTACTCCTGCACGTGTCCTTCTAACTTGGGCGTAAAGTTCTGACTGCCATGCAAGTTACAAGCATTTCAGAATGGGGATCTGTAACAGTCACACATTTCCAAGAGGAGCTGTGGATGCTTTTGTGAATTATTTGCTACTTCAGTGCCGTGTCATCTACGCATGCATGAATGTAACACAAAACAGTTCAATTTCTAAAGCATTTGTTTATGTGTGTTAATGAAAAAATATATTTTATCAAGTAGAAGATCCTTCTCCGCTACCACCACGAATTTCGATGTTCTTCGCTCCACATTCTTTTCTTAGATATTGATTTACTCCTGCTGTTGACAGGAGAAATTCCCTGATCCTATCCAGGGTGGGAGATGGACCTTGCAAAGGTTTGTGTATGCCCAAGGCTCGTACATCTGCATTTTCAGAAACTTTCCAGGGCTTATGTGGTCTGGATCCACAACTCCTCACCCCTGTGAGCCGATTTGCCCTGTTGCTGGGGCAGCCATGCGCTTTATAAATGTATTAACCTAACATTTGCTTACATGCGACAATATACCATACCAGGGTAGTGCTAGGTTTGAGAAAAACACATTGCAAATGTCAATTTGCAGCTTTTTACTGTGACAAGTGAATGTAAATTGCAGCACAAGCCACTTCCATGAACATAGGTGCACAAATGGCTTAGTGGATAGGACCAGACATTAGCAAACAGATTTCCCCTGCCTAAAAAGCAACGCTTAGCATCTGGAATGAGCCTATGAGCCATAGAAAAACAAGCACCGACAAAGCCAGTATGTCTCACCTTTTGGGCCTATTGGCTTTGCCAATGCTGTTTACTACTACAGCATTCGCAAACATGCTGCACAGCATTGTCATAAAAAAAAGGCATTATGATGTGGTTGGTGCTGATCGCACCAATGTGTAGGTGAGTTCATGTTTTACCACGAATGCGAGGCCTGCAGAATGAGGCAGGCACCACTTTTCTTTTTTTACTGACCTACCTAAGATAGTGGAGGCCACTTTACGTAGGTACATTTTTAAAAAAAAGAAATGCTAAGTGCGCAAAAGCCTTTCTTGTGTTGTGTAGCACACACAGCAAATGGCTGCTGCCAGACCTGCCAAAAACAAAATTGAAATATCTGCGAGAACTGGTGGGGAATGGTAAATCAGCAAATGAGGGAGAGAGAGCAACACTGGGTGCGGGGAAAACTGAAGTGCACAAGGGACAGAGCACCTCAGATGATGGGGGTGAACCACGTTCAAGAGAGCAGAACACAAGGGAGAGAGCAACGCAGAGTGGGGGGGGGGGGCAGGTGTTTGTGGGAGGGAAGCTGCACACAACGGATGGAGTTACAAAACAGATGCACTCTCAGGGACAGCAGAAACAATGAGAAAGGAGTAATTCCCTAATGTGAGCAGTGGAAGGATACAAGCCATCAAATCAAAAGGATGAATAAGAGACTTTGCTCCAGTGGAGGGACAAACAGAAAAAAGGAAAGGTAAGCCGTCTAATAAGAAGTGAACAAATGAGATTGACAATAAAGCCAACCAATAGTAAGCAGTGGGCGCCCTCTAACCCCGCTGTAAGTTTTTGGTAAGCCCACAATTAGTCTTGTTACGCTCTCTGGTAGATGAAAACTAATAATACATAAATACATGCAATACGAGAACAGCGCTCCCCGTCCGTTCATAGATCAAAGAGTTCTGAACCTTTGTACACATAGGGGCCTGCACCCAATATTGATAAGAAACAGCATATGACACCTCTCGCGAGAGCACCAGTGATTAATTTGAGACGGTAGTTTCTGGTGCTCTGCACCGGCACTTATGTCAGTCTGCCACATGGTGTCGCTGTCTTATTCAGAGATGACCACAACAGTTGTTTTTAACTAAATATTCATTTAAAAAAAAGTCTAAGACTTGCCACCCATTCCATTCTTATAGCTTTGAAGGGAATGAAATAGAATCGTCACACTTGTAAGAGTGTGATTGTTAGTAGTTGCATTGGTACTGCGATTGGCAGCGCTGGCAGGGGCATTGGGTGGTGCAAGATGCAATGATCTCCTGGGGACGGCCCTGGCATTTAATTATTTTTTACAAATTAAGCCCTGAGAGCATATTCAAATCCCCTGGGAATGAGATTCGTCAGAACCCTACTACGATCCTAGCCCGTTCGCCTCCAGAGACCTGGTGTGAAAAGAACAGTAAACACACACAATGCGGCTCCCGTGGCCCACGCAGGTGGCCACCCTAAAAGGGCGGCCCCTTTAGTACCATTTGGGCACTACTCCACCCCCTCTATGGCTGGGACTCGGGGAGGAGTCCCCCCTTACCTGAGGCACGCTAGGCGCGCCATTTCCGGTGCGCTGATGAAGTTGGGAGGGTATTTAGGCCACCCCCGGCCATCCTGGTGTCCTCTTTACGCCAGACACGCCATCTAGCAGTCGCCGAGTCAATCGCCGGGTTCGGAGTAGAGCAAAGTTTTCCAGGCTAGTAGGGACCTCTCCAAAACGCCCAGGTTCATCACCCCGTCTGGACGGCCTGAGGCTCGCAAAAGAGCGTTTGCCCCACCCCACTCACTCTTAACGGGCCACAGCAAAGGCTTGCAGTCAAGGCCTGCTGGCACCCTCCAGATGGAGGAGAAGTGGGTGGGTTCCAGCAGAGGGGCATGCTGGCCAAGAGCGTGGTTCCAGGCGGGAATGCCTGGGGGCTCGCCCCCAGTCCATCGGATGTTCAATTGAGGCATCTGATGGCGCAGTTGTGGACGGCGTTTGTTGGGCGGCTATTGAGCATTAGTTGAATGATGAGTTAGAGAGGTATAATGGCCATGTGAAACGTTTCCTAACAGTCTAGGAAGCGCTATGTTATACATGTGTTGCGGGCTTGTAATTTACACGATGTCAATTGTTTTTACGCTTACACGTTGTTGCTCGAGTTAGTGCAATGTATAGGCAGTGTTTCCGCAAGGGTGTCTGCACCACGTGCTGGTATAGGCGGTTGCACTTCAATGTTTGTATAAATGTAACCATTTAACATAGTCCCTCATGCCGCATCCGCTAAAGCGTCCTTATATCACTGAGAAGACGCGGAGCGCTGATACAATTGTCACCCATGCCGAACGGAAGGCCGTGTGTAGCGCAATGTTGTTATAATAATAAGCGCGCAATGTCGAATGCCAGAGGGATTATTGGTATGATGGGCCATCAGCAGGCTAAATGTTTACAATGCTGTTAAAGGCCAGGGGGACATGCCTGCGCGTCTATCCGCGGGTGATATGTCTCACCGGGATATGCACTTGCATCAAGTTCGAAAAAGAGCGGGGTGTACGGGTAGCACAGCAGCCGGCTTGTTAGCTCAATTGGCAGAGCGTGGTTCAAATAACGTCAAGTTCGCGGGTTTGATACCCCTACTGGCCAAAGGTCGCGGGTTTGATACCGCTATTGAAAGTTACCCTTAGGTGCACGCGTTGGTGGCAGCCGTTTGTTTCGCACACAGTGTGCGACTAGGTGCATTGAGGGCAGCATTTCAAGGAGACAGGTGCCCGGAGCGCAAGGCGGGCGGGGGGGGGGGGGGGGATTTACGGGTTTGTCCCCCCATCCCGACGTGGACCGGAACGCGTGTCAACCCATGAAGGTCGCATCCTCCTGTGCGAGGGGCTTGTTTTCTTAGACAGAGACCCGGCTTTAGGATGGGCTGCCCGGCGGGCCTGCAGGGACAGGACAGAGGGTAGCTTGGAGTAACAGGTTAGGGGTACGGGGATTGGCTCACTTCCTACTTCCCCGCGGACACGATGAGGCGTGAGGGTTCAGGCCCACAGTGTCGGGGGTTTGGGCTGCGCACCGCATCACAGCTGAACCTTTGGGTGCGGTGCCTGATACAGCTGTCGGAGTGCGCTCTGCGGTCACAGGTTCGTGTCTCAGCAGGAGGAGTTTGCCCCTGCATCCTTCCAACATCACAAAAGGCTGCTGTTTTGTATCATGAGGGGTTTGACGACGGCCCGGCTCACGCTTTAGGGGTCCAGGGAAACCCTTTTTTTTTGGCGGTTTACTGTGCCAACGAACTTGAATGCTGGGCGGTGGTCGTGGTTCACTGGCGCCGCTGACCTGGGCACATGAGGGTTTGCGGCGGTACCCCAGCGTATGTCTAATAAATTACAGTTAGATATTGCAGCGGGGAGCTCTCACATTTTCGCGGGTTGTCAGGGGGGCATCCTTGGGCAGTATGCACATATCTGAGCAGGGGTCGCGCTGGCGTGAACGCGGTGGACCTTAGTAATGCTAATGTTGTTGTACAATGTTTCACCTACTGTTGTCTCCCCCCTCCCCAGAGACTTCTGCGAGGTTTAGTCACAACGGATCTGTCCAGGAGCAGCTCACGGCCACGGGGCGACATAGGCAACCGCCTTGGAGGTACCTGGCCGAGATTTTATGCAGGGTGCGCCAACATGGGGAGGCATCACTGAGGTGACGCCACTAGGGAAATAATTGTTTTGTCGTTTCATCCCCAGGTTTAAAGAGTTGACTCACACGCCTCGATCGGAAGGACGGACGAGGGCCACTGGGCCACGCAAGCGATTCAGAATTAGTGAGTTAGGTAGCACCGGGCCCAGCTGAAGCTGGGGGGGAAGGGATTGGGTGGGTGGTACCAAATCGTTATTGAATGTCCGTGATAACCGTTGCTCTTTCCAGGAAACGGAACAGATGCTAGGTAGACGGTTGCTTAAGGCAGGAGCAAGTCATGGCGGATTTGACAGATAGGTAACCAATAACTACTCCACCTACACGCCCCCTCTTTCCCCCCGGCCCAGTATCTCGGACTATGATCCCTCAAAAGCAAAGAAGTGTCCTAACCCTTGCTTTGATTTGCAGCAAATAGTGGTCCCCTTGACTTAAGGCACAGATACCCGTCCCCAAAATCTCACCCCTTGACGAGGACACGTAGGGCAAGCAAGGCTGCGGGCAAAGAAGGGGGGGGGGTGATTCGGGGGAATAAAGGGTCCAGGCCCAAGGGCCAAAGCAGCATGCACTAACCTGCGACACTCCTAACTGGTGCATATCTTTCTTCAGAATCGCCGAAGCGCTCCCGCTGGTTAGGTGTAGACGGGAATCAAGGAGTGAAGTAAGTACTGGCGAATCCAGGGGGGTTGGACTCATGCAAAGGATAACAGTGTGAGGGGAGCCCGCGGCACAGCAGCATTGCCCTCAGCGAGATAGCTATTTACTTTTTCTCTATCCCTGCAGGACCTGCGTAGTGGTTTCTGCACTACAGTCCAGAGACATGGATAGCCAGGGATCCCCCCCTCCTGTTCTCTCAAAACACCACAGTGGATGAGTCCCAACACGGCAAGTCGCAGGAGGCCATCTGGGTGAACTGGCTACAGGAGTGTCCTGGGAAAAGCGGACATACCTGTTGCGGCCATATCAGGGCCAGTTGAGTCGGGACTCGGAAGGTCCAAACGGCCTCGCCGGCTGACAAACAAAGAATTCCCGGCAGAGCCACCTCCACACGAAGCAGGGCCCACGGTCACTCCGGGCTGCCCCTCGAATCCCACCGCAGGTGGCGGCAAGAATACTGACAAAATGGGTAAGATGAGGGATTCCATGCTGAGCATCTTGGCTAACTTTCCATCACACGGTACAGACACCCATGCCTGTGGCTCCTGCGCTTGGGGAGGCGGAGGCAACTTCCATTGCACAAGTTTGGGGGTAACACGTCAGCAGTGCAAGTGCACAAAAAACTCGAGGGTCTGTGGCCACCGGACTAACAACAGGGGAGCGAGCACCTGTTACAGCCTACAATAGGACTCGGCGCCAGGAGCGACCCGGGCGGCAGCAGCCACCCAGCAGCGGGCGGGTAACCGCCGGCCGCACCCATCCCACAGGTAACATCAGCAGGCTTCCCTAGTTCTAGTGTGTAATGCGGGGTGGCGACCGCATTTGGCAGCTCTCAAGATGTCCACCCCCGCAATACCAGGAGTTTGTGGCCATTTTAACCTTGTTAATGCATGGGGCTGATAGACAAGACACTAGAAATATGGGGGGTAAGGACGATGAGAAGAAAGTAAAATACCAAACCTGGCCAGAAAAAACTATCCAGACCTGGGGAGAGACTTTCGCTATCCTAGCTGCAGTGGTGATGGAAAAACACCCGGAACAGGGTCCTGCGATGTGGCAGTATTCTTGTTTAATTTATAAAGAAGCAGAAAAGACAGGGGGTATCGGGTGGCATTACTACTACCGAGACTTCCGTAAGAAAATGTCAATGTGTCCAGAGCTGGGATGGGACCAAAAGGAAATCCAGCTCTGAGTAGAGCACATGGGGAAGTTTACTGCGGACACAAAGGGGACCACGAAGAGTCAGAAAGAACAAGTCAATTCTAAGGGACTAAAGCAATCAGGGAAACGTCCTTTCAAGCAGCCCTTTTGGGGAGGTCAGGGAGGCGGCGGTCAGGGAAAAGGGGGCAAACGGTTTAATTCTGGCCCATGCAGATTGTACAATGCAGGGTCTTGCTCCTGGGGAAAACTGTGCAAGTTTTGACACAACTGCAGAAAGTGTGGGGCTGGTCACCTGGCAGTGACATGCAGTACAAAGCGAGAGGGCCCTTCCACACCTGCCAGCAGGCAAGACAGCTACCCTGATTCATGCAACAGGACCTCCTCTCCCCGGCCGCACTCATCTTCACCCCACATCATGGGCCCAGTTCCTCCCCCCTCATCTGCCACTACCCATGTCAAGGTCTCTACTGCTAAGGGCCCCTCACCAATCATTATTGGCAACCTCCTCCCCCTGCTCAGGGCGTATCCCAACACAAAAGACAGCAAGATGCTGGCAGAGGGTTTCATAGAGGGCTTCAGGATCCCATATCAAGGCCCACTAGTTTGCAGGGATGCAGACAACCTAAGGTCAGCTAGAGAACTCCCAAAATTGGTGCAAGACAAGGTTATGAAGGAGACTGCATTGGGGAGGGTGGCAGGGCCATTCGACTAGCCCCCAATTAAAAATATTTTGGTATCTCTCCTGGGAGTGGTCCCCAAAAAAGACCCTGGGGCCTTCCGCCTGAAAAACCACCTGTCTTACCCGGCAATTCAGTGAACCACTTGCTAGAGGAGGGTACTTGTCCCGTCTCGTACTGTTCATTTGACATGGCAGTGGATATGGTGAGGAGAGCAGGTAAAGGGGCCTGGCTGTCTAAAGTGGACACTGAGTCTGCCTTTCGCCTGCTGCCAGTCCACCAAGAGAGTCACCACCTGTTAGGCTTTAAGTGGGAGGGAAGATTTGTCTTCGACAAATGTATGCCGATGGGTTGCGCGGTGTCCTGCGCTTACTTTGAGGCGTTCAGCAGCTTCTTACAGTGGGCACTCACCTGGTCATACAGCATAGAGGGAGTGACTCACTACCTGGATGACTTCCTTTTCATTGGGAAAGCGGGGACATGGGATTGTAGCAAATCACTGCATCACTTCCAAGAACTCGCAGGGCACTTGGCGGTTCCTTTGGCGCCTGGGAAGACTGAGGGTCCAGTGCAGGTTCTCACTTTTCTGGGCATTGAGCTGGACACTGTCGAGGGTGTCTCCAGGCTCCCGACTGGGAAGGTGCAGGCCTTGCATCAGGATGCAGCCCTGGGTAAGGACAAGGCCTCCCTGGGTGTCATTCAGAGCCTCTTAGGGAAGCTGAATTTCGCAGGCAGGGTGATCCCAGCGGGCAGAGTCTTCGCAAGGAGACTAGCAAGGGCGACAGCCAAGGTGCACAAGAAATTTCACATGGTCAGAATAGGGACTGGTTTGAGGGAGGACCTCCTGATGTGGCATGAGTTTTTGCTGAGCTTTAATGGGACGGTGATTTGGAGGGAGATCCCCCTGGGCTGGTAGCCCAGAACTCTGTCTTTTCGTGGATGCGCCAGGCAGGGAGGGCTTTGGCGCAATAATGGACTGCGAATAGTGCGCGCAAAAGTGGCTGAATGCTTGGCGTAAAAGGAACATAACAGCTAATATAAGCGTACTTGAGTTGTTTCCTATAGTGGTTGCCCTGCATTTATGGCCTGATGCGCTATCAGCCAGAAGGGTCATATTCTGATCTGATAATATGGCGGTGCTGCAAGCCATCAATGGGCAGACAGCCAAATGCCCCCTGGTGCGGTGTGTGTTGAGGGAGCTAATCAGGGTGTGTCTGCGCTGTAATGTTGAGTTTAGGGCAAGACACATTGAGGGGGTCAAGAATGTAGCTGCTGACACTCTCTTGCGCTTTCAGTGGCTCCATTTCCGGGAGGCCTGGCCACAAACGAGAGCGGCGATGACCCCCTTCACTGCACATCTCTGTCGAATTCTGCAATGGAACAGCAACTGAGAGTGATGGGTGAACGTTCTCTGGCACCGGGGACCAGGAAGAGATACAAGACACATCTTACCACTTTCCTGAGTATTTCCGGGGCACAGGACCAAGCCTCGCAGTCCCTGGAACAGAGAGTGCAAGCATTTGTACTCTGGGCAAACGGGCAGGGGAAGAGTCATTCCTGGGTCTGTGGCCATTTGGCGGCAGTGAGCCATGACACTAAGCTTAGAGGAGGTCAAGATCCAACCAAGTCTTTCCTGATCAGGGCGGCTCTAAAAGGATGGTCCAGAGAAGAAGTCAAGGTTCCGGATAACAGGGCTCCCATTGTCTTCCACACACTCCAGGGCATGCTAGAAGCAGTGGAGCAGGTCACCCATTCGCATTTTGAGGCTCAACTCTTTGTGGCTGCATTCTGCCTTGCGTTTTTTGGGGCTTTCAGAATTAGTAAGCTGGTGGCTAGGGACAAAACAGATCGGTCAGGAGATGCCTTAGGCAGCCAAGATGTGAATGTGACGGATAGGTTGGTGATACATATCAGGAGGTCCAAAACGGACCAAGCGGGGCATGGGGTGGACATAGTCCTCATGCCTCTGGGGGATCAGAGGTACTGCCCAGTTGCTAGAGTCAAGGATTATATGTCAGTTCGTCCCAATGTCCCGGGCTATTTTCTGATTCACGCAGACCGGGTGCCCCTAACAAAATTCCAAATAGACAAGGTCATGTGTGCTTGCCTCGCGCGGGCTGGTCTTGCCCGTCCTGACAGGAAGTACTCCAGTCACTCATTTAGGATTGGGGCGGCCACAGCATCGTTCAAGGCGGGCTTAGGGCAGGAAAGCATAAAGAAGGTGGGACGATGGGAGTCCCGTTGCTTTGAGCGCTACATGCGCCCTTGAGTGTGATAATATGTAAAAAGGCTACACCCGCCTTGAAGGTGACAATATGACAATTGTATATCATGTGTGCAGTGAATTTTACAGTATTATGTGTTAGTGCAATGTTTGAACATGAAGATCATTAAAATAAGTGTGTGAAAATGGCATCCGTTTATTTTGCCAGGATTTCAAGTGTGGGTGATCGGCCACTCATTCGTCGCCAGGTTGGCACAGTGGGCCACACGCAGGAATTGGATGCGGGGGTTTTCACAGACTCAGTTTGTCTGGATGGGTTTCCCCGGGATGAGATGGAGCAGCCTCCTGAACAGGTTGGGGCAGGGACTGGCTGTGAGGGTAGGTCCCCCCAACATCTTGATAATCCATTTAGGAGGCAACAACCTCACTACCATGGGTAGGGGGGCACTTTTACAAGCAATGAAGACTGACTTAGGGGAGATCAGCAAATACATGGGGCAATGTGAGCTTTTTTGGTCTGAAATAGTGCCGCGCAGGGTTTGGCACGGGGCTAAGTCATGTGAGGCAATGGAACATTCACGCAGGAAGGTGAATAGTGCAATGCGCAAGTTCACAGACCAAAGGGGCTTTGGTTTCATCAGACATGAGCTGATCCAAACGAAGGTAAAGGGCTATTTTGATAAGGATGGGGTTCACTTGTCACAGGTTGGAATGGATTTGGTCCTCTTGGACATGCAGGAGGCCCTCGAAATAGCAGGTTGCAGGTGAGAATTTAGCTCTATTGGTGGGGGGGCTCTTTAGGCAACGGGAGCCGCCTCCAGAGCTTTGAGGAGTTACAGGGTGATCTGGAAGCATATGCGTACAGAAAGGTACCTCTGCAAGAGCACAATAGGGGTGCCAGAGCCAAATCCCAGGAGCCTCATGGGAGGGTCCAGAAACAATTACGTCGGCGCCCCGTTAGTCCTTTGGGCGGCTGTGGGCCTGAACAACTGGGGGCTTGCCTTGCTACGCTCTGCCCTGAAAGGGGTGTGAGTGTTGTGTATTTATTTATGCATGCATGCTCTCTGGCTATGTGGGTGGGGTGCGCTGCCAATAGTGGCACTATGCAGCTGTCCGTGGCCCACACAGGGAGCCACCCTAAAAGGGCGGCCCCTTTAGTGCCATTTAGGCACTACCCCACCCTCTCTAACGCCGGGACTCGGCGAGGAGTCCCCCCTATCTGAGGTGCGCTAGGCGCATCATTTCCGGTGCGCTGAGGAAGTGGGGAGGGTATTTAGGCCTCCCCCGGCCATCCTGGCATCCTCTTTACTCCGGACACACCGTCTCCCACCGTACCGCTTACCCGGCGTGGAGCTGGCAGGCGAAGTACATAGGACGTTGTAATGTTTTCTTTGTCATTGCAGGGGTAGTTACAGGGCGATCTGGAAACATATGGGTACAGAAGGGTACCTCTGCAAGAGCACAATAGGGGTGCCAGAGCCAAATCCCAGGAGCCTCATGGGAGGGTCCGGGAACAATTACGTCAGTGCCCCGTTAGTCCTTCGGGCGGTTGTGGGCCTGAACAACCGGGGGCTTGCCCTGCTACGCTCCCCCCTGAAAGGGGCGTGAGTAATAAGGGACCAATGTGTCACGTGATCTGGTAGGAGGATCACCCCATAAGGTGTAGCACCGATTGGGTTCTTCACAGTGCTTGGCTCGTCAGGCGGGCAGGGCAGCATAGGTTGGTTACAGCTGCCTGCCCTTGGATCGCCCGTAAGATAACCCACCGTATTGCATACTTTTGTATGGAATAAACCTGCAGCAATATTTTTCCCAAACAAAAGTTGTGTTGTGTATTTATTTACACATGTATGCTCTGTGGGTGGGGTGCGTTGCCAATAGTGGCACTATATGGCAGCCTTGCTTTGGGACCTCTTCCTTGAACAAACGACAGCCACGGTTTGTGATGGAGCAAGGACTCGTATAAAAGAGACTTGCTCGGAAGCAATCCTCTCATATAACTCGTAACATTATATTAATTGAAGTTTTGTTTAAACTAATATACACCACATTCCATATTTTAGCTAGAATGACGCTTGCTTATGTGTTTACTTACAAGTAACCCGAGTGAAACTTAAAATGGCTGCTAACGCAGGAAACTGTATTGCGCATGCGTCAACTGCATCTTCTCAGTATAACGAGTCTTTGCTTGGAGGGAATTTACTGCACCTGCGCAAACGCTTTTAAAATGGCCACTTGGAAACTCACATGCTAGGCATCTGCTTTGCCGAAACTAAAACTTGCTATTTACTAAATGCTAATGCGGGGAGAGCTACTATAAGTAAATGGGGTTAGAGTAGAGATAGGTGGTATTCAGTGGAATCATTTTATTTTAAATTTAATGTTTTCTTGTGACCTCTCTTCTAGTTCGTATTTGGGCCTCCGAGCGATGCTAAAGTTTGTACAGCACGTGACTCCTCACGCAGGCGCAGCAATGACAAGCCGGAAGCCATGATGTCGTATTTGAATCCCGTCCAAGGTTATTTTCGCAACATGTCCTGGGAACCTGATGGACATCCTGCAAAGTGAACAGACAACTGTTATATGTATACATTGTTGTTGATAAAGATGTGAATACGGGTGGGAAATAAAGCTTAGGAAAATAAATTAATGGGCGAGAACTTTAAACAAAGAACCAAAGAAAAAATATTAAAACTTAGCATGGTGTGATGATCATTCCCCCTTGCCTGTCCAATCAGAATTTGGAGTTTCATAAAGTTGAAACATTAAGGGGTGGTACAAGCCATTAGAAAGGTATAATTGAGCTAGTTTAGTTAGTTAGAAAGAAGGTCGTGTTGCCTAAATGCTGAGAGACCGGGATGCTGTCCGAGAGCTGAACGAATGATGAAGGAGAATCGAATTGCAGAACTTAGAGCCTAAACCTAATTAATTAGAAGAAAATCGCGGAAGAATCGAGGAGGGAAATAAGGCAAAAAATTAGACAAGATCGCGGAAAAATCGAGGAGGAAGATAGTGTCAGAGAGGGGTGCGACGCAGGCGTCGGATCTAGAAGAGGTCATCTATCCTGCCCTGAATCCTGACCTGAATCTTGTCCTGAAACCTGTCCTGAAGCCTTTGTCACCTGTTCTTTCCCAGAGGACCCTTCCAGCTCCTTGGCCAAGGGGCTGGTTTCCACACCATCCTAGGTAAATATACTTCTGTGTAGTATGTCATTGTACTGCTCTCTCTATCCTCTCCTTTCCGAGTACTGTCGTTGAAAGTCTGATTAATGGCTTAATTGATTTTCCTTCCTTGGAGAAACGGAGTTCGTACTGTATTTGATGTTGGCACTCATGAAAATTAACTAGATAAACATTTAAACTCTTTCCCGAGTCTTTGATTATTTCAAACCAAAAAGGTAATGTCATTTCACCATCAACTAGTTTCAACCAATAGGTCCATTGACCAGAGGAAATAACTTTTTGATCAGTGAAAGATTGGTTAAATATGACAGGTAACTAATCTTAACAGCAATTACAAAAATTGACCCCCAGCGGTATTTACTAGCCTATGTGAACCTGTGTGTGTTTATGGGCCCAGGTAAGTATATGGTGTTTGAGTACCTGAGGCTGGTAATCCGCTGGATTATTTGTACAGGAGCTCCGCGTGAAATGGAGGCCGTGAAGGAGCTCACAGTAAAGGCTGAAAATAATGCTCCCGGCTCTTATGCAAATCATCCTCTTGCTGCATAAAGTACCCAGCTAATAATGGGCGATGGCAAGAAGAAAATAACCTGTGGAACCTGTTATGTAATTTGACGAGGCTGAGAGAAAAGTAGGCCAGAGTTAGCAGTTTATGTGTGCTGCAGATGAACTGTGCGGCGTGGTCTTTGGCATCTTGCACAGAGTGCAAGGGGTGCTGTCTCTTTTGATGTGCTCCTTATTAACCACCAGGATGAAACAATCCAAACTTTGAGCACGATTTTATAAGGCACATAAAAGCGTGAAAAACACTGACTAACATTTTACCGAAAGTCTCAAAGAACTTCGTCTTTCGAGCATAATGGGGCAAACCACAGAAGACCACGGGAGTCAAACACATGTCTAGAACAGCAGAAATGATTCACTGTGATTTATTGAATACTAATGTACCTCCAAATGTAGACAGACCTCGTGCTCCATTTTATAGAAAATCAAGAAACATTCTGTTCTACGATGCAGTAATTAAACAGAACAGCAACATATGCAGATGCAGAAAACATCACCCTGCTGGGATAGTAAAGCCTCATTACTATGTTTTCCCCTTTAGGTCTGCCTAGAGATGCTTTTACCTGCTTCACTGAGCTATTACCATGTACACAGAGAGGAACACAAGGTCATCTGTGATTGATAAGCCGACATTCATCAGCCCCGGCCTTTACACCAGCATATAGCTGGTTCCTGCAGTCAGAAGAGTCTGCATCTGGAGGACAGAGCTCAAGTCTTTCGATATTGAGCGTAGCTTGGGGAGGCAGTTACCGTTTATGAGTGGTGTAGTTTGCTGATGCCTATGCCATCCATCTCTGCTTCCCAATCCTGTTACCCTTGCCTTTAGCATCTCACTGTTAGCTTCTATGGAATCAATGTATGATGAAGCACCTAAGTGCCAATATTTCATAGTTTGTTGTTTTTCATCTGTCCTGCATCGAGATTGGTTCTCACTGAGCGTCTTTCACTGGAAAGACAAAGAAGTCACATTCATGAATAGTAAATAAACACAAAACTTATGTCAGCAAAGACCTGAGGAAATAATGCCTATTACATTATAAGCAGCCATACAACTATATTAAGAAACAAATTCAATTAATCAGTCTAACAAACATTTACAAAGACAATAAGTATGACTTGTCAAGTGATGAGGTTTCTTGTGTGATGGCATTTCGTTTTTCAAGTATATACAACGAAAAAAACAAATTGCTTTCTGCCACGTAGGTTGTAGTCTTATGCTTGCAATAAATAATATCTAAAAAATTAAGCCACTTACATTGGGTGCATTTCTTTCAGCAGTTACAATAATGATTGTAAGTACCCTATGTCATTTCAGCCTTGCCTGAGTTTTTGGGAGGAATTGGATTGCAGGAATGTTTGCTTCATGATTTGATGACTTTAGACATGTGACTGATGTAGCGCTTAAAGATTTTGAAAATTGTAGGGGTGCATCATATTCACTGTTAGTTGGCACCCGCACATAATCAATGTATCTTTAGTTATGCCGTGCGAAAAGTATTAAGAAATGTATCAGCTGTACCGCAATATAGAAGCGTTGTAAGATGTGAAGACATATTGTGAATGTATTCAGTAAAATGCATAACGATTAGTTTCCGTTTAATGCAATGTATTAGGCTAAACGTGTAACCTGATTGAATTAACTCATGTATGTCATTTATTCATGTATATGAAAGTAAAAGCACTAATGTTTTGAATGTGATTTAATAGCGTGTTTAACCTAGTGGAGGTCCGAATACACATATATCGTTGAGAAGAAAGGCCTGGTATTTCTTATGTTAGCCGAATGCGGTAGGCCGCAATTGATTTATTCTCGTAGAGGTTCTGGGCTGCAGTAAATTGTAAAGTTAAAAGATGTGAAGTATTTCTCCATCCCATGATCTCACCGCAGGTGCAAGGACTAAGTAAAAAGGTTCAATCGACCAGAGTGGGTTCTTGGAGATAAATGTAAACAAGAAAATTGGGCCCCACCATGACAATTGGCAGGAGTCAAAACATTAGATATGCCATTGGCCATCAGTGGTAGAGGAGGGTTTATATGACAGTGGAATGACCACTCTGAAATGAATAAGCCACATCAGATGTGCCACAGGAGGAAGGGAGAATAGGTATGCTTGAAACTGTATTACTGGTTGAGGGGGTGAAACACTACTCAAGCAGCAACCACAATCTCTGTCAGGGTGCTTGGCACAATGCAGTCAGGCCTAACATAGAGGCAATGTGTAAAGTATTTATGCAGCACTTCAAAAAGTAATAAAGGGAAAATACAACACAAGAACTATCCCACACCAATTTAGAAAAATAGAGAAAAATATAATAAATTATTTGAGACTAAAACGACAAACTATAGAACTATAGAGATGCAATTTTAAGTTGTGAGTAAAAAGACTGCCTAGCAGCACAAAGAACCAACTGTGGTTATCTGGTTGTGCTGGACTAGGACAAAGTCACTAGCTCTGGCCAACTATGATGGAGTACGGTCCAAATACATGAGCCACGTTAGGTTCGCTGAACAAAGTACCTTTAATCCTGGTTTGCTGAGCGTTGTGAGATCCTGCGTCGAGGATGCATCACACAGTGGAGGTACCGAGGAAGCTGCAGGAGTGTGATGTAGAGTCTTGCATCATCCTGAAGGATGCCATCGATGAGGGGTTTGCCATCCAAAGTCCGGTGTTGGGATGCGTCACACAGCGGTGATTCCAAATAGGCTGTGGGCCTGCGATGCGAAGACCTGCATCATCGTCGAGGATGCTGTTGACAAGGGCTTGGGATGAGAAGGCCTGCATCAAGAATGTGCCCCACAGCGGAAGTTCTAAGGACTGCGGGCTGTGATGCGAGGTCTTGTGCCGGGAATGTGTCGTGCAGCAGCAGTTACGAAGCAGAGATGTGAGAAAATGCATTGCACTACATCGGTTCTGTTCACAGGACCACAGCAGGGCAAGCAGAGTACCTTCAGGTTCACTTCCAAGGATCCGGTACAGGGGTGACACCACTTGGGAGGTAAGTCTAGGTGCTGAGTTCAACGTGGTTGGAGCCTTTTCTGTCCCTGAGGCTCTGATCAGGAGGCCAGCCAACCAGTCCCTGGAGTCACTCTGGGGGTCCTGGGTTCAAGATGTAGGTCCAGTCCTTTTCACTCAGGTAGCAGAGCAGCAGAGTAGCAGTCCTACTTGCAGGGCAGCACAGCAGTCCTGATGAGTCTTCCACAGGTCCAGAGGTGTACTGAAAGGTTGGGTCTGAGGGTCCAATATTTATACCTGGTACCCACTTTGAAGTAGGAGAAGGTTTACAACCCCTAGCGGTGTCTGGATTTCCTGCCTCTCTGCCCTGGCCTCAGCTTGTCTAGGGTCACAAAAGACTACTGTCAAACCCTTTGTGATTTTGCCAGATAGAGCCTTTGTGATGTGTAAATGTGGTAACGACAGCCCCTCCCGTCCCCCTTCCCCTCATCAAGTCTCAGAGATGGCCCATCTTGCCAACACCTATTCCGCCTTTGTCTCACTGTCTGGGAGCAAGACATAAGGACTAACTGCCAGCAACACCTAATCATGTTACCCAGGATACTAGCTGCAGGCCTGTTAGGACACAAAAATGGCAACTTTCTAAATGTGGCTTTTTCATAATTATGACTTTACCATTAAAGAGGTTTTTAAATTACAATTCTTAAGACACCAACCTCGACATTCCTACCTGTTTTCAATTGAAAGTTATCACTTGTTAAATGTAATATGGTAACTCAATCACCTATGGGAGAGGCAGGCCTTGCAGTAGTGGAAAACTAATTTAAGAGTTTTTTCACTACCAGAACATGTAAAACTTAAAAGTACATATCCAGCTTTTTAGAAGCACTGCACCCTGTACTCTGAGCTGTGTAGGGTGACTTATAAGTATTAAAAAGCAACGTATAGACCTGGAACAAGGTGCCAATTGGGTGTAATTTTGCTATGTTTAGAGGAGAGAGCACATGCACTTTAGCGCTGGTTAGCTGTGGTAAAGTGTGCAGAGTCCTTAAAGTCAACAAAAGCATGTTCAGAAAACAGGAGTGTAAAGGCAAAAGGTTTGGGGATGACCCTGCAGAAAGGTGCAAGTCCAACACAGTACAAAATATACCTTGTGAACAAAGGAAAGAAGAAGATTGATTTTACAAAATTACTGGTGTGGGAAGGAGAACTGTCATCTGTCACTTGGCAGAAGCTATGGGAGGAAATACACAAGAATTAAACCCTATACCAAGCATTCACTTTGAAATGCCACTGTGGATAGTCAATCATTGTGAATTGTTTTTTTAGAATGGCTTCTAAATGTGGTACATCGGAGAATGGTATAATGGTTATACACCACGTACAATACATTTCAAACGTGTTTGTCGTATTTTGGATAAATGAAGCTATCATCTTGGAAAGTATATTATGCATAGTGTATCATTGTTTTACTGTTCCATGACGGTGACATGTTTATATGCAGCATTCCAAGGTGGCTGTCATGCAGCTCTAATTGCTGGAAATCGTAAAAAAGGCACTTAATGATCTACTAAGTACAATGTCATTCCAAGATGGCCACCCGCTTTAGAAGCAGTGGCCTCTGTATGAAATGAGTCAAGTGCAATCCAGAAAAGTGTACATGTAATCAGAAGAAAAATTATTCACAGTCTAATAGCTCTATGCTAAATCCGTAATAGGTGGAACCAAAAATGAATGACACTGAAGTACAGCAATGGCTACAGAGGGCTAATACAAAGCCCCTCTATGTATGTATGTTTATGTATGAATATTTAATGATTTTGGTTTTATTACACAAGCCTAACAGACTACTATAGTGGTCACCCCAGACAAAAAAAGATGTCTCCTGCAGCACATATAAATTAAACCATCCTTTATGAATACAAAGGGTTTAATAATAATTACCTTTCCATGTCAGTTGTTTCCTAACTTCAGGGCAATTAAATGTAACCCCTCTTGTCTCATTATTACAAACCCTGAAAAGTAATATTTCACTTTCCCCAGGATACAATATGGATTTAAATGTGACTGAAACCCATGTATAGATGGATACCATAATTTGCTGTACAACTAGTGAGACATGCTCTCATCATCTTTCTCAGGTCAGAGTTTCCATTGAAAAGCCACTTTTTAAGGATGGCCGTCTCTACCTCTAGCCGTGCCGGGGTGTAGCCGGTGGGCGGTGCGATCCAGTATGCGCCTTGTTTCGCCAGGAAAGCCAACTGGTATAGTCTGAAATCCGCTAGGTTCACCCCTCCTAGCGTTTTATCCAGTCTTAATTTTTTAATACTAATCCTTGCTTTCTTCCGGCGCCAGAGAAATTTAGAGATGAGGATATCTAGTTTGCGGTGGAAGTCGTCTGTAAGAAGGAGCGGGAGCATACTGGTGAGGTAGTTAACCATTGGGGTGATCATCATTTTAATAGTTTCGATTCTGCCCCACCACGTAATGAATTTTGGTGACCAAGAGCTTTTTATCTTTTCTAGTAACGTTTTCTCATTCTGGTGTAGGGTATCTATTAAATTGCTTCCAAATTCGATCCCTAAGTATTTATTGTAGCCTGTTTGTCATGTTAGCCCTGACTCTCCCAGGATGTCCCTCGTACAATGGATGTTTAATGGTTTGAACTCTGATTTCTCTCTGTTGAGTTTGTACCCTGAAATGCCGGAATATCTTGTTATTGTATCCATCAGGGCAGCAATTGATGCCCTCAGCTGTTCTGTTAAGATTAGTATGTCGTCTGCGTAGGCGGCTAATTTTATTTGTACGCCATTGATATCCACCCCCTTAATGTTGGAGTTTGATTTGATTTCCCGGATCAGGGGTTTCAATGCCAGTAAAAATAAGGATGGAGATAGTGGGCAGCCCTGTCTAGTGCCTTGTTGTAGTGTGAAGGTCTCAGACAGTGAGCCATTGATGACAATACGGGCTGATGGGTTCCCATAAAGGACCATGACCATACGTATATATCCCTCCCCTAGACTGAAAGATTGCATGCATCATTCTAAAAAAGCCCAGGAGACCCTATCAAAGGCCTTCTCGGCATCTAAGGTGATAGCTACTGCCGGTTCATCTTTAATGGCAGCCTGCTCTATAATGTGGCACAGTAGTCGGGTATTATAGTTAGACAAGCGATTACGGAGGAAGCCAACTTGGGAGTTACTTATTAGTTTTGGTAGGGCAGAGTTGAGTCTGACCGCTAAGATCTTAGCGTATATTTTGCAATCTACGTTAAACAGAGAAATGGGCCTATAGTTTTTCGGTGACAGTTGGTCCTTCCCCTCCTTTGGAATGACAATTATGTTAGCTTCTGACATAGTATAATGCGTGGTCCTTTTAGATGCTGTGTGATTAAAAACTTGTTTCATGGTTGGTTTTAGCTGGTTTAAGAAGTACTTGTAGAAGGAGGCTGTAAAGCCGTCCGGACCGGGGGCTTTGTTGTCTTTTAGAGATTTGTGCCATTTCAATCTCTGCGCCGCTAATTTCCCTTGCACTCCTAACAACAAACAGACTATATCCACATACCTCCAAGTCCATTTTTGCACTCAGGGTTGATAAAAATCTGGAGAAGAGTATTAAAGGATCTCAAATGGAATCACTCTGGGCCAATAGCAAGATATTGTACAAAGGCAAAAGCCTAACCATGGACACATGTATTAAGAAAGGAATCCTCTTCCCTTACCAACTAGAAAACGCCACATACCCAATTACATTCTCAGACCTCCAGTCGAGATATAGCCTAGCTGACATTAAATTCTACAACTTCTTGAAAATCAGATCGGCCCTTACAAAAGCCAAATTATCCACCGCCCATCCATCAATTTCTCTGTTTGTAACAAATATCAACAAACTGGTCCACCAGGTCTCGCAGATATACAAACTCCTCCGCCCCAAAACTTCTAAACTTAATGATAAAAATATAGCCTTTTGGGGGCAACTGACTCCTGACCCACTAAAAGATCAGGAATGGTCCTCACTATGGAGAATCATATCACGAAATAAGATCTCCCCTGTTCTCTCCCACACCAAATACTGGCTACTACACAAGGCATTTTGGACCCCTGCCCGGTTATTCGCATTAGGGCTCCGGGAGGATCCAGCATACTGGAACTGTAAGCAAGACACGGGGCACTTAACCCATCTTATCTTTCAGTGTACTGTACTTAAACCGTTCTGGGACACAATCTTCGCCTTCATAACTGGTTTGTTTAAATGTACTTTGGTCAGAGACTCCTTCAATCTACCCACGGCCTGTATAAGCTCAAAATTGAGATCTGATTCTGACAAGGACCTACTAGATCTGTTACTAACCTCTATGGTAAAAATGGTTCTTGCCAACTGGAAGGACACGAGTAAAACATCTTATAAAAGGTGGATAAACTGGATCATCCATCTCAGAGGGGCAGACAACATAGCATTACAAAACTCTACATGGAAACCGTCATCCAGGGCGCTGTGGAACTCCTTGGACACTTTACTTGACTCTTACGAACCTCCATGAACACAGTGCGTACCACGGTAATCAGTTCCCGTGAATGTACTGTCGCTCGACCTGAACAATTGTATTTAAGTGTTATGAGCATTGATACCTGTACTAGTCTGTTATACTAAGCAAGCCCTGCCATTAATGGGTACACTTGTGCCAACATATGCACTGAAATAAGATACAGCTCGTATAGGCTCTCCTCTTCCTTCCCTTACCTTCTCTTTTATTTCCTCTTTTCCCTTCTCTTGCCTGTGCTTTTTTCTCCTATCATTGATCGCTTGGGTTAGACTCATGTTATCCATAAAGGCGCATTACCTTCACGTTTTGACTACATATGTAAAACTCGCCTTGGAGACCTTATGCTTACCCTGCTTTAATATTTCTGTATACCTTGTGAAAATCAATAAAGTATTTTGAAATAAAAAAAAAACAGAAAAGCCACTTTTTATGTTCTTAATTACTTTTTTTCCCCGCAGTAGTTCTTCATTGATTTTGAACAACATTGTGCCATTTAATCACTATACATCTTACAAGTATCCTTTTGTAAGTACAACTTATTGCCACAGCCTGCATTACAGTGAGGGCACCATATCTATGTTACAATGATAAAGAAACTGGAAAGTAATTGTGAAAACCAAAAAACACAAATGAACTGGATGGTAGAAAGTATGTTACACCCAATATGTCTACAGTTAGTGTTGTAGAGGAGGTGACCGACACATCTGAGTATTGGTTCGAGGGGTGAGGGGCAGCTAAGGGTCACTCATCGGAGCCCAGGTCTGTTGTACTGTGTGTTTGTGTGCACCCTGGCAGTTGCAGCCCCAGCCTCGAGCAGAAGTGGGGTGGATGAGCTGACGAGGCGATCACGCCAGCCTTTCATCTGTTTTGCCCTCAACTTTCCACAAGAAGGCCTCCCACTGCAGTGGCGGTGTGGGATGTCCAGTGTTGCTTGTGTTTTTTGCAGTGGAGTCTAGCTCTGCAGACATTCCCTTTTTACATATCTTAGCCATCCGGAAAGTGGTAGGGTCAGGGAGAATTTCCAAGTCATCGCTATATGTCACAGTAGTAAGGCTAGGTCCACGTACCAATGCATACTTTTGGTGGCTATAGCGTGCTTTGCCAGTCCCAGCAGGCAGTATGTGGAATCCACTGTGATCTGTTTGCCCACAATGACTGTTTAATGCTCCCCATACCCCAGTACCCCATAATTTGTGGACAGAGCAACACAATGGAACGCTCTACCAATGGAAAGCCTCTCTGCTGCAGAGTACTGCAAGGCAGCAATTTGTGCTGCCTTGCGTTACTCTAGATTTATCAAGTCACACAGGACCATGCAAGGTGACTTTGCGTTACTTGGTAAATCTCATTTTAGGTTTTGCGTTACTCTGGATCCCCTTGCATCACACAGGGAAATGCAAAACCTTTCATAAATGTGGCCCTCTGTGTCCAGAGGAAGAAAATGTTTGCAGTATTTTGAAGTCCACCCTTCATGCATGACAAAGTCTCACAAAGACCAGTGGGCGAAGCACCCTCCAGTATCCAATGGTTTTACCATGGTGGACTTCATTGACTGCCAGGACATTTTTGTTCCTCTGCCACATGGCCATCAGAATGGGTCACAAGCAATTCTTGACAAAGGTGATGGGCCAGCACAACTCCTTCCTTATTTTTTACACACTCAGTTCTCCTTACTGCCCTTAGAGGACATATGTCTCCTAGAATGAAGGTGAACCATCATACTGCCAGCCAGGGTCGAACTGGCACAAAACATAAGCCCGGAAACGCAAAATTAAAAGTGGTCAACATGAGCGAATTAGACAGCTAAAACAAGTGGCCCACATTTGCAAATCTGGCCCATTTAGAACTTGTAAAGACATGCTCTTAAGGTATTTTGTAGGGTATGGGAGACTACATTCATTTGTGTTTACTGCAGGCAATGTTTGTGAAATCAAAAGTTAAAACCATCACAGGAAACCATGAAACAAGCTGACAAACTGCTACTAAAATGCCACACACACTGACCTGTCAAACCAGTCCATTGGGCACTGCCTGGTTGCCCTATAGGCCAGTCCGATGCTGCTGCCAGCCTGGACTCATTGAGTGCCTACCTGCACTGGGAGTTTGCCTTGCTCAGTCCACAGGAATCAAGGCTGTCACAGATAAATTCCCTCAGAAGTCTTTAAGTAGGGCCAACTAATTGATGCATGATAACCATAGGATTGCCTCAATCTAAAGTTTATGGTCTCTTGAGAACCATAGCTCATCACTTCTGCACTTGTAGACATGTACTTTATGTTATAGGCATTTTTCTTATCTACTTTGCATCCCATCAATCCCTTTAAGCTTTGTTAGTCTCTGCTGAATATTTGTAATGATGGTTATTCTAATTTGACATTTTCTGCCATTAAGTTAATGCTTTTTCATATTATCATTCAATAGAACCACTCTTCCTAAAATAAAGGACTTGAATACCATGTTCTACTTCGTCTGTAAATACCTTAGAAAATAGTTACCTGGCCTGTGATTTTGTCTAGGACCAGGAATTTTCCTGAATCTTTTCCTTTAAATACACCAGTAGGTGTTTTCCAAAGACATCTTGTATCTTTGCGACTGAGAGGGATAGTGTTATGACCTATTGCTGTTGTGGTGCATCTTCTTTATTAAATATTCTGTCCCTTTCTGCTCAGCCATGAGTGATGTCACTTAGAATGTTGAGTGTGTGGGACTGGAGGAGTTGGCAGTTGGAAGAGATGGGCTGAGCAGCAGGGAGGCTGCTCCTGGTGGGGCTCTACAGGAGATCTGAGGCTTTACTTATGAACTTTATATGGACTTTGTTACTTATTAAATAAACCTACAACCTGTTCTAAGCGGCCTGTCTACGTGATATCCTTCATTATTACACTGGCGACGATTTGGAAGGACTTACGTGTGTGCTACTTCTATGGATTATGGACTTTTACTTAATGGATTTACAAGTGAAAAGGAACTTCAAGAGAGCTTTCAAGCTGGTTGCTGATAGAAACTGTACTGAAACTGTGAGTAAAGTGTAATTACAAGCTGCGTATTTGCTGAAGGAAACTGTACTCTAGCTAAAGACGTGTGTAAAGTGATTGAAACTGGAACTGAAAAAGGAACTTAAAAGAAATTACAAGAGAAATTGATGAAGCTGACACTCGAGGGCCCCACCAGTGACCTTTCCATCGGTCGCCCTGACAATATGTAAGTGTCAGTTTCTTTCTTCTTTTCTGTGTTGCAATGAAATAAGAGATTCTTACGCGTTTAAGTGAACCTACATGGCGTTAAAGTGAACCTACATGGGAAGGATGGTTGTGTTTACCTGCGACAGACACCCCTAGTTATTTGTTTCGACCTTGAGGAACATATGCTAGAAGAAAGAGAAAATGTGAACTTCGGCGCAATGGAAAGGGAGCGATGTGTTCCGGAGGGAGTCAGCATCACTCTGGTGTTGTTATGACTGACGTTTAAAAGGAATTGCAGCCGTGCCGTGTTCTGGGGAATTTGCAGTAGTGAACTGTGAATTTCGAAAAGAAGAGATTGAACTTTGGGACTTTGTGCGTTGTCAACTGACGATTTGCGGTTTAAAAAACTGAGGCGCGTGTTACAAACAGCGCGCGCAGTCTTACCTGATTTTGATTATCTTGCGATCCTCTCCGACTCTCCAGGCTGCTCGCGGTGTGTGCCTGCTTCTGGACGCGTGCATGCACGGGTGCGCTGTGAGCCATCCAGCCCAGCGTCATTAACGTGCCGCCATCTTTGGTTTACCTACATTACGTAGTTGGTTCTTCTTTGCGTGTGGGATCGTCGTGGGATCATCGTGCAATCGTCTGTGGCCAACCATGGTAGGAATTACGCTCTACAAGCTGTATGAAGGTGGAAACGGTATACTGCCAACCACGATTTGGAACTCGATTCTGGAGTGGTGTTGGAGTTTTCGTGAAATATGACTCACACTGTGTGCATGAGCGGCTGGCGGTTGAGGGAGGCATAGTTCGACCACAGGGACGCTATGAGGACCGGAATTGCTTAGGCTCAGAGTGGTGAGTCTAAGTTTACCGAGCATGTAGTTCATTCATCTTGTCAAGGTGGACAGTTTCCTGCTCTGAAACGCATTGGAAACACTGAACTTTTGAGTGGAAATTTCGGGTGAGAGACCGCTCACCGGAGCATGGGACTTTTTAATACTTGTTAATTTCTTCTAAAAGTGGTTTGAGTGTTTTGGGTAGTTACTACATTGTGGGATGGTAACTCGTTTTATGGGTAGTGAATTATAGTGGGTTAATGAGTGCTCTAGTTCTGTTGTCAATGGGTGGTGAGTGCAATTTTATGTTGAGCTTGTGGGGTGTGTGTCTCAGTACTGTTTCAAGGGTGTTGTCCTGGTTCAAGGGTGTTGTGTACAATTTCATGGTGAGGTTGTTGGCGGGTTGTGCTTCAATTCTTGTTTTCATGGGTGGTGAGTACCCATTACTTTGGTTGGGTTGTGGAGCTGTGTGGAGTGGTGTGTTCTATTTTGAAACGTTTTTGGGAGTTATGTGTATTTCTGTGATTTGCGTTTTGGAGTATCATAGGGAGGTTTATTTTCCCTATTTCAGAGTCTTTGGGAGGTGTTTTTTCCCTATAGGGTAAAGTTGTTCCCCTATTTCTGTGATTTTCGTTATGGAGTATCATAGGGAGGTTTATTTTCCCTATTTCATAGTCTTTGGGAGGTGTTTTTCCCCTATAGGGTGACGTTGTTCCCCTATTTCTGTGATTTGCGTTATGGAGTATCATAGGGAAGTTTATTTTCCCTATTTCAGAGTCTTTGGGAGGTGTTTTTCCCCTATAGGGTGACGTTGTTCCCCTATTTCTGTGATTTGCGTTATGGAGTATCATAGGGAGGTTTATTTTCCCTATTTCTGAGTCTTTGGGAGGTGTTTTCCCCTTTTACGGTGTTCCAAGTTTCATAGGGAGGTGAGTTCCCCTATTGCAATTACAATGTTCTGTGTGTCTAAGGGAGGTGTATTCCCCTATAGGGAGGTGATTCCCCTATTACGCTGTTTTGGATTCTAAGGGAGGTGTTTTCCCCTATGGGGTGGTGTGTTTACCCCATTGCTGTTCATTTGTTGGTGGTGTTTTCCCATCTAATTAGTTTCCCTAGGGAAGGGGATGGGGCTCATTATTCTTTTGCTATAGTGATTTTCTTGCAAGTATTTTCTGATTTGATGTATATTTACTTGCTTAATGTTTTATTGATTCCTGTTTATGTAAGCGATGGTATTTTGGTGATATCTTGAGTTGATGCATTTATATCTTTATGCTTTGTTTTCGTAAGGAAGGGAGATGTGTTATAACCTATTGCTGTTGTGGTGCATCTTCCTTATTAAATATTCTGTCCCTTGCTGCTCAGCCATGAGTGATGTCACTTAGAATGTTGAGTGTGTGGGACTGGAGGAGTTGGCAGTTGGAAGAGATGGGCTGAGCAGCAGGGAGGCTGCTCCTGGTGGGGCTCTACAGGAGATCTGAGGCTTTACTTATGAACTTTATATGGACTTTGTTACTTATTAAATAAACCTACAACCTGTTCTAAGCGGCCTGTCTACGTGACATCCTTCATTATTACAGATAGCCTACTGAAACTAGAAAAGTAGCCTACCTCTATCTGTATTGTCTGCTGGAGAAGAGCAAAGAGGTTCATGATATTTTAAAAAGGCTGTCATAATCTCTTGGATTAGTGGTTAATCCAGCAGCATTCTTCTGAGTTTAAGTAATAGTTTATGGGTTCTTCCTCCCTGTTGTGTGCAGATTTAGATTCCGTATATAGGTTTCCCGACTTATGCCCTTATATAGGTACAATTCACATTGCCCTTATTTGGACATAGAATTCCGGCCATTATTTAGACACTGTCCGTACAAACCAAATACAGGCATGGCCACCTACATCCGTCCATCCACGTCACAACAAATTCTTGGAAAACCAGACCCTTAAGCCTTTAGGAATTTCCCTCAGCTTGAATATTGATTTCTCCAAGAACTCATTAAGTATGCAGGAACATCTATTCCTTAGGGGTTCATTCATGACGTTCCTCTGCCCGACTTTTACGTCAATACTGGAATTCCTAGAGACCTTCCAGGTATAAATATACCAGCACTTGCCCTGGCAAATTGCGGCTCCCGGAAGATTCGATCCAACCAAGACTACGCAGTTCGCCACGGCAAGTTCAGAAGGAGATCGAGTTCCAGCCTGATGCACTGACCTGATGCTGCCATCCTCCTCGCAGAGAATCCAGCTCCAGCGCTCTCTGACTTCCCTTGCGGGGGTTAGACTATCGAGTCCAGAAAAGAGATTCCAACCTCTCTCATTCTAAGGTATGGAGCTGACTAGAACTTAGAGAAACTTTTGGCAACTCTTGGCTAAACTAAAATATAGTTACCTATAGTTTAGAAATAGCACCTACTTCAAACCTCGTAATGCACTTAGGTTAGGTACACTGGGGTAGAACAATATAGAAGAATCAGATGAGTATCACATTTTAGCTTATGTTATTTATGTATGTATTTTGATTAATATATGTCATAGCTACAAACCATGCTATTGCAGTATTATTTTATCTGACTGCTAACCTCGTACATATTGTACTTTGCAGTCTGTCTTACGATTGTAGCAATTCATATCTCTTGCATGAGAAATAAGACTGTTCAATAAACCCTTTTATTGAAACGCCCGTCTCTCTATCTCTGTGCAACTCTGTAGAAACGAAGCATGCACGATTGACTGAGTGAAACTGTTATCTATTGTTTCCACGATTCTGAGACTGTTCCGATTCTAAAGGGAAACCAAGTTGTCATGTTTATGCGGTTGTCAGAGACTAATCCCTTCTTGTATATTCGAGAAGTTTCTAGTGACCTCTGAGTTAGCTGGCACACACAAGTAATTAAGTTTATTATACTCGATAGAGACATACTGACCTTAGTCCTATGTCAAATCTATAGTGTATGTTATTCCAATGCGCAGAGCCTATCAGGGATGTAGGAACTACACTACATCCCCTTCTGAATTCCACAAAGATATAGATACATTTTACGATTTATAACAGTGTGCTTTTTCAAACATCCTACAATGACTTCAAGTTCATCAATACATCATTATAGAATTATAGACTGCTGCTGAGGGATGGACTCGTTGTTAACAGCCCAGAACCCACGATATAGCCCCAAGCCACAGAGGATGAACTGTAACAAGGGAGAGGGTCTTTAACAACTGTTGTAACTTGAGGCATAAGGGCAATAAAGATATTAAGACAAACATTGGAATTTTGGAGCAGAAGGTCCATTTCAGCCATCATTGGCCATTCTCCATTCATTGTCTTCAGTGGAGCTCTCAATATTCACAGTTCTAATACAGCATTATAGCCTGCTTCCGAAAGCTATTGTGGTTGTTAAAGACCCTGAACCCCAGCTGCATGTGAGTACCTGTAACGAAGGAGGGAGCCTTTAAGAACCAGTATAGCCTGAGACAGAATTACTGCAATGGTAAACCAAGCCCCCATCTCAGGCTGAGGGTAGAATGCTCTAAATTAAAAAAGAGAAACAAAAAGATTAACATTAGAAAGTTGGAGCAGCCCTGTACTAGCCATTATTGGCCCTCTACCACCTTATTGTCCTGAAAGGACTTCTCAACATTCTAGTGTTTGAACTCTTATACAAGGGTCTCCAATCTTTTATGTAATAGCAGCTCCTTAAGATCAATTAAAAGATCCCTAGTTTCTAATATTATTAGTGTTGTAATATCAACCACATCAGAGAATATTACATTAGTGGCCTCTCCATGAAAAACTGTCAGTAGTGATCACTTAAGTGCAGTGATTCTTAACCTGTGGTCCAGGGGCCACTGGGTGTCTGTTAAGGCTATTCAGGTCGTCCATAACGGCTTAGACAATTAAATAAAATTTCAATATTCACAAAGTGCATATATATAAAGAAGCAAAATGTACAATTTACATTTTTTAAATGTTCTGTAAATGTGATGGAATTCGAAATTGGAGGCTAAAAATCAAATTAGTATCTTCAGATTGATTTGTGGGAGCAGTGCAAGAGAATCAACCGGAATATAGTATTGACAATGAGTGGACTCAATTGAATTTAGGAAAACTTAATTTATTTTTTCTGTATTGTTTTGCCATTCAAATAATCGAAAATGCTTAGGCATGTGCCTCTAGCTTCCAGTATATACTCCTTGGGTGTCCCTGGATTCCAATAATGATCCAGTGGGGGTCCACGGGTTCTTGTAATGATTAAGTATGGGTCCACAGAAGTCAAAAGGTTAAGAAATGTTTGTAATCTGGAGTGCCTCAAAATGGGTAATGCATAACATAGCTGCAATGCCCTTAGTACCAAGGTAATGAGTATTAAAGGCCTGATTTGGATCTTGGTGGTAAAGGTCCCGCCATCACTTTTTGACGGTTTTACTGTCCGCCGTCTTGGTGGTCCACCCACCCAATTTAGATGTTGACGGGGTCCATGAGAGAAAGACCGCCACAGTCCCACAGCCACCGTCAGGAATATTCGTCGGCATCAACTGCGCCATAGACAGAAGCAGCTGGCGGAAGGACTCCAGCCAGGAGTCCCACCAAGCTGATTACAATGTGCCTTTCCGTAGAGGCAACTGTGCCAGTAATCCCTCCTGCTTTATGTTGGTGGAATCGAAGGAAATTAGGTCAAAACGTACCTTTTTTCCTACTTCCTGCTTCTGTTTCGGTCTTGTACCCCATCATCCAGTTCCCTCCTTTGCTGTTCCGACTCCACCATGACGCCAAATGACTCTGCTGTCGCTGAGACCTAAGGTAAGCTACTTTTACAATTGTCTTACTATGTATCGTGTCTCCAAAATTTCCGTAGCATTGTGTATTTCTGCATTGCTCTTACAAGCAGAATTTTTCTTAGGTTTAATGCAGTAGTGACCATATTCCTACTTATCAAGGTAAATTAAACAGATCTGTATTGACACAAAAAAAATTTGATGTAGTGGTGCTTGGGGGTGTTGTGCAAGTGATGCCTGCGGGTAGGCATTCAATAGTGTGTGTGTTATGTGAGTGGCATGCAATATGTAACACAAAGGGACATAACACATTACCTGCGTATATTTTCAAGCAAACATGACACATGTGTATTGACACATTAATAAGTTGTGCTTACCATTCTCTACTCCACCAGGAACTCACTCCATCAGCAGACAACCACTAGGACACTGCCAGCACAATGGGAACATCTAAATCGGCTTGGCGCAAACCCGCTGGCCTGATGGCGACGGAGTACTGTTAACCAAAAGAGAAGACCGCCTCTGCGGCAGTTTCCTGTCTATTGCTGCTAAATACACGGGGCGGACCACAATAAGCTTGACGGAGTACTTGGAACCTCTGCCATGGCAGGACAATGGTACTCCTGCAAATATGTAAATCTGGCCCTAAGTCTCCCATACATCACCAGATTTATCAATCAACTATCGACTCTAAATATATTTTCTAAATTCAGCCATTTTTCTTCAAACATCAGCTTGTGATTTCTGAAAAAACACACATTTTTTTTCTTTAGTACATTCTTTTCAATTTTGGTATACTTATATTAATTCAACCAACCAAAAGCTTCAAATTTAGTAGGTTGAATACACAAGGGAGATTTGCTTACAGGCAGTGGCGGCTGATGACCTTTGAAAGTGGTGTGCGTGTAAAAGTGAAATATATTTATAACGAAAAGTAAATGCCTTATAAATAGAATGTGCCCAATCACCTCTGCAATACGAATTCTATTTTGAACATTATCTTACCTTGGCTTGATGCCTTTGTTCCTCACACATTCAGCTTGCAGTACTTGTCACCTGAGGTTAAATTCTCCTGTTTTGTGCTGGCTGGCTGTAAAATAGGTGAATGCTGGTTCAAGAGAAAATGAGCCCAAAACGTCCCAGCCAATGTAAGCACTGCTCTCATGCTGCCTATAATACTAAACAGCTTAACAGCAGTGTCAGGATTGGCTAGGTCAGGCAAACACAACACTCCATCGGAGACCAATGGACTGTGTCTCTGCTATTCCAGCTCCCTCATAGCATTGGTTCTGGAAGCCTGAACAGCGCATGTTAGGCTGGCCACAATGAAAACACCGGCCAATCCGACATACGCAGTCCAGTTTTTATAACCTCAGTTGGTCCTGTTGTTCCCAATGAATCCAATACCGAGAGCGCTGTAGCCGCACCCTAGTGGAAAAACAATGAGTGACAGTACATTTAAGGTTCCTGAAAAGAAAGTATAATATTAATGAGTCTCTTTGCCTGTGGGGGCTCCCAGTAGGGGGTAAGCACCGCCAGGCCCCTATAGAGGAACCGTCCCTGCTTACAGGTAGTTGGAGAGTTGCCACTAGATCTACTGGTTGGAAAAGTCTGCCTCATACGAAGATAGAGTGGATTGCTCAGGAAAATCAAATGGCATTACCAGACAGCAAACACATTCTTTCTACAAATCTCAAACAAGTGATCTGAAAATGTTGTATCATTGAATAAGGATATGATTCATTATAGTCATACACCACTGACTGCTAAATAATACCATTAAGCAGCAGCACAAAGATTACGTGCATCTTCTAAACGCCTGCTGATCCCAGCAGTCTCAACAGCCTCCAGCTGGCAATTGTCTTAAGCTAATATGTTCTAAAATGTTCCATTGATTCTGCAATGCATATGAGTATTTAAAATTACAGTTCCCCCTTTATAGGCAACAAACATGTTAGACGTCGGAGGGCAGCATTCATCAATAGTTACACTGAGATGAACTCTGTCTCTAAC
The DNA here is from genome assembly GCF_964204655.1 of Triturus cristatus. Taxonomy (NCBI): domain Eukaryota; kingdom Metazoa; phylum Chordata; class Amphibia; order Caudata; family Salamandridae; genus Triturus; species Triturus cristatus. Next base: position 258,931,273 of record NC_140581.1, on the reverse strand, counting down.
ATATTTCACAATGATGTGCCAAGCAGGCCACCCACTCGCTATTTCTATCTACATGCGTGTAGGCAGCTTGGCTCTTTTGGAGAGAGTCCTGCCAGAAATCAACTCATGCAGACATCATCACCTCAAGAATGGGATGCTGGTTAATTTGGGCTTTGAGGCACCACCCACCCAGGTTCCAGCATCAAAAAACATATACATTTTCTGGTTACTATTATGATCTTACAATAGTAATTAGAAAGTGAGTAAAGCCTGGCTGACTTTCACTTATTGACCTTTGCTTGATCGAGTTAATAAGCCAGGCACTTTTGACCGACACATGCACTAGTGCGCATGTGCCATTCATTGTAACTATGATGATTAAGCCGAGGCTTACCTTAAGCCTGTGCTGGCCTGCCATTCTTCCGGCCTCCTTGCACAACTCCTGGATGATTCTCAGCGAGTTTCATTTTTCTAATTTAGAGCCCCGCGCTTTAGCTTTCAGCCCAATACTGGCCACAGCTACTTATCCAAGTGCTCCTGGAGGCTGCCTTTGTTGGAAGTGATTCAGCGGGTTACCAACCTCTGGAACTCAACTACCATATATTCACCTGGGCCCATAAACACACACACATTACCTTAGGCTAGTAGATACCGCCGGGGGTAAATTTTTTTACAATTTCTTATTTTTTTTAAGATTAGCTACCTGTCAGATTTCAACTTATCTTTCACTGATCAAAAAGATCTTTCCTCTGGTCAATGGACCTTTTAGTTGGAACTAGTTGATAGTGAAATGACATTGAGCTTTCTTTCTGGTTTAAAATAATCACAGACTCCGGAAGGTTTTAAATGTTTATCTAGTTATTTTCATGAGAGCAAAAAATTAATAAAGTAAGAACTCCATTTCTCCAAGGAAGAAAAACACGTGAACCAATTAGTCAGTTATCTGTAATAACGAGACATTTCAATGACAGTGCTCAGGAAAGAAGAGGACAGAGAGAGAAGTACAATGACATACTACACTGAAGTATAATTACCTAGGATGGTGTGGAAACCAACCCCTTGGCCAAGGAGTTGGGAGGGTCCCCTGGGAAACATCAGGTGACAAAGAATTCAGTACAGATTTTCAGGACAGGATTCAGGACAGGATAGATGACCTCTTCTAGATCCGACGCCTGCGTCGCACCTCTCTCTGACACTATCTTCCTCCTCGATTCTTCTGCGATCTTCTTCTAATTCTTTATCTATTTCCCTCCTCGATTCTTCCACGATCTTCTTCTAATTTAATTAGGTGAGGTTCTAAGTTCTGCAATTCGATTTTCTTCAGTATTCGTTCAGCTCTCGGACAGCATCCCAATCTCTCAGCATCTCAGCAACACGAGCCATAACTAACTAACTAAACTACCTCAATTATACTTTCCTAATGGCATGTATCACCCCTTAATGTTTCGACTTTATGAAGCTCCTAATTCTGATTGGACAGACAAGGAGGGGAATGATCATCACACCATGCTAAGTTAAATAATTTTCTTTAGTTCTTTGTTTAATATTCTCACTCATTAATTTATTTTCCCACTCTTTATTTCCCACCTGTATTCACATTTTTATCAACAACAATGTATACATTTAGCGTTCACTTCCATTCAGCACTGCGGATGTCCATCAGGTTCCCAGGACATGTTACAAGTTGGATTTGGACAGGTATCAATGACAGCATCATGGCTTCTGGCTTTGTGTTTCTGCGCCTGCGTGAGGAGTCACGTGAAATATTGGCTTTAGCATCGCACAGAGGCCCAAATATGAACTAATAGAGAGGTTAGAAAGAAACATATTGAAATCAAAGTAAAATTATTTCACTGTATACCACCTATCTCTATTCTAATCCCAATTACTTATAATAGCTCTCCCCGCATTAGCATTTAGTAAATTGCAGGTTTTAGTTTCAGCAAAGCAGTTGCTTAGCATGTGAGCTCTCGAGCGGCCATTTTAGATGCGATTGCGCAGCTGCAGAGATTTCCCTCCAAGCAAAAGATCGTCATACTACATAGATGTAGTTGACGCATGCGCAGTATAGATTCCCACGCTAGCAGCCATTTTAAGTTTCACTCGAATTACTTGTTAGTAAAACACATATGCAAGCATCATTCTAACTAGAATATGGATTATGGTGTATGTTAGTTGTGCCCGTCTTTGCCTCCTGTGTCCTTCGCCGGTCCCGCTTTTCTGTCGCTGTGTCCCCTGCAGCCCCTCCCCCCCACTCCCATTCGTCCGCCCTCCTTCCCAGCTGCCTCCTCCCTCCTACCTCAGCTTCTTATGGCGGCTGCGCAGCGGGCGCGCTCTGGCGCGCCGAAGGCGTGCCTGAGGCAAGCCCGTCTGTGCCCGTCAGCGCCTGGACAACGCCCAGCGCCAGAACCCCTGGCCCCTGCGAACGCCACGGCGCCCTTCTCCGCTACGATGCCAGCACCCTCCATGCACTCAACACCGGACGAGCACACTTCTGCTTCCAGGCCGCCCCGAAACGCACCCAAGGACCCTTCTCCTGCCAGAACTGCAGCTTCACCAGCAGCAGACCCGCAAATCCACCAACCAGGACATCACGCAATCACCTCAGATGCATACTCCTGAACACCCGCTCCGCATGCAAACACGCCGTTGAACTCTGGGACCTGCTCGACACGTCCTCCCCGGACGTCGCCTTCCTGACAGAGACCTGGATGAACGACTCCTCGGCACCTGACATCACCATAGCCATGCCGGATGGCTACAAGATCACCCGCAGAGACTGCACCAACGGAGTAGGAGGTGGAATCTCCATCATCCACAAATCCACCCTCATGGTCTCAACCAAATCCGATGACAACCTCAACACCGCCTAGCACCTGCACTTCCAGATCCGCACTGATCCCAATACCACCCTCAGATGAACTCTGATCTACAGGCCTCCCGGACCCAGACCACAGTTCAGCAACTCCATCGCCGACTTCATCAGCACGCACGCCCTCGGGTACACGGACTACATCCTCCTCGGGGACCTGAACTTCCACCTCGAGAACAACAACGACACCAACTCCACCACCCTGCTCGACAACCTCGCCAACCTCGGACTCAAACAACTCGTCACAACTCCCACCCACTCCACCGGACACACGCTTGATTCCCTCTTCTCTGCAAGCTCCTATGTTTCCTTCAGCCACACTGGACCGATCATCGCTGCGTCCACTTCACCTTCGAGAAGCCTACCACGCACCACCGCACCCAACAGATCCCCCGCCGCTGCTGGAGGAAAATCACCGAAAACCAGCTACACACCACCCTCGCTCAAAGCCCACCCACAGACCCCACCGATGCCACCACCAGCAACCTCAGACACTGGATCAACGACTGCACCAACACCCTCGCCCCGATCAAGAACCCCTCCAACAGTCGCACCAACAAGACTGCCAGCTGGTTCACCGCGGACCTCCAGACCTCCAAGCAAAACTGCCGAAAGCTGGAGAAGAAATGGCGCCCCGAACAGACACCAGAAAACCAAGCAGCCCTCAAGAACGCCATGCGCCAAAATCACCACCTCATCAGATCCGCCAAAAAGACCTCCTTCAAGGACCGCCTCGACAACAACGCACACAACAGCAAAGAGCTCTTCAAGATTGTGAAGGAACTCTCCAACCCCAGCTCCAGCACCAACGACATCACACCTTCGCAAGACCTGTGCAACTCCCTGGCCTCCTTCTTCCACTGCAAGATCGCAGACATCCATGACAGCTTCGACAACCAGTCTACCACGGCAGCCAACGACACCTCAGACCCCACGGCCACCACCCACGACGACCCCCTACTCAACTGGACCAACATCAATGACGACACCATCAAAATCATGAGCACCATCCACTCCGGCTCCCCATCAGACCCGTGCCCTCACCACATCTTCAACAAAGCCAGCACCACCATAGGCACCCCACCTCCACAAAGCCATCAACATCTCCTTTGAGACCGCGACCTTCCCGGAGAGCTGGAAGCACGCCAAGATCAACGCCCAGCTCGAGAAACCCAAAGCAGACCCCAAGGACCTCAAGAACTTCCGGCCCATCTCCCTGCTCCCGTTCCCGGCGAAGGTCATCGAGAAAACTGTCAACAAACAGCTGACCCGCTACCTCGAGGAGAACAACATCCTGGACCCGTCCCAGTCCGGGTTCCGCAGCAACTACAGCACCGAAACTGCCCTCATCACCACCACAGATGACATCAGGGCCTTGCTGGACAACAGCGAGACTGCGGCCCTCATCCCCCTGGACCTATCAGCCGCTTTCGACACAGTTTGCCACCGCACCCTACGCACCCACCACGACGATGCAGGAATCCGAGGCAAAGCACTGGACTGGACCACCACCTTCCTCTCCGGCAGAATGCAGTGCGTCCGCCTCCCCCCTTCCGATCCGAAGCCACCAAGATCATCTGCGGCGTACCCCAAGGATCCTCCCTCAGCCCAACGTTGTTCAACATCTACATGGCCCCGCTCACCCACGTCGCCAGACTGCACAACCTCAACATCATCTCTTATGCCAACGACACACAACTGATCCTCTCTCTCACCAAGGACCCTCTCACCGCCAAAACCAACCTCCATGAAGGAATAAAAGCCGTTGCCAAATGGATGAAGAACAGCCGCCTAAAGCTGAACTCCGACAAGACAGAGGTCCTCATCCTCTGCTCCACCCCCTCTGCCTGGGACAACTCCTGGTGGCCGACCACCCTGGGAGCAACACCAACACCCACCGACCACGCACGCAACCTGGGATTCATCCTCAATTCAATGCTCTCCATGACCAAGCAAGTCAACGTCATCTCATCCTCCTGTTTCAACATCCTCCGCATGCTATGAAAGATCTACAGGTGGATCCCCACCGACACTAGAAGAACGGTCACCCAGGCCCTCGTCAGCAGCAGACTGGACTACGGAAACGCCCTCTACGCGGGAGCCCCGGCCAAACTGCTGAAACAACTGCAACGCAAACAGAACGCCTCTGCATGCCTGATCCTCGACATCCCTCGCCACAGCCACATCACACCCCACCTAAGAGACCTGCACTGGCTTCTCGTCAACAAGAGGATCACCTTCAAGTGCCTCACCCACGCACACAAAGCACTCACAACACCAGACCAACATATCTCAACAAACAACTCACATTCTGCACCCCGAACCGCCAGCTACGCTCCGCGGACCTCGCCCTTGTCACCGTGCCCCGCATCCAGAGAGCGACCACCGGTGGCAGATCATTCCCCTACATCGCTGCCAAGTCCTGGAACACCCTCCCCATCCTCCTACGGCAGACCGAAGATCTACTTACCTTCAGGAGGCTACTCAAGACCTGGATGTTCGAGCAGTAGCAGCAGCCCCTCCCCCCCAGCGCCTTGAGACCCTAACGGGTGAGTAGCGTGCTTTACAAACGTCTTTATTGATTGATTGATTGATACAGTGTTACGAGCTTATGAGAGGATCGCATCCGAGCAAGACTTTTTTTTTTTTTTTACTAGTCCTTGCTCCATCAATTCCCTCTCTGATGACATTTGTGCCATCACAAATTACCCATCACCCAATCAGATGCCAACTTTTAGCACATTTCAGTTCCCTTTTCAATCTTTTTGTTTCCTTCCTCATTGTTGCCTTGTAAACTTTTCATCTTTTTATACAATTCGCCTTTCATTTCTTCTAACTGAATTTCCTTATATTTTCTTTTCTTTCCCTTTTTGTTCACTTCATATCTCTTTCTTTTTCTACATCATTTCCATCGTATCATAATTGCTAAAACTAATATTATTATCCCGAATATGGGTAGTATTATTTGGCCTATAATACTCTTGCCTATATTAGTAAACCAATTCCCTATGGAAGTAATACTGTTTGTTTATTTCTTCAATACACCGTCAACTTCCAGTGGTTTCAAGTCTTCTTTCAATTTAGAAATATTTTTAATATACCCTTCAATTATGACACTTTTATCAGGAATATAAGTGCAACAATGTTGCGCATTCAGCATTTTACAGACTCCGCCCTCTTTTGTCAATAATATATCAAGAGCAAGTCGATTTTGTAACACCATTGACCTAATTGCAACCATTTCTGTATTGATCATCAAGAACCCTCCAGGAGTATCAGTCAATAAACGATCAACCACTGTGGATAACTGACAAATTCTTCGTGAATTCAGAATGACTCCCACTGAAGGTATCAATACACTAAATATGTCACCTACAATTTTTGAGAAACTAGCTCTTTTTATACGTGTTAGTTCTTTTGTGTTTTCATTGCTTCCAGTGATTCTCTTTACATGATAAACTTTAGGGAACACTATTCTGAAATGGCAACTCCCATACCAATGTGCAGGCAGTCTAAAATAGGCTTTATTCCCGCATACATAATAGACTCCAGGAAAAACTGGATGTGTTCCACCTTTTAGTACCCATCCCCCAATAACTAAGAAATTATGTTCACATTCACTGGAACCAATAAATGCATTGTTATAGTCAGTTTTTAATCTATGGAGGCAGATCTTTCCTTTCTTTTCAAGATCCAGGGACACTGCAGCGTGAGTCTTGCCAGCTGTATAAATCTCCTCTTTCTCAGCCCATTGAGGAATCTGAGGTTTCTTCTCTGAAGCTTTCCTTTGAAAGTCCTGTCTCCTTTGCTCTACTAAATTCAAAAATACTTTTTCTTCTTCGTGTAATGAACATGTTAGATTGTTTTTGTGTGCTTCTACTATATCTATTGTTTTCATGGTTAAGAAATATTCACCCATAAACTGTGCATCTTTAGTACTAAGAACTGGATTCATACTCTTTCGAATAGGAACCTCTGAAAAAATCACATCTACGTTTGAATAATAATACTGCAACTTTCCTGTTCTATAAAATAAACTTGATAAAATACTACATGAAATACCATATGTTAATGGTAAGTGGTGGTAAATACAACCTTCTGCTACGGATTCTGGTAACGTCATACACACATAACAATCACTAACCTCCATAGTATCTACATATTGAACTAATAACTTTGTGACTACATTTAAAGCAGTGTCATTATTTTCCACAGTGGAATGTAACTCCAACTCATCTGGTGCTTCTAATGCTACTGTATCTTAGCTACCTTTTCATTAGTGTTTCTATTATTTTTCTTTTCTGTCACCATCAAATAAGGGATGGCTACTGTTTATACTAACCAAATCATAAGTACTAAAACATGCTACATATACATATCCAACAACATTTCTTTATACAATTTTGTTTTGGTCTTCCAGAAACCCTATCACCAGCCATTTTGGATTAAGAAGATTTCTCTTCTTTTCTTTGCTTTTGTGAAACTTATATTTTAGCCTTTCAAGGGGGTCTCACTTCTCCTTCATCAATCTGTTCTGCAATTAATACTTCGTCACTTTCATCATTCAAATCTAGATTCTCTAATTCTTCAAGAATCACATAAGTCCATTCAGGACCTTTGAACTTATTGTTCAAAATTTGTAGTCTTTGGCTTCTTCGCCTAGGTTTCTCAGTCAATTGCCCAGACTGACTAGTGATTTCGTTACTTGTTCAGGTTCTTCACTTTAATGTTTTTAAGCAATATTTTAGCCTTTTAACACCACCTGGCCAATTATCACCCTTTCTGACCTTTTTGGCTTGCACTGCACTTTCACTTTTCTGGTCTTTTTCAAGTATTCTTTTATTTTCATTAAGTTGTGGCACAATTTGATTATCCCTCTCTACTCTTTTGGTATAACTGGCGTGTATCCAATTAGGTATTACCGCACATTTTACTGCTGTTTTTGTGACCAATTTAACCTGATGTGGCTTGTCCCACCTGGGTGCTAGGCACGACTCTCGAGTGTGATTCTTCACTACCACCCAGTCACCAGGATTCATATCATGTGATTGATTCGGCTGCCTAGCAACTGCATCTTCTCCAACCTGGTGAGAGACAGAACGCCCTAGGTCAGCCAATCCTTTCCAAAGGTTGAATACCAGATCATCAGTTATATTCAACAGTTTGTGCGCTGGTATAAATGCTTGTCTCATTGCTCTTCCCATGATAATCTCATGGGGACTCAATCCTGTGCTTCTGTCAGGAACACTGCTGAGTCCCATCAGAGCAAGAGGTAAGGCATCTGGCCATTCAAGTGAGGTGGATGCACACACCTTTCCCAGTCTTGTTTTAATTGTGCCATTCTTTTGCTCCACCACTCCAGAAGCCTCTGGGCGATATGCACAGTGCAGTTTCTGTTCAATTTTAAATGCTTCACAGATCAATTGAATTATTTAATTATTAAAGTGAGATCCTCTATCTGATTCCAAAGTTACTGGAAAACCAAATCGTGGAATTAGCTCCCTCAAAAGCAGTTTGGCAACTGTAATACTGTCATTTCTTCTGGTAGGGTATGCTTCCACCCACCGGGAAACAGACAAACAATTACAAGGACGTACTTCAGTTCCCTACATTCTGGTAATTGTATAAAGTCTATCTGCAACTTCACAAATGGTCCTTCTGCCTTTCCAATTCTTCCCCAGCTGGCCACTGATTTTCTGCCTGGATTCAATTGTTGACATGTTAAACATCTCTGGCAAAGACTCTCTGCAACATTCCCGAACCTTGGATTAAACCAATCCTGTCTAAAGAGCCTAATCATGGCTTCCCTGCCTATGTGTGTGTCTCCATGATACATCCTGGCCATTTGTGAAAGTAAACAATCTGGCATTACTGGTCTGCCGTCTTGATAAATCCACACATCATCTTCTGTTCTCCCCTGACACCCAATTTTTATCCACTCCTCCTTTTTACTCACTTCTACCTCATCTTGCAGCTGTCTCACTTAATCCCATGTTTCTATTCCTGAGAGTAGCACAAGCTGGCAGCTGATTCCACTTGTTTCAATTTTCTTGTTTACTGCCAATTTGTTTCCGGGCACAGTACTGGGCAACCTGGTCAGCATATCGATTACCTGCTACCACATAGTCATCTCCTGACTGATGTGTAGCACACTTGACCACTGCCACTTCTTTTGGCAATTGTATTGCTTCTAGTTATTCCTTTACAAATTTTTCATTTTTGATAGGGGATCCTGAAGAAGTCATGAAATCCCTCTGCATCCAAAATTGGCCAAAATCATGCACAACCCCGTAACCATACTGGCTATCAGTAAAGATGGTTACTTTCCAATTTTTCAGAATTTTGCAGGCTTTAATCAAAGCTATCAATTCGGCTACTTGTGCAGATTTAACTCCTGGTAAATAGGATACTTCAACTATTCCAGCCACTGTACACACAGCTTAAGCAGCACTTAATCCTCCTTCCTCATGCCTCATGCACAAGCCATCTACAAAAAGCTCATGTTCAGAGTTTTTCAGGGGCTCTACCTGTATGTCTGGACGGGATTTAGTGCATAATTCAGTCACATCCAAAAAGTCATGTTCAAACTCATCTCTCACTTCCTCTCCACAGACATCTGGCAATAGAGTAGCAGGGTTTAGCATAATACACCTGATCACTGTAACATTTTTGGCTCCCAAAATGATTCTTTCATACTTAGTCGTCCAAGTTCTTGTTAAAAGAATCTCGACTGAATGTGGAACATACACCTTTACCGGATGTCCCATCACGATTGACTCACTTTGTTCTAGACTCATACAGGTAGCAGCTACTGCTTTCAAAGATCCAGGTAATGCTGACGCTACCAGGTCCAAAGTAGCAGAGAAGTATGCTACTGAGCGGCGACTTAAAAACATGTCTTTGTGTTAAAACTGAGAGTGCACAACCATTTCTTTCACAACAAAATAGTGCAAATTATTTTTTGTAGTCTGGCATAGCTAAGGCAGGGGCTTCACACAAACAATTTCGTAGTCTCACATGCTTCCATGCTTTCATCATTCCATTCTACTGGGTCCTTTGCTCGTTTCTTGGTCATTTGTATTAAGGGTTTGGCTAACAAAGAAAAACCTACAATCCATTGCCCACAGTACCCTACCACACCAAGAAACATCCTACTCTCTCTTTGGGTCTGTGGTAACTGCATTTGTTTTATTATCTTTATTCTATATGGGGTCACTTTCCTCACTCCTCGTTCTATTTGGTGTCCTAAATATCTGACTCCAGTGCTGCAAAATTCCAATTTCTCTGGTTACACCTTGTGTCCACCATCAGCCTAGTGATTTAATAGAACAATTGAATTAGTAACACAATCATCTCGTGATTTTTGAGGCGACGAGTAAGTCGTCGATATTTTGTACTAGAACTGATTTTCTTGGCATCATTAACGTTTCTAGACACTTTTTCAAAATCTGATTGAATATTGAAGGACTTTCTGTGCACCCCTGAGGAACTCGATTCCAGACTAAAATACGATCCTCAAACTTAAATGAAAAAAGATACTGGTTGACTGGGTGTAAAGGGATGGAGAAAAATGCTTGGCATAAATCAATTACAGTAAAGAATCCTGCATTCCATGGTATCTGATACAGAATCACTGCTGGATTTGGCACCACTGGGCAACAAGGCACGACAATGTTATTTATTTTTCATAAATCTTGGACTATTCTGTATTTTCCGCTAGGTTTCTTGATACCAATTATAGGCAAATTACAAGGACTGCTCATTATTTCTTTCAATATGCCTTGTTTAATCATTCGATCAATTTCTGCTGCAACACCAGCCATAACTTCAGGACTCATTTTATACTGTCAAGTATTTGGATAAACTGCACCTTCCTTCACTGTCACTTTCACTAAGTCTATGTTTGCCATTAATCCCACTTCTTTTCCTGTAAAATCCCATACTTCTGGGTTCACATTCGTTTTTAATTCATCAGGTAAATCATCTTTTGTCATTAGTGAATACATTTCATCTACCTCTGTCCATTGTTTTGCTAGCATTATTTTATAGACACCATCCTCATCAGTTGTATGAATCGCAACATCATCCGGTATGCAAAATATCGTGCAATTCATTTTGCACAATAAATAACTCCCTAGCAGATTTACAGGACTGGAGTCACACACCATGAATTTGTGCATTTCCCTGAAATTACCTATGCGCACCTCCATTGGTTCTCTAATTGGGGTTCTGATCTGTTTATTAGAAACGCCTACTACTTCGATGGCTTCTCCCGAGAGGGGTAGGTTTGGAATGTCTGCTGTACTCACAGTAGAACGTATAGCACCAGTGTCCAACAAAAAGGTAATATTCCTTCCCTTCTACTTTACCATCTATATATGGACCTGACTGATCTACCGGTAAGGATGCGCCAAGTACGCACTCCTCTTCCTCCCCCCTCAGGCACCGTCATTGATTTTCACTGTGAGGATAACTGTTCTGCAAAAGAAACTGTGAAGTTACAGAATTTTTCTTACCACTTTCTCCTGGAAATCCGCTGTCCGTACTATATTTTGCTCTGTTCACAAAATTTTGCATTGGGGGAGGTGGCAACCTACTCTGTGGATTCACAACCTGCTGGGGTTGATTCATTATCACCTCATTCTGTGTCTGCGGATTTCAATTTTGATTTGGGCCATTATAATTCTGAATATTTTTACACTCGTTTTTCCAATGTCTCAATTTTCCGCACCCATGACAAGGAAATGTCTTCTTTGCTTCCTCCCTATTCATTCGTCCTCTTTGTTTTCCCCCATTATTATCAAACTGACCCTGTCCTTTCACTTGATCATTAGTCTGACTGTTTATTCTTTGCTCTTGATGTTCTGCCAATTTCACTTGAGCCCACATCACCCTTTCTTACGTCTATTATCGATATCATCTCCGCAATACTTGGCATACTTTAGAATCTCATCGATCGGTTTTGCCTGCCAGCACAACATGTGCTGCTGAATTTTACATTCTGTCCATAAATCAACAGGCACCACTATGTCAAATAGACCATCCAAATCCTTCAACAAAACCTTCAAAACCTTCACAAACCTTTCAACCTGTCGGTACCATTCACCGGGTTTTTCTCTTAACTTTGGGAAGTCATTAGTAAATGACAAAATATCCTGTCGAGTCCATGGAACATGCACATATCCTCCTCCTGGAACTTCTCTCATTGGACACAATCTTACTGCCTTTCCTCTTTCTTTGAATAGAAATGCTGAAGTTGTTTGATTTACCTGTGCTTCTTCCTTTTTCCTTATCCACCTAGCTTTCCATTTGTCTAAGTCTCCCCATTTTTATAAGATGGTCATTAATTCTTTAACCTGTAATTTCCTTCCAGACATCTTCATGTTTTCCAAATCTTATCACTAAATTCTGCTCTATATGGCTTTTGTAGTACTTTCGATCTCCCTATTTCAATCCCCATTTCGGAGGCAAGATCTGTCAATTTCTCATGAAATATCTTTGTATTTCTAGTGATGCTTCTACAAATAAACAATAATTCTTCTTCATTGTAAGCATTTAATCTGTCTAATCCCACAATTCCACTTTCAATTTGTATATATCTAAAACCTTCATTTGAGGTTTCGGTTTATCCATTCCTTGTGCCCATCTTTCTAATTCTTCTGGGGATACTATTGTAGCACTTTTAGCTCCTGTAGATGTTTCTAAGTGTATTTCCTTTGAACAACTAGGTGCAACTCTTCTCGGGGTTTCATTTATCTGTCCTCTTATCGGTAAATCCATTAGTGAGATTACCGAATCACATTCATTTGCTTGATCATCAATTATTATCTTTTCTTTCTAGGTTAGATTTGGGGAGTTGTCCTATCTGGAGGTTTAGGACCGTTCGCTTTATCCCCACATAATGGAACAACTGGACCTATAGTCACTGGCATAGTCAGTGCTTCAGAATGTGTATTCAATTGGGTTATTTTCTGTATTAATTCTGCTGTATTTTTATTTATTGCTTCGCTTTCCTTTTCATTCATTGAGTCATGTGTAACCTGTGGAATCAAAGGTGGTCCCAAGACAGGGGCACTTGGAGTAGTTCTACTAGGTCATGCCTGATATGGCGGTGGAATTTTCATTAAAATATCTTCCATAAACTCATCTTCTGACTCTCCACAGCCTGTCATGGATAAATGCTTAGTTTTCCCTGTACACTTGCCTCCTGACTGTTCCTCTGCCATCAATACAGGATACAGTCCCTCAGTAACCATTGCTTGTCTCCATGGTTTCATCTGATTTTCTCTTGATTCACGCATCTGTCTAGGGAAAAATCCTCTATAACTTCTGCTACTTCTAGATCTGTTGCACTCAAATGACTCAGTTTCCCATTCTTCTAATGCCTCATACTGGGTTAATCTAGGTCTAGGCTCTAATTCATTCATCCGCATTCTTAAATTATGAAGGATTCTCCCATTGAATGTACTATTTTCTGGAAAATCTCTCACTCCATCACTTTTGGTGTATTCTATCCAATTTTCTAACCACACACATGTATGGTAGCCTCTCTCCATCATCATAAGGCAGGTGTCTTCAGTGGTGGAATAAGAATTCCCTCTCTAGTCTTAATGGGTTTATCTTTTTAAAGTAAGTTTTTATTTTCTGCATAAAGAACATCTTTCTCTTTTCTCTGTACATTTTAGGTGAAGATCTTTTTATATATTCGTCTCTGGCAAATCCTAAATATCTCTTGTCTGAGCGATTCCCTATTAGTGTTGGATCGTATTTCCACATATAAACTCCACTGTTCAATACTATTACAGCTACTATTCTGACAACCAATTAGATTCTCGCTTACACTTGAGGTTTGACCAATCTCAGCGTGGCTTCTATTCTTTCGGCCAATCAAACTCGGGCTCACACTATTCATCTATCCAATACTAGCGCGGCCTTTTTGTGACGTCAGTATCACTCCTTACTACTGACCCTCCTTTACAATTTCGCGTCAGTCACACGCCCGTTGTTTCAATCAATTCCTGCGCGGCCTTCTGTGACATCAGTACAACTCCAGCAACTGACCCCTCCTTCACAAGGTAACACTAAAAACTTATTTTCTTACAATTCTTCTTGAGATCTTCATTAATAACAATGTGAAAGCATTTGCTACTCTGTCTGTTCCACTAAAACCAAAGAATAATTTGCTTTCTTTTACTACGAGTAAAACCTTCCGCTTACTTTTCACACACTGCAAGTAAAACCTTTTCGTTTACCCTTCACTCAAGCTACGACTAACCTGTTACTCCTTCAATGTTATTCTTTCTAGGTGATATAACACCAAAGTTTCACCAGCGAACTCTTTTGCTATCAATCATTCTCACTGTTATACGAAAATAGTCCCAAATTTAACACTGCCAGCCCTACGTAGCTTTTCAGTGCTATTCCAACAGGCGAGTAACCTCACTGCAGTGTGGTTTCCATTTACCACCTGCTATTCCCGACCCGGGAATTTCCAGACAACATAAAACAACAACAAACTGGTTTGTTAAAACATGACTTAATAATCAATAATCACCAAACCAGTCAATAAAAACCATAGCTCTGCTACCATAAAACTGATCCAGCAGGTTACCAACCTCAGGTACTCAACTGCCATATATTCACCTGGGCCCGTAAACACACACACATTCACATAGGCTAGTAGATACCGCTGGGGGTCAATTTTTTTAATAATTACTTATTTTTATAAGATTAGTTACCTGTCAGATTTCAACTAATCTTTCACTGATAAAAAAGTTATTTCCTCTGGTCAATGGACCTTTTAGTTGGAACTAGTTGATGGTGAAATGACATTGATCTTTCTTTCTGGTTTAAAATAATCACAGACTCTGGAAGGTTTTAAATGTGTATCTAGTTATTTTCATGAGAGCAGAAAATGTATAAAGTAAGAACTCCGTTTCTCCAAGGAAGTAAAACACTTGAACCAATTAGTCAGTTATCTGTAACAACGAGACATTTCAATGACAGTGCTCAGGAAAGAAGAGGACAGAGAGAGAAGTACAATGACATACTACACTGAAGTATAATTACCTAGGATGGTGTGGAAACCAACCCTTTGGACAAGGAACTGGGAGGGTCCCCTGGGAAAGATCAGGTGACAAAGGCTTCAGGACAGGTTTTCAGGACAGGATTCAGGACAGGATAGATGGCCTCCTCTAGATCCGACGCCTGCGTCTCACCAATCTCTAACACCATCTTCCTTCTCGATTCTTCCACGATCTTCTTCTAATTCTTTATCTATTTCCCTCCTCGATTCTTCCGCGATCTTCTTCTAATTTAATTAGGTTCAGGTTCTAAGTTCTGCAATTCGATTTTCTTCAGCATTCGTTCAGCTCTCGGACAGCATCCCGATCTCTCAGCATCTCAGCAACACGAGCCATAACTAACTAACTAAACTACCTCAATTATACTTTCCTAATGGCATGTACCACCCCTTAATGTTTCGACTTTATGAAACTCCTAATTCTGATTGGACAGGCAAAGGAGGGATGATCATCACACCATGCTAAGTTTAATAATTTTCTTTAGTTCTTTTTTTAATATTCCCACCCATTATTTTTTTCCCAAGCTTTATTTCGCACCCGTAGTCACATTTTTATCAACAACAATGTATACATTTAGCGTTCACTTTCATTCAGCACTGCGGATGTCCATCAGATTCCCAGGATATGTTACAAGTTGGATTTGGACGGGTTTCAATGACAGCATCATGGCTTCTAGCTTTTTGTTTCTGCGCCTGCGTGAGGAGTCACGTGAAATATTGGCTTTAGCATCGCACAAAGGCCCAAATACGAACTAATAGGGAAGTCAGAAAGAAACATATTAAAATCAAAGTAAAATGATTTCACTGTATACCACCTATCTCTATTCTAATCCCAATTACTTATAATAGCTCTACCCGCATTAGTATTTAGTAAGTTGCATGTTTTAGTTTCAGCAAGGCAGATGCTTAACATGTGAGCACTCGAGCGGCCATTTTAGATGCGATTGTGCAGCTGCAAAGATTTCCATCCAAGCAAAAGATCATCATACTAGGTAGATGTAGTTGACGCATGCAAGCCATTTTAAGTTTCACTCGAGTTACTTGTTAGTAAAACACATATGCAAGCGTCATTCTAACTAGAATATGGATTGTGGTGTACGTTACTTTACACAACACATAATTAATACTGTCTTACGATTTTATGAGAGGATCGCATCCGAGCAAGTCTTTTTTTTTTTTATGAGTCCTGGCTCCATCAGAAGTAAGGGGTAAGCTAGTCTATGACCATGTGACATGGCGTCATCAGGGTCATGAGCGCTGATGACTCAGTGACGTAGGATTACATGTATTAAACAGATACACAGTGCATGCTTTAACTGTGCACGCACAATGTAACTGTCTCATTGGTCAAAGTGGAGGAAAAAAAGTAGAGGAACTGTGAGCGGAGAATCAGGGGGCAGGAATAACCTGAAGATTGGGTCAGTGGGCAGAGGCAGAGGTGTGACCACAAAGAGCAAAAGATCCCAAATTTTGTATTTATTTGGCATTTCTCAGACCATTTATAGCTTATTATGTTATTTAATTCAACCAATGCATACACGTGTTTAAGGTTTAATATGAGTTAGTGACATTAAAATACATTCATAAATTGGGATATGTTTCCAATCACAGAATGTCCCAAATATGCTTAAAAGTGGACTCACAAGCCATTTGTCTCCAAGCCATGTAGTTTCTGTCATCAGCAATGCTCCTTCCTTTACCCACAAGAGCAGTTCAAACATGAATAGCAAAATATTCTAGTTTGTAAATGTTTTCCACATAGCGAGCCTTCTAATGTCTAGCATGGGAATGTGCTCCCTCATTGAACACCATACTGCCCAACTGAGAGAAACTTGCACTGCCTTCAGCTTCAACCCCAACTGTGACCCGCTATAAACAACTGGATGCGACTCAATACAAATTAATCACTAGGCAAGAGTAATATACTGCTTGAAAAAAAAGTAACAACATCCTGGAAGAAAAAAAAACACTCATAGGGAATGCAACATTAAGAAAAGCATGTGAAATGTAGGCAGGAACAACATGGTTACCTTAACGCTTTTGCATTCATTATTCAGAAATCAGTGAGTGTTTTTGGCTGAAAAGTTCCAGGGCCCGGAAGGGACCCGTTTCAATGTCCATTGCTTAAATCCTTACAAAACGTAGGCAGTGTGGTTTAAAAAGACCACATCCCTGAACACACAGCCACGGTACACATTTTATAAACTAAAATAAGTAAAAATGCTGATAAGGATCAGTTTAAGCGTTTTTCCCCCCACACATCAACCAGGTATTGCAGAACCTCTGGTAATGGAGCACCACCCCACCTGGGCGAAGCAATGTTATGCAAAGAAAGAAGAAAAAACTAAAGTAGCACTTCACTGGCAAACTCTGTAAAGTGGCGCTAATATGCTTGGGTGTGAAAAAAAACCAATCTGGCCACTTTACTACCACTCTGTCTTGTTTTATTTAGGTATTTATTTTTCGTATTTTGTACCTTTTTTTCTCTCTGGCCTGAGGCTGCACTTTGGAATAGAAAAATGTCAGAAAAAGAGGACATTTCAAGCAAAAGCGTTTCTTTCTTTTTAGGATCCATTTCACAGGGGAACGAATGAAGGAAAAGAGAGGCTAAAAGCCGTTTCTTGAAGTCACAGTTTTCAGCAAGTGAGTAGGAGCGAGACAGAGACAGAAAGAGAGGGAATTAGAGAAAGAAAGAGAGGGTGGGGAGCTGCCAGTGGCAGAGCAGAAGTGTACACTGTCCCTGTCCTCTCTGGGCAAGAAGGAAAAGGCAGAGTCCCTTTCCTTCTCTGCCGGTCCACGAACGGCCGAGCGTTATCTATAGGCCTTGGCTATTTCTGCGTCCATCCTGGAACGCATTTTTAAAATAAAAAACTAGGGGAACGGATTCTAATAAATTGAAAAAGTAGGGGCACGCTGTGCCCTGCTGATCCCGCCCACTTCGACCACTGATCTGTTTAATACAGCACCTGCTTTGACAGGGCCAGCTTTAGCGCTGGTGGCGCCCTGTGCAAAAATTTCTCTTGGCTCCCCCATGTCCCATGACAGCCTCTTCGGATTCTCTCGCTACCACATGCAAAAGTGCCCCTCATCTCTCCTATCATAAGATATTGCCAAGCACAGCGCCCCCCTGAGGTCACAGCGCCCCCTTCACAGGTCAGCGCCCAGTTGCACTGCCCTAAAGCCGGCCCTGTGCTATGACTTTCTGCTTGCTGCAGCTGTACTTCTGATGCAGTCGGACCTGCAGAGGGTCACAACCAGGGCTGAGAACTGAGCTGGTCCTGCAGAAGGAGACTGCCTGTGCTGCCTTGCCTCCTAGCACAGCTAAGTCGGGTTCCCAGTACCCTCTGTCACCCCCTGCAGTCAGCCTCCCCGCAGTCCCCAGTTTGATCAGCTTTAGGACATTGCTGCCTCACAATCCATGCCCCCTGCAAGGCTTTAAATTTACAGCAGAAAACAGTACACAAAGATATTTCTCAACAACGACAGCAAAAAGCGATTCATTAACTGTTTACATCGCGTTCATCTGGCATTGCTTATGAGTGGTTGGTTTTCCCGGATACTGCGCTTCCATAGTCTTTTCATCGGTATTTCCTAGTGTATAGTGCAAATGTTACCAGAGTCGCCTCTGGGAGAGCTCTGGGCGTTGAGGGTGAAGCCAAGGCAATCTCACAGTTCCTGTCACTGGGTCATAAAGGCGTGTAGACCATGTGCACATCCAATCTCTGGCCGCACTGATGAGCACACCTCGAGGGATGGTCACATGAGTGACAATGAGAGTGTGAGAAGGCAGTGTGAAGGAGTTAGAGTAAGAGAGTGAGAATGAATGAGTGTGAGTGAAAATAAGAATGAGTGAGTGAATGTAAGTGAGTATGGGTGAGGGAGAGTGTGCATGTGAGAGTGCCATACGAGACCCCTACCCCCCAAAACCTTCTAGATACAACTCGGGTCTCTTGCTGGAAATTAAGGCCATAATTTTGCCCCACCAATGTCAAAGATCACTAGCTGCTTCTGATCACCTTTAACCAGCTGCATTTAGTCCAGGTGCATTGAGATTGGTGATAGGTAATGTGCACAGGTACTCCTTGAAGGCTGGTGACCAGACAATCATCAGAGCGCATCTCATTAATCATATAAACAGTAGATTTTAAGTTGCAGCGTCTCCTGGATGGTAATCCCTTTTTCATAATTATCAGTTATTTTGTAACTATATATGACTTTTCACAAACTAACTATAATGGGGAATGTGGAGAGTCTGATTTTTGTGATTTTTTTTTATGCTGGTGAAGTTTTAAAAAGTTTGACAATTTTTGCTCTTCAGAGAGTTTTGAATACATTTTTATTGTTACAATTAACTAAAATTGTTACAATGAAGTGCAAGCTTTAAAGATTTAAAAATATTACATTAGACAATAAAACACATAAAAGCGGTGCAAGTGGTCAACTATCAAAGACTTCAAACAAATCTAGTCCATGATTAAAGCGATGTCTTAGAGTTTTTCATTAAGGTGCCGATTTTCACTCCTCTATATAGGACCAAGAGAGATTTCGTGGCGGGTGTATAGGTACATGTTCGATGCCTTTAGCCACGGAGATTTCTATAAAGTGCGATGTGCGAGGCGTTGCCTAGGAGTTCTTTCACCTTGTGTGCAAATTTCACAAATCTTGCCAGTTCCATTGGTATGTCCAAATTGAAAAGAAGCATCGCATCTTGGCATGTGCGTGTTCCGTATTTTAAAAACAATGGTTTTAGTAAAGTGCGACGTGCGTGTGCCAAGCAGTGGCATATGCAAACCAAGTGAGCCATGGATTCCTCGTACTATTGGCAGAGTCGGCAAGGGCTGACCACCTCTAAAGATTTCCAGCGGATGTTAACATCTTTTATCGGCAGCACAATGAGTCTCACTGTTAAGATTTGCTTTAAAATTGATTTATTTAAAGCGGCATCAAGATATGGCTGCCTTAGGCGGTCTTCGTAAGAGGTAGCAAGTATCCTGATGTTGCTGCTGGAGAGACTCAGTTCCTTCATATCCTCTTCCTTAGACAGTAGTCTAACTTGTTTTTTTAAGATCGATTTTAGGGTGCCGGGCTGATGAATAAAATCCTGCCAGTTGGACATGTCAAGGTGCAATTCAGTGCTAGCGGTGTGCAGGCCTTTAGAGCACAAGTTATTTCCTTTCTCAAATATTGCTTTTAAAATTGCTTTCATTGAGTGCGGGGGGGGCGCTCGATAGAACCGCATAATCGAGGCCCAATGCTCGTAACTCTGTTTATTTAGCCCGAATTCCAATCGGACCTCTGCATTCTGGGCATGTGTTGGTATTTGGAAAATTCGCTTAAACGCTTGACAGTTGGCTTGTTCCAAGATGTTACTAAAAGCCGCCGGGAATGCTAGTTGACCATATTTGAGAGAGGGTAGCAGCTTAGCGCATATGACCTTTCTGATGGGTTTAGTGGATGGGCCGCTTAGTTTAGAATTCAGTTTGCATAGGGCACACATCATTGCCTTAGCTTTTGTTTCAGTGGAATAGATGTGTGCCGTGGGTTTGCCATTGCTCGTAAGCCAGACCCCCAGGTAATTGTATTTGGTTGTTGTTGCTATTTTCAAGATGCCCAGTCTCCAATGTTTTCTGAGTTTGTTGGCATACTTCCCAAAGTTCTCTGGTTTACCTTTACGTTCCACATTTAACCCTTACTGGAATTCCAAATACGTCACAATACGTATGCAGAATTTTCCTCTGCAAGTTGGCCTTTTTCTGTACTTTTCTGAGCAGAATGGAATTAAGTAGAATACTACAAACTGTTTCCTGCAAAATGTATCTTATGAAGAAAATAATGTAGTATTAAATAAGGTTGTGTGTGACAAACAGTTGCACAAGTCCTACCTTTCATGCAAAGGGGCAAAATAAAAAACGTAGCTAACAATAAGAAATTGCTCTGTTTTTCACACATCTTCGAGAGGGATACAAAAAAAACTGTACAGCCCTCCAATCTATACACTCTCTAAGCAAAAAATAGCATGTGTACTGTGTGGTTGCAACTCATTTATTGGCCCATCTCAAAACATATAAAAGATCATTTTGCATGTATTTCACATGCTTTACTAAAAAACAAATAAATACATAAATGCAGATGTTTTAATAAAATTGAAATATTATACTAGGGGAGTAATTGAAAATTCTAAATTTGACAAGGTCAGCAATATGAATTTGCTCAATTACACTGGTGGAATTTTATTCTGGCCGCATGGCCACTGAAATTACGTGATTCTGAGGCCACGGCACTTACCGCATAATTAATTAAATGCTTCCCCATAATCATTAATCTGCTGCATAAATTGAAGGATTTAAAAAATATTAGGGAATATTCTCAAGAACGTGTGATAATTATCGCAAAATTAGCTTAACTCAACTTTTCACATCGCAGTCTATCGTGGGAAAATAACGCTGTGTTAACTTTGTATTCCCAGCACGGCGGTACCATGCGATAGTCTCACGATAACGCGGCAAATGACCGCGTTAAAATTAACACAACGCCTAAAAAATGCGAAACGTGAAAAAAGCAGCGATGTCCCAAATCGCGATACAAAAATCAGCGATAACCAGCAACAGGCCTGCAATTCCCACGCGTCATGTGGGAAAATGCACGATAAAAGCACCAAAAAATACAAACAAAATAATTTAAACTGTGTAGCACAATGGAGGAAGCCGGAGCAAGTACAGAGGATGGCCAGAACCCCACTAGTCCCCAGGAGGACCAGCCTGGGACCTCGGGGTCATGGAAGGGCAAGGAAAAGAAGACGAGGAAGACGAGGTTCAGTCCGCAGGAAAACAAGATCATCACCACGGAGTTGATAGAACACCACCAACAACTGTTCGTCCCCTCCAACGTGTCATTGGCGAATAGAAATGCAATATGGCAGTCCATCCTGGACAAGGTGAATGCAGTCGGAGTGAGGAGGAGGACAATTGGAAACGTCAAGAGGCGCTGAAATGATGCAAAGGCCAAAACCAAGAAGATACTTGCTGACAACCATCAGGCAGCAATGCAGACTGGAGGTGGCAGTCCAGCGGAACACCAGGAGCTGGATAAAATGGAGGAAATGGTGTCCACAGTCATCAGTGGGGAGACGGTGGCAGGAGTTGGGGGTCCGGACACTGCTCGACATGACCTGACAACAGGGTGAGTACCGAACAGGTACTGGGGGAACGGGGGAGATGGGCACAATGGCACACATGCACATGCACAATTAAGTAGAACACACTGCACACCCACAATGACTCTGGATCATGTCCCTGATCCCCTTGGCACAGTGCAGCACACATACAAACAGCAAGTAGGCCCCCGTCCACTATGGGCACAAAGGGATCCCTCCCCACACAGCACCAATCTCACAACCAACCCATGCACAAGTGTGAACACCAGCAAAGCTGCGCGTCTGTGAGCCACACTGACAATGCAGGTGACACTGCATGACGAATAGCATGGCTGCAGTCCAATTATCATGACATGGTGTACGCCACGACACTGAGATGGCTGAGTGTGGAACACATCCGGAAAGGAGCAGGTCACACTCTGACACATCCACATGCACAAACAACCCCTGACGTCAACAACACATCTGCGGATAAATCGTGCCCAAGAGTCCAAAATCCACACAAGAGCCAAAACTAGCCAAGTCTGCAACATCTCAGCACTGTAGAAGCACAGAAGTCAAAGGCACACCGCCTCAAAGGGATAAGGGGCAGTAAAATCACAGCTGCAGGGACAACTCTCCCACAATGCAGCACACACACATAGCAATAACAGCACAACAACATTGACGAGAATGTGGTACAAAGTGCAACACTTTCACTACAGAACAGAGTACACAACTGGTTCCGCTTGTGTGTAGAAACTGGCCAATCACATCTGGCATAGCAGGAAACTGTGAGATGATAATGTACGTGTACAAACTCACATCCGTGATGTAGTCCAAATGTCCACTGTCCCGCATCAAATTGTCAGCTCCTCCCAAACAGTCACATTGTCATGCAGTCTGTATGTAAACTTGAACAATGTATCAACATACATGTCAACACAATGTTAAAATGCATCTCCCCTTCACATTGCAGAGGGACAATCAACACCTCCTGCAGAGCAGACCCAACAACTCTTCACTGATGACGAAGAGGACCTCCCCACCTTCGACACCAACGTCCTCCAACAGCTCATGGACAGCTATGGCAACCCACCTCCAGGAGCAGGGCAGCCCAGCTGCATCAAGGAGACCCCACCCCCTGCACAGACCACACAGCAGGAAGCACCCACCACCACGGCTGGCTCCCAGCCCCTCACCGAAGAACACACCGCATTCCAAGGCCAGGTGTTAGACTGCCAGAAGGAGGTGGCTGACCATGTGTGGGTGGGGTTCAAACTCATGCTAGCCAAACTAGATGACATACGTGGGTGTCTAAGTCACATCAGGGACCACTTACAATTCTTAACGGACACCCACATTTCGCTCCATGATGTCCAAGAACCCATGCCCGACATCGCTGGAGTCATGACCCTGAGAGGAGAACAACTGTCTAGTCAGAGTGGCCTCACAATGTCAGCTGAGAGACAGATGCTGAGGACAAGGGAGAACTTGGAGCGGATGCATGCGGAAAGATTGGCTGCCACGGATGCACACCAGCGAAAAGTTGTTGGTATCTTCCATGCCCTGCAGATCCTCATCATCGTATTGCTGCCACTAAGTCAGTCACTGATGAATGCTGCTGGTACTTCTACACACACATCTCCGGCCCCTGATGTGTCAGTGTCACACAGTGCTTCAGACCAAACATCAGCACCCACATGTCAGGCAGATGACATAGAGGACGAAGATGTGGGTGATTCCACCTATGTATTGAGAAGGAGCCAGTAGAAATCTTCTCCGCCATATGCCCTGTTTCAGCTTGGTTCTGCCTTCTGCATCATGCCCTGTAACAACACCTCCCACTGTCCCCGAAACACTCTGCGACACTCACCTTGGACCTCTACATGGACTGCCATATTTTGTTTGCTTACCAATGACACAGCAATCAGCCTGCTGTCACGAAGTCACCCACCTGATTTCCGGTTGTTTCCTCTTCAATGCTGCTAGGTCCCAACTCCCTCCAAGATCTACCAGAGCCGCAGGGAATAACTGCGCCTGTTGCTCTGATCTACCTTCCGGGGAAAGGGGAATGGGAATGAGAAACAAGAAAACACACAGGATCTCCGTCTTCGTTTTGAGAGGTTTGTGTGGTTGCTTCTCTGAAGATTAAGTGTTTGTGGGCCTCAGAAATACCTTAATGGTTGTATCTGTAAATGTAAATGTAACAATAACACTTACCAAGACATTGAACTCTTCTCCTTATGTCTGCTCAGAATATTAGCTCAATGTTAAAATGAAAATAACCTACCAAAATTAGGAATGCCCACTGATTCACTTCTTTTAGAAGGTCTCACAGTTAACTCTTTTTTGCACCTGGTATCCTTTAATGACACCAAAAAAATAATTCTAAAAACAATGTAATTTGACGGATTTTGCATCTTTAAATAACATCAACCATAATGCGTTTCACATAAATTATTAATGTTGTTAGTATCCTGGTGTCAAGGTTTAGTCACTTCAAACCATGCACATACCTTCTTTCAAATAAAAGCGCAGCCTCAAAGGAATCTGGTGCACTAAACAAAGAAAAGAAATAAAACATGAAAAAGCAGGAATGCAATACTCTTGCCTTAGTCTGAGAGCTGGCAGATTAATTACCAGTGATTAAGCTGCACACAAGTTACAAAGAAAAATATCTTCGGTAAACACTTGGTTCATTAATTATTACTAGTCTTCTGAAACTGTGATTCCGTGAGCTCAGTTTAAAAAGACGAGGCTCCTTCTTTTTAAAAGTCAGAATTACTTGCTCTCAATGTCTGTTTGCTTTTTAAAAAATATCCGAAAGTCTTATTGCTTTAACACCTTTAAAATTAATAAAAGGTTACCGTACTTTAGAAGTGTTGCCTGGTAACCGTTTTGTTTTCTTCGGGCGACAATAATGACCTTAAGCCAATAAGTGGGGTAAAAGGCCGCTTTATTGGACAGGTGGCAAATTAATACATCATTAGCACAAAATACATATTTTGAACTATCACCCCCCACCCATACAAAATTTCCCCAACAACCAACTTCCCCAACGTTGTTCGGCCTAATCCTCCTCCCCAAACCCCTATCTACCCCTCCTGCCTACCCCTTGCCTCCAACCTCGCTCCCTTGCTTCCCTCTGCCCGAAACTGTTCCTGATGCCCCCAACCCTTCCTGCCTGTCTTGCTCTCCTCCAACTCTGCCATCGGACCAAGCAACAACCACCCAACCGGTATTTTTTTATTTTTTTATATATACCTTAAAGATTATGAACTTCCAATAGAGGGAGGGAGGGTGGGCCCAAAAACGCAACCGCCTACCTCACGCCTCTCAGCCACAATGCGCGACGGTTGTTACGTCGCCTTCGCGCTCGCACCGCCACCAATCAAAATGGAGAGCGCGCGCCACCTGTCCGGCCAAACTATCGCCCGAAGCTACCCGGGGGTGGACAATCTGCGATTGCCACCCCCAGGAGCCCCCATCGGGCGACAATAATGACCTTAAGCCAATAAGTGGGGTAAAAGGCCGCTTTATTGGACAGGTGGCAAATTAATACATCATTAGCACAAAATACATATATGAACTATCACCCCTCACCCCTACAAAATTTCCCCAACAACCAACTTCCCCAACGTTGTTCGGCCTAATCCTCCTCCCCAAACCCCTATCTACCCCTCCTGCCTACCCCTTGCCTCCAACCTCGCTCCCTTGCTTCCCTCTGCCCGAAACTATTCCTGATGCCCCCAACCCTTCCTGCCTGTCTTGATCTCCTCCAACTCTGCCACCAGGAAAAACCCTCACACAGGAGTTTTTCCTGTCCCCCCCACCCTAAAACCAAACACTCTCCATTGACTGGACGCACGTCCGCAGTTGATAGAACACATGCCACCACTGTCGCCAAACAGGTGAGAACTTTATTCATACATATAATCTTGCCATAGATCTCAAAATTTTCTCACAATAGCCCCAATTTCCAAACGCATTTGAATAAGAATTCCCCAAATGATACCTTCCAAAAACCTACTATGCAAAATCTTAAAAATTTTAGAGAAAGCAGGGAAAAGTGTTTATGAGAAGCAAAAACGGACAAAAACAAAAAGAAGGGGGGGGGGAGGAGGGGAAGAAGGAGGCTCGGAGGGTGGTACTTGTTTGTGGGATAGGAAGGAAATCCATGTCTTTGTCGTAAAAAGAAAATACAAACATCAGAACCATTTGTTATTAACCTCTTCAATGCCCATGACGAGCTGGTCTCGTCATGGGCCGCGGTTGCGCTGTGCCCATGACGAGACCAGCTCGTCATAAACCCCGCCCGCTAATGCAACGGCCGGCACAGGGCGGGGAAAGGGGCGGGCACTGAAGGGGTTAAAACAGGAAAAAAGCTGTCGCTAAAACAGCGTGAACCTAACACCACATGCTAAACTGAAAAATTTTCTAAACTTTCTCCCTTATATTTAGCAGATAAATTTCATTACCTATAAAAGATAAATGAACGCCATCGTGCCTAAAAAATTGATAGTCCTCTTTCGTAATCGACTCATGAGTCAACCAATCTATTCCGGCACTGTGACAAAAACGATGAAGGTCTCTATTTACTTTCCTTCTTGCTCTTTCTACTGCTGTAAACCTTTCTGCTCCTTTCCAAACTCTTCGTGGCATTAATGCTGTCAAAACCAAATGTGTTTCAGGCCATGTTTTTAACAGGATTTTTAGATCCATTTTTATGTTGATAAGTAAACCAAAACCTGACAATTGCACGAGATCATTTTCACCGAGGTGAATCAGCAACATTGCCGGTTTATTTCTACAAAACAGTTCGCTGAGGAGAGGCAAAAGCTGACCCCACTTCATGCTGCTCTTACCAAACCATGACAGCAGGATCTCTTCGGAACGGAAACCCAAATTTCTCCCAAACTGCCTTTTCTCCGCTTGTTTAGCGGCCCACTTAATAAAAGAGTGTCCAATGATCCACACTCGGCGTTGGGACAATGTGTCACTGGCACAAGGACCTGAAAAGAAAAGCCAATTAGTATCATAACTTAGGAACCTCGCCTTCCAAATTTCGAATATATCGCAAGCAACAATCAGAAGTCCAGCGTCCCAATTTTTAACATCACTGAGGGAAAAACCCCACCCGGTGGCTTCTGAAGCCGCTCCTATTCGGAAAGAATGTGTCCCAAAATTAACGGGATCTTCACCCACCCTTACTAGCGTCCTGCGCAGAATCGCCAATGCTTGGGAGGCTGTGAGCCGTGATCCATCCTGATGTCTAAAAACAAATTTTGATGTTGCCCCCCCCCCCCCGCTAACATAAAATCTGACCATGCTTGCTTTGGGCATAAGGGGCCATTTATAGCCTGCAAAACCACCTTCGACCCCTTACCAATCTGGTCCGTTTTTGACTGTTCTAAGAAGATAGAAATAGCAGAGTGAGACATGGAAACATTATGAACTTTGAGGCCCTCATTGTGAACTGTGCCCAACAATTCCGAAATTCTAAATGCTCCAAAAAAGAGCCAAATCATACATAGTTTCAGCAAGTGATATTCAAAATGAGAAAAACAGACCCCGCTTAGGACACATATAATCTTGTATAATAATTTCAGCGATATAGGTTCTCTTTTGTACAGGCCCCTCTTTTTCGTCTTTGCCCAACCTTGCAATATTCTCCGGCCCATCTCACCTGCTGAAGGCTCATATCCCCAAAAGAACTTTCCATAGAATGACACCCTGGCCAATTTGCCGGCTATAGTGGTGGAAGATATATTCCTTTGGATATTGCCCATTAGGAATCCAATTATGTCGTCATTACGCTGCTGTAAACCTGACCCATTAGGAGATCTATACTTAGCACCTGATTCTAAAAATTCCAGCCAAGCACGTCTGTAAGCCAACTTGGTGCTGGTGGCTAAGGAGCTCTCGATTAGATGATGAGTGGTCAACTCGCCAAATCCCACACCTCTCGGGGAACCGGTGTCTTCTGACAATCTGCTCCGGGTGCCAAACCACGGAATCTCGCCCACTGGAAACGAGAGAGGGCATCTGCTATGTTATTCGCCACTCCCGAAATATGTTTAGCCTTGAAAATCATATTAAACTGTAAGCATTTTAACATAAAGATTTGCAACAGCTTTAGTAATTTTGTATCTCTGACTCTTTGCCCATTGACTAGATCAACTACAGTTCTGTTGTCCACGTTGAAAACCACTGCTCTGTTAGCTAACTGCGGCCCCTAGATAGTCAATGCCACTATAAGGGGAAAAAATTCTATATAAGCTATGCTTCTCTTTTCAGCAATCCACGTGTGCGGCCAATGCTCCGCACACCACTTCCCCTCCCAAAATATGCCAAAACCATGGGCACCAGATGCGTCAGAATAGAACTGTATGTCCCAAACGAAATCCTCATCTAACGACCAGATTGTAACGCCGTTGAAATCTTTCAAAAAGTGTAACCACACTTCCAAATCAGCCCGTATATTGGCAGTAACTCTGATCCTATGGTGCGGAAGCTGAATGCCTGACATGGCAAACCCCAAACGTCTGCAAAAAGCTCTTCCTGCTCGAACCACCCTACAGGCAAAGTTCAAATGGCCAAGTAAACACTGCACTTCAATCAATTTCAATTTATCCGCTCTTATGGCATGTTCCAAAAGCCTGGTCATCTCGAGAACCTTTTTCACCGGCAGTCTAACTTCCATCTTCTGAGTATCGACCTCAATACCCAGATCAGTTAAACAGCAGCTAGGCCCTTCTGTTTTGTCTGGCGCTAAGGGAACACCCATATCCTGAGCAAATGATTGAAAATCTTTCAACGCTGTGCCACATTGTTGGGAACCTGCAGCTCCCATAAACAGAAAATCGTCTAAATAGTGTGTTACTCCCTCGTGGCCCGTTACCAATGAAAAACACCACTGCAAGAAGGAGCTAAAGGATTCAAAAAGCCTGCAAGATGTCGCACAACCCATTGGAAGGGCTTTGTCCACAAACATTTTTTCTTCAAAATGAATGCCTAGCAAGGAGAAATCAGAAGAGTGAACAGGTAATAACCGAAAAGCCGACTTAATGTCACATTTTGCCAGCTCGGAATCTTGTCCTGAACGCCTTATCATGCCTAAAGCCGTATCCACAGAGGCAAACTTCACCATAGAATCCTCCCTAGCAATGAAATCATTGATAGATGCACCTTGCGGCCAGGAGAGATGCTGAATCATCCGGAATTCCCTTTCTGTTTTTTTAGGAACTACACCCAGGGGTGATACGATAAGATCCTCCAACGACCAAGTGTCAAAGGGGCCTACCATCCTGCCTTCTGCTACCTCTGTCAACAATTTCTTCCTAACGACATGTGGGAACTCTTCTGCAGACTTTAAATTTTTTGCAAAACGGCGACACCTGGGTCCCTGGTATCCTAGCTTGAACTCTTCCTTGAAACCCCATTCGAGCAGTGATGCTTCATTTTTGTCAGGATAGAATTTCAAATATGCACTCAATTTGTCTATATCAATTGGTGTAGAAGCCCTTGATTCCAGATTGAAAGCCTCCACCCCGACCTCTTCCTGGCAAACCGCCCCCCAAATGTAATTGCTCCCCAAAACATTGAGTGACGGCATGTCTCCCTTCGCAACGGGAACACTCGTGCTTGTATTTACATGGATTTCTTGTGCAAAATCCCTTATTAAAGTTCCAGTAGGCGCCAGAATTGGAAGTCTGGTGTCTATTCCAACTGCCCACCCCCCCAGGGTGGGCCTATTTTGAAAGGGCCGACTGTGCACTGCTAAACCACTCGCAGTATGCATGGCTGGAGGGGGCCTTTGTGGATACATCCATTGCACCCAAAGTTCATTGTCCACTTCGCCCCATGGTTTCTTGGGTGTAAGAACTAATCGTGCCCTAAACTCTTCATCATAATGCAGCCATGCATACCCACCAAATTCAATGGCCGCTTTCCGGATGGTATCTATATATTTAAAAATCGCCACTGACCTGTCAGGAAACCTTTCACAGTATATACTCGCGAAGATGAGAAATGCTGAGGTCCAGGTATCTATATTAGTTGGCACCCTAGGTCTCCTAGCCAACTCCCAAGCCTCTTCCTTGGAACCCTCTTTTGCCTGGACCTCTCTATGCAAGAGCTTAAATACATCGACGAAATCCCCTCTCCAGATCTTCTCTTTCGTGACTTTGGACAAGTGGGCACCCAATGGCATCGAGAAACCCATATAAGGCAAGCGTTTCAAACCTGACTGCTGTGCACTACCCTCAGCTTTTGTCCCCTTATCTGTATTTACGGGCTCATGATGTTTTGTGTCTGAGCTTACCGTTTCTGTGACTGCCTGACTGGATGCCTCTGCCAATGTTGCTTGACGACACCACCCTCCGTGCCCACGCCTTTATCAACACATAAACCTTTGCGACGAGATTTAAGAAGCGCCTCACCTGTTCTCTTGGCTGGTCTTTCTTCCGACACTATTCTCCTCTTCCTCCCCTTAGTATCCCGTCCGGTCTTGATCCCCTTCAGTGCATCAACATTTGATTTGTCCTGCGAAAAATAATGTCTGGAAATATCTTTAGTAGACCCCCCTTGTTCCCCAAAAGAAAGAGAAAAATCCCACACCAGGGCGTCTTCGTCCTCAATTTCCCCATCCTCTAAAGAGGCATTATCAATTTCCACTGACGTGTTTTTTATCATCCCTTCCTCACCTGCTCTACCACCCCTTCTACTACAACCAGGAAGCTCCCCGTCCCCAATACCCCCATCATATACGTTCCATTGAATTCCTCGCGCAAAACGAGAAGCTTTCTTGGCATCCAACGGCGTGGGAAATTTCGCCAAAAAATCCCCCTCCTTCGAACTTCGTACGTTGCAGGACGCAAAAAGCCTGGCAGGCGTGCCCCCACTGCCCTTTTTTGTGCATGGCAGCGTCTCGCCCACGGGGGCTGCAAGGCGCTTGAACTTGCAGCTACATGTGATCTGCCCTCTTCTAACTGTGAGAGACGGGCCGTATCCATAATCTCTTTTGGCATCCAAACCCACTGCCCCTCAAACCCCTCTTTCAAGTCATCCTGTGCCTGACCTCCCATTGCCTCGCCTGAATAAACTGCAAAGAAATCCCCCACCCAAGCCCCCCCGCCCGTTCCCAATGACAGCAAATCCCCATCATTAAACTTTTGTGACATGGAACTACGCTTGTCCAAAGTACTGGTTACATGTACTGTTTGCGACATTAGGTCATCCCCTGCCCTGGAAAAAATTGGTGACAAACACCTTTCCGCTGATGGCTGTGTAAGAAAGCGTGAACCACTTAGTTGGTTCTTGTTAAATATACAAATATCATGCTTTTGTTTAAACAATGCTTGCTGTTTTCCTTTTGACTCATGTAATTCTCGTGACAAGTCACTAGGTGGTGTATTTTCTTTCCCCAACACTCCCTGATCAGTCTGAGGAGAAAACAAGTCTTTTACGGTCTTCCCTTGCTGCTGTGTCAACAAATCTTTAGCAGCACGTGTGCGTGGCCTGCCCCTCCCTCTCTTTATCAGAGCCGGCACTGACACCATTCCAGGAGAATGGGGCAGAAGCGCGCTACTCGCCGGTAAGGTGTCTTCATTAAAATTGCTGACGCCGAGTGAAGGCACTGGAGAGCCTTCACTCGATAGGCATGCTGCTACTACAGCTGTCACCCCTCCTGCTGCCTTGCGTGTTTTCTTTTCCAGGCCCACCCACGCCTGTGACAGGACTCCAGGCATCACCAAGTACTCCCGCCCTGCCTCACATAAGACCCGCAGCGCTTCGCGAACCGAAGCGGCTGCGTCCATGACTAAAAATACACGCAGTCACTAAATTATCGCCCAAAAACGCAACCGCCTACCTCACGCCCCTCAGCCACAATGCGCGACGGTTGTTACGTCACCTTCGCGCTCGCGCCGCCACCAATCAAAATGGAGAGCGCGCGCCACCTGTCCGGCCAAACTATCGCCCGAAGCTACCCGGGGGTGGACAATCTGCGATTGCCACCCCCAGGAGCCCCCATTCTTCTACAGGGATCCGGAGTGTTGCCAGGTAACCCTTTTGTTCTGTCTTCAGCAGGGAGCCGGAAACATTATCGAGCCGGACTGCACCAGGAAGGAGGAGGGCGTGGGAAGAGCTCTGAGGAAGTGCCGAAGGTCATGGAATGCTGAAGAACCGGTCCGGAATCAGGTGAGTTGCTGTTCTATGAAGCGAAGCACCGGCAGCTCAATGGGTGGGGTTTTTATAGTCTAGTAGCGCTTGGGATTTCAGGTGTTACACGTGCATGCTACGTAGTGCTGAGAGTTCCAGAAATACTCATGCAGGCTCAATAGTTTATTTACATAACAAGTGCATTCGCGCAGGGACTCTTAATTGAAGCACGAGCATTACTAGTTCTTATGACCAACAAACAAGCATTGATACAATGAAACAAATAAGCATTGATGCAAATACCGGTACCAGTTAATCATCTTGTCATAATGCCATTATAATCAAATACAGATATAATGAGACAGATATTCAGTTGGGTACATAAATTCTCTTTTTTATTTTTTTTTATTTTATGCCGTCAGGTACATCTTTAAACAGACATGCAAATAAGGAAATAGAAAAATTATACATCAATCTTATAACAGTCAGAATTAATAAAATCAGACATACATAGGAATCGAAGAGAAAATATAGCATAGAGGAACCATGGAAGGACT
Organism: Triturus cristatus; assembly: GCF_964204655.1. Lineage (NCBI taxonomy): Eukaryota > Metazoa > Chordata > Amphibia > Caudata > Salamandridae > Triturus > Triturus cristatus. Next base: position 258,898,487 of record NC_140581.1, on the reverse strand, counting down.
TAGCCATTTCAATTTCAAATCTTCTCTTATACCCTTTACCCTATTCCTGTTCTCTCCTCCAACTCGCCATGACTTCTTTCTAACCAGTTAGTTACTGGGGCCCAGATCTTATCCCCTTTTTTCCTAGCACGATGGCCCTTGTTTTTATATAGAGCCATTTCCATATTGTATATATTCAGTAAACGATAAAGCCAGTGTGCATATACCGGTGGTTCCATGTCTTTCCAAGCCGTGGCAATTAGTAGCCTAGCGACTGCTATTGAGGCAAAGACAAAATCCCGATGTATCGATGCTAGTCTAATTCGACTATCATATCCCAAAAGCATCAGCGAAGCACTTATTTTGATTGTACAATTGATCGATTCATACCAAAAAGTTTCTAAAGTTTTTCAAAGGTTTTGTAATCTCTTAAGGCATATGTTTCTCATGTAATGGTACATCCCTTCTCCACCCCCCCTTCCTGCCCCGGTTGGTATGTCCTGACTAGCGTTCATGATAGAATGTTGAGATGTGCCACTTGAGAGCGGATGATCGTATTAAACGATGTCACATCTTACCTTGTGTACGTGTCATCTTCATTGAATACAACACTGGCGACGACCTGCGAAGGGGGCAGCTGATCATCTCCCCTTTGTTTATCTCTCATGTTTCCGGGCATTTTGTGTGAGCACCCGTTATCTGCCTTTGGACTTCATCCCCGGCTGACCTGTCCATACTTATAGGCGGTACCGGCACTATTTCTACTCCGCTTCACGCAACTCGAGGACTGCCTGCCTTGTTAGGGCTTCAAGTGTTTTATCTGCACCTGTGAAGCCGACTTTGGGGATATGTGAACCTTCGAATCACCACATTGCTTTGTCACCTCAGAACTTTTTCCGTGGTGTTCCAGTACCTTTCCTTCCGTGTTTCCTGCTACAGAACTTTCCTTTAGCTGCTTTCAATTTGCTGCTCCTGACGTCGTAGTATCCTGCCCGTGGTGGGGTGCCCGCATTGCTTCAGCTGCTGGACTGTGGAGATTCCCCCGAGGCGGGGCGCCTGCTTCAAGTCGTCAGTTGTGTGCGGGGTGCTGGCGTTCCTGTCAGAAGCAAAGGCTCATGGGCGGTGACTCTTCCTGTGAAGGATTCCTGCTCCGCCTCCGGTCTTCCTTCATCTCCGGCGCACCATTAAGCTGAGGGCCGGTCCGCTTCAATCCAGCTTCCTCGTAACCCTCCGGCGCATCAACCTCAGAGAGCCGGTCCTCCTGTCTAGTCCCGGCTGTTGCTGTATCGGATTTTCACGGCGTCTACAGGATGCAGAATCTTCACCCAAGTAAGATCCACCCTGTGTCTGCATGTACTGAGTGCCCTGAGATCGTTTCGTCTACACTGTGACACGCTCACATGTGCGTATCATCTGGGGGGCTTCATCCTCATTCAGCGTTGTTCATGGTGACACGCTCACATTGTGTGCAATTTATGACCTATCACCCAAGTTTGTGCTGCGTTTTAAGGTTTTGTCACCCGGGTCACTGTCTCACCCCTTGTGTGTTATCTCTGTGACACACACACATTCATTATCACTCTTCAATCGGGTTGTGGAAAGACTGTCTGCCACCCAAGTTGGTGCTGCGTTCTAGTGTTTTGCCACCTGGGTGACTGTCTCACCCCTTGTGTGTTATCTCTGTGACACACACACATTCATTATCACTCTTCAATCGGGGTGTGGAAGGACTGCCCTTTGTGTTTGTCCCATTTGAACAGCATCTTTTGTGTTGCCCGCTCCTCACACTCCAAGATGGGTACTCCAGGGATGAGTCAACCACCATCTTTCTTAAATGAGTGTGGGGATCCCGAGATTCATTGGAAGGATTGGACCAAATTGTTTGAATCTTACCTAATTGCTATGGGGGGAGAAAAATTCTCTCCTTTACGCAAACAACATATTTTGTTACATAATTTAGGCGTTCATGGATGCAAGGTCTATGAAACCTTACCTGAACCGCAGTTGGAGGATGAGGACGATGCTGACGTTTTTGATATCACACTCATGAAATTAGAGTTACATTTCGGGGACAAAGTCAACGTTGTGCTTGAACGCCACAAATTCTTTAGCCGAGTTCAAGGGAAGAGTGAATCTATTAATAATTACATAGCTGCCCTAAGAGGTCTCACCCAATTGTGCGAATTTGGGGATCTCAACGATTCCCTCATAAGGGATCAACTAGTTAGGTGTACTAACAGCGGCAAAGTTCAAGAAAAGTTGCTGGCAAAAAATCCCACTTTAAGAGATGCAATTTCAATCGCACAATCAATAGAACATACCGCTAAGTGCGTTAGAGAGATGAAAATTAAGGAAGAGGTAGTGGCGTTGGTTCAGTGTGAAGCGTCCAAGGGTGAAGTACTCAAAGTAAACTACAGAGAAGGCATTAAGAGTGTACCAACCAATAACGCGAGTAAGGAGGAACATGGTTTGAAATGCTTTAGGTGTGGTAGCAACAACCATTTGGCCAACAGTCCCTTTTGTTCGGCACGCGGTGTCATGTGTAAAAAATGCAACAGAAGAGGACATTTAGCCAGGGTATGTAGAGACGGGGCAAGTAGTACTACTAATGTTGTTAGCAGTAGTGGGGAACCACAGGCAAGATTCATTTTTCAAATAAAAGACAGTCACGAATTATCCAGGCCTAATTATCCAAAATGTGTTATACTCATTGACAACAAACCCCTAGAGCTGTATGCAGACTCATGTTCCCCATTTACGTTAGTAAACCTTGTAGACTTTGAGAAATCCCTTGGTTGCAACAGATCTACTCTGGTCCCTCCTGATATATTGCCCGAAGGTTACACCAGAGACCCCATTCCTTTGGTGGGTATGGTTAGTAGTCACATAGACTTTAAGGGGAGATCCATTGTGGGTAGGGTGTATGTGGTTGAGAGGGGGGCGAATCTGTTAGGATGGCAACACCAGAAGGAATTGGGAATCATCCTAGACCCCAATGACAAAAACCAAGTCATTTTAGTAGACATTCCTACCAGCAATAAACTCTTGCAAGATGCTTTTCCTGACCTTTTTACTGAGAGGTTAGGTAAATTAAAGGATTTCCAACACAAAATCAAAGTTAGGAAAGGTGCGAAACCTGTAGTGCACAAAGCACGACCTGTACCTTTTCGCCTTAGAGAAACCCTCAAAGCCGAACTTGACAAATTGTGCGACATCCAACCTATGGAAGCATCCGAATGGTTGGCTCCCCTTGTCCTAGCCTCTAAAGCCAATGGGCAGGGTATCCGCATCTGTGTGGACCTGCGCAGTCTCAACGAGAATATCTGGGTAGAGAGGTTTCCCCTTCCCAATATAAACGAGATGCTAAGCACCATGGGGAAGGGTTGTTTTTTCTCGGTCATTGATCTGTCGATGGCCTACCATCAAGTTGAGTTGCACCCAGAATCTAGACCTCTGACGGCATTTTCCTCGCCGTTTGGGTCCTACATGTTTATCAGGATGCCGTTCGGCCATGCCTCAGCGGCTTCTATTTTCCAAAAGGTAATGCAACAAATTTTGGAGGGCGTCAGCAATACCCTCTGTTTCCAGGACGATATACTTATGTATGGATCGACGAAGGAGGAACATGACGTCATCCTTAACACAGTGTGCCAAAGACTGTCTAGGGCAGGGTTAACTGTGAAACTTGACAAATGCAAGATCAAGGTAACTTCGGTAGATTATTTGGGTCACACCATATCCAAAGAGGGCTTCAAGCCGAAGTACAGCTTAATTCAAGCTGTCAAGGATGCCCTTTATCCCTCTAATAAAGATGAGCTTAAATCCTTTCTTGGTCTGGTGGAATACATGTCCAAGTTTGTAAGAAATTTCGCTGACTTATGCAATGGATTGCATGAGCTCCTAAAAAAAGACAAATAATTTTTATGGGAGGAGAAACACAACAAGATGGTGGAGACAATAAAGGAACGTCTCCTTGATTCACCAGCTTTAGGATCTTTTGATCCTAAGAAAAAACCATACTTACGACGGATGCATCCAATAAAGGATTGGGAGCGATGCTTTCACAAAGAGGAGAGGGACAAGAAACGGTTATAGCATTCGCTTCACGATCTCTCAACTCCGCAGAAAGGAACTACTCAGTCATTGAAAGAGAAGCGTTAGCATGCTTCTGGGCAGTGAATCATTTTAAATTTTTCTTGTGGGGGATACAATTTGTTATACACACTGACCACAAGCCTTTGATGTTCTCATCCAAAAGTGTGCATAACAATTCTCCACGCATAACGAAGTGGGTTCTTGGCCTAGAAAACTACTGCTTCAAGGTGAAATACCTCCCAGGTCCTGAAAATGTAATTGCCGATTACCTATCCAGGTCACCACTCTTGGACTATCGGAGTGAGGATCAGCTAGATGTTCCTATTTTAGCCATTCACCTCCCATCGTTAACTAAAGAAGAGTGGGATGAGAATGTGAGGAAAGATAGAGACATGGGTGTCCTCAAACAGTTCATCCTCAATGGGTGGCCTGAGAGCCGATTGCAGGTTCCAGATTCAGTCAAAGACTTTTGGGAGGTAAGGTATGAACTTTCCTTGTTGTCGGATGTGATACATCGAGGGAGTAGACCAGTCCCACTTAAGGATCTGAGGGACAAAATAATCGACCTAGCCCATGAAGGTCACTTGGGCAGGAGCCTCACGAAAAACAAGGTCTGGGGTTGTTTTTGCTTTCCGAGAATGGACTCTATGGTCGAACTCAAGGTTAAGGAATGCATTAGCTGTGCTAATAGTGACAAAAGTAAAATTCCACGCAATGCTCCTTTATCACCTGTTGAAGTTCCGAAAGGTCCGTGGACCAAACTGGCAGTGGACATTATTGGTCCCATGGATGTTCTGGGTCAGCAAAAAAAGTTTATGTTCGTCCTAGTAGATTACACCTCCCACTGGGTTAATTAATGTCGAAGATTCCCTAAGAGAGTGCATTTGGGCATACCACACCAAACCCAATCTCATCACAGGAGTGTCACCCTTTGTTTGCTTGAGAGGGAGGGAACCCTGTACCAAAATGAATCCACATTGGCTGGGTGGTGGAAAAAGGGTAGTGCCTGATCTAGAGAAGAGTAAAGAGAAGATTCACCAACACCAACAAAAGTATAAAAGTTGGTATGACCAGAGACATGGGTTCAGGGATCATGAGTACAAGGTTGGTACCACAGTGGTCGTCAAGAAACCCACACATGTGCAACCAGGGTTGAGCAAGTATCACGCTCCCCAACGTGTGGTAAGATACAGAAAGAATGTGGTTCGCCTGGAAAATGGACAGACTTGGAGTAATGACAGACTGGTGGTCTCACCTTAAGTGTGTGCACTGCTTGTCTTTTTGTTTCCCTAAATAAGGAGATGTGTTGTAATCTCTTAAGGCATATGTTTCTCATGTAATGGTACATCCCTTCCCCCCCCCCTTCCTGCCCCGGTTGGTATGTCCTGACTAGAGTTCATGATAGAATGTTGAGATGTGCCACTTGAGAGAGGATGATCGGATTAAACGATGTCACATCTTACCTTGTGTACGTGTCATCTTCATTGAATACAACAAAAGGTATCAAAGTTTTACATGCATAAAACATATGAGTGATATCCGCTGAGCTAAGATGACATCTGGGGCACTGATCATTATCTCGTTTACCCCATCCGTAAAGTTTTACTGGGGTGTAATATAAATTAAAGGGGGTTTTATAATGTTGGGCCTGAAGGTTAGCGGCCAAAAAGATATTCTCACTCAGCTTTAATGACATGTCTATATCTATATCATCATCCCCTAGTTTAGATGCCCACTTTGTCTCAGTTTTCTCCAGATCATCGGGTATTGTTTCCATTAGTATTTTATAGAGCACCCCAATCCTCTCTTTTCCCCGATATATCTTTTCCATTAACGGTATCGCTCTGAGACTCTCCTGTTTCCTGGCTTGATTCTTAATACATCCCCTTATTTGAATATATTTAAAATATGATCTATTATTAATCTTAAATTTCTGAGCCAATTCTTGAAACAGTAATATGTCTAACTTATCATTAAGTAGGTCACCAACTCTCTGAATACCTACCTGTACCCACTCTCTAGCCATATTATCCAAGAGTTCAAGTGGAAATATCGTAGTTCCCCACAATGGAGTATATCTATTACATTTTGAAATGTTCATAATTTTACTTATTTTGCTCCATACCGTTCTGGCAGCTTTCAAGCATTTGGAACGTTTCTTTTTAAATAATATTTGGGTTCTAATTGTCTGAGGAAGAGCCCTGCTGCTTCTTTCCCCACTATAAGTTGATATATGGAGGGTAAATCGTCCTCGCCCACACAACTATCTGTACCCAACAGAACGCCCATTTCTTGCAGGAAGGATGACAGATAATAATAATATAAATTTGGAGCAGCCCACCCCCCTCTCTCTCGTGGAAGAGTCATTGTCCGCATAGCCCGTCTTGCTTTTTGGTAGTTCCAAATAAAATTGGAAAACATTGAATTCATTTTCTGAAATGTACTAGCTGATAGTTCTAAGGGAATTGCTCGAAATAAATACAAAATTCTAGGGAAGATCTTCATTTTTAACACATTGACTCTACCCACTATCCAATCTTCGAAGCTCAGAGGATATATCCTCTAATATTGGGTCAATATTGTTTGCCCATAGTGTATCCATATCAGGCCCAATCTTTACCCCAAGGTAGGTTGCAATCTCTATCTGCCGGTGATCTTGTAAGCTTACCAATCTAGTGAAAATTATCTGCGTCTTCCCTTTATTCAGACAGTAGCCTGATCTATTCACAAATTCCTCTGCCAATCTTTCGACTTCTGCTATTGCTGTTATTGGGTTTGATGTAACTACAGCAATATCGTCGGCATATGCAAGTATTTTTGTCTCATATCCATTGGTTTTATAAGGTTCAATCACAGAGTTCTCTATTATCTGATTAATAAATGGATCCAGATATATAGCAAATAGGATTGGGGAGCATGGACATCCTTGCCGTGTGCCCCTTGCCACCTCTATCGGACCTGATGCCATCATTTGTAATCTGGCATAAGGTTGACGGTACATTGCCTGAATGGCTGTTATCATTTTGGGGCCGATCCCTCGCTCCGCTAATGCCTCCCAGAGATATTGCCACGTCACTCTGTCAAAGGCCTTCTCTGCATCCAAGAGAATCACTGCCAGTTCATCCACCCCTACTGCGGCTATATTTAGCAAAGATATTATTTGTCTAGTATGATCCGTTGTTCCCCTTTCTGGCACAAAGCCATGTTGCCAGGGTGAGACCAAACTGGCTATTATTCTCTGAGCCGAGTTGCTAGGATCTTGGAGTATATTTTTGCATCTGAATTTATCAATGAGATGGGCCGATATGACCCAGGTGCTGCTGGTGGTTTTCCCTTCTTATGAAATATAATTATATCTGTTTCCTTCCATGTATTAGGGGGAATACCACGGTATTGAACATCTAAAAACATATCCTGAAGGAAAACAGCCAGATCAAAGAGAAATAGGACTATGCAACAGAGAAGCCTGGGTCAGTAAAAGAGTTATAGGACTACTCCCCTGTCTGGTGCTCCATGGCAGCCATCTTGGCTGGGGCATATGTATATATATATATATATATATATATATATATATATATATATATATATATATATATATATATATATATATATATATATATATATATATATATGTATATATATATATATATATATATTTTTTTTTATATTTTTTTTTTTCCTTTTCTCTCTGGCACCTTCTTGTATCAACATATTATAGTAAAGTTTTGAGTAAAGACTGCAGACACGCATGACAGCCTGGACCTAATCATCGGCGGCGCTTCTAAATACAGGGATCTTGACCCTTCCCCGACCCATTCATTCATTCATTCATGCAAGCATCACCAAGGTGAGCAGTTAACATTTAAAAAGTTTATCCTGCCTCACCAACTATGTTTCCTTCGGCATCATCACAGCACGCTCATACCTAGTAGACAGCTCATCACCTGACCCTAAATTGGCTACAGTTTAAGACAACACATTCCCCTCTACGGCCTGACCTCTTAAGGATGAAAATCTGATAGACAACCTTACTATCCTCTCCCTCACTAGTTATTTTCCGATAGCTGCTAGCCACTCTGCGCCCTCCCCCGATACTGACACCCCCCTATTCCTGTTCTCTGCACGGTGAGCACCCCACCTCTATACACGACTGTCTCTACTGATCCTCGAGTTGCCCACCCGAGCCAACATGGCAAATCCTGGCCTCTCCGCTACAGGGGCTAATTCTTACACTCTACTCTACCCCCCCAACCTCTCCAAAACCGCCACTAAACACTTCAAACACTCCACCCTTAAAAGACACCCTGAGACTTTGGTCACTGACCTTCGCTATAGCGTGGACAACGGTATAATCACTAATGACCTCATTTTTTACTCTAGAAGGACTTCTGCTTGGCGCAAAACCTTTACCCTCCTCCTCAATGTATGCACAACAAAAAACATCCCATATGGCACTAAGCTAACAGTAGCACCGTCCCCCACACTGCGCGCTGACCTCACCATCACCCTTTACAAAAATGGCATTATCCTGATCCAAGCCTCAGCCAAAAACTTGGACAAATTTGCCAACCTGTTCATCCTCCTTCGTAACCACGCACATGACGCAGGCAGGGGAACCATGCCACGTCCCGACAAGCCCTCATCTAGCCTACCCAACGTAGCTAACCACTCACAAACTCCCCAAAGGTCTTCCAACACAGACCCCCTCACCCTCCCCAACATGGTGCCCGGCCTTACCCCTAGAATCTCCCCTAGACCCCTGATCCCCCCCCCACTATCCCCCCACGTAGACTATGCCACTGATATGTCCCCAACGCCCGCTGACACCAGTCGGGTTTCCCCTCCAAGCACGCAATTCATCCCACAGAGGAGCCCTAGTTCTGATCCTACGACCCATAACACAGGCCATACTAGTCCTCCCCCCTTTTCTCCTTCTCATACTGACTTAACTGCCCCGGCACCATTGCCCTTCCGCCCTCTATCGCCCCCACTAGATAGGGACTTCCGCCCTCTATCGCCCCCACTAGATAGGGACATGGCCTCTCTGTTCTCCAGAGCTACCAAACTTACCCAGAACATTCACATCTCTATCTCGGAATTAACGAACCTCCTCCACCTCGCTGTACTTGCCCTAGCTAACCTCACGTCCCCGCCTGTCTGCACATCCCTGCACTTAACTGAGCACCCGAAACAGCCTCTTCCTCTAGTCTTGAGACAGCTTCGTCTCCGTAAACAACCTTGCCACCTCTCAGAGGAAGAATGCCTCGCTCTGGCCCTCTCCTACACCGCTTCTCCAATTCAAAGTCCACTAGACCTCGCTGAAACTGAAATACTGGCCATCCTCCGAGATCATAACCCCACCACAGCTACCCCTCTTCCCTTTGACCGGAATTTCGAACATCCCATCCGCTTGGTCACTATCAACCCCAACAGGCCAGCCACCGTCCACAACAGAGCTGTGATCATGAGCAATCTAGCACCTGTCCATCAGTCTGCCCAAACTCCCGAAATCCCACCAAAATCCTCCCTGTCTGGTCTCTTAATCAACTGCCGATCGGCAGCTAAGCATGCTGCTGATATTGCTGATCTCATCCTTTGCAAAAAACTCGACTTAGCAATCCTAACAGAATCATGGCTCAATGATTCCTCATCCCCATACCTGGACCTCCTAGTCCCCCCTAACTACAATATCGCAAGACTGGATAGACAATCTAACAAGAAAGGAGGAGGCATCGCCTGCATCTATAGCTCCAACCTCCGCGTCACCGAACTTCTGGCGGACTCTACCGAATCCTGCGAATACCTCGCTCTCGCTATTTGCAACAACTCCACCCTACTATGTAATCTTCACATCTTCTACCACCCCCCAGGTACGAACGACTCTTTCACCGACCACCTCATGGAAATCATCTCAGCTAAGACTCCCACCAACTCCAAAGATATCTTCTTAGGCGATTTTAACCTACACTGGAACGATCCCAAGGACCCACATGTCAACGCCATCAAAGACCTCCTGGCAGATCAAGCCCTGACCCAGGCCTGCTCACTACCTACTCATTCAAAAGGGGCAACCCTTGACTGGATCATCTCCAAAGAATCATCTGTCCAGCTCATCTCTATTGACCCATGCGACTGGTCTGACCACCACGCCATCACCTTCCATCTACCTGGCACCATCAAGACAAAAGCACCGCAACCAACGATTCCTAAACGCTGGATCAGAGACACCAAGAACTTGGACCGAAATGAACTGGTGGCCCGCTGTAAATCCAACCTCCCACCCCCTTCGCATCTCTCATCAGTCAGTGACCTCAATGATCACTACTCTGCGACCATCTCAAACATCCTGGACGATCTAGCCCCACTAAAACTGAAAAGAACCCAAATCAAAGACAGAAACCCCTGGTTCACGGGTTCCCTTAATGACGAGAGGAGAGCCCTCCGGCAAGCTGAAAGAGCCTGGAGGCAACACCCCTCTACTGCACACCTACAACTCCTCCGCCAGGCCAGAAATACCTACAACAGGAACATTCTCAACTCAAAAAAAGACTTCTTCAGAACAGAACTTGAGAAAGCTAAGAACAGACCCCACAAGCTCTTCGAATTGGTCAAACACCAATCTAACAAACTGGCCAAATCTTCTAAAGAAACCCCCAAATCTCTTATATCCTCTGAAGAATTCTCCTCTTTCTTCACTGACAAAATCTTGGCCCTTGGAAACGAACTCAACACCATCACATACCCCCAACCCCCACCTGACCCGTCTCCTCCCACATCGACACTCCCACAGGCCACTCCCAAAAATCACGCTCACTGGTCCATCTTCAAAGACTATGATGAAGACTCCATCTCCAAAATCCTCTCTACCTTAAAACCGAACAACCATTTCAATGACCCGCTCCCTGCCAACTGCCTTACGGTCGTCGCCCAATCCATTATTCCCAGCTGGACTTCAATAATCAATGCCTCCCTTCAGCAGGGAATAATGCCAGACTCTCTAAAAGCCGGCCAAGTCCTCCCCATCCTGAAAAAGCCATCGCTGGACCCAGCCTCCCCAGACAACTTCAGGCCCATCTCCAACATCCCCCTCTTAGCCAAAGTGTTGGAGAAATGTGTGCAACAGCAGCTTAGTCACCACATCAACAACTTCCACCTCCTTGATGACTTTCAATCCGGATTTAGACCGGGGCACAGCACAGAAACCACCATGCTTCACATAGTCGATGATGCCCTCCAAGCCCTCGACCAAGGCAAAACCTGTCTCCTAATCCTCCTGGACTTATCCTCGGCCTTCGACACAGTCAACCATGAAAAATTACTCGAACGCCTCAAACTCAGAATGGGCTTAGATGGCACTGTTCTAGATTGGTTTAGTTCCTTCCTCCATAACCGGTCACAGAGATTCCTGATTGATGGCAACCTTTCTTCACCATCGCCGGTCACAGTTGGAGTCCCCCAAGGATCAACCCTGTCCCCCACCCTCTTTAACCTCTACCTAGAACCGCTTACCGAAGTATTGCGCGCAGCTAACATCTCCTATCATATGTATGCCGATGACACCCAGATCTACATCAAAACCTCTTCTCTCGAAGAGATTATCTCCCTGAACGAAGCCCTGATACTCACCGTACAATGGCTCGCATCCAACCAACTTAAACTCAATGCAAAGAAAACAGAATTTCTCCTGATCTCCCCTCCCAATGCCAACTTAGAGATTCAATCATGGATCAAGGCTATTACAGCCTTAAACTGCCCACCGACCATTGTGAATTCGGCTAAATCCCTGGGCATTACCCTTGACACAAACCTTAACATGAGGGACCACATAAATTCTATGGCTAAAACAGCCAGATTCCATCTGAGCTACCTTAGGAAATTGAAACCCTTCCTTGATGCCCCTGACCTAAAAATGGCAGTTCAAGCACTCGTCATCTCTAGACTGGAATATGGCTGCTCAACCCTCTCGGGCTTACCCAAGATCTCCCTGGCACCTCTAAAAGCCTGCCTCAACGCGGCTGCCAGACTACTGACTGGCACTAGGAAATATGATCATATTTCCCCACTCCTGAAAGCTCTCAACTGGCTTCCCTTGGAGGCAAGAATACAGCTCAAACTAGCATGCATCACGCACAAAGCTTTACACTCTAACTCCCCCGCATACCTGACACAGAAACTCATGATCTCCGGAGGAACCAGAAACTCCAGATCCGCCAGGGATTTCCTGCTCCAACCTGCACGTTTTCGGAAAAATAAAACGTACAATCGGGCCTTCTCAGGGGCTGCTCCACGAATATGGAACTCTCTCCCACCCCACATCAGAAGAATCCCCTCACTGTCTCACTTCAAAAAGGATGCCAAAATCTTCCTTATGGGCAAATTTCTCGTCTAACACTACCTCAACTACTTCTTTGGCATAGCCTATGACGGCCCACTACCTCCCCCCTACCTACCGGGTCTCCCGAAACACCAGAATCTTGGGACCGGGTTAGAATTATTGAAAATGTACTCTGTAAATATGGTTTGTCGCTCTTTGTAATCGGTTATGTAAAATGTAAATACATACGTTGTGTATATATATTCCTGCACTATACTGCTACTTGAGCTGTAACTGGTTGACTCTAAATCTGTCTGTATATTGCTTTGCTCCCCTGTAAAGCGCTCTGATACCCTAACGGGTCAAGTTCGCGCTCTATAAAACACATAAAATAAATAAAATAAAATCACCATGAAGCAATTTATATAACTCTATTGGGATTTTGTGTGGGCCAGCGGCCTTCCATGAAGAGAGTGAAGTTATAGCTAGAAGCGTCTCTTCCAGCGTAATCTCTTCTTCTAATTCCAAGCGTATAGCTGGGTCTAGTTTTCTAAGCTGTGGTTATTCCCCTTCCGTTTCTAAGTTGTTATCACGCGGATCTTGTTGATATAGTTTGCTATAATATTGCTTTAAAACCTCCATTATCTTAGCAGGGGCTGTTTCGACTTGTCCCTCCAAATTTTTGATTTCTTTTACATTATTTCTGGTAGCCTTTTGTCTGGTCCGAAGGGTTACCTGCCTTTTCCCCATATTCGTACATCTCATTGCGGTATATTTGGTATGTCTGAGCTGTCTGCTTCTGAAACACGTTATTAATCTCTGATTTGCCTATCATTATCTGGTTTTTAATGGCTGAAGCTGGTTTTCCCATAACAACTGCGGACTGTACTCTTCCTCTTCCGATGTACTTGTCAATCCCTAAATGACTCTGGCTAGCCCTCCACTGGGCTACAATGTAATGTGGGTTTTGCATGGCCATGTACTGTTCCAGCTCCGACACTGCACCGAATGTGAATAAATCATTCAAATGCACACAGACGTGTCATGTCCATAATCGACCAAGTATGAAAGTATGGATGAATGTTTTGCACAAAAAGGTACACCCTGGGGAATGGAAGCAATGACAATGTTTGACCGTGACACACATAGGCAGTGTGATGACTGGGAATGTATGCACTAGCTGTGACCTCATTGCTCTGAAAAAACAACCGCGCAATTTCACAATTTCTGCATAATTTAGTTAACCCGCGACATAATTCGGTCCTTCCCTGCCGCATGGTTCCAATGACCCTGTTTGACATCCTCCTAGTGCTCATTACTTTGTCACAGTCCAGAAAGTTCGAACTTTGACATCCATGTCCCCAGAGTTACCCGAGCTCATGTCATGTAAGTCAACAGAGAATATGTGAAATGTAAAAAGAAAAAGAGCTGTGTTACATTAATAACAACACACACTGTAGTGTTACACACAATTATAACGCAGTAGTAATTTCTAGATCAGGGCTGCCCCAAGCTGATCCAAGAACTCATATGCGATTCCTGTGTTACTTTTCTAACTCTTCGGTATATTTCTGAAAATTTGCGTTTTGGGTGAACTACTTGTTTTGCAAAAAAAATATATATATATTATATATATATATATATATATATATTACAATGGAAAAGGTTAATACAGGATAGAACACAGCTAATGACTATCTAATGAGCAATTTAATATGCATCTAATTTTCGAAGTGATTAAGACTTAAGTGTACAATATATTCTGCCATAGTTCAGCTCCTTTTGTTTCGATATTCAATTCCATAGAAGTGCGTAAGTGCACAAGGAGGATTCGCGTCAACATGCTGAACTAAATGTATTCATGTGTCTTGTAGAAGGAGAAGACGACGACGGGATAATTGCCATGCTTGTTATGCCATGTATAATTGGTTCAGGGAAAAGCAAGACCAGTCTTGAGCATTCAAGGCATATTAGCTGCAATACAAACATACACTGACAAAGCCAATAGACCTTGCTTGCATTTTGAGTTTGACTGTAATATTTTTTTAAAAGCCTGCTGCAGTGAAAAAAAAAAAGGAAAACTATTGCTTTCTATAGAGATGAGATAGAGTCATCATTCAGTATACAATTGTGATATTAAATAGTCCTCGTGCATTTAGATGCAATCACTCCATAGGAAGCAATGATACACCGAGCAGCAAATAGCTTAGGATGTGAGAGAAATACTCCTCTGAGTGGAGCCAAAGTTCAGACTCTGTGTATAAAGAATTGGTAAGAGCAGGTTATAGCTGCAAGTGTACTGTCAAGCCAGACCTAAAAATATAATACTGAACTGGAGGCAGGGCATGGAGGAGCTGGGCCCGGGGCACCAATATTCTGAGGGGTGCAACAGGGAGCTACCTAACTTAATATCATGCAATCAGCAGCTCGCCCATCCTTCTTTGTCTCAATGGAGTTCCATTAAAGACTTTGTAATCAGCCCTTAATGTACCTCAGCATCATTGTTAGCACTTCATCTACCCCCTGCCCCGCTCCCTCCCTTACACCTCCTGCCGTCACACCACAATGACCCTCCGCCCCCACAACAAACACCAAATGTTCTTTCTGCCTAGGGTGCTATCCCGGTCAATCCGATTTTGGGCCGGCCCTGTGTGGAGGCTGATGACGGTCTGTGCCCAGCCAGGTCGAGAATGGTGCCAACCACAATACCCTCCAAAGGCTCGACAGGATACTTAAGCATATGTCCTCTTGCCCGCTACATTTATCCCATACTAAAAGAGCAAATTCTTTCAACTGTGAGTGTTTTCAGACCGTAGCACTTTCACATTCAGGTCAACCTGCGAAGATAACTAAAGCAGTGACTCGAGCAGCTCTGTGCGCACTTTGGTGTCAACCAGTGTCATGGCATCCTTTGGCAGCCGGTCTCCTTCTGTTTGAATAGAGCGTGGTCTATTGAATTCCTGTGCAGGTCAAGTCTTTCCAACCTAACAAGATTTCATGGGCGGTTTGCTTCACAAGTGCTCCGTGAAATATCTGAATTGCAATTTTCTCTCCTATCGTTAACTGCACATTGGCTGGCTCTCCATTGAGGTCCTCTACCGATGCATATGTATCCCCTTGAGCTGGAATGTTGTTTCACAGAACTGTCCTTTTGAACCGCAGACCTCAGGAATCTAAACAATTATCCATTGACTCTAACCTCCTTACATGGCTCTTCTCTGCTCCATAAGGGATGTTATCCTTACGGATCGACCTAGTGATGGCATCAAATTATAGTTCAAAGTCCACAAAATGCCATTTTTTATATGAATGGGGAGCATGCCAGAGGCAAACTAGCTTTTGTCATAAAATTCTGAAAAGCTTAATTGTATTAATCTCAGGAAATTCGAAAGTCTAAGTGCACCGCTGTGGTTTGAACCAGTGATCATGGGGCAAACACAGATGCTTGCAGTGGATGCATTGGTCTGCTGAGCCAACCAGACTCAGTTAAAAGTTTTATATTATCTGAGTCTCCTCAGAACATGATTACGAATG
This sequence comes from Triturus cristatus, assembly GCF_964204655.1. NCBI lineage: Eukaryota > Metazoa > Chordata > Amphibia > Caudata > Salamandridae > Triturus > Triturus cristatus. Next base: position 258,882,565 of record NC_140581.1, on the reverse strand, counting down.
AAGCATAATGAAGTTCTGTTGAGAGACATTTTCAAATTCTTGAAACAGAGCCTGAAAAAGGTCCAAATATCATAGAACTGTGAATTCCCAAGTGACCCATTTTTGTTGTGCAGCTCCTGAGAACCTCCAGGCATGACATGTTTGTTAACCAAATACGTTTGCGCATTTCAGGCTTAGAGATCCATCGATTAAGTTGTCTGTGGTGGTGTTTCTTTACAACTGCAGCTTGAAGTGAAGGGAGCAGGCAAGTTTGTAGTATGCAGATACGGCACACCCAGGCAGATCAAATTCATGGGCTCTCAGTGATAGATGTTTTAAGGGTTTCATACTGACATGAAAACATAAGCTGCTCCATTTGCAGGATATATATACATAGCAGCAATCTGGAACATCACTTGTTGTAAGGAGTGTCTCTGTCACTGTACAGACACCCTTATGTACTGCATTTACCAGCATGCAACTGCTTGGCAGGCTGAAAGCTCAAGTGGACAGCACCACCCATTGGAGGAAAAGCGCGATGGCATCGTAAAAGGAAGCGGTTATTTCACTCACCAGCAACTTGTTTGACCATCACAGAGAGCGCGGAGCCCCTGGAACAGGCACTGATGAGAGCCATTGGAAGGCTTGAAACGTGTCTGCCTCAGCGTTTCAAGGGACTGCCAGCACTACGTGCATAATATTTCAATAAAGCCCTTGCCTTCAACTCCGGAGTGTGCCATGCTTTTTCCTATCTTGAAGGAGGCGTTAGGTTCCTATATGTATATATATATATATATATATATCCAAGAACTCCGATAATGTCGCTTCTGACAAACGGATACGGACCACAGATTCGTGCAAAAATTGAGTTTATTGCAAAATCACCATGCCGCCATGACGCGTTTCAGCCCGAGCATGGGCCTTGATCACATGACACGGTAAAGTTACATTTCATTGGTTTATATGGTGTGAATAACAAGCAAGCTGATTGGCATTTTCTACAAACAACAAATGACATAGATGACAGACTGCTAGCTAGTAGTTGGTGGTTCCATACTCGTTCCAGGTTAAAACTACGTGTAAAATACAGCGGGTAAAATTACATGTAATTTGACAGGAAAGTTTATAAAAAACCTTAAAAACCATTAAAATTGGATAAAATAGATTTCTGGTTTAAATACATAGGCTAGGGTTTCATTAGAACAAGATGCTAGTCTGTCAGTAATTCATGCATGTTAATTTGATGCCTTGAGCTTAAACTATGAATTTTAGGCCTAAAAACCAATGTGAAAAAAAGTGCAAAAAGTGCATGATGCTTGTGGGGGTACATAGTATGAAACCAAATATACATCCTTTGACAAAGTGGATAATATTGGTGTCAGATAGGACATATGTTTAGTGCATATGCGAGTATTAGTTGTCCTACCAATATTACCCCTGATTGGCGCATGATTTCTAAGTGCAAAAAGTAAAAAGTAAATATATATAACTCCGCTAGTTTGCATAAATGCAAATAGGTAGGATTCCTTGCAAAATAACAACCTGAAAAGAGCAATAATAGGTGATTGCATGCATATAGTTATCCGTGAGAAGAATTATTTTCCCCACTGTTGTCACTGGAGCCCCAGTGATACTGTTTATACATGCGATTCCGGTCTGTCTAATATAAACCAAATTTTGATTACATAAGTGTTGTGGTTAATAATAAAATTTGATGTGGTCAGCTCATATTGGGGTATTAGGTTGCAGGTAGACATTGGGGTGGTATAATAAACTGGATAAGTCCCTAATGCGTAAATGTGCAAGATACAGATGATATCTGCAAAAACAATCCAGTGATGCTTATTAGTTATTCAGATTGAGTTACAAAAGGTCTCAAAAGGTCTCAAAAACACAACAAATGATTGTAATTGTGCTCTACACAAGATCAAAGTTGTAATATTATGTATGTACAAGTGAATATCTCCCTTAGTCAAATATTGATATTTATGGATTGATGCATAACTGTAAATAGTAATGTTCCCATTAAAGTGGAACAACATTTAAGGTTTTGATGAAAGATGTGTAAACTTTAATTTAGTCATCTTGAGGGTAGGGCACTCGATGGTTAAATAAATAAATAAATAAATACATATGTGAATCTATAAATGAATATCATGTTCCATAAAGTACAAATGAGTATATATATATATATGTGTATATATATATATAGAGTTTAGAGTACATGGCCTCACTTCTCACTGAGTTAGTAGCACCGCAAGCACTGAGCGGGTGTACAACCTGCGATGATGATAGGTGCACTAGTATGTCCTCGGCCATGGCCATATCATGACTCAGTACCCAATGTGAGACCTATTACCTTCCAGAATGGAGGTACATGATGTGGAGGGTGCCATGACCGCGAAAAGGTGAGCAGTGAGGCCTGGGTGCGCAGCGGAGGGCAGATACCTCTGGGCGGCGGGAATGGATGGGTGCAGCAGCCTGAATGCAGAAAGGCTGCACAGCGATTTAGGCGTACGCAGTCATATATACCCTGCCATTACCCTTTCTTATTGCATTTTGAACAAGTTTTCCAATAGCAGGACAGTTTTTACAGTCGGCCAAATGTCTGTCACTCCCATATCTGTAGCAAAGTAGTTGAGTATTTTTTTCATACTTTGTACCCTTAAATTTACCATCAAATTTTGACAAACTTTCCCTTTTCTGTTTTTTTTTTTAAAGAGGTAAGGAGTGTTGGGAGCATCGAAGCATGCAGACACGAGCATGACATTCCTCTCACATCTTGTGGCTGCCTCGTGTCGCTTTGGGAAGGTTATGTTTTGAATGTGAGAAGGTTGTCAGGTAGAAGTTAACGGGGGTTTGAAATTAAGAGCTTCTCATCAAATAAAGTTGAAAAGAAGAGAAGTGGTTTGTAGAAAAGTAGTGAAGCTTTATTCCAGTATAATGAAGACACCACTAGCGTGACTAGCACGAGCGAGTTGCCAAGAATACACAGTAATAATAAAACAAGCACATAGTATGTATAATACATTACAGGGTTCAGTCATTCTTGCTTTATACTTGCTGCTTACAAAACATGTTCTGAGGATTAAACCACATCAAGAGAATTACCGTCTCTGTCTTTTCATTCCTGCATACTGGTCTTTCCTACAATTACTAATTCTGTACTATTTTTCAGATGTGGGAGCTTGAGGGTGCACTATGTCCCGGCACGTGGTTGCAGACACACTGGTGACACAAAGGTCACTCTCTCAGTCTTTCTCTTTCTCTCTCTCTCTCTCTCTCTCTCTCCCTCTCTCCTTTGATGGACGCATGACGCACAATCTTATCTTGCTTATTCTCTAACAGACTCTGATTCACAAAATGACGACCCCCCAACACCACCAGAGTTGAACACGTGTAGAACCTGCGATAATGTGTGGCCATCCTGGCAATCAACACCCATTTTGAAATGTGAGCTCCATTGACCGCGTGTATTGAGGCTGAGTAGGTTCCTTTGGCACATGGTCGACTCTCTTCGACACACGCCAGTGGCGGAAGGTGAGCAGAGAGCCTTGTTTGCACAGCAGCGGGCACTCACCTCTGGCCAGTGGGAGTGGATGGGGTGCAGCAGCCTGGATGCGCAGCGGCAGGCAGTCAGCTCCGGATGGTGGGAATGCATGGGGTGCAGCAGCCTGGGTGAGCAGCGACTGTTATACACCTCTGGGCAGTGCAAGTGTATGGGCTACAGCAGACTGGGGACCATACTATCAAGAAGGGCCATAACATTATCACCGCTTTAGCTGCAGTTTCCTGCCACCAAAGCGGCGATAATGTTATCGCCACATTATCGCCGTTCTTGATAATATGGCCCTGGGTGCGCAGCGGCTGTTAGGCACCTCTGGGCAGTGGAAGTGGATGGGATGCAGCAGCCTGGGTGTGCAGAGCCGAAACAGAGAATTACGCGTGTGCAGTTGTATATAGTCTGCAATTACTAATTCTATACTATCTTTCAGATAACTAAACTTGAGGGTGCAGTATGTCCCGGCACGTGGTTGGAGACACACCGGTGACATAAAGGTGAGCTGTGAAGATTTTCTCCAGTGTCAACACTCCCTCTCCATCTCTTCCTTCCCCTCTCTCACACACTTTCTCTCTCTCTCTGTCTCTTGTTCTCTCTCTCATTCTTTCTTTCTCTCACTTCCTCTCTCTCTCTCTTCCTCTCTCTCACACTGTTTGTCTCTTTTCCTCTCTCACACACTGTTTCTTTCTCTCTTCCTTGTATTTCACTGTTTCTTTCTTTCTTTCTTTCTTAATATTTCTCTCTTCCTCTCTCTGACTATTTGTCACTCTCTTCCTCTCTCTCACTCTTTCTACCTCTGTCTTCCTCTCTCTCTCTCTCTTCCTCTCTCTCACAGTTTCACTCTTTCTCTCTTCCTCACTCTTTTTCTCTCTCTCTCCTCTCTTTCTCTCTCTGTCTTCCTCTCTCTCTCTTTCTCTCTCTCTCTTCTCTCTCACACTGTTTCTCTCTTTCTTGTATCTCTCTCTTTCTCTCTCTCACTCTTTTGCTCTTTCTCTGTCTTCCTCTCAGTCTTCCTCTTTCTTTCTGTCTTCCTCTCTCTCTTTCTCTTCCGCTCTCTCTCTTCCTCCCTTTCTCACTCTTTCTCTTTCTTCCTCTCTCTCACACTGTTTCTCTCTGTCTATCTTCCTTGTATCCCACTCTTCCTGTCTTTCTCTCTCCTTTGCTGGACGCATAACGTACCATCTTATTTTTCTTTTTGTCTTGTAGGCTGTGATTCACAAATTGTCGAGGGATGACACGCCATGGCTGTACATAGTTTTATTTGTTGTTGTTTTCTTTTAATAAAATATTTTACACACATAGTTTTATTTGTTGTTGTTTTGTTTTAATAAAATGTTTTATATGAAAATCCATGCATGACTAAGATTCTTATTTGTCCAACCTCACAAGCATCTTTTTTATTAAAAACTGCAACACCAGCCGATTTGTTAGGCTCCACATTTAAAAACGTTTCTGTCACATTGTTTTGTGGGGGGTGAGCGGGGATGGCGGCCAAGCAGCTGCTACTGGGGGATGTCGGAGTACTGTTGGGTGTCCGACTTGCATCATCGTTGCCTCCATTGCATCTCTTCTCAGAGACCTGCAAACCGGCGGCCTGGCTCGTAAAAGTGCGGGCCCGAGAAGTCGCACCGGAAGAACTGCAAGCCCACCAGTGGTTCGCAGAGGGAGACTTGCGGGCCCAAGAAGGTTGTTGACGGTATGCTAGTGATGTGGGAAGAGGGTGCGTTACCTGCTGATGTGAGGAGAGGCAGCGTGAAAGGGGTATCTTTCACAAACAGAGCTCCGGTATGTTTTCAGAAATGCTTGGGACAGATGCCAGCTGATGGACTGAATCACAAAATGGCTTTTCAATGTATTTATTTATTTATTTATTTTAAAGGTTTTATATAGCGCTGGCTAGACCCGGAGGTATCAGAGCGCTTTACATGAGTATTTAATTTGAGAGGGTAGCTGTTCCTAACAAAAAAAGGGGGGTAGAGAGAGCTGCTATGTGTGCTTGAGGCTTGGTTGGGCCGGGATGAGTGTGGGGAATTTCTCCTTTGGAATTTTGTGCCCTCACACACCCTTTCAGGTGTCCTGCTTCATCATAGGGCGTTGCTCCTCGTGGGGGTGGCGCTGCAGTCCCCCACGGGCCCCGCGAGAGGGCTCTTTATCGGAGTTCTTTTTAGGAGACGCCGCAGTTGTGCATGTGGGTGTGTGGGTCTGTCTATAAGGGATGTGAGTGGTGCGTTAAAATAGCTAGGTAGAAGCCAAGACCTTTATTCGCGGCTCTATCCAGCATAAATTAACATGAGTATCAGACCATAATTGCAGGTTACATCATTACAAAGGTTACACAGTTATTTGAGCCTGGCAACATAGTGACTAGTAAGGTCGCAACAAACCAAAAGGACATATACTTAAGGGAAAAAGCAGGCAAGGGGAGAGAGTCAGGGGAGGGGGGTTAGGAGCAGGAGAAGTAGACAGAGAATGGAGGAGGGAAAAAGGAGGGGAGGGTGAGAGACACAGCATGGAAAGAGGAGGGGAGGGTGATGGGGACACAAACCGGTAGACGAGTCAAAGCTGCGTCCAAAGTCCAGTAAGCTGTGATCCCAGGGGAAGTGGTATCATTTCCCCATCTCTGTTGTGAGAGGCTCCCTATACGCAGTGGACACTCTCAGAGGGGTATCTGAGACTCCAAGGCCTACATACAGGATCCTTCCCCAAAAAGGGGAGAGGGAGTGCTTTGGCAAAGGATGCCATACCATACCTCAACTGTGAGTGGCTCCCTAGGTGCTGTGGACTCTCTCAGCGGGTTCGCTGAGACTCCAGACTATAAATATTGGATCTTTCCCCAACCAGGGGAGAAGGAGTGCTTAGTCAAAGGGCCCAAAAGGACAGGGGGCTAGGCGGTGTAGCGGGCAAGGGGAAAGATTCAGATGAGCAGGGATATGAGCAAAGGAAGCAAGACAAAGAAATAAAGAGTGCTAAATGGGAACAGATAGATGGATAGGAGACACGGAAAAAGCAAAGTTACAGAAATATGATGGGGGGTGGGCGAGACAGGGAGACGGGGAGAAAAATATGTGCCCAAAGTCCGGCTGGGTAGGTGACGGTCAGGGAATGAACCAAGGCCGATCTCAATAGCTGAACAGAGCAGCTCCACCCGGCGTCAGACATAGTGCTTGGACTCCGCTGTCAGGATGGAGATCAGGAGTACTCAGAGATTGTCAAATTTGTGTAAGGGGTGAGGGGGTGGGGGTGGAGAAACCATGGTCCGAATGAATTCCAGACACCATCTTGCGGTAAGGCACAGTCCTGGTAGGATTATGCAAGGAAGATTTCAGCGGGGGGAAAAAAAGTCATAACTGGTGGTCATATTAGGGTCAGGCGCCCATCAGCCTCAGCTGAGACCCTGTTGGATTGTGAACTAGTAACACTTACTAAGGACTCTTGGAAGGCAAGACACTTGATAGGGATCACACGTCAGGCTTTCTACAGAGAGCATCCCCACAGTGGAGCCACCATCTCAGTTATCAGTGAACAGGTCAGTCCAGGCAGATCAGACTCTTGCACATCCAAAGGAGATTGTTTATATTGCTGAATCTTGGCTGATGGTGTGTTGTGCTCCCTTGGTTTCTAAATTAATTTCCATCAACTGATAGCCTACTTTAGACGTTATATTAAAAGTCAATACATATTTGCCCAGCCAGATTCTATCCAAGTGTATCAATAATTGGGGCGCAGGGTCCGGGGCCTCTCCCTCTGTTCTCGACTCTGTGTTGATGAGCAGGGACCCCAGAGGGGGGGACACCTCGGAATCACTTTCGTGATCTTTATGAAAATGCTGCAGCACCGGCAGCCATGTTAACGTCAGGCACATCCAATTGATCCTTCTTTGGGTGAGGAGCCATGCGGGCTGGTAGCTCTCTCCAGGCCAGTGATGTCTCCGTCCTCAATATGAGCTCCACACGGCCTCTCCTTCTTTCCCTCTCACTTACTTGTAGTGTGGGAAGAAGTGCCGGCTGCCCTGCGCCGCCAGCCCCCTCGTTTCAGCTCTCTCATGGGCCGATGTCAGGGGTCTCCAGCCGCTCCCGTAGAGGGTGCTCTGATGTAGGCTCCCCTATGCGACGGTGAGTCTCTTAGCGGCCGACATCGTCAGCTGGGATCTCCACTCCTCCGAAGGTGGCGGCTGCCATTTTGAGGGCTCCGGCGGCACGAGGGTGCACCTCAATCTGACCCTGCCTGGTGAGCAGCGTCCCTCCGAGGGGTTTGCTGGAGTCGGAGACCGGAGTATGGCCTAATATTCTCCTTTGGGGCCACTGCATGGGTTGTATACTTTCTGGGGCTGCTCTGTCATTTCTCCGCTATGGCCACCATTTTGCGGGGCTTCGACCTTCCGCTCCCGATGTCAAACTCTGCTTTTCCGAGCGGCGGGGCTGAGCCGTAGCACTTCCACTGGACCGCCACCGTGTCCCCCGAGTGCTGAGGATTGCGTCCAGCCAGTTGAAGCAGGATTGATGGCGCTGCTAGCTTCGTGATGTTGGCGCGGACCGGGAGCCGAGGTGAGACACGTCTACCCGGCCATCTTGCCCCTGGCATCAATGCTCATATAGTAAGACTTATGCACAGTTCATACCCAGGCTCACAGAGGGACAACTGCGGCCCGTCTGCTCGACTCACAGAGGCAGAACTACGATTCGTCCGCTCCCAAAGGAACAGCAGCGTATTAGCTCACAGAGGTACAGGTACAGCAGCGTACTAGCTCGCAAAGGTAGACAGCTGCGAGCCGACGGACTGGCTTCTAAAGGCAAACCTCCGAAGTGGTGATGATGGGCACAGGGAGCGTGAAAGGGTTATCTTCCTACTGGTGTCCTGGAGTGGAAGTCCTGCCTGGCGCTCACCTGTTTCTCCTTTATTGTTAATAAATCTTAAACCTTCACTGCGTCCAAATCATCATTAAACAGAGCTCCGCTATATTAAATTGCCCCCGGAACCTTTCTTTTATATTTTCACTGGATGCGAGGCACAAGATGGCTGCTAACACTTCCTGGCTTCAAGTGCTAGCAGCTAATCAGAGGACACTTCCTGCTTTGAAGAGTTAATAGCCAATCAGAGGCAAGCTCGTGCTCGGGCGTAAGGCACCGACCAGATATATATATATATTTTCCCCTTAATATCTCAAAAACCACTTAACGGATTTACACAATTTCAACAAAACCGTGCTTTCTGAACCAAGACCTTTCTCCCTGCCAAATTTGGCGTAATTTCGTTCAGCAGTTTGACCTGTAGCCTTGTCTAAAGTTTCCTATGGAAAATCCATTGAGAAAACACGTTTTCACCCCCCCCCTTTTTTCTCAGCCCCCCTTGACCAATCACCCCTAAACTTTCAAGATGGGAGCTGATCAAAAAAGAGAAACTTTTTGGAAAATTTCTTAAAGAATCGTCAAATGACGCCAAAGTTATAAGCAGATGGAGAGCTCCAGGAGGGATGCCGCGCAACCCCCTTCCCAACATGCGTGAAGCTCTGAGACTACGGGGACCCCAGCGGGCACCCGCAGCCCCAGCGAGCCCCCGCTATTATTTTTTAAGAAATGCCCCCGGGGCCTAGCCCACCCCGGGGTCTCATTAAAATAAAACATGGAAAACCGCGACCCCAGCGCGAATGACGCCGATTTAAAAAAATAACATTTGGGGGCCCTGGAGGTCCTTCTGGGACCCCCTGGCCAGGCCTAGGGGGTCAGGGTGTTTCTACTATGCCCCCTTCTCTTGTTTTCTACCTTAGTTTCTCTGTTTTCTAGGGACTCGCTTCTACCGAGCCACAAGATGGCTGCCAACACTTCCTCGTTTGGAGTGTTGGCAGCCAATAACAGTGAAGCTCATGCATGGGACTTAGGCTCCGCCCAGATCTCGAAACTTTTATTTTTCTAATTTCTCAGCAACTCCTGAACGGATTTACACCATTTAAAAAAGAAGGTTGCTTTCTGACCCACACACTACCTTTGTGCCAAATTTGGGGTAATTCCGTTCAGTAGTTTCAGCTGTAGCCTTGCAGAAAGTTTTCTATGGGAAATTGATTTTTTCACTCTTATTTTTTGAATTTCTCAAAAACTACTGAACGGATATACACCATTTAAAAAAAGCTCGCTTTCTGAACCAAGCTCTAACTTTCTGCCAAATTTCGGGTAATTCCGTTAAGCAGTTCGGGCTGTAGCTCGTCGCAAAATTTCCCATGGAAATTAACATGGAGAAAACGTGTTTTGGGACCCCCCCCTTTTTTCTCAGCCCCCACTTGACAAATCACCCCCAAACTTTCAAGTTAGTAGCTGAGCTAAAAAGTGCAACTTTTTGGAAAATTTCGTAAAGATTCGTTAAAGAACGCCAAGTTATTAGCAAATCAAAAAATTATTTTCCTATGGAAACTAGGTTGTAACTATACCTACAATATATATATATATATTCACTGAAAAACCATTGGTTTCAGTGACGTTATAGTTAGTTGGACATTTCACTCGTACAAAACCAGAGAAATTATAGTTAGTTGAGCTAACTAAAACTCGAGCCCCCACAATGCACTGCTGATGACGTCACATATTACATCATTCATGACATGGTCAGTGACATCACTGATGACATCACTGATAACATCTCAAATGACATCACTGATGACATCATCCAGTGAGTGTGTGTTTCTGTATAGTTTACATATGTTTTTTAAATATATATACAAATGTGTATTGAAGTATGAGTGGGTGTTTGAGTGTCTGAATAGATGATTTAGTAGGTGTGTGACTAACTGTATAAGTGAGTGATTAAACGTGTCTGACTGAATGCATGGGTTTGGGACTAAACTGTGCAAATGTCTGTATCAGTCTGTCAGTTGGTGTGTAAGTGGCTGCATGGATTGCTGAGTAGGTACACAAGTGTCTATATGGGTTATTGATTGGTTGTCTGACTATCTGTATGGGTGCCTGAGTATTTGTTTGGGTGGGTGGGGGGTGTGTGACTCTGTGCGAGATGTGTGAGTGGGTGATTCACTGGGTGCATAGGTTCAAGATTGCATCTGTGAAAATCTGTATGGGTTTGGTGAGTGTGTGCATGGCTGTATTGGTGAGTCAATGGATGTCTCAGTGGCACATGTGTGAGTAACTGCATATGTGAAAGGCAGTATATGTGAGTGTTGGTGTGTATAAATGACTATACGTGAGAGTGAGTGGTTGAGAGAGTGGTTGTATGGATGAGTGTATGCTTGTATCAGTGTTTGTATAAGACAGTAAGTATATGTTATTATCTGTATGAATAAGTGAGGCAGTGCTTGTATAACTGTATAGATGAGTAAATTGGAGTGTGATTGATTCTTTGCATGAGCGACTAGGTGTGTGAGTAACTCTATGGATGAGTGCGGTGTGTCAGTGCCTGTATAGGTGTATGAGTGCAAATTATAGTGCTGTATTGATGAGTGACTACATGTGTGAGTGACTGTATGGGTGAATGAGTGGATGTATGTGTAGACGTAGGAATCACTGAGTGCATATGTATTAACTGGTATTGGTGTGTCTATGGTTTCGAAAATGGTAGTCTGTATTTCAGAGTAGGTGTATCAAAGATTGTATTAGAGTGTGAGGAGGTGCATCAGATTATCACGTGGATGATGTCATCAGTGATGTCATTTGAGATGTGATCAGTGATGTCATTAGTGATGTCACTGACCATGTCATGAATGATGTAATATGTGATGTCATCAGCAGTGCATTGCGGGGGCGCGAGTTATAGTTAGCTCAACTAACTATAACTGCCGAATTTGTCTGGTTTTGTACGAGTGAAATGTCTAACTATAGCGTTTCTGAAACCAATGGTTTTTTCAGTGAATTTCCAAGGTTTTTCAAATGTTAATTTCTAACAATAACGTGCCTGAAACTGTGGTTCTTTTCTGTAAATTTCAATGGTTTTTTATATGCTAATTTCCAACTATAACCTCCCTGAAACCTACGTTTTTTTCAGTGAATTTCAATGTTTTTTTAAAATGCTAATTTCTAACTATAATGTCCCTGTAACCTATGGTTTTAATTTGTAAGGTTTTTTATGTGCTATTTCTTAAGTATAATGTTAAAAAACAATCTAATTATTTTAATTGATATAAAGATAAAAAATGTATTTTATAAAATTTTATAAATATATTTACATTGATTTTTTAAAAGTGAATTTGCGCACCCATTGTGTACCCATCTCGTTTGGTGTGCGAATTCAAGTCGCCATATTGGTAAAGTCGAGTAGCATATGCATGAATTAGCCGTAAAATTTTAAGTTTCAAAACTATATTATATATAACTTTAATTTGTATTTTAAAGCAAGAGATTATTATATGTAATTATTTAAATCATATATTTATAAGTAGAATAAAGTTAAATTATTTTAAAATATATTTTACGAATTTGCGATGGCTGCACACTGTGTGCGTGCTGCCTGCATGAATCCATGTGACTTTCAAACACATAATTTCATTGATTGAGAAGCTTTTCCTTCTAGAAGTTAGAAGACCCCACCCAAATTCATCATTCCTTTGAGACCTTTGGATGAGAATCACCTGCATGGTTAGCGCCTGGGTCATTGCATGAATACATAGATACTGACTGGATGATTCTAGTCATGCAAGGAGAGTGCATGGTGAATTTATAAGTGCTTGGGTATTGGCGGACTGATTAGAAAAGTACATGGTAGTGGCTGGGTGGCTGGGTGATTGGAGGAGTACATGGGTAGTGACAGGGATATGGCTGGACTGCATGGGTAGTACTGGGGTAATTGAAGGAGTGAATGAGCAGTGTCTAATTGCTTAGAGAAATGCATGGGTAGTGCACAGGTGATTGTAGCAGTACATGGTTACTGCCTGGGTCATTGCATGGGTACATGGGTACCGACTGAATGATTAGAGTCTTGGAAAGAGAGTAAATGTTGAATTTACTAGTGCTTAGTTATTGGCGGACTGATTTGAAAAGTACATGGTACTGGCTGAGTGATTAGAGGACTGAATGGGGAGTGACAGGACAATGGCTGGACTGCATGGGTAGTACCTGGGTAATTGAAGGAGTGAATGAGAAGTGTCTAGGTGCTTAGAGGACTGCATGGGTAGTGCACAGGTGATTGTAGCAGTGCATGGTTAGTGCATAAATACAAGGATACTGACTGGATGATTATAGTCATTTGAGAGGAGTCCATGGTGAATTTATAAGTTCTTGGTTATTGGCAGACTGATTGGAATAGTACATGGTACTGGCTGGGTGATTGGAGGAGTGCATGGGTAGTGACAGGGCGATGGCTGAACTGCATGGGTAGTACCTGGGTAATTGAAGGAGTGAATGAGCAGTTTCTAATTGCTTAGAGAACTGCAGGGGTAGTGCACAGGTGATTGTAGTAGTGCATGGTTAGTGCCTGGGTCATTGCATCAGTATATGGGTACCGACTAAATTATTAGAGTATTGCAAGGGGAGTGAATGATGAATTTACAAGTGCTTAGGTAGTGGTGGAGTGATTGTTTAAGAACATGGTACTGGCTGGATGATTGGAGTTTATGGAGAGTGATTGGGCGATGCAGGAGTGCACAGGTATTACCTGGGGAATTGACGGAATGAATGAGCAGTTTTTAGGTGCTCAGAGGACTGCATGGATAGTGTACAGGGGATTGTATCAGTGCATGGGTAGTGCTTTTGTGACCTAATCTTACCTTTTTGTTAGTAGGTATGAAACTGATTGAAACATTTTTTCAGTTGTTGTATTATAATGTAAATGTAAAATATTTTCATACTTTAGAATTAGTTTCTGTAAAAGAGAAGAAACAATATTGTTATTACACATAATATTCTACTTTTACAAACATAACATAATTTTACAATTACATAACATATTCACTTTGCCTTTTTTGCTGTTTTCAGATTCTATTGAATTTCACCACACACAGTGATTTCAATCTTGATCATCATGTTACAGTGGGCAAAAAAAATACAATCAATAAGATTGTTAAAAAAAAACAAGTCATTCTTCAATAGATGTATATATTTTTTTTAACTGTTTTTATTTGATTTTAACATTTGATGCACAAACAAAAAACATCATTTCACCCTTGAAAATATATGAATACTCATGTGATTGGTAAACTGCATACATATCATTTCATTCTTACAAGGGTGTTTCACGGTGAATACATTTAGTATCACTCCCCTTATTAATAATGAAGGCCACCTGACCGTGCTATTTGGGGCATTACACATTCCAACCTGCTCAGCAAGTCACATTCCTGTTACATTTATGTTATCAGACAGAAATATTGGGAACAATACATAATCAGCCCTGACACAATGGCATTCCCTCTACCCACTCTTGTATCGACCCAGGCTATGCATGGGAAACAGGCAATGAAGCGTCATGGGGGGGGATGGACGCTGACTAGTCCCTGAATAACAACAGGGGATGTTATTGAGATTGCCGCTCAGGTGCATCGTCCTGGGAGACCTGTGTATGATGTGTGAGAAGATATGCTTTTAAAGGGTCCCATATATCCCTAGGGCGTGAAGCCCGGGGAAGTGAGTCTGCGTAGTTAGTAAGCTGCTCCTGACAGAATATTAATTCGGTGAGCCATTCTTTAAATTTCGGTGCGCGCCCTCTGCCCCATCTACATGCAATTCGACGATTCGCCAGCAGGAGGGCCACGTCAAGAAATTTGCGGTAAGATTTGGCAACATGTTTAGTATAGCCCAGCAGGGCAGTCAGATTCTTCAAAATATTTACAACAAATTCAACTATCTGTTTACATTTTCTAAAATGGACACTCATTTATATTCCAAATACTACAAAGAACAAATATATGAACTGCTTCTTTCAAAAACGATTTTCAAAATACAATATTAAAGAATAAAAATGATAATTGAAACAGTAAATCTTCACATCTTCCCTATAGGCAGAATGATGTTTGCCAAATCATTTGCATTGAAATTATCCAAAACACACTTCTAATTCATATCCATATCTTCCCACTAGGCCGAATTATATTTCTGTAATCGTTTGTATTTAAGATTTCCAAAGTATACTCATTAATTCATGTTGACATCTTCCCAATAGGCCGAATGATGTTTTCAGAACTTTGGCATCAAACATATTAGATATGAATTTGTTAATTCATAAGGCAACCGACTTTTGAATTCCAAATGGGCATCATTACAATGGGTCCATCCTTTATTGCACTTTAAATACACAGTATAGTGTCCAGATGTTGTAGAAGGTCCATCGTAGAAAATAATTCCCACTGCTTTGAAAGTTCTTCCTGATATTGACAGTTTAAGTTTCCAATTTTCTTCCATCTGCTCTACAACGTTGTATCATTAAAATGATATATTGTCCAAATCTTTCTATAAATAATGTTGAAAACATTTCAGATTTGCAGTGACTACATCCCATGTTTTGATTAGCTGATTTTACTAATTTGTTAAAATACATTGTTTTGCAATCTGGTTTTGTCAAATATATGAATCTTTCAGTTTCAATTTCAGTGGTAGTAGAAAATGAACAGCTATCACATTTATGGTCCCATCTGTAACGTAGTCCAAACAGATTTTCAATTTGTATTCCTTCATCTTCCAATACCGCAAGCATAAACATTAGACATTCATGAGCATCTTGCTATACATTCTGTGTAAATTGTGAACAACCAGAACATATATCTAGAAGATGCCGAATGCCAGAAGCACTTTGGATTTTAGTTATATCAGTTTTCAACTTTTCATAAATAGAATGTAATAAAGAACAAAATCTTTCTTCTCGATTTTCCATAATTTGTTGTTGAAGACTTTCTAGAAAAAATATGATGTTCACAACTACATTAGCATAGCAGTTGATACCCAAACTATTTTCTAACTGATATCCTACGATGTCTTCAACAGTGTTCTTTTTCTTTTTGTTTGCAACCTCAACTCTCTGTTGATTTTTTTTCTTGTTTCTAACCTCACTACAGAGTGCCTCGTGTTCGTTTTCGACATACTCCATGCTTTGCATATACAGGATATTCACCTAAGTTGGGAGCATACAGTCTTCTTTACCGATCATACTCTCTTACTCAATTTGCATTGGCACTAATCTTTCTCTCATCAAAATCAATCAAATATAATCCAGCTAAAGTTCTGACTCGGGACAATGCAACATATGCCATGCCCTCTTTAAACACGGTACTTCCAATGTTTACCTAACCACTATCTACGCTTAAACCTTGAGATTTGTGAATGGTCACTGCATATGCTAAAGAAAGAGGAAACTGTTTACTATGAACATACACATCTTTAATAAGCAAAAAACTAACAGAACAATGTCCAATCTGTTTTACTTCTTCAATCTGATCAAATTTAATCTTCAAAAATTCAATTCCATCTCGAATTGGATAATTAACAAAATCAACAACTTTTCCCATAGCTCCATTTACTAAACCTTTCTCCACATCCAAATTACGCAGTAAAATTACCCGACAGTTTTCACATACATATACATTCTTTTCTAAACCAGCAGTCTTAGATATAGACTTTTACAAAGAATCAATTTTTCTCTTTAATTTTTCAGACAACATAATAGTAATTTCTTTGTGTTGTATTTTATCAATAGCATCCATTTTTATTATTTGTTGTTTTTCCAGCTTTAAAAGTTCTTCATTGAATGTAGAACATTCTCGCAGTGTTGGCATTAGGCAGATTATAGATTTTTCTTCTCCAATTTTTTGGTATATTATTTCCGGAGTAACATTTTCATTTGGAAACAAGTTTGTGGAGAGTAAGATGGCGGACGCAGTGGCGTTCGTGTGAGAAGCCGCTGAGGTGCTCTCGTTGTGCTCGCCTCGGAGAAGCTACGGGCTGACTTTTCGCATTGGACTGTAGCGGCGGGAAGCAGTGGTGGTATCCAGTCATGCCAATCTGAGATCTGACTTTATTTTGGATGAACCAGCTGTGAAAATTCATCTGTTGCTTACCCCCCGGCTGCCTGCTGCAAAGGACCGTGAGCGCCGAGTAAATGTTTCTGGAGAATGCCACTCTCGAGTTAAGAGCACTGTCTTTTCTGTTTTACCCGGAATGCGGTCGGATCTTCGCTGCTGTTTTTGGCGCTCACTACAGCGGGTTTGGTGCTCTTCTTCAATTATTGTGGCGAGTCGACTTTGGAGACTGGAGCAGTGGGGTCCTGAAGGTGACTTAGATTCCGGCCGTTTGGCTCAAGGAGGGAAGCGGGTTTTCTTGCCGCGCTATCAAGAAAGAAGTAGATTAATCGAAATGGCACCCAAAAATCCCACCCCTGCTGTGAGTTCAAAGACCCAGAAACCAAAAACTAGGGCGGCTATTGCGGCAGCGGTGGTCCCTGATCAGAACGAGCCCCCTGTTGATTCAGCTGGTGATAGCAGAACTAACTTACGAATTCAATCTCATGCATCTACTGATCCTATTCTGCTCAGTGATTCTAGGGATTCCGCCCCATCGCAGGCGGCTCAGGTGGATTCTGGGACTTGTAGGACTGGCGCTATCCCAAAAATACCGGGAATGTTTAAAAAGAAAAATATTCAAAATAGCGACAAGACTACAGCTAAGCCAGCTAACGGGACAGTTGGTGATGATCATACAGTCAAGGACATCGCTAATGAGAAGGAGAATGCAAGCCCGCCCCTGATGGCTGCTTTTGCCTCTTCACGTATCAAAGAGGCCGTCAATGACGGGAGCGGGGCTATTGGAGTTATCACACAGGAGTTCCCAGTACCGGGGGATGCAGATTCAGATACAGTTGACTCCGTAGGGAACTTTTACTCCATGTTGGACTTATCCATTGCCTTGGAATCTGAGAGTCTTGAAGGGGATATAGGAGACGCTGGAAGTGCTAACAGCTTGAGCAGCTCAGTACCGGATCTCAGGAGCTTTCCAGACGACTACGACCAGGGAGCGGAGGACCCAACAATCAGCCCAGAATCGGAGACAGAGGAAAATACCGTATTGACGATACAAAGAACCAGTGTTGGCTCTCCCACTATTAGATCCTCAAGCAATGTAGCTGACTCCCAGGCCCCTGTGATCAAGTTGGGTACATTATATCAGGTTATGCTTCAACACCGAGAAGAAACAAGAATTGAGAACTTACGAACACAAGGGGCAGTACGCAAGTTGCAAAACAATCTAAGGCGTGTGGCTAGATCATGTAATGAAATGACTGCTAGGGTGGCTGAAGCTGAAGGTAGGATTTCTGAAATTGAAGATATGATGAACACCCAAAAAACCCAACTATCCTCCTTGGAAGGTTTAAAGGAAGAGATTAACTGGAAGCTTGTTGACCTAGAAAATAGATCACGTAGTAATAACTTACGTATTTTGGGTATTCCCGAGGGGAGTGAGGGGGGGAATGCTAGACAATTTGTTAGTGAACTCTTTGTGGAAGCTTTTCCAGAATTATTGCATTGGAAGTGGGACGTTGAACTCCAAAGGGTTCATAGATTCCCATTTCAAAGGAACGTTAGATCTGGCAGTAATGTCAAACCAAGAGCTATATTGATATGTTTGAACAATTTTTTGGCCAGAGAGGCCCTGTATGATATGGCTAGACCGGTTCGAAAGCGTAGGGGGAAGGGCTTGGAATTTTTTGTTCGGCCTGATTACTGTCATGCCACTGTACAACAACGCTGGCAGTTTCGCCAACTAATACCATCTTTTCAGGCTAAGGGTGCCCAAGCCTTCCTCCTTAACCCCTCTAAATTGAAGGTAATTTATAAGGAGAGAACGCATTTTTTAACATCTGAGGGAGCAGCTAAGGAATTACTAGCCGTATTATGAGTATTTCTGTTGTACTTTGATTGTGGGGTATCAGTTTTGAATTTTTCTTTTTTTTTTTTTAGTTCTACGTGCTTTTCTCACGGTATTACACAAGGTGGAGAGCGAGACACGAGGCACAGGCTGCTTCTCACTACATCACGTCAGGGACTGTTCAGTCCCTTGGCCCTTTTTGGGTAGGGGTAAGGGTAGGGAGTGGGGTAGGGGGGGACTAGAGTGGGGCGGAGGGTGAGGGGTGAGGAGGTGGCAAGCATGGTTAGGAAAATTGGCTCGGATAATGACTTATGTTATAAGATGATTATGAATTTGTCTGTGGTGATATATATTAAGTTTAATATTAATACCAAATGGAGCCACAAAAAAAAAGGAGAGTATTTTCTTTGTTCTTTTCTTAAGGGGGAGCTTTGCGTCAAATTAGTGTTAGATAGGGGTTGTATACTGTCTGGCTTAACATTAATAAGATGGGTAGAAGGATTTGTTCCTGGAACATCTGTGGTCTAAACAATAGGGAAAAAAGGGGTGTTTGTGCCCAACTAATACAGAATATGAGGTTGGATTTATTTTGTCTTCAGGAAACGCATTTGGTTTGGAATGACAGACATTTTTTTAATGATCTGGGTATGCAGCTATTGCAATGCACTCGTCAAGGAACTACCACTAAAGGTGTGGCCATCCTCATGAGGAATGGTTTGGGTACTTTGAAACGCTCTAAGGTAGATCAGTACGGCAGATGGTTGATCATTGAGGTCTGTATTGATAGTAAAGTATGGACTATATGCTCAATATATGCCCCAAACACTGATGATCCTGATATACTGAATTTCTTGAGTTTAGAGTTAGTTGATTGGCCTTCCCCTCTAATTTTCTGCGGAGATTTAAATATTCATTTGGAAGGGGGCCTGGATATACGGGGCACCTCAACATATTTAGGCTTAAAAAAAGACATTTAAGGCATTAAGGGCCTTATGTAGGTGGGCTGGCATTTACCACTTCATAAATACCGAATCATACCGATTCGGTATTTATGAAGTGGTAAATGCTATGTAGGTAATTGGTCGGTAAATATTACCGATTCGGAAAAATTCGGTAATTACCGAATCGGTATTTACCGATTCGGTAATGAGGCATACCTTCCCATTGATGGGAAGGTATGCCTCATTACCGAATCGGTAAATACCGATTCGGTAATGGGGGAGCACATGCAAGGGTGGCAGGGTGTCACATTGACACCCTGTTGCACCCCTGATTCGGCCATGTGTGCACATGTGGCACACATACATGCCCTGAGGGCATGTGTGTCTGCCACATTGCACACATCTACGGGCAAAATATTGCATTTACACACATATTCGTCATTTACCACCAACTATTAGTTGGTGGTAAATAACGAATCCCCACACACACCACACAGTCCCCCTACATCTCATTTTTGTATTCGGAATTTACCGAATCGGTAAAATTACCGAATCTGTAATTTTACCGATTCGGTAAATTCCGAATACAGAAATTCTCCCCCTACATCTCAAAAGCCAAAATACCGGTCGGTAACGGTATAATTACCGAAAATCGGCCGTTACCGACCGGTATTTGGCTACCTACATGAGGCCCAAAGAGCTTTAATTTTGGATTTTGGTCTGTGTGACGTGGAGTTTGATAAAAATCCATTGTCACCAGGGTACACTTTCTTCTCTGCCCCTCATCAGAAGCTCCGCCGATTGGACTATTTTTTTGTTACGTTAGGACTTAGTATCAATACCGGGTTTCAACTTTTTCCTCGAATTATTTCCGACCATAACCCGGTGTTGATAGAGGTTAAAATAGCCGTAACTGGTATACCTCTGGCGAGAATTTGGTCTTTCGAGCGGAAGCTACTTGCGGATCCATCATACATAGAACATATGGGGAAGTGGATTAGGGATTTCTTTGAGTTTAATAGAGGGAGTGCTTCGAGCCAAATAGTTTGGGATGCTTTTAAAGCAGGAGTACGTGGGGAGACATTGTCCTACTCGATTAGGAAGCAAAAAAATATTCGGAATAAGTTGGATACTTATTATAAAGCAATGCAGGAATGGGAGGAAAAATTAACTATCACTATTAGTTTATCACAAGACACCGAGCATATTAAAACCATCTTAGATATACATAAAGCTAGAATTTATGAGGTATCAGCAGCTAAAGTGGCAGAGCAGGCGGCAATATTTAGATCACAGATTTATGAGATGGGGGAAAATTCCGGCAGGATTTTGGCGAAAAGGATAAGACAAAAAGCGGCTATTAATGCCGTTACTGCCATAGAGGATGACACCGGTCAGATTTATAATAATCCTGAGGAAATTCTTGAGGTATTTCGGCAGTTTTATTCACAGCTCTATGAGCAAGATGCTTTACCGTACTCTAATGAGCGATTTTTGAATTTCTCCTCTTTGGATAATGTTGCAAAACTAACCATCGTCCAAAGCCAGGCATTGGATACTGACATTACTTGGGATGAAATTGAGCTGGCCCTACTTTCTCTGGCTGCAGGCAAAGCGATGGGACCTGATGGCATCCCTCTGGAGTTCTATAGGCTGTTCAGGCATTTATTGAAACAAGATATGTTGGCCACTTTTTTAGAAGCACAGAAAGGGAAAGCTCCACCTTCCTGGAGACAATCGATAGTAACGTTTTTTTTGAAAAAAGATAAACCTGCAACTAATCCGGCCTCCTATAGGCCAATATCGTTAATTAATGCAGATAGCAAAGTTTTTTCAAAAATTTTAGCTTCAAGAATATCAGGGGTAATTTCTACCATTGTCTCGAGATGGCAGCATGGGTTTATACCGGAGCGGGATACTACGGATCACGTCCGCAGGGTTATCGCTCTAATGGACTGGGCTCAAGGCACTAATACACCTATAGCAATCACCCTGTTGGATGCTGAAAAAGCATTCGACAGGGTGGCCTGGCCCTATCTTTGGGACATGCTTTCTTTGAAAGGGTTCGGACATAGGATGATCATGGCTTTGAAAGTCTTGTACGAATCCCGCACGTCCTGTATTAAAATCGGGACAAACTCATCTGCCTTGTTTTCTATCCACCGGGGAACTAGACAGGGTTGTCCAGCCTCTCCGTTACTTTTTGCCACTTATATTGATCTTTTCCTTAAAGAGCTGAATCAAACTGAGGATATTTCCCCTGTTCTGGTCACGGGAGTTAACTATAGAGCTCTTGCCTATGCTGATGATGTGGTTGTGATTACTACAGATATTGAAAGAGCTATTCCAAAGGTGGAAGAGCTGGCAACTAAGTTCGGTGCTTTCTCCGGGTATAAACTTAACATGTCCAAAACTCAAATTCTTTTGGTGGGCCAGAACCCTCCGGCTCATCTTAATATAGTTTCTGTGGCGACATATTTGGGCATTAAGATTACTTCACCAATCTCTGCTATCCCGGAACTCAATTATAAATTTGTTCTTAAAAAGGCTAACTCTATGCTGGAACGTATTAACCACTTACATTTGTCTCTATATGGGAGGAATAATGTGTTGAAAATGTTAATTCTCCCTAAATGTTTATACTTATTTCGATCTGTGCCTTTAGAATTTCCTCTTACTTTCTT
Organism: Triturus cristatus; assembly: GCF_964204655.1. NCBI lineage: Eukaryota > Metazoa > Chordata > Amphibia > Caudata > Salamandridae > Triturus > Triturus cristatus. The sequence goes on along the minus strand of NC_140581.1, from coordinate 258,860,619 downwards.
TAAACAACTTGAGAGAACGGCAACCAGATTTCTGTGGGGTTATAAACGTCAACGTAGAGCATACAAGAAGATGATTCTCCCTAAGGACAGGGGCGGGTGGAGTACACCATATTTCTTGTTTTATTATTTGGCGTCTGCATTACAGTTTATTTCTCCCTTGATAATTGGTGCTAAGACGCAGATATTAGAATCCCATACCCCGTCAATCTATGAGTTTGCCTTGGGAGTCGAGGCGCGCGGACACTTGTTAAAAAATATAGAACCTAGTTATTATAAAAAAACAAAATTTAAGATTTTGAAAGCGGCGTTTTTCGCTTGGAATCTAATCCGGCGCCATGTAGGGATTCCTAAAATTGTGAGATATACTCCCTTGACGTCTTCACATATTTTTCCCCCCATTTTTAGAGATCATACAATGTTAAGATGGCAGAACAAGGGTATTAACCTTTTAGGCGACTTATGGCATAACAATCATATCATAACATTTTCAGAACTTCGATGTCAATTTAATCTTACAAACGTTGATTATTTTAAGTACCTCCATTTGCATAGTTTTCTAAAGAATTTGACTTCTCTGGTTTGTTCTGGACTTGGGGAGATACCTCTTATTGACTCCTTATACACTAAAAAAAGGATTGGTATTTATTATAATTTACTATTATCATATTGCTCAGATGATATGCAAGTTGTTCAACAGAGATGGGCACAGAAGCTGGACTGCGTTGATATTATGATTAAGAGTTCCATTTTGCTTGCTAACTCTGTTCTGTTAACAGGTAGAATGCGTTCACAGCATTATATGGTTATGTTTGATTTATATTATACCCCTGCAAAAATTTCGAAATGGGGGTCAACAGCTGGATCCGCATGTAGTAGATGCGGGCTGTTTTCTGCCGACGCAGTGCATATGTTTTGTTGTTGTCCACGTTTAACATCTCTGTTACATGAAATTCAATCTTTTCTTACTGTAGTACTTGGAGCTCCAATAACAATAACTGCAGATTTAATATTGTTAGGAGTGTCTTTTGAGGTACCGAATGAATATAACAGAAAGTTGGTCTTCATTTGCATGGCAATTTATCGGGGCTGTATTACTCAAGAATGGATTAGCCCAGAACCACCATCTTTCTGCACCTGGAGGGCACGTTTACTAGCAATGTATAATTTGGAATATGCTATCTATAGAACAAGGGGGAGTAAAAAAAAAGCTATAGGAATGAAAATCTGGGCGCCAATCCTGCAATGGATTCAGGGGGAGGTGGGCTAACTCTTGGTCCTATTTTTGTCCCCTATTTTTTTTTTTTTGTGAAAATATCTTTTTTTTTTTTTCTTTTGCTTGGATTTTTCTTTGCTCTCGCTTGTTCTTATAATGTTTCTTTTATCTTTTTGTTGCTTACATTTGTGGTCTGAGATGGATTGGCAAACCAAATTCATATGTATATTTATTTTTATTTTTGTATTGGCGGTTTGTATGTATGTTTTCCGATCCAGTAGTTTACAGGCTGTATTGTCACTCGCTTGCACCAAATCAATAAAATTGTTAAAATAAAATAAAAAAATGGAAACAAGTTTGTAAGTAGACGACTTAGCAAAGCTTCTTTGCCATGTTCTGTCAATACACCAATTCTTATATCTTGGAGAATGCTTCCAAGATCTTCATCACTTGCCTGTCGCAAATAGGTTGAAATGATGCGCAGTTGCATTCTTTATTTTCATGAAGTAAACCATGGTCGATCTGTTCTGTAACTTGCTGATATATTTCTTTCTGTTCAATATTTTGTTTCTCTTCCAAGTTTCCCAACTCCACTCATGTTGCTTAATTTTTCAAGAATTGGTTCTTCCAGTGGATCTTGACTCAGTGGAGCAGAATTTTGACTGTCTTGAGAACTGTCTCTAGCAATGCCAGCTGCAATAGTAGCTTCTTGTTGAATCTCTTCATTCAACATTTATAGATAATTTTGAAAAACTGTGCATTCAATGGTATCTTTACATACATTAAAAGAATCTTCATACGACTGAAAATCTCCAAGCAATTCCATTTCAGTACGCCAAGGCTTGAAGAGTTACAAAAGAGCTAAATAGTAAAATGCCCTTTTATCTGGTGTATCGCAACTCAGTTTCCTGTGATTAATCAGATTTTCTTTACTATGTTTCACCAAACATCCTTCTGAACCCATCATTGCATTTCTTCATTTGTGTTCTCTGTAATATTTCTCCTAAAACTGTAATATTGCGGCACTTCATAGAGACATATATTCTCAAGATGCGGACTTCTATTTGGATAGTATGTATCCAACATGTTTGTTTTAACAATATCTGTGCTTTTCGGATCATTTAATGCTAAATATTCGATTTCTTGTGCAGATTTATGTACTTGATTTCATGTTGCACCAAGACCTAGACTAATCAAACTGATTCCTCTTGAATATAAACTTGCAGATGACAACCGATCAGAACATTCGTAGGATCCAATCTCTCTTGGGAAATTTTTTCCCACATTTCTTTCAAATCCGTCTTTTCAGATTTTGTTATGTATGACGTTATATACCGAGCAACAGCAATGGAATTATCCACAACATACTGGATATCCATATTTGCATTCCACATCAACAAAATCACTGGATTGTAATCATTAATATACTTTGACTGTTCACTTCTTTTTAAATTGTAAGTATTTTTGGGAGATTTTCTAGTGATGGTATGCCTCACTGCTGACATGAAACTGTTGACTCTTCCTTTAGATATTACTGGACGTGCAAATCCAAAACGACATTTAGTATAAAACCTTTCCTTTGATTTGTACTTCCGTCGATAGTATTTGCCACATCGATGAGTTTGAAACTGTAAAACTTGTTGTCTTAACGTATTTTCTTCTCTTGTTTTAGTATAGAACATGTGAAATAGTCGTCAATAAAAGATAAAACAGTCTCATCCGAATCAGTTTCAAACTTAGGTGCATCTTTATTCCATAAACGCATAGGTATATGAGGAGCACCTCTAGCTTGGTACTCCTTTCTCCAAAAAAAATCAATAACTTCTCCAAGTGGTAGTTTGTTTTTATTGCAGATAAAAGACATCATAGCTTGAAACTTATGATTAAAATATCTGCACACATTTACTGAATCCAAGGAACACAGCTGTCCAGGTGTTTTGAATTCAATGTTTTTAATATTTGAATTTGCTTCTCGAAGAAATTCAAGTAAATCACCCCAAGCGTATTCAGCACAGCTTAGCGTGACAAACCATGTAGTGGTTCCTAAGTTCCTTAACATACATTTAAGTTCTCCATGATGACGATACCAATACTCATTAGTACCAGGTTGACACGCCATCAAATTAATCAATTGAGATTCTAAATGATCGTCTCTCTGTTGTACTTTGTCCATCAATTCCTTTGCAGAAACATGTTGAAGATGAACTCCTGTTTTTAATATGTGGTTCACTGCATATGAAAGTCCAGACAAGTCACTTTCAAACAAAAGATGAAATATATATGGAATACATTGTCGAAATCTTAGATCTTCTGAGTACAATCTTGTTTTACGACATTCTGATGCTGGAATCTGTACTGGTCGTTTGTCATATCGTCCACCTTTTCCAGTGGTGAAGAGCTGTGGAAAACGAGCTTCCAGACTTCTTTCCCAAACACTCATGGGAGTTCCCTTCACTTTGTTCAATTGGAATAATTCAATAGTATTTCCAATAACTTCCTTTGAATGTAAAGGATGTACACTATAATGTTCATAAATTTCTTCACTTTTGGACATATACACTTTTTCAATTTGGCCACTTGAAATTTCGCTATCATCAACTAAATCGATTTCTTCTTCTTCCGCATACACATTTTTGTAGTAATCATTGTTTTTTGTGAGATATAACGTAGCCTTTTGCACTTTGCTAACATCTACTAATTCTTGCCATATTTTCCGACTCTTCGTAAGAACACCATTTACTAGAATAACTACAGGTTCAGTTTCCTCTTTTTCTACACCAATAGTTTCAAGATGTATTTTAAAATCTAAAGGTAAATACACAACTCTTCCTTTTAAGCCTCTTTGTAAATCTGATGGAGGCAGCTTACCTGTTTTAGCCTCCATACGAACAATAGCTTGAAACGGGTGTACAGATTGAATCAGAATGGAGTCATATGTGTTTAAATCCTTTAATTTGGTATAACAAAATACATACAAATACGTTGATCCCTACCCAACTCAAAACAATCTTCCACCAACAACTAAGCACCAAATTCCTTCCACTTATCATTGTTTTCTTTTTCACTGTTTAACCCCTTCAGTGCCCGCCCCTTTCCCCGCCCAGTGCCGGCCGTTGCATTAGCGGGCGGGGTCTATGACGAGCTGGACTCGTCATGGGCACAGCGCCACCGCGGCCCATGACGAGTCCAGCTCGTCATGGGCACTGAAGGGGTTAAATACAGATCAACATTTCTAGTTTGTTTTCTATAGTGAGTACGGCGACAACAAATACACACATAGTTTGGTCTTTCACAACAAATTACCTTAAACTTCGTAATTTCGTCTTCAAACTTCTCAGTACTACAATCTTCCACCTCTTCTTCAAGAGCTACACTTATCACACTCTCACTTTCTCTACACTCCTGTTCAGGACCAAAGTAACAAAACTCTATTTGATCACAAATCTTATTTACATCTGATACTGACCCATGCAAAAGAGCAGTGTTTAAGTCACTTAAAATTATTGCTGGACTTTTTACATAGTACAATCTTCTTACTAACTTTCGCAGTTGAGAGTGATGTACTGCTAACATTTTTCTCGCTCAGAGGCTCCTAAGGCACGAGCGCCCAATAAGCAATCTTGGTACACAGGTGAATGCAGGAAATTAAAAACCGAGCTGATTGTGGCAATAAAAGCAAAGGATAAACTTAGAACTAAATCACTCCGCGCCCTTTACAAACAACAGATCAATAGGGCTAGGAAGTCTTGGGAAGACGATATGTGGGAGGAGCTAAGAGTATCTTTACAGAATAAGGACTTTAAGACCTTTTGGGCTATTGTTAGCAATGGTAAGAAAGACTCTGACCCCATTACTGGCTCTAATATTGCCCCAGTACTCTGGGAAGGGCATTTCGGTGATCTATACTCAATAGCGGATTTTAATCCACTTCCCCCAGTTGATTCTCCTCCTATTACAGCTTGTAGTGCTGCAGTTATCCCACGAATTAAAATTAAGGAGGTTCAACATGCCATTTCTATGCTCATACCTAACAAAGCGCCGGGCCTGGACAAAATCCCTGGCGATCTTTTTAGGTCTGAACCTACGGTGTGGGCTCCCTACTTATGTGTCCTTTTTAACTCTATTCTGTATGGTGCAGAGCCACCAGTAACTTGGCGTGGCGCAGAGATAGTGCCTATTCACAAAAAAGGCTGCCCTTTACAGCCCTCAAATTATCGCCCGATAAGTTTAATTGACACGACCCAAAAACTTTTCGGGCGCATAATTTTGAACAGATTACAGGCCTGGGAAGAAGAAAATAATGTTTTAAGCACTTTGCAGGCCGGCTTCAGAAAGGGTACTTCAACCCTTGACCAGATATTTCGTCTTCAGGTTATATTCTGGAAGACTGTGAGAGTAGAGGGTGGCAGCCTCTACCTCATTTTTGTTGATCTAAGGTCAGCTTTTGATCTGGTCCCGAGAGAAAAGCTCTGGGCCGTTCTGCAAGGGCTTAACATTCCCCCCTATCTCTTGGGTGTTTTGAAGAACCTACACAAGGCCAACTTCGCCCAGGTTAGATGTGGGAAGTTTGGCGAACTCTCTGACCGTTTTCCTGTTAGTCGAGGAGTTCGACAAGGATGTGTGCTAGCCCCCACGCTGTTTTGCCTATACATTAACGGACTTATAAAACACCTTCTAGCCCTCAAAGACACTGACGTTCCTAGGCTTGTATCGGGCAAGGTACCTGCTCTAATGTTTGCTGACGACACTCTGTTGTTGTCACGCACTCCCATGGGAATTCAGCGAGTCTTAGATGGCTTCGTTGACTTCTGTGGTGACAGAGGCCTTGAGATCAACCTAGCCAAAACGAAATTCATGATTCTGAACCCCCCTAAAAGTACCCGCCCGAGCCCAGTCCTGAACGGTATCCCCCTTGAAAGGGTGAAAACGTTCTCTTACTTGGGGATTACACTCCAGGAAGACCTTGGCTGGGGAGGCCAGGTGGTCAATTCTACACTTAAGCTGACCCAAACTACAGGAGGCATGGCTAGATTGTTTAGTGGCACGGTTTTCAAACCAGCGGCCCCAGTGGTAGAAATTTTTAAAACTCAAGCCCGATCTGCCGCTACTTATGGAGCAGAACTATGGGGGCATTCCCAAATAGATAGTCTAACGAGGGTCGAAAACTCCTTTATCAGGAAACTATTAAGTTTACCCCTTAGTACTCCGCTGGTCCCAATTAGATTAGATCTGGGATTGCTACCCATTGAAGAAGTGGTGGTGGCCCGGCCTGTCCAATATTGGAAGAGACTATGGTCCAATCCAGACCTGGAAATTTTCAGAGAAGAATTTCTGGATCTCTGGCCTACACTTAAACACATGAAGATCCCTTGGTTAACCCATGTTAGGGAAACATGCCTCAAGATTGGTCGCAGGGAACTCTGGGATACCCCAGAAGTTTCCTGCCTATCTGTTTCTAAAACCAATCTTGCTGAAGAACTAAGATATTTTCATCTAACACGCCTGCACATGGATCCGAACATGGGTAGGCTGACTGAACAGTTTCTCCAGATTAAACCGAACTATGGGAGGGAGTTATTTCTGGATCTGATTTTCCCTCCTGTAGCCAGGAAACTATACGTTCAATTCAGAATGGGTACCCTACCACTAAGGTCCTTCACTTCTAGATGGGACATTAATAATAGTATCTCATGCCCTGCATGTGGCTACAAACTGGAGGATGAAATTCATGTGTTCTTTGTTTGTCCAGCGTACATTATCCCTAGGAAACGCTGGGTAAAATCGATTTGTAGGAACCTTGGTTTTAGAGACTGTGTTAATGCCCTGCGAGTTTTAAAATACGACACCCATCCCCCAATTGTGTTCGCAGTTTCACGCTTTCTTAATGCTGCATGGCTTCAGCGTAGGAAATTTTCCACCAATTTTTAACAATGTGAAAATTTTAATTTAATCATTTTATTCTGTTTTGGTGGTTAAAAAGTGATCTGCTCTTGTTTTCGATATATATTTTGTTGTATTGTATTCTGCTTTTATGGCCCTTGTGGCCGAAATAAAGTTTTTGACTGACTGGCTAACATTCTCAAATGATGGAAAACACTTTGACACACTTTTCTAGAAAGACAAGCCAGAGAATGACCTTGCAAGCCAGTATTTTTTCTCACTTTGCAAGGATCTAGTCCTTGCAACATCTTAATCTTTTGTTTAATACTTTTTTTAGTATAATGTCTTAAGAAATTTTATAAAATATCAATAGACTCCTGTTGTATACTACAAATACTACTACAATCCCATGTACACACTGGAGCTTGAGTACGTCTCCCTTGAACTTCTTCAGCTATCACTTCTTCCATATTTCTAGGAACCATCTTTTCTTTGTCAATTGCACAACCGTTCTTCACCTCACAACCACGACCACTGGTATCAACTGCGTGAACTAATGTATTGTTTTGAAAATAGCTCTCTTCATTAAAAAAACGTTCAGAACTAGAAGTATGCTTCCATGCACCCAATTTCTTTTTTTTTTACAAAAGTTAGTTCTGTTGATTAGCCTTTTCCTTTTAGTTTTCTTCTTCGTAGAATGCATTGCTTTATCTAATGTTTGCATTCTCTTTAAAACTAAAATGAATAATCATCTTTTCAATTCAAAAGCCTTTTCAACTATACTTGGAATCCTTTTTTTCTTTAAAAAAAATGCAGATCTTCTTTTATATTTCTTCCCTTGTTTCAACAAATTTGGTAGTACTCTACTTTTATACATGCATTTCCTAATTTCGTTAAATTGTTTCTTTCTTCTTTCAACATTGTTATTGTTTTCATTTCCTGAATTTTTATTAATTTGTCTTTTTTTCATTTAATTCTTTTTCATTGTATAGGTATTCTTTCTATTTTCATCATTTCCAAAACCTTTGACTCTCCTTGAAATTCTTTTAATACATTCCTTTGTTCTCTTACCACAAGACTTTTTCTTTTTTGCCACATGTTGTAGTTCATCTAATTTGTGTTTCCTTCTCCTTTAAATAGTACTGTTTTCTTTGTTGTTTCTTCTTTTCTCCTTTTCTTGTCATGGGTTGTCTTTAGTAATAATAATGCAGAATAGCTGTAAAAAAAGAACTGTACAAACAATTTAAGATTATTATATATATATATATTACTAAATAAACACTTTCTATTTTAAAAGCTAAAAAGAAAAGCATTTATGGTTTTCTGAATATGGTAACAATTACACGAGCTGCACAGTGAAAAAGAGTTACTGAAAAACAATTACAACAGTAATATGTGAATGATTACAACATTCCATATGTAGTGCATGTATTATTGTAAAACTGCATGGCAATTACTTTGGTGTCTTTATAACTATATGAGAGAGATACAAAATTTTGAAGAGAAGTCATAGAAAGGAACAACAGTAGTGCATAAGAATGAACAGAGGTGCAAAAAAGAGGAATATAAAAGGTACACAAAAAGTAAACAGAAGAGCACAGTAAGGCAAGAAAGGTGCAGAAAGAGGGAAGAGGGGTGAAATAAAAGGCAAGAGGTGCAGGAACAAGACAGATCACTGCAGAAAGAACCAACAAAGGTGCAGAAAGAGAGAACATATTTGCAGAAGCAGGCAAATGACATACAGAAAGGAGGAACAGATGGACACAGTCAGAAAAGAGAGGTGGAGAAAAATACTGAGTAAATGATTGCATCAGTGTTGAAGTAATGCCTGAGTGATTACAGTACTGCATATGTAGCGCCTGCACCATTATCAGACTGCACAGTGAGTATTTGGGTGTTTTTGTAAGCGCATGACAGTTGGGCCTAGCCCAATACAAAGCAGCACACTATTACATAATTCAACTGTAAGTCACTGGGTAAGTAGATGACAAGATGAAAAGTGACTGGCTAATTTCATGAGTGCAAACATACACATCCAGAGCACGGATAACTGTATAAGTAGCAGTTGAGGGGATTTATCAATCATTGACTACTGCCTAGGTGAATACCTGAATGCAGCAGAAACATGTGTGATTTGAAGAATGCAAGGCAAGTGTGTAGGTAATGAGATGGCTACACAGCAACACCCTGTATCATATCATACCTGTAGGGAATATTACTCGAGTAGACCCCTGAGTGATTCCTAACCTGCAAGGGTAATATCTGGAGGATTACTCAAGTACATAGCAGGTGAGTGGGTTATTTCATAAGTGCACAGATAGTACCTAACTGATTGCATCAGTGTTGAAATAATGCCCGACAGATTACAACACTGCATATGTAGCCCCTGCATCATTCTAAGACTGCATGGTGAGTATTTGGGAGTTTTTATAAGTGCACGACAGTGGGCCTAGCCCACTACAAAGCAGCACACTATTACATAAGTCAATTGTAAGTCACTGAGTAAGTACAGGACAAGATAAAAGTGACTGGCTAGTTTCATGAGTGCAAACATACACATACACTGCATGGATAACTGTATAAATAGCACTTTATATGAGCTTCTATGAAAACAACACTTTTATACTGCATCTTCAACTTTCTATCTAAAATTATGCAGCATCATTCAACTATACTTTTGTACAGAATAAAAAAAGAAGCCTAATAACACCTTACATGATCATCTTTCAAAGCAGATATTTGTGCTCCATCTTCACAAATCTATCTAAAATTATGTGGTATTATTCAACTATGCCTTTCTACAGACTAGAATAAAGAAGCCTAATTAATAACACCTTATATATGCATCTTTCAAAGCACACATTTGTGCTGCATCTTCACCATTCTAACTAAAATTATGCTGCATCATTCAACTATACCTTTGCACAAACTACAAAAAAGAAACCTGATTATTAATACCTTATATGTACATCTTTCAAAGCACAGTTTTGTGCTGCATCTACACCATTCTACTAGTACTCATACTCTGGACCTTACCACAAAAAAGCAACAACAGCTCTTTCTTATACATCATGCACCATATAATGTATAAGACATATGAAAATACATACACAACTACAAAGATACATGAGACAGAACCCTATGCACTCCTTAATATTTGTCTGAATCCACCTCAAAACTTAAAGGACCAGCTAAAATTGTGTGGTATAGTACAAATATATATATCCACACACTAAAACAAACTACCATAATCAGTGATCCATATTCAAATGTGCACATAATACTATACAAAATTTATTTCAAACAACAGTTAACTGCATTTGAACAAACTATACGACACATCTGTACATTTACTAATATATTTCAAACATTAAAATTCATGAATATTTTTTTAATTTAAAAATAAATGTAAAACATAACACACCTTACAAATGTATAACTTACCTTCCAAATTGATTTGTAGAATATAAAATATCAGAAACTCAGAATGGATTTCCTTATGCACACAATCAATTTACACTACTTCTCTCAGCAAAGCAAAACCAGTAATGGCAAAGTTTCCCTCTCTTTTTCCACACAAATACATGTCAGTAACAAATCACATTGCTTCCCAGATTATTTCAAATTCTTCAACACATTTCTATCGGTTAGACATGTCAACCCTTACCAACTGACTTCTAAAACTAACCAAACTGCCTCTGTATTTTTTTAGAAGTCACGACTCCACTGTGCAGCAAAGCGATGGGGCCGCAAATCTATACGGTAGTTCAAACATATACCACACATAAATTTACCACTACATTTTTATAATACACCACTTTTAAAGATAACATATTACTTTTATTTTAATTACAAAATCACAATTTAATGCCACCATTAACTTTTAACCCTACCCCCATTCTGCTTGATCCCAGTTTCCATAGAAACAGATCATGGAACACTCAACTGCACTGACAGTTCACAAGTTCACAGTTTTTTCAAGTACACCACACAATGTTGCAAATGCAAACAGCAGGTGTGGTTGACATTTCCAAAATATCAACTTATCTTTTCAACTGTACGTTCCCAACATTTTTTACTAACCAATAAGAAGTATGCTATTATCAAAAAAGTTAAATGCACCCTACTTTGAAAGTACAATGTTCTTAAACAGCCAATCATTTCTCTTCTTTTTTTTTTAAACTACATCTTGTCCACCATTTCAGATACCTCTCACTCTACCAAGTGACTACCTCAACTACAGACATCTTTCTATTACTTCCAAACATCACTTCAAGATGCTTACAGTGTGGATTGTTGGGCACAGCTAGGTTTTTTAGTGCAAAAGCTATGCTGAATGCTGCAGAGGTATTGACAAAGACCTAGCTTTGCAAAATGTGGACATTAAATGGATTGCACAGAGAGGATTAAAGTGGCACCAATTGATGCCTTTGGTTAAAACCTCTTTGCATCTCCATCCCCCTGACCTCATGATTGTGCACTGTGGTGGCAATGACCTAGGTACATTGACTGGGGTAGGTCTGGAAATGCTAATGAAGGACACGTTTGCACAATTAATGTTGCTTTTACCTCAAACTGTCTTTGTCTACTCTAACATATGCCAAAGACAAAAATGGAACAGGTCAAATCAATTTTGTCCACAGATTGAGAAAGCTAGAAAAAATGTCAATAAAGCTGTTTCTGCTTATCTTAGAGACCATAGAATGGGATCCATATATAACAACAATCTACGTTTTTATATGGAGGGCATCTACAGGAGTGACGGAGGTCACTTTACAGATGACAGAAACAGCCTTTCTCAACAACCTAAAGCTCTGCATCCACACTTATTTGTAGTTACAAGAAACTCATAATAAACACAAGGGCTCTTTTTAGAGCCACCCTATACCTAATAAGTTAATATTACCTATTTAAAACATACATTTTCTTTTATCTTCAATTTTGCTAGAGTCGTGAACCCACCGCTATTACACTGGGGGGCCGCACTGGACGCGATATAGTCCCGACTCAAAGTGCGCAAAATTAAAACAAAGAATGCCCCCTATTGAAAAATGTTTAATTCTGCCTCGGGGACCCCATCCCCCAAGGCATACCCATTGGGACCGTGGGGAGCTCCAAAGTACCCACGGTCCCAGCCGGCTCCCCACCTCCTTCGGGAGCCGACATTCCTTTTTGGACAAGGACATAGTGCCTTGTTTATTTACTTATTTATTTATTACTCGTTTGGAGTAGGAAGCCCACTGCTTTTACACAGGGGGGCCACGCTGGGCGTGATGAAGTCGCGACTCCAAGCGCGTGAAATTAAAAAAAAGAATGCCCCCTATTCTAAATTGTTTAATTCTGCCTCAGGCCCCATCTCCAGAGGCATACCCATTGGGACCATGGGGGAGCCCCAAAGCCCCCACGGTCCCAGCTGGCTCCCTGCCTCCTTCGGGAGCCGGCATTCCTTTTGGACAAGGACATAGTGCCTCGTTTATTTATTTATTTTTTATTTCTCGTTTGGAGTAGCGAGCCCACCGCTTTTACACTGGGGGCCTGCACTGGTTGCTATGGAGTCGCGACTCCATGTGCGCGAAATGAAAAAAAAGAATGCTCAGTATTCTAAATTGTTTAATTCTTCCTCGGAAACCCCATCCCCCGAGGCATACCCCTTGCGACCGTAGGGGAGCCCCAAAGCCCCCACAGACGCAGCCGGCTCAGAGCAGGCTTTGCTTTTGGACAAGGGGAGCTGCTAATATGCAGCTCCCCTTGCCTAAAACCAATACTGCTTTGCTTCTTGGAGCTGAGAGCAGGTTTCCTGCTCTCACTCCCAAAAAGCAAAGCAGTATTTGCAATGACAGGGCAAGAGCTACCCTGTCATTCCAAACATTAATGTACCGGGGGTAGGCACCCTTTATTTACATAGCCCGATTGCCCCAGGACCTTGCCAACCCAGGGACTTCCAAAAACAAAGTGCGGGAGGCCGCGCTTCTTTATCTTTTCTCGGCCAACTTCCCAACCCCAGCGCAAATTCCTCCGTTTAAAAAAAAATGCTTTTTTTGGCCCTAGGTGTCCTTGTGGGACCCCTAAGCAGACCTAGGGGGTCAGGGTGTTTCTACCCTGCCTCCTTGTCCTGTTTTTCAACCACTTTTTCACTGTATTCTTTTGTGACTCGGTTCTACCTGGTTTGGAGTGTTGACAGCCAATTAATATTAATCACGTGCTCAGGAAGATTCGCAAATCCTCCTCGGTGCTCAGATATCGATAATTTTTCTTTTGCTAATTTCTCAGAAACTACTGAACAGATTTACACCATTTAAAAAATGGGATCTTTCTGAACCAAGAGCTACCTTTTTGCCAAAATTGGTGTAATTCCGTTCACCAGTTCGGGCTGTACCCTGTTCCAATTTTTCCTACGGAAATTAACATGGGAAAATGCATTTTAGGACCCCCTTCTTTCTCAGCCCCGCTTGACGAATCACCCCAAAACTTTCAGAAAGGAGCTGATAGGAGCGGGCCATTAGTTTTGAACATTTCGCGATGATTCGTCAACCGGGGCCAAAGATATTGGGAAAAGAAAAAACGCTAAATGAATAGAAACGAGATGCTAACTATAACTACCTAAAGGTGACGGCCAGTAGGTAATATATATATATATATATATATATATATGCTGTTCCAATTGCCCAACAGGGAGTGCGCCCCTCTCTTTGGGCAATTGTGGAACAGTATCTATACAGCCGCCCTGGCCGGGGGTTGCACCGCCGCATGATTGAGCGGCTCTGCTACTGATGTGAGTGTCAGTCTTGCGGGACGTTTTGACACAGATTTTGAACGGGGAGGAATCACGCCTGTGCTCCAGTGATTTAGTTTATTTATTTGAATAGACTGCCTGCAGCCCACTTGGGATTAGTTTTAACGGACTACCGGCCTCAGAATGCTTTACATTATTTACCTGATTGTGATTGGGACATTGAGAAATAAATGAGGGACAAACGCTGGTATTCCGATTTGTGTGCAGTCATTCAACATGCAGAGAATCCTATGAGGAAGGGCGGAAGCCCAAAATGCGCCAGGCTCTGCTGGCGCTTGTTGCATGGGTGTCTTCCCTTAATTGGAGTGTGCCAACAGGGAGTGCGCCCCGCTCTTTGGGCAATTGTGGAACAGTATCTATACGGCCGCCCTGGCCGCGGGGTTGCACCGCCGCATGATTGAGCGGCTCCGCTACTGATGTGAGTGTCAGTCTGGTGAGACATTTTGACACAGATTTTGAACAGGGAGGAATCACGCCTGTGCTCCAGTGATTTAGTTTATTTATTTGAATAGACTGCCTGCAGCCCACTTGGGATTAGTTTTAACGGACTACCGGCCTCAGAATGCTTTACATTATTTACCTGATTGTGATTGGGACATTGAGAAATAAATGAGGGACAAACGCTGGTATTCCGATTTGTGTGCAGTCATTCAACATGCAGAGAAGCCTATGAGAAATTTCGGTAGTCCGAAACGCGTCAGGCTCTGCTGGCGCTTGTTGCACGGGTGTCTTTCCCTAATTGGAGTGTGCCAACAGGGAGTGCGCCCCGCTCTTTGGGCAATTGTGGAACAGTATCTATACGGCCGCCCTGGCCGGGGGGTTGCACCGCCGCATGATTGAGCGGCTCCGCTACTGATGTGAGTGTCAGTCTGGTGGGACATTTTGACACTTTGGGCAATTGTGGAACAGTATATATATATATTACCTACTGGCGGTCGCCAGTAGGTAGTTATAGTTAGGACCACCGGGTTCACCGACGAACTTAAGGACTCCAAGAAGGCCTGCCGCACCCTTGAGAAGGCCTGGCTCCTCAACAAGACCGCCGACAACAGAACAGCACTGAAACTCGCCACTCGCAGACATCACCAGCTCATCCGCACCACCAAGAAGAAATCTCTGCGGGAACGACTGGACAAGAACGCCCATGACAGCAAGGAGCTCTTCAACATCGTCAAGGAGTTCTCCAACCCCAGCACCGGCAACAACGACATCACTCCCTCACAGGACCTCTGCGACTCCCTCGCCTCGTACTTCCACCGCAAGATCGCCAACATCCACAACAGCTTCGACATTTCACCCCCGCACCCATCGGTCGTACCTTCGCACCCCGCCGCCACCCTCCAGACATGGACCGAGGTGACCCCCGAAGACACGTCACGCATGATGAACACCATCCACTCCGGATCTCCGACCGACCCGTGCCCCCATCATGTTTTCAACAAGGCAGCCTCTACCATCGCACCCCACCTCCGAGACATCATCAACACCTCCTTCAACACAGCAACTTTCCCGGAGAGCTGGAAGCACGCCGAACTCAGCGCTCTGCTGAAGAAACCAACAGCGGACCCGACCGACCTCAAGAACTTCCGCCCCATCTCGCTCCTTCCTTTCCCCGCCAAAGTCATCGAGAAGGTCGTCAACAAGCAACTGGCAGCCTTCCTCGAGACGAACGGATCCCTCGACCCATCACAGTCCGGATTCAGAGCCAACCACAGCACCGAGACCGCCCTCATCGCAGCCACCGACGACATCCGAGCCCTGCTCGACAACGGCGAAACAGCGGCACTCATCCTCCTAGACCTCTCCGCAGCATTTGACACTGTCTGCCACCGCACACTAGTCCAACGCCTCAACGACACCGGCATCCAAGGGAAGGCTCTGGAATGGATCATCTCATACCTCTCCGGCAGAACACAGAGAGTACGCCTCCCTCCGTTCCGCTCCGAGGCCACCGAAGTCATCTGCGGCGTCCCGCAAGGATCGTCGCTCAGCCCCACTCTCTTCAACATCTACATGAAACCCCTCGCTGCCATCGCACGCCAACACAACCTCAACATCATTTCCTACGCCGATGACACCCAGCTAATTCTCTCCCTCACCAGAGACCCCGACACCGCCAAAGCCAGCCTGCACGAAGGGATGACAGACGTCGCTGAATGGATGAACATCAGCCGCCTGAAACTGAACACGGACAAGACAGAAGTCCTCATCCTGGGACCATCACCCTCCGCATGGGACGACTCCTGGTGGTCCCCGGCACTAGGCACCGCACCTGAACCGACGGACCACGCACGCAACTTGGGCGTCATACTGGACTCCTCCCTATCGATGACCAGACAAGTCAACGCCGTCTCCTCAGCTTGCTTCCACAACCTCCGCATGCTCCGAAAGATCTTCCGATGGATCCCAACCGAGACCAGGAAGACGGTCACCCACGCTCTCGTCACCAGCAGACTAGACTACGGAAACACCCTCTACGCCGGTACTACGGCCAAGCTTCAGAAAAGACTTCAGCGTATCCAGAACGCCTCCGCCCGACTCATCCTGGACATCCCCCGACGCAGCCACATCTCGTGCCACCTGAGAGACCTGCACTGGCTCCCGGTCAACAAGAGGATCACGTTCAGACTCCTCACCCACGCACACAAGTCCCTCCACGACCTAGGCCCAGGGTACCTCAACAGCCGCCTCACCTTCTACACGCCCACCCGCCGGCTATGTTCCGCTAACCTCGCCCTCGCCGTCGTCCCTCGCATCCAGAGAGCCACCGCTGGAGGAAGGTCATTCTCCTACCTGGCAGCTAAGACTTGGAACTCCCTACCCGTCCACCTGCGGATGACCCAGGACCACCTGGCCTTCAGGAAACAGCTCAAGACCTGGCTGTTCGAGCAGTAGCAGACCCCCTTCCCCAAGCGCCTTGAGACCCTTACGGGTGAGTAGTGCGCGATATAAGTTCCATGATTGATTGATTGATTGATTGACCACGTTTCCATAGGAAAACCTCAACATTCTATTTTGAATAACTTTGGCGCCGGTCGACGAATCCTCGCGAATTTTTCAAAATAGGTGGGGCGCTACTCTCCGCTCCTACCCTGAAAGTCTCGGGGGGATTCGTCAAGCGGGGGCTGAGAAAAAAGGGGGGTCCCAAAACGCGTTTTCCCCATGCATTTTTCCATAGGACCTTTAGACAGGGCTACAGCCCGAACGGCTGAACAGAATTACTAGAAATTTGGCAGAGAGGTAGTCCCCAGGTCAAGGAAGTGCCTTTTGTAGGTTTGGTGTAAATCTGTTCAGTAGATTATGAGAAAATAGCCTTTAAATCAATATATATATATCTAAGCGCGCTCCGTGCGCGCTGGGTGCGCGCACCTCGCCGTGCGCGAGCGCAATTCTGATTGGTTGTTAGATCTTAGTAAACATTCGAATCGGTGGAAATCAGGAAGCGGCGGCCGCCATTTTGTCTATCGCATAAAGAGGGGGTGATAAACAAAGGGGGAGAACTTGAAAAGGGGGCAGAGTGGGTAGAAATAGACCCAGTAGGCATTGTAAGGGGGTCAAAGTAGGACCTTGTAGGGCAAAAAAAAAGATTAATATTTTGTTAAAAAATATCGCCGAGTGCGCGCACCCAGCGCGCACCCGAAAAAAAACTTAATAAAACAAATTTAAAAAAAATCGCATTTAAGTGTTTAGATATAAGGTGGCTCTAAAAAGAGCCCTTGTGTTTATTGTTTGTTTTTTGGTACCTACAAGTAAGTACCGATGCAGAGTCTGAGGTTCAAGAGGAAGACTCTGTTCCCTTCATCATTGAAGTGCACACCATCTCCTCTATAAATGTCTTGCATGTCGTAACGCAAGTTGTTGTGGTAAATGGAACCCATACCATAGTCTCTGAGGAAAGCAGAAATAGATTTGTTGACGTGCTTCCTTGCTTTGTCAATCTGCGGACAAAATTGGTTGGACCAGTTCCACTTTTGCCTTTGGCATATGTTAGAATATACAAAGGCAGTTTGTGGAAAAAGCGACATCAATTGCACAAAGGTGTCCTTAATAAGCATTTCCAGACCTACCCCAGTTAAAGTGCCTAGATCATTACCACCACAGTGCACAATAATAAGGTTAGGCTGTGGGAGATGTTGAAAGGTTTTCACCAAAGGCATTAATTGCTGCCACTTTAACCCTCTCTGACCAATCCATTTGATGTCTACATTTGGCAAAGCAAGGTCTCTCACCATACCTCTTTTCTCTGCAAATTTTTCACTCCAGAAGACATAGCTGTGTCCTACAATCCACACTGTGAACATCTTCAAAGGAGATCTGGATGCACTCAGGAGGTGTAATTCAGTAGAATGGTAAAAAGAAATGAAAGACAGTTTGGAAATGGAGGCATACATATTTTTTTATAAAAAAAAAGAACTGATTGGCTGTTTCATACCATTCTACACTAAAAACTAGGCTGTATGTGTAAAATAATAGAAGCATGTTTTGTATTGGTACAGAAAAATGTGTTACCAAAGAACAGTACTATGGATTTGCTGTAAGGTTTGAAAAGTCAAGCACTCTTGCTCTGTGGAATTGAAACATTGTGTGGCGAACTTCTGACCTAACTCCACACAGCAGTGTTCCATGAGCTGTTGCTATGGTAGCAGGCAGAAGTCAAGTTGGGGGAAGGGTACTAGGCAGAAGTCAAGTAGGGGGAAGGGTACTTTTGGAAAAGGGTTGGTTTTCAACCAATAGAAATGTGTGATTACATTTGAAAAAAAGGGGGAAGCACTGAGATTTGAAATTAACATGTATATGTGTGGAAAAAGAGAGGGAAAGTTTGCCATTATCTGGTTCTGCTGAGAGGAGAGAGGTGTAGAGAACAGAGGTCCTGGCTCTGATAATCTGCTGTTTGAGTGCCACATTTCTATCACAACTAACTAATTTTAAAGGTGAGGTTAGAGTTTGAGAGGAGATGTATATGGTAAATTAAGAAATGAATAATAGAAATGTAATTCTTTTTGTTGAAGTTGTGTTTATTATTTTCTGTTTTGGGAGAAATTTAAATGTGAGGAACATGTAAAATAATATGGACTATGTTTTCACGATAAATTAAGGTGTATTGGTCTGGACATGGGCTTTTTAAAAAATCTGAAAAGTGGATTCATAATGTGTCAGTCTGTAAAAGTGAATATTACTTGTAAAAAAAAAAGAGCAGTAAGTGTGCTTTCAAATTGGCAAAGAAATTTCGTTTTGTGACTAATGTGAAAACATGACTCTGTGTGCAAAGAGGAATTACAGGCAGAGATTTATTGCGTTTTGCTCTGGTGATTTCACAGTTGCATTAGTAGGAAAAAGGGGGAACCATTTTTTGGTGCAGAAGCAGACTCTTAGCACACACCCAGCTCCTTTCCATGTATAATCATGCACAGTATTCACAAGCGAGAGGGGTTTGAGGTTTCAGTCTGTAATGCAAATACATTCAGCATCACTAAGGCTGGTTGCCCAAGCTGGAGTGTAGGCAGTCACCCAGCATACACATGGTGGTGGTCTGAAAAAGCAGTCTGGACATGGGCTTTTTAAAAAATCTGAAAAGTGGATTCATAATGTGTCAGTCTGTAAAAGTGATTATTACTTGTCAACAAAAAAGAGCAGTAAGTGTGCTTTGAAATTGGCAAAGAAATTTCGTTTTGTGACTAATGTGAAAACATGACTGTGTGCAAATAGGAATTACAGGCAGAGATTTATTGCGTTTTGCTCTGGTGATTTCACAGTTGCATTAGTAGGAAAAAGGGGGAGCGTTTTTTTGGTGCAGAAGCAGACTCTTAGCACACACCCAGCTCCTTTCCATGTATAATCATGCACAGTATTCACAAGCGAGTGGGGTTTGAGGTTTCAGTCTGTAATGCAAATACATTCAGCATCACTAAGGCTGGTTGCCCTTGCTGGAGTGTAGGCAGTCACCCAGCATACATATGGTGGTGGTCTGAAAAAGCAGTCTGGACATGGGCTTTTTAAAAAATCTGAAAAGTGGATTCATAATGTGTCAGTCTGTAAAAGTGATTATTACTTGTCAAAAAAAAGAGCAGTAAGTGAGCTTTCAAATTGGCAAAGAAATTTCGTTTTGTGACTAATGTGAAAACATGACTCTGTGTGCAAATAGGAATTACAGGCAGAGATTTATTGCGTTTTGCTCTGGTGATTTCACAGTTGCATTAGTAGGAAAAAGGGGGAGCGATTTTTTGGTGCAGAAGCAGACTCTTAGCACACACCCAGCTCCTTTCCATGTATAATCATGCACAGTATTCACAAGCGAGTGGGGTTTGAGGTTTCAGTCTGTAATGCAAATACATTCAGCATCACTAAGGCTGGTTGCCCTTGCTGGAGTGTAGGCAGTCACCCAGCATACACATGGTGGTGGTCTGAAAAAGCAGTCTGGACATGGGCTTTTTAAAAAATCTGAAAAGTGGATTCATAATGTGTCAGTCTGTAAAAGTGATTATTACTTGTCAAAAAAAAAGAGCAGTAAGTGTGCTTTCAAATTGGCAAAGAAATTTCGTTTTGTGACTAATGTGAAAACATGACTCTGTGTGCAAATAGGAATTACAGGCAGAGATTTATTGCGTTTTGTTCTGGTGATTTCACAGTTGCATTAGTAGGAAAAAGGGGGAGCGTTTTTTTGGTGCAGAAGCAGACTCTTAGCACACACCCATCTCCTTTCCATGTATAATCATGCACAGTATTCACAAGCGAGTGGGGTTTGAGGTTTCAGTCTGTAATGCAAATACATTCAGCATCACTAAGGCTGGTTGCCCTTGCTGGAGTGTAGGCAGTCACACAGCATACACATGGTGGTGGTCTGAAAAAGCAGTCTGGACATGGGCTTTTTAAAAAATCTGAAAAGTGGATTCATAATGTGTCAGTCTGTAAAAGTGATTATTACTTGTCAAAAAAAAAGAGCAGTAAGTGTGCTTTGAAATTGGCAAAGAAATTTCGTTTTGTGACTAATGTGAAAACATGACTCTGTGTGCAAATAGGAATTACAGGCAGAGATTTATTGCGTTTTGCTCTGGTGATTTCACAGTTGCATTAGTAGGAAAAAGGGGGAACCATTTTTTGGTGCAGAAGCAGACTCTTAGCACACACACAGCTCCTTTCATTGTATAATCATGCACAGTATTCACAAGCGAGAGGGGTTTGAGGTTTCAGTCTGTAATGCAAATACATTCAGCATCACTAAGGCTGGTTGCCCAAGCTGGAGTGTAGGCAGTCACCCAGCATACACATGGTGGTGGTCTGAAAAAGCAGTCTGGACATGGGCTTTTTAAAAAATCTGAAAAGTGGATTCATAATGTGTCAGTCTGTAAAAGTGATTATTACTTGTCAACAAAAAAGAGCAGTAAGTGTGCTTTGAAATTGGCAAAGAAATTTCGTTTTGTGACTAATGTGAAAACATGACTCTGTGTGCAAATAGGAATTACAGGCAGAGATTTATTGCGTTTTGCTCTGGTGATTTCACAGTTGCATTAGTAGGAAAAAGGGGGAGCGTTTTTTTGGTGCAGAAGCAGACTCTTAGCACACACCCAGCTCCTTTCCATGTATAATCATGCACAGTATTCACAAGCGAGTGGGGTTTGAGGTTTCAGTCTGTAATGCAAATACATTCAGCATCACTAAGGCTGGTTGCCCTTGCTGGAGTGTAGGCAGTCACCCAGCATACATATGGTGGTGGTCTGAAAAAGCAGTCTGGACATGGGCTTTTTAAAAAATCTGAAAAGTGGATTCATAATGTGTCAGTCTGTAAAAGTGATTATTACTTGTCAAAAAAAAGAGCAGTAAGTGAGCTTTTAAATTGGCAAAGAAATTTCGTTGTGTGACTAATGTGAAAAGAAATGTAGTAATATATTTAAATAAAATAAAGGATTTTTTTTTTAGTTTTTTTCAGGTATTGCTGAAGAGCAGTGAACAAAATTTAAGATGCCTACAAAATCCAGAGTTAAAAAAACCCAGAAAAAAAACGTATATTTGAAGACAACTGGAGGACCAAAGTTAGTAGAAGATGCTCAAGTTGGGAAAAAGAAAAAATCTTCTGGTAAGCAGAAAAAACAATTTCTTAAAAATATATTCAAAAGAAGGAAAAATGTACAAAATGTCTGTACTGGAAAGAATGTTATGAAACGAAAAGGACAGGAAAAAATTGAGAATTTAGTTAATGCAAATATACCTTCTGCAACTGAAAAGATTTACATAAACAGAAAAACAGCGTTTAAAGAGATACGTAGAAAAATGTTTCAGAGAAGAGTTATGTCCAATTTGATAAAGGATGTGAAGAAATATAAGCAAAAGAGTAAGTTTTATAAAAGAAAAAAAGAAATTGAAGTCATTGCAGCAAAGGCATTAGAATTAAAAAGGAAACTATTCATTTTAATTTTGAATAGGATGCGTACATTAGACAAAATGGTTAATGTACTGAAATCACATAGCAAAAGGAAAAGAGTAGTGAACAGAACAAACTTTTGTAAAGTGTTTTTAGGAAAGTGGATGCATAGTTCAAGTAGTGAACCTTTTTTTAATGAAGAGAGCTATTTTCAAAGTAATAGTTTGCTGCATGCAGTTGACACCAGAGGTCGTGGTTACGAAGTGACAAATGGTTGCATAATGGAGAAGGAGATAATGGTTCCAAGAGATGAGGTACAAGTGATGGCGGATGAGGCTATGGGGAGACGTCCTAAAGCCCCAGTGTACACTTGGAATTGTAGTAGTATTTGCACTGTGCGTCAGGAATCTATTGACAAATTTCGTGAGTTTCTAAGAGAATATAGTAAAAAAAGTATAAAACAGAAGATTAAGGTGCTTCATAGTCTGGATCCATGCAGAGTGAGAGAGAATACTGGTTTGCAGGGTCATTCTCTGGCTTGTCTATCTAGAAAAGTGTGTAATAGTGTTTTCCATCATTTTAGGATGCTGGCTGTTCATCATACTGAAATGAGAAAGTTTGTGAGACGGTTGTATTTTGCAAAAAGTCCAGCAATAAAGTTAAATGAATTGAATAGGGCTCTGTTCCGAGGAACGGTATCAGATGTAGAGAAGGTTGTTGATGAAATTCAGTTTTGTTACTTTGGTCCTGAACAAAACAGTGCAGAGAAGGACACAGTAAATGAGGAAGAAGTGGAAGAGAATGTAGAACCCTCTGTAAGTAAGACATTTAATGATCACATAACAAAATTTGCAATAATCTCTAATGAAAGACCAAATTTTACTTGTATTTGTTGCCGCAGAACTCATTATAGAAAACAAACTAGGAATGTTGATCTCTACAGAAAGAGTGAAAATGAAGATAATTATAAGTGGAAGGATTTTGCCACATATATATTTCTTGAAAATTGTTTTGATTTGGGTGAAGATCAGCGTATTTGTAAATACTGTTACAACAAGTTAGAGGAAAATAGAATGCCGACCAGAGCTGTACATAATAATTTAGAATTGGATGCTATTCCTGCTGAACTTTCTGAATTAAATACATATGAGTCTATACTCATTCAATGTGTTCATCCGTTCCAGACCATAGTACGTATGGAGCCCAAAACTGGTAAATTACCTCCTTCAGATTTACTGAGAGGTTTAAAAGGTAGAGTGGTGTATTTGCCCTTGGATTTGAAAAAAAATATGGAAACTATTGATGCGGATACTTTGGAAACTGAACCATTAATTATTCTGGTTAATGGTGTACCTACAAAGAATAAGAAGATTTGGCAGGAGCTGGTAGATGTGCGGAAAGTACAAAGAGCAAATTTGTATTTGAAAAGGAATAACAAATGGTATGAATCAATTTATATAGAAGAAGAAGAAGAAGAAGATTTACAAGAAGACACAGAAACGCCAACTGGACAAATTGAAAAAGTGGACAAGTCAAAGGAAGAAGAAATATATGAAAATTTTAGCATACATCCTCTCCATTCAAAAGAAGTTATGGGAGACAATATTGATCTGTTTCAGATGAAGAAAGCAAA
The DNA here is from genome assembly GCF_964204655.1 of Triturus cristatus. NCBI lineage: Eukaryota > Metazoa > Chordata > Amphibia > Caudata > Salamandridae > Triturus > Triturus cristatus. The sequence continues at coordinate 258,836,744 of NC_140581.1, read as the reverse complement.
AGGAACTCCCGTGAGTGTATGGGAGGAGAGCTTGGAAGCTCGATGTTTTCCCCAGCTGTTTCCTAAAGGAAAAGGAGGACGATACGATGAACGTCCGGAACAGATTCCAGCTTCTGAGTATCGGACTACAAGACTATATGCTGAAGATCCCAGATTTCGACAAAGTATTCCTTATTTGTTCCATCTTTTATTTGAAAGCGACTTGTCTGCACTGTCTTATGCAGTAAATCACATTTTAAAAAGTGGAGTACATTTAAAAAATGTGTCTGCTAAGGATTTTATGGAGAAAGTGCAGCACCGAGATGATCATTTGGAAACACAACTGATCAATCTGATGGCTTGTCAGCGTGGGACAAATGAATATTGGTACCGACGCCATGGTGAATTAAAATGCATGTTACGGAATTTAGGAACACCAACATGGTTCCTTACCCTAAGCTGTGCCGAGTACGCTTGGGATGATTTACTGGATTTTCTACGAGAGGCAAATTCAAACATTAAAAACATCGAATACAAGACAGCAGGAGAACTGTGCTCATTGGATCCAGTTAATGTTTGCAGATATTTCAATCATAGATTTGAGGCTATGATGTCCTTCATCTGCAATAAAAAAAATCCACCTCTTGGAGAAGTTGTAGATTTCTTTTGGAGAAAAGAGTACCAGGCAAGAGGTGCTCCTCATATTCATATGCTGTTGTGGATCAAGGATGCCCCAAAGTTTGGAACAGATGCTGATGAAGCAGTGTTATCTTACATTGAAGAATATGCAACATGTGCTATACCAAAAAGCACAGAAGAGAAAAAGTTAAAGGAGCAAGTTTTACGTTTCCAAAGTCATCGGTGTGGAAAGTACTGTCGACGGAAATACAAGAGCAAAGATAAATACTACACTAAATGTCGATTTGGATTTCCTAGACCTGTTCTTTCAAAAGGAAGAGTAAACAGTTTTATGTCAGCTGTGAGACATACTATCACAAGAAAATCACCTAAGAATACCTACAACCTAAAAAGAAAAGAAGAATCAAAAAATATAAATGACTACAACCCAGTCATTTTATCCATGTGGAACGCTAACATGGATATACAGTATGTAGCTGACAATTCCATTGCTGTTGCTCGATATGTAACGTCTTACATTACGAAATCAGAAAAAACAGAATTGAAGGAAATGTGGGAAGAGATTTCTCACGAGAAGACTGTCAGTAAGAAGCTGTACAGTTTCAGTTTGAAGATGTTATCGCATCGAGAAATTGGATCCTACGAATGTTCAGATAGGTTATCTTCTGCAAGTCTCTACTCGAAATCAAGAAGAATAATTTGGGCAAGTTTAGGCCTTGCAGCAATGAGAAATCGGGTACTGAAATCTGTTGGAGAAATTGAATATTTGGCCGAGAATGACCCACAAAGTACAGATATTTTGAAATCAAACATGTTGGACACATATTATCCAAAAAGAAGTCAACATCTGGAGAACATGTGTCTCTATGAAGTGCTGCAGAACTACATTTATTCACGGAAAGCCGCAGAAGACATCAACAATGGAAAATATAAAGTGATTGGTGAGGAAGGATGTTTGGTGAAGCAAACAAAAGGAAGTTTGATAAATCACAGGAAGCTGAGTTGCGACACTACTGACAAAAAGGAATTTTACTACTTGGCTCTTTTACAGCTGTTTAAACCATGGCATTCAGAGGACGAACTACTGGGAGAATTTCAAAGCTATGAAGATTCTTTTAATGCTTGCAAAGACAGCATACAATGCAGTACATTCACAACTTATCTGCAAATGTTAAATGAAGAAATTGAACAGGAAACTACAATTGCAGCAGAAGTAGCTAGAGACAGTTCTCAAGACAGCCAAAGTTCAGGAACACTCAGTCAAGATCCTCTAGGACAACCAATCGTTGAAAATGAAGCATCAATAGCCATGAATGAAGTGGAAACGGCTATGAATCAAGCTCAAGAAGAATTTATAGACTTACAAAATTTGGAAAGACAACTGAATGAAGAGCAGCAACAAATTTATGAAGAGATCAGAAGCAAAATTGATCACGGATTTCAACATGAAAAAAAAGAGTGCTCATGCACATCATTTCATCCAATCAGGATGTATGTAAGCGGACAAGCTGGAACTGGGAAAAGTTTCCTTATAAAAGTCATCGGAAGCTACCTACAGCAAAAAACGGATTCTACTTTGTCTTGTGTGGTTACTGCTCCAACTGGGTTAGCAGCATATAACATAAAAGGAATCACTTTACATCGTTTGCTAATGTTACCAGTGGAGCATGAGAACAAAATACAATACAACAAGCTAACTGGAGAAGCATCCTTGGAAGTTTCAAGAGTATTGAAGAAGATGAAAGTTCTCATTATTGATGAGGTGAGCATGGTATCAAACTTAATGCTTGCCTTTGTGCATTTAAGAATGCAGCAAATTTTGAAGACAGACTATGACATGTTATTTGGTGGAAAACACGTCATAGTTTTTGGAGATCTTTTGCAACTTACTCCAGTTAAAGGACAACCAGTGTTTAATACTGTCACACATGAAGACACGAAGAAGTCATTGGGAAGCATCGGTAATACAAATATTTGGTCCTTCTTTGAGTACAAGGAACTTACTACTAATATGAGGCAAGCAAACGATGAAGAATATGGAAGTATTCTGAAAGATATCAGAATTGGACTACTCACTGAAGCTGGCACAAAAGCATTACAGAGTCGGCTGCTACATAATTTATTTCCAAAGGAAGAAATAGTTGCAGAGAAGATATACAAGAACATTGCAGAAAACAAAAGTGTCATCTGCTTAATGCCAACTCTACGTGAATGCTCAATATTCAATGAGGAGCTTTTGAAATTGGAAAAGGAGGAGATCAGGAAATTGGAAGCAGTTGACAAAATTGAGGATGGAAGAATTACTGTCACAGTAACAGGCACACTGAAAAATAAATTGAATTCACTAGAGAAGAACATTTCCAAAACAGCTGGATTAGAAAAAAATCTATATGTTTGCATGAACTGTAGAGTATTTTTAAGGAGAAATTTGGATGTTGAAAAAGGTTTAGTTAATGGAGCTATGGGAAGAGTTGTGGGTTTTATTAATTATCAGAAAAAAGATGGAATTGAATGTTTAAAAATAAAATTTGATCAGATAGAAGAAGTTAAAGATATTTGTCGTTGTTCAGTTCGTTTCATGCTTGTGAAAGACTTATATGTACGTAGAAAGCAGTTTCCATTTTCTCTAGCATATGCTGTAACTATTCACAAGTCTCAAGGATTGACTGTAGATTGTGCATTTGTGAACATTGGTTCAACTGTGTTCAAAGAAGGTATGGCTTATGTAGCTTTGTCACGAGTGAAAACATTATCTGGTTTATTCATGATAGACTTTGATGACTCAAAAGTTAGTGCTGATGCAAATTGTGTAAAGGAGTATAATAGATTAAGAAGAACCTATGCTCCTCATTTAGGTCAGTATCCTGTGTTGGAGAAACATGTAGTTTCTCGTAAAAGGAGAAATGAGAATATCTGTAATGAAGATGTAGAGAGGAGGAAAAAAAAGAGGAGTGATGTAATTGCAAGCAAAAAGAAAAAGGAAAATGAAGAACAGGTTGTAGGATGTCATTTTGAAAATAGCTCTGGTGTCAACTGCTACGCTAATGTAGTGCTGAATGTTGCATTTTATCTTGAAAGTTTGCAAGAGCAGATAATAGTAAATCAGGGAAAAAGATTCTGTTCTGAGCTGAGTCTCCTTTTTCATAAGCTGAGTAATGATAAAAGTCAAATAGAAAGTGCTACTGAAATTAGAAAACTTTTAGATGTATGTTCAGGATGAACACAGTTTTCTCAAAATGAACAGCAAGATGCACATGAATTTTTGATGTATTTTCTTCAAGTACTGGAAGAAGAAGAAGTTGCAATTGATATTTTATTTGGTCTCTCTTATAAATGGGAACATACTTGTGAAAACTGTTATAATATATGTGGCTCTAATGTTGATAATGAAAGGTTTATTTATTTGACATTACCAGAGAGTAAAACAGTCACTTTTGCTAAATTAGTTAAAGATGCTAATCATAGCATGCAATGCGGTGAGTGTCAATCTGACATGTTTTCAACATTAATTTTAAAGGAATACGGACAGTATGTAATTTTAATGATGCAACGATGTAGAGCTGATGGTTCAAAATTGGATACTTTAATAAAGAAGTTTACAGGACAGCAATTATCAATTTCAGGAAAAACTTTTGTAACTGTTGCAATAATTTTCCATGAAGGACCTACTGTTACTTCTGGACATTACACAGTTTATCTTAAATGTGAGAAAGGCTGGACACTGTGTAATGATTCCCAATTGGTTTTTAAGCAACGTTTGCCTTTTGATTTAGCAAATTCCTATCTAATCTTCCTGAAACCTAAATTTTAGAGAGACTTGGCAAAATCTGGACAAAACAATTTTACCATTTTATTGGATTACCATTGGAATTTTCAAAAAAAAGATTTTTTAAATTATCATTTGGCCTAATGGAAAGATAACCAATTGTAATGTGGACTTTTATAATTTTTTATGAAACTTTCAAAAACCAAAAATTTAGATAAAATTGGTAACATCTGCACAATTCAAATTTTGGAATGTTATTGGAGTGCCATTGGAAATTTTTTCAAAAAAGAATTTTAAAATTACTATTTGGCCATGCGGAAAAGTAACCAATTCTATTGTGGACCTATTAAATTATTAATAAATCTTTCGGGAACCAAAATGTTACAGAGAATCGGTGAGATCTGTACAAATTTAACTTTAGAATTTTATTGGATTACCATTGGGAATTTAATCAAAAAAGAATTTTAAAATTACTATTTGGCCTAAAGGAAATGGAATCAGATGTATTGTGGAGTTATTTGAGATATAATATTGTGATTATACTTCTGAAACAAAAATATCAGACGGTATTTTAAATAAATAAGTATTGTTTTTAGATGATATTTTTTTAGAATATTATGCATTTCTATAATGTTAAGTTTAAGTGAGAAGAGATTCTGGGCTTTTTTAATACAATCTTTGAGATTGTTATTTTTTTTTTGCCCGCTGTTAAATGATGAATGCAATTGCTTTCACAATTTATAGTGAAATGCAATATATTCTGAAAACAGCAAAAATAAGGCAAAAATATTTTTTGATAAATATGTAAATATGTGTACTGTATTATAAAATGTTTTAAAAAATATTAATACTTTTTTCTTTTTTTTCAGATTGATATAGAAAATTTTCGAAAACTAGAACCATTTTTAAAGCAATTTTTTAGAAAAATAAATGAAAAAATATTTTTTTGAGTGGGTATGGTAAGTCACCAATATCATGGTTCCTTTTTTTCTACTTCTCTACAATCACATTTTCAATTTTTAATTGTAGTCTCTCAAAAAAAAAAAAAAAAAAAAAAACCTTGGGTGCGCGCAGGGTGCGCGCACCTCAAAAAAATTTCTAAAAAAATTTCTAAAAAAAAAATTTGTTTGGTTAAGTTTATAAGTGGCTCTTAAAAGAGCCCTTGAGTTAATGGAGGGAAACAGGAAGAGAAAAATGCAAAAAAAAGAAAAAACATCTATGGCCTAGTGCACGGATGCGCATCAAATTTTCTCTGAAGGAGATCAAGACTGGTCTCCCCCACAGAAATAAGAGAACCGCAATCAGTGCACCGTGTAGACAACCTCGCCAAACAAGGTGGACCAACAAGAGGTATAGAAACAGGTGAAGGCACCATCGCAGCTGAAGTGCTCCCCTGAGCTGCCGAAGATGTGCTCGGCTGAGCTGCTGCTGATGTTGTCGGCTGAGCAGGTGGAGGGTTTTCTCCAGAAGCTCGACGATAAGTTACTGGATGCATTTTGTAAACATGTCTCAACATAGTGTGAATGCTAAAAGAATATTTCTTGTTAGGATTCCCACGAGATAAGACTTTTTTACAAAGTAAACATGTAACTTTCGGTGCATTTACCTTTTTCTCACCATCTGGAAAAGAGAAAAACTGCCATATAAAGCTGTCTTTCTGCTTCCTGTTCCTCTGCCTCTCAAGAGTGTCCTGGTCACTGTCTGAAGTAGGTTGCTGTTCAGCCATTGTCTCTCAACAACAGAATAGCTCCTTCTCCAAAGGAATCAGAACTAATAATGAGGGGAGTAGGTGTGGTTTGGGAAGAATCTGGAACAGAAAGTACTTCAAACCAATCAAAAGTCATGATTCTTGATCACATGACTTGCCATGAGGGGATTGGGTGTGGTCTTGAAACAATTAGAAACTGAAAGTAATTATAACCAATAAGAAATATTGTTTTATTATGTATAAACCCGAGGTGCGCGCACTGCGCAAGCTCCGAGCGCGCACCCCGTGATGACGTATGCACGAACGCGTAAACGCGCAGGTGCATACGTCATATGCGCGTACCTAGCGCGCATACGTTGAACACGCGTATACGCGACCGTTATTGCGCATAATTTTAGCGTATGCGGAAGTAAACTGCGTCGAGCGCGTAGGACGCATGCGTACGTACGTACGCATACGTACTGGGTGCGCGCTCCCAGCGCGCACCATGAAGTATATTTGCGCACGTAAATAACGTACGCCGGAATTCTTAAAAAACCTACGAAATAGTACTAGGAGCGCGCTCAGAGCGCGCACCCCAAGAATTTATAAAAAAAAAAAAAAAGTGGACATAAAATAATTAAAAAAATAAAAAAAAATATATATATCCTAATTAAATTTTTTTTAAAAATAATTTATAAAAAAATACAGATAATATATAAATGAATATATAGCAATTTTATTTTAATAAAAAAAAATATCTTTAATTAAAAATACATAACTTAGCATATAAAAAACCATACAAATTCACTGAAAAAACCAAAGGTTTCAAAAACGTTATAGTTAGGGATTAGCATTTAAAAAACCTTGCAAATTCACTGAAAAAACCATAGGTTTCACACACGTTATAGTTAGGAATTAGCATTTAAAAAACCTTGCAAATTCAATGAAAAAACCAAAGGTTTCACACATGTTATAGTTAGCTGGACATTTCACTCGTAAAAAACCAATGAAATTCCCCCGTTATAGTTAGTTCAGCTAACTATAACTCGCACGCCCGCAATGCACTGCTGATGACATCACATATTACATCACTCATGACATGGTCAGTGACATCACTCATGACATCACTGATGACATCTCAAATGACATCACTGATGACATCACTGATAACATCATCCTTGTGTAAGAGTGACAGACCACCTCTTCCCCTAATATAACCTTTGATACAAACACTTAAAAAAAGAGAAATTTTAATTTTAAAAACAATGGACATACCAATACCGGTTACAACAACCTATACAGTAATTCTAAGATCCACATACACATCCACTCATTCACCAACAGCCCTATACAGTCACTCATACATGTACTCACTCGTCATATGTACTCATACACCTATACACCCTGTTACACAATGCCACTCATCCATAGAGTTACTCACACACATAGTCACTCATGCTAATAAAGAATCAAACATCCATTTACTTGCATATACAGTTATACACACACCACCACACTTACTTCTACGGAAACTTACACATACTTAGTCTTTTAAACAATCACTTAACGAAACACATACTTATTCATACAGGAACTCTTTCAATCTCTCACTCTCACATATACTCGCTTATATACACCAATAGTCACATATACTAGTTTAAAACATATGTAGTTACTCATAGAGACACTATTGAGACAGTCATTCACTCACTAACACACCCATGCACACACTCATGCACCCATAGAGTCCTGCACACATGCTGTCTTCAACACATACAAAGACTGAGTCATTCATTCATGCACCTATGCACTACGTAATACCCCCCACCAAACCATACAGACATCAGACACTTGTGGAAATATGGATTTTTATGATCAGTTATGTCCCCTATCTTGGACCCCAACAGTTTCATGTATAAATCACAAGTACATGTATGTTTCCTCCAGTTCCAGTTATGAAGACGCAAACACATGTGCGTCCACCGTCAACATGTCCTCTTTCAGATCCGCCATGAATGGGCCGGATATTCTATTCCTAAGTATGAAAGGCCACCGGCTTTATATGGTTCATTTATCCCATTTTACAGTCCAGGTGAGTAGGCCCTGATTCTGCCATTAAGCCTTTTCCTGCCTTCTGCCTCTGAAAGCTCCAGTCTGAGCTCGCATCTGTATCCATGAACTTTGTCCTACTCCCTGCGCGGCTAACGGTGCCTGACTCGACCTGTCTGCTTGCCAAAAACTGTATTTCACCTTCAAAGATTATCTGCTCTGCTCCGCTCCCCATCCAATGCATTCCTGTCTAGTAGTTTAAGTAAACATTCTTCCAGCTACCGAGCAAAGGGCCCGGCTTCTCTGTCTTTATGCAAGTAATTCATAGCACTGTTACTATGGAAGATTTCTGCCCTCGCATCTAGTGTAGACACTTAGACGCTTGTACACGCACTAACAGTCAGTATAGTCAGTATAGAATAAGATTCTATCATAAGAGACCTCTTTTTTTGGATAACACAGTTCTTTAAACATAGGATGTTAGATATGATTTGGGATTAGGTTGACATAACCCCAGACTTCTGTCTCCACATGTAGAGCTAAATGTCAAGTCCCCTTCACCCCCTAGTTGCACGTCAATCACACGTCATGCTGCTGCGCGCGCATTTCTGCCAAGTATTTCTGCTGACATTGCGAAATTCTTTCATGAAACCACCCATTCATGACATCATACCTAATGACGTTCTTTAGTTATGCCTAGTTACACCCATTTTAGTTACGCATGTATGTTTTATCTTTGTTATCAACTGTTACGCCTCCTGCATCTGTTTTCACTATAATGCCTCTGTATAAAAATGATTACTTGTCAATAAAGTTGGTCCTTCACTTCCTGAACCTTCGTGGTGATGGAATATGGAGTCCATCAATTCGAATTGATTTTGGAATAAAGCCCGTTCCGAACCTCTAATACCACGGATTCTGCCTCTTATTTTACTGAGTTATTATTATTAATTTTCCGCATCAAATTAAGTTCCGGTAATTAAATTATTTACCACATATATGGCGCCCGAACAGGGACCCTTTCTCATCTCACGCGCCGGAGGTGCGTTGCAGGCCCGGTCTCCTGTCACAGCTGGACGGACAACAACGCGTACCCACAGGATTTCCTGTATCTCCCTCCTGCCGAGCGGGGGTAACTGAGGCTGCGATCAACACCCAGACGAGGCGGTGAGAAGTGCGAAGTATCCCGACCAGAGCCTAGCTGAGAGAGCAAGATCCGAGGTATACAGAGGCCCACCAGTTTCCGAAGTTCCGAAGTTTCGAGTCGAGTCCAGTCCGGTCCGAGTCCAGTTCAGTTCAGTTCCGAGGCCTTTCCGTTCCGAGCTACCCGGTGAGTACCATTGCCGGGGAGGCGTTCTGACGTGCACATAGGTTGTGCCGGTCAAGACGGGTTTGGGTACACAAATCCGGTCTGCACTGTTTCAGCAGTGTATCTGTACTGTTTAGCAGTATATCAAGTATGTCTAGTATATAATTCAGAATTACCTAGTTAGTGCCGAGTATTATGCTTAGTGACTAGTTCCCTAAATGGCCATCACTGTTGTTCATTAAATGTTAAATGTTAAAATGTTTTAAATACGTTCTGCATATTGTGGTGTGAATGACTGTTCATTATTGTGTTTTGTTGTATTAAACGTGTTCAGAATTAGGTATCAGATCAGTTCTCAATATGCCGCTCTTTTCGAAATTAAGACAGATCAAAACTAGAAAAGGGGTACTCGAAGAAGCTGTTCCCATTCCTCCTAGGGACACTCCAGGGTACTTCATGTATCATAAACATGGCCTAGACGCCATATTATTTCTTGATTTATGGGTAGACTACACCAAGGAATTACCAGAAAGTCAGAGGTGGCCCGCAGCTGGGACCTGGGATGCCGATTGCATCATGAAAGTAGAGGAAGAATTATGGAAAAAGAAAGCTAGACAATCACAGAAAGATGCCATTGAATTATGGCGTAAAGAATCATATAGACGTACAGAAAAAGCACTCAGACAGGAAGAGAAGAGTAAGGAGAATTCAAATAAAGTCCGAGAAAATCTATTAATTGAAGAAGGTACCCGAGCAAAATCAGAACAAGCAGACAGACAAAGAAATGCCCTTATGAATGGTATGTATCCTCTTCTGGCCGAAGGGTTACCTAAGGCTACTCCGGAGATACCAAAAGACTTGCCACCCCCATTGTTTCCGATAAAAGCACATCCCAAAGGGCATCCCAGAACCGCAGAAGATGTTTTTCTTTCTTCTTATTTAGACGACGCAGCTCTCGAGTATGCTAATACTGCGCCACATAGACCGCCTGCCGAGGGGGTTCAACGCCAAGACCCTCCTCCGTCTGTACCTCCACAACAACAAACTCCGACGCAAGTTCCGGCAAGCACATCTGTTTCTACAGCTGTATCCACACCTATGGTTGCTATATCACGTTCAACGAATCCTTTCACTTCCAGCACCCCAGGTGGTGCTACAGGAGGTACAGCAAACATTTTTTCCACGCCACCCAGAGTAAATAAACTTTCCTTTCAAGAATTAGCCCACCAACGTACGCCCAAACTAGTAACTCCCGACATGCTTAAGGAACTTCTAATAGATTGTAGATATGACCCTGTGCCCGGCAAAGAGGACGAAATGCTGCTGGCATCATTACGTATCCGACGAGCTGCAATATATTTAGGGAGGCTACCAGGAATGACTACACATTTAGAAAATATATATCACTTTGTCCAGTCAGGACGAGATTCTGAGAGTATTAATAGAGCCATGGAGTACCAGAAAGTGGAAATACAGGGGGAACTGTTACGTTTCCTCATAAATTGTGTGATCAGAAATCAAGACCGACCAGGGGTAAATCCGGAAGAAATGCAAATTCTTACCACATGGAGTCGGAATATATCAGAGGGGAGACATGATAAACGATTAAGTATAATAGCTATGTGCCGAAAAATCCGCAAAGAAGTAGAACGAATACACGAAGAAAGATTAGCAGTAGACCAGCCTGAACAAACCGAGGAGGAGGAAGAATTAGAACTGCCCACAGGACAGTTAGAAACCATGGCCTATGTAGGTAGAGGGAGATCTTGTAATAATACTAGATGCTTTACTGATCCGATACGTCCGATACGTCCAGATAATAACCGAAATTTCCAAACACCTATAATAAATATAAGGTCCCCCGAACATTCGTTCCAAGCTGCTGACAAATTACTCAGAGAACGAAGGGGTTATCATATACTCGATTCTATGGACGAACAAGAATTAGCCAGGTCAGCCGTTCACTGGGTTGACAGTCCCGGAAAATATAGTGATGATACACTAGCACATACGTTTTTGAACCTCACCCCAGATGAACAGCGTTTAGCTGGTATCTATATGATTCAACAACTCCTTATATTATATAAAAGCCAACACTCCGATCCTGGTCCCCTACCCGATATATTGACTGAATTGCTCACGAATAAATGGAGAGGTCCAGGTATTGAGTTAATTAGAGAAATACTGGAATCCAGAAAACAGTACATTCTTTTTGTATGCCCCGAACATGTCTCACTGCCCATCAAGGAAAGAACGACGTATTACATGGATAGACAGAATCCCTTACGCGAAGTGCACCCGATAAAAGGGGATGACAATCAGTTTAAGCGTGTGTTTGTATACACACCCATATCTAAAATAGAACTATTAGAAATGAAGAAAGTGGTACCCAGTCATGACAAAGACCCAGCGGGTTTCCACCGTGAAATTAAAGACATGTTGCTCATGGGAGAGTATACCTATCCCGACATTATGAAAATATTGAAGGTATTAATGCCTGCGGGCATTTACGAAAAACTCAAGGAAAAGGATTGGGAGGTGGGAGACCAAAAGATAAATTGGACAGCATTAGAAAACGAAGAAAAAGCTCGAGGTCCAGGTTCAGGGCTTGGGGACAAGACCAAAACACTACCAGGTTTACTAGTACAGGTACTGCCACGTTTATTAACTACGAAAAAGGAAGACTGGGGTGCAATCTCAGCCTGTAAACAAAAGCAAGATGAAGACACTAGTGATTTCTATGCCCGATTCGAAAAATGTTTTGGTATAAATAGTGGAATAAAAGCAAGTAGCGAATCGTATCCACATCTGTTTGTGACAAAATTAGTTGAAAATTCCTTGCCCCAAGTTAAGAATAGAGTATTGAAATTCGAGAGTACCTGGCAAGGTAACACTCCGTCACAAATGTTACAAATGCTACAGTACCATCACAATAGAATTAGAGAAGAACAAGAACATGAACAAAGACGCATGAAAGACACGAAAATGAAAATGCTAGTTTCCCAGACAGTTCCAGCTGACGGTCATAAAAAGGGTATGACACAGTCCAGTGCTTCAGCAGGTCCTGTAAAAGGGACATGCAACTATTGTAAACAGCCAGGTCATTATGTACACGATTGTCCAGTTTTAAAACATAATATCGCCATAGGTAATACAAAAGAAAGACCACGGCCACTTAGACAGGATCAGAACCAACAAGGAGCCCCGCAGCATGCACAGTCCATGCCAGCTCCGCAACAGTCTATGCCAGCTCCACCACCGCAGCCTATTGCTGCCACACAGAGAACGACACAACAGATGTACCAGACCGCACAGTATGACTATCCTGATTATCAACGATACTCATGAAACAGCCTAGAGAGGGAAGTTGGCTTACCCCTTATCGAGGTCCCTGTAGATCAAGAAGGACCTTATGTACACAGTGAACTATTAGGCCAAGATAGAAAATTTTTACTTGATACAGGGGCAAGCCGAACAACCATAAAACGTAGTGAAGTTCCAGGGGCACCCCTCTCAGGCTCACAGAATATTTCCCTTGGCTTTTCAGGAAAACCTTTCATTAACGAAGTATCACAGCCTCTTCCACTTACGATTGGTCCCTTGACACGAACTACAGACTTATTGCTTACTAAATCATGTCCAGAAAACCTGTTAGGTATAAAAACTTTGAAAGCTCTAGGAGCTATAATATGTTGTTCTCCGGAAGGAGTAAGATTGTTTCTACGTGATTTCAAAGGGCACTATGTGTCCCGAGACATGGATCACCGACTGCAGACTTTACCCACACATTTATGGGCACAAGGCCCTACAGATGTTGGTTGCATGAACATTACACCATATCGAGTCACACTAAAGACAGGAGTGGTACTACCACGAATGCGACAATACAAGTTACCCCCAGATGCTGTAGTGGCTTTACTGCAAATCATTGACGAGCTTATTACCCAAGGAGTGGTTGTGGAAACTGACTCCAATGTATGTAATTCCCCGAAAATTCCGATTCTTAAACGAACTGATCCAAAAGCCCCGCCAGTATATCGATTGGTTATTGATCTGTGCGAATTAAATAAATGTATTGTACCACAATACCCCGTAGTCCCAGATATTTCTTCATTACTGACAGCTATTGATTCCGAAGCAACATTCTTTACTGTAATTGATCTCAAGAATGCCTTTTTCAGCGTCCCAATAGATCCGGAAAGCCAATACTTGTTCGGATTTAGTTTAAATGGACGAAGCTTTAAATTCACACGCGCACCTCAAGGATTCACAGAAAGCCCCAGCATCTATAGCCAAGCACTGAAACGAGAACTTGACAGTATACACATGCCAGTCAACACTGCCCTGCTTCAATATGTCGATGATCTGCTGATCACCGCTAGAAGCGAACCTGAATGTGAAAAAGCCTCACTGACGGTTTTACAATTCTTGGCCGAAAAGGGGCACAAGGTGTCCCCTTCTAAGCTGCAATTCTGTGTCCAGCGAGTTGTTTACCTTGGTCACTCGCTGTCCAAGGAGGGAAGGCAGCTTACACCCGATCGCATCCAGTTAATTGTTAACATGCCAATACCCAAGACACAAAAGGAGGTGCGGGCTTTTATAGGCCTCACTTCATATTGTAGGCAGTGGATCCCTCAGTATGCATTTCTAGCAAAACCACTCATTCAGTTGACAACACAGGAGGCAGCCACATCGACTGTCCTCCCTTGGACTCAGGAACATACACAAGCTTTTGAAAGCCTAAAGAAAACTTTATGTCAAGCACCTGTATTAGCAACACCATGTTACAATAAACAGTTTACACTCTTTGTTACAGAACGCGAAGGTACTGCTTTGTCAGTACTCACACAGGAACAAGCAGGATCACACAAACCATGTGCTTATTTTTCTAGTACATTAGATCCCGTAGCTCAGGCTCTGCCTGCGTGCCTGAAATCAGTGGCAGCGACAGCTTTAGCAATCAGACAAAGCGATGCCATAGTGTTAGGACATCCATTGACAGTACAAGTACCACACGCAGTAGAGGTTCTCTTGAACCGAACGCAAACACAACACTTGACTATAGCAAGACTCACCGGTTACGAATTAACATTGTTTCAGCCACACATAGAAATCAGACGTTGTAGTACATTAAATCCTGCCACACTGTTACCAGTAAACGGAACAGACCCACTAGCACATGATTGTATTGAAGTTATTACTATCACGACGAAACCTAGACAAGACTTGACAGACGTCCCATTGCCAGACCCAGACCTGACATTGTATGTAGATGGTTCATGTATGAGAACAAGTACAGGAGAGCTAGTGGCCGCGTATGCAGTCACAACAGACACTAAAGTCATTGAAACAAATTGCATAAATACCTTGTCAGCTCAAGCAGCAGAGCTCATCGCTCTGACACAAGCCTGTATTCAAGCCAAAAATAAGAAAGTCAACATATACACTGATTCACGTTATGCATTCGGAGTTGTACATGACTTCGGCGTGCTGTGGCGAGAGAGAGGTTATTTAACTTCTCACGGTGCCCACATTCAGCACGGACCCCTCATTCATGCCTTATTAGATGCAATACATCTACCCGCTGCAATATCAATTATGAAATGTAAAGCTCATACGAAAGTTACTGATATCATTTCCCAAGGCAATGATCTAGCTGACAGAACAGCTAAACAGACTGCTCAAACTCACACATCTGACATGACAAAGACAATAGTTCCGACACCAACACATTGCATGATGGTTAAGGATCCCGCTCTTGACGTAATTGACATACAGACACATGCTACACCAGATGAAATAAAGAAATGGACTGAATTAGGAGGGATCCAAACGGATCAAGGATGGATGACGAAGGAAAAATCTGTATGGTTCCTTCCTGATTCAATGGTCCAAGTTATCATTAATACAATACATAGTCCAGCGCACCTAGGAGAAAAAGCTATGCTAGACAGCATTCAACACATTTGGTTCAACAAACATTTACGAGCAGCAGCTAAACAAAAAGTTCGTACCTGTATGATCTGCTGTCAGTTTAACCCAGGTAAAAGCATTCCCGTAGAACAGGGTGGATTTCAGCCTCCTGAGCAACCTTTTGAAGTCCTCCAGATGGATTATATCCAGATGGAACGATGTCGAGGATTCAAATATGTTCTTGTAGTTGTCTGTGCTCTTTCCCGTTGGACAGAGGCATACCCGGTTTCAGATTACACTGCCCCGACTACTGCCAAACAGTTGGTTCGAGAATTCTTCCCACGGTACGGTTTACCACGTGTTGTCTACTCAGATAACGGCCAGCCGTTCTCATCCGAACTAATGAAACACGTTTCACTTCTGTTAGGCTATCAATGGAGATTTCACTGTGTCCGACACCCCGAGGCAGCAGGTCTCGTGGAACGACATAATCAAACTCTGAAAATTAGATTGTCCAAAATATGTAGAGAGAAAGGTGTCGACTGGGTAGTAGCCTTACCAGTTGCACTCTTTTACATGAGAATGGTAGCGCACTCTCGAACAGGGCTATCCCCTTATGAGGTGATCTTCGGTAGACCACCAAATATGTGGGGGACGCCTATACCACGCAAAATAACTGATGTTGACTGTAATATGCTGACAGATTATTTGGCTTCCTTGATGTCTGCACTACAATCTTGTCGTTCACAGGTAGCTGCAGCCTTTCCCGACAACACCGAGGTGAAACCCCATGACGTAGTTCCCGGGGACCTGGTGTTAGTGAGGAATTTTGACCGGAAGACTCAGCTGGATCCTAGGTGGAAATCGCCTCAACTCGTACTGCTCACCACGAGGACAGCCGTGAAAATCGAAGGCCGCAAAGGCTGGATACATTCAAGTCATATCAAGAAATTTCATGGACTACCGTCCGATGTAAACGACACACCTCGCGTGTCTTCACCGATTGACTCAAAGCTTCCTTTGGTTGAACTGAATGACAAGGAACTATATAAACTAAAACTACGGTCTAACAAGTCAGACAATTTGATTGTTTAAGTCCTCTCCAAGGTGAATCGGTCGAATTTGTCTCTGACATGTATTCCCTAGACCTGAATAGAGAAAGAAACAGAAAGATACAATTGAAACAACATGCGTACTGTAAATCACTGCGTAGTCATTGCACAGTGACGTTATTAATTTTGTTTTTCTTAAGTCTTTTAATAATCGCTGCAAGTATATTGTTGCACATATATTATCCTATTTCTAAACATGTTTACAATGTTACTGCTGAACATTCTTTTAGTGAATTACCCCCGCATGAGTTGTCCTATAGATTTGCGCTGCGCAATAACACTTTTATTAGTATGTTACATCATTCCCATCAGGCTAGCAATGCTACAAATTGTTGGATATGTGGCCGACTCCCTCCCTATCAGAACTATAAGGGAATTCTGCCTCTCTTTCCATATCCGTTCACACACAATGGCTCCTGTGGAGCATGGTTTAGTTTAATTAATTCCCTAGATTCGAATTCCGCAGTTTATCAAGACAACTGGGTATGGGGAAACCTGAACTTAGTTTTGCTTAAAGTCTGCTACCCTAACAAGGAGGGACTTCCCAAAAGAACAGGAACTGATCTAGAAAATGAAGTATATGGATTAGGTAATTTCACGCTTAATCTCATGATCTTGAATGTTGAATCCGAAGCTGCACCAATTTTGCCCGCTATGTCAGTATTTCCAGTTAAAGGTGAATTGTGTGTAAGAAAGAATGGTTCCATACATATGGGCCATAGTAGATGCACCACTGTAATAGAATTCAGTGATCAAGGCAAGTCTACATTCAGAGCTTCTCGCCATTCCTACTTCATATGTGGTCAGACTGCATATATACGTTTGCCTCTAGATTGGGATGGTACCTGTTACATCGGATTCCTTTTGCCACCTGTTTTCCTAGCTCCTCCTGATTATCATAGAAATACTCATTTAGTACACAATAGACAGCAGAGAGATCTCCCATTTGTCGATTACACTGAAACAGCATGGGAAAAATACACAGATTTCAATAAAGGTTTCTTTCCTTATATAGGTACAGTCACTAATAGTTAGCTGATACGTAGATTAACCAGAACCCTTGAAGCAGTAGTGAACGAAACTATTTCCGCCTTAGGCAATTTAACAGAAGAGCAGTCTGCTATGCGGATTGTTGTGCTTCAAAATCGTCTTGTCCTTGACGTCATCCTGGCCGATAGGGGCGGAGCTTGTAGGGTCATCGGATCAAGTTGTTGCATTTTCATACCAGAAAATTTGCCGTCTGTATATAAAACCATAACCCGCCTTCATAAGATTGTAAGCCAGATACACCAGAATCCAGGCACCTGGACTTGGTCCGGTTGGTTCTGGGGCGTGTTGTCAGCCTGGGGATGGAGAATTCTCTCCTTCCTAGGTATTGGCTTTCTCATACTATTCAGTTGCTGCTTATGTCTACAATGTGGGCCAGCGATTTGTGGTCTGTGTGCCACCTCGTGTATCCCACATCTAAGTTTTCGTTCGAGATTCCGGAAGAAGAAAGAAGAACAAATGATGTTATATGAACAGATCAACGGATTGATGAAGATTGATATCTCTTAAGGGCAAGTAGGGGACAAGGAGGGAATGTGGAAATATGGATTTTTATGATCAGTTATGTCCCCTATCTTGGACCCCAACGGTTTCATGTATAAATCACAAGTACATGTATGTTTCCTCCAGTTCCAGTTATGAAGACGCAAACACATGTGCGTCCACCGTCAACATGTCCTCTTTCAGATCCGCCATGAATGGGACGGATATTCTATTCCTAAGTATGAAAGGCCACCGGCTTTATATGGTTCATTTATCCCATTTTACAGTCCAGGCGAGTAGGCCCTGATTC
Source organism: Triturus cristatus (assembly GCF_964204655.1). Taxonomy (NCBI): domain Eukaryota; kingdom Metazoa; phylum Chordata; class Amphibia; order Caudata; family Salamandridae; genus Triturus; species Triturus cristatus. The sequence goes on along the minus strand of NC_140581.1, from coordinate 258,818,447 downwards.
TGCCATTAAGCCTTTTCCTGCCTTCTGCCTCTGAAAGCTCCAGTCTGAGCTCGCATCTGTATCCATGAACTTTGTCCTACTCCCTGCGCGGCTAACGGTGCCTGACTCGACCTGTCTGCTTGCCAAAAACTGTATTTCACCTTCAAAGATTATCTGCTCTGCTCCGCTCCCCATCCAATGCATTCCTGTCTAGTAGTTTAAGTAAACATTCTTCCAGCTACCGAGCAAAGGGCCCGGCTTCTCTGTCTTTATGCAAGTAATTCATAGCACTGTTACTATGGAAGATTTCTGCCCTCGCATCTAGTGTAGACACTTAGACGCTTGTACACGCACTAACAGTCAGTATAGTCAGTATAGAATAAGATTCTATCATAAGAGACCTCTTTTTTTGGATAACACAGTTCTTTAAACATAGGATGTTAGATATGATTTGGGATTAGGTTGACATAACCCCAGACTTCTGTCTCCACATGTAGAGCTAAATGTCAAGTCCCCTTCACCCCCTAGTTGCACGTCAATCACACGTCATGCTGCTGCGCGCGCATTTCTGCCAAGTATTTCTGCTGACATTGCGAAATTCTTTCATGAAACCACCCATTCATGACATCATACCTAATGACGTTCTTTAGTTATGCCTAGTTACACCCATTTTAGTTACGCATGTATGTTTTATCTTTGTTATCAACTGTTACGCCTCCTGCATCTGTTTTCACTATAATGCCTCTGTATAAAAATGATTACTTGTCAATAAAGTTGGTCCTTCACTTCCTGAACCTTCGTGGTGATGGAATATGGAGTCCATCAATTCGAATTGATTTTGGAATAAAGCCCGTTCCGAACCTCTAATACCACGGATTCTGCCTCTTATTTTACTGAGTTATTATTATTAATTTTCCGCATCAAATTAAGTTCCGGTAATTAAATTATTTACCACACACTGATACTCAAAAAACCAACAAATAACCTATATAGACACCCATGTAGCTACTCACCAACCCATGCAGCCACTTATACACAAAGAGAGAGACTGATACAGATATTTAAATATTTAAATATTACTCACTAAGCCATGTATTCACTATGATACACTTAATCAGTTACACAATCAATTTTTCAAAAAGAAATCATCCATTTAGACACTTATATACCCATTTATTCTTCCATCGACCTTGAGATATACATATATAAAACATATTTAATTTTCAGAAAAACACACATTCACTGGATGATGTCATCAGTGATGTCATCAGTGATGTCATTTGAGATGTCATCAGTGATGTCATGAGTGATGTCACTGACCATGTCATGAGTGATGTAATATGTGACGTCATCAGCAGTGCATTGCAGGCGCGCGAGTTATAGTTAGCTGAACTAACTATAACGGGGGAATTTCATTGGTTTTTTACGAGTGAAATGTCCAGCTAACTATAACATGTGTGAAACCTTTGGTTTTTTCATTGAATTTGCAAGGTTTTTTAAATGCTAATTCCTAACTATAACGTGTGTGAAACCTATGGTTTTTTCAGTGAATATATATATATATATATATATATATATATATATATATATATATATATATATATATATATATATATATATATATTTACACCAATATATATAAATTGATTGATTAAATGTTTATAGTGACGTTATAGTTAGGTGAAAATTTCAGTAACAACGTAAAGTTTTAAACTAAAAAAACATAGCATGTACCATGTACCATGTAACTATGACATGCGACCCCACCATGCACAGTTTTGTCATCCATGATGCCATTTCAAACGATGTCATAGATCATGTCATGAGTGAAGTAAAGTGTGGGGTAGTTAGTTGTGCATGGTGAGGGCGCAAGTTAGAGTTACTCTAGGGCACAAGTTATAGTTACTTCAGATAACTATAACGGGTGAATTTCAGTGTTCTTATTTTGTTTAAAACCTTATGTTGTCACTGAAGTTTTCTCCTAACTATAATGTCACTTTAACCTCTTGTTTTTTTCAGTGAGTTCTATACTATACATAGAGCCAATCCCACCCCGTGGCCTAGGTTTGGCCGCAGGGCCTGCATTCAACCCCCCATGAGCAGCCAGCCCCCTGCCGCACACTTCCTTTGGCCATGCACAATGTGGCATTGGCCGCAGGGTCTGGGCTACCCAACCTCCCACAAGCATGATACCTCACGCAGCACACAGTCTTCCGGCATGCACAGCATGTGGTTGGTCTCACAAGTCCTGCCGTCACTCTAGCAGTCCTAATGACTTTGACGGCATTTAGTGGGCTGATAAGTGTTTAAAAAAAGACCCTGAGACATTACGATTAATGTTTTTTTTAGTTTTTTTAAATAAAGCCAACATGTCTCTGAGGCTTTTTCAGCCCACAAAATGAAACCATAAAAACAACCAAAAGAGGGCCTGGTGATCCTGCTGAAGAGCATAGAGCTTCAGCACAGAGCGATTTAAATAAATATGGTAAGTTCTCCTGGAGTCATGGATTTAATGACCCAGTAGCCTTTCTTCCTTCTATTAATGTTGCTAGGGGGCTGTTATACTTCCTACAGCCACCCTCCCAACAACCTTAAAAAAATGCTTGGTAGTGCCCCTGCCCCTGCTAGGAGCATCACCAAGCTATAAACTAAACAAATTAAAATACCTCTAGTAGGGCATTATGGGAAACTCCTTCAAGGAGCAGTAAATAATAAATTAGTAGTTCCTGCCGCTCATTTGTTATTTACTTTATTTTAATTAAAATATATTGTTGTGGGTGTCCCAATGCCTAACAGGGACACCCACATGGTTAATTTTTTGGGGGGCCGTTGCGACCCCAGTCGGCTCCCCTGCGGGAGCTGGCATATTTTTTATGAAGTGGGTGCACCGGGGCACCCACTCTGCAGGGGTTATTGGGGGCTGCAACCAGCTTCCCTTGCAGGTGCCAGCCCCTCATTTGGAGCAGATTTTTTATGTCAATGAGGAATTTTGAGATTCCAAAGCGGGAAAAGCAACTTTGCACTGGAAAAGGGTGAGGCTACAGAAAGTTGAAAGGAGAAAGAGGATGCAAGAGAGAAATGGGACAAAGAGGAAGTTTTATGTTAGGAATCGATCATTCGGGTTAGAGTTCCGCGCTAATGTTTTTGATATAAATGCGTTATTAAAGCTAGTGACCTTCATTGTGGAGGCTGGGGTTCTTTCGAGGGATGTGAGTTTGTGGAAGAAATACTTTATATGGGCTAAGTTGTTGTGCACATGAGTGCATCTATATCTATATGGGAAGAAACTTATTTCAAACATTATGTGGCAAGATGTTAAGATGAAGGATCAATGCTTTCTGAGGTAATAATTTGATTCATAAAAGAAAGGTATAGCTCTACAGGGAAGTAGGAGATTTATAGCAATGAAAAAAGATGGAAATGTTCTGATTTGATTGTAGAGGCAACATATATATTTTTTAATGTGAGTGGTAGTAACGAGAAGGAAACGATTGAGTTAGAGAAGATATGTGCTCATAGTGGGTGAGCACCAAAAAATGTTGTATAAGGACTATTCAAAGCTGCTCAGTTTTATGATTAATTAATGATGGCTTGGTACGAAATTACCCTGAGATAAGTGCCTCATACAAGCTATGACTTCTGAGTGTTCACAAGCTTTGAGGAGGGAGGCCATGATATGGGGCTTTGCGTTCTCCCCTCCCATATGTACACATGGAGGACGCATCTAGGAGCCAATTGACTGTAATTTGGGTTCCTAAACTAAGGGAGGTAACTGGGGCAGATGAATTTTACTTGTCACTACTTAGTTGCCCTTTCCTCTTGGAGCAGACCTATTCTAGCTAACCCTCTGAGTACTCTTTGTTCATTTGGAATCTGCTGTTTTGCAGTCTATAATCATTCCGTTCTTCTATTTTTTTTTTTTTTTTAGTAGTATCTGAGCATGTACAGGGAAACAAAAGCCTATTTTAATGGGGCCGAAGTGCGGCCGCACTCAAGGCACGCAAAAATCAAGCCAGTCCATTCCAGACCTCATCCACCCCTACCCACACTACTCAAATATCTCTAGATACTCCACGTTTTTCCTATACAAGGCAGCAACTCACAGCTTTTTGCGCTTCCAGCCAAAACTACAGTGAATTAAATCCTCTTATTATGGGCATAAGAGGTCAGTAGCTAAATGCTATTATCTGACAATGCGCCGTACGGAATTCAACTCCATTCACTAGCTAAACACAAAGTCGAGGATTGTCAAATAATTGTTAACCTCTTACAGAGACATGCCTGCATGAAGCCTCTAATTGGATTTGTCCTTTGCCCTCCCCACTGGCTTTTAGTTCAGGGTTTTATTTTAGATACTTTTGCTTCTGCTAAATTACTCAGTTTCAAATTACTTGTCTGTTTCTTCTGCACATATATATGGATTTTAACTTATCCCCCCACCATAATCCAAATTTTTGTCTTCACTTCTTACATTTGTAATTCCATTAATGTTATTTATTGCCAGTCATATAATTGTAGGCAAATTTAATGCATAGGCAGCAGTGCAGCTAGCACGTAAGGAGGGTGGTGAGGCGGGGGAGGACAAAAATAAAAGTACAAAAATAAACAAGCAAAAAATATTTCCACTTACCTTCCTGAGCGACATCCTCTTCGCTCTTTTTTCTCCAGGCAGGCAGCTCCAGCAGGACCAAGGAAACGCACTAACCAATCTTGGTGCTGCTCTCATGCAGCATGGAAGCAGCGCCAGGATTGGAGGGAGCAGCCTCCTTTGGTGCTCCCGAAGTCACTGGAGCCCTATGTTATCTCTAACCCGCGTGTCTAAGACAGCTGGATTAGAGACGTTTAAAATGTGCACGTCTGGCTGGCCATCCAAAAAGAAATGCGCACTTCAAACTTAAAGTACCCTGCCCAGCAATGGTTTCTGCTGCTGACTGACTAGCAGCAGCAGAAATCAGAAAGCCCCTGACCCCGTCCTGACGCTCGGCTCGGGATGGGGTTTTGAAAAATAAAATGGTAATAAATTAACTTTATCGCCATTTTATCTTTCTATCTCTGGGGGCAATTTTTTTGTGGGGCGATGCTCCTTCCCCTTAACGGAGGAGCCGGTCCTGATGGGCTGACTGCCCCATCTTCAAATTGCACTAAAGATTTTCTTTAAATAGTAAGTTATTTAGTCGAGTCTAGTAAAATACACAAATCAGTGAATGTTTTTTTAAATTGAACATTTTTGCTGCAGTCTGTTTTCTTGTTATTTTTCTGTCATATACTTACAGTAAAAAATGTAAAACAAAATAAACCATTGCACCAGCATGCCATGGTGAGACGTATTGCCTTTGCTAATGTTTGTTTTACCAGGCTACTAGCGCACAACGGAAGTAGGAGGACAGCCATCAGGACAAGCAGGCTTAAGGTTGAAAAAAATATGTTAATACTGATAAGGTTGAATAGACTTTCCTTCTTCTCTTATGCACAAAATTGTGAGCAAGCAGAAACAACATCTGTCGTTGGAAATGGATTACAAGGGAGAGGTGAGGGCTTGGAGGATGGTGTGGCGTGTTGCAATAGTCACAGATTACTTTTGAATGTTGGGAGAGGCCCTTATCACTGGTTGCAACTTGCTTCTGCACCGTTGCCAACAATTATTTCTCTTTCATTCGAAAAGAACAGGGCAAGTTAGTACAATCTATTTGGCCCGCCAGTGCTGCACAACCGGACCATTATGATGCATTGGCTAAGATTCCACAATAACAATGTAAATATGTTCTAGCTCTCAGCACCAGATTATTTAGAGTCTCAAGTTTTGCAAGTTATAATTACCAAGTATAATTGGAAGGTCCTTGCCGTAGGATGGACATGCAAACAAACAACTGGTACAGCGCCTCCAATTAACTTCTAGTATTGCATGGGTTGATAAGCATCATATAAGGCATCCAGAGATTAGCAACCTATTATGCATGCCACCTTCTTTTGTGCATAAAAGCCTCTGTAAAAAAGCAGAATAGAATCTGAGGGGTAGAAAATTGAACACATTTGATGATTACACTAAATGCAAATGAAAAAATATCCCTCAAAGTCTCATAAATTTGCTTTTTGTGTGGCTATGTTGAGAGCATTACTGAGACCCGCAATAGTTTAAAGGCCTGGTGCATCATGTGTAAGGGCTGTTTTCTAGGCCTGTAGAACTGTGGCCCTGATTAAACTGATGCTAAACTATGGGAGATTGCGCTAGGTTTCTGCTGCTATGTTATGGCCCTGTTCACTGGAATTATGTGACAGGAGAGGACCAAATTATACGGCAGGGTTGATTAAATTATGCGGCAACAAAAGGGAAATTATGTAGCTCATTTTGGGATTGGTGTGTTTTAGTCAATTTTGATCCATTTGAGGTGCAAACAATTTCTTTTGTTAAAATCTGAAAAATATGGAGGAAAATGTTGCAGCGGCAGAATCGCATAATTCCAGTGGTCCTGGATATGGTGGAACACATCATGAAAAAACGTATAGGCTGTGACCCAGTGCACAGAAGCAGAGGTTCTGAGGTACTGTGAACCACAGAGCTGTCCAGCACTAGATCTATCCTATTGGATTTTAGTGAACTCTTCAAGGTTTCTTGATTATTTGAGTTATGTTTGGCATTTTATCACTTGAGTATGAGTGGGGGTCTCCCTGGTTGCAGCTTATTGGACAATAAGTCCAGAACAAAGAGAAATGGAAAATGTTAGACCCAGTGGTTTCTGGCTGGCTGGTATGCATCAAAGCCATACAAAATCCACCATCCTAGATAGGATGAGTATGATACACTTGTCCGATAACCTGTGCGCACCCTTGGGTAGCATGGCACAGAGCTGTCAGGCTTATCCTCAGGGTCAAAGTGTAAAGTGTTCGCACCACACCACCCTTGCAACACACTGCGTACACTACCAAAGAGACTGCCACCATAAGTATAAAACACTGGTCTTTGTATTATAATTTACAGTTATATGCAATTATCGAGCTCTTCCATAAGCAGCAGAACGGCATGAATATATATGTACCACTCATGGATATTCCCTTGCCTTGTTACCGCCTCAGCCCCGTAAGCAACATAAACCCATGAGTGTACTTCGCCGAGGTGTTCACGTTCCAAGCAGTTCCCTCCCACATCAAAAGCGACAACAAAGAAATATATAAGCAGGCTGTTCAGAGGTATTTCACTTTCCGGTTAACACATTAGCATGAAACACAATATTACAAATATTGCATACCCCGTACAGTGGTAATGGTCAAGCATCACAGATTTTGACTACGCCTCATAACCCAGCCCCTCAGCTACTCAAACCACCCCAGCCAACGATACATGTTGCACCTGCTGACAACACTTTGATTAGATTGTCAGGAACACCTAAAGCAGAAGGAAACAATTAAGTTCTTGTCCCTCCAAATTAGGTCCTCAGGCACCTAGAGGCATCTTCACGAGTGCAGGATCACTATCCTCCTGTAAGCAAAAGACTCTGACACCAGAAGCTGGCATGCTTCCAAATTGGAGAAATGGTTCCCCTTTGGTGAAGCAGTGAGCTGCAGGTGTTCCAGGCACCCAACTATGGGTGCACACAAGGCACATCAAGACCCCTCAGGTCCAGTCATGATATTCTCAACAACAGAGTACCTTGTGGCATATGTCTGGGGAAAATAACCCGGAAACCTCTAATGGAGGCACTATTGCCCTCCCGATATGGAGGTCGGAGACAGTCAGGACCCACGGACTCAGCAAACTTCCCCCAAGACCCCTCGGAAACAACATGCTACGAAGTGTGAGCAAGCACAGGTTTCTGGTTGTAAACTCAGATCCCTCGGACTCTGAAAACTTCCTCCACACTCCTCAAACTCCTAACGTTCCGGCACTCCAAGTGGACTGCTGATCTTTACGAGCACACACCTCTGCACAGTGTGATTACAGCATACGTCGGGCGGTTCTTGTCCCAAACGATGATCAGTTCCATCCGTTTCTGCCACACCCTGCACAGTCCTTATGAATTTGTGGAAATGGGGAGATCCTTTCTATCCCTGGAATTTCGTGGACAGGAGGTCAGCTAACCGGACCTTGGAAAGTGCTTAGGGACCCAGGCCACAACAGTTGGCATTTAGCTGCTGACCAGCAACCTCCAGGCAAAATCCACCAAGTTACTGTCCAGTTCCTAGAGCACAACAAACTCCAGCCCACCACAAGTCTGTGACTAATCCAGTTGCTGTCCCTACTGCAGTAACTGTAATGCTATTTTTAAGGGCAATGACATTTTGCACCCCACGAAAGGAACTGCAATTAAATTGCGAGTAAAAGGAACATGTGACAGCAGTAACGTGATTTACTTGTTAAAATGACCGTGCGGTCAAGCGTATGTCGGGAAAACACAAAGAAAAATAAAGACATGCATCATCGAACATAAAAGCAACACAAGACTCAAAAACACCAAATCGACAGTTGCAACTCACTTTAATCACCAACATCATAATCCGAGCCAACTGCGTTTTTGTATATTAGGGAATGTACCCATTCTTCCAGGGAGAGATAACTCACAACACTTATTGCGAAAAGAAATATTTTGGATCACCCATCTGAATACCCTTCAGCCAAGAGGATTAAATGAATGTTTGGATTTCAATTGTTTTTTATAATGTATTTCCATTTGTACTTGCAGTAACAAAAATGTATGCACTTAACAATCCATTTTATTGTAATGTCATTCTACAGTGATTACCTGTTTGGTTATTGTCAGTGTATATACCCATGCAGTGTTCACAATTTTTTTATATAATTGGTTTGGATTATTTTACACTCCTGGTTATTATTATTTCCACCTTTTTTCCTTTCACCCTTTTTTTTCACGTTAACCACACTCTTTACACAAGTCGCTCTTTCCTACAGACTACGACGTCGGCAGTCTGTTTTTCATTTCTGTGATCACGTGATTAGATCACTGTTCTACATTCGGTTTACGTTTCGATACGCGGGAAGCCGACTTTCCAAACGCGAACGCGAGTCAGACAGTTTACGCGGGTTCCGCTCACCGCGGTAAGTCTTGATGTTAAATTGTTTGTCAATTTACATTTTAACTATACGTTATAGAATTTGCTCAAATTACAATTGCACTCCTATTTCACAGACAGCGTATGTGATTTCCAACGTCCCCTTATTTTTTTTTAAAAAGCCACGGATTTTGGCATACATCACGGACTACTATAACAGTCATTTGAAGGTCAGAGTTTACGGCTTATTCAGCACCATTGTGTTGACACCACCTACTAACTACGCGTCATTTTTTTATCTCACCGCATTAATGTTTAGCACGCCATTTCTACAAATTCACTCATATTCAGTGTTACTCACACCACTGTTTGTGCACTCCTCGTTGAGAGTTACACATGAGCACGTGATCTGATCTTCGTCTCCAAAATATTTGTTTCGCTGAAGCACACGAGCACTAAAAAGTAGCGCAGGCTTTTCTAATGGTGTTGATTTCACTACCTAATCGTGTCTTTGCGCCCTCTCCACCTTTCAATTTCCATGTTTGTGACCATAGCAATCACTCAGTCCGCTATTTGAAATGGTTAATTTCATAACACATTTGTCTTTTTCAACCAATGAAATACAAGATTGATTTTGATTCAATGTCTGATTATAACATTTTTAATGCTTTCAGAATACAAGTCCCCTGATGAAGGGCACGCCCAAAATGCATTGGGCAGAAATATGCGAAATGAGCAAATAATGTCCGGAATACTATGATTGGAATAGTATGAATACTTAATGAAATTGAAACAAAATTAAAAAAGAATAAGTCAAATCTTTAGTATAACGTCTTTAGTACAATTATTTGACATTTTTCAAAAGACGGAGTGCTGAGTAAGAGACGCTACTCCTACGGGAGATAACGCTTTCATTATTATCAATGCTTGCCTTCATGCCCAGGAGGGTTTTACTTACCAGGCACCCTAAATCAATGCATCTTTAATTACCTGTTTAAACCAGGAGTGCGAGGATCCACATTCCATTTGGATTACAACGATTCTTTCCTGTCTGCCATCTTACACTGGGAGGATTAATCAGTATCTTTAGCGGGGCCAAGACTCTGTCCTTTGGAATGCAGGTGCCAATTCCACCCCCTTTAATCTGTCCCAGGAAGGCCCCTCAGAGTCAAAGGTCTGCAGTGTCCCTTGAGCTCCTAGTTTATGGCTGAGTATCTGTAATGTACAGATGTATCTGTCCCCCAGCACTCAATTGTGAAATGCTGACAGGCACACAGAGCCCCAAGCTTCGAAATACCCACTTTCCCTAAAGTAAAATCCCCTCGCAACCCTGGAGAGGATTTGCCATTACTAATTCATCGATATCAAACAATATATTGCCACTCTTCTGCACGTAGGGAAATACAGCTCAATAGCCTTTCCACAGATTCCTCATGTCAACCCAATGCAAGAAGCAGGCCCTCCTGTACTTAACTCTCCATCTGGTGCCATTTACTACCAGTGCATGTAGTGCACAAGCGCACATGCCCTACCTCTTCCTGACACCACACCCTGCCCTCAGGGAGTACTTTGATACAGCGAGAGACATGCAGAACCTTGGCAAGTAGCTTTTTCAATGTCAAGCCAAGTAACAGTACTCTCCGCACACAGGCCCCGCAAAGGCAACTCTATGACACATTAGAAGAGCTACTTCCTTGGGTGGCCAGTGCTGCAGGCCCACAGAGGAGCATTTGAGTTACATGCCCTAGGTATGAGTCTTACCCCTAGACAAGGGACTTACAGCCAACTCAAATCAGCCAAATATGTATACACCAATTACCAGTATGTATATGACAAGCTCAGCACTTTGCCACTGAATGGAAGTGTCAAAAGCGCTCAAACTCCTAAGGCTAGCACGTAGATCAGCAGAAAACCAGGAGGGGCAAAAGTAGAGAGGACTTACCGTACAAAAGGCCAATTTCCAAAAGGTACTGAGGACAAATCCCAAGACTAATGTCACAGATGTCACTATGCAGGGAGAAGGAATATGATTTTCTCTCTAAGAGTATTTGAGGCTTAGTTCCAAAAGAGCAAGATCTAATCCAGATTTTCATGCTAACCCTTGAGCATGCATATTGTAGGAAATGGACTCCGCCCATTTAATCCCCCTGGGTTTTTGTCTTTTGGACTACATGATTTTAGACTTTTACTGTCACAGTGAGTCTCATCAGCTGAGTTTCACTCACAGTAACTTCTCTGAATATGGACTGAGAGTGTTTACTGCCTGTGTCTGCCTTTTAAGATAAGTCCACTGGGGGACTAGGGTAAAATATTGTGGGCTGGTTACACGCGGACGTATAAGCACATGCATGTGCACATGTGGGTGGGCTGCACATGTGAGACTTGCCCAGTACATTATCTGCACACAGGTAGCCAATTACAGAAGGGACCCTTCAAGGGCTGGTGCTGCCATGGGTTTGGCCTTATAATGTAAGTAGGCATTCATAGCGTGGGTCTGTAGTGCTTACTGAAAGTTTGGTGCTTAACTCAATCACACATTAGAGACGAGATCTCCACCAAACTACAGTTTGGCTCCACTTAAGCCTACAGGGTCTAGTGAGGTATTAATCTTAGGGTAAACATACATCCAAAGGGTAAATCAATAGTCACTTTCATCATAACTAAACTCCCTGTGACACTTTAGGAATTGTCATATTCCAATGGCTCAGCCATAATATGATTTCAGGCCTTTGTCTCCTGAGTTAATTACTATGCTAGCAAGCAGGAGGATCAAAGGCCTCCACATACAATAGAGGCATTAACAATGCTTGACAAAGTTGCTGGGAAATAAAGGGTGGGGCGGAAATCTGCATGTGTTAATTAACCCTTCATTTTGCCCCTGGTTTGCTCAAGCCCTCAGTAAAAAAGGAGGAAGAGCAGAATGATGGAGCTAAACACAGGAGGGGCTTCCATTTGAAATGTTGGTGGAAAGGGATCAGGCAGCTGTACCTTTTATTTATTTATTTTATTTGTTGTATTTGAAAGGTTTTATATAGCACTGGGTAGACCCGGAGGTATCTGAGCGCTTTACATGAGAAGAAGAAGGCAAGAAAAGCAATTGTTCAGGGTCAAAAACAAAACAAGCAAGTACATATACAATTAAGTTAAAAAAGGGGGCAAAACGAACTTTAAATGAATGGAAGCAATCAAGGAAATCAATTGTTCAGGGTAATCAAAACAAGTACATATCCCATTAAGTTAAGGGGGGCAAAATCAAGGTGGATGACAGGTTATATACATCGGAAATAGGATGGGGGTAACAAACACAGGGCAGAGAGGAGAGAATCGACAGGGAAGAACAAATTGTTGGGGTAGGGGGTAAGGGAAGGAGAAGGGGATGTGACAAGCGAAGAAAAGGGGGTAGGGTCAGGGAAACATGTATGAAGTGTGAAAAGGGAGGGCGAAGAGGGGGCCGGGAAGAACAGAAAAATGACTAGTGTAGAGGAAACAGAGAGCAAGGTTATAGGAGTGACTTATGGACCCCAAAATTTGTTGAGGAGGTGATTTCTTAGGTCTTTTTTAACCCCTTCTGTGCCCATGACGTGCTGGACTCGTAATGGAGCACAGTCGCGCTGTGCCCATGACGAGTCCAGCACGTCATGAGGCATTCCCTGGGGAATCCCTCTGGTGCGGGCACCAGAGGGATTCCCTTTAATTAAAAATAGCCTCGGGAGCTGAGGAAGAGCTTCCCCAGCTCCCGAGGCCCCCCCCTCCCTTTCAGTGTAATGACGATCGGCGCGCACGTCGCGCCGACGTCATTACACTGAAAGTGAAACTGAAATGAGCCAAGAGGCTCATTTCAGTTTCACTTTCTACGTGCTCAGGGGGCTATCTCAGCCCCCTGAGCACGTAGAAAGACGGGAGAGGTATCGTTGGAAAAGGGAGAATCTCCCCTTTCCAATGGTACCCCTCCGCAGTGGATCCCTGCTTGGAGATCGCCACAGGAGGGCGATTCCCAAGCAGGGATCCACCCACTAGACACCAGGGAGGGGGGAGCGGCCCCTTGGGCAAGGGCCTTTGCTCCCCCTAAATAACGTTGGCACTATTGAGTCTTTTTGCCCCCCCTGGGGGGCAGATAGGGGCATTAGCCCCCAATCTGCCCCCCCAGGGGAGCAAAAAGCCCACTAGACACCAGGGAATTTAAAAAAAAATAAAAATAGAGGTGGGGGATGCCCAAAACGGGCAGGCCCATGCCCCCACCCCACCCCCCAATCACTACAGTCTTTCTGCCACCCCCCCCCGGGGGGCAGATGGGGCATTGGCCCCTAATCTGCCCCTTCGGGGGGGCAGAAAGCCCACTAAATACCAGGGATTAGTTTTTAGATTTTTTTTAGGGTGGGGGCGGCCCGAAACGGGCACGCCAATGCCCCCACCCACCCGCCATCATTACAGCCTTTCTACCCCCCCGGGGGCAGATGGGGCATTGGCCCCCAATCTGCCCCCCGGGGGGCAAAAAGCCCACTAGACACCAGGGAATTTATAAAAAAAAAAGATATGTGGGTGGGGGCTGCCCAAAACGGGCAGGCCCATGCCCCCACCCCACCGCCCCCAATTATTACAGTCTTTCTGCCCCCCCTTGGGGCAGATGGGGCATTGGCCCCTAATCTGCCCCTTCGGTGGGGCAGAAAGCCCACTAAACACCAGGGATTTATTTTTAGATTTTTTTTAGGGTGGGGGCGGCCCGAAACGGGCACGCCAATGCCCCCACCCACCCGCCATCATTACAGCCTTTCTACCCCCCCGGGGGCAGATGGGGCATTGGCCCCTAATCTGCCCCTTCGGGGGGCGGAAAGCCCACTTGCCGGCAGGGATTTTTTTTGCGCAATTTTCTTTAGGGTGATGGATTTTATTTAGGGTGGAGGCTGCCCGAAACAGGCAAGCCAATGCCCCCACCCCCCGCCACCATTACAGCACCTACTAACTACGCGTCATTTTTTTATCTCACCGCATTAATGTTTAGCACGCCATTTCTACAAATTCACTCATGTTCAGTGTTACTCACACCACTGTTTGTGCACTCCTCGTTGAGAGTTACACATGAGCACGTGATCTGATCTTCGTCTCCAAAATATTTGTTTTGATGAAGCACACGAGCACTAAAAAGTAGCGCAGGCTTTTCTAATGGTGTTGATTTCACTACATAATCGTGTCTTTGCGCCCTCTCCACCTTTCAATTTTCATGTTTGTGACCATAGCAATCACTCAGTCCGCTATTTGAAATGGTTAATTTCAAAACACATTTGTCTTTTTCAACCAATGAAATACAAGATTGATTTTGATTCAATGTCTGATTATAACATTTTTAATGCTTTCAGAATACAAGTCCCCTGATGAAGGGCACGCCCAAAATGCATTGGGCAGAAATATGCAAAATGAGCAAATAATGTCCAGAATACTATGATTGGAATAGTATGAATACTTAATGAAATTGAAACAAAATTAAAAAAGAATAAGTCAAATCATATAACGTCTTTAGTACAATTATTTGAAATTTTTCAAAAGACGGAGTGCTGAGTAAGAGATGCTACTCCTACGGGAGATAACGCTTTCATTATTATCAATTCTTGCCTTCATGCCCAGGAGGGTTTTACTTACCAGGCACCCTAAATCAATGCATCTTTAATTACCTGTTTAAACCAGGAGTGCGAGCATCCACATTCCATTTGGATTACAACGATTCTTTCCTGTCTGCCATCTTACACTGGGAGGATTAATCAGTATCTTTAGCGGGGCCAAGACTCTCTCCTTTGGAATGCAGGTGCCAATTCCACCCCCTTTAATCTGTCCCAGGAAGGCCCCTCAGAGTCAAAGGTCTGCAGTGTCCCTTGAGCTCCTAGTTTATGGCTGAGTATCTGTAATGTACAGATGTATCTGTCCCCCAGCACTCAATTGTGAAATGCTGACAGGCACACAGAGCCCCAAGCTTCGAAATACCCACTTTCCCTAAAGTAAAATCCCCTCGCAACCCTGGAGAGGATTTGCCATTACTAATTCATCGATATCAAACAATATATTGCCACTCTTCTGCACGTAGGAAAATACAGCTCAATAGCCTTTCCACAGATTCCTCATGTCAACCCAATGCGAGAAGCAGGCCCTCCTGTGCTTAATACACCATCTGGTGCCATTTACTACCAGTGCATGTAGTGCACAAGCGCACATGCCCTACCACTTCCTAACACCACACCCTGCCCTCAGGGAGTACTTCGATACAGCGAGAGACATGCAGAACCTTGGCAAGTAGCTTTTTCAATGTCAAGCCGAGTAACAGTACTCTCCGCACACAGGCCCCGCAAAGGCAACTCTGTGACACATTTGAAGAGCTACTTCCTTGGGTGGCCAGTGCTGCAGGCCCACAGAGGAGCATTTGAGTTACATGCCCTAGGTATGAGTCTTAACCCTAGACAAGGGACTTACAGCCAACTCAAATCAGCCAAATATGTATACACCAATTACCAGTATGTATATAACAAGCTCAGCACTTTGCCACTGAATGGAAGTGTCAAAAGCGCTCAAACTCCTAAGGCTAGCACGTAGATCAGCAGAAAACCAGGAGGGGCAAAAGTAGAGAGAACTCACCATACAAAAGGCTAATTTCCAAAAGGTACTGAGGACAAATCCCAAGACTAATGTCACAGATGTCACTATGCAGGGAGAAGGAATATGCTTTTCTCTCTAAGAGTATTTGAGGCTTAGTTCCAAAAGAGCAAGATCTAATCCAGATTTTCATGCTAACCCTTGAGCATGCATATTGTAGGAAATGGACTCCGCCCATTTAATCCCCCTGGGTTTTTGGCTTTTGGACTACATGATTTTAGACTTTTACTGTCACAGTGAGTCTCATCAGCTGAGTTTCACTCACATTAAATTCTCTGAATATGGACTGAGAGTGTTTACTGCCTGTGTCTGCCTTTTAAGATAAGTCCACTGCGGGCACAACTAGGGTAAAATATTGTGGGCTGGTTACACGCGGACGTATAGGCACATGCATGTGCTTAGGCCTCCCACACGAGTGAGGCACCGTTTTTATCGGGAGACCCGGGGGAACGCTGGGTGGTAGGAAATTTGTGTCAGCCCGGTGATGCCACAACTTTCCCACACAAAAATGTGTGAAAAAGGTGATTTTTTCAGCTAAATTTGAGGTTTCCAGGGCATTCTGGGTAAGGAAACGTTGGGGGATCCATGCAAGCCATACCTCCCCGGAATCCCCCGGGTGTCTAGTTTTCAGAAATGTGTGGGTTTGGTAGGTTTCCCTAGGTGGCCGCCGAGCACCGGGCCGAAAACCCAAGTGACCCCCCTTGCAAAACCAGGTCGTTGTGAGATAGGCAATTTTCATGTTGCCTCACTACGTTTTGGGCCCTTGCCTGTCGCCGGTACTTGGGCCTCCCACACGAATGAGGCACCGTTTTTATCGGGAGACCCGGGGGAACGATGGGTGGTAGAAAATTTGTGTCAGCCCGGTGATTCCACAACATTCCCACACAAAAATGTGTGAAAAGGGTGATTTTTTCAGCTAAAATTGAGGTTTGCAGGGCATTCTGGGTAAGGAAACCTTGGGGGATCCACGCAAGCCCTGGAATCCCCAGGGTGTCTAGTTTTCAAAAATGTATAGGTTTGCTAGGTTTCCCTAGGTGCCGGCAGAGGTATGGTTAAAAAACTACAGCTAGGCACTTTGCCAAAAAAGGGTCATTTTTCACAGCGAAATTTAGGTGTGTCCACGTTGCTTTTTGCGCCGTTTCCTGTCGCGGGCACTTGGCCGACCCACACAAGTGAGGTACCATTTTTCTCGAAAGACTTTGGGGAACGTGGGGTGGGTGGAAATTTGTGGATCCGCGCAGATTCCAGAACTTTCCACCAGAGAAATTTGGGGAAATGTGTTTTTTTCGGCAATGTTTTAGGTTTGCAAGGGATTCTGGGTAACAGAACCTGGTGGGAGGCAGTCAAGTCACCCCATCCTGGATTCCTCTGTGTGTCTAGTTTTCAAAAATGTATAGGTTTGCTAGGTTTCCCTAGGTGCCGGCAGAGCTAGGGTTAAAAAACTACAGCTAGGCACTTTGCTAAAAAAGGGTAATTTTGCATTGTGAAAATGTGGTGTGTTCACGTTGGGTTTTGAGCCATTTCCTGTCGTGGGCACTATGCCTACCCCTACAAGTGAGGTACCATTTTTATCGGGAGACTTAGGGTAATTCAGATTTGTAAAGGAACTGTTATTACCTATTGACTTTCGATGCATTTCTGCCTTCCAAATGAAAGACATTGTGTAAAAAAGAAGTCATTCTAAAAAATGACTGATAATTCTCATGCTAGTATGAGTATTCCCAAATTCGGAAATGTGCAAATATCTACTGTTTCTAAACTCTATATTTTGTTCCCATTTCAGAAATACATAGGTGTCTTTCATACCGATTTTTCCATGTACACATTTTTACAGAATAATTACTATATACCCGGTACATAATAAAAAACCATTGCAAGTTGCTGCTCAGTTTTTGGCTCTGGGTTCATCGGGTTCTTGGTGAACCTACAAGTCCTATATATCCCCACAACCAGTAATGTCCAGCGGATGTACCGGTATATTGCTTTCAAAGAGCTGTCATAATTAGAAGAAGTTACAGGTGAAAACGTTGACACAAAAGGCTTTTTTTCAACAAATTTTCTATTTATTCTATATTTAACTGTTAGTTTATAAAGAAACCTTGATGGATCTACACAAATGACCCCTTTCTGAATTCAGAATTTTGTCTACTTCTCTAAAATGTCTAAAATGTATAGCTTTCCAGGATCCATTATTGCTTGTGTACCCATTTCTACCATTAACTGGAAGGAGGTCAAAAGCACAAAAAATAGCAAAAATAGGCTATGTCCCAGAAAAATGCCAAAACTGTGTAAAAAATGTTGGGTTTCTGACAAAAGTCTGGTATCCCCTAAAAGCTGGGGAAATGGTGATTTCAGCCCCACAAACCCTTTTTTGATAACACTTGCAGGGAAAAACCCAGATGCTTTCATTTGCAGCCTGTTTTTCCCATTTTCCCCCCCAAAAACTAAATTTTGCTGTATTTCGGGTCATTTCTGTGACCCCTCCAGGGGAATCCACAAACCCTGAGTACCTTCAGAATCCCCATGATGTTGGAAGAAAAGGACGCAAATTTGGCGTGGATACCTTATGTGGTCAAAAAGTTACAGGGGCCTCAGTGCGCACTACCCCAAATAGCCAAAAAAGGGCGTGGCAGAGGAGGGGGAAAAGGCCTGGCAGCGAAGGGGTTAAAGCTGAGGTAGGAAGGGTTACAGTGCAGGTCCCTTGGGAGAGCATTCCAGATGATCGGGGCATTTCCGGAGAAGGAGCGAGATTGGGTGGTTTTCTTTTTCAGTAGCGGGGTGACAAGGAGGAGAGCATTGGTGCTTCTCGTCAGTCTGGAGCAGCTCGCTTTATTGAGTTTGTTAGTTAGGTATTGCGGGGATTGTTGGTGAAGAGCTTTGTGTGTGATGCAGGTAGTCTTGTAAAAGCATCTACCTTCAATGGGAAGCCAATTTAGGGATTTAAGGGCTGGCATGATGTGGTCGAAATGTTTACAGTCAGTGATGAGCCTGGCCACCAAGTTGAGCACAGCTCTAAGGGTGGCTAGGTGAACTTTAGGGGTTCCGGTGAGGATATCGTTGCCGCAGTCCAGTTCAGAGAGGACTAGAGATTGGACGACCAATTTGAAATCGTCTGAAGGAATGAAGGGTTTGATTTTCTTGAGGTGCCGGAGCTTGAAGAGTGCTCCTTTGGCCAAGTTTTTTATGTGGTCTTTAAGGTCCAGAGTTTTGTCAAGAGTGAAACCTAGGGATTTCGCCAAGTTGCACAAGGTGAGCGGACAGTTGAGGGCATTGAGGTCCGTGATCTAGCCTTGGATGGGGAGACAGTTGTTTTTGGAAGAGAAAAGGATAACTTCAGTTTTATTGGGGTTCAGTTTGAGATGGTGGGTGTAGAACCAGGATTGGATTTTGCTCAGGGTATTATTTAAATAAAGTACAATGTAATGAGATTTAATCTTATAGTAGGGTTGGGTGTCATCAGCATAGAGGTGGTAGTTAATTCCAGCTTGTTTCAAAATGAGGGTAAGGGGTTCCATAAAGAGATTGAAGAGAGAGGGGGAGAGAATGGACCCCTGGGGGACACCTAGGGAGACAGGGGTAGGATTGGAGAGGCAGGCATTGATTTTTATTTTTTTGTTCTGTTCTGGAGGAAAGAGGAGAACCATCTGAGGACCAAACCATTAAGGCCAAAACGAGTTTTAAGTGAATTAAGTAAGGAAGAATGGTTGACTGTATCAAAAGCAGCAGAGAGGTCAAGGAGAATAAGCAGGCAAGTTTCTGCATTGTCCAGGGAGCTGTGGATATCATCCACAATGTTCAGCACGGCGTTTCTGTACTGCAGCCTTTCCTGAAACCGGATTGAAAGGAGTCAAGTAAGTTGAAATTACTTATGTGATTGTCAAGTTGAAGTAATGCACATTTTTGAAGGGCTTTAGCAAGGAGTGGGAGGTTGGAGATGGGGCAGAAAGGTTTTTGAGAATGGGAGTGATTTGTCCGAGTTGGAGGGAGTCGGGGACGCAGGCAGTGGTAAGGGAGGTGTTGATGATTTTAGTCCAACAATGGGCAATGAAGTAGTTAAGATTGTGAACAAGGTTAGAAGGGAGTGGGCCTTTGGTGTGCGAGGTTGGCTTTAGTTTAACAATGATGTTAAAGACTTCGAGCTTGCATGTAAAGAGCTGGGTCATAGGGACTCTTAAATATTTGGGCATCTGGATTACCAAGACCGAGGAGGAGTTCATGCAGCTAAATGTACATTTGCAGCTTGATAGGTTGAAAGGGGATGTGGCCCACTGGTGGCGCTTACCAGTCTCGCTTATGGGAAGGGCGATTCTGTTCAAAATGTTGGCCCTCCCGCTTCTCCTCCAGGCTCTACAAAATACCCCGTTTCTGATCACGGATACATTCTTCCGTGTGGTGGAGTCTGAACAGCGCACATTACTGTGGGGGGGGCTGTCCCCAGATGGCCCTAAAGAAATTGCAGAAGGGTGTATATGAAGGGGGGTTGGTGGTACCGGATATCCGAAATTATTACTGGGCAGCTCAGCTGGTCAATGTTAACAGGTGGGTCTTTTCGCCGACTGAGGAGGCAGCATACCGGGCCGACCGCTTTGCTATGGGGGCGGACAGTTACTTGACGGCTCTTTCCCGGGTGGAAGGAGGGGTGCCCCGACCCTCCCGATACATACTCAGACAGTGGTGGAGGTGTGGCGGAGGGTAACCAAAATGATCTGATGGGAGGCCAGACTTATCGAGCAAATGCCACTTTGGGGGGGGGGGGGGTGACCTTCTAAGAGAGGTGAGGCGCTTGAAGGGTTTCCATAGGTGGAGCAGCATTGGCATTGATCTTTTAGGGGACGTTTAGAAAAAAGGGAAAATTATTACATTTGACGGTCTACAGAAAGAGTTCCAAATGGGTATGTCTGAACACTTCTGATACCTACAATTGCGACACGCACTTCACTGCCAATTGAAGGAAGGGGAGTCCATACCGGAGTATACACTACTTGCAGATAGACTTCTTCTCGACCCAATGATTGGCAAGGCAACATCCCTCACCTATAAAAAATTGCTTAACAACACACCTGACTGTCTCGGACCCTTGCAGGTGGCATGGGAATCGGACGTGGGTCTCCTGGAGGAGGATGACTGGCGAGAGGTGTTGCAGAGCTCCAGAGAGATAGCGGTACAAGCACGATTCAGGTTGATTCAATTGCACATCCTACACAGGTCTTACGCCGTTAGGACTGTACAGTATCATATGGGTAACTGTACTTCAACGCAGTGCATTAGGGGATTTGGTGAGATGGGAATGGTAGGGCAGCAGGGGGATTAGGGGATGTTGAGACATTGGTGGTAGGGGAGTAGGTCCCTCTTGATGCGAGATGGCATATCGTGGGGTGAGAGGAGAAATAGTATGGCCCAAATGGGCCACGACATGGCTCGCACTGGTGGGAATGGTGGCGAAAAGCAATATCGCCCATGCATGGGGCTCCAGTGCAGTCCCAATGGTGGAATCCTGGGAAAATGACTTAGATCGGTGTAAACGGGCGGAGCAGGTCATGTACCAGAGCAGGGGGTGTCCCAGCAAATGGAGAAGATATGGGGCACCTGGGTGGGTGGGGCAGTCCCCAGGTTCTTAGTAGGCCACAGGCATGTCTGAGATCATGGTTAGGTGATTGTGAACTGGGTTAGGCGAACGGTGTGGGAGGGCTAGTGGGAGGGTGGAACCGTGGTAACATTTGTTATTTTGTATTGACATACGCCAAGCTCACTCTATGTATACTGTACTGTCTTCTGAAGCATTGTTTTTTGGTTAATAAAAAGAATCTTTAAAAAAAAAAAAGACTTCGAGCTCGTTCATAGGACGGAAATTATACCAGGAGGCATTATTTTTCAGTTATAAGTTGGAAAGGAGGACATCGGGCGAAGTTGGGATGGGTAGGTGAGTGGGAGGGTTAGGTGGTAGGGACTGAGCAGAACAAGGGGGTGTGTAAATGGCAACGTCTGAGGCATATTGGTGGCTGCATAAGGCCAGGCATTGAGGGAAGAATTTATCAATTTTAGCAATTTTATCGGAGAGGAAGTTATCAATTTCTTCACATTTTTCAATTGGGACCATCAGCTCAGGAGGGGAAGATGATGTTTGTTTTCTAATAATGCTAAACAACTCTCTGGGCCTGTTTTTAGCACAATCAAGTTGGGCTCGAAAAAAAGATGCTTTTTCACTGAAAATATTTTTATTGTAAGTTGACAGAGTAGCTCTGAGGAGGGTCAGATGGGAGGGTGAAGGGTGTAGTCTCCATGTTCTTTCTGAGAGTCTAAGTTGTCTTCCTTCGTTGTTGAATTCAGGATTGGACCAAGATTTAGATTGGGTTTTTCTTTGTTGCTTAAATTCAAGAGGGGCTACTTTGTCAAGGACATCACTAATAGTCTTATTTAAGTGTTCAGTGAGCTCATTAGCCTTTTGGAAGAGAGGGGTGAGGTGAAGTTGAGTCTCAAGTTCACCGGGGAGGACTTTTTTATTGTTTCTGTTCCACTTCATGGGTTTGTTATTAGCAGCTGGAGGGAGTCGTGCAGTGGTTGCAATCTTAAACAGAATAAGGTGATGGTCGGACCAGTCGATGGGGATGATGTTGGAAAGGGAGGACAAGTCAATGTTGGAGATGATAGCGTCGAGTGTAGCCCCTTTGATAGAGGTTGCATTATGGCATCATTGTTTAAGGTAATTCATAGAAGGTTGGTTAGGCACATGACAGTGGGATCAATTGAATTATTCCAGTGGATATTGAAGTCTCCTAAAAAAAAAAGATTTTTCGAGGCAGAAAGGGAGGCGTGAGTGAGAAGATCGGAAAATTCATCTGCGAAACGGAGAGGATTACCCAGAGGGTAGTAGATGTTATGTAGTCTAATCAGAGAAGAGCCCTTGACAGTGAGTTCAACACCAAGGTATTCAAATGCCAGGTGCTCCTTGTTCTTTAAAAGGGAGAGTTGGAATTCATTTTTATGGATTATGGCTAGTCCACCCCCTTTTCTGTCCTGCCTAATGATGGAGTAACCGGGATGGGTGAGTAGGTCAAGCATAGCCTTAGAGTGGTCATTGAGCCAGGTTTCGGTGAGGAAGAGGATATCAATCACCTCGCTGAGGATGGTTTCTGATATTTCAGTAGCATGGAGGACTGGCGATCTGCAGTTGACAAGCATGCAAGAAAGGGGATTAGGGTTATTCTTAACAGGATTGAGAGAGTGGACGGTGGTGAGTAGAGCTGGGGGTCTGGGAGACATGGGTGTAGAGGGGATTCTGTTGATGCCAATAATAACTGGGATACTGGAGTAAGGGGGAGGGTATCCATTAATAGAAGCTTAGGTAGGTAGGAGTTACATAGGTTGATAAGGTCAGAAGTGGAGAGGCATCTAACAGCACGGTGAGGTCTGTGCGTTCGGCTGCATAGGGGTGTAGTCCGCCATTGGGTGTGCTGGGAAAAGTTATGGGAGTAAGAGTGGCAGGCATCAGCATGTTTAGGATGAGTTCTGGGGTTCAGGGTGTTGATATCCCTTCTGAGTCTTGTTAGTTCGATGTTCATAGTAGAAATGTTGCGTTCTATGCTGTTTAGTGTCTGTACTATCAGACTGAGGGGAGGCTCGTTGAGAAGGAGGAAGGGGATGAGGTTGGGTCATTGTTGACAGGAAGGCGTTTTAACAAGGGGCAGGCCAGAAAGGCCATGGAAGGGGGTCTGGACCGTATTCAGACTGTTAAAGACATGATTCTGCCTAGAGAGAGACGGGTCAGTGGAGAAGTCAGGAGATGTGGAAGGAGAGAGCAGGAGAGAGTGAGGGTTAAGGGAATCAATCACTTTTGATTGAGTGGGAAAGATGAAATTAGGAGAGGGAGGATTAGACGTAGAGGAGTGAACAATCGGAGAATCCGAGGGAGGAAGCCAGGGAGTAGGCGTAGAGTTAGAGGGAGGGACAGGGTGGATAATTGGGCTGGAGGGGATTGGTCACTAGGAAGAGAGGTACCTACTGGGGGTGGAGCTGTAGCTCCCAGGGAAGCTCAATTCAAAGACCACTTGAAGTCAATACCTTTACATGACCTAGATTGCTGGGCAGGAGGGTTGGGGCGGGGTCAATTAATAATGTGGTGCCATAGGATTGGGTTCTACAATTTTCCATACCCACTTAAAATGTTTTCACAAGGGAGAAATACTAAATAAAATGACTAGCATAGGTCTCTCCAGGGCCTGTGGCAGTGGCCCCCCGGTGCCCCACTGAAGAGGAGTTGGGGGAACAGATCTGCTGGGGGATCGTGGATAGTTTGCATGGGATTTCTGTAACACACAGATGCCCTTCAAGTAGCCAGGAGGTTGAGAAATATGGCACAGAGGGTGTTCTGTTTGCTGGCTATGGAAGGGCTGTGAATTATGCCCTACCCCCACCCCCAAGCAGGAGAGGCCATCAGGAGACTAGGCAGAGGACATCTCCGGCAAGGGAGTAGCAAAATCAAGCTCCCCATATATAAATAAATACCCTTTAGAAGTCATGAGGGCTGTAGAAAATGCTCATGATGGTTAGAGCTTTCCACCAGGAGCACAAGAACAAGATCCTCCAAATTGGTCAAAAAGGTCTGGGACAACAGCCTTAGTCCACCTCGGAGACCAGGCAGGAAAGAGAGCACTTAGTGCTATGCCGTATTTACCAAATATTCCCCCAGGGCAGTTCACATCCAATTGAAGGTGCATCTTCATTAGTAAATGTTGATAGAGAGTGTGTGGGTGTGTGGGTGGGGGGAGGTCCCCTCATCAAGCCATCCTTGGCCCTGGGGATCCCTTTCCCCATGGCCTGATACAAGAAAAACAGTCCCGGGAAACTCCATCTCCCCTGGACAGTACAGCTAATGAGCACCACTACACTTCCTGTGTGGTGTGTCTCCCCACTCCCTGTGCCGGTGTCGTGGAGAATGTGGCACATCACACCACAACCACCCATCCAGGAGGACATGGGCAGGAGAGAGAAGCTGCTGGCTCCCATGCCAGCATGAGCAGCACTATCAGCAGAGCTGGCCAGTGCATGAGCAGGCTTCCCACACTGCCCCAACTAAAAAGCAGCACCTAGGTGCCTGGTAGACACAAGCATCTGGTATTTTAAAAAAGGACATGCGTCACAAGGCCGCAAAGGAAAAATCATCTGGACAAGCGACAAAGCTGCTAGTATAATATACACACCATGGGGCAAGGGAATATCCCCATAAGCCTAAATGATTGCATAAAAATGTGCATGTGGTTCCTTGTGGTGTTCCAGGAGGGGCAGTGTGCAATCAACATTGCCTTTTGGGTGTTTGGCTGGCTGCCAGTGTATCAGCAGCCCTACTGGAAGATGCCCCCAAAGTAGCCCTAAGTCTCCCAGGGTATTGAATACCTGACTTTCGAAAAGGTTTTCCATATTATCAGCAGAGCACTCTACAGTGTGGGAACCCATGCTGGTTGGTCCTAAGACTACACCAGCAGCATAATAAAAGTAGAAATGAGATTCTCTGACACATGCTTTTCAGTATACTGCTTTGATAATGTTGATGATTGACAATGCAATGTTTAATATTATCATGAACAGTATTGAATATTGGTACTGTACTCATTGATTTCCATGGTGTTGCAATGTTGGCTTATAGAAGGTCTTCTACTTTTAGTAATGTGGTGACATCCTGACAAAGCTGTAGGCCTGCCTTGTTGATAATGAAAACCCCTTTACATTGTGATATTGCATCTAGTATAATTGAGGTATTGTGGTCATAGGGCTCAGGACCCACTAGGGGTGTAACATGTTATGAAGGAATCACCAAAATTATTGATCAAATTGTATGTATTTGTAATTAATGCACAGTACTTATTAGTCTGTGAATGATGTAGCACTTTTTATAAGCGAAAGCACTGACTGGACAATGATTTATTGAGTGTTCATGTTTCGTACCAGTGAACAGGGGGAGTTTACCAACACCAACTACCCTGAGTATGCCATGGACTGCTCTGCTTCACTATCCTGAGTGAGTCAAGTGGCACTATGTAGTACTTGTCTCCTAGTAAAGAGAAAACTGCTTACTTATTACTTGTGGAGCACTTACATCCTTCACAACTATTTCTTACGCATATGGTTTGCATTTAGATTCAATGTATATAAATTATCTTATGTGGACATACTGACTTTTTCTTTTGTAGATCCAGCCCTCCTGGATCTAGGTTGGACACCACTGGTGAAATAGGTAGAATTGTATTTTTTGATACACTGATGTTAACATACATTTTATGATGCAGCTTGCATGATTGTCTCTTTTTCAATAGGATGTGAGTAACAATGTTTCACTAAAAATAATTCAATTGAGTAATTGAAGAATATTATAAAAAAAAAACCCCATATTTCCAAGGTTTGTTGACAATTAATCCTTATACTTCTAAGCACCCAGTGCTGGATTCACTAAACCTGAAACCAACTCCTTTAAGTTTCCTCCTATGTGTGGCACAGATTTCTGACTCTGGCATTCCCAAACCCCAGAGGCACTCCAGAAAATCTATAACAGTCTTAGACTTCGAGACAGTCTCCAAATTTACTTTTTAGGTTTCACCTAAGACAACCTGCATGCACTGTCGCTTGGGAAAGATATTGTTTACTACAAAGAGCTTGGAGCCTGCCCATTGCTTACCATTCGTTGGCTTCATGTCACTCTTATTTTCTCCCTCCTTATGGGCCAGCTCCTGCCAGTTCCTCTTCCTCTTCTTTTATCTGTAGCATGGACCAAGTACTGATTCCCTCATTTTGATTAGTGTCCTTCTGCTGCTCATGCTGTGATTTAGGTACTATTTGTTTCTTCTTCGCCATTGTCCGAGTTGCTTCTTTACTCCAGACTCCTACACTCCTGTTGTCCGTGTTGCTTCTTACCTCCCACCCTCCAGTTGTCTCTGTCCGGCCACCACCCACCATAAGAAAACAAGCATTTGCAATGCAATAGGTCTCGCATTTACGCGAGTTTCAGCTATTGACATTGCAAATAAAATGTCTTTTATTTTTGTTTTGGTTTTTAAAACATAAACAAAAGGCGTTATCATTTACAATGCCAATAGCTTAAACTCGGGTAAATGCGAGACCTATTGCATTGCAAATGCTTGTTTATTACTCCTTTGTCTGACCATAGCATATTCCAGGGAGACTGGCAAGCTTCTTGTAACACTACTGGAATATAAAATGTGCTGCGTCTTGGCTGTTCCAAGGCTGTTGCTAAAGATTTGCCATGCCCTGTGACGTAAGAAGATGCACCGTTCCCCAGCGTGCTGTCAAGGGACAGGATAGTACAAGACAGCATTGTGCCCTATGTCCGAAATTAGTGCCAGCCTGGAAAATGAACAAAGAGTCCATTTAAACTGCGTCCATGATGCTGCAGGGGCTCTTAAGGCATCAGCAGCGAGACCCCGAGGGTGTTGTGATGTTGTAATGTGTCGAAAAATAAGTTAAAAAAAAGATGCAAAATTTGCACTTTTATGTAAATCCTGTGTTGCTTTTTACCCCTAGCAACATACACAGCAGTTTGTGAAGCCTGTGAGCAGGGCCGCTTGCATGAATGTTAAGTTCATGTGTCACAGCTAAGTATAACATGTTTGTGCAGTGTGGTGCTCTATGGGACGTGTCAAATAACTGACAATGATACAGTGCTGATTATAACAACAAATTATCGGGATGCACTTACCTTGTTAACGCAAACGAAAAAAATAACTTTATAAATGCAATGTAAATGTTTATATGGATGCCATTCAAAAACAGTGCACATTTGAGTTCATTTTAGTCGGAAAACAGTAACCCAAAGTGAGCGAAACCTAGATTAATCAAGGACGCGCGAGTGGGAGCAGGGTGGGAGGGAGGGGTGACTGCTGAGGGAGCCTTGGCTTGGGAGTTAGGTATTGGTTACTCTGCGAATAGTGGTCCTGGTGCTGCTTTGGGGGGGAGGGGTGAACACTTGGAACATATGAGAGTGGGGGTGGGGTGTCATTGGAACAGCACACGCTTCAGTGGGAGTGAGCCTTGTGGCATATTAGGAAGTGGGCGTGACAGGGTGACTGGCGAGAGGGTGGGGCAGTACTCCACAAATTAGTTAGTACGTGTGAAGGCAAACGTGTAAATAAAGCTCTGTGTGTTTTTTGCGACCGTTGTTTTTATGTTTTATTCTACTTTATGTATGTACACCTAGTTGGACCTAATACATGCAGGTGATCACGGCACCACATTACCTAAACGAAGTCTTCATATCTGCAATACATCCAAACATGTTACTGGCTAGGGAGCCCCTTTCTCTTCTTTTACCCCCTGCCAGCTCAACTCTCTGATGTTTCTAAAGAATCTATCAAGGTCCCCGGTCCCATCCGAATACAACATTAGGTTGAACCAAAACAAAACATTTTTAAAATAGGAAAACACATGCAAAGAAACAATTGTTTTTGCAAACTACAACAGCAAGCATTTGGTAACGACATCCCCTGTCCAAGCAGACATCTGTCAAATGATCAGAGGTCGATGTGACTGCAGAAACTACAGATACAAAATACTCGTGTTTTAAATTAAGCCCAGGGAGAGATCACCGGGAGACAAAATGCGAATTTTAAAAGCAGAATAAAGGCAATTTAGATACACTTACCCGGCAGCCTGCAGTCAGTCCACAGGTGCAAGGATTTCAAAACACCTCTGTGGCAGGTCTCTAAGGCGCGCCCCAACAGACATGTCTGTTTCTGCGAGCTTGCCTGCGTGTTTGTGCGCACACACGTGTGTGTGCCTGCTTGTTGTTGTTTTTTTGCCACACAGGGCAGCGTAGATGGGAATAGCGCTGGTAATTTGCCGTTAGGGGCAAAACGTGGAGAGAGAAACAATCAGAAAATTGGGTGAAGGGGGGAGAAATTTGGGCAACTGTTCGGCTAATTGACTCTGAAAGGAGAAATTAAAAAAACGACAGATATGCAGTTTGCAGGACTGTGGCTTCTGATTCAAATGGATGCATTATTAGGGATGTGGGCACGAGGACAGCCCGGGCACTGAGTCCCCGCCCCAGCGCCCCCCATGCTCCGGGTGGCACCAGCGGAGTAATTTATATCAGTTCTGGGTTTTTGGGCGGGGTGGAGGCAGTGCCAGGTCCGAAGGGGCTGGGCATTGTTGGGTGGAGAACAAGATAGGGAGAGAGGGCTCGTTAGTTCCAGCCTGAAATTAAAACAAGCGATAACATTTCTGATAAAGAAGCGAGATCAGCCTGCAAGATCCAGCCGGTCTGAGGAGCAAAGGGGGGGGCGGGGGGGGGGTGGAAGCAGTCGCGGCCAAATAACAACAAGAGCGCACTGAAGCGGAAACATCAAAGCGGCCGAGAAAGTGAAAGACAACGAGTGCTTTCAGGCTGCCAAATGGTGCGCGCGCCCGGCACACATGCACAGTAGTTGGCGGCCTGAAAGCACTCGTTTGCACTTCCAAAAGTGCTTACTATAAGTCTCGCCAGAGCAGCGCTAAAGCGCTGTCTCAGGCGAGACCTAAAAAACACTATGATGCCACTAGCTCAGGCCACACCATAGCACCTTATGTGCCTTCTGTTGACCAAGTTGCTTGTTATTTACTGACCTGCAGCTACTGTCCACACTGTTTGCATTATGTATGTGTTGAAAACGAAAGCCTAAATAACAGAAGCTATACTGGTGAGTGGGGATCAGGTTTAAAAACAAAGTGCATTCTCTAAAGAAGCAAGCATGCCGCTGCAGGCTGCCTCGCTTCGCACATTCCCCGTGTAGGTGTGACTAAATAATGTTCTTGCCCGATAACGTGTTCTGCAGTTAGATTTATTACCCTACTTCCAGATTCCATGTCCTCTTGTTGCCAGATCCGATAACCATATCTGCTTTCTTGGGGAGTGTTTTTTTGCCTATAAGTGCCTGGTCTTTTTGCTAGCACGATTTATGTTGCTGAAAATGGAAAGCATTTTGTGAAGTATTTGACGAAGAGATTGACCCTGTGCCGCCAGATTACTTCTGTCACATTATTTTTGATACAGTAATTCTAGGCAGATAGTGCTCTGTGGGAACTTCCTGCTCATGCGAGATGACCACATGTAGCAGAATCCTTTAGAGATTTGGCCTGTGGCACCTTAATGAGATTGTCAGATTGACCACTCGAATGTATTCACTCTACTCACCTTTGCCTCTAGGAAGACGGCTTATCCAGGGGCAAAAAATTGGAAGAAGTCGTTAAGATTCTTGTTAAAATTTTATTTTATTTTTTTTTGTTTTTTGTAAATATTTTTATTAAATTTGTCCATCAGCACATCAAAACCAACAACATATAAAAGACTCAACCCTCAGTGTACATGCCAGAAGAAATCCGTACTACCCACGCTTCCTCCCTAAGGCCCCAACCCTCCACCCTCTCTACCCCCACCCCCCCCTGCCAGTGTGCTCGCGTTAACCCCTCCTTCACTTCTGCTGGGAGGGACCCGGGGTCCAAGAAATCCGAGCCCAAAGGCCATCAAAAGAGCACGTCCACTGTTCTCAAGAGACCGGAGACCCCCCCCCCGCCACCCATCCAGACCCCAGCCGCCAACCACGACTATTTGGCAGTTTTCAATACAGTGTGCAAACGCTGAGTCCTCCACAGGTGTACCTAAGTGGCCCTATTCAGTGCGGTCTCCCCAGGCGTCTCAGAGGGCCCCACCCCGGGTTCCACACTCCTATCCCTGTCCACAGGATCCCTATCCTCCTCATTCAACTCCTCCAAGGATCTAAGCCCTTCCACCAGAGCTCCCCACACCCGTGCCGCCTCCAGCGCTTTATCATTAGACGCGCGTCTGGCCAACTGCAGGCGCAGCGCCCCTTCGCTTCCCGCCCAGGACAAGAAGCTCGCCTTCCATCTCCGAAAGCTCGGCCCAGATCTAGCCTTCCAATGCATAGTGAACTCCCTCTTCGCCATTATCAATCCTAGATCGTAAAACTTGCTTGTAATTTTGGTATTGGGGGTGTGCGCAAACCACAACAAAAGGCAAGTCCCCATCTCCGCCTCCAGCTCTCGCTCCGTCACTTGATTCAGACACGCCACCACATCCACCCAATAAGAGCCCAGTCCCACACAAGACCAAAACATATGACCAAAATCAGCACCTTCTACTCTGCACCGAGGACACGGCGATTGGGAGCCTCCGAAGTACTGCAGGATTTTGACCGGAATTAAGTAAGCCCTATGTAGAGTATAAAATTGGACCAGTTGGAATCTGGCATTGCGCGTGCCCTTCCAGGCCCGCCGCACTAGCTGCGCCCACGTCGTCTCAGGAATGGGCTTACCCAGATCCCCTTCCCATTTACCCCTCAGGGCAGCCATAGGCGACAACTTATCCGTAGACAGCCGCCTGTATAGACAAGTGATAGCCTTGAACGTACCCGCCGCCATAGTGACATACTGACACCCCAAAGAAACCGGGGGCTCCGAAAGCCCCATCTTCCACTGTTTCTGGATCGCCGTCACCAAAGCGGTGTGCAGAAGATAATCCCCCCTCGGTAAATCATACGCCCCTTGCAATTCCTGGAATGGCAACAATACGCCATCCCTGTATAAATCCCCAAGCATGTGGACCCCCCGCTCTTCCCAACCAGCCAACGCCGACCAATCCCCGCCATAAGGGAGGGCCGGACACATGCCCAGTGGAATCTCCGGGGCATACGGGGCTACAAAGCCTGCTCGCTTCTGACTCCGAATCCAGCACAAGCGGAGTGTACGGTCCTCGAGGGTAAGCTGATCCAGTCGGAGGCTCTGCCGAAGCACAATAAATGACAGCACATGCCGCGGAATGACCCTACCCCGCGGGCCCTCTGGGCCCCGAAACTCACGCGCCATGGCCTGCGTCAGCCACTGCAGCTGCGCCGCCAGATAGTACCATTCGAAGTCCGGGACCACCAGTCCCCCCTCCTCCCTCTGCCTCATCAGAGTGGACAGGGCCACCCACCGCCTCCCAGTTCCCCATATAAATCCTGTCAGCAAAGTCCGAAGCGTCTTAAAAAAGGTGATCGGGATCCAAACCGGTAGAGTACGGAAAAAGTATAGTAATCTCGGCAGCGCTATCATCTTCATCAGCGCGACCCGCCCAGCCACCGAAAGAGGAAGAGTGCGCCAGAACGCCATGCTACCCTTGAGCCCCCTCAGCGCAGCACCCACATTCCCCTCGAAAAGGTCAGCTGGGGTGTGGAATATACGGACGCCCAGGTACGGCAAGCAGGTAGGCTCCCACCTAAAGTCTGTGAGCTCCAAAGGCAGCCGAGCTCCAGGAGACAGAGGAAATAGGCAAGTCTTAGCCCAATTCACCTGCAACCCCGACAATCGAACAAACTCCCTAAGTAGGGTTCTGGCGCCCCGCAGAGAGCCCCCCGCATCGGCAAGATACAGCAAGAAGTCATCCGCATATAGCGATATGTGATGTAGCTCTTCTCGCAGCCGGACGCCCCCGTAACACTGCCCCTGTCGGGCATGAGCCGCTAGGGGTTCAATTGCCAGCGCGAACAACAGCGGGGACAATGAACAGCCCTGACGAGTGCCCCTCGTCACCTGGCAGGCCGCCAAAATAGTGCGCCCCGTACGAACCCTAGCTGTGGCGGAGCTATATAACAGTCTGGTCCACCGCACGAAGTTATCGCCCAATCCGAACTCCTTCAGCACCCGGAACAGATACGGCCACTCCACACTATCGAATGCTTTTTCAATGTCCACTGATAGCACCACTGCCTCCGGCATATCCTCCCTGTCTTCCCCCATTATCCGCACCAACCGCCGGATGCACGTCGCAGTATTCCTAGTGGGGACGAACCCCGACTGGTCCGGATGCACCAGGAAGCACATGTGACCCAGGAGTCGTGTGGCCAGGATTTTGCTAAGGATCTTATAGTCGACCGAGAGCATGGAAAGCGGCCGGTACGCCGTCCTAGAGGTGGGGTCCCCGCCCTTCTTTAGCAACGGCACTATGATTGCCTCCCTCATGGAGGCCGGCAACCTGCCCAGCACCCACGCCTCTCTATAAACTGCCTGTAACTGCGGCGCCAGCACATCCAAATAAGCGGCATAGAACTCCACCGGGAGTCCATCAGTCCCCGGAGTCTTTCCCCTGGCCATGCATTTAACCGCTGCCCTGATTTCCCCCAGAGATAAATCTGCTCCCAACACAGAACCCTGTTCTGGGTCCAGGTGGGGCAACCCCGCAGCGTCTAAATAGGCGTCTAGACCGTCGGGGAGGCCCCTCATTCTGCTCCGATACAGCGACGAATAATAACCAAGAAACTGGTCATTAATCTCCTTTTGTGAGTAAACCAGGCTCCCCGTCGTCGCAGCCAATGACACCACCTGGGATCCCCGCGCAGCTGGGTTAGCCAGCCAGGCCAAAAGTGTCCCCACTTTGTCCCGTTCAGCATGGGCCCGCACCATGTATTCTTTATAGTCGTAGCAACGAAGCCGCTCCACCTGAGAAGCCACCTCCTCGCGCGCCGCCAACAACTCCTCCTGCGCGCCCCCAACCACATGACCCTCTAACTCTGCTTGGCGCAACCGTGCCTCAGCCCGGTCCACATCCCGTAGCAGCACCCTACGCGTCGCAGCGACGGACGAAGTGCAAATCCCTCTCACCACCGCCTTAAGCGCATCCCACTCCTGAACTCTACTCGTCGCCGTCCCCGAGTTGCCTAGGAAGTAGCGCTCCACACCCTCCCCCAACTCCGCATTAAGCACGGGGTCCTCCAGCGTCACCGGATTCAAACGCCACGTCGGGATCGCTTGCCGTTGCTGCGACCATAGTATCGTTATCAAGCAGGGGTTGTGGTCCGAGATCGTCCTCGCCAGGTACTCACTATGGCGCGTAAGCTCCAGGGCACCCGGAGTACACAGAAAGCCGTCAAGCCGGACATGCAAATCATGCGGCACCGAATAAAAGGAGTAATCCTTGTCTAACGGATGTTGCACCCGCCAGGCATCCAGAAGGCCCCAAGCTTCCTGCCAGTCCCGTCTCACCTTGGCTACCCTGCGCACCACCGATTGGGCCAGCGGTGGATGCGAGCGATCCAGCTCCACATCAGTAACCGAATTAAAGTCCCCCCCGAGGAACACCGTGCCAGCCAAGTACGACGCCAACTTCCCAGAAAGCCGCGCAAAAAATGCGGTATATTCTTGTTGAACTTATCAGTCTGTTCTTACATCTATTTTATCATTTTGAAGTGTGCATGACATCATCCAGTGACAATAAATTGGCAGTCAAGACAGTCAAGTGGGGCCTCAGTCAAATCCTTTTTTGGTCAAGCTGACCAAACAACACAGGTTGCCTGGTCCCGAAAGACATATTGTTTGCTTACCAAGAACTTAGAGGGGCTTGCACCTTGCTCATTGCTTGCATGCCTTGAAATGATGTGGGAGGCCGAGTCACAGGGTTTTTTTTCTCAGTCATGCTGCTGCATCGTTAAAGACCATTGACAAAGGCGATAACTCACAAAGGCGAAACCCGTTGGCTTTGCAAATGCTTGCTTTTTATAAGTTTGGAAATCAGCATGAGCGATTCATGCAAAATTGTGAATAAGCACAATTAACTTTCTTTTGACCTCAATTAAATATGGCTATTGTACGGTCTATATTCCCCCACAGGAGTAGATTGGGCTTTGTTTCCATGGTACAATCGAAAATAGTGAGAGCTTATGGGTGCTTCGCTGCTACCGCAAGGCGGCTTTCACTGATGCAGATTTCCCACCGAGGTAAATCCACTTTCCAACTGTTAAAAAAAAGAAAAAAAGAAAATAAAATCTTGAATTTGTAGATTAGGAAGTAGCCGGCAGTTGCCAATATATTTTTGGGTGCACCCAATTACTGGTTGGGTGAGTAAATGAGTTTATAACTCGTGACTCCATTTCTTTGTAAACTCAAGAATGGATCTTCCCACTGAAGGTGTTCTTTCCATAATATGATTAATGACTCAACATTATTTTTGCTGCTGGCATACATGAAAATGTATTATTGTCTTTAGCTTTAGTGTACAAGGTTTGCTACTGTTCAGAAATGAAGCCAGTGGACCTGTCCATTTGTAGTGCCATGGTGTGTATATTGTTTCCCAACTGATACAAAGTTGTAAATTCCTTAATAAACACCGAAGAACAGGGAACACTGCTTGGAACTGCCAGAAAAAGTCTTTCCTACTGGACAGTAAGTGATCGTCCAAATGCGATTCCACACAACTGTAACTAAAAAGGTGTGATTTCTGATTGCGTCCTATTGAGTGAGGTAGTAGTGATTCAGGCACAAAAATGGTTGTAGACGTATCTGCTCATTACAAGTGCCCTGTTACCTCTGTGGAGAGACACGAGGGCCTTTATTAATGATACTGACTTGTATCTCCTCTTGAGAGGACATTATGAGTCAAACTCTTCAAAATGCAAAATACTCTTTCGGCCTTGCTCTGAGCAGGTTGTAAATATCAGTGGAAAGGAGCAGGGTGTTGGGCTGGGGCGGGTGTTGTGGGGGTTACAGCGGCAGCACACTGTCTGGGATTAGAGCTCACAGCCACCATTCACTGCACTCCCCACTTAGTGTTACAGAGGTTAGGTGATGACTGGGCTTCTCTCTGACCAGAGTTCATGCATGTCTCCCACCCATGGTTTTTCAGGGTGGCACCGAGACCAGCGCATTCATACAAAGAATTATTACGTGTTCAGAAACATCTGACATCTTGTAGTGAGGCCATAAGTGGACCAGGCCTCTCTGTATGTATACTGGCAGCCAGGGACGGACTGGGAACCAAAACCGGCCCTGACAAAGTGCTCGCCCGGCCCCCCTGGGGGGTTGGGGGTGCGGCCGAGCTCTTTGCCAGGGCTGGTTTATGGCCGATTTTGTTACAGGGCCTATTTTGCAGCTATGCTGCAAAAACGGCCCTGTAACAAAAACGGCCCTCAGGGGCTCAAAACCGGCCCCCGGCCCCCGCCCGTGTGGCGCACCAGGGGATTGCCCGGTGCCCGTTACGGCCAGTCTGGCCCTGAGTGCAGCGCAGCAGTGCCGACAATGCTTTTTTGCACAATAGATACGGGAAATGGGAGTGATTAAAACTTATCAGCAGAACATCTGGGATTTTATTTGACCCAAGGAATATGTGGTAATACTTCCTCAGTTTCTGTGTCTCCTCAGAACACTTTATTTGTCAGTAATAAATTCTTTAAGCATCTGCATTCTTTTCCTCTTCCAAAATTGTATGGACA
Organism: Triturus cristatus; assembly: GCF_964204655.1. NCBI lineage: Eukaryota > Metazoa > Chordata > Amphibia > Caudata > Salamandridae > Triturus > Triturus cristatus. Next base: position 258,782,589 of record NC_140581.1, on the reverse strand, counting down.
TTTAAGGAAACCACATTGGTCTAGTACATTTTTACAGCTACAGAAAATCCCCAAATCAAAGGAAGATGGACCCTTATATTTTTTCTTAATTAATTCCTTAATCAGCCATGCCTGATTAAGGAATTTTTTGTGAGGAGTGGAGACGAGTATAATACTTCTAAACTTGCTTTGGCCTACCAATATCAGAAACCAACGTCTGAAGTTTTTCAAACATGTTAGGTTCAAGATGTTACAAGATGTAATGCACGTCTGGTTAGACACATCAAACTTCCTGCATGTCACGGCAATTAAGGGGCATTCCCTCTATTCTATTGTAGAAGACAAATATTATTTTCAAGAATAAATGGTTTCACTGTATACCACCCATGTCTACTCTAATCCCATTTACTTATTAATGCTTTCCTCGCATTAGCATTAGTAGAATAGCTTGGTTTAATTTCAGCAAAGCAGATGCCGTGCATGTGAGTTTTCATTCCGCCACATTAGTATTTTCTGCTCATGCGCAAGAATTACCCTCCAAGTGATAGCTCGTCATACTGCGTAGATGCAGTTGACGCATGCGCAATAAAGATTTCCCACCAAAGACACAGATTTGAACGCTAGCATGGTTACCTCATAATTTCTTCATTCCTAAATTGATAAGGTGGTGGATAATAATACTTAATCGATTTCAGGGTGTGTGCTGGGTAGCCAGGCTTCAGGCCTTTGCCGTCCATGCACCTAGGATCTAGAACAACATCTTCGCATCCCTCAGGACCCTCAAAGGCTGCTCCAATTTAGGAAAGGGGTGAAGACGCATCTCTTTAAGGAACTCTAAATCACAGGGATTAAACTCCATAACCCAGCATCCTCTCATCCATGAATTTATGCTTGTCTTCAACCATGTACAGCCCTTCAACTGCCTCTTGGCTAGGTTTGCACAATAGAAATATCACATACATTCATATACAGCCTCCGTTCAACCCTCCAGCTTCACCCTTCAAATCCACAGGCCACGTGCACTGACATTCGCTTAACAAAGGGGCATTCCTTCACTGTACATTCAGACTTTACTTTGTGATGGTAATCTGGCAACCGATTGGAAAGTCACTTAGCTTGTTCCAATAAAATATTAGAGGCCAGTTGTAAGGTATATAATGACAATAACAACAATAATGAGTCATAAGCATTTATTTTTTTATTTAGGAGCGATGTAATGGGCTTTGCGTTGCCTTTCAGTCACTATACTATCATACTAATAATATTAAGGTATACCTATACGTTATGTAGTACCATTTTATGGTTATTTTTTTCTTATTTTAGTGTATTGATTTAATGCGATCGACTGAATAAGTTGTCTCTGGCACTTGTGAAATTAAATAAGAAAAACATGAAGTGGGTGTCTGTACAGTAACAAAAAAGAATAGCCAGTGACAATTATAGATTAAAAAGCTGAATTTTGAGAGCCCTCTGGAACCTCTTGAGGATGGAAAGCTGTTTGATATTCTCTGGAGACGAATTAAAAAATTCAGGCCCCTATACAGAAAATGTGTGGTGGTCCCCTTTCTTTGGATTCTAGAACATGGCATATTCAACCACTGCCTGATCGAAGAGTCCCTTTATAAAGGTACCACCGAAGTTCTACCATAGGTACAAAAAAACAGACAAATGTGGTCAATCTTGAATCCAGACGCCAGTGAAAGAACACCTTCCATAATACTATCCTATTTAATGGTTTCAAAACCATTCTTGCCGCCATTTCTCTGCAAAGTAAAGTTGTTTAACCTAGCACTCTGTGACACCCCCCAATTTGGTAATGGCTTAGTCGAGTTTGAGTTTGTAATTTACCAATGAGCCAAGAATGCGTTTGTGGTGTTTTTAATTAACTAAGAGTTTATTTGATTTCAGTTGTCTTGCTCAGAAAAAGAATATACAAACCACTATCTAAAATGGATTTCAGAATTGTGGTTGTGGTATTGAATAATACATAGGTCCCATGGAGTATTGGTAAATTTGATCTGTAAAGTAAAGAGTTCGGTGGTTTCAGGGGATTGGTTGAAGCCCAAAGATTGTGACCCAGCCCTACGAGTTGGACTTTTGTTTTGGCTCCGTTTACATTCATTTACTTCCAATGTTCCAGCCCTCTTTTTTTATATTAAGTTGGAAAAGTCATAATCAGGGCTTTTGATATGAACATAGATTGTCTATCATCATCATTGTAATAGACCATCAATCAGCCTTTTAGCACTGATGGTTTCAAAAAAAGAGGCCAGATAAGAATTGTTAGACCTGGCATTCTTGGCGTGGTTTACCTTGACTTTTGGGATTCTGACCTCCTGGTTTGCTGACTTCATTTTTGCTGGCTTAAGGATTCTGGGCACTTTACCACTGCTAAATAGCACTAAATTGCACATGTTATTTGCTTAAAACATGGTAACATTGGCTTATCCATAGTTGGAATATCTGATTAACTTGTAAGTCCCTAATAAAGTGCACTATTCTTGCTCCTAAACTCTGGAATTCCCTCCCTGTGAACATTAGAAGCATCCAAAATCATGTGTCATTCTGAAAGGCTATAAAAAATATCCATTTCCTAAGTAATCTGCTTCCCTCTTCTTTAGCTCCTTTCGCTCTCTGTCCGTATTGAGATCAACGCTGGGACGTCCCTTCGCTGGGGCAGCTATGCACTTTATAAAATTAATAACATAACATAACTATATGTGGCCAGGGCCTGTAAATTAAATGCTATTAGAGGGCCTGCAGCACTGATTGTGCCACCCACTTCAGTAGCTCTTGAACATGGCTCAGGCCTGCACCTGTAGAGCCTGTGTGTGCAGTTTTAAACTCCCATTTCGAACTGGCAAGTTAACGTACTTGCCAGGCCCAAACCTTCCATTTTACTACATACAAGTCACCCCTAAGGTAGGCCTAAGGCAGCCCTATGAACAGGGTGCAGTGTATTTAAAAGGTAGGACATGTACTTTTGAGATTTACATTTCCTGGTAGTGAAAAACTGCCAAGTTCATTTTTTTACTACTGCAAGGCCTACGTCTCTCATAGGTTAAGATTGGGATTGTCTTAAAAGATCTTTTAAGTCTAATTTCCGATTGGGAAAAAATAGAGATTTGGAGTTTGGTGTCTCTGGACTCACAATTTAAAATCACAACTTATGGTGAAGTCAGATTTTAAATTGTAAGACTGAAAATGCAATTTTTAGAAAAAATAATACACGTCTGGCAGCTGGGCTTTGTGCATTCCCTCTAGACAGTCATACACAGGGAGCAGGGATGTGAAATTTGCATCCTGATGGCCCATCATCCGGCTGATGGGCCTTCCTGAGGTAAATTGGGAGGGAGGAGCTGACACTTGCACCTGAATAGGGCTGTGCCTGTCTCCATACAAAGAGCTGCATATGCCTCGTGGTGAGTCTGGAGCCAGGGCAGGAAAGGTACGGACCTTATGATCTCCAAAAGCCTCTTTGAAGTCTCCCCCACTTCAAAGGCACATTTGGGTATATGTACTGGACCACTGACACCACTAAATCAGAACTTTGCTGGAGCCAAGGACATTCTCCCTGGAAAAAGGGCTGCTCTGCTGTAGGAGGGACTGTATTGCTGTGTTGGCGTCCTGATTGCTGTGCTGTAGGAGGGACTGCCACTTTGCTACCTGCTCTGCTGTATTGTCCTGCTGCTTCTTTCCTGGGAGTGAGAAGGACTGGACATGTTATCCACATCCTTGAACCCAAGTTCCTCCAACGGCTTGTTTCCTGTTCTCTGAAGTCTCAGGGTCACAAAGACTTCTTGCAACTCTGCTGGTGCTGCTGGACTCTGCCACCTGTGAGTCCTGTCCTTGCCCGAGGTGCCCCTTCCAGTCCTGGGCCTCAGAAGTGGGTACTGCAGCGGTTTTCTGCAAAAATCAATGCAGCGACACCTTTGCACTGATCAGAACCAACGCAGTGTCCTCCGACGCTGATGCAGTGCCGATACGACGACGAAGCAGTTCCCGAATGAGAGGTTGGCAGACGACACAGCTCTGATCAGAAGACTGCTGCGAGGCTCAACTTTGATGCAGTGTCGCTCCTTCAACACCAACTGTGAAGCTCGACCACGATGCATTGACCCGACTGAGTGAATCAGAACAGACGCAGGGAGTTCTCGAAGTCGATGTTTGCTCCTTACAAAGGAACTTTTCAGCAGGCCTTGTGTTGGTCCTGTAGCCGGCCTGCCCTTCATCGTGGTCGGCCTGAACTTCAAGTAACCTTTTAGCGATATTGACTTCTAGACACTGTTTTCAGATGTAATCTTTAAAAAATCATATGTCGACTTCTGCTGATTGGATTTGTGTTGCCTTGGCCTTGTTTTACTCAGATAAATATTCTCTATTTGTCTGAACTGGTGTGGAGTCTTTCTTTGCTGTTTCCACTGTGTTAGTAATTTAAGTTTTGCACAAATACTTTACACATTGCCTCATAAGTTAAGCCTGACTGTTCTGTGCCAAGGTACCAGAGGGTGAGCACAGGTTAATTTGGGTTGTGTATCCGACTAACCCTACTTGGACAGGGTGCATACCTCTGTCGATTAGAGTCCCAATTTCTAACAAGAAGTTTAAATAGGAATAGAGATAGAGGTGGTTTTTGAGGCAAGAAACACTTAACCTTCTTTTTGGATGACTGAAAAGTAAGGATCTTTACCCTATGTGTGCTGCCCAACAAGAAAGATCCTATTCAGCTTGACTTACACAATGGCCTCCAACTTCAGTCTAGAGAACATAAGAAGGCTGGAATCCATTGTGTTGAGTGCTGCCTACAGTTGTAGCAGGATCAGAAGGGAGTGGTCAACTTCATATGCAATGCCGACCACACCATCAAGCTGTGACGTCGAAATGAGTCTGGCCAGGGCTATATAAAACTTCACAATTAATCAATTTCTGTGTCATGATAAGAAAAGAAGCGTGATTGACGTGCATTATTTATAATGGGAGTCCAAAAACGAATAATTTTTCGGACCACATTGAATGAGGTGCTTGTGTCCATTAGGATGACTATTTCAAGTCAAGAGCCTATCTTGGTCAAAGAGATTGGTGGTGGGGGTGTGTAAAAGGTAAAAAGTGTTTACGTAACATTGTAGCTGCCTATGGTTTGAGTGCTTGGGTATGCTTGCCTTCTTCACAAATACTGTACTATTACTACTAGTATTACTACTTCTACCAATAATAATAATAAGCATGTCACAACTGAATGTTTTGCTCTTTTAAAAACATCACCAGTGAGACAGCCACCTTGGTGATTGTTCTTTAGATGTAATTTTTTTTAATGCAGGATGGTTGCAGCCATATTTTGGTTTTATTTTTTTTGTGGCATGTGCTTCCAATAAAACAAAAAAAAATACCCTTTCCGTAGCTTGCCACAGCAACGCCTATTGGCTTTGCCAATGCGTGGCTGTTAATTATCTTCTATTCAATTAGAATTGGGCAATTCTAAATGTAATGGAGTTTGTCCCTTTAACTGCCCAGTAAATCCTGTGCCTTAATCTAAATAAAACAACATATATATTTAATCACTTAGTGATGGCTGCATAGCCAGCTTCAGCAACGGGTAGCGCCTGCATGAAGAAGATGTATACAGCTAAGCAGAGCCGGCTGTCTGCAGCTCTCCCCAGTATCTTCATTTTTTCTGCACGACCACGTGCACTGACATTTCTGATTCTGTGCTGCAAAGCAGCGTCACTGTATGACTGTTCAAAGGGCTGAAGGAAGTTTTTGTTGGAAGTGGTTCAGTAAAACAGAATGTTCTAACATAAAAATAGCCTTGGCTTGAGGAGGCCAAGACAGAGCCTTGGTAAATGTGCCTGCTCTGAGCTGTCTGTAAAAGCATCTCTTTAATCAAACAGCCGGGCATCTGATACCAACCTATATGTGAAATATAAAGCCCAAAAACGGGGTGCTTTAATGAGAGTGGCTTGGTGATTAACTACGAGGAGAAAATCCAGACCTGAAGTAGCTGGGTCAGCTGGTACACTGAGAAGCCCTGGTCACTGTGTTTTGCGTAATCTGCAGATTTGAGGTCAGCTTCCCTTGCTAATTCAGCCCTTCATTCTTCCTAGACTGGGAAAATTAGCTTTTGCACATTAGTTGTGTACTCAATTCTGGGGGGCCAACCAATTTTAAATATGGCTATCGAAATAGTCATAATTGTTATTATAAATATCAATGAACGACCTTACACATAGCAATGAAATTTCAGACTTCTGTGCTACTGTGTCACCAACTAAAGACATTTGGGATCCCCAAGGGCATTCCTGCTCCATTTCAATACACAAAACAGTACTCCCTAAAACCCGGAACACACCCAATGGTAGACAATATTGGTCACACTGTGGCCCAGGAGTCACAGACTTAAATCAGTGCTATCCACACGTCACAGCGGGCTACAAATCGCTGTAGATATGACTTACGCTGTGATATGTTGCAGTTGTTATCAATATGGCGATTGGCTGGTACATGGAGTGCACTCATGAATAGTACTACTGAGTGATATAAGTCAATTATCGAATGTATGGCACACTGTATCTTACTTTGCCTGAAATTTCCTCTATCAAATAACCAGCTCCTATTTGCTGACCTTTACTATGAAGGAAGATGTCTGTAGGTGACTTTTGAATTTAATTGTTGTGGATGGCCCCAGAGAAAACCCTTCAGATGCCTATTTCAGGCCACGTTGTAGTTAATTTGACCTAGAGTTATAACCAGTAGCTGAGATTAATTCAGGCATTCCACCAGTCATGTTACTAGTGGACTGGCTCTTGGCCTTATTCACAAAGATTTACCCTCCAGCTATTCGGAGATGGCCATTAGCAACTCTGACCGACACCAGCCTTCTTTTACCATGTTTATAAAGTTTTCACTCTAGCAAATCTGGAGATGCTTGGAGCATGTTTGATATGGCCCTGTGCCAATGGAATTCAGATGTATGTGCCTGAGTGCATTGAAGATGCTGCTGGCATATCCAGATTGCTTCAGTGTTCATCTTGTGAACATGGTATAAGGTAGCGGGAAGAATAGAGAGGCTTCCTGGATCACTTCATTGCATCAAGTACCTCACTGACATCTGGCATGTTATTCTTTCTACTAGTTTCTGCTAGCTAACTACAAGCAGCCATCCCCTCGGGAATCAAGGTATAGGAAAGTGAGTGTGATCTCTGCTAGAGGAAATGCTGTTCGCATTCATTAGTTTGCGAAGACGTATGTAGTGTGAAGGAGGGGTTTGCTGGTAGAAAAGATGTTTATGTTTGAGTATGTGTGAAGTAGCATGTTGTGTTGTGATGAAGGATATGTGTGTGTGAGTGTGTGAAGAGGTTTGACCTCTGCTAGAAGAGCTGGAGTCTGTGAGCAGAAGTGATGCCATTTGCTCTACTTCCAAGTGCAAGTTAAAGGGTATATTGACCCCCAAGAGTGATAAGACTGATGGTATTGAAAGCCATCCTTGGGACTGCTTGCTGTACAATGCTTTGTGTCTTCATAATATGGCTGAATGTGCTCGTTTCATTTTTACATTTGACTACGGCCATTTCTGCTTGTGTGAGAACCAGTCAACTTCTGCAGATACCACTTGGTGTCTCACTTGGAGAACTGTCAGCTGGCAGAAGAGAGGGGCAGATTTATTTTCATTGTCTGTGTTTCCAAGGCACCTGGGGCCAAATGTACAAAGCATTTTTATAGTTTCACATGCTCCGATTAGGAGTTTATAACACGAAAATGTTCTTTTATTGTACTGATCATGATTGCAACCACACAATAATTCAGCATTTGGAAGGGGCTCCTTTGTAGACGTCCCTTCTAAATTCTTAATCGGATTGACGTGTCAGTGTTTTGCGACTGAAATGCCGTTGCAAATCACGAAAAAATTACTGGCTCCTAAGTTGAGGTGGCAAGCCATTCGGAAAAGAATAGGGATCCCTTTGGGACACCTTCCTCTCTGTGGATGCTATGACAAAAAAAGATTTGTTGAGGTGTAGGCAATGGTCCAGAGAAGAGAACCACTGCCAACTATTAAAAAAAGTATTTTTTTATTTTTTTTAAATACAGCAGTGGTTTTAGGTTTTAAGGAAAACAGGCTGCATTAAAATGGTTTACTTTAGTAAAAGGAAATAACAGCCATGGTGGTCTGATGAACCTAACAGGCTACCATCCCTGTGATGGCCACCAATGAGAGTGAGTCACAATTTACGACATGCCTCTTTATTATTCATGAGCTAGATTGGATTATTATTACAAACCGACCTATTGCAACATAGGTCGGTTGTAAAATATCTATACTGGTCACAGAAATATTGGTCGCATATTGCAACCAGTATTTAGCACATCGGACCCCAGGTTTTTACACACTTCTGAAAAGAAACCATTTGCTCTTAGCCTTCATTAGGGAGGTCGGACGCTCCTGTTTCTTCATACCAGTACCAAATTTCCTAACTTGCAGCTAAATAATAAATGTTGACCATTGTTGATGGTATTTGAGCAGTTGAGTAATGATACATGAATCACGTCTGAAATGAAAGTCTGGGGTTTGGACAAATGAGATACAGGCTGCCAGGTCATAGTTTCTGTATAGACTCTTCCTTTGCCATAAGTACTTAACACCAACACTAGCCTAACAAGCACCACAAACAGGAGTTCAGCAACTTTGTGGAGTTTTTTATGGCATTTCTCATTTTTTTCTCAAACTGTCTTTATTGATTTTCTGGGCACAGAACGTACACAGTACAGAATGAGAAGGCAAAAAGACCTCATTAAAACCATTGACGCCAAAGTTCAATACAGCATCAAACATATGGGTCAACCAATATGTGCATATGCTAATTGAATATCTGGTTACACAATCACCATAGAGCATACTATAATAGACAGCAGTAGTGCCCCTGGTTACCCCCTCTCCCCAACATTCCTCAAACCGAGGAGAAAAAATAAATAAAACTATAAGTATGTACAGAGTGATAGCAAACCTATGCTAGGAGGAAATGAGCACGTTGGGATATTCCAACAAGTTGCTAGGGGATTCTCGCTCCGAAGCGTTTAAAAAAATGTCAAGGCTCAGGTCTGGAAAAGATGTAGCACCCTCGTGTGTGTGGGATCGAAGAGAGGGGGCTGACAGACAGAAACTCCACCAGGGGTCCCCAGACATAATAAAAACGTTTTCGGGAGTGTTAGAATATCAGTCAGGCATTCTAGGGTAAGGCCCTGCCACAGGCGAGCATGCCACTGTGACATTGAAGGACCTGTAGGTTTCTTCCAGGCTTCCGTCAATGCCATCTTAGCTGCACCCAAGCCTAGCCACACAATGGATCGATCTCCCACAGTTTTATATTTAAAGGATGGGTCGCGTTGTCCAAGCAGTACAAATTCTTGTGTGTGGGGAAGGGGATATCCCAAGATCTCCCCATCTGTGCTAAAATCTCAGACCAATGAGGTTGTATCATGGGACAATCTCACAGAATGTGGCAGAAGTCACCGAAAAGTCCACAACCTCTCCAACACTTATCAAAAGTTTCTGGGTACATTTTTTGCAATTTGTAAGTACCAGTCATAAAAAACTGTATAATGGGCTACCTTGAAACCAATTGAGCAATTAAAGTGGGGAATGTTGCAAAAAGCCGCCGCCACTGCTCCGGGGCAATAGTCGTACCCAGGATCTGATCCCATAGGGCCCTTTGCTGAGGATCAGTGAATGCCACCATGGAGGTGAGGAGTGAGTAGAGAAAGGAGATGCAACCCTTGGACCCTCCTACACAGCGTAAAAATTTCTCTATGGGGAGCAAATCCCTTGTTGCCGCTTGGCGAATCTCCAGTTGCATCACCCAGTGTTTTAATTTGGTGTAAAGGTAGAACTCTGTGACTGGAAAGTAGAAATCACGATGCCAGTTGTTGAATGTGAGGAGTTCCCAAAATGGTCGGAGATGGTAAGACAACCACCCTCCTGCCATAAGTCAAAGGGGCGGACGTTAACGCTGGCGTAAAAGCCTTATTGTAATGGATAGCGGTTTAGGGGGTGGGAAAGGCTGTCAGACCGTGTGAGTGGGTGACCCTTCAAAATAGTTCTAGTCAGAGTGCTTAAATAAGAATTGGCCAGGCGATCTCACTTAGGCTTCCAAAAGACATCCTAAATCATTCTTCCAGTGATCGCCCTGTCCATATGTAGCCAATGCTTATTGGATTCCTATAAAGAACATTCCGTCACTACTCGTTGTGCCACCTTATAGTAAATGGGAAAATTGGAAGGGCTAATCCCCCTGCCTCCTTCGGAAGGACCAATATTTTATGGGGTAGTCGGGCTCTACAATTCTGTCATATAAAAGCAGTAAGCCTAGATCAAAGGGTAGCAAAAATACGTCAGATCAACATCAATGAGAAGACCCTGAAAAAGATATAAAATGTTTGGGAATACTGTCATCTTTATGGCATTAATTTTTTTTAAATTTTAATTTTACAGAGTTTTATATAGCGTAAACTTGACCCACATCGGGTATCAGAGCGCTTTACATGAGCACCAGTTGCGTTACACGAGGACACGTTCCTTTTTGTTAGGCACGGATAGATTAAGTGATTTGCCCAGAATCACAGGATGTTCAGCATCATTGCAGAGATTCGTACCCAGTTCCCCAGATTCGAGGTTGACTGCCCTAGCCGTTAGGCCAACTCCCCTCCCCAATGTTAATACATTCTACCCATGTCAAATATAGCAGGGCCCATTTTTTGAGGTCCTGCTGTAATTGCTATAGAAGTGGTAGATAGTTAGCCTGGTAAAGATGCCAAGATGCATCATTTCCATCTTGGCCCATTAAAAGGGAGTAGAGGAAGCTAACTCCTCCATCTCTCCTGCCAGAACTGTCAGATTAAGCAGAAATGATTTATTGAGATTGACCTTAAAGCTGGTTAGGGGCTCAAATGCAAGAAGTTTCTTCTGTAGGGCCATCAATGAATTTAGAGGGGAAGTAAGAGTTAAGAGGACATCGTGTACAAACAAGGATATCTTATGATGTACTGATCTGAAGGGTAGGCCCTGGATGAGGGGGTGGCACCGTTTCTGGTTGCTAGGGGCTCGATGCTCAGGGCGCACAAGAGAGGGGAGGAAGGACACCCTTGTGTTTTACCCCAATCCAGAGTGAAAAAAGCAGAAGCAGTCCCGTTTACCAAGACCCTAGAATGGAGTTTAGCGTAATTGGCTTTGATCATTAAAAGAAACCTGTCCCCAAAAGTGATGGAGCGTGAGAAAGAGAAAGGTTCAGTCCACGTGGTTGAAAGCCTTCTTGGCGTCTAGTGCTAGAAGCACTGTAGGTATTTGTTTCTTGTCGGCTTTCTCAAGTAGGTGGACCACCCGTCTTATGTTGTCATGGGTCTGTTGCCCTTTAATGAAGCCTGATTGATCCAGATGGACCAATTCAGGCATAACCTTCTCCAGCCGATTAGCTAATATTTTGGTATACAGTTTCCCAACAAGGTGAAGCAGACCAATTGACTGGTAGGACGAACACTTGCTTGGGTCTTTCCCCAGTTTTGGAATGACAGATCTGAGGGCCTCCCCCATGGATGGGGTCACAGAGTGTTTCAGCAAAGTAGTCAAAGAGGCTGGCCAGGCGTGGTACCAAGTCTGAACTGAATCTCCTATAGAACTGTGCGGTGAACCTGTCAGACCCCGGGGATTTGTGTAAATTATGAAGTCAATCGTTTTCTGAACCTCCTCCTCACTAATGGGGTATTCCAACAGATTGCATTGGTCTGGGGAGATGTTGGGTAAGTTCCCTTCTGCTAAGCATGCCAGTTGTGCACGGATATTTACAGTGTCTGCAGTATAAAGAGTTTTATAAAAGGTATGAGCCTTCCCCTCCTCCATGTTGAGCAGTTTCCCATCTACTCCCTATATATTCCTTCTCCTGCTGGGCCCGGAGCTGTCAAACCAGCTGAGTGCCTACCTTGTTTCGCCACTTGTAAGTAGTCTACTTGAGATGAAGAGAGGTAAGTTCTGAACTGGTGGTGTATATATCCATGATTTTCTTCCTCAACGCTGTCACCCTTCGTTGAAGAGTGAAAGTGTGCTTCTCCTTCTCCTTATGGACCCGTTCAACCTGTAGGAGCTACTTCTCCAACTCCAATCCTGCATCCCAGGTTATAGAGTAGTTAAGGTCCTGGGGGTTGTTCGTCTGGAAATCTCCACCAAAGCATGATCAGAGATCGTGATGGGGAAAATGGTGGTAACAGTGACAGTATGTTACAAGGATTGGCTAATGAAGATATGATTGAGCCTGGAGTAAGAGCGGTGGCAGTTCAAAAAAAAAAAAGTGTAATCTTTTGTCATTGGATTAAGCATGTGCCAGGCATCAAGAAGGTCAAGCTATCGCAACTCCCGTTTTGTGGACTGTGTAAAGGTTACCGTGTGATATGTCAGGATGGATACTGTCTAAACTAAGATCCCATATAAGGATGAAGTCTCCCTTCATGAGGATTTCCCCCTCTGCAAAACCCCCAGCTGGGAGAGAAGGATAGGAGGAAGTTCGCCTGGCTTGAGTTTGGGGCATAAATCCTAGCTATTGTACATTTGCATCCTCTGAAAAAGCCTTTAACCAAAATAATCCTCACATCCTTGTCAGCCTTAATATCCATAATTTGTAATTTAAGGGAGGAGTGAAGCAGCAGGGCCACCCCATTATGTTTGGTACTTGCAGATGACTTGTAAATAGGTAGGTGTTAGACTTGGGGGTCTCTAGTTGTCACAGGTATGCACTTGTGACAAATAGGGACCCTCGCCTCTAGTCAGGGTTAGGGGGTACACTCCTAAAATAACCCCAGCTCACCCCCTTGGTAGCTTGCCACAAACAGACAGGTTTATCTCAGAGGCAGTGTGTAAAGCATTTGTGAACACATACAGTAAGCAAGTGACAACACTACAGATGGACACCACACAGGTTTTATATAAAAAATAAGTATTCTTTATATAGATTTACCACAAGACCATTAAACAACAAAAACACACAATACTGTTACTTTAGATGGTAGAATTTTGCTTAGTTCTCTTAAGTTCTTAGATGCGACACTTTAAGTCAATGTACCTTTTAGATGCGACACACAGGGCAACAAAAGTGTTGCAACGATGGGGGAATACCTCCCACCACTAGGACTATGAACCCCTGTGCCAGTTTCCCAATTCACCTCAAGAACACTGCGCACCACTGGAGCTACCTCATATCCTTGAACCTACCTGGTGTACATTAACCCCCTCCTTCTAGTCAGGCGCCACATCTCTGGGTGTGTGTACTACTCTCTCAGCACTAGAAAATTCAATATTGCTGCCACCATCTGAGCTGGATTCCTCCTCCCACTCAGCAAAGCTCAATCTTTGAGCTACACACATTTCTTATAGCTGGGCTGAGACACTCATGGCCTCAAGCTTCTCGAGCTCTAAGTCAAGCTTCCTCAAACTCAACTCATGCTTCATTTCCATTTTCTTTTTCTCTAGGGCTAACTTTCTAATTTGCCATTCCAATTCTAACTGCCCTTTTAACTTGAGCTTGGTCAGCTCCATTTCGTGCATCCTACACTCTTTTCTATCTGCCAATTCCTCTGGAGATAGACTTTTACCAGAAACACTGCTACCTGCTGGGAAGACTGCTTTCTCCATGGTAGTTGAACTTGGCATTTCACAAAAATAGAAAGTCCCAAAAAGAAATCTACCAACAAGTATCCGTTGCGTTATGGTCTGCACTCACTAAGTAGTGTTCACCAATCACTGTACATGAGTCACAAATGTCCAGAATCCTCACCGCTGACCACCAATGTTAGACTTGGGGGTCTCTAGTTGGCACAGGTATGCACTTGTGACAAATAGGGACCCTCGCCTCTAGTCAGGGTAAGGGGGTACACTCCTAAAATTACCCCTGCTCACCCCCTTGGTAGCTTGGCACCAGCAGACAGGCTTATCTCAGAGGCAGTGTGTAAAGCATTTGTGAACACATACAGTAACCAAGTGACAACACTACAGATGGACACCACACAGGTTTTATATTAAAAAAATAAGTATTCTTTATATAGATTTACCACAAGACCATTAAACTACAAAAGCACACAATACTGTTACTTTAGATGGTAGAATTTTGCTTAGTTCTCTTAAGTTCTTAGATGCAACACTTTAAGTCAATGTACCTTTTAGATGCGACACGCAGGGTAACGAAAGTGTTGCAACGATGTTGATGCGAGGAAGTTTTTGGTGCAAAGAAATAAAGACGTGAAGATCTTCCAGATGCGGTACGCTTCTCCGATGTTGCGAGAAGACTCGACTCGATGCTTCAGCTGCAGCGGCGACACCCTTTACGCGATGCAACGACAGCGGCCTTGGCAACGACACTCTTCTCCGACGTTTGCGAGACGCTTCCGCTCGATGCGATGACAACAGCTCCGATGGCGGCACGCTTCTCCGTGGATGCGAGGCACTTTTCTTGATGCGGTGCAATGCGACAACTACGATGGCTGCGATGGCGACACGCTTCTTCCTCGATGCGAGACTCTTCTCTTGATGCGGTGCAATGCGTCAGCTACAATGGCTGCAATGGCGACACGCTTCTTCGGCGTTGCGAGACACTTCCTGGATGATGCGAGATGCTTCCGCTCGATGCGATGCTGCAGCGGCGACACACTGTACGAGATGCGATGACAACAGCTCCGACGGCGGCTCGCTTCTCCTTCTTGAGTCGCGCTTCCAGCTCCTTGCAACACGCAGTCCCTCAGAAGGCCCAACAACAGCAGCAGGCACTTCCAAAGAACTCTGGGGAGCTTGGGGTGAAGTCGGTTGTTCCTGAGACTACAGCAGGAGGCAAGCTCTATTCCAAGCCCTTGGAGATCCTTCACAAGTTGAGCAAAAGTACACACAAAGTTCCTTTCTGCTCTCTTTGGCAGTAAGGCAACCACTGCAGGCCAATCACCCAGGTTCAAGGATAGTTTCCTCCTCAGCTTCTTCTGGTTCCTCCCTCAGCAGAGGTTCTTCTTGTTTTCCCAAAGTGATCTAAATTCTTGGGATTAGGGTCCCAATATTTATACCCAGAAATCCTTTGTCCTCTGAAGGCAGAGGGGCCTTTGCTCAGTCCAAACCAGTTCCTGAGCACTCTGTTTACCAGACTTCTCCCTTCCTTTCATAGTGTAGGGCAGAAACATTAGACGCCACACAGGAGGTGGAGCCAGCATTGTGGTAGGCAAGTACAGCCCTGGAGCACTTTGTTGACAGGATTCCTTCTCTTCATTCACTGTGCAGAGCAGAGACATCAGCCGCTCCCCAGGAGGTGGAGCCAGCATTGTGGAAGGCAGGCACAGCCCTATTCATGTCCCAGATGCAACTCCTCCCACCCATCTAGATGCGGATCTCTCTATTCACCACTGGGGCACCTCACCCTGTCTCCTGGAATTCCGCAGCCCTGTCACTCAAACTCCAGACAAAGGAATACACAGCCTAGCAGAGACAGGTTTGAATGGTTAGACAAGAAAATGCCTATTTTCTAAAAGTGGCATTTTCAAACCCAGAATGTTAAAACCAACTCCACTAAAAGATGTATTTTATCATCCTGAGTTCAGGCATACTAAATTCGAATTTCTACCATGTTCTCTGAGTCAGTTAGGATTATAAAATATAATAACCAAACTGCCCATTCTGGCCTATGGAGAACAGGTAGCCTTGCAATAGTGAAAAAATGGCTGTAATTCACTATTAGAACATGCCACACACACCAGGGCATGTTCTACCTTATCCTTACAATGCACCCTGCCCTTGGGCCTACCATAGGGGTGTCTGATATGAAGAAAAGGGATGGTTTAGGGACTGGCAAGTGGGTGCACTTGCCCAGTCAGCATGACAGTACCAGACTGCACGCAGGCTCTGCAATGGCAGACCGTAGACACATTTTTACAGGCTGCTTCTGTGGGTGGCACAACCAGTGCTGCAAGCCCACCAGCAGTTTTTGGATTTACAAGCCCTGGGCGCTCCTGGTGCACTGTACTGGGGTCTGACAAGTAAACCAAACCAACCAATCATGGAATCTCTAATTCATACAATAATTTACAATAGGGAGAGCATATGCACTTTAGCACTGATCAGCAGTGGTAAAGTGCCCAGAGTCATAAAACAGCCAACAACAGGTCAGAAAAAATACAGGAAGAAGGCAAAAAGTTTAGGGATGACCCTGCAAAAAGGGCCAAGTCCAACAGTGGGTATGACTTGTGGTCATCACTGCATTTCAGGTGAGTTTCTTGTAAAGCAATGACATAAAAATGTCGGTCTAGCGCAAAACTATAAAACTTTGCACCTCTATATATACAGCCATCTACGTCCCGCCTTCCTATACCCCTCAATCCCAGACCACACTGCTCAACCCATCTTCATGTGACTCTGGACATGCAAAAAATAAATATAAAAAACAACTACAGCAACCTGAGAGCCAAGGCTACCCATAGGAAAAACAACCTATCTGGAACCACGTTTGAACTGGGATAGTTGGTTCATGTCCAAATTCACCCTGCAAGATCATTCAATTTGTCGAAAGTGCCAGTGCCAAGCTGTCCATCAAGCTTTTTTACATTCTGCCAACAGGGCCCACCTCCCCACACACAGGCCCGATTGTTGGACCTGTCAGCCTTAGGGCAGTCTCCCCCTACATTTATGCCCTTTTGCCTCCCACTTAACCGTACATTTTTGTTGGACTTAGGACTCTGAGAGCCTTACCACTACTAAACAGTGCTAAGGTGCAGGTGCTCTCCCCTAAAAACATGGTGACACTGGCATACCTGCCACAGGCCCCTTGCTACCGCAGTGAGGCCTACCCCTCCATAGGTTAACATTGAGAACCCCCTTATGGGATAACTTCTGACTGGGACCTAATAAGTATGTCATGTTTGGTATAGTTGGAATCATAGCGGGGAACCCTCTCTAGTGTTATATGGGGTTTGGGCACTACTGCTTTAGAAATCCCACTTTTAGAAAGTGGACATTTTCCTGCCTGCACTTAGTTTGTGCACAGCAGACTCCCTCCTCCCATCTGCATGCTGATAGCCTTCCTGGGTTGTGAGGAGGGAGTGGTGAATCATACCTTTACACTTGAAAAGGCTGGACCTGGCTGCCCCACAATAGATTAACGACCCTGCCTTTGTCACTGTAGACAGCCAGGAGCCAGGTCAGGGAAGGCAGGGAACACCCCAGAACCCCCTAGATCCTTCCAGAAGCTTCTACCCCCTTCTAGTGACTGTGCGCCAGGGTATAAAAGGGAGGGTCCTGGCCACACATCCTTGTTACACTACTAGAGCAAGAAGAAACTCTACTGGAGTGAAGAATGCTACACCAGGAGGATTGCCACTTTTGCTGAGGCTGACTGCTCCCAGGAACTGCTGCCCCAACTTGCTGAGCTGCCCTACTGCCTGCTGATCTCGCCCTGCCAGAGGGAACCTAAAGAACATCCCCAGAGTGTCTCCATTGCTTCCTAACTGGTTCCCTGGTTACTGGGGATCACAAGAACACTACAAACTGGACTGTGCCTGCACGCTGTGCTCTCCAAACTGCGCCCTACTTTCTAACTGCCCTTGCTGTGTGGATATAAGAAGTTCCCAAGAATCATCACGGTGTGCGTGTGCTGCGCTCCCAGCGTGGTTGTAGGAGCCCGTGTTGCCAAGGGGGCTTCTTCCGTGACCTCCTCTGCCCGTGGTCGTGAGGAGTCTGAGAAGCCCTGTGTCCGCTTGCACCGCCGCCGGCCCGAGATCTACAGGAGCGCTGTGTATGCTAATTTCACCGCCGCCAGCCCGAGATCTACAGGAGCGCTGTGTATGCTAATTTCACCGGCCCGGGAACCTAAATGCGCCGTGTGCCCGCCAACCCGTGACTTGTAAGCGCTGGAGAGGAAAGCGCTGGGAGCCAAAGTTTACCACCGCCGGCCCGGGAGCACTGCGTGGATTCCCCCGCTGACGTGGGAGGAAAGCCGTGCTGGGATTGTAAGCGTTACCGTCTGGGGTGAGGGGGAGGTGCGGGACTGCAGGGGGAGCGCTCGCGGCCTCCCACCTGGATTGGCTGAGACCGGGGCCGGTGCCCCACAGTAAACTAATAGGATATCGGGACATAATTTTCCCTTTGGGGGCAATCACGTACAACCAGGGGCAGCATTCTTGCTGTAAGTACAGCAGGGGCATATTACCTTTGAAAGCCTGACTTTTGCGGCAGCACTCTGGCGGTAAGGATAGCAGGGGCATATTAACATTGAAAGCCCAACCCTGGTGGCAGTATTTTGGCTGCAAAACGCTTTACTTGGTCTAAATCTGATCAGGTGAGAGGGGTCCCATGCCCCAACATTTATAAGAACTCATTCTTCTTTTTGAAGGAACTCCCTAATCAAAGCCCGCAACTCGTTTTCTACGTGAATTTCTCCACGTCTGGGACAGGGGCCATTTCCATAATACCTGCAAGCGTATTCCCCTTCTTCTACCCCGTGAACATTATCAGAGGCAGATCCTGAAGGGAGAACTACCTATATGTTGGGTTTATGTCATTTTTGATCTTGCCAAAGCTTTAGATAAAGATGCTTTTATTTTTATAAAAACTGGTGTAGTGTCCTTTTAGTGGTGTTTCACTGCGTTATGGTGGGTGGGTGTACACAAGTACTTTACACATTGCCTCACGAGTTAGGCCTCACTGCTCTGCGCCAAGCTACCAGAGGGTGGTCCAGGGTGCTTTTGGACCTACCTTGTCGTAACCGGTGGTCCCTACTTAAACTAGGGTACATACCCCTGCCAACTAGAGACCCCGTTTCTAACACCTATCCAGTCCATTCCCCAGATTCACACCTCACCGGGGTCCAAAAATACACAGGAAGCCTAGCAAGAGCAGCCTACCCGAGCTTGATTTATCAAATACCTATCCATTAAAGATCCTCAGTCAGACTCAGCTGCAACTTCATCTGGACTGTCTCAGATTCCAATGGGTTAAGCCTCTGAGTGAGCTGGTAGTGTTATGTTTCGAGATCAAGTGTGCAGGCACACACAGAGTCTGTCAGTTTGCAGTGGGAATTAATATCTGCCTCCAGGGTTTCCTAGGAGTTCATTCTTAAAGCCTAGAAGAGTGGACAATAGGTCCTCTTTTGTCAAGGCCATGTCTCCTTCAACATCTGGTGCAGCGTTCAGAGCCTTTGCCAAAGCCTATGAGAAACAATTTGAGATCATATTAAATTGCGGTTTCTTTGGTACCGTATAGACTGCATTGAGTGACATGACCGAGAGCCGTACTCAGAGGAGACCAGAAGGTAACCAGGGAGTAAGTCAATCAGTAGGTCTCAGCAGAATGTAGAGGGGAACTAGACAAAGGCCCTGATGATGGGCTTTAGGGTCTGCTGAGTTGGGAAAAACAGTTTGGTCCAGTTCCCACCAGACCTACCCAGCAATCTCCCAGTCCAGACTTTACCCCAAGTCGAAAGGAGAGAGGGTAGTATGGCCCTTAGTAGAGTGGGTGTGGACCTCCCATTTAATAACCAGGGGCTCATGGAAGTCAAAGGCTCAACACGTGGGCGCCCAGGCACTGCAGCCACAGTTTAACGTCCTTTCTACTGTCCATGGGGGTCACTGACCAGATCTGCTGGAGTCTGTGGGGGTCCCGCAGGCCGAGGGCGGTGGGATCGGGCCCCATCGAACCGACAGTTCAGATAAGGGAAGAAGTCTCCAATTCCGAGGCTGGGAGCATAGTGCACCATAAGCTGCCATGCAGAATATCACGGTGTGCCTTTCAGCAAGGAAGTCGCAAGCAGCATGCGAGAATAGGGACCGCATCTGCGTACTGGCAGTTGAATTCTCACCTCAGTCCAGCTTCAAGGAGGTAGCCTCTTCTGCAAATTCCCAGTCACCGGTAAGCCCGGGAACCGCCACATGGCAGACGCCATTTTAAGGTCAGTCAGCCCTCCAAACAGGGTCCCTGGAAGCAGCAGAAACCCACGCAGATCCTCCAAGCTGCCCCCAGGTTCCCCGCAGTCTTGCAGGAGCTATTGACGTTGCAGAGGGATCCACGTGTTCCCACCTCGCCCTGGCAGCTAAGATGTCACTACGGGAGCCGCCATGTTGCCGACTTGCCACAGGGAAGATTGAGGCTCCCAGCAAGCTGCAAGCAGCAGTCGTCGGGATCGGAGCCGCCTTGGGACAATCAGGAGCTCCTTCTGCAGCAGGCAGGATGATTTGGTGAGGAACACGAGGGCATTAAGCTTCAGGCCCGCAGGGTGTAGCGCTGAGTCTCTGTGGATCATGTCCACACAGCCATGACGGTTGGCCACACCCCCTATTTATTTATTTGTCATGGGAGACCTCTGCGTGTAAAGTAGACTTGTGTTAAAAAAAACTCTGAGAAAAGAAAAGAGCAAGGGCCTGATACATAAAAGAGACTGGTTAGAGTGTAATATTTGCACTGCCTCTCCTTTTGTAGCATGTGGGATGCATTAACCATGCCCACCTCTTGAATATTAATGAGGGAAGATCTTATTGTGCCACCTTGAAAAAAGTAGCAAATGCTGAAGTGGAAGCTTCATTGATGGCAGATCCCTATCGCACATTGTAGGTTTCTAGTGAACCTGCAATGCTACTAATTTTGCTTCGAGGCACCGAGGTCACAGTGTCACCAACAATGTGACATGAATCTAGTGGTCTTTGGCACTACTGTCATCACCTTCCGATGTGTACAGGCTGGACAAACAGAAAGTACGCTGTCAGCTATTGCCATCATACACTTTCTGAATGGTGATCATCTGTCCTCAGTAGGCGCTAACCATTCCATGCATTGCGACAGCTACAGAGGTTGCAAACATCTGTCCATTCCTTTGCAAATTGCTGTTCCTTTTCCCTTGTTACTCACATTGATTTGCAGTTCTTGAACTACAAGTCGTAATGCACATTATGAATCACTATGCACTTTTGGGCATTGTGAATAGAGATTTTGTATTTATATATGCGAGGCCAATTGCACTAGCACCGGTTTTGCAAATGCTAAGTCTTCGTGCATCAAACACCTCTTCTTCAAATATTTTTTCACAAAGCAGAGTTGGAAATTTCAACAAAATGTCCTAGTTTTTGCCAACCGCGATGTTTGCCACCTTGGCCCAACTTCACAAGTGAAGATGTAACTTTACACACCATTTGTTTTAGGTGGATGCGTTTTGGCCCCATATTAAGTGTGACAGCATCAACCCTGCAACCATGGCCAAAAACCCTTTACATTGTGTGGCCTTTTCTTACACTTCTCCCATACTAAATATAGGATTGCAATACCAGCATGCAAAGTGTTGGATAAAGCCAGACCTGGATGAAGGTGTTACACGCGACACTGGACTACTGTAGAGACATGTAGCTCCCATGATGCATTTTAATAAATCAATGGACCTATGATTAGGACTTTATTTGTCATTCTTATCTCATGTTGATAAGCCATGCTACAGAAAAGTTACAAAAGTATACATCGTGTAGCAGGTCATTAATGGATTCCTGGGAGCTGTGAAGCCAAATGCAACATAATCCCTCAAATAGAAGCAGAAAAAAACATAAGATATGATGTGACATTTTATATCAGTCACAGTGAAGTTGTGAGTGAAAATGATGCATGTGCCTCTTCTGGAAGATCAGCCAAAGAAAGGAGGCAGCAGCTCGGATGAACAGTTATGGTTCTGTCCGGTCTATTATGTTACATACTAGGACCCAGTGGTTATGGTATGGACATTGGTGTAGCACATTTCTGTTCCGTGGGTGGTCACAAGGAGGTTTCAGCAATCCAGGATTTGCTTTTCTGCATAATCCTAGGTTTTCGCACTGACCAGATTTGTGGTGGCCGTGTTGCTTTGTGTATGGTCTGTGTGATGATGTCTGTGTAACGTTTAGTAAGGGCAACTGTTTGGTTAACGGATATCGAAATGTCCATTGTGTCTAAGCTTGCATGGAAGTTTTGCATTTTGTAGATGGGCACTTAAGCCATCATGATGTGTTTTCCATGGGTATTTTAATCTCAGCCTTGATTGAGCTGCCCTTTGTTATCTATTTTCTACCACTACATCTGAATGCCACCCCCAACCCCTATGGATTTTGTATTTAAGTTACATTGACAGTGGGAAAATATGAAGGGAGCATATCCTGGTGGTGAAATGTGGCTATATCTTTTACACCCTGTGTTAACATAGAGGGCTGTTTTAAGTGGACAGTATCTGAGTGACTGAGTGGTGAATATTGCCTCCAACCCTTAAGAGCCCAACTAAGACTTTGTCAAAAATTTGGTGGTGAGACACTTGGGCAGAATCACATTTTCTAGCCGGTATCTCCCAATCAGATACTGGCCATCACAGATGTCTGTCCCCAAAATGGTCAATAACCATGAAAATCCGGAATTACCAGTTTAAAAGGAACACACTTTTTGCTGCTATTGAAGGCCTTTTGCATTCACAGTTATCACCTGGTCTAAGCAGTTAGTGTGAGCGAGTGACATAGGTTGCTGCGTGAATTGGCGTGTGTTGGGGGACATGCACTGGAGAAAGCGCGGGAGTGTTCTATGCTCCCCTGCAGTGTTGGTGTGGATCAGGTGGGAGCCAGGCTTTACCTCATCCCTCGGGTCTGCCCCATTGTCTCAGTGATTTTACCGGATGCGGACCGGTAACATCAGGCCTAATATTCTTGCAATCGGTAATCGGGCTCTCATGAATATAATAATTGCTGATAAAACCGGCACAGCTAGAATCTATGCTGACTCTGATCCTTGCCCTAAATTCTCTTTAATTCAAATTGGCAATCTTCGTTCGCTTGGCTAAGTCTGATCCAGTGACTTATTTTCATGCACAGCTTCTCTGGTGAAACATTAAGCACACTGCTTTAGATTCCAGATCTAACCCCCTCGGACAGTAGACACATATGCATGGGTGATGTCATTGTAGGGTGAAAGTTTCACATTCCAACGTCCAACGTCATAGTAGATGAGCAAAAGCAACTGTAGGAGGTTGGCATTGGAACTTCTTGTGTTTCTTTGGAGTTTCATTAAAAGATGCCCATATTGCATGCATGTGATCCAGCGGTGTACCAACATCAGATACTCTACTACCATATACTCACCCGGGCCCATAAACACATACATTGAGTAAACCGCTGGAGTCAAAGTTTATGTGTGTGATCACAATATCAGGTTTAGTTATTCATTATCCTTAACTAACCTTTCACTGATCAAAGAGTTCTTTCCTCTGGTCGATGGCCCATTAGTTGAACTAATTGATGGTGATAATTACATAAATCTAACTTACCTAAACTTTAATTAAATGAAATAACCACAGACTCCTTTAAGATTTTAAAGCTTTATCTAGATTTTAGAGCATGTGAACCACTTCAAAAATACAGTACAGTCACCTTCACTCAATAGGAGAGAAAATTCTAATAATTAATCATCAAACAAAAACTTCGAACACTTGCAATGACTTATGCTCAGTAAAAGGAGAGGACAGAGAAGAAAGATCATCTTCAAATACACAAAATAATAATTACCAAGAATGGTGTGAAGACCAACCTCCTGGCCAAAGGGCTGGTAAGGGTCCCCCGGGATAGTTCAGGTGACATTCAGGACAGGATTCAGGATAGGATAGTTGACCTCTGTATTACAGACGATTGCGCCGCACCCCTCTCTGATACTCTCTTCCTCCTCGAGATTCTTCTGCGATCTTCTTATCTAACCCCAATTAAATTAGGATAGAAAGTTGTGGATTCGGCTTCTTCATCAACATCTCACAGCATCTCTCTCAGCATCAGCCTCACCCGGTACACTGACAGCATCTCCCCATTGCAGCATTCAGTAAATTGCTCTCTAAATAACTAACTAAAGTTACCTTAATTATACCTTTCGTTCTGGATGTTTCACTGACCAAAGTTTCAATATCATAAAAATGTGGATTCTAATTGGTCAGGCAAGGGGGGGGGGGAAAGATCATCACACCATGCTTACATGTCACTTTATTCAGCTAGACCATTGTTCTTCATGAATTTTATTCCCCACCCGCATTCACATTATATTTGTAACATTTGTTAAAACTTCAACATGTAGATTCATTCTGCTGAACTTTTCACCGTCCGTTCTCACGCAAAGTCCTCTTGCGACCTTGGCTCAGATCAGTGTCATCGTTCGAGGCTCACTTTCAGTAGGCATTCGCAGATGTACCGTTCAGTCACATGGCTCAGCTTACTTCAGTTACACACGAGAGGCCCAAATGCGCACTAATAATAAAGTCAGAAAGGCAAATTTTACTTAAAAAAAAAAATTCACTGTATACCACCCATCTCTACTCTATTCCCCTTTACTTAATAATACTTTCCCCGCATTAGCATTAGTAAAATAGCGCGGTTTCGCTGCAGCTAAGCAGGTGCCATGCACACGAGTCTTTAAGACTCCATTTTAGAGCCTTCTGCTCATGCGCAAGAATGTCCCTCCAATCATTAGTCTGTCATTTTGCGTAGATGCAGTTGACGCATGCGCAGTAAAGATTTTCCCATTAAAGCAATTTTAGTCCTTCGCTCATATTATTAGCGTTAGTAGACACATAGGCAAGCTTCACTAACCTGCGTTTTTGTGTGGTGCGCATTAGTTTTACACAAACCGAAATTAATAACATGTTAGTGAGTTAAATGAGCTTATTGCTTATGAGCAAGTCTCTTCTCTACGAGTCCTTGCTCCATTATATGTATGACAGACATCTGGTAATGGAGTTTTTATGTTTTTTCTTTAAACTGTATTACATGATGGTCGCTAGGCAGGCATATTTGCCCGCCCAGCCAATCTCCATATAGGCCAACTGCCACGGAGTAGCAGATTGCACACAGTGATGGTAGAGTAAAAGGTTGATTCTACCGCGCATTTGCTCTAAAAAACAAGCTACATATGAAATGGTACAGTGGGAGGCATGTGGATAGACTGGAACTAGCTAATGACACACAACCTTCTGCTTATTTTTAAAAGTAGCTTTTTAAGACTGATGAGAACTTAGCTGCACCCCCAGTCGTTGAAGCACTGTTAGCCAGCAGTCCACATACAGTGGCCATTTTATTAACCCAAGG
Source organism: Triturus cristatus (assembly GCF_964204655.1). Taxonomy (NCBI): domain Eukaryota; kingdom Metazoa; phylum Chordata; class Amphibia; order Caudata; family Salamandridae; genus Triturus; species Triturus cristatus. The sequence goes on along the minus strand of NC_140581.1, from coordinate 258,757,503 downwards.
TGTGCTGGGTGGCAGAAGCGAGTGTTGGTCAAACTCAATCCAGCTGATTTTTCGATGTAGAATAGGGCTAATTTTCATGGTGCCTGGATTACTCTTTACCTTGCACACATTTTACCAACTTTTATTGCCTTTCAAAAATAAAAGCCATATTTGTTGAAAACTGTCACATCAGTTGCTGGATTAATTTCTATGGCAGTGTATTGGGGATTCATTTTGTAGATATGTATTATGGAATGCGCAGTGTAATAGTTGAAATAATTTTTTAGAAAGTTCTATGAAGTGGGCAGCACTTATGAGTTATTTTTTTTAACAAAAGGCACATTAGCACTGGCCACTTCATAGCGATTTCTATTTTTAGCTCTTTGTTGCTTCATCTCCAAGTCAACTTCCAAACAAATGAGTGAGTGTGTTGGGGGACAAAGCAACATTGAGGAAAGGAGGGTGGGAGAAGAGGATGCGGGTCAGTGACTAAACAGGCGAGAGGACATTCAGGACTATATGTTCAATGGCGGTGGTTGTGAGGAGCTAGGGCAAGGAAATGCACAATGGAGAGTGGGTGAAAGGGGCTGGCGCAAGTACATGGACAACGGAGAGTGGGTGGGTGGTAGGGGCGCAGCAAGCACATGAACTACATAGGACAGGAGGTGCTAGGACAAGCACACGGACAAGAGAGGGTGGGTGGGAGAAGCTTGGAAATCACATGGACAACAGAGGGTGGGCAGGCGGGGCTGGGAAGAGCACACGAAGCATGAAGGCTAGGCAGGAGGTGAATGGAGAGGAAAACGGAGAGGGAGAAATACAGGAGGGAGACAGCTAGAAAACACATGCACTCTGGTAGAGTGCTTAAACAAAAAGAAAAAAGTAGCACCTCAAAAAGTTAGTAATGGAAGGACACAGTAATGTGCCCATGCTCCAAGGGAGGGACAAACACAAGTAGAGGCAGGAAAGCCAAAGGAAACTGATGAATTAGAAGCAAGCAAATGAGAGCGGCAATGAAGCCAAGCAATAGTATGTAATGGGCGAGCAGTAAGTGCACTGTAAGGTAACAAAATGTCTTGCAACAGACAGCGAATTCGCTGGCTGAGGCAAAACATAATAACAATATGTCTTGCAACAGACAGCATATTCACTGACTGAGGCACGACCTAGAAATTGTATCATTGTCCCATTTGTGTTGCTATTAGCGTTTGGTGATGGGAATTAAGTAGGCCTTTTATTTGACTGCAGATGCAACATGGTGGGTAGGATCTAATTGAGAGCCATTATGTGTCCTTTTGTATATTTCTTTTGCTGACATGATGCCATATTTATTGCTCATTTATAGCTTTTTGTTGGGCAAGCGCTTGTTGTTTGGATGCCGTAGCTTTTCAAATCACAGTGCTATTCACCCTGGGACATCAATTTTATTTACACTGCTGTCATGATAATATGTTGGACTTTACATATTTTTTGTTGACATGGTAACGACATGCATGCACATAGGTTTTCTTAAAGATGTAAAGAAAATACTGACCATCTGTCAGAAGTATCTGCTATGCAATATTTTGCTTTCTACGCCTATTAAGTTCATTGATTATAATATAAACTTCATCTTCTGACTCCTTTTCATAACTGTCAGATTTGGCTTTTTCAGCAGGTTTAACCCCAAACATTTCGCTTTTTGGTCTCCTGTTTTTTACAGTTTTTGTTGGTTTTAGAACTCTGGGCACATTTTTTTTCCACTGCTATTCAGGGCTAAAGCGCATATGCTCTCCTTATAGAATGTGTTTATGGATTAGTGTTTCCATGTTTGGCTTATTTGATTCAATGCTAAGCCCCTAGTATAGTGCCCAGTGCCTGTTAATCAAAGTTTGACCAAAATACACCAGAGCACACCAGATCATTATATCTATTATCCAAAGGAGTCAAACAGTAAAAATTTAATTTTTGCCACCAAATATGTTTCAATTTGCCATTGATCAAATATCCTTTTGATTGAGAATTAGAGAAGAGTCTTGAATCAGGTCCTTCTGTAAACTTTATTTGCACTTCTCAAAACATGGAAAGCAACAGCAGCCGACGCACCTTTCGCCCCCCTGGGCTTTTTCAAGGCTCGAATTGGATAAAAAAGATTTTTGTCCAAATATTCGTGTCACTGTTTTTGAAAAGATGACTTCCTAGGTTATTTCCGAGCAGTTGATGGGTGAGAAGCCATCCCAATAACAATACTATCCTCTGCTTAAAAGTTATGGATCTTTTCCAAACGCTGCCTCACATAAATGAAAATCGCTTCGTTTTCTTTTTCTTTTCACTCGGACCTTGATAAGTCCTTTCTGTGTCTTGCTGTGATTCTCGGCTACTTGTAATAGGCAGCTCCCGATTACAAGTAGCGGAGAATAACGGCAAGACACAGAAAGGACTTAACAAGGCCCGACAGAAAAGAAAAAGAAAACTGCTCGGAAATAACCAACAAGGAAGTCATCTTTTCAAAAACAGTGACACGAATATTTGGACAAAAATCTTTTTTATCAAATTCGAGCCTTGAAAAAGCCCAGGGGGGCAAAACGTGCATCAGCTGCTGTTGCTTTGAGGGACCTGATTCAAGACTTCTCTAATTCTCAATCAAAAGGATATTTGTTCAATGGCAAATTGAAACTTATTTGGTGGCAAAAATTCAATTTTTACTGTATGACTCCTTTGGATAATAGATATAATGATCTGGTGTGCTCTGGTGTATTTTGGTCAAACATTGTTCTAGGCCTTTTAGTCCTGGTGTAAACATACCCTGGTGGGTGGGTAGTGCAACACCATAGGAGCACCCTGAAGAAATACTTCTGAATCAAAAAATCTAGACAAATCACTGTAAATGGATGTGCAGATCATTAAGCAAACCCACAAAGTCTTGGAATGCCTGTAAATCAAATACTGATAGTGGGCCTGCAGCACTGGTTGTGGCGCTCACACAAGCAGCTCTTCAAAGAGTTCTCAGACCTGCCATTGCAGTGTCTGCATGCAGCTGTGACTGCCATGTCTTCACCTCCTGTCAGGAAGATGGGCCAGAGAAGACAAAACTGGTTTGGACTAAGCACAGAGACTCTTTACCACACGTGAACAAAGGGGAACGTGGTATAAATATTTCGGCCTAGACCCCAGAATTTTAGAACTCTTTTGGACTAAGAAACATGCCAAGAAGAAGAGCTGGAGTAGCTGTGAGAAAGAACTACCACTTTGCTGTGTGCTTTGCTGTGTTGGCCTGCAGTGGCTACTTCTGTCTTGGGCAGAGTAAGGACTGGACTGAACTTTCTTTCTTTTTTTGAGTTTCTCCAAAGGCTTGAGGTAGAGCTTGTCCTCTGTTCAAGAAGTCTCAGGAACAGCAAAGACTTCACCTTCCTCTGGGTGCCGCCTCTGGGACCGCGTGTCTCAGTTGCCACAGAGCGACACCGCAACCCGACGCCATCACCAAGACCGCCGGCAGCACCGTGACCTGAAGGCACCGTAGAGGGCACCACCACACTTTGCATCAAAACCTTGGTCTCACCCACCACCACGACCGCTGCCGCCGAGTTGGTGCTTGCACCGCCACCTGTGGGCACCGCAGTCCGCACTGCCTTGCTTCAATCCACCGCCCCAGTCTCACTGACGACGCTGTTGCCAGCTGACATCGCCACCATGGTCTCCACCGTGGTCTGGGGGAACCGCTCGTAAGCTATACGACGCACCGCCCCATCCCACACCGCAGCCACAGCCCACCGACACCAGCCCCATCGACCGCCTATCTTCGACGGACACCGCAGCTTGCACCGTGACCGTCAGCACCGTGATGAACCCTGCCCACTTCGCACTGCAGCCCTGGTTTAATCGATGCCGCTGGACGACCACCACAAGCCGCTGCCTGCATGGTGACAAGAGGGCACCGCACGCCGTACTGCTCCGCTTCACACCACAGCCACGATGACCGCCTCTGCCAGTCAGCTGGAATAAAACGTACTGTTTACCAACACCGGTCCGCTCTGACGAGGTTGATTGAAACTGTTGGATTTGGTTGTTTTCAGCTATGCTGTAGCACCGGCTGGAGCTACGGACTTCACGGAACTGCATTTCTAAGGTTATTCTTGCAAAGTGCATATTCTGATTATTGTATGTTGAATTTTTATCATTTTGGTCTTGTTTTACACAGATTGGTTACTCTTCCAAAACTGGTGTGGTGCCCTTTCGTAGTGTTTTCACTGTATTACTGTTGGTTATGTGAAAATGCTTCACACACTGCCAGAGATAAGCCTGACTGCTCGTGCCAAGCTACCAAGGGGTGAGCAGGGGTTATTTCAGTAGTGTATCCCCTGAATAGGAAGAAGGGTCCCTACTTGGACAGAGTAACAACCTGCCAACTAGCGACCCTCATTTCTAACAATAATGCTCTTCTTTTTTTTTATTGAGTCAACAGATATAGTAATTGCAGACATTACTAAATTGTTATAGCATACAAGTATCCATATAGTGAATATTGAGCAGGTGACTATTACATAGTTGTTGTAAAACAAAATATTGAGCCATTCGGGCCCGTGAGTGACAGCCCTAAACATTTCAAAACACTGTCTCATTGTTAGAAACGGGGTCTCTAGTTGGCAGGGTAATGTACCCTAGGCCAAGTTGGGACCACCAGTTCCATCAGGGTGGGTCTCAAAGTACCCCAGACCACCCTCCTGGTAGCTTTGCGCAGAGCAGGTAGGCTTAGCTCAAGAGGCAATGTGTAAAGTATTTGTGTAACACCCACCCACCATACACAGTGGAACCCCACAAACAGACACTACACCAACTGTTTAGAAAAATATAAAACTCTTTATCTATATTTTAAGCGAGGTCAGCTCAATACAAATTCCACAGATATGTCATGAGTTCTTGCTCACAATATCTCTAGGTGTTTCTGCCTAACAGGAGCAGGGGAATAAACTTGCAGGATCTTGGATGGTCCTTTAGACCCGGGTTTGTGTATCACCAGTTCAGTAGTCCAGTGAAAAATGAGCTGTGGGGTTAGGATAGTGAGGTCCTTCTATGCTGGCGTTTTCGCTAATGCACAGGGCCTCTCACACTATTTATCCAGGCTTAAGCTATCCTGCTGAGTCCCTGGAGGCGCTTCCAGCCCAGCACTGTCTCCGTTACTAATGTCTGTTTGAAAATGGCAATGTGCCCCAGATATTCGGCAGTCTACGAGGGGCAGCAGGAATTCTGCTGTCAGCGTGGGCCTTTTACCGTCAATATGCCCCTGCTGTACCTTGCCAAATGCTATCTTCAAGAAAGCTGGTACCCTTGTTGCTATTGTGCCCCGGTATGCGCTCGCTATATAATCGAGGTAGTCCCCGGCACGCCCGCTATTCAAGTAATGCTGTCCCCGGTGATGGCAGTGTGGCGCTCACAGTAGCGTGCTTGCCGGCCGCATAGACCCCGGTCGGCCTGCCCCCACAATCCGACAATGCCCACAGTGCCAAGCGTTACCTTGAGTTGGGAGCAAGGTAGACACCGGCGTGGGGCTCCTTCGATCTCCAGGACGCTCAGTGATGGTTGGCGCTGCACGGGGGTGAGAGAAGCAGCCCTTCCGGTTTCAGGCGCGGCCTCACTGGCTGACCCGGCTGGCTTTAGCGCTGGTGGGGCCCAGTGCGACAATCACTTTTGGCGCCCCCACATCCCATGACCACGGATTCTCTCCCTACCACCTGCAAAAGTGCCCCTCACCTCTCCTATCATTAGATATTGCTAAACACAGCGCCCCCTTGAGGTCACAGCGCCCCCCTCCACAGGTCAGCGCCCAGTACGACTGCACCAGTCGCACTGCCCTAAAGTCGTCCCTGCCCGGCGCTGACGTCCTGCAGGGCGGCCCTGCGTGCAGCGGTGATGCGGCTTTAAGGGAATCCTGGTTGCTGGGCAATGCCTGGCTTCGGCACAGCTCATTTGTCTGCGGCATTGATACTAACTCCGACTCGGGCCAGTGGCGATGATTTCGGGGGCAGTTTTGAAGCCGGTCGGCAGCAGGGTGCAGTCCCCCGGGCACAGCGCTGCGGGGGGGTTTCTAGCGACGCACTCCGCCCGGGCCAGCAGCGGTAATTCCGCGCACACAGCGCTTTCTTCTCACGGCGCTTTTGGGTCACAACGTGCTCAGGGCCCAGGGCGGCGGCGGTGATTTCTGGCTCACAGCGATTTCTCCTAGTCAGCGCTCTTCACGGCCCTGGGCCGGCGGTGGTGATATTAAAACGCACAGCTTTTCCTCTGGACACGGGCCGGCGGCAGTGATCTCAGGGGGCAGTTTCAGTCATGAATCACCCACACCATCAGTGGTGATGACAGGGGCAGTTTGGCATTAAAAAATGCGGTTGTCCCTGCTGGAGCAGAGTTTTCTGTTGAAAATTTATTGAGTTTTAAGCTCCAGTTTTGTCTATATGTTATGATTAAAATTACTGATTTATAATTACTAATTATTAGTTTTGTTAAAAGTCTCGATTAACCAACATTACTAATGAGAGAAAATTACACATGGGAATGCATATATGTTGCTTAATAATATGTGAACTAAGTTGGTGTGCAATATAATTAAATAAGTGTCGCAAAAATGCTATTTGTTTCGTGTTTATGCTTTTAAAATAACGTGCTATAATGCTTCCTTGTGTCGCAAATGGCTAGGTAATTACATACACATAAGGGTATTAGTGGGGATTAACACTGTATAATCATTATGATGTGGTAACGTTGTTTTGTGTTTCTTTTAATTAAGATGGTCCGTTTTGGCCTAAACCAAGATGGCTGCTATTTACAGCCTGCGCTCGAGTGATTGAATTTTGATGAGAGGCCTTGCTGAACATGGTTGGAAGTCACCTGATCACAGCCTCTGTCTGATTTAAAAGTTTCCGTGAGGACAGCAGCTCCGGGCATGCTTCCAATTGCCCTTGGAAAAGAATAAAGCCACAATGAACTACGATAAACCTGTGGTGGCTTCGCTATGGTACCAAGGAAGAGCATTCATAAATGTATCGCTTGCAAACTCGAGTTTCCTTCTTCCGTGTTTTTATTTTTGTGATTTTTTCTGAGCGGAGGTTTTTAAGATGTTGCCAGACAACATCCTTTCCTGCTCGCTCTGCTCAGCGGCTCAACGGACGTTTAGAATTTGTTTGTTACTTTTATTTCGCTAGTTTTGTTATAAATAATGTTAGACTAGAGAGGGTCTGAGGCCACTTCTTCCAGAACCTTTGTTCGTGAGGATCGATGCTGATCAAGAGGACGGCGACTCGGGAGACTTTACTGAGAGACCTGTCCTGACCCATTTAGCTAGAATAGGTAATTATGAGAATAATGATCTTGCTATTGATTGACTTTCATTGAACTAATTTAGATAAAAAATGATCTTTGTTTGAATATCAGTGTCGGGTGGTTATTTCCTTTGTCATTTATTGAGTTTCAAATGTGTTTTCTCTATGTTTAAAATAATGACTCAGGACAATTTCTTTATGGTCACATTGACCTCGCTTTAGATGCAGATTGGTTTAGGTTCTTCTCCTATATTCATTGTGGATAGAGTAATAGTATGAATTTCAGTGTGATGGGCCCTAGCGTATGATGAGTGTATGTGCGTGCGACTGTGGGTTTACTCTGTCCGTGGAAGTAGGGAGAATTTATATGCTCCGATCTGCAGCAGTCCCTCCTTGAAATAAGGCAGTTCCATGTGCGGTGTTGCAGGGACAGTCCTTGCAATTTGGTTTAGAGTCCCCTCACCAGGTAGTCAGTCAGTCTTGTTTGTGGAGACACTCTGGAGGGGATGTCTTGGAGTTTCACTCTGGCAGGGCAAGATCAGCAGGCAGGCAGGGCGACTCAGCTAACTTGGGGCAGCAGTTGCTGGGAGCAGTCAGCCTCAGTAGTGTAGTAATCCTCCTAGCGCAGCAGTCTTCACTCCAGCTGAGATTCTTCCTGGTCCAGTAGTGTAGCAGAGATGTGTGGCCAGGACCCTCCCTTTTATACCCTGGCGCCCAGTCACTAGAAGGGGGTAGATGCTTCTGGAAGGGTCTAGGGGTTTCTGGGGTGTTCCCTGTCTTCCCTGACTTGGCTCCTGGCTGTCTACAGTGACAAAGGCAGGGCCGTTAAGCCTATTGTGGGGCAGCCGGGCCCAGCCTATTCATGTGTAAAGGTGTGAATCACCACTCCCTCCTCTCAGCCCAGGAAGGCTATCAGCATGCAGATGGGAGGAGGGAGTCTGCAGTGCACAAACTAAGTGCAGGCATAAAAATATCCACTTTCTAAAAGTAGGTTCCCTAAAGTAGTTTATATCATTGGAAAGGGCTCCCCTCTACGATTCTAACTATACTAAACATGACATACTTAGTAGGTCCCAGTCAAAAGTCATCCCATAGGGGGGGTTCCCAATGTTAATCTTTGGAGGGGTAGGCCTCACTGCGGTAACAGGGGCCTGTGGCAGATATGCCAGTGACGCCATATCTTTAGGGAAGAGCACCTGCACATTAGCACTGTTTAGCTGTGGTAAGGTGCCCGGAGTCCTAAGTCCAATAAAAAATGTACGGTCAAGTGGGAGGCAGAAGGGCAAAAAATGTAAGGGGAGACCACCCTAAGGCTGACAGGTCCAACAGTCATATACTGCAAAACAATATCCCGGTCATGCCCCTCCAGCCCTTCCACCTGCATCATATCTAACTGTACATCCTTACTGCCCTGTGCTGTGTGTTTATACATTTTCGATTTCGGCAGGTTGTGGGGGAGGTGGTTCCAATACAAGGCCCCTATAGTCTGCCCATCGTTTCCATATTTTAAAGTGCTTATGAGGGCAACCTCGCGCTTTAAAAATAGGTTGTTCCTGCCCCAAACACCAGTCGAGACCCGCCCTCCAGGCACTAAATTTAGGTGAAAACAGATCCTTCCAATATCCCTCTTGGCCAGGGTAAGACCCAAGAACAATAAATGTCTTTTATAGATGTTGCCACCAATTTCATCTGTAATATGCAGAAGAGCTAGTCTAGGCGAATGAGGTATAACCCAGCCCAGCACCTCAGAAAGACATCGGAAAAAAACCACCAAACCCGACCTAGTGAATCACAGCTCTAAACAGTATGCAATAGTGTACCCTCCTCGCCATCACATCTTAGGCACCAGGGGGAGTCGATCAGTCCCGCCCTACAAAGCCGGTATCTAGTGAAATAGGTGCGGTGTAAGTACTTGAATTGAATAAGCTTAAGACGGGATGCAATTGCTGCATATCTCTGGGACTCCAGGGCTTCTCTCCAGTCGTCACTGTCCAGACAGCCCAAGTCTGTCTGCCATTTTCTCACAGAGGGGATCTAGTGTCGTGGAGAGATTTGTCACTAGCGTTTGGTAGTTCTTTGAGGTTTTACAACCACCCAAATTCCCCATAAACACTTTAGCCTCGATAGGGTTGAATTCGGGTAGGGAGTCTAGGTGAGCAATATATGGGGATGAGGCATGTCTCAGCTGCAGATATTTGTAAAATTGAGCATGTGGCATGTCGTATTCATGCCTGAGGCCTTGAAACGATTTCAACGTGGTACCATGCATAAGGTCTCCCAGGGTAGATATACCTATAGCGTCCCATTGTTTAAATCCTACCAGCGAGGTTACCTGTGGCATGAGGCACTCTGCCAGAGAGGGGTCTTTTCTGTCACTCGCCGCAGCCACCTCACCCGATGCAGCAAGGCGGTCCACAACTCGAGTTGCAGGTGGTAATTTGCGTTGCTCTCTCTGGGTGTAGAGCAACCGGTGTGGCAACATGTCCCCCATCAATCCATTTTTCTACCCGATATGCCGGATCATTGCTAATACCATACCACCAGTCGTTTAAGACTAAAAGGTGTGCAGCTGCATGGTATGATTGGATATCGGAACCTGGAGTTCAGCTGTCGAAACCAGAAGGGCGCAATCTGAAAAGGGTGATTCTGTAGTTGGTAAAGGAGACGAGGAATGGATACCATTTTAAAAATGGCTGATCTGCCCAGTATAGAGAGGGGCATACGCGACCACGATTCCATCTCCGCCTGAGTGCACGTCCAAATGAGGGCAATGTTATTTTCCCATTAAATCGATTGGGTGTCCGAGATGTACACCCCAAGGTACTTCAAACTGGTGGTAGCCAGCGTCACCTCCGTCGTCCAGGCGCCCATATCCGGGCCCCAACGTATCGGCCACAGTATAGAATTCTTAGTATTCCTATACAAGCCAGTATGCTGGCCGAATATCTGCATTATGCAGAGAATACGCGGTCCCGTCCGATTGGAATCCATAAGAAAAAATAGGACGTCGTCGGCATAGAGAGCAATCCGATCCAAGAACCCCCCGGGCCATTCCAAGCCCTTAACCTGGGCATCGATATGAACCCATGCGGCCAACGGTTCCATGGCTAAGGCAAATAAATATGGGGATAGGGGGCAACCTTGACGGGTACTGCGTCCTACAGGGAAAGGAGCAGATACTGCACCAGCTATTCGGACAGAGGCCGGAAGGTCAGTATATAGGAGTTTAATATAAGACAGAAGTCGGGGGCCAAAGTTTCAATGCCGCAAGAGGGCAAACAGATACGTCCATCCCAGCGAGTTGAATGCCCTGTCGATATCTGCTAAGAGCAGGGCCATCGGGCCCTCGAGGTGATCAATGGCCGCAATCGCATTATGCACCAGTCTGATGTTGTGACGGGTAGCCCTCTGGGGCATAAAGCCGGCCTGGTCCGGGTAAACCAGGTCTGGCATATGCGAATGCATGTGAGAATACGGTTAGCTAATGATTTGGCCAACAGTTTTGCCTCAATATTTAACAATGAAATAGGGCGATATGAGGAGTATTGGTCTGGGGGCCTGTCCGGCTTGTGGAAGCAGCGATTTCAGCATGTCACCATTTTGGAGGAAGCTTCCCGCCATCAAGGGCCACATGTGTCACTTCCAAGAATAGTGAGGGAGGAATTGAGTCTGAAATGATTACAAAAATTCACAGGGGAAACCATTTGGGCCCAGTGCCTTCCCGGACCGTAGGTCGACCAGTGCCGCACTCAACTCGTCCACCGTCACCAATTCCATCGTCAAAGCATCCGAAATGGCCTTGGGAGGCAAGTCATCGAGGTATTGCTGAATCAAGGGTTCCGATAGAGCATCTCTGGGCGCATAGACCTCCGTATAGTATGTCTCAAAACTAGCAGCAATTTGCGTAGGGTCCGTAAGTGTCTGGCCATCCCCGGCAGTGGTTTTTGCCACAGGGCACGATGCGCATGCTCGATAATGAAGCACTGCGACAATGCTGTCTGGGGGATCCAGCTCGCGATCCATCCCTCGAGGAACTGCTCCATGTGGTTGCCTTCGCATCCCTCCGAAAAGCCTACAAATCGAAGGTTGCTTGGTCGTGCCCTGCCCTCTGCATCTTCTGCTCTGATCGCCAGCCCCTTTGTGATAGATTCCAGCGAGGTCACTCGCGCCTGGACGGATGCAGTTGTATCCTTCACGGTAGAAATGCGTGTTTCAGCCTCGGTAATCCTATCCACCGCCTTACGCAGGTCCTGACAGATAAGGGCAACATCTGATCCCACCTCTCCGATCTTGGCCTCAAGTGCCTCGCGGGACTGGGTTATCGCCACCATCAAGGCCGCGTTTTCCGGGGTCTGGCTTGAAATCTCCGGTGCGTGTGCCCCAGGGCCCGCATAGTGATCTAGGGTGCTCTGCTTCGATACTTTGTCCCTGGTCATTGCGTTGCAGGTGAGTGGGTAATGGCCCAACGATGGAGAGTATGGCACCACTGGGTAGGTTTGGCCACAGATCCATAGCCCCAGCTACGCGACAGGACGTCCGATCACTTGGTCTGTAGCTGTTGGGCATGAAGACAGGCCCAGAGGCAATCTGCAACCAAGCCGCACCAGGCCTAGCCCCGCAGCTTCCGCGCACAGGTGCCTCCACGCCCCCCTAGTGGGTGTCACCCATCCACCCGGTCTTTACACAGGCCCCCCCCCCCGGGTGCCCACTGCTGCATCCCACGGAATGTTCCGCTGGCCCTCTCATACGAGAGTCACTCGTCAGTGCCAACGGGGATCTTCAGCACAGCAGATGGACACTCTCACCGGCACAGTCTCGGATAGCATACAAGGGAGGGGGGGCCACCTAGGGTACCCTTCCGCAGTCACAAGCAGCTTTTGGCCAAGGGTTTGTAAAAAGGCCCTCCCGATTGCGGGACACCGCAAGTGCCAATCCAACCGGCCAACACAGTGGAGACACTCCCAAGGGACGTCTGGGGCGACAGGGATCACCACACCACTCGCCGCGATCTCCAGAGACGGCGGGCAGGTCCCAGCACCATCGAGTCCCGGAGCCGCAGCAGCCCAGCAGTGGACAACGTGAGGATGCTGATCCCCGGGTTTCTGGTCGTGATAGCCGCCGTTCAGACCTCCTGCTGAACCTCAATGCGTCCGGTATGTTGAGGGAGGGCTGGAGATTGCAAAACCAAATGCGGATAAACAGGATTAATGAAGGATATTGTACGAGCCCACGGAGCTCGTCTAAGAAGCGTCCGCCATGTCGGACCTCTTGGCCACGTCCCAATAATGCTCTTCTTTGAGGTTATTGTTTAACTTTGTTTGGCAGCCTGTCCAGCAAAGGGTCCCTACTTCCAGCTTCCTCATTGTTCTAGCCCAACATATTACTTCATTAGGAAATGTTTGCACAGCTATGACCAAATACATTCCCTAACAAAAAAGCCAGGCCTGATGACTTTGTCCATGCTTATAAAGGATCTGACTACCATTAAGCCAGGGCGACTTTGTAACCACAGTGACAGCCCATCATGCAGTTGCGGTTGCTGTTGTATGCTGGACAAGTTCTGTTTCCATGAGCAAGAGGAGCTTTTCACTGCTTGAAACGTAATATATGATTCGCCTAGGATGGGACTTAGCTCTCAAGCATGGATAACTGCCAATCTTAAGATTGTAAATTGCTTTCCACTTTGTGGAAAAATGCCATACCTGTCAGTGCCGGCCCCACGAGGTGCGCCCAATGATGAAGCATGACACCCTACCAGGTATGAGGTCACTTTGATCTCATCATTCGGATCCCCCACGATCTGATGGACCTGCTGCTGGATTTATTAGGGCCTGTCCTGTCCCTTACTTGAGGAACTTCCCCGTCTGTGTTTATTATACGTTTCCTTTTATATCATCGTTTTAGCGTGAGTCAGGAAAGTTGAATTGAACCAAGGCTACAACTCCCAAAATGCACTGACCTCGTCACAGTTCTAGTGATATGAAGTCATCTGGCAACCTAACACTCGATTATAGTGCCCATGTTATCAGAGTCATTATAGCGAAATCTGTGGCTTGTATTACTCAAGATTCAGTAGTGTTACTGATGTCCATTGTCTAAACGGTCAATTAACCAAATCATACAGACAGCGGAAGAGACATCGCATGTTTTCTCTCTCTTGACAGTACAGACAGTACCATCACTTGAACTTCGACTTGACCTTCGACTAAATACAAGCCATTATATGTTTTTGAACAACCTTTGTCAAAAAAAAAAAAAAAAACAATGCTACAGGCCGTTAATAAGTGTTGGTTGCTGACAGGCACAAACAGCCAGCTTGCAGCTTCTGAAGCCAGCAGAAGCTAAAGCTATATTTAAATGTAACCCATTCGCTGCTAGGTCTTCCCCCCCCCCCCCCCCTGTGCAAAGGGGAATGGGAAAAAAGTGCTGCAAATGAAAGTGTCTATTTTTTTCCCCAGCAAATGGTATCAACAAGTGTTTTTTTGGGTGCTGAAATCACCATCGACCCAGCTTTCAGGGACTGACAGACTTTTGTCAGAAAATGGGCTATAGCCTATTGTTGTGCTTTCAACCGTCTTCCAGTTAATGGTATAAATGGGTATGAAAGCAATAATGGATCCTGGAAAGCTATACATTTCAGAAAAGTAGACAAAATTCTGAATTCAGCAAGGGGTCATTTGTGTAGATCCTTCAAGGTTTTTTTTTAATAGAAACTAACAGTTGAAAATAGGAAAAATTGAAAATGAGTTGAAAAAAAACAGCCATTTGTGCCAATGTTTTTACCTGTAACATCTTCTAAGTATGACAGATTTTTTAAAACAATATATCGTTACATCCCCTGGACCTTTCTGGTTGTGGGGATATATAAGTCTTGTAGGTTCACCAAGAACCCGACGAACCCAGAGCCAATAACTGAGCAGTGTCTTACAATGGTTTTTTATCGCGTACCGGGTACATAGCAATTCATTTTGGAAAATATATACAGTGAAAAATCAGGATGAAAGACACCTATGTATTTCTGAAATTGGAACAAAATATAGAGTTACAGTAGCTATTTGCACATCTACGAGATTGTGAAACCCAGGTGACCACCCTTACAAAACCAGGTCGTTTTGTGATAGGTAATTTTGATGTCTCCACAATACGTTTTGGGCCCTTGCCTGTCGCGGGTACTTGGCGCACCCACGCAAGTGAGGTACCATTTCTATCGGGAGACCTGCGGGAATGCTGGGTGGTAGGAAATTTGTGTCAGCCCGGTGATCCTACAACTTTCCAACACAGAAAGTGGAGAAAGATTTGATTAGGATTTTGTCAACTAAATTTGAGGTTTGCAGGGGATTCTGAGTAGGAAAACATTGGGGGTCCACGTAAGCCATACCTCCCTGAACTCCCCCGGGTGTCTAATTTTCAGAAATGTGCGGGTTTGGTAGGTTTCCCTAGATGACCGCCGAGCCCGGGGCCAAAAACCCAGGTGACCCCCCATTGCAGATTGTTTGGCTATAGGTAATTTTGATGTCTCCACAGTACGTTTTGGGGTGTTTCCTGTTGTGGGCACTAGGCCTACCCACATGAGTGAGGTACCATTTTTATCGGGAAACTCGGGGAAACGCTGGGTGGTAGGAAATGTGTGGTTGTCCGGTGATCCTACAACTTTCCCACACAGAAAAGTAAGGAAAACTGTATTTTTGTAAGCTAAATTTGAGATTTACAGGGGATGATTGGTAGGAAAATGTTGGGAGATCCATGCACGCCGCAATGCCCTGGACTCCTCTAGATGTCTAGTTCTCAGAAATGTCTGGGTTTGGTAGGTCTTTCTAGATGGCTGCTGAGCCCGGGACCAAAAACGCAGGTCATTTTGTGATAGATATGTGGACACCTGTGTTTTTGGTCCCAGGCTTGCAGACATCTAGGGAACCTAAATAACCCAGACATTTCTAAAACCTAGACACCCGTGGGAGTCCAGGGAGGTAAGGAATATCTGTGTGGGAACGTTGTGGGATCACTGCACGGCACACATTTTATACCGTTCAGCGTTCCCATCAGTCTCCCGATAAAAATGATACCTTACTTGTGTGGATGGGCCAAGTGCCTATGACATGAAAGTGCCAAAAACGTGTAGAGATTGAGGGAGGCCCAAGGCGGGTCCAGAAGGGCAATTTGTTTTTTATGTTTTTAGGCTGACGCACCCACACAAGTGAGGTATCATTTTTCTCGCCAGACCAAGGGGACCGCTGGGTGGTAGGAAAGTTGTGCCTGCGCAGTGATCCTACTGCTTACCCACACAGAAATGTGAGAAAAATGTGACTTTGTAAGTAAATTGGAGATTAGGTAAGAAAACGCTGCGGGATCCATGCAAACCACACTGTCAGCCAAGAGTCAGTACATGCCAACCACCATCCACACACACCGCCACCCAAGCACCATCAACGCACACCGCCAGCACACATCGTTCTCAAGTGCGAGTCCACACACTCCATTAGCCTATTGCAAGCCCACACACACCGCCAGCGAAATGCCAGCCAAAGGTCAGTACACGCAGACCGTCAGCCAAACTCCAGTTCACACACACACACAAACTCTCCCTGGTTTCTAGTGGTTTTCGGGCCCCCGCTTGGGGGTAGATGAAACTAAAAACAATACTGAAACAACCAAAATGTGTGCCAAAGAAAAGGGGAGAGACCCACGCCTATGGTTCTTGGTGGGCTTTCTGTCCCACCTGGAGGGGCAGATAAGGGGCTATGCCTTTCCGGTGGGGGGGCAGAAAGGATTTTTTTTAGGTGTGGGGGCATAGAATGCCCATTCTGGGCAGCCCCCACCCCTACGTATAAAAAAAAACATAATCCCTGGTGCCTAGTGGGTTTCCTCTCCCCCCACCCCCGGGGAGCAGATCAGGGGATATTGGCCTGATCTGCATGCCGGGGGGGGGGGGCAGAAAGACTGTGGAATTTGGGGGGTGCATTGGCATGCCCATTTTGGGCAGCCCCCACCCCTACAGCCGTAAAAAATAAAATCCCTGGAGCCTAGTGTGCTTTCTGTCCACCCGCTCCCCCCCTCCCCCCCCCGGGGGATCATTTCAGAGGGCTTGCTAAACAGCAGCGCCTGTGGCTGCTTGGCTTTTCCCTACAGAAGAGGGGCATCCTTAAGATGCTGGCTGTGGTCAACTGACCTAGGGTGACCATTTTGTTCCCGGTTATCACAGACATGGTTGCAATTTCAGGGCTTTCATGTGACTACCTAAGGCAAACTGCTGTGATGACAGGCTGTGAGGTGTCCACCCTACTGTAAGGTGTAATGTGGGCCCATGTGGCTTTCATCATCTAGCAGACCTCTGTTGGGCATCTAGCGGACCTCTGTTGGGCCTCAAAGGTGTAGAAGGGATGCACTGGGACCTAGTGCAAACAGGGCCAGCCTTTGCTAAAATAGTGCCATGGGCGAAATCAAATTTAGCGCCATTCCTGCTTCACCTCCTCTCTGCTCTCCTCGGTGGACATCCCTCCCAATCTCTTTCTGTAGGCAGGAGCCCTCACCAGTTTCTCTCAAAACCTATTAGTTCTCCTTCCTAAATTTCAATTTATTAAGTCAGATCAGTTTCTAGTAGTCCTTTAGCCAGTGAGCCCTACACGTTCACAAAAGGTTCAGACTTTCGAACATTGGTTTTAAAAGTCTTACATTAAACATAAACATCTGTGTTTGGTACATGCTAAAGAGTGCTTCTGATAGAGATCAGGGTGTGTATAATATTCCCACTACCATGGATAGAGTAATCTCACAGTTACACGCACATGCATACATCATACGCTAGGGCCCATTTCACTACACTAACATTCGCTCAAATACTCTACCAGCAATAAACCTGTGGAAGGAAAACACCTAATCACCCTGCATCTATATCGAGGTCGATAAGATCTGGTTTTTGTGACTGTCCTTAAACATATTCTATACAACATATACAGCAATGATCAAGAATGCAAACCCAATAATTGACAAGAAAGAATATCCAACACCATGTTTAAAATTATATTGCTTTATCTAAGATTAGTCAAAGAAAATCAATCAGAGTAAATCATTTCTCATAGTTACCTATTCTAGCTAAATGTCAGAACGGGTCAGGACAAGTCTCTCGGTAAATGTCTCTCAAGACGAAGTCCCTTCAGCATCAATCCTCAGCAACGCAGATTCGGTACGCGGCAAAGGCAAAATGGCAAGTGGCAAAAAACCCTCTCTAGGCTAACATTTCCTATAGTCTCTAAACAATGGAAAGATACATTGGAAACATAGAAAAAACTGTAATGTCCGCCGGACCTGCTGAGCAGAGCGAGAAGGAAAGGATGTAACATCGCTACATTTGAAAATCTCCGCTCAGGAAAAGTTCACATAATAAAGACTACGGAACAGGAACCAAGAAATAAAACATGTATCATATTAGTTCTGCTTCTCCTCGGCTATCGAGCCACAGTTCAGAGTTTTTCTCTAAGGCTCCTTTGTTTCCCAAGGCTGCCAAGGACATTTTCATTTCACTTGGAGATCTCCCAAAAACTGCTGCTGTCCTCATGGAAAGTTTTAAAACAAGCAAGCAAGGACCATGGTCAGTTAGCTTCAGGACCATTTCCAGCAGGGGTCTCCCTCGTCACAGTTTTCATATTATAAATCACAGCCAGGCTCATAAATCGGCCATCTTTTCTAGGCCATCATAGGCCTCAATAGACCATCTTAATTAAAAGAAACAAAAACAACGTTACCACAGCATAGTGATTAAACAGTGTTAACCCCACTAATACCCTTATGTGTATGCATCTATCTAGCACTTGCAACATAGAAAAGCATTAATTCGGAAAGCATTTTGTGCTCAAAAATAAACAGCACATAGCAACGTTTAAACATAAAACACGCACGTTATTTTTTAAACAGCACATTTATGCACACCCACGTGTAACTCTCTCTTGTTAGAACAAACGGATTGATTAATATAAACGCACTTGCACAAGACAAATAATTAATTATTAATTATTAATAAATTAGTACAACGAATAGACATGCCAGAGCTTCAAAAGCCACTGAATTTTCAAACTGAAAACTCTGCTCCAGCAATCCCCCCTTTGGTGATGTTATCACCAAATAAACCCCCAAAAAAAAATTAGTGAAAATTTAGTCCCATTTTAGGAGAAATCGGAAATGTCTTTTCCCCTTACACAACATTACACACCAGTCACTCTTTCATCATCCCTTTTTGTCTCTAAGTAAACACTCTCCCTCAATTCTTCTAATTCAATTTCTTGAGGTTCCCTTTTCAACCTCTTGTTTTTCTTTTCTTTATTCAATTTCTTCCTCCCTCCCCTGTTTTTACAACACACACACACCAATCTTATTATCAATAAAGCAACAATTATACAAGTTAAGGGAAACAATATTCTACCTATAATAGTACTACCTATTTTTGCAATAAAATCCTTAACAGCTATCATTTTATTAGCTATTTTAGTCCACAAACTCTCAGCTTCTAGTGGTACTCATTCTTCATGCAAATCAGTAATATTTTTGATATAGACCTTCAGGTCTTTGCTTTCGTCTGGAATGTAAGTGCAACAATGTTGAACTTTCAGCATTCCACAGACTCCACCCTCCTTGGCCAATAGAATATCAAGGGCAAGTCGATTTTGCATAGACATGGCACGTACGGCACTTAATTCCGTATTCACCAAAAGAAACCCTCCAGCGGTATTTGTCGATAAGCGATCAACCACTGTGGACAGTTTCCGAATTCCATAAGCATTCAAAGAAATTCCCACTGCTGGAATCAAAACCCCAAAAATATCACCCACTATTTCAGACCAAGTTTCTCTCTTAAAACGCATTAGTAAATTAATATGTTCTACATCTGTTATTTTATCTATATGAAAAATCTTTGGAAAAACTAGGCCCACATAACACGTGCCATACCAATGGTCAGGCAACTTGTAATAAGCCTTGTTCCCACAAACATAGTACACTCCTGGAAAAATTGTATCTTCTCCACCTCTGAAACCCCAACCTGTTGCAATGAAGTATGTATCATGGCACTCACTAGTCCCGACAAAATATGTATCATATTGGGATTTCCTTCTTGTAATACAAAGTTTACCCTTCTGTGGTGCATCTAGAGCTAAAGTTGGACTAGCCCCATTCTTCAACTCTTTTCCCATCTCAATGTCCCAAATTGTCTCACTCACTTTATATTTCCCTGCTTTTTCCTGCATGTTCAATCTCCTTTCTTCTACCATATCCAGGAAAGCTTTCTCCTCTCCTTTCAAACTGCAAGTTAAATTATTCTTAAAAATGTAATCTAATGTTAATCCTTTTTCTTCAATAAAAATCTCACCAAAAGTGTTAGCTTCTTTAGCTGGATTCAGCTCTTTGTTCATTGGTAAGTGCCCAAAAATACTATCTCTGTTAGACATCTTATAATCTACTTTCCCTATCAAATAAAAAACACTACTTAAAATACTACAGGAAATACCATATGTAGCTGGTAAATGATGATAAGTAACACCCTCTGAAACGGATGCAGGTAATTGCATACAGACGTAGCAATCCCTTACTTCCATTGTTTTCACATATTCATATAACAATTTTGAAAAAACATTACTAGAAAAGTTATTAATTGACTTATCTTTGTGTATGTAAGTATTACTAATTCTAATTGGAACTACTTTTTGCGAATTCTTCTCTACATTTGTCACATTCTCTGTATGCATCTCAAACTCTACTTTAAAAGTAACTAATAAAACTAAAACACCCCATAGAAGCATTAATAATCCAGTACAGCAGCAGCACATCCTACACCACCTTTTAAAGAAGGCACATTTATTTCTATTATCCTCTATGTTAGCCATTTTACTACTTTAGTTTAGCCTCTACTACTCCACTACTGTTGGAACTTTTGCAATTCTTCAGCTTTCAGTTTTTTCCAAATGATCTTTTCGTGCACTTAATCCAAGTGAATCCTTCCTTTATTCAGTTTGGATACTTGTCATTCTTCACTTCAATTTCTTCAACATCAAATTGTATTAGATCTTCGACATCAAAATCCTCAGTACTCGACTCTTCTCCAATGTCAGTCAAGAGTACTTTCAGAATTTCACCAGTATCTTCCTCAACCACTTCTCTCAAGATCTCTTCCGGATTATCTCGAGTCACTGTTTCTTCTTTTCCTCCTTCAGACAGTGCCACATAAGACCATTCCGGTGATCTGTACTTTTGGTTGGGTCTTCTTACTCTTTTTATTTCCACTGGTTCTTTTGACTCCTTTGATTCTTCTCCTTCAGCTTTTGAACTTTGACTCGAAACTTCATTCACTTGTTCAGCTTTCGATGTACTTGCTCTTATTATTTTGTATCTCAGCCTCTTAACTCTGTTGTTAGGCCAACGATCTCCTCTTAACACCTTTTTCGGCTTTATTTCTTTATTACTTCTTTCTCCAATCCAAGTTCTCTTTCTCAGAACTCGACCCTCTGTTTGTTCATTCTCATCATCTGTTTCAAGTGCCTCTTGTTTCCGTTTTCCAGCAGCTTTCTTCTTTTCCACAGATTTTTTCACCACTGTTTGAGACTTCCCTACTCCTGTCCCTCCTCGGGTCTCCGACACGCAATCTTCTTGCTGTCTACTTGTCCCTTCACCTAGCTCATCAAGAATGTTCCCTACACCTCCTCGGGGGTCTTCCGCAATCTGTCCCTCTCTATCTTCTTCTGACCCTACTTCTTCAAGTATAATCTCAAGTGGTTCTTCAATCTCCTCCTCTTCTGATTCAGGAGTAGTCTCTGTGTGATTTCTCTTTTCTTTTATTTTTCCTTCACTGCTGTTTGAAACTTCAGGCTCTCTTACAGAATCTGATCTCTTCTCTGATACTCGCAGTGGTTCATTCGAAGCTTTTCCTACTTCTTTCCCCACTGATTCTGTATCTTCATCATCACTGGAATCTGACTCTTCAAAATACTCTTTACCAGTCCCTTCTTTTGGGTTTGGAACTCTCAGAGTATGACTTGCATGTACCCAGTGCTTCACTCCAGCACACTTTACTGCAGTCGTCGTAGTCAGAATAACTTGTCTCGGCCTTCCCCACCTTGGAATCAAGCAATTTCTTCTTCTGTGTACCTTTATCCTCACCCAGTCTCCTGGACTCAGATCATGGGCTTGCTTCTTCTCAAGTGTGGTAGCTTCTTCTCCAACCTGGTGAAACACAGAATGAACTGCGTCAGCCAGGCCTTTACAGTAATCCAAAATCATGTCATCAGTTATTGTCACCAACTTATTGACAGGCACGAATGCATGGCGCATTGCACGTCCCATGATTATTTCGTGCGGACTCAAACCAGTAGTTCTATCTGGAGTAGATCTCATAGTCATCAGAACTAGAGGTAAAACATCTGGCCATTTCATGCCAGTGGCTAAGCACATTTTTCCAATCCTATTCTTGATTGTGCCATTAATCTGCTCAACCACACAAGAAGCCTCTGGTCGGTATGCACAATGTAGCTTCTGCTGTATTTTCAATGCTTCACAAATCAAACCCATAAGCTCATTTTGAAAGTGTCCACCTCTATCAGACTCAACTGTTACTGGAAACCCGTACCTAGGAATCAACTCCCTTAACAGTAATTTTGCCACTGTTAATCCATCATTTCTTCTAGTCGGGTAAGCTTCCACCCACCTTGAAAACAAACAGACTACCACTAAAACATACCTCAGTCTGTTTACTTGGGGCATTTCAATGAAATCAATCTGCATTCTTATAAAAGGACCTGCTTCTCTGCCTATTGTTCCCAGACTCACCACTGTCTTTTTCCCAGTGTTAAATTGCTGACAAACTAAACACCTCTGACAGATGCTTTCTGCAATTGTCCTGAACTTTGCATTGTACCAGGTTTGCTTGAACGACCTAACCATCGTGTCCCTCCCCAAATGTCCCTGGCCATGATACATCCTTGCCATTGACGACAAGATGGAGTTGGGCATTACTGGTCTGCCATCTCTGTAGACCCAAACATGGTCTGTCTCCCTTGGAGCACATCCTGCCTTAATCCAATCTTTTTTCTCTTCCTCTCCTGCCTCATCTTGCAACTGTTTCACTTCATCCCAGGTCTCTAAAACATTAGTAAACATCACAGAGAGAAAAGACATTTCCCCTTCTCTGTCCCTGTTGATGGACTGATTTGTTTTGGCACAGTATTGCGCAACATCGTTTGCATAACGGTTTCCGACCGTTATAAAATCCTCCCCTAGTCCATGGGCAGCACATTTTACAACTGCTAACTCCTTAGGCAGCTGTATCGCCTCAAGCAATTTACCAATCACTTCAGCATTCTTTATCGGAGTTCCACTCGATGTCAAGAAACCTCTTTGTAGCCAAAGCTGGCCAAAATCATGCACCACTCCAAATCCATACTGACTATCAGTCATTACAGTTGTCCTCAAATCTTTCCCAATTTTGCAAGCTTTTGTCAATGCTATCAATTCAGCAACTTGCGCAGATTTCACCCCTTTCAATGGTGATGCTTCCATGACCTCTGAAACTTTGCATACCGCATATGCTGCACATAGCACACCATCATCATTTCTCAGGCATGATCCATCCACAAACAACACATGATCACTCTCATTCAAGGGTAGATCCCTTATGTCTGGTCTTGGTTTTGTACAGTAATCCAGCACATCCAAACAATCATGATCATCTTCCATCTTCACACCCACATTTTCAATATCTGGCAAAAGTGTCGCTGGATTCACATTCACACATCTCTCGAGAGTCACATTTGATGCTCCCAGAATCACTTTTTCATATTTAGTCAACCGACTATGTGACATGTACTGAGTTCTGCTTCTTGTCAAAAGAATTGCCACATTGTGAGGTACGAATACCCTTACAGGATATCCCATTATGATTCCCTCACTCTGTTCCAGACTTCTGCATGTTGCAGCCACAGATTTCAGACAACCTGGTAAACCCACAGCTACAGGGTCAAGTGTCGATGAGAAGTACGCAATAGGCCTTCTCAGTAATCCATGCTTCTGAATTAACACTGAAAGTGCACATCCATTTCTCTCACTGCAGTACAGCTCAAATTCTTTCTCATAGTCAGGCATACCCAAGGCTGGAGCCTCACACATTTTATTTTTGAGCTCTTCAAATGCTGCCATTTGTTCTGCATCCAGATCCAATGGATCTGTCATCTCACTTTTTGTCAGTTTAATCAGTGGCTTTGCTATCAAGGAAAAATTAATTATCCACTGACGACAATAACCCACCATACCCAGGAACATTCTCACTTCTCTCGGGGTTTTTGGAGCTTTCATTTCTCTGATTATTCTGATCCTGTCAACAGTCACTTTTCTCAGACCCTTTTCAATATTGTGTCCAAGATAATGCACCTCTTTCTTGCAAAATTGCAATTTGGCTGGAGATACCTTTAACCCTCCATCTGCCAGATGATTCAGTAAAGCTATGGTATCTACTTCACAAGCTTCACGTGTCTTTGATGCCATCAGTAGGTCATCAATATACTGCACTAGCACTGAACTCTCGGGCATGATCAAACTTTCCAACGACTTCTTCAATAACTGATTGAATATCGAAGGACTCTCCGTATACCCCTGTGGGATTCGACACCATGCTAAGATACGCTGGCCAAACCTAAATGCAAAAATCGGCTGGCTATCATGATGCAATGGAATTGAAAAGAACGCATGACACAAATCAATCACTGTATACCACTCAGCATCATGTGGAATTTGATACAGAATCACTGATGGATTTGGCACAATAGGACAACATGCCACCACAATTTGATTAACTTTTCTCAAATCCTGTACGATCCTAAATTTCCCATTGAGCTTTTTTAGTCCCATTATCGGTGAATTACACGGACTACTCAGAAGTTCTCTCAGGACTCCTTGCTGAATCATTTTCTCAATTATAGGAGTTATCCCTTCAATTATTTCTGGTGTCATTTTGTATTGAGGAATGTTAGGATATGTAATTCCCTCTTTTACTGCAATTTTCACTGGATCTACATTATTCATCAATCCCACATCCTCTCCAGTAAAATCCCAAACTGTCCTTTTCACTGTGTCTCTCAGCTCTCGAGGCAAATCCTCCGGATTAAACACAGCAAATGCACCAATTAACTCACTTTCTCTATTCTCTAGAGTCACTCGGTACAAAACATCTTCATCTGGTGTCTCAAAAGCTATTCCATCCGGTGTACAAAAAATTGTGCAGTTCATTTTGCACAACAAGTCCCTACCCAACAGGTTCACTGGACTCGTGTCACAGACAATGAATCTGTGCATGTCTGAAAATTTCCCTATCTGTACTCTTACAGGTTCAGTAAGACGTGTTCTGATTTGTGTATTGGCTACACCAACTACTTGGATTGCTTCATCCGAGAGAGGAAGATTTCTAACATCTGTTGACCTGACAGTTGATCTTGTCGCACCTGTGTCTACCAAAAAAGTAACACTCTCCTCATTTATTTTCCCATCCACAAATGGTCCTGCCTGGTCTATTTCTAGAGTTGCACCAAGTATGCACTCTTCTTCCTCTCCTCGGCACCGTCAATAATCACCCTCAGACTCACTCCCTTCACTCTTTAACAAGTACTGTTGTACTTTGTTAGAACGTCTTGGTTTGTTTACCTGTTCATCATTGTAGAATCCTGAATCCTGATTATACTTTTGTAACCCTCTATTCTGCGGCAAGGGCGGTTTTGGCTCTTGACTCTGCTGTCTCACAACTTTCTGTTGTTGCTGCTGTTGATTATTTCCTTCGTTCTGCACCTGTTGATTTAAGGATTTATTCTCATTACTCACTAATGGTGGATTAGGACACTCCGATCTCCAATGCCCCAATTGGCCACAGTTGTGACAAGGAAACTTTTTCTTCGCTTCCTCAAGACTTCCTTTTCCTTTCCCTGCATATCTAGGTCTATTCCCTACATTATTTCCTGGATTATTCGCTTGTTCCACTAACTGTGCTTCCTGTCTTTCCGCAACTTTCACTTGTGCCCACATTGCTTTCTCTTTCAGCTTTCTTTGTTTTGCTTCAATTTCATCACTGAAGTATTTCACATGCCTCAGGATCTCATCTACTTTCTTACTCTGCCAATCCACTGTGTGCTCACGAATTCTCTCACCAATTTCAGGTCTAAGGCCATATACAAATCTGTATACAAAATGACTCAAATCTTTGTCACCCAGGTGTTCATCTCCACTAAATTGTTTAAATGCCAGTATCAGCCTCTCGTAAAAAGCATGAACTGATTCTTTCGCTTCCTGTTGTGTTCGATCTATTTTTACCCAGTCTGTCTCTTTTGGAGGAACTTTACTCTTCAGGTATACCATCACCTGATCATACTTTCTCATTACCTCTGGATCTGGTGCCCCTGTTCTTGGGTCTCTTGGATATTCCTCAGTAGGCCAACTCACAACTATTTTACACTCAGTCCACAAGTCTGCTGGAACAATTATATCAAACAGACTATTCAGGTCAACCCACAGCACTTTTGACAATTTCACAAACCTATCTACCTGCCTATACCACTCGACGGGCTTTTCTCTCAATCGAGGGAAATCATTCGTGAATGATAAAATATCCTGTCTGGTCCATGGAACATGTACATATCCTCCTCCAGGTATTTCTCTCATAGGATAATTATCCACTGGTTTCTCCTTTTCTCTCACTGGAAATGCTGAATAAGTTGTTCTATCTTCAGCCTCATCTCTTTTCTTGTACCACCTATCCTTCCACTTTTCTACATCACCCCATCTTCGCAATAATGCTACCATTTCCTTAATCTGTCCTGTTCTACCAGTAGCATTCAAATTTTCAATATCCTTCTCTGTAAAATCCATCCTGTAAGTTCTTTGTAAAGCTTTCACTTTATCAATGTCAACTCCCTGTTCATTTGCTATCGCTCTTAGCCTGTCATGTGTATTTCTTGCTCTCCAGGTAATACTCTTGCACATAAACATTAATTCACCATCATGATGACTCTTCAGAATCTCTGTTGGAACTGTTCCTGTAACAAGCTCTTCTAGTTCTACACGTAACCTAGCTACATCAATTACTTGTGAATCTTTATCCTTTTTCTGTAGAACCTTCATCCAATCATTCAAATCATCAACTGTTATTTCAGCAGTTTTTCTCACTGGAACCACTCTCTTTTGCGGTTCTAAAATTGGCATCCCTGAACAACTAGCTTCACTAGCATCCAATATTTCACTACATGTGTCATGTCTTGATTGTCTCAGGTCACTTCTTTCTGCTCTTTTACCTGAATCTCCTGAAGGACCAACTGAATTTGTCAGATTATTCCCAACATATGGAATCACCAGTCCATTCTCACCTGTCCTCTGTTTGTCAAACACAGGCATAACTGGACCTATTGTTACAGGCACCGTAACAGCTTCTAGATTCTTCGTTAACTCCCTAATCTTCTCTGTCAACTCTGTTGTAGTTCTGGCTAATTGTCTGGCATTCTCATCAAGGTAATGATCACTTCTTACCTCAGGTGTCTCATTTTCCGTCTCACTAACACACACTGTATCTCTTATCGGAGAAACAACTGGTGTACTTTTATCCGGTTCTGGTCTATATGGAGGTGGTCTCTTGTAAATCATGTCATTCAAGACCTCATCCTCATACTCATTAACTCCATATTTTCTCATTTCTGACTCAGGAACCCTTTCTGCTCCTCCTTCAACTGTTCTCATCGGATATAATCCCTCTGACATACTAACATCTCGCCACCTTTTCATTCGATCATGATGAGTCTCACGATCATGTCTCCTCCCAAACATATACCTATAGTACCCTCCAGATCTCTGTTTTTCTCTCTCATGTACTTCCTCTTCCCATTCCACTAAAGCCTCGAACTGTGTAGGTCTCGGTTTCGGGTCAAGACATAGCATCTTTTCCCGTAAATTTCTCAACACGGCTAGATTAAATGAACCATGTTCTGGAAATGCTAGAACACCATCTTCTTTAGTATACCTAACCCAATTTTCCAACCATATACAGGTATGAAACCCATGTCTCGCAGCCATGAAGGATGCAGGTGTTTTCGGTGGAGGTAACAACTCGCCCTCTCTTGTTTTAACATCTTTATCCTTGCTAAACCACTTTTTAATTTTACCAAAAAATGTCTTCTTCTTTTTCTCTTCTTGGTAATACATTTTAGCGTTTACCAAAACTTTCTACTCTTTCCGTATTATAAATATACAATACGAATTTTCAACCAATTGCAGCGCGACTCACACTAACGCACCAATCCTGGAACGTCTACGTCACTAAATAGCTCTTCCAATCCTTGCGCGGCTCACACTAACGCACCAATCCTAGCGCGAGCACTATTCTGATCTACCATCCAATCAGAGCGCGGTCTTTCTGACGTCAACAGTCGCTGACTGCAGCTTCTGCTCTGTCTTCTGTCACTCGTCTACCCCTCCTTTACAAAATCTTTTCAGTAGACTTCGTGTCAAAATTTCTACAAAATCTATTAGTTACAACATAAAAACATCTCCATTGTCTGCTTCGCTAACCACAGAATAGTAAAGAGAGTCTATTTCATAAGAGACCTTTCATTGACACAGTAGCACTTCCTCTACTCTGCCCTACTAACATACATTCATTAACTGTTTCCTCTAGGACTTGTCCAAAGCGTCTTACAATCAATTAAATGTACAAACATTCACGCACATTCATACAAGGAAATATAGTACATACGCACAGAATCCTGCTTCCCGAGAACAGACAATCTGCTCCACTACAGAATTATAACATACATCAACTAAGCAAGCTTTCTTTGCCCAGTTCTTCAAACAAGCTCAGAGAATACCTATTACTCCTCCTGCAATAAGCTTTAACGGAAATCCTTACGGATCCCTGGGACTTAAGACCAAAGTTTCACAGATAACCTTCACTATCATACACACTCCTTATATACTAGAAATATCTAATAGTAACATACGACGATGTCACTGATTCCGAACCCAGACAATGTGACGCGCAACTTCAATTGTCACACGTTATTCCTTACAATTCCGTCTTTCCCGAGAGCAGCATATACTTCCCTCTGCCCCACTACGGAACTGCTACAGCTTCCAAGTTCCAGAAGCACTACATATAACTCAACATTACAACTCCAACATATAGTATTAGTACATATACCAACATGAACCAATAATCAATAATCAATAAACTAATGTACAAGCAATCTTATCAGATCAAGACAATCATCAAAAACCATCAAATTCTGCTACCAGGAAATTGATAGAGATCAGGGTGTGTATAATATTCCCACTACCATGGATAGAGTAATCTCACAGTTACACGCACATGCATACATCATACGCTAGGGCCCATTTCACTACACTAACATTCGCTCAAATACTCTACCAGCAATAAACCTGTGGAAGGAAAACACCTAATCACCCTGCATCTATATCGAGGTCGATAAGATCTGGTTTTTGTGACTGTCCTTAAACATATTCTATACAACATATACAGCAATGATCAAGAATGCAAACCCAATAATTGACAAGAAAGAATATCCAACACCATGTTTAAAATTATATTGCTTTATCTAAGATTAGTCAAAGAAAATCAATCAGAGTAAATCATTTCTCATAGTTACCTATTCTAGCTAAATGTCAGAACGGGTCAGGACAAGTCTCTCGGTAAATGTCTCTCAAGACGAAGTCCCTTCAGCATCAATCCTCAGCAACGCAGATTCGGTACGCGGCAAAGGCAAAATGGCAAGTGGCAAAAAACCCTCTCTAGGCTAACATTTCTTATAGTCTCTAAACAATGGAAAGATACATTGGAAACATAGAAAAAACTGTAATGTCCGCCGGACCTGCTGAGCAGAGCGAGAAGGAAAGGATGTAACATCGCTACATTTGGAAATCTCCGCTCAGGAAAAGTTCACATAATAAAGACTACGGAACAGGAGCCAAGAAATAAAACATGTATCATATTAGTTCTGCTTCTCCTCGGCTATCGAGCCACAGTTCAGAGTTTTTCTCTAAGGCTCCTTTGTTTCCCAAGGCTGCCAAGGACATTTTCATTTCACTTGGAGATCTCCCAAAAACTGCTGCTGTCCTCATGGAAAGTTTTAAAACAAGCAAGCAAGGACCATGGTCAGTTAGCTTCAGGACCATTTCCAGCAGGGGTCTCCCGCGTCACAGTTTTCATATTATAAATCACAGCCAGGCTCATAAATCGGCCATCTTTTCTAGGCCATCATAGGCCTCAATAGACCATCTTAATTAAAAGAAACAAAAACAACGTTACCACAGCATAGTGATTAAACAGTGTTAACCCCACTAATACCCTTATGTGTATGCATCTATCTAGCACTTGCAACATAGAAAAGCATTAATTCGGAAAGCATTTTGTGCTCAAAAATAAACAGCACATAGCAACGTTTAAACATAAAACACGCACGTTATTTTTTAAACAGCACATTTATGCACACCCACGTGTAACTCTCTCTTGTTAGAACAAACGGATTGATTAATATAAACGCACTTGCACAAGACAAATAATTAATTATTAATTATTAATAAATTAGTACAACAAATAGACATGCCAGAGCTTCAAAAGCCACTGAATTTTCAAACTGAAAACTCTGCTCCAGCACTTCCACTTGGGTAAACCTGTGTTAAAACCACCATGGCCACTGGAATTATGTTGCAGGGTTGGACCAGAGAATGCGTCAGGGTTGACTAAATTATACTGCAAGAAAAGGCGGCGTAATGTGGCACATTTTGTGACAGTATTATTTCACTACTTCTGCATTTTCACACATTAACACTGCCTGTGCAAAGGTTTCACCTCATTAGTACTAGTTCAACACCCAAATACAGCAATAACTAACTTAGAGATGACCAGTCAACTTTAGCAAAGGGACTTCCATTGCACGGTAACAAGTGTCACCAGATTTTTTTGTTATAACTTTTGATCCGTTTGAGCTAGAAACTATTTTCCTGCAGATTACGCAACAGATGATGGATTATGTGGCACATGCGGCAAATCTATATTTATGGGGAAAAAGGGATGTCCACAGAATTGCATAATTCTAGTGGCTCTGGTTAAACTTTAAGAAAATGTGTAAGATAGCTCACTAGGTTAAGCACCATAGCTTCAACCCACAGCATGGTCAAAACATTCCATCATCTTTCTGGGGGCGATAACAGGTGTACACAAAACATGTGGGGATCTCTCCCTCACTGTCTTTCTCTCAGACAAAAATAACTATTTAAAATGCAGACTCTTACTGCAATTTGCTTAACAGCGACTCTGTAAAAAGAATTACATGTTCTGCATCAAGCGGAGGGAGAGCATTTTCAAAATACCTGCAGTGCTGAATAAACACTAAAATAGGGGGGGGGCATGTAAGTGATTTCTCGGGCTTAGAAGTGTAAGGCTTTGCACAGAAATCATAATTTTCAGTGGGCGTTGTATACCGCGCACACTTTTGTTTTTAAAGGATAAATCAAGCCAGTGTCAGGGACATGAGTGAGGGAGCACATTATGATTCACAATTTATATGTATTATTTTGTTCAGCGGTGTGAATGCAGTGATCTCTCACTAGTCCATTGCTTGTCACCAACAATGCCCTGTGAGTCCTTGTAAATAAACAGAACAATAGAGTGGAGGCCAGTCCATGGCAAGGGAGCAAGGCAGGGTTCTCTGATGTTCCAACAGAATGAGTGAGAAGGGACGCTTTGCACCACAGAGGCTCCTCAGCACCTCTAAAGTGCTATATACATAAAATGTCCTGGTTTGCACGTCTGGTCACCAACAGGCTGGTGAGCGGGGACTCTCAATGGCAGGTGATCTGCCACTGACCCCATCTATCACCTCCTCCTTGCTGATGTTAGTTGGGGGGTGGAAGGTGGCTAGGAGGAGGTGATTTAGAGAGTTCATGGGCCATGTCCCCTCCTCACTACTCCTGCATCTGAATTGCTTTTTCAGATGCTGGCATTTTGACAAGTAAGTGCTCCAGTAGCGATCATATTGACCAATGCAGAGGTAAGGCAATCTCACAGGCTTCCGCAATTAGTAGACTTTATAAGCATTGCGGGAAAAGACACTTTGCACATGTTTTATCCGTTTATAAAATTACAATTCCCCCAGCGTTGAGTTATGCCTGCGAAACAGTAGACGAACAGCAGTGGGATAATTTTGAGAAAGTAGAGGGGTGTATTTGGCGCCAAATGTGTAATCTGAATCGCGCAGCTCCCTTAAGCGCAATTCAGCTCGAATTCGGGCTACTTTCCACTAACGTGTTCTCTCTGGCTGCGTGCATAAGATGGAGAAATGCACTATTGAACCGTGTTGAGAACCCTTTACGGATAGCAAGGAAATTTTTTATATCCTGAAGGGAAAAACTGTTCTCTTTAGGAATTACCAGAAAGACGTAAATTTGTTTGATTTTGAGAATAGATATATGGGTGTTCTTCCTAAACAAGTTTTGAAATCTAGAATTTAAAAAACTATTTATGACGTAATTCGTAAAAGAAATACGGTATTGTGCACTGCGTATTCCAATAATAACTTTATAGTGGGGAGTAGTATTTATAAAAAGCCACAACACTTCGTTATATGGAATCTCCCTCATGAAGTGCGCAGAATAATCTTGTTGCTTCGGCTGAATTTACTTCACTTAAGAATTTAACAGGAGCTTGGGAGGGTCTCCCGAGGCAGGAAGGACTCTGTTACCTATGTGGTATCTGTGTGCAGGACTTAAATCATGTACTATTTGCCTGTCCCCTATTACAACCTTTACGACGTCCATATTTAAAATCTTTTTTCCTTAAGATATAATATTGCCCCAGCTGAGGAAGCCAAAAAGTGTATGTTTCTTAAAAGTTTTAGATTTTTAAAAGAAATGTTAAATATATTTTAGGGAAGGAACAGGTTGCCTCGTTAGCCGTAGTAGGCCGCATAGGTTCCTCTCAGAGCAAAATGTAATGAATTTTATATGTTGTATTTTTGGTTTGTTTCTATTAGAAGGTTGTAACTGTTAGAGTTATTGGTAAGATATGTTCTATATTACGTTATGGTCACATTTAAAAAAAAAAATTAAAATGGTGCTATAATCGCGTGCTTGCACCTTTATTTCCTTGTATACTGCTATGAATATTGTCATGTACAAATGAATATCTATTAGCCAAGATTTTGGTATCTGTTATTAAGTTTGCACACTTGCACTTTTTTGGTACCCTTTATGCTGCTAGTTATTGTGTACTGTACACAGAATCTTAGAATATTTTAATCCCTTTGTATTTTAATCTTTAATGCTTGTTGAATCAATTGTATTACTACAAATATATTTTTAGCATGGTCGCAAACTTACAGTCGAAGTCGCCTAAGGATCTAACGGTATAACTTGCCTTGTCCAGCCCTTGCTAGCATTGTATTTAAAAAGGCTCTGAAATTGATGTTGTGCTTATATTGCACCTCTCTGCAATTAACACGGAATTATGAATTTTGTATCATTTTATGAAAACAGAATTTGTGATGATTTGTAATTTTATTAGCTTGTTTTTTAATTATTGGTTGATTTGATAAATTGGATAGATGTTTTTATGTGGAACTCTTCGAAGCTCCAAATCGTAATAAAATAAATTGAAATTGAACAAACACTAAAATAAGGGTGAGGCATTTAAGTGATGACTCGGGCTAGTGTAAGGCTTTGCACAGGAATCATAATGCTCAGCGCACACTTTTGTTTCTAACGGATAAATGAAACCCGTGGCAGGGAACATGAGTGAGGGAGCGCACTATGCTTCACAATTTATATGTAATATTTTTCTCAGCGGTGCGAATACAGTGATCTCTCACTAGTCCATTGCTTGTCACCAACAATGCCCTGTGTGCCCTTGTAAATAAACAGAACAATAGAGTGGGGGCCAGTCCATGGCAAGGGAGCAAGCCAGGGTTCTCTGATATTCCAACAGGTTGAGGAAGAAGGGAAGCTGTGCACCACAGAGGCTCTTTAGCACCTCTAAAGAATCAAGAATTTTGTTACGCCTTGGCTCTCTCTTTTAGATCTAAGGTAGATGAAATCTATGATCAGTTGACTCATTCGACCTCAGATGGTAAAAGAGCTGTACAAAATATTAGTGAATATACCTCTGTGTTTAACTTCCCCCTGACCTCTCCGACGCAAATCACTAAATAAATCTCCATGATTAAGTCAGGCTCTCCAGAAGATCCCTGTCCTCCCAAACTTTTACAAAATATTAGTAATCTCATTGGTTCCCATCTTTCCAAAATATTTAATCAGATGATAGAACAGGGATATTTTCCCGCTACATGGAAGCAGGCTTGTATATTGCCTCTTCTAAAAAAAGTAATCTAGATGCAACGGAGACAGCTAACTACCGACCTATTTTGAGAATACCACTCCCGGCCAAGATAATTGAGAAGATTATGAATGCGGAACTTGCGACTTTTAACGCAACTAATTAAATTCTAGACCATAGCCAGTTTGGCTTAAGAGCGAATCATAGTACTGAGTCAGCGTTGACTAAGACTACAGAAGAAATCCGCTCTTCGCTGGACAGCGGTGGGTCAGCAGCCTTGGTGCTGCAGGACCTATCCGCTGCATTTGATATGGTGGATCACTCTCTTCTGGTTCATCGTTTAAAAGAAATTGGGATAGGAGGTAAAGCCCTTGCCCTGCTGACATCGTTTTTATCAGAGAGGACTCAATCAGTTCACTTGGGCAAATTTAAGTCGGCACCTTTTTCTCTTCCATGTGGTGTTCCGCAGGGCTCATCTTTGAGGCCTACACTCTTTAATATCTATGTGGTGGAATTAGCACCACTGATAAGAAGCTTTAATCTGATTCCGACGTCTTATGCTGATGACACCCAGCTGGTGATCTCGACAGTAGATAAGGACATCAATCACTCATTAAATCTTGATAACTATGCTGTCTTTAAGCCACTGGATAAAGCTAAACTCGAGTAAAACAGAGGTGATCATGTTCAGAAATCTTTCTCCCCCTTGGTCCCCTGCTTGGTGGCCAGACAATCTTGGCCCTCCCCCTACACCGGTAGATAAAGCAAAATATCTTGGAGTTATTATAGATGAAAAGCTGAGTTTTAAAGCTCAAGTCTCTAAGGTAGTGTCATCTTCGTTTTTTATGATCAACACTATTAGAAAAATTCTGCCTTTTATTCCCAAACCTTGTAGAAAGTCACTAGTAACTTCCTTAGTCTTGTCCAAACTTGACTATTGTAATGGATTGTATATTAAGGTGCACTCCACCCTTCTCAAGAAGTTACAGGCAGTGCAAACGTGGCTGCAAGACTGATCTTGTATATTCCAAAATATCAGTCGGTTAGAGCAGATTTGCGGGAACTCCACTGGCTGCCAATTTGACAGCGGATAAAATTTAAGACTCTCTGCCTGGCTCACAAGGCATTACACAAAGAAGGGCCGAAGTTTTTAGAGGACCTGTTCAGATGGTACTCTCCAAACAGAGTGCTGCGTTCAGCTAATGCCTGTCTGAATCAGTCAGCTAGGATCAAAAAGATGAATTGGAGGGGAGGAGTCTTACCTTTAACACCATCAAAGAATGGAACTCTCTCCCATTATATGTCAGAAAAATCACTCCCCATTTGGAATTTAGGAAACAGTTGAAGACCTGTCTCTTTCAGCAGCAGCAGAACTTAGTACAGTATTTTATTCCGCAAGCGCCAAGACACCCGAGGGTATTCGTGCGCTGTACACATTTTATTAACATTAACATTGAAGAGCTATATACATAAAATGTCCTGGTTTGCACGTCTGGTCACCAACAGGCTGGTGAGCGGGGACTCTCAATGGCAGGTGATCTGTCACTGACCCCATCTGTCACCTACTCCTTGCTGATGTTAGTTGGGGGGAGGCTAGGAGGTGATTTAGAGAGTTCATAGGTAATGTCCCCTCCTCACTACTCCTGCATCTGAATTGCTTTTCAGATGCTAAAATAGAATTGGGAGGCCCTGGGAATTCTGTAAGGGAGCAGTGGGGAAGGGACAGGAACTAAGGGAGAAAAACTTTTATGGAGCGTCTCAAGTAATGGAGAGGAATAGGCAACTTCGAAATAAACTTAATGACTAAAAGCATGTTTCTAAGCATTTTCAGTGCACCCTACCTGAAATTTCGAGGACGTGTGCCCAGCTCATCCAAGCCGGCCCTAAATGCAAGAAATGAAAATGGGTTCCCAAACCTTCTTGATGGGTAGTAAAAGTTCAATAAGTAGAGTTCAGAGTGCCCCTCACAGCTGTGCGCCCCAATGCCACTGAACCTGCTGCACCAATGCTAGCCACGTTCCTGTTTGGCCTGAGACCTTTCCTGGTCTTTAAATTGTTCAACTCAGTGGAGATAGTTAATCTTTAAATTGCTCTTTTTTTTTGTCCTCATCTCACCATTCAGCGTCTGCAACGTTAGCTAGCAGCCATCTTTCCGACCTAGGTACCCCAGGCTTCTACAGCTGCCTTGGCTTTAGGCCTGACCAGGCCAGCTTCTTCGTAAGAAGCTTGGTGTAATCATAGGACCGGGGCTATCAATCCCGCCTCAAAAAAAAAAAATCTTTAAATTGCTCAACTCAGTGGAGATAGGTAAGCAGGTACACCGAGGGGGGAGTGGGCACGTGAGGGGGGCTCTAGGGACCCGTCACCACACATTGGGGTGATGGCTATGCATTGGCGGGTCTGAGTCACACCACTGTACCCCATGGTGTACATCTTCCATCTGGAAGCGGTGTGGGTGAACCATGACTTAATTCCTTGTGCAAAACAGAGCTTTTAAATCCGGGTTGCATTACAGAAACACCAGCATCATGAGTTAATCATTATTAGGTTGTTTCTGACACTGGCAACCACTGCATGCCTCGGAGCCCCGGTTAGGACACCCTGTGCTCGAAGTAAAACCAGCAGAGTGATGCAGGAACAAACACAAACAGGATACACCCGGTTAAAGGGAGAACGCCGGCTCTTCCATTTATCTATGCAGGTGAGTTTTATGTAGCGATGCTACCACCAGGAGGCGACACCATGTTGGTCAGAGTTACACGGTAGGCACAAAGAAATAGTTACATTCATCGATAGCAATGCCTTCCAGGGTAGGTCCAGGAGGGCCGGATACATTGCAAAATTTCAGGCAATTTATGTTAAAAAAGTGCATACAGTTAATCTAAATGGAAATCCTTTACATAATCAATGGTTCGCGTTAGCCTAAATAACTGACTCTGATCCAGCCCCACCAAACCTATGATGGACACCTCTAATCCTCACTGAAGGGGGTGGGGGGCTGTTCAGGTGCTTGGGGACGGGATGGTCTGTGTTGTGGGGGTATTTTTATTTTTTTGAGTCGACAGACCTGGAGAAGATGGAAAGTGAGTATTTTAGTTGCTTTTAGAATTAGAGGAGGTTGTTCTGATTGTAAGGGAAGAGAGTTTCAGAAATAGCATGTATAGGGTACTCTGGCTGAGCTGTTAGGAGCATCAAGGCGCTGGTTCAAGTGGAGTGGTCGGTGGTTTGGAAGCCCAGTTCCCTCAGCTCCCAAAACAGACAATCTGACGGCAAGAGAGGAGCACTGCTGGGCTTACACTAAGCACAATACAGCTTTTAGTCTCTTTCTTTTTAGATTCAGATTTAATTGAAGTTTCTCAAATTAGGAAGTGATTTTTAGTGGCATGCCGCTCAGCAGAATATTCAGGGTTGGCATTCTACTCCTGTTTGCACAATAATGTTAAATCCTACATAGCAGTGCTGCAGAGGCAGCAGTAAAACATTTGCACCTTTGAAACGATCAAACTGTCCAAGATCACAATCCCTGTGCATTTCCTGTCAATTTATTGGTAGACTATTCATAGACCCAGCTTTGCTTTACTACAGGTCTTTCTCATTTTATATTGTGGTTGAAACTGGATTTTAGTATTGGATGTTGGAGGAAACTACTCATTTTCATAGTACACCCCAATACAAACCCCAGCTCTAAAAGTCCAAGTTTAGTGTGGCTGAAGACTTTGACCATCTTGGATTTGCCTTACTACAGTGCATTTTGGGCCTGTTGGAAGCAAGACGAGCCATCTGACCATGGCCAAAAAGCTAAAAATCTTTTGAGATTAATGGTCTCTATGCAATACTGATTCAATCATTCTGGTATTCCTACCTTTCACGCAATGTACCATGGGCCAATCTTTCTCTCGTTGTACTACCAGAATTTGGATCTTCACTCTCCCTCACTGCACAACTGCTTCACATTTTATATTCAAGAAGGATCTTAAACTTTTCCTTTTTAAATGGTATTTGCAACCTGGGCCTTACTGTCCGTCAATGTGACGAGTTCCTTTCGCTCTCAAGATCAGTTCTCATTATGACCTTCTCCTACTAATTTTAGACATTATTATAATGCCTCCTTCCTTCATCAACTTCCTCTCTAAATTATGCGAGAGAATATGCTACCCATCTTCAGTATATTATGTCAATTTATTGTACTCTGTACTGTATTCCATATTATTCATCTGTAACTATTTGTGTGTTTGTAATGCTCCCTTAGTCTATTTGCTGTGTTCTTTACTGTATGACTTGTACCTGGTCTCTTATGATGAAACATCACATAGTCTTCTATTAAATAGAGGGTTTCAGCAGGGCGTGAGATGCAGTCAGTTAAAGAGAGCCTGAATTACAGTGGAGTCGTTTTAAAAATAAAAAAAACATTGTAAATGTTTTTTCATCCAAAGAATAGTAGTTAAGAATATCAACTCAAGGGCTCAGTGTTCATCAATCTAACCCATCTTGTATATAGGATATAGCCCAGAAATCAGACCACGGATTACTTAGATAACATTTAAACTGGCAACAAAACAACCATTGAGGTGGTGGTGCATATACAGGTTTAATACAGAATTACAGCAGTATGCTAGAAGATATTTCCAGACACCTGGGCTGAGGCAGTTCTCATGAAGTTCTCATGAAATACCCAGTGCGGATTCCTGATTGCTCTGGGACGTGTGGGGTGGAAGGGGGCAGGAGAGGAGGCAAAGTCAGGGGTCACCTCTGCCTGTCTTCTATTTGATATTTGAGGGATAAAGTCCCCACTGCTGTGCATCAAAAGGATATTGCAAGTCACCGAGGAGTTCAATGACCATATAGGGAAACAAGGCCGAAGTCTTTTATACAGTATGGCACTACGAGGTGTCTTGCAATATCGTTATAATGTATGCGAGGGGATACTTTATCCCATATAATACATAGTCACACCATAATCTCACCGGAAAACAACTTAAAACCTTGGTGTGTAGCTCTTTCACTTGAAAGAGCGAGCATGTTTGCAAACATGAAGAATAAAAATAACAACTGAAGTGAAAAATTAAAACACACCAAAAACCTGTTATTTGTTGCAAACAGACATTAGAAATAGTTCAATATAAGTCAGATAAAAAAAATAGCTGTACTAGCTCGAAATGTGTAGAAACATGCAAAAAGAATCTCGATTTTCTAAAAATATTTAAGTAGTGAAAAAAAACGTGTTTATTCTGCTTATCATTGTAAGATGAAAATAGAGCAAAAGAATGAATGGTAATGTTCGGTTTTCGTTGCTTTAAACAGCTGCTTCAATTATGCTCTGTGACCTGACGTGCCTTTCACCTCTGCTGCTGCCTCTGGCACCATTCATTGTGATGCCAGAACTTGACTGTAATAACAGAATTGTCGAGTTCTAGCGTCTTTTCAATATATTCGGCAGCTGGGTGCGTCATTGATTATAAAGAAACTAGAGACTGGCGCTTATACAGGGATTACAGAATTGTACCATTTGAGCCATTTAGGATATCCGTTTGTGTATCCAGTTAAATTAATTAAAAAGTATCCAGTTATGGTCTCCACAGCTTGCAAGCCTAAGTTCTCATGGGGTCTCGTGATCTGCTTGCATCTTTAAACAACTCCATGACCTCTAGTCAATCTCCTACCTCTACCCCTACAGTGGTCTAACCCAAGTGATTCCGCTACTATTTCTGCCCAATATTGTTCTGTGCTCATCCATTGTGCTAGTTGGGAGCGGCTTTAGCAGATTTCCACAATGTGGCATACTTCTCTTCGCCATTAACATAGCCAAATCATTAAATCTATTGCCCACCTTCCTCTTATTTGGATGAGGAAACGGATCCAACAGCCAGCACTGGGGCTTCAGCAGGCCAGGTCTGCCTATCATCTTCGTACCATTGCAACTACCTCCGGCCAGTAATTCCTTATTAAGGGGCATGCCCAAGACAGGTGACATTTTACTTAAAATCTTATTATCAACATTCAAAATGGACAGTGGTCTGTACGCCTTTTTGTCACTCACATCTGCCTCAGGTTTAGGGAGGGAATGTTCATAGCTTCTTTAAATGGAGTCAGGCAATTTCTGCATGAGGTATGCTGTCACATAAACTTTTAACAGCTTTGGTGCTAATTTGTCAACATATACTTTACAATATTCTGCTGGTAGTCTATCCAAACCCGGTGTCTTGCCAGAGGCCAGGCTGGCAATGGCTGCCTTTATTTCTTGTCTAAGAGTTCAGTGATATCTACGTTTTGTTGAGTTTTTTGAGGATGACACAAGAGGTTGAAGATAGATATTAATAACGACAGTAGACAAAATGGAATCTTGCAGTACCTGTTAATTAGCAAAGAGTTAACAGGGCTAGAAAAGGAGTTGCTAATTTTTAACCCATCTGAATCATCAGTCAGATATGAAGTGAGCCAATTAAGGACTAAACTATCAATGCTGGTATCAAGGACCGTGAGTAGATCAATGAGAACAAGTAGGCAAGCATCACCCAGGTGAAGGATCCGTCATCATTAACTTACACCAGTACAGTCTCATTAGTGCAGTTTGTTGTGAAGCTCGACTGGAACTCCTCTAAGAGGTCATTATCAGAGATAATGTTAAGTTGACAGGCTGTACCACTTGAATTACCTTTACAAGGGAGAGAAGTTCAGAGACCAGCTGAAAGTTATTAAAATCTTCCGCACTGTCGAGGGTTTCTTCAGCAGAAGTTGACATGCCTTATTACAATGCAGCCCAGGATGCTATCTAGTGCAAGAGATCAATTAACTAGATTTGTTCAGGAGGGTAAAAGATGGTAGCACAGATCTTTAGTAATAGACACAGGAATCTGGTCTATGAAACTATCTGGGCGTTTTACTTTAGCAGTGCTTTTCATCAGATGACTCTGAATAGTTCCACTAAGCACCCTGGATTTGTTTTCAGCACTGGGGTTTGTCTTGTCTGTGGGTCGAAAAGTAATAGAAAACTGAGTTTGATAGCTTTCATGTTCAAAGAGGTATCCGTGTTGGTTGTTAGCAGTGGAGCTGAGCAATGGAAGTCTTCAAACAGCCCTACCTTTTGTCAAGGTGGGAAAAAGAGGGCAAATAAATAAGCAGAAGTAACAGGTGCTTCGAATTTCTGTAATTAGTTTGTTCTGCCCTTCAAAATATTGAAAATATTGAAAACCCTCAAATGTATTGTCACTCTTGAAGGAGTATTTAACATATGTACACAATACATTTGTTATTTGGGTTCATGTGTATCTGCTTAAACTCCCAAGAAACAGATCCCTAAAAGTACATTTCAGACAGATGTAGTTTTGAAAATCTGCAACAGCAACCTTTTCTCCATCAATATCGACTAACTACAGCCACACAGCGAGCTATTTTTTTCAA
Organism: Triturus cristatus; assembly: GCF_964204655.1. Lineage (NCBI taxonomy): Eukaryota > Metazoa > Chordata > Amphibia > Caudata > Salamandridae > Triturus > Triturus cristatus. The sequence continues at coordinate 258,716,487 of NC_140581.1, read as the reverse complement.
CTGCCACCGCTGTGTGCATTCTCGATTTCTGCAGTGTCGAATTCCCTGTGATTTCAGACATGGGTCATTTTCTTCCTCCCAATTAAAGGAAGTACCCACAATAACATGCAACCGTAGGACAGCTTTGAGAAGATATATTTCTGTGTATATAAAGGGTAGTGTACAAACAGTGCATGCCCTACCACTGGCCATTCCCATTTTAATCTAAATAGAATCAGTATCACATGCGGAATTTGATGGGGTATGAAATCGAGTATAGAGGTGAAGCCAGGTTTTATTTATGACATGTATTTTTAATTGCATTTAACAAGTTGCACGAGCACATTTTGTCTCTAATTAGTGTTAACACCAAAGAAAACATCACAACAGTATTCATTTCCGAGAAGTAGATGTACTTGGAATTCTGGGAACGGTTTACACGGAACGCTCTCGCAGTAGCTACCTACTCCGCTCTTGGACCTGCTGCACACTGTTTAAATAATAAACTCTATTATACTTCCTTCAAAAAGCTTCTCACTCTTACATGTGGAGAAGTGTAGCTCACTGGTTAGAGGAGGCATACCCTGAAGCAGAGATCAGGCCTGGGACCTGGGTTCGATTCCTGACGCGGCAGGGTCCAGAACCCAATTGTCCACGGACTCGATAATTCTCGCTTCGGTGCCCACTCTAAGCATGAGTTCACACTATGCAGCTCTGGGCAACAAGCCTGCTTAATCTCCACAACGGCCCCCCGCGGCGGGATGCCTGGCTTTCACCTTGGGGATACCCAGTATGGGTTATCTTACAGGGAAAAACCAGGACCGGTTCCCAATGCAAGCGCCAAGATGCCCGTAGGGTGATAGTTGCGCTCTATAAGTACCCCAATCAATCATGTGACCCTCAAATAATGGTTCCCAAAGATCCTGGTCTGTGCAGCTGTTGCACATATTCATATAGGCAGACATTTTTCATCAGTAATGAAGAATTTACTAGCTCTAAGTTTTTCAAGAGCGAGAACTACGTGTCCTCTGAATTCTAGCAAGACCACACAAATTCAAAGACTAGAAATATAACCTGTGGTGTCTGTGGTAGCGAGTAGCATCAGTTCAGTGAAGTTTCGACTCCCCTAATGTACTCCGCATGTCCACGCGCCTCTTGTGCTTTTTTTAATCACAAGGTCAGTAACAAAATAAACTTACTTTGCTGTTAGATGAACAAGCAAGAACTCTTGTGCCAGTGCCATCACCTCCCTGGCCCTGAGGCCCTCAGTGTTTTTTCACTACACTTTTTTAGGTCTGAATTTTTGACAGCACAGGTGTTGACTGACTGCTTACAATATGCATAAAGTGGGATATGGATTTCTCTCTTTTAACTATTGGTTTTCTTTGACCTGTCTCTCTAGCCATAGGCTTGAGACTCCCCTAATCACATCTTCGCTCAGCCCAGCAGAGTATTTATCGTTCACCTAATGCTGTTGGCTATTTGGGTGTATCTTTCCGTCACCACTCAAGTGCTTACACTGGACTGCATGAAGGACTACTTTCCTACAAAAGCCTTCTCTCTCTGTTCCTTCTAACTGGCACTAATATGCGAATGCTGCATGCATTAGCACATAAAACCCAGACCTATTGAATTTGCAAATGCTTGTTTAGAAATGTTGAGTTTTTTTCCTCAACGTCCACGTTTTGTTTAATCCCTTTTATTATTTAACCCAAACTATTCTTGTTTCGTAACTTTGGGATATTTTTTGCTAGCAATGTTTGTTGCAGTCTATATTCCTTGAGGCAACTGGCATAACCAGTCAAAGTGGTTAACATATTGTTCTCAAAAAGTGCAGCGTCATCTGGTAAATTCTATTTGAATAGATAAGTTTCCTTAGCATATTCTGGGTAATGGGTGTTTAATAAATAATGTGAAAAGGGCCTCTGGGAGAAAATGGGCAATAAATGTCGTTTTTTTGTTTTATTTTATGTCGGCTAAGTTTAATAAACAAGCATTTGCAATGCAATAGGTCTCGCATTCACGCGAGTTTGAGCTATTGGCATTGTAAATGACAATGCCTTTTATTTGTGTTTTGGGTTTTAAAACATAAATAAAAGGCATTGTCCTTTACAATACCAAGAGATTAAACTCTCGCAAATGTGACACCTATTGCATTGCAATAAAGGGCCTTCTCGACCGCTTGTTAGCTTGTAAATATCAAAGAGACCGGCCTGCGACGTCTTCAAAGTAGTGATAAATAGTGCAGTGAGGACGATGTGTAAGTGTTGTAAATTACACAGATACAAAGTGTGAAGTGAGAGTTACATATGATCCGAGCTATAAACACTAACAAAGCGATCCAACACCTTTCACTCTGATTACACTGTTGCGGCTCAGGAGGAAGAGCTGGAGGAGGGGGGCTATTTCCTGCCCTCTCCGTGATTTAAGTGTGCAGTGTGGCATTGCGTAATGTCATTACTATCTTTGGCCTAATAAAAAACACTCCAGCTGTAGTAAGGCCCTGGCTTCACCTCCTGGTGCAGGGGGGGGCTGTGTTTTATGGCAGGCATGGAGGGAGGGATGGTCTCGGCTGCAGCTCCGGCCTCGTACAGTGCCCCTGCTATTACTAGTGAGCGAGAGGCGCTGAGGTGGTGGTATTGGTGATATTGGTGGTGGTGGTACTGGCATTGGTGGTGGTGGTATTGCTGGTGGTGGTAGTATTGGTGGTGGGGTATTGGTGGTGGTTGTATTGGTGGTGGTGGTAGTGGTATTGGTGGTGGTATCGGTAGTGGTGGTATTGGTGGTGGGATGTTGGTATTGGTGCTGGGGTATTGGAATTGGTGGTGATATTGTTGGTGGTGGTATTGGCGTTGGTGGTATTTATGGTGGTGGTATTGGCGGTGGTGGTATTGGCAGTGGTGGTATTGGTGGTGGTGGTGGTATTGGTGGAGGTGGTGGTGGTATTGATGGTGGTGGTGTTAATAAAGCAAACACAAGGAGATGATGGACGGAGTGCTGAAACTTTTCAAACACTCACCCCCAGTCACAGATCTGGGTTGAATCCATCATCATTCTTTAGCTCACTTTGCCACCCCAGATCAGACACAGCTATATGCAAATCAGTCTTGACTCTGGGACTCATGGGAACAGTACAGACCGAACTGCCAAGCCATGTCTTCCCTGGACCGTAAACAAGCATCCTGGGACTGGGTTCGGGCTATCAGCAATCATTAGCCAGGCTAGCTTGAATACAGTGGCAAAGTGAGCAAGGGCCCCTCGTCTGGGCATACCCTGCCAACTAAGGGCCAACAAAGCAAGCACAAGGAGATGATGGACTGAGTGCTGAAACTTTTCAAACACTCACCCCCAGTCACAGATATGGGTTGAATCCATCATCATTCTTTAGCTCACATTGCCACCCCAGATCAGACACAGCTATATGCAAATCAGTTTTGACCCTGTGCCTCATGGGAACAGTCCAGCCCGAACTGCTAAGCCATGTCTTCCCTGGTCCAGAAACAAGCCTCCTGGGACTGGTTTCGGGCTAACAGGCCTCATCAGCCAGGTTAGCTTGAATCCAGTGGTAAAGTGAGCAAAGGACCCACGTCTGGGCATTCCCTGATTTGCATATAGCTGGGTCTAAACTGAGGTGGCAAAGTAAGCTAAAGAATGATGATGGATTCAACCCAGATCTGTGTCTGGGGGTGAGTGTCTGAAAAGTTTCAGCACTCCGTCCATCATCTCCTTTTGTTTACTTTGTTCACCCTAAGTTGGCAGGGTATGCTCAGACGTGTATCCCTTGCTCACTTTGGCACTGGACTCAAGCTAGCCTAGCTGAGGAAGGGTGTTACCCTGAAACCGGTTCCAGGATGCTTGTTTCTGGTTCAGGGAAAAACTGGCTTGGCAGTTCAGGCTGGACTGTTCCCATGAGGCACAGGTTCAAGACTGATTTGCATACAGCTGGGTCTGAACTGAGGTGGCAAAGTGAGCTAAAGAATGATTAATTCAACCCAGATCTAAGACTGGGGGTGAGTGTTTGAAAAATGTCAGCACTCCGTCAATCATCTCCTTGGGTTTGTTTTGTTCGCCCTAAGTTGGCAGGGTATGCCCAGACGTGGGTCCCTTGCTCACTTTGCCACCGGATTCAAGCTAGCCTGGCTGATGAAGGGTGTTACCCAGAAACCAGTCCCAGCGTGCTTGTTTACGGTTAAGGGAAGACCTGGCTTGGCAGTTCGGACTGGACTGTTCCCATGAGGCACAGAGTCAAGACTGATTTGCATATAGCTGGGTCCGAACTGAGGTGGCAAAGTCAGCTAAAGAATGATGATGGATTCAACCCAGATCTGTGACTAGGGGTGAGCGCCTGAAAAGTTTCAGCACTCAGTCCATCATCTCCATCATCTCCTTGTGTCTGCTTTGTTCGGCCTAAGTTGGCAGGGTATGCCCAGACGTGTGTCCCTTGCTCACTTTCGCACTGGACTCAAGCTAGCCTGGCTGATGAAGGGTGTTACCCAGAAACCGGTCCCAGGATGCTTGGTTCTGGTTCAGGGAAAACCTGGCTTGGCAGTTCGGGCTGGACTGTTCCCATGAGGCACAGGGTCAAGACTGATTTGCATGTATCTGGGTCTCAACTAAGGTGGCAAAGTAAGCTAAAGAATGATGAATTCAACCCAGATCTAAGACTGGGGGTGAGTGTTTGAAAAGTTTCAGCACTCTGTCCATCATCTTCTTGTGTTTGTTTTGTTTGCCCTAAGTTGGCAGGGTATGCCCTTCATCTCCTTGTGTCTGCTTTGTTCGGCCTAAGTTGGCAGGGTATGCCCAGACGTGTGTCCCTTGCTCACTTTCGCACTGAATTCAAGCTAGACTGGCTGATAAGGGTGTTACCCAGAAACCGGTCCCAGGATGCTTGTTTACGGTTCAGGGAAGACCTGGCTTGGTAGTTCGGGCTGGACTGTTCCCATGAGGCACAGGGTCAAGACTGATTTGCATGTATCTGGGTCTGAGCTGAGGTGGCAAAGTGAGCTAAAGAATGATGATAGATTCAAGCCAGATCTGTGTCTGGAGGTGAGTGTCTGAAAAGTTTCAGCACTCCGTCCATCATCTCCTTGTGTTTGCGTTGTTAATAAAACAGGCTTTTGAAAACAACCTGTCAGAAGGCTTTAGTACAGATGACATTTAAGAAAGATGTGCTGTTGTCAGCTTCAGCCGATTAGCACAGGATTATGTGCTACCTGGAATTCACATGACATTTCACGATTTATTTCTAAATCAATTTTACTTGGGCGGGGGGTGGGGGGGGGGTTGAAACAGACACGAGATAATGCTGGGTTAAAGGGATTGAAAGCGGGTGCTGTGTTACTTTAAAAAAACACAAGCGGTTTCAGCTGAAGCAGCCGTGGTCGGCCTGCAGTAAGAGAAACTCAATAAAGTAAATAGTGCTTACAGACTAAAAAACAGGTTCCCTGTAACAACCGAAGTAAAGGGGCCAATCGCCATGGGAGGGTACAAATGAAGATAATGCTGTACTAAGGAGGAACTAACAAGCCTATTAACGAATCCGAAGGCAACATTTACAAAAGACAATGACAAGCCAATGACAAATATGGGAGGAGAGTGGGCACTGCTTCTCTCCCATACTCTACTACAACAGTCTAGCAGAGCAAGCAGTGCAAACCCGCTGCCGCTAGGCTCAACCTAAAAAGCAGGTAAATAATCTTCTGTTCAGGGTATGGTGCAGTAACTATCATGAATAAGTACCCAGCAGCATAATATGTCTCCCCTATGAGCTGGAGCCAGAACTCTGAGGATGGTAGCTGATTCTTTAAGGGAATCCCCATCTGGCTTCAAATTTAAGGATCTGTGCAAAAAATGTGGGCCAGTCTCGACACTAACACATGGCAAGCAGGTCACAATTATTTAGTAAACGGCTTAACAACTCTAGGCCTAAACGATCTCTGGAGCATGCACATAAGCCAGAAGGAATTCAAACGGCTAGCGAAAATCAATACAAAACAACTTTCAACGGTGGAAGACAAGGCTCGCCTAGCCAAAAGAAGTCACGGGTGGCTGACGCTGCAATCCTATGCTTCGTTGACCCCACAGCAGTACTTAACCGTACCCTTTACTGCACGAACAAAACTATGCTTTTTAAGGTTGAGACTAGGTGTCATTAACTTGCTGGTTCACTCGCCAAAATGGAAAAGAGAGCATGGACGAGACCTCTGCCGACTTTGTGGGGACTACAAAGAAGACATTATACACATTATATGTCTATGCCCAAAATTACTGACTAAAAGACGGGCCCTCCTTAAGCATCACTGGAACACAAAAACGATCAGAACCTGTAGAGCAGCAGTCTTGGCCTGCTTTGATCCTAAGAACACTAAATTAAACTGTGCCCTCGTAAGGTACATGGCTCACGCAGAGAAAAAACTCAGTGAGGGACCCCCAGTCAGCGATCCATCCTCGGCATAACGTTTGGCAGGCTCCATCCTTCACCCCTACTTTTACTGGACTAAATTAGTTCTATCTTTAAATGAACTTTTGACATTTTTAACTTTGTACTTGCAATGGTTTTCTTAATCACGCAATAAAGTATTATTATTATTATGTATAGCAGCAGCCCTGTGTCTGGTGAAGCTTGCTTCTCCGTTAGTCCTGTTAAACTGCCACAACTGTTCTCACAAATTAAAGAAGATACAGCGGTTAACTGAAACAGCCCGCGTATATATATATTAATAAACTGCAGATCACTGCTATAGCGGGCAACTGACACAAAGCAATAGATTTTCGCAGATTATTAAGAGTTTACAAGTCCCAGGATACTTTGTGTTTTTGCTGGAAAAGCAGGACTGGCAGAATGGGATCTCTGTGTCAAGGAGTCTGTTAAATGCAATATGGTAATCAGCCAAGAAGGCGGAGTAGGTGGGATTGTTGAGGAAAGACGCATGCATTTTTTTTTTATTTTACAATTTACAGTTCCCATACCTTGTGTTAATAAAAACAACCACCCTGAATAGTTTATGCCAACCTTGAGGGGAATCCTCCTGAAAGGGAGGGTACGGGGGAGGGGGTTGTTGTCTTGTGTAGTGAAGCTGAGTGACAGCTAAAGAAGCAAGCCTTCTCACCAGGATACCTGCTACCTCAGAGAAATGTAAATGTGGGATGCTGTTTAATCAGCAAATGTAAAGGCTGCTGGGGAGCTAGTATAGGCTTTATTGATAGGGTCTTTAGAAGCATTTTGGTGACAAAAAATTATTCTTTTTGAGAAGTAATGTAATGGTGTTACCAGCTGAATTCGGAAGTGTGTACTTATATAAAATGTTTACAGTCTGCTTGCATTTTGCTAAAATATATGTTTTGAAAACAGTTGCTTTACCTTAAACATTAAATGTATCTTCACATGTTGCCATAGTTCGGGACTTCTTAGCACTATACACACGTTAACTACCCCCCATTGCACCAATTAGGATACAGTTGTGACGTGGTCTCGATAGACACAGCCAACTGCAGTAATCACATTAAGCAATTAATGAGCTTTCATAACTTAAGAGTGTATTTCCTAAGTGTTACCTTAGTTTGCCCTTATTTTGTATTTTAGGTATGTAGTTTTATATGCAGTTAAATGAAGGTGAAAGACCAACAAAAATTAAGATTTTTTTTGCTCTTTTTAGCCATTTCTTCGACCGTGCCCCCATACTTTTTGTATGCACTTCAACCGCGCCATGCCATCATGATGCCATTGAGTCATATATATCTGTAAACTAGACTTTTGTAGGACTTGAAATGATCAAATGATGTGCTCAGAACACCCCCGCGCTGCACGGCCACCAGCTGCTGCGTGTGCTTCCCGCCTGCCGCTGCCCTCAGCCTCGCTGAGCCCGCCCCCGCCACTTGCGTGGTCTCCTACGTACTCTGTTGCTTTTGCTAATTCTGTTCTATTGTTGTCCTATTCAGTTTTGTTTTGCCCTTATTTCTGGATTGTGTGGCCCCCCTGTGCTAATTTCACTTTTTCTGTCCCCTGTGCACACCCGCCCCGCTCCCCGCTTCCCGCCGCCGTGAGAGCGGCCAGGCCCCCTTTTCCTTCTGTACCCTCCCCGCTCCCGCCTCCTAGCTGCTCCTCCCTCCCTCTTGGCCATAAATGGCGACCGCGCGACGCAGGTGAGTGTGACCTGTGCTCAGGACACCCCCGAGCCGCACGGCCACCAGCTGCTGCGTGTGCTTCCCGCCTGCCGCTGCCCTCAGCCTCGCTGAGCCCGCCCCCGCCACTTGCGTGGTCTCCTACGTACTCTGTTGCTTTTGCTAATTCTGTTCTATTGTTGTCCTATTCAGTTTTGTTTGCCCTTATTTCTGGATTGTGTGGCCCCCTGTGCTAATTTCACTGTTTCTGTCCCCTGTGCACACCCGCCCCGCTCCCCGCTTCCCGCCGCCGTGAGAGCGGCCAGGCCCCCTTTTCCTTCTGTACCCTCCCCGCTCCCGCCTCCCAGCTGCTCCTCCCTCCCTCCCACTACGCCCTAAAATGGCGAACGCGCAGCATTGACGCGCAGCGGTCGCGCCGATTGTGCGCCGAAGGCGCGCCAAAGGTAAGCCCGTCTGCGCCCGTCCGCGCCTGGACCGCGCCCAGCGCCAGGACCCCTGGTCCCCGCAGACACGAGCCCACCCGCAGGACCTACAACGCCACCGAACTCAACACCGGCCGGATCCCTGGATGCTACCGAGCCACCCCGAGACGCACCCACGGACCCTTCAGCTGCCAATCCTGCAAGTTCCCCTGCATCCGGCCCTGCACTACACCCGCACCAGCCAAGCCGAGCACCAACAGCAACCACCTGAAGTGCATCCTACTCAACACTCGCTCCGTCCACAGACACGCCGTCCAACTCTGGAACCTGATCGACATAACATCACCAGATGTCGCCTTCCTCGCGGAAACCTGGATGAATGCCTCCTCAGCACCCAACATCGCCACCGCCATCCCGGACGGATACAAGATCACCCGGAGGGACTGCGCCAACCAGAATGGAGGAGGCATCGCCATCGTCCACAAGAACACCATCCGCATCACGACCAACTCCGAAGACACCCTCACAGCCGCCGAATACCTGCACTTCCAGATCCACACCGACCCCAAGACCACCCTCAGAGGCACCCTCATCTACAGACCCCCGGGACCACGCACACAATTCAGCGAAGACATCGCCGACTTCATCAGCCCGTACGCCCTCCCCTCCGCCGACTACATCCTCCTCGGGGACCTCAACTTCCACCTGGAGAACAACAACGACGCCAATACCACCACCCTGCTGGACAACCTCGCCACCCTCGGTCTCAAACAGCTGGTGACCACCCCCACCCACCTCGCCGGACACACACTCGACGCCGTCTTCTCCTCCAGCAAGGACATCACCTTCAGCCACGCCACCGGACTCCACTGGACGGACCACAGCTGCGTCCACTTCAGCTACAGAAAGAACACGATCCACCACCAACAGCAACAGGTTGCCCGCAGAAGCTGGAACAAGATCACAGCCGACCAGCTCGCCGCATCCCTGAGCCAGGACCCCCCCCGCCAGCTCAGCAAACCCCAGCCAGGCCGCCATCAACCTCACGAAGTGGATCAGCAACTGCGCAGACGACCTCGCCCCACTGAGGACCCCGCCCAGCAGACCCGGCAGCAAGAAAGCACCATGGTTCACCGACGAATTCAAGAGCTCCAAGAAGAACTGCCGAGCCCTCGAGAGAGCCTGGCGCAGAGACCCAACACCAGACAACATGACCACCCTCAAGCTCGCCACTCGAAAACACCACCAACTGATCCACACCACCAAGAAAACCGCATTCAAGGAACGACTGGACAACAACGCCCACAACAGCAAGGAACTCTTCAACATCGTCAAAGAGCTCTCCAACCCCAGCGCCGGAAACAACGACATCACCCCATCACAAGACCTCTGCAACTCCCTCGCCTCCTACTTCCACAACAAGATCGTGGACATACACAACAGCTTCAGCACACAGCCAACGCACCCCACGACAGCACCTGCACCCCCCACCACCACCCTCCGCGCCTGGACCCCGATCAACACCGAGGAAACCCTACGCACGATGAACACCATCCACTCCGGATCTCCAACCGACCCCTGCCCTCACCATGTCTTCAACAAGGCCGACTCCGTCATCACGCCCCGCCTGCGGGACATCATCAACACCTCCTTCGACACCGCTACCTTCCCGGAGAGCTGGAAGCATGCCGAACTCAGCGCTCTCCTGAAGAAGCCATCAGCGGACCCCACCGAACTCAAAAACTACCGCCCCATCTTGCTCCTCCCGTTTCCGGCCAAAGTCATCGAGAAGACCGTCAACAAGCAGCTGGCCGCCTTCCTCGAGACGAATGGAGCGCTCGCAGTCTGGCTTCCGGGCCAACCACAGCACCGAGACCGCCCTCATCGCAGCCACTGATGACATCCGAGCCCTGCTCGACAACGGGGAAACAGCGGCCCTCATCCTCCTGGACCTCTCCGCAGCATTCGACACTGTCTGCCACCGCACCCTAGTGCAGCGCCTCAGCAACGTCGGAATCCAAGAGAAGGCACTAGAATGGATCATCTACTTCCTCGCCGGAAGGACACAGAGAGTCCGCCTCCCCCCGTTCAGATCAGAAGCCACCGAAGTCATCTGCGGCGTTCCTCAAGGCTCCTCGCTCAGCCCCACCCTCTTCAATGTCTACATGAGCCCCCTTGCGGCCATCGCACGCCCACACAACCTCAACATCATCTCCTACGCCGACGACACCCAGCTGATCCTCTCCCTCACCAACGACCCCGCCACCGCCAGAACCAACCTCCACAAAGGGATGAAAGACGTAGCCGAGTGGATGATGAACAGCCGCCTGAAACTGAACTCAGATAAAACGGAAGTCCTCATCCTGGGATCGTCACCCTCCGCCTGGGACGACTCGTGGTGGCCGCCCGCCCTGGGCAGCGCACCCAAAACAACAGACCACGCACGCAACCTGGGCTTCATCCTGGACTCCTCCCTCTCCATGACCAGACAAGTCAACGCCGTCTCCTCGTCGTGCTTCAACATCCTGCGCATGCTACGGAAGATCTTCCGGTGGATCCCCACCGAGACCAGGAAGACGGTCACTCAGGCCCTCGTCACCAGCCGACTGGACTACGGCAACCCCCTCTACGCCGGAACCACTGCTAAACTCCAGAAGAGACTCCAGCGGATCCAGAACGCCTCAGCAAGACTCATCCTGGACATCCCCCGACACAGCCACATCTCCGGACACCTGAGAGACCTGCACTGGCTCCCGGTCAACAAGAGGATCACGTTCCGACTCCTCACCCACGCACACAAAGCTCTCCACAACCAAGGCCCAAGATACCTCAACGACCGCCTGAACTTCTACACTCCCACCCGCCAGCTTCGATCGACCAGCCACGCCCTCGCCGCCGTCCCCCGCATCCGAAGAACCACAACGGGAGGAAGATCCTTCTCCTACCTGGCCGCCAAGACATGGAACTCCCTCCCCGCCCACCTCCGCCTGACCCAAGACCACCTTGCCTTCAGGAAGCAGCTCAAGACCTGGCTGTTCGAGCAGTAGCGGACCCCCCCTTCCCAAGCGCCTTGAGACCCTCCGGGTGAGTAGCGCGCTATACAAATGCCTTGATTGATTGATTGATTTATTGTGTGGTAGTAATATTAATTCCCCCTACTCAAGCTAAAAAAAATACCGCCTTCCGGGCAATCTCACGTCGGAGATCAGCTGTATTCAACCAATCGCGGCCGTTTTTTGCATATTTATTCTTGTAGTTTCAATTCCCCCACAATAAATTCAAGACCAGTACCAGAATACAAAGAAGCAAAAGACTAGGTGAACTGTTGACACTGGTGGTGGCATAACTTTAAAACTCTGACTTATCCACGTTTTAAATCTTTACATTAGAGTGTAAAATGCTATTTATTACCATATGTGGAGTGAGGAAGAAGCCGTGACTCCTGTCTCTAGTGAATTATGATGCCCCCTAAACATTATTATCAAATAGCATATATGGTTTATGTATTGGGAAGAGGTAATTGGGGCGAGCTAAGGGAAAGGTGCAACAACCACAGGTTAAGGGTAGGAGGCAAAAGAGAAAAAGCATAACGCCAGGAGGTGCAAAACATTCAGAAATAATGAGGGATACACATGCTGCAGTGCCTGGCTTGTTATAGCAGCACTTTTATGTTAGGGTTTACTCAGTGGCCAATGGAAAGCGGCCAGACCCCGCGCGATCTCAAGCCGGGCCACGTATGTTTTATGACACGTGGAATCCTATAGCCCTGTGAACTGAGGCCAGGGCTTTAAGTGGGCTGGGTCTCACCGGGTCTGGGCACCGGCAGTTTTTTAAAAGGGGCCTCAAAACGGGTCTCTATCGGGCTTTGTTTTGTGCCCTGGCACAGGCGGTCAGTGTTTTTAGGTCTCGCCTGAGACAGCGCTTTAGCGCTGCTCTCGCGAGAGCTTTTGTAAAAGGGGGATCTGGAAGTGCAAACAGTGCTTTTCAGGCCTCCAAATACAGTGCATGTGCGCTGGGCGCGCGCACCATTTGGCAGCCTGAAAAGCACTGCCTGATCACTTCGTGGCCCCTTTGATTTCCTCAGTGAGCCGCGCGGCCCCTGAGGACATCAAAGTGCTCACCATATGCTCTGGGGACGTGCATCTGTTAACAATAACCTCAATCATCCCGGCATCTGAGGAACTACAGTGTGACTTTTACATTTATTACTTCTCTTCCCTTGTATTTTTCTGTATCCCGCTTCTTCTGTTGCAGCCTCCTTCTCGATATGTCCCTCGTTTCGACTGTTTTCGTTTTCCCCCCAATCTTTGATGTCCTCAGTGAGCCACGCGGCCACTGAGGACATCAAAGCGGCCGCAAACGTGTGTGGCACGGGTGTGTTATTTGCGTATTGTACCTTTTGAATTTGAAGCCACAGAAGGTCGCTTTCGACGCTTTGGTTTCCCCGATAGACGTTAAAGTCCGTAAACTAGCAACATAGGTGCATTTACACTCGCCTCCTTGGGCGGGTAGTCAAAGCGCTATTCAGATCAGAACCCCACTAAAGACATCGCTGAGTTTGCCGCAACCGGGGTCTCCCACCAGGCAGTAAGAGGGCCACGAAGGGGCCTCACTGTAATAAAAAATACTATATCTCTGCGAAGCACCTGCAAAACAGATACATTGCCCGAGGCTCTCGGCATAGCGCTACTACACCCCTCACAACAACCTCGAAGCACTATGATACAACAACAACGTCATATTTGTTTATTGAGTATTGCCATGGCTACCCCAGAGAGTCCACCACTAATGTCAGGAAAATCAAATAGTAAGACGAACATTAGTGGGAGAGGGCGCCTACATCACTTTGTCGTGGAAAGTTGTTTCCAGGTGCTGTGCGGTGGATGCACCAGCAATTGTCTTTGGGCACAGAACGTCCACAGCTCGGAGACATATCATGTTTGCACCAGGCCACGTGCGATGCCTCGTTGAATAGGCTGCCCTCAGAGGTTTGTCCTTCGTACTCCATTTCAGCAAGGATGATTGTCAGCGAGGGCGTCTGCAGTCACCAGGGCAGGTTACAGAGAGCTGATCACTCAGGGAGAGGAAGAACAGTCTAGCAGAGATGGACCCGCGTGAGTGGAGCCTTTAGTAGAAGCGACCATATATATGTGAGAGACAGTCGTGTTCTTAACTGGAGTAACAAACTAGAACACGTCCTTTCCAACGGAGGACTCCTTGCATTGAGCGGGCCCTGCAACGGAGCTCAGAGAGGTTCTAAAGCAGAATGTTTATTTCCGGAAGACAATTAAACGCGGTGATTCGATATATAATTTTAAAAGATATTTTATAGTATTGCAGTGTTTAGCTGCAACATGTACCATAATGTAGACAAAACAAAGCAGCATCTTTAAAGTGCGTATAAGTCCTGTAAACGTCATTTATTTCGGCGGGCACTTATCACTTTTACTTCGTTTCATCTTGCACTATTGGGTCTGGTCATTATTTCCTCCTAATCCAGGAGTTTATGAAAATATCCACTGTTCAGTTGCACTTGTCGGCGCAGTGTTGTTACTTCGTAGCACTATGAGCAACATATGCTGTATTTACTCAACCTGATCGTTCTAATGCTCCTGTCCGTCAAATGAGCGAAAATCCGGTTCCAATTTCAGCAGCAGACGCACCAACCCACAAAGCTTTCCTCACCATTAATGTTTTCTTACCAAGTTTAACGAAACAAGGGCCTGGTTGGAAAAATGCGCCGATTTCGAGGAGCCATTTAAAAGGGAAATTACGGGGTCTTGGGGAATGGCTCACGCCCTGAGGGTGGTGTCGCCACGAGAGCTATGCCGGGAATGTCGCTGGGTTGTGACTTCATGTGAGAAAAGAGCAGGTAATAAAATGCAAATGCGGTCTTGATAAGACAAGCAAGTGAACACCTGGCCCTGCCTAATAAACGAGCATTTTTTTATTCACAGGAATCACACATCTTATAATTAGAAACCAGGGCCTGCATTCTTTACCTGGGACAGACGCAGATCGCAGCTCCCCCTAAATGTCGCCCCAGTTCCCTGTCTCCAGCCCCAACACACTTTCATGGAGGAAACATTTTTGGAAGGGGGCGGGGAGGGGCTCTGAAATCACACTGCATATTAGTAAAAGAGGTTCCCTTCCGATGTTTGTCTTCCTGTAGTGTGAGTCCCACATCTTACTCTGTGAGTAGTTCTGCGTTACTCCAGGCTCGGTCCCTTTGCACGGGTGCAAAGTGGTGCAAATGGCGGTGTCAATCAACTTTTGCAGAAAAAAAGTTTTGTGTGGTGTTGAAAAGTCGACACAAACACTCCACAAAACTGCTTCAGCTCACCTGGAACCAAGCACCTGTTAATATATGCAAAGTGGATGTAAAGTTGCATAAACTCTGCAAACGCCCTAAGATTCCACACGAGGCTAGATCGACTTAAGTGGAATGACCTAGCTTTGTATGGAATGCCTGCACTAGTTGAAAGCAGAGTCAAACAATAGGCAAAAAGAAATCTGCACGAGTTATTACACCTAATGCCTGTGAAAAAATAACATCCCATTGGATATACCCATAGGCCCTTGCCTGCGCATATAAATATGCACGGGAGGGTGCCCTCATGTTTAGATTGCCTTGGCACCACGCTGCAGAAATAGCGTTTTGTCTGGGTGAACATGAATGATGTCATCATTAGCGAGCAACTCTCGGTAAATATGGTGCTGCAATTTTACCCCAAGGGCAGGGCCACTGGCATTATGCAATTCTGCGGCCATGGCTTTTTTTCGAGTAATTATGGATTTTCCGCTCTTGCCACATAATCCATCTGCTGCGTGATCTTCATATTTTAACCCCCAAATATTGTTCCTAACACAAACCTATAAAAAGTTACTTAAAAGGTCACAACATGTTCCACCTCGGTCTCTCCTCACCCTCCACCTCGGTCTCTCCTCACCCTCCACCTCCGTCTCTCCTCACCCTCCACCTCCGTCTCTCCTCACCCTCCAACTCTGTTTCTCCTCACCCTCCACCTGTCTCTCCTCACCCTCCACCTCCTCACCCTCCACGTGTCTCTCCTCACCCTCCACGTCTCTCCTCACCCTCCACGCGTCTCTCCTCACCCTCCACGCGTCTCTCCTCACCCTCCACACGTGTCTCTCCTCACCCTCCACATGTGTCTCTCCCCACCCTCCACACGTGTCTCTCCTCACCCTCCACACGTGTCTCTCCTCACCCTCCACGTGTCTCTCCTCACCCTCCATGTGTCTCTCCTCACCCTCCACACATCTTTCCTCACCCTCCACACGTGTCTCTCCTCATCCTCCACACGTCTCTCCTCACCCTCCACACGTGTCTCTCCTCATCCTCCACACGTGTCTCTGCTCACCCTCCACACGTGTCTCTGCTCACCCTCCACACGTGTCTCTCCTCACCCTCCACACGTCTCTCCTCACCCTCCACACGTCTCTCCTCACCCTCCACACGTCTCTCCTCACCCTCCACACGTCTCTCCTCACCCTCCACACGTTTCTCTCCTCACCCTCCACCTCACCCTCCACACGTGTCTCTCCTCCCCCTCCGTGTCTCTCCTCACCCTCCACGTGTCTCTCCTCACCCTCCACGTGTCTCTCCTCACCCTCCACGTGTCTCTCCTCACACTCCACGTCTCTCCTCACCCTCCACGTGTCTCTCCTCACCCTCCACGTGTCTCTCCTCACCCTCCACGTGTCTCTCCTCACCCTCCACACGTCTCTCCTCACCCTCCACATGTGTCTCTCCTCACCCTCCACACGTGTCTCTCCTCACCCTCCACACGTGTCTCTCCTCACCCTCCACACATGTCTCTCCTCACCCTTCACACGTGTCTCTCCTCACCCTCCACACGTGTCTCTCCTCACCCTCCACACGTGTCTCCTCACCCTCCGCCTCACCCTCCACATGTGTCTCCTCCTCACCCTCCACATGTGTCTCCTCCCCACCCTCCACATGTGTCTCCTCCTCACCCTCCACAGGTGTCTCTCCCTCTCCTCACCCTCCACACGTGTCTCTCCTCACCCTCCACATGTGTCTCTCCTCACTCTCCACACGTGTCTCTCCTCACCCTCCACACGTGTCTCCTCACCCTCCGCCTCACCCTCCACATGTGTCTCTCCTCACCCTCCACACGTGTCTCTCCTCACCCTCCACACGTGTCTCTCCTCACCCTCCACGTGTCTCTCCTCACCCTCCACGTGTCTCTCCTCACCCTCCACGTGTCTCTCCTCACCCTCCACGTCTCTCCTCACCCTCCACGTGTCTCTCCTCACCCTCCACGTGTCTCTCCTCACCCTCCACATGTCTCTCCTCACCCTCCACATGTGTCTCTCCTCACCCTCCACACGTGTCTCTCCTCACCCTCCACACGTGTCTCTCCTCACCCTCCACACGTCTCTCCTCACCCTTCACACGTGTCTCTCCTCACCCTTCACACGTGTCTCTCCTCACCCTCCACACGTGTCTCCTCACCCTCCGCCTCACCCTCCACATGTGTCTCCTCCTCACCCTCCACATGTGTCTCCTCCCCACCCTCCACATGTGTCTCTCCCTCTCCTCACCCTCCACACGTGTCTCTCCTCACCCTCCACACGTGTCTCTCCTCACCCTCCACACGTGTCTCTCCTCACCCTCCACACGTGTCTCCTCACCCTCCGCCTCACCCTCCACATGTGTCTCCTCCTCACCCTCCACATGTGTCTCCTCCTCACCCTCCACATGTGTCTCCTCCTCACGCTCCACAGGTGTCTCTCCTCACCCTCCACACGTGTCTCTCCTCACCCTCCACACGTGTCTCTCCTCACCCTCCACGTGTCTCTCCTCACCCTCCACGTGTCTCTCCTCACCCTCCACGTGTCTCTGCTGCACGCCACACACTGCTGCACGCCACACACTGCTGCACGCCACACACTGCTGCACGCCTCACACTGCTGCACGCCTCACACTGCTGCACGCCACACACTGCTGCATGCCGCTGCACACCACACACTGCTGCACGCCTCACACTGCTGCACACCACACACTGCTTCACGCCGCACACTGCTGCACGCCACACACTGCTGCACGCCGCACACTGCTGCACGCCACACACTGCTGCACGCCACACACTGCTACACGAAACATTGCTGCACGCCACACACTGCTGCACGCCACACACTGATGCAACCGGCACACTGTTGCACACTGCTGCATTACTCACTGCTGCATGCTGCACGACACTGCTGCATGCAGCACACTGCTGCACGCAGCACACTGCTGCATGCCGCTGCACGCCACAGTGCTGCATGCCTCACACTGCTGCACGCCGCACACTGCTGCACGCCGCACACTGCTGCACGCCGCTGCACGTCACAGTGCTGCATGCCTCACACTGCTACACGAAACACTGCTGCATGCCGCACACTGCTGCACGCCGCACACTGCTGCACGCCTCACACTGCTGCACGCCTCACACTGCTGCACGCCGCACACTGCTGCACGCCGCACACTGCTGCACTCCACACACTGCTTTTATGCGAGTTTATGCTACTGACATTGTAAATGACAATGCCTTTTATTTGTTTTAAAACCAAAACATAAATAAAAGGCATTGTAATTTTACAATGCCAATAGCTCAAACTCTTATAAATGCGAGACCTATTGCATTGCAAATGCTTGTTTCAAGCGTCATAGGGGAAGGGAAATCCTTTAAAGAGTGTCATTTTCTCTCTGGATTTCCCTTCTCTTTTTGAAACTCAGGAGCAGTAACATTGTTGTGGTGTCACCAGGGCTTTAAGTGGAAGCTTTTTCAGTATTATATACAAGCCACTGTTGCTGCTTATTTATCTTATGCAACTAACAACCACTGACAAAGCCAATAGCCCTGACTTGTTGCAAGTATGATGTTACCTGTTGTGTCATTTCATGGATGCAATGACAGAAACAGCAAAACACCAGTCGGGCGGCACACTATGCTACGCACACATTTTTAGCTTACGTGTTTTTAAGCTACGCCTTCAATTACATTGGCCACGGCTCCTTGAGAGACCCACCGGGTTTTTCATCCCACTTAAAGCCCTGACTGAGGCGATTGCCTGGGTAATGTGCCTCTCTACCGTGATCAGATAAGAGAATGACGAAGGTGGATACCAGTGGAGTGTGGGAACGCGATACTCCTCGACCCTGATTTTGCGGATGAGCGGTATCGATTGCAGTGTCTGCACGTGAAGCGGTGTATTCATTGCGCAGAGCCTGGACGCAGCGCTTCCAGTGGGAACGGAGAGAAAGCAGGAGGAGACGACGAGAGAGGGAGGCACTACCACAAGGAGGAGGGCCGGGCCAGAACAGGGCACACGGCGCTGTGGGCATTGTCACAATCAGGAAACCTTGGCAAATTTCGGCACGAGAATGATAGTTGAGAGTGAGACGCGTACTTACTAAATCCGATCAGCTTTCAAGATACTCCAGGTCCGGTGGAGCTCAGCCCAATTATAAAACTGGTATTTTCTCAGGCATCTCTATGTTTACTTTTTGTATTATTTTATTCAATTCTGTGTGTTCTGGAAAGGCGGTTAAATTACTCCGTTCTAAGAAAGTGGTTGGGACTTCACATAGATTGTCAGCAGTCTCGCACACTAGGGGGCAGCCGCAATTCATCCACAGAAATATGACTAACCGGAGAGAGGCCAGGGGCCCAGCGCTCACTGCCGCCCAGCTGTCCCGGGTACAGGGGCTTCACTCAGTCGGAGAGAACGGCAGGGACCCCGGGCAACACCGAGCCGCGGGGAGAGGATCAGGCGAGGAGGACGCCATCGTCGGGGAACTTCTAGCGTGAGGCGGTACCACCGCCAAGGCGGGCTCCGAGCAACCAGAGGTGGGGAGCTGGACCGGAGTGCACCGGTCCGGGAATCAGAATAGGGCAGGGAACAGCGCGAGCCACGTGAGGCCGCATTACTATAGGCATGACGCACGCGAATCTTTGTGTACGTCCTTTCCTTACAGGGGGCGTAGGCGTGACGCAGTAATGTACGCACCAGGGAGAGCTTGAATGATATAGATGCATGGGCGTAGGAAGTGTGGGGGACGCGGGGGATATATCCCCCCCAGATTTTAGAGTGGGGGGGACACGGGGGACAAGGGTGGGGGGGACGAGGGGACAAAGGAATTTCCCCTCTCCCTTCTGTTATCGCAGGGCCATTAGCACGCGAAAGCGCTACCTAATGTCCCTGCACTTGACCTGCCTGGAGTCAGAGGCCACCCGCCCTCTGCCTTTTGTTATGCTGCAGGAAGGCTCAGCCGTTCTGGGAAGGGCAGAGAACGGAGAAAAAATAAACGCTGCCTCTTTTCCTTCATGGCAAGGACCGTGTCCACTACTCCTGATCTGCCTCTGGCGGCTGCCCTCCTCTCTTTATTCCTCCATCTCTTTCTGTCTCTGTCTCGCTCCTGCTTACGTGCTGATTTCAAGAGGCAGCTCTTAAGGTACTCTCTCTTGCTCTCCTTTTCTTTATTTGTTCCCCTGTGAAATTGATCCAAAAAAGGCTGAACACTTTGGCTGTAAATGTCCTCATTTTCTGACCGTTTTCTATTGAAAAGAAAAACCTCGGAATGGAGAGAAAAAATAGTTAAATACCTAAATAAAGCAATACAGAGTGGTCAGCAGACAGGCCAGATTGTTATTTACACCCACACACATTAGCGCCACTTTTCAGAGTTTGCCAGTGAAAGCGCTACTTTCTTTTTATCTTCTTTCTTTGAACAACATTGTTTTCCCAGGGTGGGTAAGTGCGCCATTCCTAAAGGGACTGCAATACCTGGTTGATGGGTAGAGTGGAAACGTTTAATATGATCGTTTTCAACTTTTTAATTATTTTAGCTTATAAAATGCGGCTCTGTGTTTGGGGATGTGGTCTTTTTCAAACCAAACGGCATACATTTTGAAAGGATATAAGCAATGGACATTGAAAGGGGTCCCTTCCGGGTCCTGTAGCCATGTCTTGAACTTTTCAGGCAAAATCACTTACTGATTTCTGAATAATGAGTTTAAAACCGTTAAGGTAACCATGTTTTTTTCTGATTACAGTTCACATGCTTTGCTTATTCTTGCATTCCCAATGAGTGTTTGCTTTTTCCAGGGTGTTATTAATTTTTTTTCAGGCAGCATTTTACTGTTGTCTAGTGCATAATTTGAATTTAGTCGCAGCACAATTGAGTTGTGCTGAAGGCAGTGCGAGTTTCTCTCAGTGGGGCAGTATGGTGTTCAGTGTAGGAGAGAATGTGGCACTCTGGCCAGAGCTGCTGAATTTGGAACTGGAGAACCATGTTCAGACCTTCATGACCAGTTCACCATACCACACTCCTGACAGAGCTTATTCCGATGCTACACCTTAGAAGGCCCGATAGACCTTAGAAGCCCAGGTGTCTTAGCACCCGCAGGTGGACCTGTCCACCACAATCCACACTGCAGTTCACTTCCAGTCTTACGGGCAGGCATATGAAGAAGCACATCCTAGATCGACAGTGAATCTGTCACTGAGGTCACAAGACCCTTGAGGCCAGTCCACCTCACCCATTGGTACCTCCATTGGCCTTTTTCCAGCACTAGCAGTGCAACTTGCCAGGGGTTGGCAATGTAGGATTTGCATGCACACCAAACTTAGGGGGTGATTATAATGGCAGTGGGACCGCCACGTCACCCCGTCGGTGGCGGTCCCACCGCCATTGGTGACTGCATCACAGCCCGCCATATTACAATGGCGGGTGGTTACCTGGCGGTCGGAAAGACCAACCACCACGCACACGACGGGCTTCTTGGGCCCGCCGGTGTGTTGGAGGGGTTCATGGTTCCTACAATGCTGGTGGTGCCTACCATGCACCGCAGCAGGGATTACGATGTCCCTTACCCGCCAGCTTATCAATGGCGGTTCACCTGCCATGGAAATGCTGGCGAAAGGGACATTGGGGGCCCGTAGCAGGCCCCTTTACCCCTGGCCCTCAGACATGGGTCCTGGGGGGCATCTATGATGCCCCACAACATATCACTGCACCATGTGGCAGGCACCGATATATTTAACATGTTCCTTTTTTTTTTTACTTTGCGGCGGATGATGCAGCCAGCAGCACCTGCTGCAATGTAAAAGATAGGCACTGCGAACACCGAAGTGGCAGTCGCATTGTAATGCCTATCGTGGGGCCTCCACCTTGAAGGCCAGCGGTCCCATTCCCCGATTCGATGGCGGTGGTACTGAAGTCCGCCTGCCATCGTAGTCAGCCCCTAAGTTTGCATTTTATGAATATGATTCAGCGGGAAATAAATTGATGTTTGCAATTTAATTGACTTTGGTTGGCCTCTTATCTATGAGATTTCCCTGTTGAATGTGCCTTTACATTATACATTTTTAGTTGTATGAATTGATTGCATACTACACTCTCCTACAGGTATTAATTTGAGTGTCATTAGGAGTGTCTGAGACCAATTGTTTTCTTAGGAATTGTTTTCTTTACTAACCTTTGCAAAGGGCCCTAAACTTCACAGCAACACAAGTCACATTTCTTTTAGTAATTTGGGATCCGTTTGAGCTACAAAATTGTTTTGGAGGAAATCGTTAGATTATGCAGCAGATGATGTATTATGTGGCAAATATGATACAGCCATAGTTAAGTGGAAAACATTTTTCCACTTAATTTTGCCCCAACATTGTAGTTGATCAATTTGTAAGTTCCCCAAACCCAAAAGTCGAGTTTGGGCACAATTTGCATTTTAAAAGCAGCCCTATAACACAGGGCTACTTTTAAACTGACCTCAGGCTTCAGCAATGCACACATGCAAGCGCAGAAAGGGCTGCTGGCCTCTAAACTGCCATGCCTTATTATATTCTAGGGACTTAAAAGTAGTTCTAATCCCCCTGCCCTATTATGTACTAGGGCCTTATAGGAGAGGTCATGCCAATCATAGGGGTACCCTAACCCATAGTGCACCCTAGTGTATGTAGGTGTTTTCACTGTATTTTTAAGTGCCTCTTTCAGAATAGCACTGGCTGTTTAGGCAGAGGCCAGGGTCAGTCAGTCAGGTACCACCAGTACCAGTCAGCAAAAAGTTGGGGAGCGCCCAGGGCGGCTTTGCAACACTAGAGAAACACAAACTCAGAATGTAAAACATAACACCATGGTTGGGGGGTTCTCTTCAATAATCAGAATTGATTTCTATCCTAATGAACCCATTTTCCAACATTAGGATAGGGAAAGACTGGGGAAAAATCATAACGTTCTAATCTATACATTGAAGTTTTTATGCAGCTCTTTGATGACGGTTAATAGCTCACTGTTCAATGTTAGGATTTTAACTTATAAACTTCAAATACCAAAAGAATATCTCAGACAAAAACAGTAACTCACTGACCTATTGAATTAAAGCTTTCACTAGACAAGCCTTCGATCTCTCTCAAAAAAAGAACATTAATCACCAAAGTTATCTTCACATTTTTATTGTTGCCTGAAAATTGCTGGAGACCAGGAATGCAGCAGCAGGTACTTTTCAAACCCTAATGCACTTGCAAACACGACGCCCCCACCCTAAGTCAGCGGCCTTTGTTTGCTTTGTGCATTAAGATGCAAGATTCATATATATGTTTTTTTTTAAACATTTGGTCTCATTACTATATGAATGTAAATAACAATAAAGCATACATGCAAACTGTGACTACATGCCTGCTTTTCTCAATATTTCACTTCGAAAGTATGCGATTGTATTTGTTGAACGGGCGGTGATTTGTATAGGGTCACTGGAAAGTGCACAAGGTTGTCCCTGTCCCACCCAGAATTTTAGTGTCTCCTACGCCCCTGTATAGATGGGTATGATCAGGGGCGTAGGAGACACTAAAATTCTGGGTGGGACAGGGACAACCTTGTGCACTTTCCAGTGACCCTATACAAATCACCGCCCGTTCAACAAATACAATCGCATACTTTCGAAGTGAAATATTGAGAAAAGCAGGCATGTAGTCACAGTTTGCATGTATGCTTTATTGTTATTTACATTCATATAGTAATGAGACCAAATGTTTAAAAAAAAACATATATATGAATCTTGCATCTTAATGCACAAAGCAAACAAAGGCCGCTGACTTAGGGTGGGGGCGTCGTGTTTGCAAGTGCATTAGGGTTTGAAAAGTACCTGCTGCTGCATTCCTGGTCTCCAGCAATTTTCAGGCAACAATAAAAATGTGAAGATAACTTTGGTGATTAATGTTCTTTTTTTGAGAGAGATCGAAGGCTTGTCTAGTGAAAGCTTTAATTCAATAGGTCAGTGAGTTACTGTTTTTGTCTGAGATATTCTTTTGGTATTTGAAGTTTATAAGTTAAAATCCTAACATTGAACAGTGAGCTATTAACCGTCATCAAAGAGCTGCATAAAAACTTCAATGTATAGATTAGAACGTTATGATTTTTCCCCAGTCTTTCCCTATCCTAATGTTGGAAAATGGGTTCATTAGGATAGAAATCAATTCTGATTATTGAAGAGAACCCCCCAACCATGGTGTTATGTTTTACTTTCTGAGTTTGTGTTTCTCTAGTGTTGCAAAGCCGCCCTGGGCGCTCCCCAACTTTTTGCTGACTGGTACTGGTGGTACCTGACTGACTGACCCTGGCCTCTGCCTAAACAGCCAGTGCTATTCTGAAAGAGGCACTTAAAAATACAGTGAAAACACCTACATACACTAGGGTGCACTATGGGTTAGGGTACCCCTATGATTGGCATCACCTCTCCTATAAGGCCCTAGTACATAATAGGGCAGGGGGATTAGAACTACTTTTAAGTCCCTAGAATATAATAAGGCATGGCAGTTTAGAGGCCAGCAGCCCTTTCTGCGCTTGCATGTGTGCACTGCTGAAGCCTGAGGTCAGTTTAAAAGTAGCCCTGTGTTATAGGGCTGCTTTTAAAATGCAAATTGTGCCCAAACTCGACTTTTGGGTTTGGGGAACTTACAAATTGATCAACTACAATGTTGGGGCAAAATTAAGTGGAAAAATGTTTTCCACTTAACTATGGCTGTATCATATTTGCCACATAATACATCATCTGCTGCATAATCTAACGATTTCCTCCAAAACAATTTTGTAGCTCAAACGGATCCCAAATTACTAAAAGAAATGTGACTTGTGTTGCTGTGAAGTTTAGGGCCCTTTGCAAAGGTTAGTAAAGAAAACAATTCCTAAGAAAACAATTGGTCTCAGACACTCCTAATGACACTCAAATTAATACCTGTAGGAGAGTGTAGTATGCAATCAATTCATACAACTAAAAATGTATAATGTAAAGGCACATTCAACAGGGAAATCTCATAGATAAGAGGCCAACCAAAGTCAATTAAATTGCAAACATCAATTTATTTCCCGCTGAATCATATTCATAAAATGCAAACTTAGGGGCTGACTACGATGGCAGGCGGACTTCAGTACCACCGCCATCGAATCGGGGAATGGGACCGCTGGCCTTCAAGGTGGAGGCCCCACGATAGGCATTACAATGCGACTGCCACTACGGTGTTCGCAGTGCCTATCTTTTACATTGCAGCAGGTGCTGCTGGCTGCATCATCCGCCGCAAAGTAAAAAAAAAAAGGAACATGTTAAATATATCGGTGCCTGCCACATGGTGCAGTGATATGTTGTGGGGCATCATAGATGCCCCCCAGGACCCATGTCTGAGGGCCAGGGGTAAAGGGGCCTGCTACGGGCCCCCAATGTCCCTTTCGCCAGCATTTCCATGGCAGGTGAACCGCCATTGATAAGCTGGCGGGTAAGGGACATCGTAATCCCTGCTGCGGTGCATGGTAGGCACCACCAGCATTGTAGGAACCATGAACCCCTCCAACACACCGGCGGGCCCAAGAAGCCCGTCGTGTGCGTGGTGGTTGGTCTTTCCGACCGCCAGGTAACCACCCGCCATTGTAATATGGCGGGCTGTGATGCAGTCACCAATGGCGGTGGGACCGCCACCGACGGGGTGACGTGGCGGTCCCACTGCCATTATAATCACCCCCTAAGTTTGGTGTGCATGCAAATCCTACATTGCCAACCCCAGGCAAGTTGCACTGCTAGTGCTGGAAAAAGGCCAATGGAGGTACCAATGGGTGAGGTGGACTGGCCTCAAGGGTCTTGTGACCTCAGTGACAGATTCACTGTCGATCTAGGATGTGCTTCTTCATATGCCTGCCCGTAAGACTGGAAGTGAACTGCAGTGTGGATTGTGGTGGACAGGTCCACCTGCGGGTGCTAAGACACCTGGGCTTCTAAGGTCTATCGGGCCTTCTAAGGTGTAGCATCGGAATAAGCTCTGTCAGGAGTGTGGTATGGTGAACTGGTCATGAAGGTCTGAACATGGTTCTCCAGTTCCAAATTCAGCAGCTCTGGCCAGAGTGCCACATTCTCTCCTACACTGAACACCATACTGCCCCACTGAGAGAAACTCGCACTGCCTTCAGCACAACTCAATTGTGCTGCGACTAAATTCAAATTATGCACTAGACAACAGTAAAATGCTGCCTGAAAAAAAATTAATAACACCCTGGAAAAAGCAAACACTCATAGGGAATGCAAGAATAAGCAAAGCATGTGAACTGTAATCAGAAAAAAACATGGTTACCTTAACGGTTTTAAACTCATTATTCAGAAATCAGTAAGTGATTTTGCCTGAAAAGTTCAAGACATGGCTACAGGACCCGGAAGGGACCCCTTTCAATGTCCATTGCTTATATCCTTTCAAAATGTATGCCGTTTGGTTTGAAAAAGACCACATCCCCAAACACAGAGCCGCATTTTATAAGCTAAAATAATTAAAAAGTTGAAAACGATCATATTAAACGTTTCCACTCTACCCATCAACCAGGTATTGCAGTCCCTTTAGGAATGGCGCACTTACCCACCCTGGGAAAACAATGTTGTTCAAAGAAAGAAGATAAAAAGAAAGTAGCGCTTTCACTGGCAAACTCTGAAAAGTGGCGCTAATGTGTGTGGGTGTAAATAACAATCTGGCCTGTCTGCTGACCACTCTGTATTGCTTTATTTAGGTATTTAACTATTTTTTCTCTCCATTCCGAGGTTTTTCTTTTCAATAGAAAACGGTCAGAAAATGAGGACATTTACAGCCAAAGTGTTCAGCCTTTTTTGGATCAATTTCACAGGGGAACAAATAAAGAAAAGGAGAGCAAGAGAGAGTACCTTAAGAGCTGCCTCTTGAAATCAGCACGTAAGCAGGAGCGAGACAGAGACAGAAAGAGATGGAGGAATAAAGAGAGGAGGGCAGCCGCCAGAGGCAGATCAGGAGTAGTGGACACGGTCCTTGCCATGAAGGAAAAGAGGCAGCGTTTATTTTTTCTCCGTTCTCTGCCCTTCCCAGAACGGCTGAGCCTTCCTGCAGCATAACAAAAGGCAGAGGGCGGGTGGCCTCTGACTCCAGGCAGGTCAAGTGCAGGGACATTAGGTAGCGCTTTCGCGTGCTAATGGCCCTGCGATAACAGAAGGGAGAGGGGAAATTCCTTTGTCCCCTCGTCCCCCCCACCCTTGTCCCCCGTGTCCCCCCCACTCTAAAATCTGGGGGGGATATATCCCCCGCGTCCCCCACACTTCCTACGCCCATGGGTATGATGCTGGTAGGAACTGTGCTCTTATTTACTTTGCATTTTTATATAGCGCAAACTCGACCCTAATGTATCAGAGCGCTTTACATGAGCATCAGTTGTGTGTGTGTGTGTGTGTGTGTGATCAAGTCCCCGAGCAGGGACGAAACGCGTAATGGCTGCTACCAGGATGTAACTTAAGGACATTAAAAATCTTCGATCTTCAAGAACTGTGGTCCGTGCTCTTTTTCCGTGGCTGGCGGCAGAATCGCGGAGTGTAAGAGTGCTTGCAAATATATATATATATATATATATATACATATACACACACATATCCGCTGTAGACAGTAGTACTATGCTGACAGTAGTCCGCTGCTAAGGTTTTCTCTTATGTGTCACATAAGGAATTAATGGTACTGGGAGATGGAGCCTACAGCCGAGGACCACAAGAGCTGAGAAGCACGAGAAAAACTCGATTTGCCAAGCTGAGTACTTAACGACTAGATTTCATAATATTATCAATATCATTATTAATCGGGTATTCTTATCATACCCACCCAAGATCCGGAACTTATTCATGCAGATGAGGGTATGCACTATACAGAATGATTTCTCACTTTACGTCTCAACCCCCCATGCGCACAGGTGCTCAAATCACAGCGCCCCGAGCAGTGCATTCCAATACTTTTCACACACATCACTAAAACACCTCATAGATCGCTTTCTTAACGCCCACACTTCCAATCAGACATGACAAAAATGTATTAAAACGTGTTTTATCGTTCATTCTTCTTTACTACCATACTCGCTTAACAACAGAGACTCCAAACGCTTCCCTTGGAGGACACAGGGCAAATCAGCGTTCACGCAGTCGAGCGTGACAATGTTTTACTACTCGTCCACTAATGCGTTTCAGCGCCTCAGTATGGGTATAATGCGCCATACAATTGCAACTACAGTATAATACATGTTCTCCCTGTTTTCACTATTGGTCCTATTACACTCAGTATAAAATCACCCCTATTTTTAGGTCTCGCCTTGGCAGCGCATGCGCTGTCTTAGCGAGACATAAAGTAATCTGTATGTTGGCTGAAACTCCGTTTAATTTCTTTTACCACTTGCGATTGGTTTAACTGTGGCATTGCTGTTCTTATCTTGCTTTCTGTTGGCTGTCGATCCGATAGTAACTTCTGTGTAGTCCGGAAGCAGCGGCACCTAACTACAGTTTTCGTCCGCTCCGCTCGCACTTGTTTTAATTGCGCGTAGTGTGCCATCTGTTTCGGGTCACACCACGTTTGTTTAACTTGTTTATTTTACAGATCACCCCCTGCGTCTGTAACGAGACTCTCCGCTGTGGAATTTTATGCTGGGGAGTTATTTTAGCCTCTGTAACCAGAGCGGCAGCATTGCATCACAGAATTGTGCCGATTGTGCGTTCCTTCTGTGGATCACTTTTCTTTCCTCGTTTAACCATTCTTCTACCCTCCTATCCGTGAGGTTCAGAGCGGCAGCATTGCATCACAGAATTGTGCAGATTGTGCGTTCCTTCTGCGGATCAGTTTTCTTTCCTCGTTTAACCATTATTCTACCCTCCTATCCGTGAGGTTCCTCTTCCTCCACCTGCTGTCCTCGTGGCCTATTCGCCCCCCTCCACCTGCCTGTCTGTTTTGCTTCTTCTTCTGCACCCTGTTTTGTTCTGCTTTTCTTCTCCTGTGTTGCTTCTACACTGGTTTTAATTTCAGGGTCCATGATTTTCTTAAATCTTTATTCATAGCGTATGCCTCCGCCATGTTCAAATAATGTCAGCACGGGGTCTCCGTTTTTGCCCTCACTCTCGTCGAGAAAAAAAATCTTAACTCAGCAGCAGTTCACGGTTCTAGGTGTCATTTTGTTTTTAGCAATTCTTTATAGCGCAAACTCAGCCCGAATGTATTGAAGCATTTTACATGGGCACCAGTTACATTACACAAAGACAACGTTCATTTTTTTTTCGTAGGCACCACACCTTTTTTTGCGAGCCTCCGGTCAGGGTTGGTCCTGGGCTCTGGCGTGGCATCCAGTTGCTGATACTTGCATATTCTGTTTATTGTCTACCCTCCACCTCTAAGCTGCTCACACCAGCGAGAAGGTGAGGCTCGCCTGTCTGGCGTGACACAGGCTCCCGGTCGCAAGTTCCTGGCCGCGCTGGTGTACACTGGTTATAATATTGATAATGTGGTGGTGTCATTTGCAGCGTATCCCACAAACAGACTGATTCCATGGCTACAGAGTGGCAACCCAGCTGGAGTGAACCCAGAAGGATGTAAAATTGGACACGCCACAATCGACGCAAAGCTCTGATCTACAAGCAACATAGATCTCTGCTACGTGCTCTTAACTCACTAAGCTTTATCTAATCAGAATGCACCATTCAGTACGTTATCTGCCATTGTGGCCAATACAGCGCCAATCAAAGAACTTTTGAGGGGGCAGGGACATGTGCATACAGTCGCCGCCCTTATCCCCTCCCTCCCTTTCTTTGTCCCTCTATCCTCCTTCCCTAAACCCACGACGGACAAACATCTTGCCACATTCTCGACTCTGTCCCAAAGCAGCTCTGGGAAAAACAACTGTCTGCAGCTATTTCCCTGGAAGCTAAACCTTTGCAGCCAAATGCAATAAGGGCCGGTACTAAGTGTCCTGTCCCCTCTCAGCCTAAACCAATCTCCTGGCCTGCGCACGGTCACACGTGGTGCCCGCTGCAAAGGGGGCTGTCCTCCCACGTCGCATTCATCACATTGCATGTCCGCTTTGTAATTGGAGCTGTGTGCTCTCCTCTAATGGGGATTATATAAGCTTTCCATCTGACTCAGTGAACCATGCACTCAGCATGTGATAATGTGACACTATGTCAAGCATGTACTCAGACCGCCACAACATAGAAATGTGTATTAACTTTGCCGTAATACGAAGTTTGTGTGTTTTCCCCTGCCCGTTACATGAACAAGCATTTGTTAAACGTCCTCACTATCAACACACAGGAACCTAAATCCAAACCTGCATGGTAAATTGTAGAAGCCTCTGCAATATCCAGACAGCTGGCCTTATCAGAGCACGCATAATGTAAACGATGTACTTATATAGCGTTCTAGTCTATGTTGCATTTTTTTTATTTTTTAAATATGTATTCAGGTTTTTTTTGTGCACCGCAGTTATTGCTCAAACGGAGAACTCATTTAATCAATAAATCTAAGAGTATAAAGCAAATTTTTTTTTAGCCTTTCTGCAAACGTTTGGGGCACAGTGATGGACACGCACCTATTTACGCAGTTTTTTCAACTGTTCATTAATTTCCCTCAAACCGTTATATCATCCACTGTCCCTAAAAACTGCAGGAGGAAGACATCGGAAAAACCTCTCTTTTTTTGTGTATAATGTAAGTTAAAATGAACAAGCATTTGTAATCCCATAGATCTCGCATTTTAAAAATAAAAATAAAAGGCATTGTCATTTACAATTTCGATAGCTCAGACTTGCGAAAATGCGAGACCTGTTGCATTGCAAATGCTTGTTATTTTATTATCACTGCTAATAATGTTGTTTGATATCTTTGTTTTTATCTTTCCTACATCATTGGTATTTATCAAGGTAAACATTTTCTCTCCTTCCCTCTTAAGCCCTCAGCTTGTTCTCATGGAACTGACTTGATTCCAGATGAGGAAAATAGCAGCGTCATGAGTAAAATAGAGAGGGATGGACAGGGCGAGACTTTTGTGAAAATACCTTTTTTTTGTCAGAACTGAAGTCCTCAGAATAAAGTAGGCACAAACAATGAAGTATTTGAGACATTAAACATGACCCATTTTCAAGTTGTGTAGCTGACACCATGATATTGTTTATTTTTCCTGACATAAACACATTTAGAACAAGCATTTGCAATGCAATCTGTCTAGCAATTGCGAGATTTCGAGCTATTGGCACTGTAAATTGCTTTTTTCTCTAGAAAAATCTCCATGTAAGGACAACATCGCCTGTATTGAAAATACAATAAGTCAATTGGTAGAATGCCTAAGGGTTAAAATTAATGGTGGTAAACACGGGGCAGCCAGGAAAAATAGACCCGGGGCAGCCAGGAAAAATAGACCCCATTCCAATAACAGTCCTTGGTTCGATGAGGAATGCCGCAAAGCAAAAGCTTGCATTAGACAAAAGGAAAGAAGACTAAGAGTAAGGTATAATGATGAATTGTTATCTTCTCTCCAGAAACTAAGGATAAAATATAAAACAGTCATTAGGAATAAAAAAAGAACCTATAAAGACAGCTGCTGGGCAAGCTTGCTAGCAGTAATTGAAGCCAAAAATGTGAAAGGTTTCTGGAAGTTGGTTCAAGAAAGTTCCGGTAAAGTATTAGGGGCTCTGCACTGTTCGGTCCCCGAAGATGATGGGGTGGATTATCTGGGGGATATTTATGGGAAGTGGCCAATGATAGATAAAGCAAGTACGATAGCATGGCCAGAAGTGAAGGAAGAGATACAGGAACGCTTTACCTTCAGCCACTTAAGGAAAATAATATCTAGTCTAAACCCAACCCATGCGACTGGCCCAGATAATTTGCCGGCACTAATTATAAAAACTAAGCCGAGTGGTGCTCAGAGTTCTTTGCGAATATGTTTCATGGGATCCTTAATACAGGGATTGTGCCAGCTAACTGGAGAGGAGCTATTGTAAGGCCAATCCATAAAAAAGGAGATGTAAACACCCCAACAAATTACAGATTAATAAACCTTCTAGATATAGGTGAAAACGTTTTCACCAAAGTAATATTGGGATTACTCAAGGACTGGGTGGAAGAAAATCAGATTGTGCCTCCAGAAAAGGGAGGGTTTAAAGAGAGACACTCAACGGTAGGCCACTGTTTTGCACTCTGGTCCATTGCGCGGAAGTCGATTGAGCAGAGGGGAAGTTTGTTCTGCTGCTTTGTGGACTTCCGCGCAGCATTTGATTTGGTGGACCAGGAGCAGCTGTGGGAGACTTTGATTGGGTATAACATCCTTGGGGATCTATTGGGCCTGATCCAAGCACTACAAACTGAAAATTAGGCCCAGATAATCTTAGATGTAGAAGGGAGTTTTTCTCAAAAAATCCAGATTGGTAATGGGCTGAGGCAGGGGTGCGTATTAGCCCCACTGCTTTTCTCCTTCTTTATTGCATACTTGTCCTCAATCCTAGGTACTGTAAGAAGGGCAAGCCCGAAGCAAGATGGGAAACAAATTTGATGTCTACTCTATGCGGATGACCTGGTAATTATGGACCAGACGGAGATTGGCTTACAAAGAAAATTAAACAAGTTTCATAAATACTGCCACATCAAAAAACATGTTGTTAACATGGATAAGACAAAGATCTTATGTTTTGGTAGAAGGAATACAGGGTTCTCATGGTTTCTGGGAACCAAGAAGCTAGAAAAGGTAACAGAATTTAGGTATCTGGGGATGTGGTTCGAGAGAAGCCTGCAATGGCATACCTATCTTGATGCACTAAAACTAAGGGTATCGGCTTCAGTGAAGGGATTAAAAAGATTTATTAGTGCGTATGGTGAAATGTCCGATAGACCGGTTCTAAATGCATATTTAGCTATGGTACCACCCCAATTTTTATATGGTGCAAAGGTGCTTTATCTGAGTGGTGAAAATGGA
Organism: Triturus cristatus; assembly: GCF_964204655.1. NCBI lineage: Eukaryota > Metazoa > Chordata > Amphibia > Caudata > Salamandridae > Triturus > Triturus cristatus. Next base: position 258,683,671 of record NC_140581.1, on the reverse strand, counting down.
TGGGACGTGGAGGAGGGAAACATTTTGAAAAATCTATTCTCTCTGCCTAAATCGTCAATGGTTCAGGCAGTGAGACTAGAATTGGGGATCACCTCATGGGGTATACCAGCTTGCATGGACTTATTAAGTTTCTGGCAGCGTTTGGGTTCGGGAGATGATTATAAAATCTCACAATGGTGCAGAAACGAGATTGTACACAGTGAGCTAACGTGGGCAAAAGGGATCAGAGCCACAATTAATAAGGCGTGTTGCATGATAAAGCATATACTGTGCCCCCAGTCTCTCCAACTTAAGATTGACAAGAGGGAACTTAGGATCATGGGAAAAGAATTCTCTTGAGCGCAGGACCAAGACTACCTCTTGAGGAAAAGTTAATTTTTTCATATGGCCCTAACGTGGCAAAATGAACTAAGTTTTCCCTACATTGACAGGTTACCTAGTTGTCTGTTAAGTCGCGAAGTGCTAAGGTTAAGAATCGGGGAAAACCCATGTTATGTGACTAAAGGAGTAAAAAGATTTATGATAAACAGTAAGGGAAAATGCACCTGCACTTTAGGAACAACTTGTAATATCCTACATATATTACTGGATTGCCAGAAGCTTTTAGAAATCCGAAGAGAGTTTTTACGTCCGATTTTTAAAAAGTATGACATCAAGAATAGGCCGCAAGCAGTAAACCTTTTAGTGGAAATGATTCATTTAGACATAGCTTGTGCCATGGGGAAATTTATTAAAAAAAGTTAAAGAGTTCCTCAAATGTATTGAGTTCCGAGCCGTCTATTTTGATAGTTCCATATGGCGTACAAGCTGAGAAAGGTTAAAAGTATTGCGGATGGTAATATACAAATTTTTATGTGATTAAACAAGAACTGTGTCTTTTAGAAGATTTTTAAAATAATTTAATGATGATCTGAGGATTACTGGCCTAATTAATTTGTACTGAATACTGAGACATTACCTTCGGTATATTTTACAATTTGCATGTGCAGTTTATTGAACCTACTGGATTGTATCGGTGACAGTGTGAACTACAGGTTAGGATGTTATTTTATCACTTTTATCTACTTATTTTAACAAATGGTATGTTGTTTATCTTATATACTTTTATCGTTGTAAAAGACCGAATAAAGTTTTTCTACTGACTGACTGACTGACAATGCCTTTTATAATATTAAAAGGCCTTGTCATTTACAATACCAATAGGTCAAAGTTTGGCAAAAGCGAGACCTATTGTATTGCAAGGCACGGTGTCCCTGAAGCAGGCACTGCGCTCACTATTAAAGTTTTTTTTAAAAGCAACGAAGACACAACGAAGGTGGACACACTGATAGAGACACATGTAGATGTACACACAGGCAGACACAACGAAGGCCGACACACTGGTAGAGACACTCACAGATGGGCACACAGGCATGCAATGTCAAACAGACGCACAGATACAGACATACCCACTGACTAATGGGCAAACAGACATGCACACACAGATGCACACAGAGACATACACAACAATACATGGATGGAAACAGGCATAAAATGACAGAGATACACCCAAATATAGCCACGCATACGCCCACAAATGGGCACAATGTTAGACCGACACATACTGACAGATGACATACAATCAGACACCCACTTACAGGCAGGCACAGATGCATTTAATGAGAGTCTGACACACAGATAGAAACACACCCACACCTCAAAGGATGGGCACACAGACAAACACAATAAAAGGACATACTGATATAGACACACACATATTGAAAGATGGGCAGACAGACATACACACATATGGGCACAGAGACATAAAATGATGCCGACACACACACACACATAAGACAGATGGGCACTCAGACATGCACACTGTAAGAAGCTGGATTGCCCAGTGGGGGAAATAATTCTACCGCCTTGCACAATTGGCTCCTAGAAGGCAAACACTGTTGCACTGAGACAGCCTTGTCTACCCCTTAGTGGCGCAGGATGACTTCAGAGAATGTGTGTTAAGATTCACAGAACCAGCAAAACATGTCCTTCAGGAAACCACTCAGTAAAGCTCCCAGGCCAATTTAATAAAATCAAAACCATGACAGAGACACATATAGAGACGCACACACAGACAGACAGGCCCCAATAATAGACACACGAATACAAACATACAGTAACACAAAGGCACTCAGACATGCACAGAATGACAAAGAAACATATGGATGGACACACACGATAGACAGGTACAGAGACATAGTCACAATGACACACACAGAGATACAAACACACAAAGGTGAACACCAATAGTCGGGTAAACAGCCATGCACACAGTGAGAGACACACAGATAAAGACACGCACAAAAGCACACAGTGACAAAGAGGCATACGGACACAGGCACACAAACACACACACTGCGATTCGCCTCTATAGCGCGTGGAAAAGAGTTTCTAGCTGTGGCCAAGGGTTGTCTGCAAGGTCTGCCCACTCCAGGAAATCTTGTGGCCTGTAGAGGTGTGTGGTGGGTGTGGCAGAGGGGCAGGGCCGGCTCTAGGGCGGTGCGACCGGTGCCACTGCACCGGGTGCTGGCTTCCCGGGGGTGCCGTATTTGCAAGTTTATTATGTTTTTAAAGCACCTGCTGCCGCGTTCCTTTCCTCCGGCAATTACCAGGCCTCACAAAAAATTTCAAGTTAACTCCTGTAATTAATGTTTTTCCTAGAGAGAGATTGGAGTTTTGGATAGTTGATGTTTTGACTTATGTGAAGGTTGTGCAGAGGGATTAATGTGCCTGCTGCAAAGAACGTGTACCATGTAAATTACAGAGTGCATATAATGTAAATCGATCAGCATGTTACTGCTTTTAAAAGAGACATCCTTTTGTTACTTGCAATTTATAACGTAAAGTACTAATATAGAATAGTGAGGCATTAACGTTCATCAAAGAACTGCATACACACTGCAAAGTATACATTAAAGCATAGTTTAATGTTGCAGAAAGGGTTAATTTGGGTAGAAAGCGATTCTTATTATTAAACAAAACACCCAACTATGCGGGTTTCTTTTTTTTCGACTCTGTTTGTGCTTCTCCATACCAAGCACTCCTAAACAATATGGCCTACCAGTATGGATGACATGTGACTCCTACACTTTTAGTCCTATGGCTTATGTAACATTTCCTGTAAGCTGATTTACACACGTGTTTGATTGTCTCTGTGTAATGTGTGTGATGCAAAGTTCTCTGACATCCTTTACTGGTATGAGTGGCGCTATACAACAAATTCAATGCATCTGAGAGAGAGTGGTTATGGAGAGTTGGTCACTGTTAAAGGGTGCTAGTGACAGAATCCATGGTGGAGGTGGTGCCAACTAACGTCGCACTGGGCACCACCAGGTCTAAAGCCGGCCCTGCAGAGGGATATCTAATAACCCCCCGCCCAAGCCTTTACAGCCCCAACGTGTAATATCCTCGCAGGCTGGTGATGTTCCCCGCATCGCCGGCCTTGTTGACAGACAAATGTTTTATAATTTTTCCATCTGTGAGTCCCGGCCTTGGGAGGAAGGCCGTCCTAGGCATATTTCCCATTATCATTTAGGCAATCTACAGAGCAATTTATTAAACAAGCGCTTTACATAGCACCGTTATTACATTACACATTCAGGCACGTGGAGATTAAAGTGATTTGCCCAGAATCACAGGATGTGGACGCGACCTCGAGGCGCGAACTCTGGTTTCCAGCACCAAAGTCGGCAGCGTAGCCGACGGACCACATCCTCTCCCCTTAAGCTAAAGCACGGGTGCCCTGTTAGCTTAAAAAGTAGGGCAATAGAAAAACACTTTTTTTCTATTCCTTTACTGATGAAGAAATCGAGGCACCGCGCTTTAGCTTAAGGTGTTTACAGCCAAAGCACGAGTGCCGCGTTTGTAACCAAATTATATTAACCCCTTCGCTGCGGCGGGAATTCCGCCGCAGCGCTGTGGGGTGCGGGGGGGGCAGCGCGGTGACGCTGTGGTCATGACGGAGCCACTCCGTCATGAGCCACGGTTGAGCTGTGCTCATGACGGAGCGGTTCCGTCATGACTCCGCCCAGTTGCGTTGTCCCCCCGCACAGGCGGGGAAACAGCGCCGCGTAGGTGGAGCGGCCGCCAACGGTCGTGACATGACGGAACCGCTCCGTCATGAGCACAAGGCAACCGTGGCTCATGACGGAGCGGTTCCGTCATGAGCGGGGAAGGGGTTAAGAGAAGAAAATGGCGGATGAACGTCTTTTTTCCCCTCTTTATTTACTTTTGTTACAATTGCCGCACTCACGCTTTCTGTAAATATCTTAAGCTAAAGTACAGTGCCACAATTGGTTAAAAAGGAAAGACATTGAAAACTTTTTTTTTTCTGTTTCTTTATTTTTAAAACAATCGAGCTTAAGATGTTTACAGTTAGAGCGGGAGTGCTGCGACTTTAACCGAAGTAAATAAAGATAAAATAAATATGTGCGGCACATTACAAAGCATTGGCAAAGCATCTAGGTCCCGTCCAGGAGAGCTGTTGGCTTTGCCATTTTTTTTGTCAAGTTGTACAGGAGCACAGCTGCAGTGCAGAATGCCTGAAGGGAAAAACAAATAAAAGTGCTATGACGCGGACAGAGCTGGCGTGACATGCTTTTTAGGTCTCGCCTGAGCCAGCGCTTTAGCGCTGCTCTGGCGAGAGCTTTAGAAAGCGGGATTTGGAAGTGCAAACTAGTGCTTTTCAGGCCGCCAACTACAGTGCATGTGCGCCGGGCGCGTGCACCATTTGTCAGCCTGCTGATCACTTTCGCGGCCGCTTTGATGTTCTCAGTGAGCCGCGCGGCCACTGAGAACATCAAAGCGGCTGCGATAGTGCTCACCATATGCCAGCCTTCCCTGTGTTACTTTAGCACTCACCGCCCCCCCCCCCCCTCCATGTTACCCGTGTGGCTCACTTTCTCTTTCATGGCCGCGCGGCATTAATTTCACGGCCGCGCGGCCAATGCTTGTTATAGGCAGTGGCCAGGGTGTAATATCTTTGCGAAGCATGCCTTTCGTGTGGTTGCAGTAATGAAGATAAACAACCAACATATTTTGCCTTCCCTCGCGGCTGCCACTGCAAATTTTTCCTGACATTCTGAGCACGCAGTGAGGGCTTTCGGAAATATTGCAGGTATGTGGCAATTGCTTACAAGTGTTCTGTTTTGGGGGTATTTGAGCTCTAGCCTGGAGCTTAAAAGCGCCCACTCAGTTTTATTAAAATCTCCATGAATGATTTGAGAGCTGCATGGGTCGTCTTACTTCTTTCCTACCCGGATCCCAATCTTCTCTTCTTTCCTCAGTGCCACACTCCTTTTCACTTGCCCCTCTAAACCCTTTGTCCTAGTTTCCGCAATTCTGCACTATGAAGCCGATCATAACAAAAAAAGCTTTTGCAATGCAATAGGTATCGCATTTGCAAGAGTTTGAGCTATTGCATTGTAAATGACAACGCCTTTTACTGCCGTGTTGGTTTTTAAAACAAATAAAAAGCATGGTCATTTACAATGCCAATAGCTTAAACTCTCGCAAATGCGAGACCTAATGCATTGCAAATGCTTGTTTTTATTTGCTAGCTGGAAGTGAGTGCAGATCCTGAGGTAAGGTAGAGTGAGGGCCTGTGCGGGGGGGGGGCAACAGGGACAAAAAGTTTTTCGAACAAGTGCTGTGACGTGGCTTGGACAAGCCGCATCATACTTAAAAAAAAAAAGAAATATTGCAGGAAGGTAGGGCAGTGATGGGGCAAGATGGAGGGAGGGCGTTTGGAGGGGCAACACGGACAAAGAGTTAAAAAAAATTATAGGCACAGTAAAAAAAGCACTATGACAAGGCCATCAATGACAGTGTTATAACATCTTTTCAAAACTTTTTTTGATGTCCCAAAACACCCTCCCTCCATCTTGCCTTTATTTTTGTATTGCACGGCAGGAAACAATACGGAAAGGGAAAGAGGCAGGAGGCAACAGGCATAGAGGGGACGGATGGGGGTAATCAATTGGAAGGATGTGGCATGGCGGGTGGATGAGAGCAAGCAAGACAAAGTATGAGCCTTTGGGAAAGACAAAGAAAAGAGCACCAAGAAAACAGTCATGCAGGGGATGAAAAGGGGCAAGCGATGAACATAACAAGGCCTTGGGGGAGAGAAATAAAGCAAAGAACATGAAGGAAGCAGGCATGGAGCACATAAATACAGGCATGCAACAGGAATGAAGCATATACAGGCATGGAGTGAATGAGGGCAAGGAACATAAAGGAAGAAGCACACAGGCGTGAGACAGTAAAATGAGGGCTTGAAGGGAACAAAAGCATAATGGTGAGATAGGCTGACATGGAAGGCAGGGGAGCATATGAGATAGACTCTTCGCAAACACATGCACTGGCACACACACTTGCTCAGCACTAGGATACCCTCAAGGGTAATAGTGTGCTTTACAAATACACATAACATAAGATAACAATCATGCCGAGTGCTTCAGCAAAATGAAAAAAGGACCTCACACAATGCTAGCAGTGGAAAGATTCAAGTACTTTGGCCATGCTCCAGGTTCAGGGTCAAATACAAGAAGAGCACATGAGGCCGAACTCTTAACAAATCAGAAGCAAACAGTGGCAATAAAGGCAACTAATGGTAAGCAATGGACGGACTCTAAGCCCACTGTAGGCTAAAAAAATTTCTTGCAAGCAACAGCGCATTGGCTGTAGCAGGCGGGACCTAAAAATGCCTTTCCTCTCCTCCCTCTTCACATTGCATAAAAGAATGAGTTATAATTGACTGCAAACCATACAGTCAATTATAACGTATTAATAAAAGTGCAGCTCCATGATACATACAGGTTCTAGACTGATTTAAAGGTGAATTGTTTTCTTTAACTTGTGCTGTCAGGAGTATCCTTTTTAAATAAAAAAATATTTTTAAACTTTCATATGACATCACTGTGCCGCAGTCTTCTGTCCCAAATGGCATTGTCCTTTCCTTTCTCTAGGGTCACCCCTCTGAACGCAATAGTGTTTTTACTGTAATACCATCAATCAACTACTGATCCACTCCATTCACACAATTCACAGGAAGACTATGTCTAAATCACCCTTGTGGAGATTCCAGAGAGTGAATGAAGGAGAAGTGGATGACAGTGTATTGGTATATAAAAAGTGTTATTATTCCTCTCCTGTGTTTGGATGACTGCTGCTGCTGGCCTGTCACTCCTGGGTAAATGGAAGCCTTTGACTGCTAACGGTTGATTTGCACGCTCCCACATGCACTGTGCGCACTTGCTTTCTGCCATTTGAATTATTATTAAAGTTGAGAGTTGGGAGTCTTGTCATCTGAAAACGGACTGAGCTGTTGTTTTCTGGTTACTGTGCCATCCCTTGTACAATTCACTCCCGTCTGAGTCATGGTACGTCGTGGAACGTTACAGATCAATGCTACAGGGAACAGATGTCACTGCCTACTCTTTGATGGAAGGGATGTGTTTATACAGCTAACAAGGCTGAACAGAAAGCTTTACTTCTCAGAAATTGGATACATTTTACGAAAGTAGTGATTTATAATGCGTCTTTCTTTACTATCATCTGCGTACTAGGCCTTCACGTTTACACAAATCAACACGCATGTGACAGGAAGAGAAAAATTGACGGAATTTTGCTTTTGTCGAAAGCTGAAAAATCAACATGCGTGGTACATCTCACAGAAGACGGCATTTGTATGGGCAGTTTTATTGTTTGTGTCGCCCACACAATAAAACAAGTCTGCTCGAGCCCTAGTAACAGCTTTAATAAAAGGTCCATTACCCTTAGCAGTTCGAGTATTTGGGAAAACATAGTGTGTAGAGGAATTTCCTCGGCGATACTCCTCCATTTCCCATACAGTTCCTTTAGTCTGCGGATCTCCTTCCTCATCAGGATAGCACACTTTATTTAGCTGGTAGTTCAGTCTTCCTACACCAAAATCAGTGATATTAGCAACATGAGTGGCCTACAACAGAGCAAACCAGGCTCTACAGGAGCCATCGTGAGAGATTGGCAGAGGAATGAAAGGTGTTCCTCCCTTTTTCTGATGAGCTGGCATCATTCCACACACCCAACAGTTGGTAATGTTCATAGCATTATGTGTGTGGTGCAACATCTGGATGAACGTGTTGTTAAAATAAGACTGTCTATGCTTCTGCTCATGATAAGGGAGGGTGAAGTAGTGGTGCTCAATAGGTGCTGGAATAGTGGCAGTCAGTGTTCGTCGAGCAGGAGCCACTTCCTCTACAACCCAAGTTATTACTGCCATAATGATCACAGTGACAGTAAACCCAGCAATGCACATAGTCTTCTTGTTGCAAATTCTTGGAGCAGTCAATGTCTTTTCCCTAGGCATGTTTATCTTGACGTTGAAATAACAAAGCAGATGGAGCTCTAAAGTCCTGGGCAGCCGTTGTTTTCTTCACTGAGTTTGAGACGGGTGTCACTAATATATCCCCCCCCCCCCCCTTTGCAACCCAGCCTATCACTAACCCAGTACGGTTGCTCAACCAGTCTTTTTCAGCAATGCAGTTTCTCTCCGGGGCCGCAGCTGATATTGAGATGCACCAGAGATCTTGTGGTCCGGGAAGAGTTCTTCAGGTTCTTCAGGTGATAGGGCTTGGCCTCTCTCTGTGTCCAGGATGTCTCGATGGTCAGTAAGTGCAGCAGGTTCCACCAAGGCAGACGGCACCTTCTTACAGTGCGTGGAGTGAATCCAATTCTTCCTATTGGTCACTCGGACTGCAGTTCTGGTCGCCAAGAGCACTGCCTCAGAACCTCGCCACCTCGGTTCCAGGCTATTCGGCCTCTGGAAGACTTTGATCATCACCTGGTCACCGGGCCGCAGATCATGGCCATCATCTCGCGACCTGTCAGGAAGAGCTTCTCGAACCTGTTGATGAATAGAAAGCAAACTGTAAGTCAACTGTGACAGATAGTCACTAATCAGCACACAAGGTACATCATATATTGGGCGTGGCTTAGGAATCCCCCAGATATTCATTGGTCTTCCAAAAACCACCTCATACGGTGTAAGGCCAGATCGTGTATGTGGCACTGATATAATGGACAATAATGCCAAGGGTAGTGCATCAGGCCATTTCAGAGATGTGGAGGCCTGGGTTTTTGCTAACTTAAGTTTGAGAGTAGAATTGTATCGTTCCACTAGCCCTGCTGATTGTGGGTGGAAAGCAGCCTGAAACTTCTGCTTAGTTCTTAATCCTTTCAAGACATACTCAACAACTTGCCCAATGAAATGGGGTCCGTTATCACTCCACAAAAGTCGGCAAACACCAAATCTGGGGAAAAACTCCTTTAAAAGCACCTTTGCTGTAGTAAGAGCTGTATTAGCTTTCGTAGGGTACGCTTCTATCCACTTGCTGAAGGCGCATACCACTACTAGGACATACTTTAAGTTATTACCGCATTCAAGCTGGATGTAATCCATTTGCAGAACCTCAAAAGGGGCAGTTGGTGTGGCAAACTCTCCTGTTGGAGTTTGTGTTCCCTTTCCAGGATTATACTGGAGACAAATCAAGCAAGACTGCAATATCGTTTTAGCTGTGCTGGCAATTTCTGGATGATCCCAAACTTGCGTAAGCAACTTCGCTATTGAGGAAGCTCCAACATGTGTCGGCCCATGTGCCATGTGAATCATAGGATGTAATTAGGCTGCGGGCAGTCTCCATTTAGTCATGTCTTTATTTCTCCAACAGCCCTCATCATCCAATGTTCCCTCCTTAGACCATTGCTCTAGCTCATCAACAGAGGCATATCGCTGCATATCCAGCACTTCTTGCCTGGCATCATGCCAACGTTTAGCCTGAGACTTAAACACATACATAGATTGATTGATTGATTGATTGGAGTACTTATAGAGCGCAACTATCACCCTACGGGCATCTTGGCACTTGCATTGGGAACCCGTCCTGGTTTTTCCCTGTAAGATAACCCGTACTGGGCATCCCCAAGGTGAAAGCCAGGCATCCCGCCGCGGGGGGCCGTTGTGGAGATTAAGCAGGCTTGTTGCCCAGAGCTGCATAGTGTGAACTCGTGCTTAGAGTGGGCACCGAAACGAGAATTATCGAGTCCGTGGACAATTGGGTTCTGGACCCTGCCGCGTCGGGAATCGAACCCAGGTCCCGGGCACGATCTCTGCTTCAGGGTATGCCTCCTCTAACCAGTGAGCTACACTTCTCAGATGTAGTACTTCACTGCATTGCAGTCTCACGGGCTGTGTGATCCGCAAAGGCATTGCCCTGTCCTATTTATCAGTCACTTTCTTGTGTGCACTACACTTAACAATCGCTATTTTCTTCGGAGATGTCAAGGCAGTAAGGAAATTATGTACTAATTCTCCATGTACTATTTGTGTCCCATGTGATGTAAGAAAGCCTCTCTCCTTCCAGAGAAGCCCAAAATTGTGAGCCACTCCAAAGACATAGCGGCTATCGTTATAGATGTTAACAAACAAGTCAGTACTAAGTTCATACGCCCTCGTCAATGCTATCAGCTCAGCTGTCTGAGCTGACTTCTGTGGAATGCGAGCTGTCTCAACTACCGTCTGAAGCGTTGTGATTGCATATGCAGCTGATGTCGTGCCATCCGGTAATTTCAAGCAGGATCCATCAACCCATAATTCCCCATCAACATTTGAAAGAGGTGTATCTTGCAGGTCAACACGACCCTTTGTCTGTTCCTCAGTAAGGAATATATAGTCATGAGACTCTTGCGACTGAGGCTGAGTAGCTGGAGATGGCAATAGAGCAGCCGGATTAAGAGTCGAACATCTTTTCAAGGTGATATGAGGGGCCAAGAGTTGTAATTCATAACCTGTCAAGCGAGCACTAGTTAAATGCTGCATTTTGGTCTGGTTCAAAAGCAGGCATCAACTGCATGGGGTACTAACACAAGCAATCTATGTGACAAGACTATCCCCTCACTCTGACGTATGAACACAGCTGCTGCTGCCACAGAGCGAAAACACCCAGGCAACGCACGGGCAACTTATCACCATGTGTCTGTACTAAAACTGAGAGTGCGCAACCATCCCTCTCGTGTACATAGAGTGTGAAGGCCTTGGTGTAGTCTGGAGTGTCTAATACTGGTGCAGAACATAGAGCTTGACGCAACTGTTGGAAAGCATTGTGACATTCAGTAGTCCATGGAAGGGGCATTGGAGTGTCTTTAGTCAAAAGGGCCAACAAGGGTTTAACAATATGTGAAAAGCTAGGGATCCACTGCCTACAAAAAGAAGTAAGGCCGATCCATGCACGAACATCCTTCTGAGTACGGGGCACAGGCATGTCTAAAATAGCTTGGATGCGATCTGGTGTGAGTGCACGTCCCTCCTTAGACAGGAGGTGACCTAAATAGGTAACCTGCTGTCTACAATATTGCAATTTCTTCTGAGAAACCTTGTGATGGTGTGATGCAAGAAAGGAGAGCAAGGACAATGTTCCTTCTTCCCATTGGTCAGTGGTGTCTGCAGCCAACAAGATGTCATCAACATATTGTATGAGAGCTACCCCTTTTGACACAGGGAAAGAATCAAGCTGTCTTTTCAATGCCTGGCTATATATGCTAGGACTCTCAGTATACCCTTGTGGGGCTCTAAAGAATCTGATGGATTGATTATTCAAAGTGAAGCCGAACAAATATCGGCTGTCAGGATGAATAGGTATGGAAAAGAAAGTGTTCTTCAAACCAATCACAGAGAATGTAGTTGCAGTCGGAGGAACCATGGTAAGGAGTGTCGTGATGTCAGAGACTACCAGGTACTGGGGTACTACGATCTTATTAACCTCTCGCAAATCAATGATAAACCTGTATATTTTAGTATCGGTGTCTTTCTTCAAGATAGGAAAAATAGGGCTATTGCAAATATTGTAAGGGACTTCTTCCACAACCCCTACTCCAATCAGATCTTGAACAATACGTATTAGTGCCTCTTCACCTTCTCGAGAAATTTTACATTGAGGCAGTCGAGGCAATGAAGCACGTTCCTTCACCTAAATATGAACTGGTGGGATAACCATTTGACCCACATCAGTATCTGACATAGCCCACAGGGTACTAGGTAGGGATGCCAAAGCAATATCTTCTTTAATAAGACAAATCCTCTCAACCATGGGATAGTTATCATTCAGAATAACACGCACACCTTCTGGGGAACAACGTATCGTAGCACGAAAATGTTTGAGCGTATCGAGACCCACAATGTTGTCCGGTGTTGTAGGGGAAAGCAAAAATGGACATGCAGCAGAGAATTTATCAACATGAAATGGAAGTGGTTGTGACAGTGGGCTAAGGGAAGGTGTCCCATCAAATTCTATCGATGTGATTGTTAAGCCAGACAGGGGAGCCCTAGGAACCAATTGTTTAGACAGAGCGCTACGGGTAGCTCCTGTGTCAACCAAAAACCGATCAGTAGAACCCAACACTTGTGCGTTAACATAGGGACCCTTCTGATCTACTGGGACTTCAACTGATTCCTTACCCCATCCTAGGCATTCCAATGCATAAGCAGAATCCTTCAAATCAGCGGTCGAATAATCGGACATTTGATTTTGGTTGCGTCTGTCAAAAGTGTTAGAAGAATTCTGAGTATGCCTCAAACCTAGTGCGATTATCCATACCTCCCCTATTTCCTGAGTTCCCTGGGCAGCTTCTCATTTGTCCTCTACCACGCTGATACTGCTGATCTTGCAAAAGTGGACACTCAAAACGCCAATGTCCAATCTCCTTGCAATAGGCACACTGATCAGAAGACAAAGTAGCTAGAGGAAAAGGGGGCGCACTAGGGCGGTACATCGCACGTCTTCCCCTACCACTACCTCTGTAAGATGGACCTTAAACCTGAGCTAACATAACCTTTGTTTTTAAATCCTTAGCCTTTTTATCCTCGTTGCCCTTAGCTTCCAATTCCTGACGTTCATAATACTGAGCCATAGTCAAAAGAGAGACTGGGGAAGACGTAGTCCATTAACTCTCGCTGGCCTTTAGGCGACTAGCTATTCCTGGCAACATGTTCGCGACAAATTTGTCGACGAACAGATGCCTGCCCATGTCATCTGTCAATGACTGGCCACTAAAGTCATGGAATGTCTCCTCAAAACGTGTAAAGAAATCAGAAACTGACTCATCTGGTTTCTGCTTACAAGACGCTAGCATAGTCCAATCTATCTTTTTAGGAGGTATGAGAGTTTTCAACTTAGTTATTATAGCCTTTGGAGGTCTAATATTTCTTGTGGCGGTTTCTGTGCAGGTTCCCTTTCTGCATCTTTTCTCTCTATTTCCTTCCAAGTATCTCCAAAAGCTGCATGATCATCTACTTTCCGAATAGATCTCCACATATCAGGGGGTAAAATAAGCCCAAAAAACATATCAATATCAAGAATTAATAGCTCCTTTAACTTCTTCATAAAAATCAGCCGGATTTTTCCGCGGATCAGGCATAGCAGCTTTAAGAGCCATGACATCCGCTCTACTCCAAGGAGTATAGACCCAATTATAAATAAAATATCCCTTCGCATCAGTTGAATCTTTATCATCTTCTGTTCCCGCACCCCTAGGAGGGACATACAAAGGCGCAGCTTCACGCATTGGTTTCCCATGAACTACAATATCCTTATCTGTCCCTGGATCACCATCCTGTGGCATGGGGATCTGAACTGTTTGTTCAGCTGTAGCAGCTGCCTTTTTCTCCCCTCGCAAATGGAATACATCAATTCGTAGTTTAACCACACGTCTAATTAACTCGGCCACCTGGGAAGGGAGAAGAAGACCGTCACTCAATCGTTTATGATCATTTTTTATATCAACAGGCTCTAATTCTTTGGAATGTTTCCTGAACCGTTCAATTATTTCTGCAGTAAACGTCTCAGTAAAATATAACTGCTCTGACTCTGGCCATTGCCGAACCTTTGCTATAAGGTCTGGAGCAGAAGTTTCATCACAAGCTGCTTTACGAACAGTGTATCTAAGAGTGGCCACACGGTCAGCTGTCATAAACGAGCAAGTCTATCGTTTAGTGTCCGATCCTGACTTTCCCTGATCTGAGAGAGAGATGTCATTATCAGAATCAACCTTGGGGGCAGAGGGGAAAGTATAAGGAGGCGGAGAGTGATCTAATAGAATTGAATCGTCCTGTGGTTTATTAAGTAGAGGATAAAGGGGGCGCCGGACAGGTTATTGGTCATTTACCTGTAAACGACGCTCCCTATCCTCTCTCTCTTTTATTTCCTTCATTTCTTTATTTTTGATCTCCAGCGCTTTCGCATAGATATTTTTGCGCTGTTCTTTTTCTGCTAAAGCTTGTTCTTTCCTCACTCTTTCACTCGCTTCTTTCTCCCACATTTGTACACAGTCAAACATATCTTGTCTACTTTTGTGCTTAAACACACATTGTTCCACATACTGAATCTTTCTAAGATCAAATGACCCATTCATTGCCCATTGCAGATCAGGATCCTTTTGGGTGTATTTATTCCAAAGTGTGCTATACATTATGGAAGAAATACAATTTTTAATGTACATATATCTATTTGGTGTCCCCTTGGGGGAGCCGGCTGAGTCTCTTCTAGATCCATATTGGTACCTCCAAGAAAGCAACACATCCTACGAAGTGTGCTTGAAACAGGCATGCCAAAAACATTATAGCATATATCATATTATAACAAAGTGATACTTAACAGAATTTGTACCGTTCAAGAATTAAAAAATTAGAGAAAAATCTCTTCATTACCTGCCTATATAAATTGCAATTTATATATACCCAAACAAATCCAAGATTTTGGCCACACAAACAAGAAGTATCGCATCAAACAACCTTACCAAACAAAAGTCTCCAGCCTCCAACTGCCAGCTCTGAATCAACCAAATGGTCTCTGCATGACGAACGCCATAAGGGATCTCAGACGAGGACCAGCACCACCTGGAGGGTCAAATCGGGAAAATTAGAAAGACACATCGGTCTGCTAAGACAAGGGTCTCCTCACGCAGTGTACATCCTTAGCGAGATTCCAAACCTCTGTCGAGACCACTCCTTCGGGCATCCGAGTCGCCAATGAGCCCCACGTTGGGCGCCAGTTTGTAGAAGTAGACCTCACCAAGGTCTACCGGTGCTAGGGGTTCGCCCTTCTTTGCCCACTAGTCCTCAGACCAATAAATAGAGATTGGCACGGAAGCTGTAATATCAAGAAAACAGTTTATTAAACTTCATGAGTGAAACTACATCTATACACAACCCTCAGGCAGTGTATGAGGTAACACAAGGAGTATAGAAACTGTGGGTCTTTTATACCCACTCTAGAGCTTAAAAGGAGGTGGTACAAGTACACAAAAGAATAGCTATTCACATACATGGACATACAGAAAATACTCAGTCAACAAAGTAGGAGGAGCAATAAGTTGCTGACATCAGTTAAAACAGCCTGACATTTACAGACTAAGACAGGTGCAAGAGCAGCTACGGACTTTTCTGAGCATGCTCAGTGCTGCAGGAGATAAGTATAGATAGTTATTCTAGTAAAGCACAAGGGTAGGCAACAGTGAAGAAGGAAGGAGCACATGGCGAGCACATGGTCAGTCAAAATGGCTACCAAAAACAAAATGGCTTCAGCTCATGCTAACAGCGATCTCTGCCAAATTTCCACAAATGGACGCTCTTTTCTGGTGGATTTCTCAGAATTTTTAGCAGAGGCAGCCAAAATAAAGCCTAACAAGCACTCATCAGCTGCAATGCAGGTAGAGACTCTGCTGTGTGCGTGCCTCTGCACGGGACTGAGTGCGTGCCGCTGCTCGGGACTGAGTGCGTGCTGCTGCTCAGGACTGAGTGTGTGCTGCTGCTTGGGACTGCGTGCGTGATTTTCTCAAACGCTCCATCCATCATCCCCTTTGTTATCGCTTTGTTCGCCCTAAGTTGGCAAGGTATGCCCAGACGTGGGTCCCTTGCTCACTTTGCCACTGGATTCAAGATAGCCTGGCTGATGAGGGTTATGAACCCGAAACCGGTCCCAGGATGCTTGTTTCTGGTCCAGGGAAGACATGGCTTGGCAGTTCGGGCTGGACTGTTCCATGAGGCACAGGGTCAGACTGATTTGCATAAGGCCATGTCTGAACTGGGGTGGTGGAGTGAACTAAAGAATGATGATGGATTAAACCCAGATCAGTTGACTGGGGGTGAGTGTTTGATTTGCTCAAACGCTCCGTCCATCATCCCCTTTGGTATCGCGTTGTTCACCCTAAGTTGGCAGGGTATGCCCAGACATGGGTCCCTTGCTCACTTTGCCACTGGATTCAAGATAGCCTGGCTGATGAGGGTTATGAACCCGAAACCGGTCCCAGGATGCTTGTTTCCGGTCCAGGGAAGACATGGCTTGGCAGTTCGGGCTGGACTGTTCCCATGAGGCACAGGGTCAGACTGATTTGCATATGGCCATGTCTGAACTGGGGTGGTGGAGTGAGCTAAAGAATGATGATGGATTAAACCCAGATCAGTTGACTGAGGGCGAGTGTTTGATTTGCTCAAATGCTCCGTCCATCATCCCCTTTGGTATCGCTTTGTTCGCCCTAAGTTGGTCCCTTGCTCACTTTGCCACTGGATTCAAGATAGCCTGGCTGATGAGGGATATGAACCCGAAACCGGTTCCAGGATGCTTGTTTCCGGTCCAGGGAAGACACGGCTTGACAGTTCGGGCTGGACTGTTCCCATGAGGCACAGGGTCAGACTGATTTGCATATGGCCATGTCTGAACTGGGGTGGTGGAATGAGCTAAAGAATGATGATGGATTAAACCCAGATCAGTTGACTGGGGGTGAGTGTTTGATTTGCTCAAACGGTCCGTCCATCATCCCCTTTGGTATCGCGCTGCTCGCTCCCGCGGCAATACTCCATGGCAGTGAACTTTCCAGAAAAGGTGGGACATGCACCCACCAGTAGCCATTTGCAGGCTACGATTTTTTACTGGCATACACACAAGCCACAAAAAAGCATGGGAGGAGTCAGCCCCCACACAAAGTAAGTACAACAGATCGCCTAAAGCACAAGCACTGTTTAGGCTCGACCTAAAAATGGAAAAGCTAGATTGCTCCTTTTAATTATAGAATCATTATTACTGGTGAGTTTCGTGAAATAGATTTCAGTGGTCAGCGTTTACACTGCTCAACGTTCTGTGTGTGTGTAGGGTTTGATTTTGTCACCTACCAACTTAGCTCTGATGTTTCACCGGGTCGATCCGGCTGTAAGTTAAGTAGGAGAACATCCCTGTCAAGCACCTTAGTCCGGCTCCAAACAGATCGGATCTCCCCATCTGCTTCACGTGCACCTTTTAATAACCACAGTTTTCCATTCATGTGAGAGTCACACTTTCTACCCAAGTCCTGTGTCCGTGGCCCTTTTATAGCACCTGCATGTTATATCTCGAATTGAGGTTCTACGTGACGCTAACGCTTTATGTCGCAAATCCCTTTTTAAAAAGCGCGATGGCAGAGATGATCCAATGAGCAACACTATTTAGTTTATTATACTGAGGAGAAATACCGAGGCTACAAATAAGAGATGCTTGCGTATAATGCTGCCTGCTCTGCCAGTCATGGCTTTTCAGACAACAACAGCACTAAGTATTCTGGGTATAGTTTTCCTCTCACATGCATGCACCTATAGTGTTTTGTGGTGTAGGGTATTAAAAGGCCCGTTCCACGACATGCAGCTGTTAGAGATTAGAGAAGCATTCATGAATGCAGACCTCTTCCCTACTTGGACCATCCATCGCACGCTTCTGTGGGCCAGAAAATTGATGTTTAACTTTCCAAGACTTGTAAGTCTGTGCAGCGGATTATGCCACGTTACAACGCATGCATTCACAACGAGGCACTTTACAACGAAAGTATTGTTACCACGCGTGCCATTACATCGCAAGTCGTATCAACGACTTGCTGTAGAGGGCATGCTGGACTTCGGAATATTAACAATTACAATTCCTACTCCAGTTTGTGCAACAGCAGGGAAGGTGTTGGATTTAAAATCCAACACATTCCATGGTGTTGCGCGCCCTCTACAGCAAGTCGTTGATATGACTTGCAATTTAATGGCACGCGTGGTAACAACGCGTCTTTGTAACGTCCGCGTTGTAAAGTACCACGTTGTGTTTACAGCACTGTAAATGCTGTTTCCTGTGCAGCATGGGCAACTGGTCTTATGGCTTCCAAGTGGCCTTGTGTGATATGTGACATTCCCTCCTAGCCAGTAAGTAACATAGCATTTTGGGCCTCATAGGCTCACTCTTTATGTTGTCAGAATGTGCTAAACAAAATCCCAATTTATAAAGTGCTGTTGATTAAAAAGCCAGGACTGAAACACCATATTGCCACACCTGTAAAACTGTCAAAGGTGATTTTTTCCACACAATATGGGCTTGTCCGAAAATACAGACATATTGGGAGACCATAATCGAGACACTAGAGACAATACTGGGAACGACACTGCCGGTCGAACCTAGATTAGTCATACTGGGAATCCCAAGTGATGTGGACACTACTAGGGCCCAACTAATCTTCGCCTCCCTAGGACTGGTAGAGGCCAAGAGAGATGTGGCCAGGTGGGGGGGGGGGGGGGCGAGAATCCCATGGTCCAGCTATGCACAAGGGGGATGGATCTTTATATGGCTGTTGAACATACCACGTACCTAGGTAGGGAATGCCCCAGAAAATTCCACAAAATATGTGGTCCATGGAGGCCTATGGGAGGATACACAACAATCCACGTCACAAGCAACACAGGGGGCCCCTACGGTTAGTAATGAAGAACGGCCCAAGTAGAGGGGTTGCCCGGTCGTTCTTTACTCGGGGGCCCGAAGGGGAGAGTAGTTATTGTGATAGAGAAACAAGTACTGAATTAAATCACCACAGAGTAATAAGAAAGTGGGAGCTTCTGTTAAAGACGGCGGGGTTTTAACGCGACCAACAATTGTAGTACTCTTTGTTGAATGTATTTAGTTTCTGAAACTAAAAAAGATTTAAAGAAAAAAAAAAGTCAGGACTGGCTGCAGGGGTCGCATGGCTGTGCCTGCTATGAATTTGAAAGCCCACCTCAATCAATCAAACTGTGCTTATATAGCACAACATATCACCCGTAAGGGTATCCAGGCGCTGGGCTGAGGGTCTCAAACAAAGAGCCAGGGGTCGAGGCCCTTTCTGGAGTCGACCAATGAGAGTGACGTTCAAAGGTGGATGGGAAGGGCGTTCCAGGATTGGCGGCGAGGAGGGAGAAGGATCGTCCTCCGGTGCGGCAGTGGTGCATGCATGGTATCTGTGCGAGGGTGAGGTGAGCAGAGGTTTCTGGGTGGCTGGTGGAAGTTTAGGTGGTGGTTCATGTATGCTAGTCCTTTGTCATGGAGGGCTTTGTAGGCGTTTGTCAGTAGCTTGAAATGGCATCTCTTCTGGATGAGGAGCCAGTGGAAGTCTCTCAGGTGCTAAGAGATGTGGGTCCTTTTGGGAAAGTTGAGGAGCAGTCTGGCTACTGCATTCTGGATCATCTTCCCATGAGTTCGTCGGTGGTGCCTGCATTGAATGTGTTGCTGTCGTCCAGACAGCTGGTGATGAGGGCCTGCATCACTGCTTTTCTGGTGCTGGTGGGTAGCCATTTGAAAGTTCTGTAGAGCATGCGGAGTGTGTGGAAGCTGACTGAGGAGACTGTGTTGACCTGTTGTTTCATGGAGAGTTTGCTATGTAGGATGATGCAGAGGTTGCGGGCGTGATCTTTCAGAGCAGGGGTGTGTCCGAGGTCCCATTTAGTTAAATTACAATACGAGGGCTTTGTTGCAATGGACCCCCTGCTTGGCTGGCCCTCTGAAGGATCCTGATGTACCTGGCTCCAGGATCGACAAAACACGTGGCCTGTTTCTCTTGCTTCTTATAAATGGGTTTCTAGAGGTGGGTAAGTCAGTAAATTAGCAGGGCAAGTCAAACCAAGGGTCTGGCTTGACTCTAAGGGAGCAGGCAAGAGCCAAGCCTTGAAAATGTTTCCATGTAAATTATGCAACAAATGTCACGTAAAATATGATTAATTTGCTTCAAAATTCTAAAAAGTGTATTTCTTTAAAATGTGGACTGTTTGGCATTAATATGTTACGTTATATCATTGCACTGAGAGGAACTTATTAAAAGTGATAATTTTTAAACATGGACGTATTAACATTCCTGCCCCCATGGCGACAATCCCATTAGTGAACTAAGTATCGAGTCAGTTGTCTCGTGCTCCCTGTTTGTGGCCCAGATTCTTATAAGTATAGCAACATAATCTAATAAATTAAACACAATATATTTTTGTACAGCTGGTATGAAAATACATATTTAAAGATGCCTTCATATGTGGCAATGGAGAAAAAAGAGGATTGTGGAAATGAAATATTTGCCTAACATCACATAATTTGCTTATATGAGGAAGCATGTTTAATCCTATATTTTCTGGTTTCACTTCACACAAATCAGCCACTAAATGGGTATTACATTTGTCTCTACTTTTTACCTCAAATTTTAAAGCCTTGCTTTTAACTCTGCGCATGAGGGTAGAGCAAGGGAGGAAGGTTGAAGCTACATGAAAGTTTCTTTCGTTTTGGGCTTGAGGTAACAGGAAGACCTCGTGCTGAGCCAGGGGCAGGTATCTGGCTCAAGCTTCCAGTGGCTCGCCCCCTCTATCGGTTTCTCCTACTAAAGTTGAACTTTTGCTACCAACTTTGAGTAGAGACATGCTAACATACAGCAGAGGTTGTGAGACTCTGCTCTTTGCTCTTAATGCATGGGGTGAACACTAAGGGCCATATGTAGGTAATTTCTATTTACCGATTCCTAAATACCGAATTTTACCGATTCGGTATTTAAGAATCGGTAAATAGAATGTAGGTAAAAAATCGGGAAATTTTACTGATTCGGTAATATTCGTTATTACCGATTCGGAATTTACCGAATCGGTAATAAAGCCATACCTTCCCATTCATTCCTATGGGCCTGGAGGCTCATAGGAATGAATGGGAAGCCATTCACTATTACCGATTCGGTAAATACCGAATCGGTAATAGGGGGAGCATATTCAAGGGTGGCAGGGTGTCACATTGACACCCTGTTGCACCCCTGAATCGTGCATGTGTGCACATGTGGCGCACATACATGCCCTAAGGGCATGTATGTCTGCCACATGGTACTTTTAAAAAAGCACAAAATTGCTTTTGAAAAGGTATTCAGTATTTACCATAAACTTGTAGTTGGTGGTAAATAACGAATCCTTAAACCAAAAATGCACTCACTTGAGTGCTTACATAGGATTTAAGGATTCGGTAATTTACCGATCCGGTAGTTTACCCATTTCTTAAAATACCGAATCGGTAAATTACCGAATCCTTGAATCCAGCCTCCTACATCTCAAAGGGCTAAATACCAGTCGGTAACGGAAAATTTACTGATTTTCGGCCATTACCGACCGGTATTAGCCCACCTACATATGGCCCTAAGTGAAATAGAGAACAGCCCTTCCCTCTTCAAAGAGCCTGCACCTGACGCCTCATAGTTTTTTGCTCTCAGTTTTAAGTAGAGGCAGGTGAGCCACCGAGAGCTCAAGCCAGGCTCGAGGCCCCACGGTCCAAAATGAGCTGAGCTTTCATGTGGCTTCTGCCTGCCATCCATGCTCTAACCTAATGCGGCAAGAATTTAGGGGAAAAAAAAATAGGCGTTGGAAAATAATATCAATTTAATGGCTGATTTGGCACAGTGCAAAATTTGAAAACCTGGAATTTTTCCTGGTGTCCCTGCTTGACCCAATTCCCTAGGAAATTATTTTTTTCACTCTGCTTCCTTTTACCTTGTTGCTTATAAGAGCACTTTAAAATATGTGAGTTCAGGGTGCAATCTTTCCAAACACTTCTTTCTTTTATGTCTGATTTGAACAGAATATAGCGCTGCTTCATGTAAAAATTTAGGCCGCATAGTGTGCAAGACAGCTGACTTGCCTCTCAAGTCACTGTTGGAGTTGTCAGGGTTCAGGAGGCATGATTATTTTTAAGTCCGAGTTTAAAAACTGTCACTGTTAATACATGCCTCTCAATGCAGTGATAGTAGATGTGCTAAGTTGAAATGCTTCTGCATGTTAAAGAAATAGTTTTTTGATTTTTGAAGAGTCGTTATCATATTTTTGTATAGTGTTTAGTGCACAGTTAACGTGTCAAACATTTCCAGGGTTTGGCTCGTGCTTGGGCTGTTAGGGCCCAGCCAGACCTCAGCACTGCTCTGGCTCGGCTCTCACTGTTAATTTGTTGACTCGCCCTCCTCTAGTTGGAAGTGACTTTCAGAAGGAAAACATACATTGTGCAGCTAATAATTTTTCACCAAGTCAGGAGGGGTGTTGCACTGGATTTAACTCATTCTTTCAAACCTGAGCTATCTCATGTTCTTTCGTTACCAACAAAAATGGTCAAAAGTTGGGAGTAATATTTGGGTAAAAAAACAGAGTTTTGTATTTAATTCTGTCAAAAATGTTAGTGTTTTATCTTTCTGACCTTATCTGGATGGCATTAATCATGAAATTGCATTTGTATGGGTAAAACGCTTTCTGAGGATGAAAGGCAGAGCAGGACCTGCACGTTTTCGAACCTGTGACCTTGAGGTTCTTCACAGACCCTTGCGGTGGATGCATTAGTGAACTGGCTGTGTTGGGCGGGCAACTGTTGAAAGTTAAGACAAGCGGAATTGGACATACAGCTTCATTCCACAGTCATTGCTTTCTATCTTACTTCTGTAAGAAAGCTGTAGCTAAAGTGTTATGTACAAGACAATATCTAACCTAGCGTTCATACAGACTGAAATAACAGTGCATGGTTTTGCTATTGTTTTTATTTATTGAGTACAGCTTTCATTGGAAGGTCTCACAGTAAATTATTTCATTTCTGGTCTACTAGGAAGTTCTGCAGACAAGAGTCATATTTTTATTTTTCGAGGAAAGAATAGAAAGTTTGATGTCCTTTTCTTGTCTCGCAGGAGGGCGTGGGACTCACTAGATCAAAATGAGCTTTAACCAAATCTTAAACTAGTTTAGCAGGCCGGAGGTTCCATTGATAACACATAGCTTTCATGATTGGCCAACTCAATTAAAATGGCAGTAACATTTTAATATAAGCATTGGCCAAACCAATAGGTTTGAGTTTAATGTGCTAATGCAGTCAGCAATAGCATCTTAGCACATTGGACCAAGACACAAGGGAGGGAGTCTGAAGGAGCAGATAGAGAGGGCTATAGTTGTAAAACTGTCTCTCATGCTATTCAATACAAGCACTCAAATGGAGGTAGAAGGATACAGCCAGTAGCATTAGGTGAGAGATGAATACTCAACTTCACCAAGATATGACTGGAAAAAGTTGAAGCCAATGGCTGAAAGGGGCTGATCAAAGAAGCCAGTGGTTGAAATAGGAGTGCCCAAAGCCCATTCTGTTGGGCAACTGCACTGTCAAAATGCAGGCCTAAAAATGGGAGAGATGTACCAGGATAACTGATGTCGTTAAATTACCAATTGGGACTTGGCACTATGCAACTGGTATGCGTCACAACCTTCTCGGGCATCACCAATGAACTCCAAAAAATTGTCAGGAAGAATTGGTACACAGTCAAAGGCCTCGAGGAGTCTAAAGAAATTCCAGTATTTGCCTTGAAAAGAAACAAAAACATCACAGATAAACTGGTACATGCTAACACAAAAATCAAGAGCCCAAGGATCACGATACAAACGATGTTATCCTTACCTCCCATTAAGGGACATCGAAAGTGCAGAAACTGTATGTCTTGTGCCACTACCATAGAGGGAGCCAAATTTGAATACGGAATAAGACCATCATCCATGAAGAATTCACGAATTGCAATACAACTAATTTTATATATTGCGTAGTCTGCCCCTGCCAGTTGGCACACTTCAGAAAAACTACACAAGCTGTCAAAAAAAAGAATCCCTCAACACCGTTCAAGGAATAACTGCAAAGCATCAAATGCCCCCATGGTACCACACTGTGTCTGAAAGGGACATGGCCCACAAGACATCCAGTGGACAGTCCTAAAACACGTCACTGGAAGGAACGTTGATACACTCTTGGCCAGTTCTGAAACTAAAATCATATTGCACCTAGGAACTACTGTCAATGGACTAAATGAAATGAGTGAGATCATGCATTGCCTATGAAATAAGTCCACAAATGCTCACCAGTATGCCAACCAACATCTATTGTAGATCCCCAGAGACCGATAGCCACAAATTGGAATTCTTATAAAACATCTGCCAAGTCTTTTTTAAACATGTACTATCCAAATAGCTTTATTTGCCATTATGATAACCAAGAAGATCAATGCCACTGTTTAAAACTCACAACACGAGGATGTGTGCACCAGAACAGGTTCGCAGACGGCAGCCCGGATAATTAAACAGTGTTTAGACAATGCATCCAGAATCCAACAATCCCTAAGGCAACCCCTAAAGGAAGTCAGGCAAAAAAAAGATGATCGAAGAAGAAGTCAGGCACTCGCCCCAAAGCATCGCGCTTGCTGACGACACTTTCCTTACGTCATCAGGCACAGCCTCTACTTCCGGAACACGGAAGTCCGTGCCTGTTTCCGACACAGCTACAGGAAAAGCTGGTCTACTCTGATCGCAAGACGGAAAAGGAGAACAAAAAGAAACTTTGGACAAGCGTGTTTAAGGTACCGGCAAGCGATTGATTATTTCTGCCCAACTGTTGCAACACGAAGGTGGCACTTCGGCCCTGCATGTGTTTCTGAGTAGCTCACGTCTGACACGATGCTAATCTCGTAATATGAATCACTTAACCGCATAAAGCTAGAGCACGCACATTCACAATGGTGCAGGTCTCGCCACGAGGTGTGAAATACAACATGGACACACGTTCCACATGGATTAAAAAGCTTTCCATTTAAGACGCCCACTCTAAGCGTTTCATGTTGTTTCTTCTTGAATTGAATGAAGTATGTTTCAATAGCCTCCTCCTTAGGGTTCTTTAAACTTTCAGATCCGCCCCTTTGTCCTCAATAAAAAGGAGAAAAGAAAGACTGAGGTCTTACAAGGGAAGCCTCCCAAATTCCTGATTCCTTCCACGGACTTAGTTCTGTCTAAGAAGTGGACCTAGAATACACGATCAGGAACCTTAAGGTACATGTACAATATGTGTTAATAAACATAGGAACACCATCTAAATTTATTAATGACTCTAACTAACAGATGTATGCACCACATTGTATCATTACAGTGTCCTCCACAAGCCCCCATCCCTGAGGAAGACCTTCTTTTGAAACACTGTCGTTGTTCCCACCACGAAGGTCGAAACGCGTTTGCACATACTGCGTGAGGTCAAGAGTTACCACGTGGAAAGTCACCACATAATAGCATTGAATACACAAGCTCAATTCACATGGCTGTGATAAGAATTTCTATAAATGGCCTCCGACCTTACTTAGGACCATGTAGTAGAACGCAATCGAGAACATCAATAATAGGTTCCACTTACAGTAAAACTTGGACACTTACGATTTAATATTTAAGTGGCACAGTAGGTCACATGGGTACACTGATTGTATAGTATGTCCGTCATTTTATGATGTTGTTCGTATATAGAGTTAAGTATGTCTTGTTTTCTTCTTTTTTGTAGTAGGTACTAACAATGTATGTTTATGTTCCATGTAAATGTTTTTCCTCATGAGATAAATGAATGACACAGACAATTCAACTGTTGTTTGGAGCATATTTGAGGTAAATGCTTGAATGCGAAAAGGGAAAACACTGCTTTTTTTTTTCTTTTCTTCAAGACACTTAAAATAACCCCAGCTCATTTAGAGAGCAGTCGTGGCGAACACTTTTGAAGTACTCCATCGAAAAAAAGCTTATGATCTATGGTCAGAGAGGTAACCCCATGTTGTAATGTATTGATGATTCCAACCTCTCGTGCCCCAAACTGAATCACTCCCCCTTAAGAGACCAACACTTGGCACCGGGGAATCAGATAATTACCATGACTATCGTTATGATACTATTATTAATATTGTGACGAAATCAGGACGTTCCACTTACCCTGGATACCCTCTTGGGTGATTGGTGTGCTATACAAATCAACATAACATTACTTAGAAGTCACTGACTTAGAAGTAGGACACAATGTTTGCACCGACCATGAACCCTGAAAGACTACAATACAACCCTCATCAACACAAAAGGGAAACACTGTCCCAGTCCAAAAGTCTTTTGAAAAAAATACTACATAATAGAAGACGGAGGGCACCATCATTTCAGAGCCTGAGCTATTTATTCAATTCAAAAACGTTTGATCAGACAAAGAAAGAAGACTGAGATCTCAAGTTACCTCTTGTCACACATGAGCCGGTTATTTAGTCTGATTTTCTTTGTATCTGGGAATCATATTTCTATATTTATAATGGCAAAATAAGACTACAATTACCAGAAAGCAAATAAAAGATCAGGAAAGGATACGCTTCAAATTATGGTACTATGAGGGGGAGTGGAAGTTGGTGGAGAGGGGACCATGAAACTGTGATGGGGAATTACACGAGCTGTGAAATGAAAATCAGAAAGAAAACAATTGTGTGTTCTTCTCTGACTTGATATTTAAACCTGTGCTACCCTGTGTGAGCTGACACCCAACAGATGAAAACACCCCCTCCTCATGCTGTGATGAGCCCAGGAACAGTCTGGTGAGGCTGGGCCTTGGCTGATGAGCTCTCCTGATGCTGACTCACTCCTCAGTAAAGAAAACACCCCCTCCTCATGCTGTGATGAGCCCAGGAACAGTCTGGTGAGGCTGGGCCTTGGCTGATGAGCTCTCCTGATGCTGACTCACTCCTCAGTAAAACATGTGCTGCAGGAATGAGGCAGGGCAGCCCAGCAGGCGGCTCTATGAAGAATGTAACATCCATCATCCTGTGGGAGGGTCAGTGGGAGCATGCACATCAATGTAATTTCTGTGCACACACAGTCATCTTTCTCTTGAAAATCAGGACATATATTATCAAAGGAAGAAAGTGTCAGGACGTTGGGACAGTCCTTGAAAAACCTGGGCTGTCTGTGTAAATCCGGGATGTCGGGTCACCTAACACACACTAACACTCACTCACACTCTTCTCACACACACACACACACTCTTCACACACCCTCTTAGCCACTCTTATACACACTCTCACACACACTCTTTCACGTACACGCACCCACACTCCCACTTTCCCAATCGTGTTTTTTGTGAGGCAGGCTTGCACTGCTACTGCCCCGACTGCGACTGTCTGATCTGTTTGTGAAGCTTGATGAAATATTTTCTTCGGATACTATTCTGAAATCAAGCCAGATGGAATTGTCAATGCTTGTAGTCATGCCGAGCCCAATTGTATGTAAGACTCTTTTATTGGGGTGAACACCTGTACAACACCATCAATGGAAACATAAAAAAAATGCTGCAAAGAGACTAAGAGCAGAGCTCCTCTTTGGTGCACTTTTATGACACCCCTCAGCTGAAATGCTGCTGAAGCTGGAGGCCCAGAGCCCCACAGAAGATGGCGCCCAACAGTGCACTCAACCATTCTGCAAAGCTACCAATGAGAGTGAGTTGGAGGTTCTGCAGTGGCTGTAGGGTGTTCAGTGTCTAGACTGGTCCTCTTTGGGAGAGGGGTTAGGCGGTCTTGCTTTGATGAAAGGAGCAGGTAGCATCTTTCTGACAGCTTGCCAATTAGGGCAGTGAAAGTGAGAGTGTTGTTGAGTTTGTATCTCTTTAGTGCCTAATTACCAGTCTCGAGGTCTGAGGACCGTCAGACTTGAGGGTGCGCGGTGTTGGCGGTCCAGCCACTCCGCTGGTCCAACCGCCCAATTACAACTTTGGCAGTCAGACCGCCATTGCACCGCCGCAACCACCAGGAAACCGCCGTTCCCTGGCAGTGGCGCAGCTGTCAGGGGCTCAGCAATACGCTGGTAGTGCTGCAGTGGCACCATCATGCATATTACAAGTTTCAGGACTGCCAGCTGTGTCATGGAGGTCTTTACTTCATTAAAAGGCTGGTGGTCCTGAAACAAAGGGGGTCCTACATGCAGGAGGGCACAACATGTGCCCCCCTTTGTGCATGCATCCCTGTTCCTACACGGCATGGATTTTACAGTCCAAGCCGTGCAGGAAATGTTTTTGACAATCCCATTGCGGTGCCCATTATCAGAGGCACTGCTGTCGAACCGCCAAAAAAAGCCTTACAGACACAAGGAAACTCGTAATCTGGCGGGAGGTGCACATGAGTTTGGCGCTCCCGCACCACCAAACTCGTAGTGTCTAGCATGTCATTGGTACACTTCACAGAATTGAGGCTTGGTAGCTGCCATCTCTTCCTCTAGGAGTTGTTTGAAGCATTGGGAGAGGCGGAGACATCGGACCCAGGTCTGTGTAATGCGGCTGGCAGACAGCGTTGCCCTTGAGGTCCATGTCAGTTCAGTGAACCATGTTTGAGCGGAATTTTAGAAGTAAAGAAAGGTGGCCTGGCAGAGGTGTGTGGGGAGCTTTCATGAATAGGTTCCTGCGATTAAGTTCCGATTTCAAATCAAAAATTTTGTCAACATTCCAGTGATTTTGGTATCGTTTTTTGTTGGTGGCGGCAGAAAGCTAGAATATTTAGTGGCTCAGGCTTTTATACTGAGCGCTCTCAGTTCTACGGCAGAGTGGTGCTTCTCTAGAGGACCTGCTCTATGACTGGTTGTGCACTTTTTGGGGACCACAGATGCAAAGAATAAATTACGTTGGTGATTACGTCATGCTTGCTGGGGCTTGTCTGATGATCACATTTGGCAACGATGAATCCTGAAGTGAGGTGATGGATGGTGGGCACATCGCTCTCTTGGTACTTTCTGACAATACGACTAAGCTCAAAGGAATAATCTTAGATAGCCACCTTCTAGAGCTGAGCCATGCAGGTTTGTGTTCTGAGGGAATTTCAAATGAATTGTACCTGCAGCCAGTATGAGTGGGATGATTGAGGGATGGGGTGGAGGTGATCTTCTCCACACATTCTTGTTTGTTATCTGAGCATCATCTCAGGAGTCAGGGGATGCACAGGACTCTTATTGTACACTTTACTTACAGTGCTTAGAAACGGCAAATGAGCGGTCCGAAGCACTAAGTAAAAAGGTTTGTTGGTTGCTTGAACAAGGTCTTTGTGTCCAAAGGAATGGCTGGAGATTCTTCGTTGAGGAATTTGCATGTCCCATTCGCAAGTGTAATTACAGATTTAATAAACTGGCTGTTTAGTTGGGTGGGGCTGCCTGTGCCATTATATGAACATACTGTTGTAAATAATTAGGTGTGTGCATGTGTAAATATGTGTTCAGAAAGTGTTTATACATGCACATGTGTGCGTGCACTTCATATGGATTCCAGCATATGTAATGTCTGTGTAATCAAGATGAAATAAATGTTTATATTTTTGTGACCTTTTTATGCCCGTGCCATTACTGAGCATATCTAAAAGGCATAGCAGGAAACGCATGCCAAAGTAAAACCATTTTAATGCACACTGTACCTATGAAAGCAAATGCATGAAATATAAAGTGAAATGAAGTCAAAATGTAGTGGCACTGGAACTTGTAGCATGACCTATGTATGAATAATAATATGTGAAAATGAGCAGTGATTGACCCAGGAACTGTTTTAATGCAGTAAGCGTGGAGGCGCGGCCCATGGTCCTTCCCCTGGTTATGTGGCTTTAATGTGCCACAGAATGAAAAGCCTCCTAAGCATCATCTGCAGCGTTGGGCCAGGCACTGCTCTGAAAAGGCACAGCCTGAGCCTAACCAAGGAATGCACTGATGTGCAGCCTCTGATCTGACTCCACGTGATTGGCTCCTTCTTCCCAAGAGTCTACCTTCTGGCGCGTTTGGGGGAAAATGGGTAAAAAGAAACAAATTGTATTAGAAATGTAACAGCTCGAGCCGATAAATTATCAAAACAGGAACCCTATGAAAAATGGTCTAACACTACTACATTTTTTAAAATACTGTTTCACGTTATCATTTGGCTACATATTAGTGAAATGTCAAATATTTTTACTTTGCCTTCCTCTGCACAAAGTTGCTCTCTTTAGATGTTTCCTCATTGTTTTAATCATAATATTTCCAACAAGCTGTCATCCTGTTGAATGACCTTTCTGTTGGATGTTCAGATGTTATGTTCCTTGGCAGACACATTTGGGATCATGTGTGGTAGAAAACGCCGTCCAATTTGGCTTGAGTTAAAGGCCAGGGAAACAAGAAGGGAGTGTTGTGCATTATACGCAAATTTAAGATGCCAGTGGTGTTTGAAAGAAGCTTCTTTGAGACGCAAACAGATACAAAAAATGTGGTTTAATATCAAAAGGATATGACGCAAGAGTGCAATTGGCAATATATATGGTAGGTTACACAGGGAAAAAAGATGTACATTTTTAAAAGGTGGTATCAAGGGACATTGATATTGATCAGCGCTCCGCTTTTCTTCCAGCGCATTCTGATGGTGTATGAGATGCACCTATCAGACAGCTGTGAGGTTCCGCACATTTTGTAGAGTTGGATGCAGTGAAAATCCCTTCACTTTCTCCCACCGACCCCAGGATTGAGAATGAGCAGTGATATGATCCAGAAATTGATGCTGGAAATTGATACTGAAAAAGAACAGCTCAAAGACTGTAGGTTTGGATGTGGAATCACTTGTGAGATGCTCGGCACCATTATTACGCGGCCTCTTTTTTGCAGTAATAAGGGGAAGCTTGATTGTTCCTATCGTTAGTGTCTCCTCCCTCTAACATACCTGTTGGAGAGTCCGGAATATGATATTATCTCAATGAATCAAATGGTCGTTTGGCATGTGATGTTGGGAGTGGGGGGGTGCCACTATACCGTACATGTGTAGACTTCTCTGCCATCTTTGATGAGGCCAATTGAGCCATCCTATGGTCTAAAATGTTACACCGGACTGGTCCTCGATGTCATGTCCATGTTTTAGTGACTTTTTCATGGTCCCGTTTTAAATACCTGGATAATAAGTTACGGTCAGAGCCTTGGTATAATCGCTCGGATGAGGGATGGGGCTGTTGTGTACTTGCCCCCTCTCCTCTTGAATATCTCCTACAGTTATCTAGATTAGGTAACTTCCCTCTAAGGTTGAGATTCACATCTGTAGCAGCCTGGTCCTTTGCAGGTGACATTCTGCTACTTAAGTCTACATCTTTATGGCTCCCAAAAAAACTGAAACTTTAGACAGGTTTAAATGTCCCATAAAAACTGTCTGTAAATATGAGTAAAACTAAAATTACACTATTGAGAAATTAGAGAGTGAAGTGTAACAGTTTTTTGGAAATATACATTGGAGACTGTTGATTTACATAATTATTTGGGAGATGTGGTGGATCATAAACCAACGTAGAGCATATGATTGCCGCCAAAGGGGCATAGTGTTCTTGCTGTGACAGTAGGCCTCGAGGATACTACAATCTATATGCTGGTAATTAAGTTTAAGTTTTGGCACACAAACCAGGCCTTTGCAGCTAAGGTTATACTTGTACTGAGACATGGTGCCGCAGTTAGATACCTGTGAAGAGTCATAAGTTTGCCAGAAAAAAGAGCAGTAAATGCCGGAAATTTCTAGTGCTGAGGAATTCCATAGTATAAGAAGCCAACCCTGCCGAATGCGTCTTTAAATGAGGATGGGTGGTTGCCCTCAGGCTGTTGCTGAATTGGCCGCATCAGGTATGTCGGGCTTCCCTATACCGTCAATTCATTTATGTAATTTTGGATCGATGTGTGATAGTTGAGGCCGGAGAACAAATTCTTGCTCCCTTGTTCTCACGATTTAGATTTAAAGATGGGTTCCAGCAACTTACAATCAGCGCTGTTTTATCAAATCTGCTAGGTAGAAGTGATTATGTGGAGCTGTCAGTATTTTTAAATGTGGCCTTCTCACTGTCTGACAAGAGAAGCGTAGGTGCCTTATAGTAATGACATTGAATAATACTAATTGTGTTTCTCTTTGATTGTGATTTTATGACTGTGGTGTAATTATTTACAATATTCGTTTGTGATTTTACCTTCTGCAATATTCCTTTCTTTAGTTCCAGTATGCCCTAGTTGGGTAGCTGTAGCACCTTCTAAATCTTTTGTTCACATTTGTACATAATCATAGTTGTATGGGATAAATAATGGTGATGGATTCTTCTTTTGATGGCGTGTCTGACTGAAAAACTATTTGAGTTGTTTATATGGTTTAATAAATTGTGAATAAAGAATAAATAGGTAAAAATAAGCAAATTACCCTCACTAGAAAAATCATGGCAGTAGTGTGGTTTGTTTACACGTTACCAAGATGAGGAAAATATTTACACAAGATAATACTACATGACAAAGCAACATGGTATACACCTAAATATATATTTGGAATGCCACAAATATTTTTATACAGCAGTGAGTTTAATCCGCAGAATGAAGTGATGTTATTCATTTCAAGGTGTACATTTCAATTGCTTGTTTACAAACCTCAGAAAATAGTACCCTTGTCTCTAAACATAAATATATGTGCCTAGTTGTATAAAAGCAATAGTATGTGAACAACTTTGTCGGAATGCCTTCTCTGTGATATCTATTGGTCATCAGGGGTGTAGCTTCAGGGGGATGTTTGGGTGTCACCCCCCACACACCCAATAAATGTATTTTCAGATGAATAGTCTGGTTGTTGGAGGGAGCTTTATTTAAGGATCAAGAGGGCAGGCTGAGCACAGAGCTCTTGGAGCCTTCACGGAGTGAGCGAGGGAGTGAGCTAGGGACAAAAGGGGCACCTTAATTTGAGCCGGGGTGTCTGGGAACGCTTGCTCTAAAAATGAAGGAAATAGACATGTGAGCCATGGAATTCGAAGCAAAGAATAATGGCAGTTTATTGAGAAGGTGCAACTTCATAAAAACTGCAAGACAAAGGCATAAAAATACAAAATACAAATATAGAGACACTTCAGAAAACCTCAATGACACATTTATAAATGCATTAGGAGAAACATAAGTTACATCTAGGAAAATGTTCTCAGAATGTAAAACACACTTGATCAAAAATACTGAGAATACTCATGTACCTACCTAAAACCTAAAAGAAAGCAACTTTGCAAATGTAATATAAGTATGGAATGCTCAATGAGAAAACACCAATTTAGGGACAAAATAGCATACATAGCATATACAGCAAATATATTGGCAAGTTAAATTGTATCTTAAAAACAAAAAACAAGAGCTCTTGGAAACCACCCACACCCGCCTGCCATCTACTAACAGACGGGTGGGGTAGTCCGAAGATGTCTCTGTGGTCTCCCTTCTTATACTCTTTAAGGCGGTTAGAAGTGCCTACGGTGTCGTCATCTCACGCCATGTCTACCTCGTGACTTACGGTATGGTTCTAATATTTTACCATACATGGTGATGCCCTTTCCAGTAACTGTGGTACGTGAGCTAGGTGAAAGGTTATATCTCAGGCAAGGTGCTTGCCGTAAATTGGAAGCAGAAAAATGTGTATTGTAAAGGGATTCTGTATATACATATATAAATCTTCACGTCCTGTGTTCCTTAACTTGACACATCTGCGGTGGCAACTTCCCTAAAAGTATGTACTGGCCCAGGATGCAGTCTGCCGCATGTCGAAAGAACAGGGGGATGTTGAACTTTGAGACAGTGAACTTCGCACACGAGTAGGGTGGGGGCTCTTAGTTTGGAGCAGGAAGCCTCACCGCGAGAGGAGCTTGATATGATTTGGATCAGACCTGCCTTCAGCCTGTTGTACAGGAAAATGGCAGAACTATGGTCAACTTAACAAAGAGGCCTACATATTGAACAGAAGGGCCTACACAGGGGTTTCATGCTGGCTGAGTGGTAAGGATGTCCCAGGGTATTTGTTATATAGTAACACAGGACCCTCTGGTCAATTTAACACGGCCTACAAATTAGGCTGGCAGGGCAAGGACAAGGGTCTCATACGTCAGGTGTGGACAGAACGGGCCTGGGGCACGCTATGATACAAAAATCAACCCTCTCTCATGGTACAGGTGCTTTCCGTCGGGTATGGTGAGATGTCTGTCAGATTTCACCTGTGATTTTTGCGTACACACACCGACAAAAATGCATGCACACTCTCTCTCATCTCTGTTTTGAAAGACCTAAAAATATTTGTCTTACAGAATATTGTGTTTCTCTCATTTAGTACTCCTATTAATCTGTGTTCCTCTCCCTTTCCACTGCCTCCTAGGGCCCTCTTATGTGCCCTGCTTGTCATATAATGTATTTTAACATTATATGCCATCATGATGGTCGGGAAATCTGATGCTCACAACACCCTCTAATCTCACTGACCAAGCTATGCCCTGTTGTTTATTCTTCTAAAGTGGGGTCTCCAATTTTTACAGTATTAAGAGCTACTTATGTTCAATGAAAATCATCCCGAGCTAGTGATAATATTAGTGCCATACACATAAGAAAAGATTATATTAGTTGCCACCCTATGCAAGATTACAAGCAATGATCACCTCACCAGCAGTAATGCAAGAAAAGCGTTTAACATTTTTAATGCTGACAAATCTGCAATGCCCCTGGCACCAAGGTAATAATAATAAGGTAATATTATTAGTTATAAACCTCCCAATGGTGTGTCATTTATCATTCAAATATCAGTTTTAAAGATAGTATTGAAATAAGGTTTTTGTAAAAAAGCATATTTTCACCTTAAATGCTATTTTTCAATGTTGAGATTTATATATTAATTCAACCGAGCAATAATTTCTAGAATAGTAGTCTGGGCTGCACACAGGAGAGCTACTCAGATATAGCTGGAGAGCTACCAGTTGCTCATGAGCTGCTCGTTGGAGAAGCCTGATCAAAACGTATTCTCGCATTTTCTTTGGAAATACATTTTCTTGCACAAAGCATCAGTTGCTCATTTGCATAGGAGAGACAGCACCTGAATGGTCAGACATGGAGAGAAAGAACATGAAGGGCTGACTGAAAGAGAGAGTTAAGCAGAATCTATGGGAGGGTGGAATTGGAGTAGAAAGGGGAGTGATGTCAGGGACCAGTGACAGAAATATACGAATGGTTGGTATTGAGAGAGGCATGGAGGAAAAAGAGCCAGAGCAGTCTTTAGAACTCTTCTGCTCATTACTGGCTCAGGCCAGGGAGACCAGATGGCCCCGTTTTGCCCAGACAGTGGCTGTTTTCAAGGACCGTCCCGGCGTACTGACACTTACAAATAAATACATGTCCTGGTTTTTGAGAGCGTATCGGATGAATGTGCACATTAATCACAGTGTGTTGCAGGCTGAAGAGCCCTTGTAAGGGCAAAAGTGGTTGTGCAGGGTTATATTTCAGCCGGTCTTCTCATCACAGCAGGGACACAACTTAAGTTATTTAGAGTCGCCTGCTGTGCCTGCCTCACCCCACTCAAGCAGCACAGCAGGATTTAATCAAGTGATTCAAGACTGCAGAGCCTAAAAGCCAAGGCTGGTTTACCCTAGAGATCTTCACTGTAAGGGGAGGGTGTGTGTGTGTGTGTGTATGCGTGCATGTGTGAGTGCGTGCGTGCATGCGTGCGCACGTGTGTGTGTGTTTTTCTGAAAATCATCCTACCTCAGGTGCATGGGTTACCACCACCAGGGGGAATTACACGCTTTACAATGGCTCTGTTGATGTAGAGATAAGAAAGAAATCCTGCAGAAGTAAGACTAGTGAAAGTAATTGTTGTGGACAAAGGTGAGGAATGTATGATAAGTCTCCTGAGTTTAGATAATTCTATTAAACACCGCATTATCCTTATTTAAAACTTCCAAGAGTTGCAAAAGCTTTTTATGATATTCAGGGGCTATAAATATTCTATGCATGATGATAGACATTGTAGTTTGCTGTAAGCTTTGATGGTCAGTCTGTAGTCAAGCTGGAGCAGAGGGACATCAACCACTTCCTTTCCCTGGTTCTATTCGTTTCCGTCAATTAAAAAAATTAGCACTTTGCATAGTGTAAACATTTTGTATCACTTAAACTTTTAAAGAAGGGTGTAAACGATGTGGAACTCATGTATCTAATGGGTGGCTGGGGCTCATTCAGTATTATGTGGAAATGTTCTATAATTAGGGCTTCCGGTTTTATAGTATGTTTTTTTTTTTAGCATTTCCGTCTGTATTTATCTGTATTTACATTTTGCTAATTTTATCAGTATTTACCCATATTTATTTTGGGGTCTGTGCATAAAAAAAAGATGAAACTAGTATATTTCCACATTTATTTAACTGATAAATGTGCACAGATGCATGAATGCCTGGTTTCAATGATATGAAAATCCCCATATGATAAATCATTGAACTTATATGAAAACATGCACATTTTAGTATCTAACTTGTGGGCATAACTACTGCTGTATAAGCCTCTTTACTAAAATTCCTTTCTTTTTTAACCCCCTTACATGCAATCCGCACAGCTATGACTAATAGCATTTAGATTCACTCAAAAAGCAACCCAATTTCTGTTTTCATCCACATTTAAAAATAAATAGTGAAAGGAAAGGAAATGGGTGTCTGTCTGTATTTATCTGTAAAAAGTCAGTAATAACAGGAAACAGAGAATTTTAGTTAAAATACACATTAAAATATAAAGGACCTGATTCACAAACTTTTTTTCTGCCGTAAATGTATGTTGAAGACTGAAAATACCTTATTATTGCCAGACATTTAAATAGATATTTAAGCCAGGCATACATGCATTTACTTAATTTGTCATCAGTGCATATAAATTGACAGATGTCAATTCTATCCAAGGGGTTGGAGTTGCAAAGCATGGGTTGCTTTGGAAGTCTGTGAATGCCCACAAACAAGTACTTTTGTGGGTATTCCGACCTTTTTTCACCCTGGAAATGG
This sequence comes from Triturus cristatus, assembly GCF_964204655.1. Classification (NCBI taxonomy): domain Eukaryota; kingdom Metazoa; phylum Chordata; class Amphibia; order Caudata; family Salamandridae; genus Triturus; species Triturus cristatus. Next base: position 258,646,660 of record NC_140581.1, on the reverse strand, counting down.
TCAGAGATTTACTCTAACCACTTAACTTCCCTTTGAGAATGGAAGGGGGAACAGATTACCCACAGATTTACTGGAGGTGTAAAGAAAAGAAAAGAAAAGTGCATTTGCCCAGGATGCTCCACTTCCCCAATGCTCAATTCTGGTGCGGCTTTCCAGGTGAACAACTGGGAATGTTGGAACATTGTAAAATGTAGTAAACCTGCACCCGTGCATAAGCGTAATTCTATGGGTGCATGAATAGGACCCTTTGTCCTTTATATAATTGAAGCAAGGGGAATTTATTTCTATTCTAATATAGCGTACTCGGTTGTTCAAAACTGAAAAGTATATTATAGAAATTGTTTTCCATCCCATTATATTATAAAACTACATGTGGTACTATTCCTCGGATTGGAGACAAGCAGAATTAAAAGTGAACCAATCATTAACATTGGTATGTATTCAATGTAATGATTTTGTGGACAATCTTGCTAGTTTGATGGGAAGGTATGAAATGGTATTAATAGGCTCCGGGGTGCTTCTTAGGTGAACCACCCACACAGAAAGCTTCAGAATATATGTTTGAATCCCAGCAGGAGCAAGACATCAGACCTCCTGGTCAGAGACCTGCTTTCTTCCCCGCAGCTCCGCTGTTAAGTGCCACTGCCCTGTGCACAGCTCTATTCAAGTAGGTGTTTGAGGCCCTCCACCACCCGCAGGCCCCTGCCTGCGCCTCATCCCTGGTGGTCCAGTGGGAGAGCCCTGCTCTTCTGCTGGTTCACTACTATATGTGTTGTATTGTGCCCGTTTTTCTGTAATTTTTCGGTCTTTGGCTTTGTGTTTCTGTCTTTATTATTGAGGCCTGTATTCTGTATTTTTTCTTGTATTGTCTCTCTCTGTTTGTTGTGCCTGTATTCTGTATTTTTGTTGCCTTGTCTCTTGCTGTTTGTCCTGCTATTTTCTGTCTGTTTTCCCTTTCCCGCCGCTGCTGCTGCCCCCGTGGCCCCTCCCCCCCGCTGCTTTTCGCTCCCGCCTCAAAGCTGTGCTTCCCTCCCCCTTCCCTATTTATTGGCGGACCCGCAGCGTATGGCACAGCGGGTGCGCCAAAGTCATGCCTTAGGCAAGCACGTCTGTGCCCGTCTGGGACCCGTCTGTGACCAGTGCCAGGACCACCCACCGCTATGACTCAGCGGCCCTCCTAGGACTCAACCCCTGAAGGAACAACAACTGCCAGCTGTCTACGCCAAACACCACCCACAGGCAGTTCTTCTGCCGTCACTGCCGCCGAACCTTCACCACCCTCTGGACCCCCACAGCTGCCGACCCCACGCCGGACGCCAACACCACAGAAGCCCTGAAGTGCATCCTCCTCAACGTGCGCTCCCTGCACAGACTTGCCGTAGAGATCTGGAACCTCCTCGACACCCTCTCGCCAGACTTCGCCCTCTTCACAGAAACCTGGATCGACGCCTCCTCCGCCCCCAACACCGCCATTCCTGACGGATACAAGATCCAGAGGAAGGACCACCCCAACTGCCCAGGAGGAGGACTCGCCATCGTACACGAGCTCCCTCCGGCTCTCCACCTTCACCACGAGCGACCCCTCCGCCGTCACCGAACACATCCACTTCCAGAGATCCAGACCAGCCCTAGAACCACTCTTCGCGGCACCCTCGTCTACAGACCCCCCGGACCCCGCACCTCATTCGCCACTACCATTGCTGACCTCATCGCACCCCACGCCATCGCCTCCATGGACTACATACTCATCGGAGACCTGAACTTCCACCTCAACATCCTCACTAACCCCAAATTCACAACTCTACTGGACAACCTGACCAACATCGGACTGAAACAGCTTGTCACTACCCCTACCCACAAGGCAGGACACAACCTTGACCCCATCTTCGCAGGTGGGAACAACATCCGCTTCAGCCACACCACACAGCCCTTCTGGACGGACCACCACCGTGTACACTTCTCTTTCAATACCACCACCACTCTCAAACCCACTCCTCGTCCTCCGCGAAGGAACTGGAACACGGTCACAGAGGAGCACCTCAACTCCACCCTCAGCTGTGACCCTCCACCAGTCTCGACTGACGCCAACTCTGCAGCCAAGGAACTACACCGCTGGATCACCAACTGCACAGACAAGCTCGCACACCTCAGAACCACCGACAGACAACACCCCCTAAAGGCCACCTGGTTCACCACCGACCTCCAAGAAGCCAGACGCTCCTGCAGGCGGCTTGAAAAACGATGGAGAAACAGCAAAACCATGGAAGACCTGACCACCTACAAGAATGCCATGACAGAATACCAGCAAAGCATCAGATCCACAAAAAAGACCTTCATCCGGAACAAACTTCTCACCAACTCCAGCAACTCTAAAGACTCTTCAAAATCATCCAGCAATTCATCAAACCCCCCAGCGAAGCCACAGACGTCACTCCCTCCCAGGACCTCTGTAACAAGCTTGCCTCCTACTTTCCCGGGAAATCAAGGCACTCTACAACAACTTCAGCGAGCAGACTCCTAAAACCACCCTTCCGTCCTGCGACGACAACCGGCCCACCATCACCGCCTGGACCCTGGTCACCACCGAAGATACCACCACAACCATAAAGAGCACCCCCTCAGGAGACCCCAAAGCACCCCAGCTATGACGCACCATCAATGCCACCTTCGAATCCGGCACTTTCGCCGACAACTGGAAACGGGCAGAAGTCAAACCCCTCCTCATGAAACTCTCCGCAGACCCAACAGACCTGAAGAACTACCGACCTATCTCTCTCCTTCCCTTCGCAGCTAATGTCACCGAGACTATCGTCAATGCCCAGCTGACAAACTTCATCAAAGAGAACTCCATCCTGGATTCTGCAGCAACCACAGCACCAAGACCGCCCTCCTTGCCGCCACAGACGACATCCGCTCACTCCTCGACCAAGGTCACACCCCAGCCCTCATCCTACTTGACCTCTTCGCAGCCTTCGCCACCGTCTCCCACCACACCGTAGCAGCCAGACTTCACGATGCTGGAATACAGGGACCCACCCTCGACTGGCTCCGCTCCTTCCTTGCCGGCAGAACCCAAAGGATCAGACTCCTGCCTTACCTCTCCGAACCCACAGAGATCAACTGTGTAGTACCACAAGAATCATCGCTCAGTCCCACGCTCTTCAACATCTACATGGCCCCCATCGCTGCCATCGTCAGACAGCATGGACTCAGCATTGTATGCTATGCCGACGACACCCAGCTCATCCTCTCCCTCACGAAGGATCCCCAAACCACCAGACTAAACTTCCAAGAAGGGATGAAAGACGCCGCAGCCTGGATAAGCAGCAGCTGTGCAAAGCTTAACTCGGAGAAGACAGAAGTCCTCGTCCTTGGACCCACCCCCTCAACCTACGACAATGCCTTTGTCCCCCCCACCCCCACATACCATGCCCGGAACCTCAGCATCCTCCTCAACTCCTCCCTCACTATGACCCGACAGATCAACGCCATCGCCTCCACCTGCTTTAACACCCTCCGAATCCTCCAAGTGGATCCCCCAAAGCCAGAAAAACTGTCACCCACGCACTCATAACAAGCAGACTGGACTACAGAAACGCCCTCTATGCTGGAATCAACAAATCCCTGCTACGCAAACTCCAGACCATCCAGAACACCACGGCATCCCACAACATGAGCACAACCCCCAACAACTGCAAGACCTCCACTGGCTCCCCGTTGAGAATAGAGTAACCTTCAAGCTACTCACCCACGCCTACAAATCCCTCCACACACCAGACCCAAATAGATCAACGAAAGAATCTCCTTCAACGTACCCAAAAGAATCCTTCGCTCCGCTGACCTCGCCCTAGCAGAAAATCCGCGCATCTGCAGAACCAAAGCGGGTGGAAGAGCCTTCTCCTACTCCACAGCCAAAGCCTGGAATGAGCTCCTGGTCAACATCAGACGCTCCCCTACTCTGCACACCTTGAGGAAGAGCCTTTTCGGCTGACCCAAAGCTGCAACCCCCCTGCATCTTGTGACCCTTACAGCTGAGTAGCGCTCTCTAAAACCCCTGATTGATTGAGCAGGGGTAAGTCACTCATTGTTTATTTAACTCATTTATGTGGCGCAAAGACGCAAGGAAAACATCGGATACCCTGAAATACTGCAGGGGATTGCTAAAAAGCATAGTAGGTGTATTTGTAATACAATACAGTTTAATACAGCATTTTAAAAACAGTGCACAATATTTATAGATCTTCTTTGGCCGAGGAACTAAAAAGTTATGCATTTACCTGTGCGCATCATAAAAATAGCCAAAAGAGCTGTATATTTGGGCGCTTCCCTAAGCTGAGATGCAATGCCATTGCACCGGTTCCGTACTCACCGCATTTGCTCCCTGCTCTAGGCAGATGTATCTTCAACACTCATCAATCAATCAATCCGGGGATTGTAAGCGCGCTACTCACCTGTGAGGGTCTCAAGACGCTGGGGGAGGGGGTCCGCTAGTCAGTTTTAGCCAAAGAGCCAGGTCTTGAGGGTCTTTCTGAAGGTGTTCAGGGAGGGTGTGCGTCTGATGTCTGCCGGTAGCTCGTTCCATGTCTTGGCTGCATTGTGAGAGAGAAGGATCTGCCACCTGCTCTGGCTCTGTGGATGCGTCTTCCTTGACTCGGGGGGGATCCAGTTGAAGGTCTTACGGAGTATGCGGAGTGTGTGGAAGCAGTTGTATGTGACGGTGTTGAACTGTCGGTTCATGGTGAGTGAGGAGTCGAGGATGATCCCCAGGTTTTTGGCGTGGTCTGCAGGGGTAGGTGGGCTCCCGAGGGCGGTCAGCCACCAGGTGTTGTCCCATGCTGAAGGGGTGGTTCCAAGGACGAGGACTTCTGTCTTCTCAGTGTTGAGTTTCAGGCAGCTGTTGGTCATCCAGTCTGCGACGTCTTGCATTCCTTTTTGGAAGTTGAGTTTAGCGGTGGTGGGGTCTCGGGTGAGGGAGAGGATCACCTGGATGTCGTCGACATAGGATACGATGCTGAGGCCATGGTTTCGTACGATGGCTGTGAGGGGGGCCATGTAGATATTGAAGAGGGTTGGGTTCAGTGATGATCCCTGTGGGACTCCGCAGGTGATTTTCGTAGGTTCGGAAAGGAAAAGTTGTTAGTCTTATTCTCCGGCTTCTTCTGGTGAGAACGATCGGATCCAGTCCAGGGCTGTTCCTTGTTCGCCGGAGTCGTGTGGTCTGGTGACTAGTGTGCGGTGAGAGACGGTGTCGAAAGCCACTGATAGGCCAAGTAGGATGAGGCTGCTGAGTGTCCTTGACCCAGGAGGGTGCGGATTTCATCTGTGGCAGCGAGTAGGGCGGTCTCCGTGCTGTGGTTGCTTTGGAATCCAGATTGGGAATAGTTGAGGATGAAGTTCTCTTCGATGAAACATGTCAGTTCTCTGTTGACCATTTTCTCAGCGACTTTGGCTGCGAAGGGGAGGAGTGAGATGGGCTGGTAGTTCTTGAGGTCAGTGGGGTCTGCTGCTGGCTTCTTGAGTAGGGGCCTGACTTCTGCACGTTTCCAGGAAGGTGCCTGTTTTGAAGGTGGTGTTGATGGTGCGTTGCAGGCCGGGTGTGATGTTGACTGCAGCCCTGTGGTAGATATGAGGAGGGCAGGGGTCGGTGGGGGCCCCCGAGTGGATGCCTTTCATGGTTGAGGTGGTGTCTTTGGTCGTGATGGGTGTCCAGCTGGAGATGGTTGGTTGGCTGTTGTCCTTGGGGGGGTGGGGATGTTGTGGTGTCTGGAGTGTGGTCCGTGATGTTGTCGTAGAGGCTTTTGATCTTGAGGTGGAAGAAAGTTCCAAGCTTGTTGCAGAGGTCTTGGGACGAGGTGATGTCTGTGGCTTCGCTGCGTGGGTTGGTGAATTCCTGGATGACGCTGAAGAGTGCCTTGGAATTGGCAGGGATTTTGTTGTGGACGAAGTTCCTTTTGGTGGTTATGATTTGGTTGTGGTAGTCCGTCATGGCGTCCTTGTAGGTGGTGTAATTTTTGGCTGTCTTGGTGTTTCTCCAGTTCTTCTCTAGGCGTCTGCAGGTGCGCCTGGTTTCCTGAAGGCGGTGGTGAACCAGGTGGCTTTCCTGGGGCATTGTTTGTCGGGGTTGCGTACTGGGGCGAGTTCGTCTGCGCAGTTGGAGATCCAGGTGTGAAGTTCTCTGGCTACACAGTTGGTGCCGGTGGTCCAGGTGTAGCTGTCCCGGGTGAAGGTGGAGTTAAGTTGCTCGTCGGTGACATTGCTCCAGTTACTTCGTGGTGGGAGTGGTGTAGGTTTAGGTGCCCTTGGTTTGTTGATGGTGAAGTGTGCACAGTGGTGGTCGGTCCATGGTGGTTCTGTTGTGTGGCTGAAATGGACGCTGTTTTCTGTGGTGAAGATGGGGTTGAGGGTGTGTCCTGCTCGATGGGTCAGTGTGGTGACGAGCTGTTTGAGTCTGATGTTTGCAAGGTTGTCCCGAAGGGTGGTGGAGTTGGGGTCACTGGGATTGTCGAGGTGGAAGTTCAGGTCTCTGATGAGTATGTAGTTCGTTGATGCGATGTCGTGGAATGCAATGAAGTCAGTGATGGTGGTGGCGAAGGCAGACCGGGGGGTCTGTAGACGAGTGTTCCTTGGAGTGTGGCGTTGGGGGTGATCTGGATCTTGAAGTGCAGGTGTTCGGCGGAGGGGAAGGTTTTGCTGGAGGTTGTGAGACAGGAAGGTGCTTTTGTGGGCGATGGCTAGACCCCCTCCTGGGTGGTTGGGGCGGTCCTTCCTTTGAATCTTGTATCCGTCCGCCTTATCCACAAAGGAGCCCCGCCCTTAAGCTACCTAAGTATTTTCTGTGTAAGTTAAATACCTCAGCCTTAAAGCACAGATCTTCTCCATGTCAAAAGACTGAGAACGCTTTTCCAACCCTACTCTTTCTAAGTTAGCGAGCACCCCAAGCGTAGAGTCTGCTCGCCTGCATTCACCACTGACATGAACGAACCAAAACGTTTCTGGGTACACCGTGACTACCCTGTCCCACCACATCTAACTTGACAAAGAATATTGTTGGTAATATTTCCTTCTAAATGTCTTATGCTACCACTGTCATTTATGACTGGAATCCATCCCCTCTCAATATTTTAAACCTAATAATGATTGTCTCCATGTTTTAGATGCATAACTTCCCTGTTTATTCATTTTGATGTTTACAAAAACGAATCCCATCACTTGTTCTCTGTACAACGCCATGTTACACTAACCTTACTGTTCCTCCATCGTGTTGTTACAACAAAGTGTCCACTCAAACTCCTCCCATTAAACGGCATCACAGCACCATATTGGCATCTGATACGAGCTCCATAAACCTATATAAACCTGTTCCTACTATGAAGACTGTATGCACTGCACTTTTTAGCCACATAAAAACGGGGTGACTAACACCTAGCTCTGCGCCTTAGGTGCAGTTTTTTAGACAGAAGGTGGACAAGAAATGCTGATGATGGTGCATTGGCAAAAAATGAGTAAATTACCTATCCCTAAAGTCTAATCTAGAAATAACAATGTGATAGAATGAATGAATGGAGGGATTTATAAAGAGTGCGCATACTCCACAAGTGTCCCGGCGCTAGGCAAGTGGCACATTTCTGGGCGCATGACTGATTATTCTTTGAACAGGTAGGTTTTCATTTGCTTATGGAATTCTTTTATGTCAGGTAGGCCTCTGAAGGGAAACGGAAGGCCATTCCAGAGTTTGGCCGCCATTAATGAGCAGGCTGAGCCGCCCCAACTTTTCTTTTTTTATGCGTGGGATGGATACAAGGTGAGCAGATTGAGAGCTTAGTGCTCTTTGCGGGCAGTAGTTGGTCATTCTCTTTAACAAATAGGCAGGACTGGTTTAGTAAAAGGCCGAGTTTGCCACTGTTAGTGCTTTAAAGATAATCCCCTTCTTTACCGGCAACCAATGTAGCTGTTTACAGTAGTGAATAATCGAGGAGTGCTTTGGGAGTTCATGTAATAGGCGAACGGCTATATTCTGGATTTTTTTTAATCTGTGTGTCAGGCAGTCTGGTAGACCTATATAAAGCACATTTGCATAGTCCAGTCTAGATAGAACCAGAGCCTGGACCTCGGTTTTTGGGCCATCCCAGGGAAGCAGATTAATGAATTTCCTCAGCATTCAAAAGATCCGGCAATAATTTTTAACTACAGCTGAGATATGAGATTTGAGGGTTAACTGATTATCCACTAAAACCCCTAGATTTCGCTCTCTGCTGTTAGGGTTAGGAGCCAGGTAGCAGGATGGACAGGCCCCTAACCAACCCGGGGTGGGGTCAGGTCCAAATAGCTGGACCTCCATCTTATCTGGGTTGCATTGTACAGCATTGCATTTGAGCCAACCCAGTACTGCCATCATGCAGGCTGCAAAGTTTTCCTTAGCCTTATGATCATTTTTGTTATGTTAGCAGCAGTTGGGTGTCACGTCCGTAGGAATACACTTGGATGCCGAAGGATTCCATGAGATGTGCCAACAGAATCATATACATATTAAAAAGAGTAGCACTCAGGGCTGAGCCCTGGGGAACAACGTATTTGATTGGTTTCATTTTGGAGCATAGTGATTTGAGCCAGACCACCTGTTCTCTATATTTTATTTTTGAAGGATTCTAGCCAGGCTAAGGCCTTGCCCTCCACCCCAATAGTATTGAGGCGGTTTAGCTGGATTTCATGTTCAACTGTGTCGAATGCCGCCGAGGGATCCAGTAGGATCAGGGCGGCATTGTGTCCAGCATCTAGTGTGAATTTAATGGAGTCTGTGATCTCCATAAGCATGGATTAAGTGCTATACCAGGATCTGAAGCCAGACTGTGAGGGGTGGAGAAGGTTGGAAGTTTCCAGGAATGACATTAGCTGGACGTTAACTGTTTTTTCTAGTATCTTAGAGGCTCCTGGGAGCAGGGATAGTGGTCTAAAATTGGATAGTGTTTCGTGGTCTGCAATAGGTTTTTTCAGTAGTGAGATGACGTTTACCCTTTTCCATGCAGGTGGCACTAATCCTGTGTCCAAGTAAGTGGTAAAAAGTTCTTGGTAGATGGGGCTCAGAGTAGTCCCTAGCTTCCTCATGATTTGGGGGGGGCGGCGGTCCAGGGGAGAACCCGATTTGCAATTGGAAAAGGCCACTTCCAGTTCCTTGATTGATGAGGGGAGAAATACTAATAGTTTATCCTGGGCTGTAGGTATAGGGGGGCTCGGGTTGTCTATAGGAACCGTGTTGTGTGTTAGAGTAAGATTATCTTGATTCTTTCTTATTTTATCCTCAAAGAAGGTGCTCAGTGATAGATGAACTGTTTGAATTAATCTCAGCCACTGGCAATTGTTCGTGCCACATCCCAATCCATCGTTTTTGCCCACTCAGTTTGCATCCAACCTTATGCAAATCAGTCTTGACCCTGCTTCGCATGAGAACAGTCCAGCCCGATCGCCAGTGGCTGAGATTATTTCAAGCATTGCATCCACCACCTTGTTGTTTTTACATTTGACATTCTAAGTGCACCGGGTATGCCCAGATGTGGGTCCCATGCACACACTGTCACTGGAATCTAGTTGTACCTGGCTGATGAGCCCTACCTACGAGAAAACCGGCCCTAGGTTTCTTGTATTCTGTTTCACAGAGGACCTGGCCTGGCAGATCGGGCTGGACTGTTCACATTGCAGCAGAGTCAAGACTGATTTGCATATGGCTGAGTCCAAAATGAGGTGGCACAGTGAGCTGAATAACGATGGATTGGGATGTGGCCCAAGTAATTTCTAGTGGCTGAAATAAAATCAAGTATTCCATCCATATCTTTTTGTATACTTCACTAAAGTCTAAAGTGTAACCTGACTAGAAAAATACAACAGCACAGAACGGCGCGAGTTCACACAACTGGTCCAAACTCTGATGATGGGAAGGATTGATGGCTCAGAATGAAAGAAGGTGGAAATACACTTCTCCACTTGTTCTTTATATGGAGGTTCAAGAGTGGGCCATACACAAGTGAAGAGCAACACCCCTATGTAGTCTGTTTGTCCCGACCTCGGTACTTAATTTGTGCAGGCGGCTGCCGTTAATTGTCAGCTGCTTCCATTTTAAGGGTTGGGGACTTATTTTTCATCACCAGATTTTGACAAAGAACAAGAGAGGAAAAGAAAATGTAGAACGTATGAAAGAATGAAGAGAAAACAAAGAAAGAGAGAAAGCAGGGATGTGAAAGAAACTGCAAGAGTGATATAAAGAGGCCACCTTGGTATTTGGCTACCCCAGCAGCTTACCCTCAGAAACATGTAAGACCCTTGAACTGTATTTATTAATAAATTACGCGGAGAGCAAAATCAAAGGAAGCACTGATGATTGCTGTGAGAGAGGACTAGGTTGAGATGAATGCGATTTCAACTTTATATCAAACAAAATCTCATTAAAAGATAGACGAAATGCCGCCGTCTGAAAGTAGCTCAATGCGATTTGTCTTCTAATCTTAACATACGTTTTGCATCAAAAGGGAGTGGATGGAATTGATTTAATGAGTTTGGTATAAAAAGAAATTGAACCCTGTGAGTGATATTGATTATCTGTTTGTGTGCTAAGCAAGTACTTCACTGCCTTATTTTCATACAGTACCTAAAGCAAAATGCAATCACGCTTCTGTTTTTAAATCAAATGGAAATGGTTGCGTTCAAAAGACATATGAAAAGAAGATAGATGATTAAAAAAATACTTGTAAAATATTTTTGCAGAACTGTCTGTGAGGTTGAATAACATCAGACAGCAAGCAGGCTTATGCAGCAAAATGAACACATTTTAATTCAATCTTCGAAGTGTAATATAATATAGATATTATTTAACCTATCCACAACAAGCATATTTTCACATCCTCGCTGTTTAATTTGTCCTCGTTCAAAAAGGCGACACTGCACAAACAAAAGTCAAGTTCCAACCTTTCCTCTTGTCCTTCCGCATTTACTTTCCTGTGGTTTAAATCTTATTGACAAGCAATGACTAAGCAATAGTTTTGATTTAAATGTAGTGCTTACACACGGAAACACCCAGCATGCAGGAATTAATGCGCAGATAGACCGCTCACACATGCAGATGAACACACATGCAGATGAAAACATATGCAGATGCCCTACTGTGGCCACAAAATGTATGGGTCAGGGACCACTAGTGATGCGCAGCAAGTGACAAGCGGCGATTGCAGCTGGGCAGCACAGGGTGAACTACAGCTTGGCTGTATTAGTCAGACATTTTGGTATAATAGTAGGGTCTGCAGATACTTTTGCAGCCCCTTCTATAATAATGTTCGCGCTGGTGCACCAACGCATTCACGAGGGTGTGCCCCCTCACTTGCACGGTGGCATGTCCCGTTGCGAATAAAGAAACAATTTTCTTCTGCACCCACGCCATATTTGACAGAGTTGCAGAGGCAAAGTTGCTATCGTGAGGTGCACTCCTGAGGGTGACCCTGTGAAGGGGAGTCCCAGAGACTCCTGAGTCATTCACTGCACCCACCTGCAGGGGGATTTCTGTACCCTTATCAAATACAAGCTGAGTTGCCGCTTGCACAGTAGGAGGCATCTGGTGTTTTCACTGGTAGTTCATCATTCACTAATGTGCCCCCCCAGGGACAGGCACAAGTGTTCAGCTGTACTGGGGACAGCACATTTGCAGTAATTGGGCGCACTTTCCAAGTCTGCGCCGCGCCGCACTCACCCAGTTTAAGCTTCACTGTAGTGAAAACAGGGCCCTGTGTGTAATTCCAGTCTGAGGGGAGCACAAGGTACTATTGACACTGGAACACTGTGTAATGTGTACTGGCTGAGTATTACAGGCTGTTCCTCTTGGGATGTCTGGTTAAAGTGTCACATGAGAGCATGTGGTGGGGATCACTGGATGCTGCACTGCATAACGTCACTTTTGGATCAGAGGAGCACTCTGTAATGTGCAGCAGGGGGCACAGGGTTTGATGTGTGATAGGTAGACATACGTTGATTTCAGAAAGGCCTCAAGTTATCCTGTGTCATGCATGCATGAGAAGCTTGTCCCATCCAGGTTCTGAGGCCTTGGCTCCAGACAGTTTTTGATGCTTGTTGACAGACCTTTTGTTTTACAATTCAGAATAAACTTGGAGTGGGTTTTGGGACTGCCACTTGCTTAGGACTGCAAGTCTGTTTCTACTTCATGTATCTGTTCTGTTGCTGGCTTTTCTTCCTATTGGCATGTTTGCCCCACCCAACATTCTCTTCTCAAGGCGTTCTGATTGGATGAGTTGTAGCCTTCCACTGCTGACTTGAGAGGACTCTTTTTTTTGTGTGTGTGTGTTTTTGCTAATTCATTGGAATGCACATGTATCCTTTCTCTCTCGCCTTGATTTTTCTGTGGTACTCAGTTTTTACTTCCCTCCACGATGCTCCCTACCTGCTCCCATGTTAATTTTTTAATTATTATTATTATTGTTACTATTTTTATTATACGAGGCCCGCATCTGCAAAGTGCTGCCGGGCCAGTCGCTTCCATTTTTAGGTCTCGCTGAGCCAGCTCATGCGCTGCTGCGCAAGAAATTTAGTGTGTGGGTTTTTCAAAGTGCTGCCACAGGCTTTTGGGGGCCTAGCGCTTGCGTTCACGCGCGCAGCCGCCATCTGTCTTTGATCGCGATCACTTTCACTTTCGCGGGTCGCGCGGCCGTGTCACTTTCACAGCTGCGCAGCCAATGCTTGTCCTTATTGTTGCCTTTCTCTATAAGTCACTCTCCCCAATCATAGCGTGTGCATATCTCCTCTCATTCTAAAGTGTATATGTCCCTCCGAAAAATGACAAAGTAATGTGCCTGCCTTTACACATACAGTGCGTCTCCCAAGCAGTGACAGCCCCATGCCATGTTTTTGTCGTGCTGGGTCCGTGATGCAGTGCCCTCCGTACCTTCAGTGTTTCTGCTCTTACCTCATTGTATCGCTGCACCAGACGGCTGATGCTCTCTTTCTCCACTTGCCACTCTGGCGTACGTCTCTGTTTTCGCAGGATCTTCTTCCATCACTCAAAGTTTTTCACGGGGTCTGTGCGGTTGTTAAACCTAGAAGCTTTCTTGACTAATGGTGTAGCTGGTGTCTGCAACTGAGTGGTCTTCATGCTGATATTTGGCAGAAAGCATAAAACCCAGTGCCCCTTTTACTCTTGAATGCTTAACACACATCAAGTACTCCGGTGCGGATACATCCATTCTGCGCATTCCTCACTGCACCTGGGGCGTACCTGAGTTACAAGAGTAGCCATTTTAATAACAGGCAAGTCTCTGTAGTCATCAAAGCGGGTCGACGATTGCACAGGGCCCTGGACTATTATCTTCCTGACTCTGACATGGCTGCCTCCATGAAGCATATGCGCTGCATGCTGATGTTAGAATCTCACAACGTGAGACAAAACCACTTCCACATCATGGCGCGTTCAAATGACGACTTTCAAATTCTGAAAGCTTTATTAGTATTGTGGAATTGAACAGTACAGTAGCTCTGTACACCCTCTTCGCTTAATATCCCGGCTATGTAAAACAGCACAAGAGCAGTTCTGATAAACCCCGGTTGTCACTGCAAAATGTTTTTATGGCCCTGCTTACCTCTATATTAAAACAACAATCAATCAATGCATCCAATGTAAGGAACACAGCCTTCAAAAAACGCACCTGGGCACATTTGTGAAAAGAGAAGGGCAGACGTTAAGAAAAAACAAGCAGTGGCAAAGCCAATATACCGTCTTTGGGAACCATTCAACCATGCAAATGCCCTTCCAGTACCATTGCTATTGAGTTAGGGTGACCAGATTCTCAAAACAACAAGTATTGGCATAGCCAATAGGTCTCGCTTTTGGGACCTTATAAGTATTTAGTTATGCAGCACAATATCCCTGGTGCAACAACATTAACTGTTGCATTGTTAAACACTTATAAGGCCCCAAAGGCGAGACCTATTGGCTATGCCAATGCTTGTTTGTTTTGTCGCACTCAGTACTCCCCCTCCCCATTTGGGAATTGTTTTCTTTACAGGGCCCTGCACAACGTGGTACTGGGCCACTCCCTCAGATTTTTTATGCGCTGGCATACTCTTTGTTTTTAATTCCTTTAATTTGTAATTTTGAACATGTCAGTCTGCCATGTTTTATAACACATGCCTACAACTATGTATGCAGAGCAACATAATCACAGTCATCAGGAACACACAGTTCAACACGCCTGCAGCGACGGACATACAAAGTCAAGTAGGCTGAGGCCCCCATGTACACATTCCTACATACACCCATGGGCATGGATCACCTGGCATGCATCCACCCATACATGCTGAACAAAAGACATGTTGTTTTATGTTGTGTGCTTGTATAGCGCTTAATGCTGCTCTAAGACCATCTCAAAACGCTAGATGCAACAGGAGAGCTGAAAAAAGGGAACAAGAGAGATTGAATGAGTAAGGAGCATGTGAATGAAATTATTTTCAGAAAATATGCGGCAGCCAACCTTAGGCGACTGGTCCAGAATAAAGAAACGGGAGAGGTAAAAGTGGTACAACAGAGAAAAGACAGGGGCAACAGGAGGTAGGATTCAGAGATTAATTGGTGAAGTGAGGAGTGGAGAGGAATCTGCAAGGAAAGTCAGGAATGAGGAGGAGAGGTGCAAGATGGTGAGAAGAGGTACAGGTCGAGAGGCCATAAGGGTGAGGCAAATGGGTAAATGCTTGAGGAGTGAGGGAAAGAGAGTTTCAAAGTAGGGGTGATATGTGGGAGAGAAATGCAAGGGGAAGTAGTTGCACGAGGGCAGTGCTGAAAGGAGTTGGGTGAAAGAGGGAGGCCAAGAGATGAGAGGAGGACTGTCGGGGTGAAGGAGGGATGTGCATAGGGTGAACGCTTGAGGGGTCGTATGAGGGTGAGAGGCTTCAGGAGGGGAGCGCGAGACTTTGTGTAAAGTGGGGGAGGGTAGTGAAATATAATTGGGGAGGGCAGTTTGATGTCAGGCGGTGGGTTAGGTAGAGACGTGCAAGAGAGAGCTGAAGGGAAAGGATTGTGGAAAGGATGCATGCAAGTGAGAGGTGAAATGATTGGGGGCCATATTTATGACCGGTTTACATCGTTCTTGCACCACACAATATGGTGCAAGAGTAATGCAAACTGTAAGTCATATTCTTGAAGTCACGCAAAGCCACTATTGCATGGTCTGGAGTGGCTCCAAAAATATGAAGTAATGCAAAGCAGTGCAAATCGCTGCGTTGCATTACTCTGCCATGGGTAGGCGTTGCTTTGGTGTTCTCACGCGACTCCCATGGTTTTTGACGCAATCCCAGATTTACAAGACCTTGTAAACCTGGGAATGCGCCTAAAACAGTGCTTAATTTGTAAAATATGAAGTCCAGGTGCTCAAATGTTTGTCGGAGGCCACACCTACTTTTCACGGGCCCCACCCACTTCCTCCACTGGCTCCACCCACTTACTCTATTGGCTCCACCAACATCCTCAACTGGCACTGCTAAAAGTCAGATGTAATACCCGATCTTAATATTAGGTTTCTTTTGCCTTCATTGATTGATTTTGCTCGCCACAAAGTGTTATTCATACTTTTTGAAATGTCAATCATACACTTTCATGCTACTATAAAGAACCATCAGACAGCGAATCTAAAGCTGATCTAAAACTTATGGGCCCGGCCCTTTTTAGAATCATGGACAGGTCTTTATTGTTGAGTTCCCAGATATTAAAACAAACATTGCCTGCATTAAGCTCAAATCCATGAAGCCTTCCATACCATGCAAAACCCTTATACAGTGTGTTTTTACAAATTGAAAACAGCCCAAATTTACAAACATGGCCAATTTTTTTATTTAGTTTTCTGATTCTCTAATGGGGGGGCTATTTTATTTTGGTACCTGGACCTATATTCTTTCCCAGTCCGACACAGTATAGGTAAAGTTAGGAGAAAATGATTTCCCTACTGTTATTTCAGTTAAATTACCAAATATTCTTACTTCATAATTTTCTACAGAACTGTGTTCAAAGCAGGTAACTGCGCTCCCTCTAGGGCTAATTTTCGTGCATTACAAGGCAAATATTCCTGGTATGAGTAGTACCATATAATACTTTCACTTAACAGTGCTCAAGCTAATGTCTCACAGTGAGAGAGTCTCAGCCAAACAGAAGAAATGTTATGTGGGGCTACTGGTCACGACAGGCCTGAGACTGTCTTAGTATGGAAGATGCAGAGGCAAAAAAAGCTGCTTGGAAAATGCATCGTAAAATGTGTTTGTGACAATTTTGGCTTTGTACGGTGATGCAGGGAAACATGATTAAACAATACTGTAGTTTCACACATAATGGGTGACACTTTGCAGGTCTTGACTGTACAGGATCAACAGGAAGGCAGGTTAGGAGGAATATTATAGGATTGGAATTCATACAGCAATATTGATGATATCTTAAGAAGCTTTATCAATATAGATGATAAAACATTTCCATACAAGTCATGAAACAACAATCATATTTGTAAGTGCCATCAGGCACCAAGAAAGCAAGATCATCAATTACCCTCCTGAGCATGGTATGTTATTTTGCTCAGCCGGCAGCAGTATGTTGAGCACAGGCAGTGACTACACAGCAGCCTCACTGGGAGTTCTCATGCAAATGTGCCATGTCTTGATGAGGAGTTTTCCTATTTTCCACTTGCCCACTCTGAAAGTGGCAGCATACCCACTGAATATAGGACTGATACAACTCAGCAGGGGAGCAACAAGTTGGAGTGTAGGCAAAATCAGGAAAAACACCCAGCTCCTTCAAGCATCGATCACCTGATACTGATGTGGTGGGACTCTTGTCTAGTCAGTTACGCAGTCAGTACAATGCCCTTAATAGCACAGTTGGAGACTAGGCCACGCAGCCAAGTTAAAGGCCCTGCACAGCACCTGACCTTGTTCCAGCCTTCTCCTCCTGGCCCAGTCCTGTCAGTGGCATTGCAGAGGTCGGGTGCCCGTGCCTGGCGCCGGAGGCATAAGTGCTCAGGGCAGGCCTTGGACTCGTGGTTCACTTTACAGTTCACTTCATGCGTATGAAGTGAACTGTGAAGTGCACCGGCCCAAATTAATACTGGTTTACTTCCCTACTCTCTCCCCTCCTAAATCTTGTCTGTCCATTATTACAATTCCCTGAATCTCACTCATTGTGGTAATAGAAGCTGTTTTCTAAAGAAAATAATTATCGCCACTGTGACCATCTGTACGTTGCTGCTATAAAATGTCGATGCAGAACTTTTCACTTTTCCTCCTAATCTACAATGCCCTTAATGGCACAGTTGGCGACTAGGCCGCGCAGCCGCGCTGCTAAAGTCAGGGTTAAAGTGATGTTAAAGGCCCTGCACGGCCCCTCCCCTTCTTCCAGCCTTCTCCTCCTGGCCCGGTCCTGCCAGTGGCATTGTAGAGGTCAGGTGCCCCGTGCCTGGCGCCAGAGGCATGACTGCTCAGGACAGGCCGTGGACTCGGTGGTTCACTTCACATGTCACTGACTTCATGCGTATGAAGTGAACTGTGATGTGCGTGAACCACCGAGAAGGCTGCAAGAAGGAGGGCAGGGGGGCGGTGCACTGCAGGGCCGCCTGGGCTTTAACTTCCTTAAGCCCAGATTTAATTTGGAGCCGAGCGGGAGCCAGAGCTACCACGCCAATGCCGGGAACCGTCACGTCATGTCGTCCACAACCCACAAAAAAAAAAAACAGCGTTGGTAATGGCATATAATATTATGGCTGTTACTTACGGTTACTGCTATGGTGGTGGTGGGAGGATGGACACCGGCCTGCCTTTAAATTCAAAAGGCGGCCTAGACGAGGCTGCTGTTACTGCCTGCACTACGACGTCGTCGGTGACAGGCTACCACCTCAAATGCTGATGACTCGTGGCCGGGTGCGTACGTGTGGGGCGGGGCATTTTGAAAACATTCTACGCACGGTGCCACCGCGCAGCCCTACCCCAGCAGAATCAAATCCAGCCTCCTGCCAAATCTGAGTCCCGCCCACCGGCAACGGCTGCCCCCTAATTAAAGAAAACACATTCAAAATGTGCATCGTGAGCATCACGACTAAATCAATAGAATCTGATCAGCATATTGGATTGATTTAGGCAGGCAGTAAAGAAATTACGAGTCAGATGGTGTGGATCGGTATGTGATGCGCCGAGTCAGTGAGGTAATTTATGTCGTGCACAGTTGCAGATATCTTGTGTTTTGAAGACCCGGCCCTGATAAATATGTGCCGGTGCTAAGCACCGGAAAGCTCCGGCACAAATTAAGCACTGGCCTAAAACATATGCCTCCCCAAGAGAGGTTTAGCGAGGAGAAATATTTATTTTAGTTTTTTCCTCTTTCCATGTGTGTTGTATTATTATTGTATTAATACAGCACATTCCTGCCCTTTCCCTGTGACACAGGGCAGTGCAGCAAGGTGACTTGCACCACAAACATGATAAATATGGCCCTGGGTGTAGGATGTGAGGTGGGAGAAGGGGAATGACAGTGAGAGTTTCACTTGAGGGGCAATATGATGGAAAGGTACTGGGGAAAAGGGAGATGGAGGCGGGAATACAGGAGAGGGGAGAGAAGTACAGGATGGCAGTGTCAAAGAGAAGGTGCATTGAGGGAAGGAGATGAGAAGGAAGAAGTGAGGTGCTGGGGAGAAGAGGTGCAGGAAGGAAAATGTAAGTGAGCAAGAGTGTGAGGTGCAAGAGGCGTGCAAGATTCAGAGGGCATGAGGGAGAGAGGAGCAAGAGAGGGGGATAAAAGTATGTGAGGGCGAGGGAGGGATGAAGCAAAGAGACAAGGGGAGATGAAGAGGGGTACAAACTGGGATGGGGAAGGTGAAGGTTTTGGGTGATATAAGTTAAAGGGAGGAGAGAAGATGGATGTGGGGTGAGTAGACTGTAGAGTGCACAAGGTAGTTCAAGATGTATGGCCGAAACAAAGGAGCGCATCAACGCGCATGGATGAGGTGTTAAAAGGGACAGAGAGACCTGCGGTGCATAGTTGTATAGCTACGGTTAGAAGTGCAGTAGAAAACAAGCATTTGCTATGCAATAGGTCTCGCATTAGTGAATGTTTGAGCTATTGGCATTGCAAATGATAATGTTGGCTAGATTTTAATCAAAAAATATCCAGCCTGTAGCATAAGTAATAAAAGAAAATCCACGAAGCAAGTAAAGGGTGCAATACCACAGGCTGTTACTAGGCGTCCCTGTGGAGTTGTAAAGGGACCCTAGTAGCCACATAAGGTACTGCATCTTTAATGCAATTATAATAAAGAGCAAGATTGCAGTTGAGCATATGTTTCCATTTGTTTTTTATCGGAAGTGTGGTTTTTGTTAGCTTGTGCTCTAAAAAAGCACCATTGTTGTTTATTTAGCTAAATAAACAACCATGGTATATTTTTAAAATGCAAGTGAGATTTTTATTAGCTTGTTTTTTAAAAATGCGTCATCTCAGAGTGGAGTGGGGTAGATTACGGAAGAATGGAGTGCAGTGGATAGGGGTAAATTGGAGTGGGGTGGAGTGGGATAGAGTGGAGTGAGACTGGAATGGGGTAGTTTGGAGTGGGGTAGATTAGGGTAGAGTTGAGTGGAGTAAATTGGAGTGGAGTCAGGTATACTGGAGTAGATTGGAGTTGGACCGAGTGGTGTGGGGTTGAATGGGAAAGGGAAGATTGGAGTAGATTAGGGTAGATTGGAGTGGAGTAGATTGGAGTGGGCTGATTGGATGGGGTAGATTGGAGTAGGGCAGTTTAGGGTGGGGTAGGGTAAAGTGGGATGGGGTGGATTGGGATGGAGTGGTTTAGACTGGACTGAGTGGGGTAGATTTGGGTGGCATGTGGTAGATTGGAGTGAAGTGGAGGGGGTAGATTGGAGTGGGTACACTAGAGTATGGTAGAGTGGGGTGGAGTGGAGTTGGATAGATTGGAGTCGTGTTTCAAGTGGGATGACAAAGATTGTGAAGAGTGGAGTGGGGTAGATTGCAGTGGAGTGTGATGGGAAAGATTAGGGTGGAGTAGATTAGAGTGGGGTAGATTGAAATATTGTGGGGTATATTGAAATGAAGTAGGAAAAACTGGAGTGAGGAACATTGGAGTGGAGTAGAATGGAGTGGGTTGGATTGGGGTAGAGTGGGGAGGGGAAGATTACAGTGGGGTGGAGTGAGGTAGACTGGAGTGTGGTAGATTGGTGAAGGACAGATTCGGGTGGAGTGTGGTAGATTGGGTTTGTGTGGATTGGGGTATATTTGAGGGGTTTGGGGTAGATTGGGTGGAGTGGGTTAGATTTGGATGGAGTGAGGTAGGGTAGAGTAGAGAGGGGTAGATTAGAGTAGGGTGGATTGGAGTGGAATGAGGTAGACTGTGGTAGAATGGAGTGGGGTAGATTGGAGAGGGGTAGATTGTGGTGGAGTGGGGTAGATTGGAGTGGAGAAGTTTTGGATAGATTGCACTGAAGTGTGGAGTGAGGTAAATTGGAATGGAGTGGGATACACTGGACGTGGTATAGTGGGTTAGATTGGAGTGGAGTCGGGTAATTTGGAGTGAGCTGGATTGGAGTACATTGGAGTGGGTGGATTGGGGTACGTTGGAGTGGGGTGGACTGGGGCAGATTGGAGCACAGTGGGTAGATTTGAATGGAGTGCTGTAGATTGGAGTGGAGTGGTAAATTGGAATGGGTGGGGTTGATTGGGTTAGACTGAGTGTAGTAGGGTAGACTGGATTGGATTGGAGTAGATTGAGTGGAGTTAAGTATAATGGAACAGAGTGGAGTGTAGTAGAGTATAGTGGGGTGAAGTGAAGTAGATTGGGTGGGGACAATTTAAGTGGGGTACATTGAAGTGTGGTGGGGTAGATTTGGTGCGGTGGGTAGATTTTGGGTGGGGTAGATTGGAGAGGAGTGGGGTAAGTGGTGTGGAGTTTAGGCGTAGAGTGGAGTGGCATTTTGTGACTCGAGTGGCAGGGTAGAGTAGTGTGGTGTAGTGTGGATTGTGAATGGGGTGGTAGCGTACTGCCATTACAGGCAACACATTTTCAATTGAAATGGCCATTACATTTGCACCGAAATACAGTTTTACTGCACACAAACGATAATGTGTTCAAATGCTATCACCTAGTGTATTGATGTGTTTTGATCGTATTCAAATATTTGTTTCCACCACACTCCAGAATCCAACATTACAAAAAAGGTGCTTCATTTGTACTAATTCTGATACATTCTAAAACATCAGCATTTCTTTTTTTGTGTGCTAGAAAAAAAACATTCTACACCCTCTCCTCTTAACATGGATTCTCAGCAGTAAACAAACCCCCAAGCTGCTACCAGCCCAAGTGTAAAACACAAAACTGGGAAAGCCTTTTGAAATTAAACCTAGCTGTGGCTGAGGGATAGGAAGCCATCATAAACTGTTAAACTAACACATCTGTCCATATTGAGAATATTGATTGTAAAGCTAGTACATAATCCTAGCCCTCCGTCTTCTCTCAACTAGATGGGAGGGGCAGCCACACACAACAGTAAGGGCTCACCCATTTTTTGCACTGCCCCTTGCACAGCCAAACAGCGCAACATTTTCAGAGCGGATTACCATCAGGTTGGCCACAGCAACATTGATGTAATAGAAATGCTCAGCATGAGGGAAGCAGGAATCACATGAAAATACTTTTTAACATAACGTATTTATATAACACAACATACATTGTTTCATGTCCCGTGGCTGCTGTTGGGGACCTCAACATGTGTGCTTTATTGCAAGTTATGGCAACAAAGTGCTGCTCTGCGAGTTCAGTTCTATTGTGACTTTCCACGAAACTTGTGCAGGTGCGTCACTTCTCCTCACTCACTGCTCTTATCTGTGCGCTGTGGCGTATGGTGGGTCCCGGTGAATGTCTCCGGTGGGGTGTGACCACCTCGTGGCCTTGCACAAAACCATGCAGGGCGGTGGTGTTAGCAGGTCGTTGTCTACATATGTTTTTCACCTAACTACTAATGAGCTATTGGCAAAAATGAATAAATACCGCATTGTGAAATTTTGTCGTGCCAAACTTTATGCCTAGCTATTATCTGGTTTCTACATGCTGTCAAACTGCAGCCCAAAATATGTTTATTCAATACACTTCCAGTTAGTCCATAAGATTTAAGAGTCCCATAGTAAAAGTCAACTTGATGCAGCACATTTATTTGATGCGTTTCAAGGCAGGTGTCGTTATTGTGGAAATAATGTTAAAAAGTCATCGTCTGCCAATAAGGTTTCTAAATCAAAGAGACTGCGCTTTGAAGGTGTGCTTAGAGATAGAGTTGCCAAAAACTCATACAATATTTAGAGAGGTAGAGGTAGGGAGGTAGAGAGCTAGAGGTAGAGAGTAGTAGAGAGCGAGGTAGAGAGAGAGAGGGAGAGAGAGAGGTAGAGAATAGAGATTCGAGAAGTAGAGAGTGTGTAGCAGACAGTTGTAGAGAGTGTGTAGTAGAGTGTGTGTAGTAGAGTGTGTAGTAGAGTGTGTGTAATAGAGTAGTAGAGAGTGAGTAGGAGAGAGTGAGTAGTAGAAAGTGAGTAGTAGAGAGTGTGTAGTAGAGAGTAGTGAGTGTGTAGTAGAGAGTGTGTAGTAGAGTCTGTAGTAGAGAATAGTAGAGAGTGTGTAGTAGAGAGTAGTGAGTGTGTAGTAGTGAGTGTGTAGTAGAGTGTGTAGTAGAGAGTAGTAGAGTGAGTAGTAGAGAGTGAATAGTAGAGTAGTAGAGAGTGAGTAGTAGAGAGAGAGTAGTAGTGTAGTAGAGTGTGTAATAGAGAGTGAGTAGTAGAGATTAGTAGAAAGTGAGTAGTAGAGAGTGAGTAGTAGAGAGCGAGTAGTGTAGTAGAGTGTGTAGTAGAGAGTGTGTAGTAGATAGTGAGTAGTACAGAGTAGTAGACAGTGTGTAGTAGAGAGTGAGCAGTAGAGAGTAGTAGAGTGTGTAGTAGAGAGTAGTAGAGTGTGTAGTAGAGAGTAGTGAGTGTGTAGTAGAGAGTGTGTAGTAGAGTGTGTGTAGTGGAGAGTGCGTAGTAGAGAGTAGTAGAGTGTGAGTAGTAGAGTAGTAGGGAGTAGTAGAGTAGTAGAGAGTGAGTAGCAGAGAGTAGTAGAGAGTGAGTCGTAGAGAGTGTGTAGTAGAGAGTAGTGAGTGTGTAGTAGAGAGTGTGTACTAGAGAATAGTAGAGAGTGTGTAGTAGAGAGTAGTGAGTGTGTAGTAGTGAGTGTGTAGTAGAGAGTGTGTAGTAGAGAGTAGTAGAGTGAGTAAAAGAGAGTGAGTAGTAGAGAGTGAATAGTAGAGTAGTAGAGAGTGAGTAGTAGAGTAGAGTGAGTAGTAGAGAGTGAGTAGTAGAGTAGTAGAGTGTAGTAGTGTAGTAGAGTGTGTAGTAGAGAGTGTGTAGTAGGGAGTGAGTAGTAGAGAGTGAGTAGTAGAGAGGAGTAGTGTAGCAGAGAGTGTTCAGTAGAGAGTGAGTAGAAGAGAGTAGTAGAGAGTGTGTAGTAGAGAGTGACTAGTAGAGAGTGAGCAGTAGAGAATAGTAGTGTGAGTGTGTAGTAGAGAGTGTGTAGGAGAGTAGTAGAGTGTGTAGTAGCGTAGTAGAGAGTGTCTAGTACAGAGTTTGTAGTAGAGAGTTGCGAGTGTGTAGTAGAGAGTAGTGAGTGTGTAGTAGTAAGTGTGTAGTAGAGAGTGGGTAGTAGAGAGTAGTAGAGTGAGTAGTAGAGAGTGAGTAGTAGAGAAGTAGAGAGTAGTAGAGTAGTAGAGAGTGTGCAGTAGAGAGTGTGCAGTAGAGATTGAGTAGTAGTGTAGTAGAGTGTGTAGTAGAGAGTGTGTAGTAGAGAGTAAGTAGTGGAGAGTGTGTAGTAGAGTGAAGTAGATAGTAGTGAGTGTGTAGTAGAGTGTGTAGTATAGAGTGAGTAGTAGAGAATAGTAGAGAGTACAGAGTGTGTGGTAAAGAGTGTGTGGTAGAGAGTGTGTAGAAGAGAGTGTGTAGTAGAGAGTGAGTAGTAGAGAGTGTGTAGTAGAGTGTGTAGTAGAGGGTAGTGAGTGTGTAGTAAAGTGTGTAGTAGAGAGTGAGTAGTAGAGAATAGTAGAGAGAAGTGAGTGTCTAGTAGTGAGTGTGTAGTAGTGAGTGTGTAGTAGAGATTGTGTAGTAGAGAGTAGTAGAGTGAGTAGTGTAGAGTGTGTAGTAGAGTAGTAGAGAGTGTGTAGTAGAGAGTGTGTAGTAGAGTAGTAGTGTAATAGAGTGTGTAGTAGAGAGTGTGTAGTAGAGTGAGTAGTAGAGAATGTATAGTAGAGAGTGTGTAGTAGAGAGTGAGTAGTAGAGAATGTATAGTAGAGAGTGTGTAGTAGAGTAGTGAATGTGTAGTAGAGACTGTGTAGTATAGAGTGAGTAGTAGAGAATAGTAGATAGTAGTGAGTGTGTAATAGAGAGTAAGTAGTAGAGAGTGTGTAGTAGAGTGTAGTAGAGAGTAGTGCGTGTGTAGTAGAGTGTGTAGCATAGAGTGAGTAGTAGAGAATAGTAGAGAGTAGTAGAGAGTGTGTAGTAGAGAGTATGTAGTAGAGAATAGTAGAGAGTGTGTAGTAGATAGTAGTGAGTGTGTAGTAGTGCATGTGTAGTAGAGAGTGTGTAGAAGAGTGTGTAATCGAGAGTACTAGAGTGAGTAATAGAGAGTGAGTACTAGAGAGTGAATAGTAGAGTAGTAGAGAGTGAGTAGTAGAGAGTAGTAGTGTAGTATATAATGTGTAGTAGAGAGTGTGTAGTAGAGTGAGTAGGAGAGAGTAGTAGAGAGTGAGTAGTAGATAGTGAGTAGTAGAGAGTGTGTAGTAGAGAGTAGTGAGTGTGTAGTAGAGAGTGTGTAGTAGTGAATAGTAGAGAGTGTGTGGTAGAGAGTAGTGAGTGTGTAGTAGTGAGTGTGTAGTAGAGAGTGTGTAGTAGAGTGTGTAGTAGAGAGTAGTAGAGTGAGTAATAGAGAGTGAGTAGTAGAGAGTGAATAGTAGAGTAGTAGAGAGTGAGTAGTAGAGAGTAGTAGTGTAGTACTGAGTGTGTAGTAGAGAGTGAGTAGTAAAGAGTGAGTAGTAGAGAGTAGTAGTGTAGTAGAGAGTGTGCAGTAGAGAGTGAGTAGTAGAGAGTAGTAGAGAGAGTGTAGTAGAGAGTGTGCAGTAGAGAGTGACTAGTAGAGAGTGACTAGTAGAGAGTGAGCAGTAGAGAATAGTAGTTTGTAGTAGAGTGTGTAGTAGAGAGTGTGTAGGAGAGTAGTAGAGTGTGTAGCAGAGTAGTAGAGAGTGAGTAGTAGAGTAGTAGAGAGTGTGTAGTAGAGAGTATGTAGTAGAGTAGTGAGTGTGTAGTAGAGAGAAGTGAGTGTGTAGTAGTAAGTGTGTAGAAGAGAGTGGGTAGTAGAGTGTGTAGTAGAGAGTAGTAGAGTGAGTAGTAGAGAGTGAGTAGTAGAGAAGTAGAGAGTAGTAGAGTAGTAGAGAGTGTGTAGTAGAGAGTGTGCAGTAGAGAGTGAGTAGTAGAGAGTAGTAGTGTAGTAGAGTGTGTAGTAGAGAGTGTGTAGTAGAGAGTAAGTAGTGGAGAGTGTGTAGTAGAGTGTAGTAGAGCGTAGTGAGTGTGTAGTAGAGAGTGTGCAGTATAGAGTGAGTAGTAGAGAATAGTAGAGAGTAGAGAGTGTGCGGTAGAGAGTGTGTAGTAGAGAGTGTGTAGTAGAGAGTGAGTAGTAGAGAGTGTGTAGTAGAGTGTGTAGTAGAGAGTAGTGAGTGTGTAGTAGAGTGTGTAGTATAGAGTGAGTAGTAGAGAATAGTAGAGAGAAGTGAGTGTCTAGTAGTGAGTGTGTAGTAGTGAGTGTGTAGTAGAGATTGTGTAGTAGAGAGTAGTAGAGTGAGTAGTGTAGAGTGGGTAGTAGAGTAGTAGAGAGTGTGTAGAAGAGAGTGTGTAGTAGAGTAGTAGTGTAATAGAGTGTGTAGTAGTGTGTAGTAGAGAGTGAGTAGTAGAGAGTGAGTAGTAGAGAATGTGTAGTAGAGTGTGTGTAGTAGAGTAGTGAGTGTGTAGTAGAGACTGTGTAGTATAGAGTGAGTAGTAGAGAGTGTGTAGTAGAGAGTAGTGAGTGTGTAGTAGAGTGTGTAGTATAGATTGAGTAGTAGAGAATAGTAGAGAGAAGTGAGTGTCTAGTAGTGAGTGTGTAGTAGTGAGTGTGTAGTAGAGATTGTGTAGTAGAGATTGTGTAGTAGAGAGTAGTAGAGTGAGTAGTGTAGAGTGGGTAGTAGAGTAGTAGAGAGTGTGTAGTAGAGAGAGTGTAGTAGAGTAGTAGTGTAATAGAGTGTGTAGTAGTGTGTAGTAGAGAGTGTGTGGTAGAGAGTGAGTAGTAGAGAATGTGTAGTAGTGTGTGTAGTAGAGTAGTGAGTGTGTAGTAGAGACTGTGTAGTATAGAGTGAGTAGTAGAGAATAGTAGAGAGTAGTGAGTTTGTAGTAGAGAGTGTGTAGTAGAGAGTGAGTAGTAGAGAGTGAGTAGTATAGAATAGTAGAGAGTAGTGAGTATCTAGTAGAGAGGGTGTAGTAGAGAGTAGTGAGTGTGTAGCAGAGAGTGTGTAGTATAGAGTTAGTAGTAGAGAATAGTAGAGAGTAGTGAGTATGTAGTAGAGAGTGTGTAGTAGAGAGTGTGTAGTACAGAGTGTGTAGTAGAGTGTGTAGTAGAGTGTGTAGTAGAGAGTAAATAGTAGAGAGTAGTAGTGTAGTAGAGTGTGTAGTAGAGAGTGAGTAGTAGAGAGCGTGTAGTAGAGTAGTGAGTGTGTAGTAGAGTGTGTAGTAGAGCGTGAGTAGTAGAGGATAGTAGAGAGTAGTGAGTGTGCAGTAGTGAGTGTGTAGTAGAGAATGTATTAGAGAGTGTGTAGTAGAGAGTGAGTACTAGAGAGTAGTAGTGTAGTACAGTGTGTAGTAGAGAGTGTAGTAGAGTGAGTAGTAGAGTGTAGTAGAGAGTAGTGAGTGTGTAGTAGTGAGTGTGTAGTAGAGAGTAGTAGAGTGAGTAGTAGAGATTGTGTAGTAGAGAATGTGTAGTAGAGAGTGTGTAGTAGAGAGTAGTGAGTGTGTAGTAGAGAGTGTGTAGTAGAGTGTGTAGTAGAGAGTGTGTAATATAGAGTGAGTAGTAGAGAATAGTAGAGAGTAGTAGAGAGTGTGCAGTAGAGAGTAGTGAGTGTGTAGTAGTGAATGTGTAGTAGTGAGTAGTAGAGAGTGAGTAGTAGAGTAGTAGAGAGTGAGTAGTAGGGAGTGTAGTAGAGAGTGAGTAGTAGAGAGTAGTAGTGTATTAGAGTGTGTAGTAGAGAGTGTGTAGTAGAGTGTGTAGTAGAGAGTGTGTAATATAGAGTGAGTAATAGAGAATAGTAGAGAGTGTGCAGTAGAGAGTAGCGAGTGTGTAGTAGTGAATGTGTAGTAGTGAGTAGTATTGAGTGAGTAGTAGAGAGTGAGTAGTAGGGAGTGTAGTAGAGAGTGAGTAGTAGAGAGTAGTAGTGTATTAGAGAGTGTAGTAGAGAGTGAGTAGTAGAGAGTAGTAGAGAGTGTTTAGTAGAGAGTGAGTAGTAGAGAGTAGTAGAGAGTGTGTAGTAGAAAGTGAGTAGTAGAGAGTGAGTAGTAGAGATTATTAGTGTGTAGTTGCGTGTGTAGTAGATAGTGTGTAGGAGAGTAGTAGAGAGTGTGTAGTAGAGTAGTAGAGAGTGAGTAGTAGGGAGTAGTATGGTAGTAGAGAGTGAGTAGTAGGGAGTGTGTAGGAGAGAGATGCGCTCCGCCATCCTGTGCTCGCGCTTGGCAATGGGGGACCTGGAAAAAAGAAACACATTAAACATTTACAATTGTCAACAACCTCATCCCTAGAAAACATAACAGCGTTAAATAAAGCGTACCTTGGCATCGCTGCGCTCCGCCATCCTGTGCTCGCGCTTGGCAATGGGGGACCTGGAAAAAAAGAAACACATTAAACATTTACACAATTGTCAACAACCTCATCCCTAGAAAACATAACATAGCGCTAAATAAAGCGTACCTTTGCATCGCTGCGCTCCGCCACCGCCATCCTGTGCTCGCTTGTCAATGGGGCACGTAATGACACCGGACCTGGAAAAAAAGAAACACATTAAACATTTACGCAATTGTCAACAACCTCATCCCTAGAAAACATAACAGCGCTAAATAAAGCGTATCTTTGCATCGCTGCGCTCCGCTATCCTGTGCTCGCTTGTCAATGAGGCACGTAATGACACCGGACCTGTTAAAAAAAATAGAAAATAGATTAAAGAAACACAGATTATAAAATATAACAGACTTTTACCGCCATGTAGGGCAACAAGGCACAACGAACCTAGAAATAAAAGAAACAAAAGACAGCATACAGTTACAGTTACAAAGTCATTATTTTTTTAAAGTGCAAGAAGCAAAAAATAAACCTACTGTCTAACGCCGTGGATAAAAGATCCAATCCCGCAGGGCGTGGTTAAAAGGAGACAGGGTGGCAACAATCAGCGAGTGGCATGCCTTCAGTGCAATCATTGCACTGCCTTTGGCATAATTCGTGACGCCAAATGACGCGCACGAATCAAAGTTGAAGGCGGAGCTGGGACGAGGCTTCTGGAATCTTATCGATTCCAAAAAGCCTCATATGACGAAGCAGAGCATGCGCTGCCTACGTCAGGCCGAGACCTAAAAACTGCTTCAGAATCCACAACTCGAGGGAGGCAGCACTGAGTTGGTTGAGGAAGTTACAGGAAATAAGTGGTGTATGACTCAGGGAATGGGTATGCACATCTGGGCTACAGGGAAGACTAGGCTGACTCGTCTGGGCTAATGAAAGCAACCACTCGACTAGCACTTCGTGGGAAGTTTTGTAACGGACTGCGAACGCAGGACGAGCCAGTTGCTGGCCGAGCTCTTGTAAGTCCCATGTCACGCATAAATGTAGCCACTGTCCCAGTTCACTCCTCGAGAGGGTTAGAAAAAAAACGAGTGTCTGTAAATCAAAAGTGAAAGTGCCTGCAAAGCGGGAACAAATCATCCTCTCGTGCTCTGAAAGCTTTAATAGCGCATGAATATACATATTTCCGAGGCCAATCATAAGAAATTTGAAAATGGGCAATGATTAAACATTATTTTTGATGTTTTTGCTGCACTGTTTCTAGCGTTTCGGGACAGGGGTTTCCAATGAGGTAAACAAGCCCATTCTAAATATACCGCTCTCTCTTGTTAATCAGAAGTGAGGAGGAGGCAGCCACAGCTCGCTCGAGAGGGAGCAAAGAGCAGCTGCTTAGAACAAACAACCCAGCAGGAGTCACGTGGGGGAGGCAGCAGTAAACAAGCCCTTGTGGCACTCAAGCTTCAGCTGTAAACATCGTAAGCTAACTCGCGGGTGCCGCGATTGCTTAAAAAGTAAAGAAATACAAAAAAAAAAAAATTCTATTTCTTTACTTTTTAAGCAATCAGGGCACCCTCGCTTTAGCTTATGACGTTTACAGCTAAAGCTCGAGTGCCACCATGGCAACAGTAAGCACATTAACCCCTTCAGTGCCCATGACGAGCTGGACTCGTCATGGGCCGCGGTGGCGCTGTGCCCATGACGAGTCCAGCTCGTCATAGACCCCGCCCGCTAATGCAACGGCCGGCACTGGGCGGGGAAAGGGGCGGGCACTGAAGGGGTTAAAAAATAAAAATTGCTTGCATTCCAAGCCACCTGGGAGCTGCCTTGGGAAGACTGGAACTGGGCGAGTGATTGCTGCAATAAAATGTAAGCAGCTGTGTCTGAGCACCCACAGTGTAACACAAGGTAGAAAACATAATAAAATAGTCCCCCCAAGAGCAGATCAACAGAACAAAGCGTAATTATATTGTACTAAGTCCCTGCTCCTTGGAGGACAAGCATTTGCAATGCAATAGGTCTCGCATCTGCCAAAGTTTGAGCTATTGGCATTGTAAATGATAATGTGTTTTATTTGCATGTTTTGAAAACCTGCAAGTGGTGCTTAAACGTGCACTTTGTACTTTTAGTCGTTGCAGACGAGAAACAAGGCTGGCAGTAACTGTGCCTGTTTTACTGCCAGCCTTGCTTCTTGTAAGCAAGGACAAGGAGTCATTTACAATGCCAATAGCTCAAACTATCGCAAATGCGAGACCTATTGCATTGCAAATGCTTATTTTCTTTGCATTTCTGCAACTGTTAAGAAAGTCTTTGCTGCACTTTCACGCACATTTTAAGTGATTTCTAGAGCACAGCTGGTTAACATTTACAGACCTCCCGAAAACACCTGAATATCGCACATTTAATCACAGGACACAGATCTTTCCGCTAAAGGGGGGCCATTCATCAGATTAATAGGGGGCTGAGGCTCGTTTGGCCTAACAAGGCGGATCATTTTCCAAGCCATCAATAAATCTGATACATAAACCGTGGAATAAACGTAATGTAAACATATGACAAAGTGGGCTTCTTTAATGTGAGGGTCTCTTGTCCTGCGTGATATATATAAGGCCCGGGCCTGGACCTATTATTAGCAAATCTTTAAAATATACATACAGTGTACTATGGCTCCGCCCATAGGAGCAACTATTTCTCTCTCCTCTGGTGTTATGGGCTGTTTGGTGTATAATCACACCACCTATGGAGTGCCTGAATTGCAATGCACAATGGAATATTGTACATTTTAAAAGTGCACTAAATCGTCACACTTTAAATTATTTGCCATTTATGCATTGTATAAAGGAAAAAAATTGTTTAGCATTTGTTTTCTCACTTTTGTAAATATTTTAGTTCGAATTAGCACTTTTCCAGCAGGAGTTCTCAATACACTGATAAAAAAGCATTGGCAAATACAAAAGGCCTGACTGTATTATGGCAAAACAATCATATAGAAATGCTGTTCACATACTTTAGCACATTAAAGCCAGAACTCTTGGCTCTGCTAACGCTTGTTTTCTAATGATTGACTTGGAGGCGGGCCCATGTTAATAGTCCTTTCCTGCTCTGCGTCCGCCTCCTCAGAGGTGACAGGTTTTAAATATAAATGTTTAGAGCACCCACATGTTTATTGGGGGTACTATAAGCGGACCTTCCAGGGCTCGAAGGAATTTGGGACTTGGACCCCTCCTGTATCAAGGCCTGGCTTTTAAAGTGTTACACACACAAGGATGTGAAACCGGAAGAGGTAAATACAAGGAGGGGGGTGGGAGCGGAAGGAAAGGATGATGGATGAATGGATGGGAAGGCATATGTGAATAGTGTCCACAAGCCCCCCCCAAAAACACCTGTATGATATCATGTCGATAACGATGGGTTGAAGTAAAAGTAAAAAAGGGAGAGAAGGGGGTAAAGGCGGAGAATGATGGAGGAAGGGTGAGCGGAATGAAGGAAGTGAAGGGAAGGATGTATACTGAAGGGGAGAAAAGGAAGGAGGCGGGACATAAAGGGGAGCGAAGGGGGACAAGGACCAAGAGAAGAGAGGGAATGGAGCAATAGGAAAATAGACAGGAAGACAAGGAAAAAGAGAAGAGGTCGAGAACAGACGAATGGGAAGAGGAGAAAGGGAAAGGGGAAGAGAGAAAGGGGAGACAAGCTAGGGGAGAAGACAGAAGGATGAGAAAAGGGAGGGGAGATAATGTAGAAAGAGAAAGGAGCTAAATGAAAGGTGAGGAAGAGCTGAATGCTGCACAGAGAGGAAAGACTGGAGAAGACAAGAGGGCTAGGAAAGGAAACAGCAGGGGAATAAGAAGTAAAGATGGGCGGACTTTATGAGTGGGAAAGAAATGAGGAAAAGGGAAGGACAGACGAGAGGAGGAACACGAAAGATGATAGAAAGTAGAGCAGGACGATGGTAAAAAAACAAGGATGAAGAGTTGAAAGGAGGGAAGGAGGTGGAGAAAATGTTGGGAGGAAGGGGGGACCGATGGCAGAAGCTATGAGATGCTGTGAAGTGGGGAAAGAAAAGGACAATGTGCAGCTGGTGGTGGAGCACACTAGGAGCTAGATTTTCAGTTTCTATGCTTTTAAAGCCATGCCCTTATTTACATCGGCCACACCCCCATGAGAGACCCCCGCCCCCAGTTTTTTCATCCCTCTTAAAGCCCAGGGTGGTTTTGTGGAACCAACCCCTTGCATGCAGGAGTCGCTTCTTCGTGGCGACAGTCACCCAATGTCACTTTATTATCCTGCACCTCCAATGGCAGATCCACGACTGAACTGGTCTGGATGTTTTTAAGGACAAACTGGAGGTGTCTCGTGTTTCATGGCTTTCTGGTCCCAACTGGGGACCTCAGACAAGCCTCAACGGCTAAGCGTAGTGCCCATGAAGGATTCACAGTGCCACCGGGTAGAGTGTAAGGACGTTATTCTCTTTTAAATACAGAAAGTCCGCCTACAAAATACATAATAGAAGGGTTTTAGGTGGGATGAAAAACTGTGGGGGGAGGAGGGGCTCTCAAATGGGCATGACTGATGTAATTAAGGGTGCGGTTTACAAGCACATATGCTTAACTTTGTGTGCCACCCGACTGGTATTGTTTACTTTGTCATTACATCCAGATATATAATACAGCAAGTAATATTACACGTACGACAAGCCAGTATTATTGGCTTTGTCAATGGTTGTTAGTTGCATAAGATAAATAAGCACCAACCATGGCTTCGTAGTATAGCATTTTGAAAATGCTTCCGTCTGAAATGGTGGGACGGTGAAATGACTATAAGAGTCTCCTTGAAGTTACATCAGAGGCTGCGAAGGGGGGCACTGCTGCAGAGTTGAGATTTCGTTTTCACCCTGATGGTGAGAGCAAAACTGGAGAGTCCTGTAGAGACCCGTCTCAGCACCAGCTTTTTAGTACTGCCGGTGCTGAGCACCAGCAAGACCCTGCCCACTTAAAGCCGTGCATAATACCTTAGTCAAGCAATTCTGGTTTGTTGGTCACTATAAAGCACAGGCACACCACGCCACCGACAGGGGCCTTGGGAAGGTATTATGGGTCCATGCATCGAAGAGGTACGCTTAAATATATTTAAAACTGCAGAACTTTACAGGATTCATCAGCTCGCTTTGTTAAAAGAGGGCCTTGGGTGGACCTAACATGGGAAGTGAAAAGGATGCAGGAGTCTGGAAGTAATGCTTTTTTTTCTACATTTTCTAATATATTATTTTAACAACTTCGCCGGTGTTTTTTAATCAGCTCTAGAAATTTAAACTAGGGTGGGAGCGCCATTGAGGTCTCGAACCAACTTTAAGCCAGATATATGGCCTTTGTTTTGCTAAGCCAGATACATGGCTCTGGTTCAGCTCGATATATTCTTGGAACCTCGGGCAAACACAAATTGAACAGCGTTGGGGCTACAGCCAACCCTTCCCGTGTTTAATTTGTAGGAAAAGAAGTGCTGGGACTCTCATCAGGGGCAGCTTCGGAAAGCACATTTCTCTTATTAGGCTGCCTAGCAGAGAGCACACAAACCGCACAAGTGAAGAGGTAGTGTGGTTTAAAGTAGGCCTTGGTGGTCAATTCCGTTCCGCTTGCGGAATTTGGGTAATTTCGTATTCCGCGGAGAACGCGGAATTACTCGAAATTCTGCATTCCGCGGCTTCGGGGAATTTTTTGCCTGTTTGCGTTCTCAAAATGCGTGTTCGCGAGATATATCCCCGCGAGCACGCAAACAGCGATCGCGAACAGGAAAAAAGCATCGCGAACAAGCAATTCCGCGTGTTCGTGGAATTTCTGCGTGTTTACGGAGATTTTTTTACGTTTTCGCGGAGCTTTGCGTAGCGCGACTACGCAAATTCCGCCCACCCCTATTTTAAAGGCCAAAACTGCCGACGTAGGAGCTGGGAAAGCAGGTTGGAGTCTCGGCTTTCGCTCAATAGCCTGTGATTCTGGACGAATTACGTAATCTACCTATAACCACCAAAAATGAATGTGTCCTGAACTGGAGCTCAAGCACTGGTGTGGATTATTAAGTCCCGGTACTGAGCACCGGAAACAACCGGCTCACATTCAGCACTGCACTCTCCCCATATCTAAATCACCATTGCACAATGTGAAGCCCGGTAACCTGGGTTCAATCCCGGGTTCCCTGTTTGAGACAGCATGCAGTTTCTGTTTTTCATCCGTGAGTTGGCTGTTGAATAGGTCTCCACGTCCACCCGCCCACAACACAGAGAATCACCGCCGGTGGCTACAATAATCATACAGGCAACTCCGCACATGACGACTGCTCCCTTGCACGTCCCATGAGCAGTAGACATCGCACCTTGAGTGGGCTGCACAACCTACCAATGAGAGCCACACAGACGTTTGATGAGGCTGGAGCTCTTTGCAAACACAAACAGCCAGAGGGACTGGAGAAGAGTCAGTCACAATTGGTTCACCTCCTCCCCCACGTGCAGAAGCTCCATGCCTTCTGCAGATACCCCACCCCTCTGGTGGCTGCACGGCCTGCACTCTCCCCGATGCTCGTCACTCGTTATAATTTACTGATTTTAGTAAGGCCGCTTATTATTACATTGAACCCTGTAAACTCCGATCAGTAGCAGGACAAGGACCGCGCTGCTGCCGGAGCATGGGGATCTCTTGTCTTTATGGGGCCATGTGTTTCTTAATTTAGAAACACATGGCCCCATAAAGATAAGAAAGTGCTATGCAACAGACGCAAAGTAAGCCACCGAGTCCGGCTCGGAGGCCAAAGGGCGTCTACCGAAAACCCTAATTTCCATTGGCAGGCCACCGTTTAGCATGAACGGTGACGCCAGCCAATGGAAATGAGGGGCGGGGCTTAAAGCCCCTTTCTGAAATCTCTTTCATCACAAGAGTCTCGCAGAGCGTTGCTGTGCAACGCTACGCGAGACCTAAAAAAGGAGGGCCAAAGAGGCAGGACTGGCCACTAGTAAGCAAGGATTTTTAAAGAACATTGAAACAAACAAATGAGAATCAAGGAATGGCATTTGGCCCACAGAGATATATGTATACTAAAGTATAAAAGAGGTCGTATGCGTACGCTCTTCCTAAAAACCCTTGCAGTGACAGAGCAGCATAGTAAACAAGCATTGGCATAGCCAATAGGTCTCGCCTTTGGGACCTTATAAGTATTTAGTTATGCAGCAGGTCCCGAAGGCGAGACCTATTAGCTATGCCAATGCTTGTTTTTTTATTACAAGCATGCCACAAAACTGAAAAAAATGGAAAATTAAAACATGCCACTACTGAAAAGTGGCAGCCACATCCTTGCAAAAAAGAGGTGACTTAAAAAAACGAAGAAAAAAAACTAGCCATTGCAATATAAATTCAATAGAACATCGTGGATGCTTTCTATCAGGCAGGTGTGTTTAGGACATATATTTTGAACACAAAGGATTTCAAAAAAATAAAAAAGGATAATTAATGGGAAGAAAAAAGTATTGCTAACGTAAAGTACTGACCCACTAATCCTGGCACGGATGTGCGCTTCTATTTTAGATAAACGTGCATATGTGATCAGGCTAAACACTGTCACTCACAGTACAACAGAGCCAAAGGCGGAAATGGACTGACCTATTTCCCTTTCCCCATGCTGTGGTAGGCTGAAACAAACTATGAATGACATATGAATAGACAAATAGATGACCAAGGCCTAACCCGGTTAGCAGAAATTGATTCAATATATTTGCACATGAAATAACCACGATTTTATCTGCTCCCTAAATCTTAACAGATTCGATTCTTACCTTAAATCAATTGGTTTAGAATCCCACAGCACCACTCCTTGAGCCTACGATGCTCAGGGGCCCATCCATTTTGCTCCTCTTTTGTGAGAATGAATTTGAGAAGAGCACAGACTGCAACCAGGGCTTTATTTAAAACATTTACGAACTAGACACGAAGGTCTGCTTGGATAATACATTCTATGCATAATGTTTTGCTGATTTGAATACAATCCTTTGTGCGCCCCATTCCAGGCGGAATAACTCATAAAAGCCAGATTTAGGTGCAGGCATATAGCTAGACACTTTCATTCCCAGCTCCATAATCTGCCTGCCTTGTAGTAGAGCCGTAAATACATTTGTTAATTTTATCTGAAGTATTTGGAGTTATTCCTCAATGGCTGTGGAGGGCCGGGCACACACTCGGGTTCTGTATTTTGACGTTTCATGGGAGGAATATCAGGTGTGGGTTTTTCTACAGGACATGTCTGTTCCTCTCATATTTTAAATTGTGAGATGCATTATTTACATTTACGACCTTTATATAAGATTTTTCATTCGAAGTGCGGAAATTGTGTTAAAGGTGGAATTATTTAATCAGTCAATATCTGATACCTGCAGCAGAGTGCTGGTACTGCTGTCACAATTAGAGCCAGACAGTCTTTCTGAGAAGCATTGTGATTGTCCCAACAAATGTGTCAGTCCTGCGATAATGTTTGGAGACTGTTGTATTAAAAGTATAGCAGCCCCATAATCAGAAGTTAGCTCTGTCCCTTTAAATGTATGACTTCATGAGCCAAAAATAATAAAAACGTACAATGCCATATTTGACATCGAGAACAGCACGTTGCAAGGTACAATAAAGACTTTGCTAGTTGGAAACGTATTTACGACTCGAAAAGTAGGCTTTGTGACAAGTTGTGAATGAAAGGTGGGGGGCTCCGGTACATTAGCAACGTAATATATGGTTGCAAACCACTGACAGGTCACAGCAGTTCTTTATTCGTAAAATATGAAGTGCCATGGCCCTTCTAGGAAGGCAACTGCAGCCTGCACCACCCATTTGCCCCTGCCAGCACTGCCTATGACAGTACCAACATAACACCTAACCATTGCAATCCTACAGGTGTGACAATTCAGACTATATACAGGCCACAAAAAGCTATAATAATGGTGTGATGCTGTGGTATTATTCGTTTACAATGCAGGTTGTTGTGTTCATCTCATAATTAAACATACTGCACCACTAGAGCCTGTGCTGACAATTAAGTGCCGGTGTTGAGCACCGGAAACCACTGACTCAAATTAATCTCTGGGTCACAGACCTGTCAAAGGAGGTGGTACTGACAGCTTTACAAACATATTCTACTCTATGAATCACAGCAGAGGACATTGGGGGAGAAGGCTCCAGTCCAGGAGACCAGGGCATGCCCCATTTGATGCCATTGTATAATATCTATTCCTTTCCTTTTAGGGGCCGCTATTTCTTCAGGGGTTGCTATCCTCATCACATTCTCCAGTTGCCCACCCCCCCCAGTTCATGTTATGTACGCCACTGTCTGCTACCCACCTCAGAGAGACGCTGCCGGAACCTCTCTCCCTGCCGCCGTAATCCAGACACCACACAACTCCTACCCACTGCCCCCACCCCCCACTCGCCGCCTTGCAAAACGTTCAGCTTTAAAGAAGCACGGGCAGGCACAGAAACACTGTGTGCCTTCAAGTCTGTGTGCGGAAATCAAGGGCTTCCCTCAGATCCCATGCATACTTGAGAAGAGCAGCGCAAGAGCAGCTGCACGGAGTCAGCGCCTCGGGGGCAGGGGAAACAAGACTTTATAGGAGATGATATTTTAACAGTGCATGTGCGTGTGCACGCGTGTGTTAGGCACACAGAAACCCACATGGTACCGAGCGATAGGAGGAAGGAAAGGGTACGCGCCAGGAGGGCGTACTGTAAACAGACACGCAGCGGAAGTTATAAAGTGTACAGAAAAGATAAGGAGGAGGTAGTTCTGTGCAGAGGGGGTATACCGATTGTGGCGGTAGAGGCAGATGAAGGGCCAATCACGTCAATCAGTACAGAATGCTTATTTCAGACACACAGAGATTCCTGCAAATCAAACTTTGACTCAGAGAAAAGGGAATGAAAGGAAGAAACAAGACAAGCCTGGAAGTGGTGCGCGCGCGAGCGTGATTGTGCCAGCCGCGGCGAAAGTGAAAGCGCCGCGT
This sequence comes from Triturus cristatus, assembly GCF_964204655.1. NCBI lineage: Eukaryota > Metazoa > Chordata > Amphibia > Caudata > Salamandridae > Triturus > Triturus cristatus. The sequence continues at coordinate 258,608,713 of NC_140581.1, read as the reverse complement.
TTGCCCATATGTTTCCAATTAACCCGACCGCGAGACTCGATAATTGGAAACATATGACGCTCATGCTCGCTCCCGCGGACCCTACGCCACAGAACAGAGAAGGCGGAACATGACCCCCCCTTGGGCACATTGCGTGCTGTCTTTCTCAGGAAGACAGCATGCAAAGCCCAATAGCAAGTGATAAATTTCAAGCACACGCACAAGTGTTTGTTTGGAATTTAAAAGCTCTTACAAAATGCCTCGCAGAGCAACGCATGCGCGCTGGCTCAGGCGAGACCTAAAAACCAAGAGCTGAGCAAGTGTCATGCACTTTATTTCCTTTATTCTGGTGACCGCTAGTGGTTAAAGTACGTATTTGCATTGTTTTGTTATCAGCTTGTCGCACCCTTACAAAATACTCTTATTAGTTTTGCAAACCGTCTAAATGTATTTTTAAATGTTATGTATAACTTGAGTGGTGTTTTTCTCCCTTTCCAGTGAGCAAGTGATCCTGTGTTTCCCATTGGACCAGAAATAAGCCATCAACATGCGGCAAAACCTGAAAATAACTGCCTCAGCCGTCACATTAATTTTATTACTTTTTATAAACACAGATTTGATGGACGGTGAGTAATGGTCAAAGTATTTTTAAAGCATACTGTAAAAAGCGAATAATTTGAACCCCAAACTGAAGGTCGACATCCACAATCCGTTGGTCTGTTAAATGAAGTAACAACAGTTTTATAAGTGCAGTCTTATTTTTTATGTCTCAGACTACTTGAAATTCCTCATTGTTTTACTGAAGTTTGGCAGAGACCTTTAGTTTGTCGTTATGACCTTAAATAATAATAATTTTTAAAAAAATGATTCCATCTATGAGGCATTCATTACAATATCCAGTGGTGGCTCTTCCACTAAGGCAGAGGAGCATCGCCCGTAAAAGAAAGGAAAAATAAAATGATAATAACATGAAGATATTATAATTTTATTCTTCACTGCTGCGGCAGCATGAGGGCAAGGCGAGGCTGCTCTGCTGACTGAGCAGGGTGGGAGTGGTGGGCACACTAAAGTGCGCATGATGCTTAAACAGTCATGCGCACTTTAGCATGTTCTCCATGCAGGCTGCATTACAGCCTGCACGGAGAACATGCCTAGGCCCCAGTCCAGGTCTGAGAACCGAACCACAGTGCTCAGACCAATCACAACGCTGAATTGCAGCGTTGTGATTGGCTCAAGTGAGCCTGGCTGCTTCATGCTTGGTGGAGGAGAGATGGCGTGGGACAAAACGGCAAGGAGGAGAGTGAATGTTTTCTTTTTTTTGTAAGTATACCCCCTTACCCTCTAGCCCCCACCCAACCTCACCTCCTCAGATACGTTCTGGCCGCCACTGACAATAACTGAAATGTAGGATGTGAAACTTCTTTTGGTACAAAAGATTTTCAGAAGAGCAAACCTCTCACCTAAACAAACGTCAGCAGATTGCATGCCTTCCATTCATCAGCATGATATAAATTTCTGTTGTGCTATTCGTGGGAAAGGAGAGCAGACTAAAGTGGCGGCCACCACAACCAACGGGAGGTGAGCTGGTGGAAGGAGCGTGGGAGGGGAGTGTGCGGCGGGGTGTAAGATAATATTTAAAATTTAAATAAGGACCTGAAGCTGACGGCCGCCTCCCTCGTCCCGCATCCTCTTCTCTTCCCGGTGCCGCTAGGACAGACTCCCATCCAATCCCTGCGCTGCTGCCCTAGCAGAGCAGTGTGGGGATTGGCTCTGAGCAGGCTGAGAAGACGCTCAGGCAAGGGAGTCTGTGGGAGTTTCTCCAGCCCGGCTGTTCAATGCAGCCGGGCTGGAGAAACCTAAGTGCGCGTGTGTGTTTTGGTCAGCCTGAGACGGCCCGCCAAACACATATGCGCAGGAGTGCACATAGCACTCGTCCTCCTGTGCCCCACCCCTCCCTTCACAGGCTGGGTCAGAGCCGCCAAATGAAAAATAAAACGATGCTAGAACATCGTTTTATTTTTCATTTGCTGGCTCCGAGCCAGGCAGTGGGGCGATGCACCTCCACCATTGCAGAGGAGCCAACCCTGCTAGTGTGTGACCATGTGTTGTGCAAACTGTGTCTTAATCCGTTCTTAGTCTCTGCCCATCTGGGTGTGCCCAGGCATTACCACTACTTCCGGCTGAACTGGGCAGCCTTGGAGGGAGAGAGAATGGGGAAGAAATGGGATGAGGGCGTAAACTGACACACTCATAAGGCACCAGTCCACATCTCGCTCAGATCACATCCCATGTGGTGTTTCACTGACACACTCCTTTCACAACCATAAATAAGAGTGCCGATTTTGTTCAATGTGTAGTGCAATTAATTATCTCAATATCTAGTTCGACAGATTAGCATCCAAAGTATGATGTTGTTTTTTTTTTTTAATTCTTTCTTTTGATAAACAAACAGCAGGCTTCACATACCATTTTGAGTGGCATGATCAAGTCATCACACATGTGTAATCATCTTGGCATCACAGTTCCCCATATCATACATGATCCATACGGATTGTCAAGGCGCTTTTACGGCTTCACAATTCCCATGTCCCTAACCTCTGTAATCTCTCCAATCCCCCACACTTTCTCCCACTTCTTGGGGCTGTATAGACCACTTGTTCCACCCTCTGGCACCAATCCAGATCTGCGTTCCAATCATCGAGCTGGGGTGACCGTAGCACCCCAAGTCCTCACAATATTACGTTTTGCAACCCCGCAGACAGATTTCTTTTGTTTTAGGCCAATCCTGGCCCCCTTTTTTTCCCAGCAGAAGCCATCCAGGCTTCACCGGGATCTGAACTCCAGTTAACCTCGCTATTATCGACGTGATTTGGGCCCAGTAATGTTGAAATTCCCTACAGTCCCATAATGTGTGATAGAAGGACTCCTCGCCCCCACAACCCCTTCTACACATTGGGGAATGCGCTCTTCACATTTCATTTTCTGCAGGACGACCTGTGCATAATAAGATCTATGGAGGATCTTGAGTTGAACCAATCGGAATCTCGCTCTGAAGGAGATCCTCCGAGCGGCCTGGAGGATCCAGTCTTCATCATCTAGTGTTTTCCGCAAATCACCCTCCCATGTCTGCCTGAAGGGGCCTAGTAGATCTGGGGAATTGTTGAGTAATTACTTATAGATTAGAGACCCTCCCATCTGTGACAGGGCCTCGGTTAATAAACGGTCCTCTAGTGGCGAGGGATCGGGCAGTTGATCCCCCATTGGCAAGTGGCAGTGTAGTGCATGTCCCAGCTGAGTGTGTCGAAATCGTCAACTAAATCAAGTTCTTTTTGCAGGTCATGAAACTGTATGTATGTGTGGTTCCTCCAGACATTGCCCAGGTGCTGTATGCCAATAAGTCTCCATTTATGGAATTCACCCAACCCTGTTATCTCTGGCAGGAGTGCACTGTACTACATCGGAGTCGGAGTCTGAGCTGTTAGTTCCCCTTTCCAGCCCAGAAAATTAGTAGCTTTGTGCCATGTATGTACTACGACTTGTCTATGTTGTGGCCAGTTGCCCCTACCCATCTTACCATACAATAGTCTCTCCCACCCCTTCCCCTCCCCCCGAGACCATGCACCCTCTGTCTACTCTATAAGCAGGATCCTGGTGGTCTGCGAACACCCTGTTGTTAATTATCAGCAATTGTGAGGTCCAGTAATATATTTGGACATCAAGGACCACCAGTCCTCCATCATGCACCCCTTTCTGTAGTTTTGCCAGCACAATTCTTGGAGCTCCCCCTTTCCACAGCAGTTTGCAAACTGTCTGGTCAATTCCAGTAAAAACCGCTGGTGGAATCTTGTACAGTGTATTCTGCATTACATAGAGCAGCCTCGAGAGGGGCATCATCTTATATAGGGCGGCTCTGCCCGCCAACATAAATGGCAAATTTTCCCAGTGTTTCGCATCTGTTTTAACTCGTTCGAGTTGCGAGTCGAGGTTCTGCCTAAAGAATTAGCATGGGTCACGTGTAACATATATTCCTAAGTAGCCCCTCTCAAACAAGGGGTAAATCACTGATTTAGCCCAGTTGATTGTGTATCCAGAGTGTTCCCCGAATATTCAGATTATTCTGTTTATGGAGGTCTAGGGTCGGGCCATGTATACATCATCGGCATATAGGGAGCTCCTTTCTTCCCACCCTCCCGGTGTGGGTATGCCCCAGATTATGGGGTCTCGGCAGGTCCATGTCGCCAGGAGATTGAGGGCAAGAGCGAACAGCATTGGAGATAGTGGGCAGACCTGCCAGGTGCCCCTATGAAGCTTAAAACAGCGTGAAGTTGTTCCATTTACCCTGACCCCGGCCATAGTGGCTGTGTAAAGTAGTTTGACCCAAGCTCTGAACCTGGGGCTAAACCCAAATCTTTCCAAGACTGCAAACATGTAATTCCATTGCACTGAGTCAAACGCCATTTTTGCGTCTAAAGCCATCGCCCCGCTTGTGTATCTGTGTAGGGTCTGGTTGGGTGTAGTATGCTATAGAAGCATCTCAGGTTGAGCCTTGTGCTCCTGCAGGGAACAAATCTCCACCAAAATTTTGGCCAACACCTTAACTTTCAAATTAAGCAAAGAAATTGGTCTATACAAACTGGGTTCAGTTGGGGGCTTCCCATCTTTTAGTATGGTCACTAACGTTGCCATTCTCTGGTCTACTGGAAGACAACCCTTGGAGAGCGCTTCTTGGTACATCTCCAACATTGGTTTGGTCACCACTCCTGCTAGCCCTTTATAGAGCTCCATCAGCAAACCATTAGACCTTTCTGCCTTACCTGATTGCAGTTCCCTCAATGCCCCTTGCAAGTCTTCCTCAAATAAGTCGACTTCCAGGGCTGCTTCCTCCTCCTCAGTTAGCGGCCGGAGGGCCACGTGCTTCAGGAAGTCTACAGTCAGAATTGGTCATTGAGGTCTGGGAAGCATACAAAGCCTCATAATAGGATGTGAAGGCATCGGTTATTCCCCCATTGGCAGAATGAACTGTCCCATTTGTGTCCTTAACTTTAGGTACCAAGGACCTCTCCCTGTTGCGCAATTCCAGCCATGCTAAGAGCTTGGCTGCCTTATCTCTGACGTCGTAAAGACATCACTGCGTTGCCAGAGCGTGTTTACGGGCTAGGTCCTCCGTCAGTGCTCTCAATTCCTGTTGATTGCGCTGCAACTGGTGTCTCTCCATTTCTTGACTCGTGTCTTGCACTTTAACCTCTATTTCTAGTATCTTCTTTTCCACATTACTGTCTGGAGTCTTTCTTCCTCCCACCTATATCGCTTGAGTGCACCCTCAGCACTGTTTTAAAAGCCTCCCATAGGTTCAGCGCTGAGTCGACAGAGCCCTGGTTTTCTTGGAAGTACAAGAACGCCGCCTTGCCTATGTTATCCCTTTTTAAAAAATTTTTTTAGGTACCAGGCATCCAACTTGGGTGGTCATTGGTGATCTATCATCGAGCCTTGTAGTCAGACCTCCAACGGGAAATGGTCGGATAGTACCCCTGCTCTGAATCGTGTGAGATGAGACCGGAGGGTAAACAAGTAATCAATTCTGGAGAGACTGCCGTGCGGCGCCGGGAAATATGTGTAATAATGAGTATGTGGGTTTAACTCCCTCCAGAGGTCCGACAGACCCATTGCTGATGCAAACTGTGAGAGTGTTGTACCCCCTGCTTCTGTATTGGTTCTGTCCATTTGGGGTCAAGCACCTCATTAAAGTTGCCCCTACTAGGAGTATTCGCGTGGGTAGTCGCAACAGCAGATCTCCCAGATCTGGCAGGGTCGTGGTCAGGAGTCGAGGCTGGGCATAGATGGAGTATGATGTTATTTATAAACCTATTTTAACGGTTCCAACTAAGCGTATGGAGCTGCTGGTCTGTCAATAATTTAGAAGTACTTGCCAAGCAACCATGACAAATAGTCGCAGATGTGTCAAAACAGTTGTGGAGTAGGATTTTCTGGAGTTAAAAGCAAAGACTTTCACTGCTGTGTACATTTTTATGGGCTGACAGAAAATCACGCCTTTGAACAATTTCTTGAATAACTCATTCTAAGAACTGATGCTGGAAAGACTTAGTCCAAGGAAAGTGATCTGTTCATAGGATTAGTATGGCAGATCAGTTAACAAGGTAACCCATGAGCAAACATCAGTTAACAAGGTAACCCATCAGCAAACATGACCAGTGCAAATATATGCAGAAAAAAGAAAAATAATTCAGAACAATGTTTGTAATGGCTTGTTGACTCCGCCCAGGCAAACTATGACGTTTTATTTGATGCACAGTCCCATTATGCATCTCTGCTCATTAAACACAGTATCTGGGACACTATCCTGCAAAAGAAAAATGCAATATCTACTACCAAACCTCTTCTAACTGATACTGAAACGAGATGGCATTAACTGCGCAAGTAAGTGCGCGAAGATTTTAGGATGGCAAAGCTGCATGCTAAAGAAACAGGTCATGGGCATTCCTTAGAATTGAACCTTGCTAATGTTGAATTGAATGATTTAGAAACTACGGACCGTGCTAGTTTGGAAGGACTAGATGAAATTGATACCACCCTTAAACGTACCAGAAACAGTCAGGTAACATTTTTCCTCGTCCCCTTTCATTAAAGTAACTTTAGGACCAGGTGACATTTTACTATGTGGGCGTAATCTTGTGTAGTTTAGGTACATTTTGTGTTAAGCAAAATTCCCGAAATGACTCCAATACTCCATGTGGGGTGATTAGGTGCCACCCCATGCAAAAAGTTAGAGCACACACATGAAACAATTTCAACAATCATAACACGACGAGTGGATGCTGTATGCGGCGATTATGTTTATTGTGCTTTTTAGCACGAACTTCGACCTCCACAATGGATGCAAGGACACATTTTGTGCTAAAATATATTGCCAAATGCCAGCCTTGCATTTTGCGCAATTACGCATAGCCTTATGTAATTTTCCAGAAATTTTACATACACACATTTTACACACCCCTACATAAATTTAAACCCTTTAAAATCTTTTACTTCATGAACTTACCAAGATGTAAAAAGTTGTTCAAGAAATCGTCTCTAGTGCAATTCTGATAAACATTTATGCTGTGATAAAATCCACAAGTAGCAAAGATATAACTAGTTTCCCCAGTTTAAATGATCCCAATCATTGTCAGTAAAGTAAAATAAGATTGCTAACTCCAGCCTCTCCCTCGAGGAAAATGCCTCCAAAAATAGTACAAAAATACTGTAGGTAAAAAGGATGAACATTAGCTTCATAACTCATTTAGGGTAAAAACCACAGCAGTGTTAACCATGGAAGGATCTCCAAAGGTTTGAAGGTAAACAGGTAGTGGAGGAGATGTAATTAACACCAATAATTCTGGAGTAAATGTCTTAAAGGATCAAAATAGCATCCAAATACCAATTCTGGAGAAAATACTTCAGTCTCCAAAAATAGATTTTACTCCAAATTAACACACACCTCAAAATTAGCACCCCGGGACTCACATACAGTGCTTTCTAAAGAGGCCATACTTGGAAAGTTTCAGACAAATTGAGAGAGCAGATGATTTTCTCGGGTTTGTATCATCAAATAAAGGTGTCCCCAAACCTCCAATATTAGCAGGGGTCTTCCCTCCACTTATATCCCAGTATCTGCACACCAATAAACACTTGTGCACCTTAATGTAATAAATCTTTGAATATTTGCTCCTATATATATATATAGGTATTAAGTCTTTACGCTATTTGCACGATATATGCGCTATTTGCACTAACCCAAAAGGGATTGTTCCTAATAGATGGGTAATTAGTGACAAAATAGGCACGTGAATGGTCATAGTGTAGACATGGTATATCAATTGATTAAAGGCATCTATAAACAGTATATGCGCACAACTATGTTTGAAATATTTGTCCAACAGATAACTAGTTGCCTATAGCTTAAATTATTAGAATGAACTTCTTTTTTGTACGCACCTGGACATTTTATATGGATTTAAGATTACATTCAGACTGTATAAAGTTTAACAGGTTTTGAATGGATAGCCTGAACGAGTATGTCTTCTATGTCTATAGGAACTCTGTTACGCAATATGGGAACCTGCACCTTTAAATTCTCACGTTTGGTAGAGTGTAGTCATGTGATCAAGACCGCCTGGACGGTCGAAACGCGTCTGGACTAAACCGAATATATGTTTGTATAAATAAATTGAGCACCATTTGCACCAGCAAAACGTGTCCGTGTCTTTGGTGGTACCGGCTAGTACTGCAGAAGTTGGATTGGATATATATATATATATATCACACTGCTCCTGAATGCCCACAGGCAAAGGCTCACTCGACCAGCAGCTCGCACAGAGGCGTTCACTCAGGTAAGGTTTGGATTCATCCCCTGATAAGATTTGCAGCTCTTGTGTCGATCATTAAAAGCCTGACGCGCTTCTGAGCTAATTGCTCTTCATCAGAGGCTCGACAAAAGTTTGTGTTGTACGACACGCCCATATTAATAATAATTAACTGCCCTCAGATGGGCTTGGACGCAATGTTCTCTGGGCCTCGTAGTCTCTGTCATACCAGTAATTTCTTGAATGGATACACAATAATTGATACTGTCTGTGAAAGCCCTGAATGGGCCTCGGCAGCACGTCCAAACACATAATCCCATCAGTCGCCGTTTCCTTATGAGACTCAGAGGAATCTAGGGCCTCAGGACCCCCAGTCATCACGGGGTGGTGCGCCTTTCGCGGCTGGGCTGCCGCCTGTAATCTCACTGCTCCTGAATACCCACAGGCAAAGGTGCACTCGACCAGCAGCTCACATATATATATCCACACACCAGTTTTGGATTGCAGAGGCTGTCACATGGGCGGTCTGGCTTGGGTTACTGGACAACCCTAAAATATCAAAGAATCTTCCTCCCCGTCAGTAGAAAATGCCAGACACTCCGACATGCTGCAAATATGCTATTAATGGCAAAGCGACGCGTTTTGGCTTACGTCTTCATCACGGTCTACAAGACTCCATATACACACTTCCATATTTAAATACATTCCTGAAAATAGAAAGCAGACTACATCACCACAACGTGACTTGGAAAGTGAGTAGAATCATGACGGCCATATTGTAACATCGAGTGAATATTCAGAAATACAGTCGCTTTCCAAATACTACAAATTGTAGAAATGTTTAAATAAATGTCACAATTCATTCTGTAAGTACACAAGCTCAAAAAATAAATATTAAATACACACATAATTAATAATCATATGTGATTTAGAAGCTCACATGAGATATAGATTAAAAATAGTTACAATTCCATTTATCATATACGAATGATGATCACTGCCTGGCAATACCCAAGTGGGCTTATATACACCAGTTTCAAAGTCTTGCCCCAGTGGGCCATGATCTACAAAAATCTCCATTTGTACTTACAGAATGAATTGTGACATTTATTTAAACATGTCTACCATATGATGAATGAGAGGCAGGCAAGAGCGAGGCTGGAAGGGCCGGATGGCAAGGGGTGCTGTCGAGTGCACCTTTCAATGCTGGGGCAGATTGGTGAACAAAATTATCTACAAGGCGGCCCGCCGTGGAAAGGAGCACAATTTCATGATGAGTGAAAGGCCGTGGAGAGAAACATGCTCTCTCCTTGAAGCACAGTGCCCCATCTGCAAATAGATGCCTGTCTGGACTTTATCTACCTACTATAGGTTATATAAATGCATTCAATTTTGGAATCAGGACATTCTGCCTACGAAGGATTTAATAATATGCACTTCCAGGGACAACGAATCCCATAATGCCTTGTAAACAAAGTCTGCACTAAGCTAAGCCCACTAAGGGTGGTTCTCTCAGTAAAAGCGCAATTTAAAGGAAGTGTATTTTTTGAATGCCTGTTCTTTCCAAACCCATGAAGAAGAGGTGTTTAAGCCTTGAAACGCGTTGGCATGAGGACACCATACGATGAATGAGAGGCAGGCTGCAGCGAGGCTGGAAGGGACGGATGGCAAGGGATGACAATGTCATCAGTGATGTCATTTGAGATGTCATCAGTGATGTCATGAGTGATGTCACTGACCATGTCATGAGTGATGTAATATGTGACGTCATCAGCAGTGCATTGCGGGCGCGCGAGTTATAGTTAGCTGAACTAACTATAACGGGGGAATTTCAATGGTTTTGTACGAGTGAAAAGTCCAGCTAACTATAACGCCCCTGAAACCTATGTTTTTTTCAGTGAATTTCTAAGGTTTTTTAAATGCTAATTCCTAACTATAACGTGCCTGAAACCTATGGTTTTTTCAGTGAATTTCAAAGGTTTTTTAAATGCTAATTTCTAACTATGCCTACAGAGATAGGACATGTGAAGAAAGAAGAAAAAACGCACAGAAGGAAAAAAAGAGAAATGCAGAAAGAAGCAACAGAAGTCCTCAAAGACGAAGAAAAGTGCAGGAAGAAGGATAACGTACAGAAAGAACAAACAGAAGAGCAGAAAGAAGCCTTGTTGCAAAATCATCCTGTACCCTCAACTTTTTCAGACGGATACTGGTGGTAACTGAGTCTGACTAACCAGTCCTAGAGCCAGTGCTATGTTAAAAGACACAGAGAATACAGTGAAAACACCTACATACACTAGGGAACACTATGCATTGGGGTCCCCCTGTGATCAGCATGACCTCCTCTGTAAGCCCCTAGTATATAATAGGAGAGGGGATTAAAACTACCTCTTAAAATGCGCCACAGGGCGTGTTTGCACATGTCACCTCAGGCCCCGTCCCCTCACTTCCCCACTGTGTAAACACGCCCTGTGGCTGTTTTAAGTTGGGAGATTAAGTCCCCTTGTATCCTGAGGGTCCCTAGGGTCCAACTAGCCCACTAGGTACCTCCAGTAGGCGCCACAGAGCTGCGTTGCAGAGAGGTGTAAAAAGTGGCACGGCCTGGACCACCTCTCTGCAACGCAGCTCAGTGGCGCTTACTGGAAGCACCTGGGGGGCTAGTTAGCCCCCAGGGGCCCTCAGGATTGAAGGGGAACAATTTCCCCAACTTAAAACACGCCATAGGGCGTGTTTGCACACGTCACCTCAGGCCCCGTCCCCTCCCTTCCCCACTGTGTAAACACGCCCTGTGGCCTTTTTTAAGTTGGGAGATTAAGTCCCCTTGAATCCTGAGGCTCCCTAGGGGCAAAATAGCCCACTAGGTACGTCCAGTAAGCGCCATTGCAGAGAGGTGTAAAAAGGGGCACGGCCTGCACCACCTCTCTGCAACGCAGAGCAGTGGCGCTTACTGGAAGCACCCGGTGGGCTAGTTGACCCCCAGGGTCCCTCAGGATTGAAAGGGAATTATTTCCCCAACTTAAAACGCGCCACAGGGCGTGTTTGCACACGTCACCTCAGGCCCCATCCCCTCCCTACACCACTGTGTAAACACGCCCTGTGGCTGTTCTAAGTTGAGAGATTCAGTCCCCTTGAATCCTAAGGGTCCTTAGGGTCAAACTAGCCCACTAGGTACCTCCAGTAAGCGCCACAGAGCTGCGTTGCATAGAGGTGTAAAAAGGGGCATGGCCTCAGAACACCTGTCTGCAACGCAGCTCCCTGGCACATACTGGAGATACCTGTTGGGCTAGTTGGCCCTCAGGGACCCTCAGTATTGAAAGGGAATTAATTCCCCAACTTACAACTGGCCAGGATGCACGTTTGCAGAGTGCTGCAAGGAGGGGGCGTGGCTTCCGGCGCGATGCCGGTCTTTTATTTTTTTTATTTTTTTAAGAAGGAGGGCTGTGTGGCCCCCCTTCTTTTTCTAATGTACTGGCCCTGGGGACCCCATCCCCCAGGGCCTGCACCCTAATTTCTTTTGTTGAAAAAAATACATTTGGCCCTCCCAAGGCCTTAATCGGCCCCGGGGACCCCAACCCCCGGGTCATGGCCTTTTTTTTTTTGTAATTCTTTAGGAGGGGGCAGCGTTGCCCCCCTCCTCAGGCCACTTATGGCCCCGGGGACCCCATCCTCTGGGGCCAGGCTTTGTTTTTTATTATTTCAAAAAAATATATATTTACACCTAGGACATGCTGGACAAACCGTACGTACCTATCACCATGACGATTTGCGTGATATTCATTAAAAGGCGACTATGCATAGAATGAATCCACATGGAATGTATTTACACCGCTAGTGAAGCTCTGACGTGTCTGACGCCCTACCGTGCCTAATCCCGGCGCCCCCGCCGGTGGGTACTCTCCAAGTAGACACCCTTGTCGTTTATTTATACAAACATGGGTAGCTATTGACGGGCACATTTAATATACACGCACACCAAGCCATTCAAAGGGGATTCGACAAAAATTCGACCAAACTATGCAAGAAACCCCCCTCACGGTTAATAAAATACACATCCACCGCCGGATGTGTAATACTTTTTATTTTACTCTCTGGAAAGGAAACAAACCTCACTTGAGAGTCACAGCGTGCTCCTGGCTGAGCCCAATGCTGTGTTACACCCACCAGTGCCCGCCGAGTGCCTCACACCTCTGTGTTGTATTCAACCAGCTAGTGCGTATGCTATGACACTCTCTAGCCCATGTGCACTGTAACACCACCCCGTGAATATGTCATGCCACATTTGCCTTCACACGGGTTATATTGCCCCATCTAACGTGCCTTCCTCGATGCCTATGTTATAACGCACAGCGCTATGCCATACATATTACAATCTGGGATCCATATCTTTGTCACAGTGCATATGCAACGTTACACTTCCCAGCACATATTTTATATTACAACTTTAGAGACTAGTTAGGTTACACAACACTGCCCTGTGCATATTACACTCAAAGGCGCATATCGCATAGCACACGCTAGTGCCTGTGCTATCTCGCGCTCTCCAATGAATCTGTTATTGCGCACAATGTATTGCATATCATATTTCACGCCCCGGTTCATCTTATATCACACTTTTTGGTGCACAGTTTATACCATACACTATATCTAGTTTTCATTTTCAATCGTGCTCTCAGGACTATGTTCTATATAACACTGCATCCACCTACCCTTTTCACGGGCATTACATTTTGCGATGGGGGGTGGAGGGTCAGGGGGTGTTTCTGCCAAGTGAGCCCGGAGTCACAGTCACAAACGTCCTCTTCTTCCTGAATAAAAGTGAGATTATGCTGCATACTTGTTCATATTTTAAGTAGTTCACACAGACACACATTTTAAAAACAATAAAGTTCCTAATACCCACCTTCTCTGAACAGTTAGCCTGCTGCCCCATCCACCTCCTCCCTATCCTCTGTTGTCTGAATCCATGGACTAGCCTCCTCCCTCCTGCCATGCATGGTCTGATGTGCTGCCACTGCCCTCCATTTAGCATGATGTACCAGTCCACTCCTCCTGCCCTCCATTGCCCAATTCTATGGCCCATCATTGACCTCCTGCTTAGCCTCTGTGCTTAGCTTGCTGCCCCTATTCTCCTTCCCCCTGCCCTCCGATGTCTTTGTGCATGCCCCTGCTCCATCCATTTTGCCCACCATGTTCCATGGACCTGCCACTCCTATCTACTCTGAGTGTTCTGTTGAGCTGCCACTCCCCTCCCACCTGCCTAGCATTGTCAGATGACTGTAACCTGTCCCTGCCACCTCCACCCTGCCTGTCCACATACCATGCCCCTATCCCCTTCCTCCTGTCCTCCATGGTCCATTTTACTGCCACACCCTTCTGCCCTCCCTGGTCTGTTGTGCTGCAACTGCTCCTCCTGCCTGCCCCATGCGGTCTGTTGTGAGGCCCCTTCCCCTGAACTCTCTTGTCTGTGCCCAGGTCCTGACCCTCCCTTCTATCCTCCATGGTCCTTTGTGCATGCCCCTGCACCCTCCTTCTTGCCCATCATAGCCATTGTGCTGCCACTAACCCTCCCGCTTGCCATGCATGGTCTTCTGTGCTGCCATGGCCCCTCCCACCTTCCCTGTGTGGTCAGCTAGCTGCCCCTGACCCCCTCCCACCTTCCCTCCATGGTCTGTGTGTATGTCATCATAGTCTCATTGTTGCTCTCCATGGTGTCTTGTTTCTAGTGCCCATCCTGCCTGACCTCCATGGTCATCTTGCTGCTCCTGCCCTGCCCCCTTGCCCCCAGTCCTCTATTTCCATGTGCAGACCCCCTATTCCCTCCCTCCTGGCTTGTCTGTTCCATTGTAATGCCCCTGATCCGTCCCTCCTGCCCTTTATGGTATGTTATGCTGCAGCTTTCTCTCCTGTCTGTCCATTATGGTCAGCTAGCTACCATTGCCTCTTTCCCCTCTGTTCTCTGTTGTCCATGTGCATGGTCCTGTCCCCTCCCTATTGCCTTCTATGGATTGTTGTGCTGCACTCCTGTCCCGCATGCGCTGTGTGGTGTATTGTGCTACTGCAAACCCTGATGCCTGCCCTGTAGGGTCAGTTTGTTGCACCTCTCCATGTCCCTCCTGTCCTCTGTTATCCGAGTCCATGTCCCTACCCCAATTCCTCCTACCTACCATGATCCAATGTACCATACTTGCGAACATTTTGAACTTGGTAAGAGGGAGATTTTGAAAAAAACTGGGGTATTGATTTTGCCCTTTGAGTTACATTGAAAAAGAAGAGATTGTAGACAGGAGACAGATCAAATAAAGCTCATTTGAGCTTAAAAACCTTGGACGCTTCCTGGCTGAAACTGGTCTGTTGGCATGCATGGTTGTACTACCACTGCCTCTTCCTTCTGCCCACAATGGTCTATTATATTGCCACAGCCTCTCTTGCCAGTCCTGTATTGTTGGTTTGTTGCCCCTGCCCCCCCTTCCACTGCCCTCCATAGTCTGTTGTGCTGCCACTGCCCTTCCTGCCTGCCCAGTGTTGTCAAATTGTTGCCTCTGCACTCTCCTACCTGCCTTCAATATTCAGAGTCCGTGCCCCTGGCCTCTGCCTCTCAACAGTATCCCAATGAACAACTAGATTGCTAACATTCTATATTTATTACAAAGTGTGGAACGCCTGACATCATCTTGATGTAATCAAAACTGTAATACCTAGAGTATTTCCTTTAGAAATTACATATAGGAGAGGGTCTTAGTGAATCAAAATTATGGTTAGTGCTCTAAAAAACTAAAATGAGGACATGTTTTCTCAGTTTTCAAATAGCGACAAAGAACTTTTAAATTATTTGTAATCTTTATGTTTTTTTTATCCAGTTGACCACTTGATTAAATGTTGCACCTAGGGGAGAGGATGTGGTGTTACTTCCAGAGCAGCAGACTTTGCAACTGGGGAACCAGGTTGGAGTTTCTGCTTCAGCTCAACATTCTGTGATTCTGGTCAAATCACTTAATCTCCCCATGTCTACAACTAAAATGAATTTGATCTTGTGTGATGTAACCAATGCTCATGTAAAGCACTCCAATACCTGACAAGTCTGCACTATATAAAACTGCAAATACGTTAAAACAACACTAGACACTATAGACCAGCATACTCTCTTTAGCAATCCATGTTCAATTTCTATGACCCGGAAACCACAAATTAAAAAACTCCTGCTGGAAAAAATTGGAAACTGTCAGAGCAGCCCCTGCATTATTAAAGCGCTCAGTAGCGGCTTATTGCCTGGTTAAAAATGGGGAGGGCATGGAACCTTATTTATTTCTGATGTATAATCAGCAGGACAGGTTCTTAATGTGCCGTTTTAGGCTCAATTTGTTACCTTATATTTTATCTTATCCATCTGGTTTTACTGTAACTATTGAGCAGAAGGGTCCCTGCGGCTGCGACAATAGGTCCCCGCAGGACACCCTTCATTTTGTATTATTGTGTCCATTTTATCGTATCCCTCGGCGCACGTTCTTGGTTGATATTTTAAGAGAGGGAAAATTTCGTCATGCAAAATCCGCATTACTGTTTCTTCAAAGAGCAAATGACACGCGCACTTTATGCTCAGTAATAACCTTTTTGAGAGTAGCAGTAAGGTTAAGGAACACAAGAGATTAAGCAATGATGTACATAATATTGTATCTCATTTGTATGAATTGTATCAGCTTTGTTTGGTGTTTGCATTTTTATCCTAATGAAGTTCAGAAATGTAAATTACAAGATTTTTTATAAAATGTATTTTTATGATGATTTTTAACCATCGAAATAAAGATTTACTGAACTGAACTGAACTGCAAATACACAAAAAATAAGTGTTTTGCACACTTCTGTCATTGGGCTACATGTGGGCTACATCTGGGTGATATTTGTGCTGCATTTGGGCTCTTTTGTCTCTGGTGGCCATCTTGGGAGATTTATTTGTTATGAAGTTTCCTAATTTCCTCATTTACTGCAGTCTCCTCAGTAGGAAATGCTTTCAGTTTTTTACTTTGATTCCATCAAGAAGGTATTCAGATATGTCACACATTTGCCATAAATTCTGAATGTTAGCACTCTAGTTGCTCATTATTTCACTGTAGTAATGCTACTGCTCACCAGGGAAGTCTGCTGCTGGTATTCAAAGTACATGTTTCAGTCTGCATGTCAGAATTTTTTCATGAAATAGAAGAGGATTTGAGAAGTCACTCAAAATGTGCCCTAATTTTTCTTTCTACAGCACTAATCATAATTTCTATGGCAAAATGAACCCCCTCATTGTGTTCCTTTTTAAATTAAATGTTTTAAGTGTTACCAGTTTATTCCAATCAAGATGGCTTCATGTGTGCCATACTTTTGTCATAAGTAAGACAGTAAGCGCTCTAGTTGTTCTAAAGAACACTCTGGGACATTCTGTCATTGGGCTATACTTGGGCTACATCTGGGTGATATTTGGGCTACATTTGGGTTCTTTTGTCTCTGGTGGCCATTTTGGGAGACTTATTTGTTATGATGTTTCCTAATTTTCTCATTTACTACAGTCTCCTCAGTAGCAAATACTTTCGGTTTTTAACTTTGATTCCATCAAGAAGGCGTTCAGATGTGTCACACATTTGCCATAAATTCAGAATGTTAGCACTCTAGTTGCTTATTAGATCACTGTAGTAAAGCTACTGCTCACCAGGGAAGTCTGCTGCTGGGATTGAAAGTGCATGTTTCAGTCTGCATGTCAGAATTTTTTAATGAAATAGAAGCGGATTTGAGAAGTCACTCAAAATGTGCCCTAATTTTTTTTTCTGCCGCACTAATCATGCTTTCTATGGCAAAATGAACCCCCTCATTTTGTTCCTTTTTAAATGAAATGTTTTAAGATTTACCACTTTATTCCAACCAAGATGGCTTCAGGTGTGCCATACGTTTGACATAAGTAGGACTGTTAGCGCTCTAGTTGTTCTTTAGAACACTCTGGGAAGCTGCAGTAGAACACAAAGGAATCAACTGTCAGTCTCTGCCCTTGTTGGATGTACATGTTTTACTGAGAATGTCAGACTTCATTCTCACATGACTGAGAAAGATAATGTGAATTTACAGAAAATATGCTCTCAGTTTAGCTTATAGATCACCTTCCAAACCTCTGTGGGAAAAGCATGAGAAAATAGTCTTCTCTCAAACATGATTCATGATATCACAGCATAAGGCTTTTTCACATGGTAAAATCACCTTAGAAATCACCACAATTCCTAAAATGAGTATGGTACCATCAACAAATGATTTATAATGTAACTAAAGTCTTAAAACCTTCTATTAACTGCAATGCTTTTTAATGAGGTGCTATCATGTATATTGGTCCCAAGATGGCTGCCAACACTTCTTGGATGAAGTGCTGACAGCCAATCAGATCTCACGATGAGATGTGTGGTTAGGCTCCGCCCAGATATATATGTGATTTTACTTTTGATTTTCTCAGGAACAACTGAACGGATTTACACCATTTAAGCAAAAGGCACATGCCTGACCTGAGGACTACCTCTTTGCCAAATTTCAAGTAATTCTGTTCAGCCGTTCGGGCTGTACCTTCGACTAAAGGTCCTATGGGAAAATGCATGGGGAAAACGCGTTTTGGGACCCCCCTTTTTTCTCAGCCCCCGCTTGACGAATCACCCCGAGACTTTCAGGGTAGGAGCTGAGTGGAGAGCCCCATTAGTTTTGACAATTTCACGAAGATAAGTCAACCGGCGCCAAAGTTATTCAAAATAGAATTTTCAGATTTCCTATGGGAACTCGGTCCTAAGTATAACTATCTACTGGCGTCCGCCAGTAGACAATATATATATATATATATATATTCAGTGAAAAAACCATAGGTTTCACACACGTTATAGTTAGCTGGACATTTCACTCGTAAAAAACCAATGAAATTTCCCCGTTATAGTTAGTTAAGCTAACTATAACTCGCGCGCCCGCAATGCACTGCTGATGACGTCACATATTACATCACTCATGACATGGTCAGTGACATCACTCATGACATCATTGATGACATCTCAAATGACATCACTGATGACATCACTGATGACATCATCCAGTGAATGTGTGTTTTTCTGAAAATTAAATATGTTTTATATATCTCAAGGTCGATGGAAGAATAAATGAGTATATAAGTGTCTAAATGGATGATTTGTTTTTGAAAAATTGATTGTATTACTGACTGATTAAGTGTATCTTATTGAATACATTGCTAAGTGAGTAATGTTTAAATGTGTAAATACCTGTATCAGTCTCTCACTTTGTGTATAAGTGGCTGCATGGGTTGGTGAGCAGCAACATGAGTGTCTATATAGGTTATTAGTTGGTTTTTTGAGTATCAGTATGAGTGTCTGAGTGTCTGTATGGTTCAGTGGGGGGTATTACGTAGTGCATAAGTGCATGAATGAGTGACTCACTGTTTGTATGTGTTGAAGACAGCATATGTGCAGGACTGTATGGGTGGAAGAGTGTGTGTATGGGTGTGTTAGTGAGTGAATGGCTGTCTCAATAGTGTCTCTATGAGTAACTACATATGTTTTAAACTAGTATATGTGACTATTGGTGTATATAAGTGAGTGTATGTGAGAGTGAGAGATTGAAAGAGTTCCTGTATGAATAAGTATGTGTTTCTATAAGTGATTGTTTAAAAGACTAAGTATGTGTAAGTTTCCGTAGAAGTAAGTGTGGTGGTGTGTGTATAACTGTATATGCAAGTAAATGGATGTTTGATTCTTTATTAGCATGAGTAACTATGTGTGTGAGTAACTCTATGGATGAGTGGCATTGTGTTACAGGATGTATAGGTGTATGAGTACATATGATGTGTGAGTACACGAATGAGTGACTGTACAGGACTGTTGGTGAATAAGTGGATGTTTATGTGGATCTTAGAATTATTGAAGAGGTTGTTGTAATTGGTATTGGTATGTCCATTTTTTTGAAAATTTCAGTCTCTATTTTTGAATGTGTGTATCAAAGGTTATATTAGGGTGAGAGGAGGTCTGCCACTCTATCACATGGATGATGTCATCAGTGATGTCATCAGTGATGTCATTTGAGATGTCATCAGTGATGTCATGAGTGATGTCACTGACCATGTCATGAGTGATGTAATATGTGACGTCATCAGCAGTGCATTGCGGGCGCGCGAGTTATAGTTAGCTTAACTAACTATAACGGGGAAATTTCATTGGTTTTTTACGAGTGAAATGTCCAGCTAACTATAACGTGTGTGAAACCTATGGTTTTTTCACTGAATTTGCAAGGTTTTTTAAATGCTAATTCCTAACTATAACGTGTGTGAAACCTATGGTTTTTTCACTGAATTTGCAAGGTTTTTTAAATGCTAATTCCTAACTATAACATGTGTGAAACCTATGTTTTTTTCAGTGAATTTGCAAGGTTTTTTAAATGCTAATTTCTAACTATAACGTGTGTGAAACCCATGGTTTTTTCAGTGAATTTGTATGGTTTTTTTAAATGCTAATTCTTAGCTATAACATATGTGATTCCCATATTTTTTTTTATTGATTTTTTATGATTTTTTTATTATAAATTCTTATATTAAATGTGTTTTTTTTTTAAAAAAAAACAATTTTTTTTAAAACTTTTTATTCTCTTAAAACACTATTTTTTTTTCTAAAAAATCTGCAATATTTCAAGTTTTCTCTTTTTTTTTTTACCAAACAGGTAAGATATATTAGTATAACTTTGAAAATATATATTTTTCTTTTTCTTTTTTTTTTTTTAGTGCGCGTACGGTAAGCGTACGGTTTACGCAATGTCCGTAATTTATCTACACTGTTTGCGTATAGTTACGCAATTTGCGTAGCCGCGTGTACTGCGCGTGGGGCGCGTACGCGTGTACGCTACACGCGCACGTTACGCGGAAGTGTTGGGGAGTGACTGTTATGCGCATGCGCGCGAGCGCGTGTCTTTTTTACGCGCATGCGTACTTTTGCCGTAAGCGCACCGTAAGCGCACCGTAAGCGTAACGTACGCGCACGGTGGGTCATGTGATCATGAAACACAACTTTTGATTGGTTGAAACTACTTTCAGTTCTAGAACTCTCCTACACCACACCCATTCCCCTCATTTCTGCTTGTGATCCCTTAGGAGAAGGAGCTGGGTTGTCTTTGTGATACGATGGCAGAACAGCAGAGCTCTTCTGAGAGTGAGGCTAGCAGCACTACCTTGAGGCAGAGAAGGAGGAAAGAAAAGACCTCTTTCATATGGGAGTATTTTACTTTTCCAGAGGACAAGAAAAAGGTAAATGCACCCTTAGTGACTTGTAAGCTGTGTGGCCGTGTACTTTCAAGAGGGAATCCCAACAAGAAGTATTCCTTCGGGAATCACACCATGTTGAGACACCTTAAAGATGTACACAGAAGGACACATGCTCGACATACTGAAGGTAACCCTTCAGTAAGTCAACCAAGCACATCCACAGCAGCTCAGCCTGGTCCATCATCTGCAGGGCCGAGTCCATCTTCGGCAGGTCAGGTGAGCCCTTCATCTGTGGTGGGAGCATCTCCTTTTTCTTCTCCTCTGGAAACAAACCATCGGTTTCTGAGGGTTGAAATACGGTGCGCCAATTGTCATGATCTAATTTGTCATAGGGAGACCAGTGTTTCCCTAGTGAACAATAAAATAGATCAGCACATTTGTCGTACCGACTAATATTCCCATTCTTTCTTTCCTCTGTCCCTGCATGAACACAACGGCTCTTGTAAGAGCCAACCTTACCTTTCATCTATTTTATATATTTTTTTAAAACTTTTTTTTTATTTTTTTTACCGTACGGTACGCGTAATTATTATTTAAAAAAAAAACACTAAAAATCAATTATCACATTACAAGGTCCTTGAGAGACTACAATGAAAAACTGAAAATGTGATTGTGGAGAAGTGGAAAAAAGGGACCATGACATTTTTGACTTACTATACCCACTCAAAAAAATATTTATTAATTTAAATTTAATTTTAATTGCTTTAAAAATGGTTCTAGTTTTCGAAAATTTTCTATCTCAATCTGAAAAAAAAGAAAAAAGTATTAATATTTAATAAAACATTTTATAATACAGTACACATATTTACATATTTTTCAAAAAAATGTTTTGCCTTTTTTTTGCTGTTTTCAGAATATATTGCATTTCACTATAAATTGTGAAAGCAATTGCATTCATCATTTAACAGCGGGCAAAAAAAAAATTAACAATCTCAAAGATTGTTTTAAAAAAGCCCACAATCTCTTTTTGCATAAACATAACTTTATAGAAATGCATAATATTCTTAAAAAATATCATCTAATATCAATACTTATTTCTTTAAAATACCGTCTGACATTTTTGTTTCAGAAGTATAATCACAAAAATATATCTCAAATAACTCCACAATACATCTGATTCCATTTCCTTTAGGCCAAATAGTAATTTTAAAATTCTTTTTTGATTACATTTCCAATGGTAATCCAATAAAAATCTAAAGTTTAAATTGTACAGATCTCACCGATTGTCTGTAACATTTTGGTTTCCGAAAGATTAATTAATAATTAAATAAGTCCACAATAGAATTGTTTACCTTTCCGCATGGCCAAATAGTAATTTTAAAAATCTTTTTGGAATAAATTTCCAATGGCAATCCAATAACATTCCAAAATTTAAATTGTGCAGATGTTACCGATTTTTTCTAAATTTTTGGTTTTCCAAAGTTTCATTAAAAATTGAAAAAGTCCACATTACAATTGGTTACCTTTCCATTAGGCCAAATGATAATTTGTAAAATCATTTTTTTTGAAAATTCCAATGGTAATCCAATAAAATGGTAAAATTGTTTTGTACAGATCTTGCCAAGTCTCTCTAAAATTTTGGTTTCAGGAAGATTAGATAGGAATTTGCTAAATCAAAAGGCAAACGTTGCTTAAAAATCAATTGGGAATCATTACACAGTGTCCAGCCTTTTTCACATTTAAGATAAACTGTGTAATGACCAGAAGTTACAGTAGGTCCATCATGGAAAATTATTGCAACTGTTACAAAAGTTTTTCCTGAAATTGATAATTGCTGTCCTGTAAACTTCTTTATTAAAGTATCTAATTTTGAACCATCAGCTTTACAGCGTTGCATCATTAAAATTACATACTGTCCGTATTCCTTTAAAATTAACGTTGAAAACATGTCAGATTGACACTCACCGCATTCCATGCTATGATTAGCATCTTTAACTAATTTAGCAAAAGTGACTGTTTTACTTTCTGGCAATGTTAAATAAATAAACCTTTCAGAATCAACATTAGAGCCACATATATTATAACAGTTTTCACAACTATGTTCCCATTTATAAGAGAGACCAAATACATTTTCAATGGGAACCCCTTCTTCTTCCAGTACCTGAAGAAAAAACATCAAGAATTCCTGTGCGTCTTGCTGTACATTTTGAGAAAACTGTGTTCGTCCTGAACATACATCTAAAAGTTTTCTAATTTCAGTAGCACTTTCTATTTGAGTTTTATCATTACTCAGCTTTTGAAAAAGGAGACTCAACTCAGAACAGAATCTTTTTCCCTGATTTACTATTATCTGCTCTTGCACACTTTCCAGATAAAATGCAACATTCAGCACTACATTAGCGTAGCAGTTGACACCAGAGCTATTTTCAAAATGACATCCTACAACCTGTTCTTCATTTTCCTTTTTCTTTTTGCTTGCAATTACATCATTCCTCTTTTTTTTCCTCCTCTCTACATCTTCATTACAGATATTCTCATTTCTCCTTTTACGAGAAACTACACGTTTCTCCAACACAGGATACTGACCTAAATGAGGAGCATAGCTTCTTCTTAATCTATTATACTCCTTTACACAATTTGTATCAGCACTAACTTTTGAGTCATCAAAGTCTATCATGAATAAACCTGATAATGTTTTCACTCGTGACAAAGCAACATATGCCATACCTTCTTTGAACACAGTTGAACCAATGTTCACAAATGCACAATCTACAGTCAATCCTTGAGACTTGTGAATAGTTACAGCATATGCTAGAGAAAACGGAAACTGCTTCCTACGTACATATAAGTCTTTCACAAGCATGAAACGAACTGAACAACGACAAATATCTTTAACTTCTTCTATCTGATCAAATTTTATTTTTAAACATTCAATTCCATCTTTTTTCTGATAATTAATAAAACCCACAACTCTTCCCATAGCTCCATTAAGTAAACCTTTTTCAACATCCAAATTTCTCCTTAAAAATACTCTACAGTTCATGCAAACATATAGATTTTTTCCTAATCCAGCTGTTTTGGAAATGTTCTTCTCTAGTGAATCCAATTTATTTTTCAGTGTGCCTGTTAATGTGATAGTAATTCTTCCATCCTCAATTTTGTCCACTGCTTCCAATTTCCTGATATCTTCCTTTTCCAATTTCAAAAGCTCCTCATTGAATATTGAGCATTCACGTAGAGTTGGCATTAAGCAGATGACACTTTTCTTTTCTGCAATGTTCTTGTATATCTTCTCTGCAACTATTTCTTCCTTTGGAAATAAATTATGTAGCAACCGACTCTGTAATGCTTTTGTGCCAGCTTCAGTGAGTAGTCCAATTCTGATATCTTTCAGAATACTTCCATATTCTTCATCGTTTGCTTGCCTCATATTAGTAGTAAGTTCCTTGTACTCAAAGAAGGACCAAATATTTGCATTACCGATGCTTCCCAATGACTTCTTTGTGTCTTCATGTGTCACAGTATTAAACACTGGTTGTCCTTTAACTGGAGTAAGCTGTAGAAGATCCCCAAAAACTATGACATGTTTTCCACCAAATAACACGTCATAGTCTGTCCTTAGAATTTGCTGCATTCTTAAATGCACAAAGGCAAGCATTAAGTTTGATACCATGCTCACCTCATCAATAATGAGAACTTGCATCTTCTTCAATACTCTTGAAACTTCCAAGCATGCTTCTCCAGTTAGCTTGTTGTATTGTATTTTGTTCTCATGCTCCACTGGTAACATTAGCAAACGATGTAAGGTGATTCCTTTTATGTTATATGCTGCTAACCCAGTTGGAGCAGTAACCACACAAGACAAAGTAGAATCCGTTTTTTGCTGTAGGTAGCTTCTGATGACTTTTATTAAGAAACTTTTTCCAGTTCCAGCTTGTCCACTTACATACATCCTGATTGGATGAAATGATGTGCATGAGCACTCTTTTTTTTCATGTAGAAATCCGTGATCAATTTTGTTTCTGATCTCTTCATAAATTTGTTGCTGCTCTTCGTTCAGTTGTCTTTCCAAATTTTGTAAGTCTATAAATTCTTCTTGAGCTTGATTCATAGCCGTTTCCACTTCATTCATGGCTATTGATGCTTCATTTTCAACGATTGGTTGTCCTAGGGGATCTTGACTGAGTGTTCCTGAACTTTGGCTGTCCTGAGAACTGTCTCTAGCTACTTCTGCTGCAATTGTAGTTTCCTGTTCAATTTCTTCATTTAACATTTGCAGATAAGTTGAGAATGTACTGCATTGTGTGCTGTCTTTGCAAGCAATTAAAGAATCTTCATAGCTTTGAAATTCTCCCAGTAGTTCATCCTCTGTACGCCATGGTTTAAACAGCTGTAAAAGAGCCAAGTAGTAAAATTCCTTTTTGTCAGTACTGTCGCAACTCAGCTTCCTGTGATTTATCAAACTTCCTTTTGTTTGCTTCACCAAACATCCTTCCTCACCAATGACTTTATATTTTCCATTGTTGATGTCTTCTGCGGCTTTCCGTGAATAAATGTAGTTCTGCAGCACTTCATACAGACACATGTTCTCCAGATGATGACTTCTCTTTGGGTAATATGTGTCCAACATGTTTGATTTCAAAATATCTGTACTTTCTGGGTCATTCTCGGCCAAATATTCAATTTCTCCAACAGATTTCAGTACCCGATTTCTCATTGCTGCAAGGCCTAAACTTGCCCAAATTATTCTTCTTGATTTCGAGTAGAGACTTGCAGAAGATAACCTATCTGAACATTCGTAGGATCCAATTTCTCGATGCGATAACATCTTTAAACTGAGACTGTACAGCTTCTTACTGACAGTCTTCTCGTGAGAAATCTCTTCCCACATTTCCTTCAATTCTGTTTTTTCTGATTTCGTAATGTAAGACGTTACATATCGAGCAACAGCAATGGAATTGTCAGCTACATACTGTATATCCATGTTAGCATTCCACATGGATAAAATGACTGGGTTGTAGTCATTTATATTTTTTGATTCTTCTTTTCTTTTAAGGTTGTAGGTATTCTTAGGTGATTTTCTTGTGATAGTATGTCTCACAGATGACATAAAACTGTTTACTCTTCCATTTGAAAGAACAGGTCTAGGAAATCCAAATCGACATAAAGGTGCCGATCACGATCCGGTAAAAACCGGGTACGAACCGTCGGACGGAGCATATTCTCCGTCCGACGCGTACCCGGTCGTCAATTTCTACAAACAAGGAATTACGAATCGCACGGGTACACCATGACCGTACGATTCGTAAAAAAGTCCGACCGAACAAAAAAACACCTACCAATGCGATCCGGGAAAGTGCCGACCTGACGTCGGGACGCTCGCAGCCAGCCATTCACGACCCAGGAATCACGATTCGCACCGACGTCACCCCGCACGGTGAATATTTTGCGGCAGCCAAAAACTGCCGGGAAATCAGGACGACGCGAACAAGGACCACCAGTACGCGACGGACAGACGACGACGCGAACAAGGAGGACCAGTACGTGACGGACACACAGGACGACGCCACCAAGGAGGACCCGTACGCGACAGGACGACGCGATTGGAGTACCAGTACGCGACGGACAGACATGGACCCGAACCTACGAGTCATCCCTGCCCTCATAGCAGTCCACCTGCTCTACAGGCACCGACGCAGACGCCGCAGAAGGTCAGAATAACTAAGGGAGGGGGGAAAGTGGGGTGGGGTGGGGGTGGCACGACCAGGGCAGACCACAAAACAACCACATAAGTCACACATGGCCTGGACATACCTGACTCCCATGCCCTGGTCACCACGAGGGGGTGGGGGTGTGTCCTGATAAGCCAGCGACCGCCACAACGGAAGTCCGTCACCACGCGAACCGGCAACACAACCAGACAGGTACGTCCCGTACCCACGCCTCAAGAGCGTGGGTACGAGTCGTACCACGCCCACACACACGTCACCCCAACAATGGCGGGACGGATCGTACCCACGTGGCAAAGGCCTGGGTACGGCCCGCACAAGCATCACATAGCGTGGGGACGGATATGTACGGACCCTACCCCCACCCGCGTATGCATGGAGCGTACCCCCACCCCAACAGTGTAAGTACGACTCGAACCCTCACCCGCGGACGTACGGACCGTACCCCCCATGCCAACAGTGGAAGTACACCCGTACCCCCACCCGCGTATGCATGGAGCGTACCCCCCATGCCAACAGTGTAAGTACGACCCGTACCCTCACCCGCGTATGCATGGAGCGTAACCCCCATGCCAACAGTGTAAGTACGACCCGTACCCCCACCCGCATATGCATGGAGCGTGCCCCCCACCCCATCAGTGTAAGTACGACTCGAACCCTCACCCGCGGACGTACGGACCATACCCCCACCCCCACCAGTGTAAGTACGAGCCGTACCCCCACCCGCGTATGCAAGGAGCGTACCCCCCACCCCAACAGTGTAAGTACGACTCGAACCCTCACCCGCGGACGTACGGACCGTACCCCCACCCCCACCAGTGTAAGTACGACCCGTACCCCCACCCGCGTATGCAAGGAGCGTACCCCCCACCCCAACAGTGTAAGTACGACTCGAACCCTCACCCGCGGACGTACGGACCGTACCCCCAGCCCCACCAGTGTAAGTACGACCCGTACCCCCACCCGCGTATGCATGGAGCGTACCCCCCATGCCAACAGTGTAAGTACGACCCGTACCCCCACCCGCGTATGCATGGAGCGTGCCCCCCACCCCATCAGTGTAAGTACGACTCGAACCCTCACCCGCGGACGTACGGACCATACCCCCACCCCCACCAGTGTAAGTACGAGCCGTACCCCCACCCGCGTATGCAAGGAGCGTACCCTCCACCCCCACCAGTGTAAGTACGACCCGTACCCCCACCCGCGTATGCATGGAGCGTACCCCCCATGCCAACAGTGTAAGTACGACCCGTACCCTCACCTCGAATGCATGGAGCGCACCCACACCGTGTATGTCCCAAGCGTACATATCCAGAAATTGGAGGTGTGTGTGCAGAGTCCTCCCAGCAGTGCCCAGAGACAGGAGGGTGTGTGCAGAGTCCTCCCAGCAGTGCCCTGAGACAGGAGGGGTGGGTGCAGAGTCCTCCCAGCAGTGTCCAGACCCAGGAGGGGTGTGTGCAGAGTCCCCCCAGCAGTGTCCAGACCCAGGAGGGGTGTGTGCAGAGTCCTCCCAGCAGTGCCCAGAGACAGGAGGGGTGGGTGTGGAGTCCTCCCAGCAGTGCCCTGAGACAGGAGGGGTGGGTGCAGAGTCCTCCCAGCAGTGCCCTGAGACAGGAGGGGTGGGTGTGGAGTCCTCCCAGCAGTGTCCAGACCCAGGAGGGGTGTGTGCAGAGTCCTCCCAGCAGTGCCCTGAGACAGGAGGGGTGGGTGCAGAGTCCTCCCAGCAGTGTCCAGACCCAGGAGGGGTGTGTGCAGAGTCCCCCCAGCAGTGTCCAGACCCAGGAGGGGTGTGTGCAGAGTCCCCCCAGCAGTGTCCAGACCCAGGAGGGGTGTGTGCAGAGTCCTCCCAGCAGTGCCCAGAGACAGGAGGGGTGGGTGTGGAGTCCTCCCAGCAGTGCCCTGATACAGGAGGGGTGTAACACATGTGTGTGAGGCCAGAATTATCCACATGCATACTGGCTACAAGGGAACATGTCCCCATGAACTCATGTCAACAGACTCCACACACAAGTACAGTGATCACCAAGGATGCCACGATTGTCGCAGGTGGAGACATGGCCCTGCATGCATGGCCAAAGTAGAAGGGCTCCGTCACACACACAGCTCATGTAGACACAGCTCTGCGCTAAACATTGGGAACACCCTGCAGGGAAGAAAGCTGGGTACACAGAGGAAGGAATACACCCTGGGACAAGTGCACCATGCAGTAACTGCTTACATGAACAAAGAAAGTTAGCCAACACCTTGTGATGGCACACAGATCACAGGGTCCCACCAATGAGCAGTACACTACTACACATCCCACACACCCAAACCCTTACACACCACCCAAAACCATGTAGCAGCCCCACCAACACCAATACCAGCATAGCAGTAGTGTGATAATGAAAACAAAATTAAGCTTTATTCAGCATGAGCACAATGTCCGTGGATCGCAGGCAGTTCAATCTTCACAAAGCCCATAGGGCAGTCAATGATTCTCAGCTGGATGGGGGACACAGTGGGATGCGTGTCCCCTACATTGCCTGCACAGTCAAATGGCATCGTCTTCCACACTGGTGAGGGCATCAGGGGGGGGGGGAAGCAACAGGCACCGCAGGGACATCAGGGCAAAGGGGCGGCGTTGTGGGTGCAGGGATGGAGGACTCCACCACAGGGGGTGGGTCAGTGCCAAAGGCGGAGGCCAGGATGGCACTACACACCTTTGCAAGGTCCTCCAGGGAGTCCCCTGCACCCGAAGGGACCTCAGGCCCCAAGGAGGGGGGGGGTCAGAGGGATGGGTCGCAGCGCCACCGGGGGAGGGTGGAGACAGGGGGGGAGACTCAACCACCCTGACTGGGGACCTCCTTGACCGCTTGCGTGGTGGTGTAACTGTGGGGCTCAGGGACAGAGCGGCCATGAAGGTGTCCTTGGGGGAGATGTGGCCAGGAGAGCTGAGGGGAGGGGATTTGGAGGGAGTGGACTGGGTGGAATGCGGACTCCCACTATGGCTGCGTGTCACACGTTTGCCCCCCGACCCAGTGGGTGTGCCTACCTCACCCTGTGTGTGCGTGTCAGGAGGAGTGCGGTGGACCTTCCCTGCTGGTGTGGTGTCCGTGTCCGTTGATGTGGGTGCATGCCGACGTCTGGGTGTACGTGGGACAGGCATGGGAGTGGGAAGTGTGGATGGGGCAGGGGTAGGTGGGGGGAGGTCGCGCTGCAGGAGACCCACTGCTGCAGTCAGTGTGGAGTCGATGGACCTCAGCAAGTTGCGTTGGTCAGCCTGCGATGAATGAATGCCCTCCAAGAAAGCCTCGATGTTGGTGAGGGTTTTGCCGTGGGCATGGAGGACATTAAGGATCGCAGCCTGACCAACCTGCAGTTGCCGCTGGATGTCCACAGACTCTGCATTGGCGGCAGCAGTGGAGACAGGGGCAGGGGGTGCGGTGCCTGGCAGGAAGGAGACATGCTGTGACCGGGCACGCTGGGAAGGGACACGAGCAAGTGGGAGGCGGCTGGTGGAAACTGAGGGGGCGGTGCGAGGTGTTGTTCCGCTGTCAGCTGCTGGTGCAGCCTCCGCCCACTCGGAGACATCATCCCCGGACCTGTCAGCTTCGTAGTCTGATGTGCCAGTCGACAGGTCCTCGGCCACACTCTCCTCCGCCTCTGTACCACTCGATGTGCCAGACCCGATGTCACGGCTGGCACTGGTGCTCGGTCCCTCCGCCTGGTCTGTGTCCATGTCTCCCTCTGTGTCCCCCGACGATGCTGTGGGCAGGGTGGAGAGACAGAAATAATCAGACATCTGTACACATCTGTCACATGAGTCCAATCCACATAGGTAACATTGCATGGCCTGAAAAGGAAGATCCCTAACATCTACTGAACAGGGTACCGATGTAGGGCATGAAACACACAGTTGGTTGAGCCACCATGCCACTGAAATACCATGGAGAGCATGAGACAATAGCTAAACACAGGAAAAGGAGTCTGACATAGCACCCAGGCCCTGGGGACAATCCAGCACTGCATCTGCACCACACAGCGTTGGCGAAAATACCGATGACCAGGGACCATATCCATGAACTTGAGACACATGCTGCATAGGTAATGCTGAAAACATGCACAACATGACTCTGTCACTGCACATTGCGTGTGTGTCCAGACACATCACACACTGCCCAGACCCAGCAAGTGGTAATCAGGATTTAACACATAGGCATTGCCCGCCCCAACAAGACCCTACACGAGGCAAATTGTTGAGACACAGGTGGCACCAACATCTCATAGTCTGGGTGATACACACAGGGGCAGGCAAAAAGCGAGATTGAACGCCAAACAGCCAAGGTGCGCCTGTACAAATAATGTGGTACCAGTGCCCATCCTCAGATGAGTATAGCAAGACACACAGGCACTGGCAACTGTGAGTATGAAGAAGGACAATCAGGTCAGGCTGCACAGTGGACACCTGTACAAAATAGCACGTCTATATACATGGTGACAGGGGACAATGGCAGAGAGCACAACTTACGCTGTAGACACTGACAGTGGCCACGTTTATGATGACACATACACCACTGAGGAAAAGGTGCCCCAGGGGACAGTAGTGGGCACGCAACTACATGCTACTGAATGGTAATGACTGCAACACACGTCACCATCCCTGCACTATGTGTATCGCACACTCATGCACATCATGTCACAGGCCACTACATGGGACATGCGCGCTGTAAGGCATGACACATGAGAGACCAACTCCCATGTCTGGAGTCAGCATCAGTGCCAACTGATATGGAACCCACATGCAGTGAACTTGACAGTGCACAGGCAATGTCCCACAACCTGTTACACACCACCCCCACACATGATGCTACAGACATTTTTCCCGTGGACAAAGCGCCAGCCTACATTACCCTGTGGAGGAGTGACTACACACAGACCAGGGAACACATTGCAAGGAGGGGAAGGGTGGCAGGGGCACAGCGCTATACTGGGGCAAACAGGATCTGCACAGCACCTTTAAACCCTGCCAGTGAATTCATGCTACTGTGCCCTTACAAATGCCGGTGACACACAACAAACACACATGTACCTACCCCCTTCCGGCTGCTGCATCGCCTGTAAGCGCCTCTCCAGGTCTGGAAAGACCACCGGCAGCACACGCCTGTGGAGGTGGCTCAGACGGCGGCGGCCGCGGTTCTTGTGGCTCTCAGGTGAGTCCCCCAGCAGGAGCCGTGCAATCCTCCGCGTCCAGCACCGGATATCCTGCCAGCGTTTCCTCACCTGGGGCAGGCTCCGCCTCCGACCATCCACACGCCTCACTGCACTGACGGCGGTCAGCCAGATCTGCTCCTTGGCAGTGGCGCCTACCTGTGAGGTAGAACAAGTGACACCACATCAATACACCAGCCACATGTCACAGAGAGACATATGGGTACAAATTAGCTGGTTACAACAAGGCATGTCATGCAGCCAACGCATTGCACCTTTGTCATAGGGACATCATCCCCTGGTGAGGGGAAAAAGCACTACGTGCCACAGTGGGTACACAGGTGGAATGATGGCAATGTCACAATCAATGATCAAGGCTCACACTGTGCATCACACCCACCCCTCCTGTCTCAGGGCACTGCTGTTAGTGATAGGCACACACCCCTCCTGTCTCAGGGCACTGCTGGGAGCACACTGTACCCACCCCTCCTGTCTCAGGGCACTGCTGGGAGCACTCTGTACCCACCCCTCCTGTCTCAGGGCACTGCTGTTAGTGATAGGCCCCCACCCCTCCTGTCTCAGGGCACTGCTGGGAGCACACTGTACCCACCCCTCCTGTCTCAGGGCACTGCTGTTAGTGATAGGCACACACCCCTCCTGTCTCAGGGCACTGCTGGGAGCACACTGTACCCACCCCTCCTGTCTCAGGGCACTGCTGGGAGCACTCTGTACCCACCCCTCCTGTCTCAGGGCACTGCTGTGAGTGATAGGCCCCCACCCCTCCTGTCTCAGGGCACTGCTGGGAGACATCAGGCACCCCCCCCCCTGGGACCCCCCCGACAGTACATGGCATGTGTGTTACACCTGGACGCAATGGCAGAAGTCACAGTCACAACATAGGGACAGTCTGTGGCAGTGGCCTATGCACTCACCTGATACCCTGGTCGCCCATACAGCATGGGGTACTGTGGGAGGATCACATCCAGCAGAGCCATGTTCTCCTCCAGGGTGAATGGCTGTGTCCTCTCCACAGCCCTTGACATGGTTCCAGGGAATCAGTAGCAGCAGCTGGGTCGACGAATGCAAAGATGTGCAGGCAAGTGCTCCCTCATGGGACCTGGCTGCCTTATATGTGCCCTTCTGCCCAGTCTCATGCACAGGAGTACAGAGAGATTGGTCACTCACATTTGCATCCTATGTTTCCACCAATCCCTACAAACCTAGCAGTCTGTGTGTTCTCTATCGGTTTCATTCTCCTGCATGATGTCAGCCCCACAAACACATTGCAACAAAGTAGACAAATTCCAACTGACTTCTGCTGTGCACCTTCCAGAACAATTTCGAATTTTGAACTTGGTCTCCATGACAACCAGCATGCATGTAGGCCTTAATACTTGTCCCCTATGTAATTTGGAGCATCACACACAGGTACGGTGCGTGTGGGGGCCCTAGGGCACCCCAAATGCATGGCAACGGCCCGTACATGCATGCCTACCCTCTCCATCACTATGGGTCTGCACGCGTATGCGTACCCGTAGTGGTACGGACCGTACACTCGCATCTACGCTCACTATCACTATGGGTCTGCACGCGTATGCGTACTCGTAGTGATAGTGAGCGTACATGCGAGTGTACGGTCCGTACCACTACGGGTACGCATACGCGTGCAGACCCATAGTGATAGTGAGCGTAGATGCGAGTGTACGGTCCGTACCACTACGGGTACGCATACGCGTGCAGACCCATAGTGATAGTGAGCGTAGATGCGAGTGTACGGTCCGTACCACTACGGGTACGCATACGCGTGCAGACCCATAGTGATAGGGCCGTACACTCGCATCTACGCTCTCTATCACTATGGGTCTGCACGCGTATGCGTACCCGTAGTGGTACGGACCGTACACTCGCATCTACGCTCACTATCACTATGGGTCTGCACGCGTATGCGTACCCGTAGTGGTACGGACCGTACACTCGCATCTACGCTCTCTATCACTATGGGTCTGCACGCGTATGCGTACCCGTAGTGGTACGGACCGTACACTCGCATCTACGCTCACTATCACTATGGGTCTGCACGCGTATGCGTACCCGTAGTGGTACGGACCGTACACTCGCATCTACGCTCACTATCACTATGGGTCTGCACGCGTATGCGTACCCGTAGTGGTACGGACCGTACACTCGCATCTACGCTCTCTATCACTATGGGTCTGCACGCGTATGCGTACCCGTAGTGGTACGGACCGTACACTCGCATCTACGCTCACTATCACTATGGGTCTGCACGCGTATGCGTACCCGTAGTGGTACGGACCGTACACTCGCATCTACGCTCTCTATCACTATGGGTCTGCACGCGTATGCGTACCCGTAGTGGTACGGACCGTACACTCGCATCTACGCTCACTATCACTATGGGTCTGCACGCGTATGCGTACCCGTAGTGGTACGGACCGTACACTCGCATCTACGCTCTCTATCACTATGGGTCTGCACGCGTATGCGTACCCGTAGTGGTACGGACCGTACACTCGCATCTACGCTCACTATCACTATGGGTCTGCACGCGTATGCGTACTCGTAGTGGTACGGACCGTACACTCACATTTACGCTCTCCATCACTATGGGTCTGCACGCGTATGCGTACCCGTAGTGGCACGGACCGTACACTCGCATCTACGCTCGCCATCACGATGGGTACACATACGGCAGCACTCCCACAGTGATTTGGGAACATGCACAGGCCCTCTCAGCAGCAGTACGGTGGATTTTACACATCACTGTGGTGATAGGCGACACACATGTAGGAATAGGGCGGACATACTTGTCCATGGATGGACATACTTGTCCAGGAATGGACATCAAGGCATCGTCTGTGCATTACCACATGTGTGGGGCACAGGTGTCACAGGCTGTGATGTGGAACATGCCTCCTGAGTGGAGATGGCACCAGATGTATGATGAGATGTGTACATGTGTACTGTGTGAGGGTGCAATGTGTGCCAGGCATGCCCTTGACTCCTTTGACATGTGTGCATGTGGGACTGCGCACTTGGGGTGAGCGTCACTGGCATGGCACCGACACCAACACACGGAAGTGTCCCATGATGCCAGGTACAGGGGTCATGACACATGACTTATCACTACCCACAGTGCACAATGTGACTATGCCATATATGTGTCCGAGATTTACATCAGGTTGATGTTGTAGCACCCTCAAAAGCTGCAGCCGTTGCAGCAACCAACATGTGGCTGTGTGTAGATTGTCATTGCACACTGTTCCCAACACCATGCCACATGTGTTCTCGGATGTGAGGTGCACATGTATGCAAGGGACACGGAGTAGCGTGACAAGGCCATGTCAGCAAACTCACAAGGAATGTGTGGTGAGTCATGACATGTGCACCTTCATGGCAAGGTGTGTGGGCTGGACTAGTGTAATGTCATGTGACCTGTGGCTCAAGTGTTCCGCTGCCAGTCTCTGCAATCGGCATCACACTTCTGCTGATGTGTGGGTGTATGTCACTCCTGTCTTGCGTCGGGCAGTGCACTTGCACTGGGACACAGCTATTTCCATGGCGTGGCATGGGGAGGTTCTCAATCACCGTGTGTAGCTGGGTCTTTGAAGGAGTGTCACCTTGCATCCATACGTGTCCTGGGCATGTAGCACATGCCTGACTCCCTATGTGGCATGTGTGTATTGCCAGATTTACATGTGCTCAGTAGACATGAGTTGTTCTCGTAGTGCACTCACTCTTCCTTGTCACTTCCAAATTACTGCAGAGCGCCTCCTGTTGCCCGAAGAATTCCAGACTTGGCCACCATGCAGGAGAATGACAGGATCCGGCTCTACCGCTTCACCCAACCGTTGATTCTGGAGCTGACGGCGAGACTGGCACCACACCTGCAACCGCAGCACAGGTATCCTACGGCACTGACACCCCAGCTGAAGGTAATGGCTGCCCTACATTTCCTTGCCACGGGTACCTTCCAAAATACCATAGCTCATGTTGGTGGCATGTCCCAGAGCATGTTCAGCGGTGTGCTGCATGATTTCTTGGAGGCCATGTTGATTCACCTGGATGACTTCATCAAGTTCCCAACCCCTGAACAGATGACTGAGGTCAAGCGTGGTTTCTATGCCCTGGGAGGGATGCCCCATGTCATTGGGTCCATAGATGGGACACATGTAGGTTTGGTACCACCACACGCACGGGAGGTGGCGTACCGCAATCGGAAGCACTACCACTCCATCAATGCCCTTGTGGTGTGTCTGTCCAACATGGTGATTTCACATGTCTGTGCTCGTTTCCCAGGATCAGCACACGATGCCTACATCATGAGGCGTAGCGGGATGCCTGATATGATGATGCAGCTGCGCAACGAACGAGCATGTGTTGTTGGTGGGTACAGTCTGTCTGTCCTGTATTCTGTTTGGCCGAGCAGCACTACCGCTTCGCCAGTTCTAACGATATCCATGTGCTTTCCATTTAGGGGACGCTGGCTATCCCAACATGCCTTGGCTGCTGACACCTCTCCGCAACCCCATCACGCCGGCCCAGCTCCACTACAACACCGCCCATGGCCGGACAAGGCGAGTGATAGAGAGGACGTTTGGCATGCTGAAGAGCCGATTCCGGTGCCTCCACAAGACCGGCGGCGCACTCCCATATGCCCCGGCAAAGGTTTGCAAGATCTTCATGGTCTGCTGCATGCTGCACAACATGGCAGTTGAAAGAGCTGTGCCACTCATCCTGAATCAACATGACGAGGACCATCCACCCGTGGAGGACGAAGGGCTTGGCAATGGGGCTAGTGATGTGGAGGATGTGGAGCCGCAAGAGGACATCCGGACTCGGCTCATACGCGACTTCTTTGCTTAGTGGTGAGTACCAGTGTCTGAGTGTGCACGCCTTGGTCCTCGTGTGGCATGTGTTGTGATGCGTGTCTCCACCTGCATGTATGGCACGTGAGTCAGAGGTGTGCGTGGGTGTGTCACTGGAGTGATGGTGGCAGTGATGGTAGTATTTCCCCACTCATAATTGTGACCTAGCATTTTTTCATCCATACATGTGTCGAGTCAATGCACATGCAAGTGGCTGTGCTCTGTGTGGCTGACTTCTTGTGTGTCTCTCTTCCCCAGGTACCTGCGCATGCCGTCTTCTGGTTGCATTGTTGTGGCACTGCTATTCCTCATGGACATGGCATCGTGGGCTGACTCAGCGTTACAGGCACGGACACGTTTGGAAGTCTCCATGGGGTAAGGGATGCATCTGGGGTGTATTGGGTGTGGCAGTTGTTCACGATGTGTGCACACTGGCCAGGTCGGTGTTTGGTTCCTCTGCAGACATGTGGCATCCCCATGGGACACAACATGCAGCTGGGTACACCTGAATAGATGGGCTGCCTGGTTGTCAGTCATCAGTGATGGGATAGTGGATTGTGATGAAGGCATCAATGTGTGTGACACTGCCCTCGGACACATACGGTTAACATTGTCTTGACATGGCGTGGGACTTCCACATCAGCGGATGTATGGTGTATGGCAGTCTCTCCGTGAGCAGCTGTGGGTATTTAGCTGTTAGCCGACACTTGTGTGCCAGGTCCATGGCTATCACGCATTTGTGCTGCAGAAGGGGGGTGCCAGTGTTTGAGCCACATGTTACTCCACATGATGTGTTCATGTGTACTTCAAGTTGCCTCTGCAATCCCAAAAACATGACTATTAAAGGTGTCCCTATGCCTCCAAGGTGCCTCTGCTCAGCCAATGCTGGTGTGTTGGCACGGTGCATCCTGCATGTCTGGCATGGTATTCCCAGATTGTGGCTATATGTCAATGTGTCGAGTGGCAAGATGCAAGCTGTGTGTGTGTGCTGAGACTGTGCATTGGGCATGATGTCCATGACTGTGTGGGTAGTGTGACATGTGCCATCCCCATGCATCCAACGTTGTCCAGGCCCCCATTCTCTGCATCCACCGGACTCAAGCTTGCAGGACATGGTTCTGCCACCTGTCTACACGTACCTGGGTGCCCCCCAGGACACGGGCCAGGTTCCCTGACCTCTGCGCATGACTGTTGCTGTACTCAATGTGTCTGTCAGCACGGTTGTTCGGCCACCCCCTCAGCTGGTTCTGACCATCACGGGTGTGTATGGTGCTCCATGTCTGTCTTGCCTAATAAACTGTGACCCATGTGTCCTGTGCCAGACTCAGGCCCCAGGGTGTGGATGGTTGAAGTGAACAGATGACTCAGGCATGTTTAGACTGTACAAGACACATGTTAGGTAATAATGCTACCAGCAGGCATCTACTCTTAATAGTGTGATTTATTAGGGGGGGGGGGGTGACAAAGTGGGGGGCTTTCCGGGATTAGGGAATCCAAAGTTCAGTAGGGGAGTTGGTGTCCTTGCCATTGGAAATCCTCAGAGTCCATGCCACAGTCTTTGTCAACATTGGTCAGCCAGTGACCAGCAGGGCCATGTGGCAGAGAATGTCTCTTGATGCTGTGATGCTGTTGCTCCAGTGGGCCAGGTGCCAGGCCAGGTGTCCTGGGAGATGGTGATGTAGCAGCCACCCTCACGGTCCTTTCCGTGGACGACCCGGCTTCCTGCGGGGAACCTCAGCAGCAGGCCGTGATGACGTCTGGGATGCTCCGTCGGATGTTTCCTCCTCCTCCTCATGATCCCTCCCTGTGGGTGGTGATGTTCTCCGCCTTCTGGCACAGGGAGGGTCGGCCATGGTGTCGGCCATCCGACGGAGTTCAGCGTGAATCCCCTGGGACGCCGTCACTTGCTCAGCCTGTCTGTCCTCCATCCTCCGTTGGTGTAGCTGTAGACAGGCTATTAGCTCCGCATGTTGCTGGGCCTGCTGGACCTTGATCCCCTCGAGGACGGACACAACCTGGGCCATGCCCGTGGTGTCCTGCCGGTATGAGTCCAGGATGTTACGGACATGTGAAAATACCGGATCCCCAGCCAACTGGTCAGGCTCGCGCCTCCGCCGTCCTCCACTCCCACCACCCCTGCCCACTTGCGTCTGGCCTGCACTTGTGGGCACATCGGGTCTCCGGGACCCCTGAGGGGTGGCATTGGCGTTGTCGCCTGCCTCCTCCTGGGTAGCCGGGACACCGTGTCCCTCCTGGCGAGCCTGGCTGCATTGTGGTGTTGGGGCAGGGATCCTGGGTGTCTCCTGGGATGTGGCAGGAGTGGGGGTGGTGGTTGGCACGGTTGTACCTGACGCAGGTGCTGCAGGTGGTTGGACACCAGAGGGGCCAGGTCGGTCGGGTTCGTCCGCAGAGTGGTGAGAGTGGTCGCTGCCGGTGGGATCGGTCTCCTGCAGATCCGGGTCCTGTGAGTGTTCCCCCCCAGTGTTGGGGGGTGCAGCACGACGTTGACCTGTGTGTGAGAGAGAAAATGTTAATTTTGATCCATGCAACATCCATGTTTCATCCGTTACAAAGTTGGCACATTTCCTCTTGGAATTAGGATCTGTCTTGCATTCCACTCACAGTGCACTTGTGCATGTGTGTGTCCCTTGGGCACCAATTTGGCCCCTTTAACTATGTGTGGCACAGTCTTACTTGCTGCGTCAAGTGTGACTGCAGTCAGCAGTGGAGTGTGCATGTGTGCCGAGCTATGCATTTGCGCCTTCCTTGTAGCACTGTACATGTGCACATGGAGTGGATCCACACACTCATATGATGCAGGTGGCTGTCCTTGTGCTCGTGTACAGGTTGTGACATGGCCCTGCGTTTTGCCATGATGAAGAGGGGGGGTTCTGGCACTGGCCACCCTTGTCTACATGCACGCAGTCCACCTGCTGACGAGCAGACATTCCCACACACCACAGGACTGATTTGCTCTCCCTGTGTCTCCCTCCTTCTCTGTCCCCCTCTCCCTCCCTCTCTGTCCCCCTCTCCCTCCCTCTGTGTCCCCCTCTCCCTCCCTCTGTGTCCCCCTCTCCCTCCCTCTGTGTCCCCCTCTCCCTCCCTCTGTGTGTCAGCCTCCTCCCTCTGTCCATCTTCCTGTGTCTCCCTCCCTCTGTGTCCCCCTCTCCCTCCCTCTGTGTGTCAGCCTCCTCCCTCTGTCCATCTTCCTGTGTCTCCCTCCCTCTGTGTCCCCCTCTCCCTCCCTCTGTGTGTCAGCCTCCTCCCTCTGTCCATCTTCCTGTGTCTCCCTCCCTCTCTGTCCCCCTCTCCCTCCCTCTCTGTCCCCCTCTCCCTCCCTCTCTGTCCCCCTCTCCCTCCCTCCGTGTGTCACCCTCTGTCACCTTGGCCCAGCTTCCTGGGCACACACTGTTAGCAGATCTTTGAGTGGCCCTTGGCCTGTTGATGTGAGTTTGTTTCTGATCTCCAGGCACCCATTTTGTCTGCTGTGTGTCTGTGCGCTGCTGCTGTGGTGGTGTGTGCTGCCACTCTTTCACACTGTTGGCTGTTCATTAGCTGCTGGCATGTGCAAAACAGTGCCTTCACCCCCATGTGTTGATGCAAGGCATCCGCCATTTGCTGGCAAGTCATTCCTGTGTTGGGACACAGTGTTTGTCTGGCTGTGACCTAGGCCATATGGGCAGAGGGCATTGTTGTCTGCTTTGGAGTCGCACTATGTGATTCTTGGTGCCCAGCCTCCCGCCATCCGGGTTACCGTGTCATGTGTTGTTGTCTTCTGTGGCCTGTGACTTGACATTGTCCAGCTGGGTGCATGGGGCATGGTGGCAGCAGTGGCATGTGCCTGCTCATGGAGTGTGGTTGAGTAATGCGATGGCTTGTGGTGGTTGCGTGGCTGTTATTAATTTTGGTTGTGGTTGCAGTTCCCCCCATGTGAGGTGCGTTGTTTGTGTACTCACCCGGGTCTCGGAGTCCTTCTACTCCTTCAACTGCCTCCACCGGCAGTATGGCCATCACCCTCTCCTCCCAGGGATGGTACTGTACGGGTCTGCGGGAGGGCCCTCCTCCGGTGGCGTTGGCCTGGTCGTGTTCCTCCTGTCTCTTGGCTCTGACCCTCCTCCGCAGATCGTACCACCTGTTCTGGCAATCCTGCTTGGTCCTCCTGGTGTCCGCAACAGCATTCACAGCATCGACGATGGTCTGCCACATGGCTGTTTTGGCTGCCTGGCTGGTGCTTCTGACCAATGTTCCAAAGATCTGTGGCTCGACTCTGAGGATTTGATCAACAAGGACCTCCAACTCTCGGTGACTGAACTTTGGATTCTTGGTAGTGGGCATGGTGAGGGGTGTGGGTGGGGATGGTGTGGGTGTGGGGGGTGTGTGGATGTTGGGGGGGGTGTGGATGGTTGTGTGTGTGTGTGAATGTGATGAGAGGGTGTTTGTGAGGGTGGTCGTGTGAAGGTGTGCAAGTGTAAGATGTGGTGTCGCTTGTAGTCTGGTTCTGTGGTGTCTGGCAGCAGTGGGTCTGTTGCAAAGGCTCATGGTTTGTGTGTGTGGGCCCTTTTTATTGGTCCATGGGTGGGTGTGGCAGTGTTTGAATTTTGGGTGGGTGTGTTATAAGGAGTGGTGGTGTATTGGGCCTCTGTTTGTTTTTGACAGTTGCAGGTCAGTGATTGTGTTATTTTAGTGGTTGTTGGCCATGTTTAGTGGCTGGGTGCCTTTCGAATGGTGTATTGTTGAGTTGTTTTGTTTTGTCCTTGTTGTGTACGTGCGTTTTGACCGTGTGTACGGTGTGTACATGGGCCATTTGGTTGTACGATTTGGTCCTTGTGTGTGGCTTTGTACGACTCGTACATGCGGTTGTGATGTTGGGGCATGGGGTGCGCTCCGTACTTAGGAGGTTGTGTTGGGGGTGCGCCAGGAACGTACTGGGGTGGGGGTACGACTGGAACGTACTGGGGTGTACATAGACGGTGGTACGACACGTACAGGGGTGGGGGGGTGTACATAGACGGTGTTACGACACGTACAGGGGTGGGGGGGTGTACATTGACGGTGGTACGACACGTACAGGGGTGGGGGGGTGTACATAGACGGTGTTACGACACGTACAGGGGTGGGGGGGTGTACATTGACGGTGGTACGACACGTACTGGGGTGGGGGTACGACTGGAACGTACTGGGGTGTACATAGACGGTGGTACGACACGTACAGGGGTGGGGGGGTGTACATAGACGGTGGTACGACACGTACAGGGGTGGGGGGGTGTACATTGACGGTGGTACGACACGTACTGGGGTGGGGGTACGACTGGAACGTACTGGGGTGTACATAGACGGTGGTACGACACGTACAGGGGTGGGGGGGTGTACATAGACGGTGGTACGACACGTACAGGGGTGGGGGGGTGTACATTGACGGTGGTACGACACGTACTGGGGTGGGGGGGTGTACATTGACGGTGGTACGACACGTACAGGGGTGGGGGGGTGTACATTGACGGTGGTACGACACGTACTGGGGTGGGGGGGTGTACATTGACGGTGGTACGACACGTACTGGGGTGGGGGTACGACTGGAACGTACTGGGGTGTACATAGACGGTGGTACGACACGTACAGGGGTGGGGGGGTGTACATAGACGGTGGTACGACACGTACAGGGGTGGGGGGGTGTACATAGACGGTGGTACGACACGTACTGGGGTGGGGAGGTGTACATTGACGGTGGTACGACACGTACTGGGGTGGGGGGGTGTACATTGACGGTGGTACGACACGTACAGGGGTGGGGGGGTGTACATTGACGGTGGTACGACACGTACAGGGGTGGGGGGGTGTACATTGACGGTGGTACGACACGTACTGGGGTGGGGGTACGACTGGAACGTACTAGGGTGTACATAGACGGTGGTACGACACGTACAGGGGTGGGGGGGTGTACATTGACGGTGGTACGACACGTACAGGGGTGGGGGGGTGTACATTGACGGTGGTATGACACGTACAGGGGTGGGGGGGTGTACATTGACGGTGGTACGACACGTACTGGGGTGGGGGTACGACTGGAACGTACTGGGGTGTACATAGACGGTGGTACGACACGTACAGGGGTGGGGGGGTGTACATAGACGGTGGTACGACACGTACAGGGGTGGGGGGGTGTACATTGACGGTGGTACGACACGTACTGGGGTGGGGGTACGACTGGAACGTACTGGGGTGTACATGGACGGGTGGGGGTATACATATACGGGGGGTACGTGTCGGACGTACGGGGGCTGGGGGGAGTGTTGGGCGCGTATGCGGGCACATGTCTCCATGGTTGCTATTGGTGTTCGGTGCGGACGGTGTTTTTTCCATACGGTTGTAGGCTCGGACGCACGGGATGGATCGTGATTCCTCGGTCGGACTTGGATTTTTACGTTTGTAAGGTAAATCGTCCGAGGACGTGTCGGACACATTTTCTGACCCGAGGACGTGTGGGGAATGATTCCCGATGCGGTTCGTATGGACTTTTTACCATGCGAATCGTGATTGCCAGTTCGTACGGCACTTGTACGATTCGTACGGTAAAAAGACCCGATACGAGTCGCACGGGGGAAGTTTTTTACCGGATCGTGATCGGCACCTTAGTGTAGTATTTATCTTTGCTCTTGTATTTCCGTCGACAGTATTTTCCACACCGATGACTTTGGAAACGTAAAACTTGCTCCTTTAACTTTTTCTCTTCTGTGCTTTTTGGTATAGCACATGTTGCATATTCTTCAATGTAAGATAACATTGCTTCATCAGCATCTGTTCCAAACTTTGGGGCATCCTTGATCCACAACAGCATATGAATATGAGGAGCACCTCTTGCCTGGTACTCTTTTCTCCAAAAGAAATCCACTACTTCTCCTAGAGGTGGATTTTTTTTATTGCAGATGAAGGACATCATAGCCTCAAATCTATGATTGAAATATCTGCAAACATTAACCGGATCCAATGAGCACAGTTCTCCTGCTGTCTTGTATTCGATGTTTTTAATGTTTGAATTTGCCTCTCGTAGAAAATCCAGTAAATCATCCCAAGCGTACTCAGCACAGCTTAGGGTAAGGAACCATGTTGGTGTTCCTAAATTCCGTAACATGCATTTTAATTCACCATGGCGTCGGTACCAATATTCATTTGTCCCACGCTGACAAGCCATCAGATTGATCAGTTGTGTTTCCAAATGATCATCTCGGTGCTGCACTTTCTCCATAAAATCCTTAGCAGACACATTTTGTAAATGTACTCCACTTTTTAAAATGTGATTTACTGCATAAGACAGTGCAGACAAGTCGCTTTCAAATAAAAGATGGAACAAATAAGGAAAACTTTGTCGAAATCTGGGATCTTCAGCATATAGTCTTATAGTCCGATACTCAGAAGCTGGAATCTGTTCTGGACGTTCATCGTATCGTCCTCCTTTTCCTTTAGGAAACAGCTGGGGAAAACATCGAGCTTCCAAGCTCTCCTCCCATACACTCACGGGAGTTCCTTTTGCTTTCTTCATCTGAAACAGATCAATATTG
Organism: Triturus cristatus; assembly: GCF_964204655.1. Taxonomy (NCBI): domain Eukaryota; kingdom Metazoa; phylum Chordata; class Amphibia; order Caudata; family Salamandridae; genus Triturus; species Triturus cristatus. The sequence goes on along the minus strand of NC_140581.1, from coordinate 258,564,751 downwards.
TCTCCCATAACTTCTTTTGAATGAAGAGGATGTATGCTAAAATGTTCATAAATTTCTTCTTCCTTTGACTTGTCCACTTTTTCAATTTGTCCAGTTGGTGTTTCTGTGTCTTCTTGTAAATCTTCTTCTTCTTCTATATAAATTGATTCATACCATTTGTTATTCCTTTTCAAATACAAATTTGCTCTTTGTACTTTCCGTACATCTACCAGCTCCTGCCAAATCTTCTTATTCTTTGTAGGTACACCATTAACCAGAATAATTAATGGTTCAGTTTCCAAAGTATCCGCATCAATAGTTTCCATATTTTTTTTCAAATCCAAGGGCAAATACACCACTCTACCTTTTAAACCTCTCAGTAAATCTGAAGGAGGTAATTTACCAGTTTTGGGCTCCATACGTACTATGGTCTGGAACGGATGAACACATTGAATGAGTATAGACTCATATGTATTTAATTCAGAAAGTTCAGCAGGAATAGCATCCAATTCTAAATTATTATGTACAGCTCTGGTCGGCATTCTATTTTCCTCTAACTTGTTGTAACAGTATTTACAAATACGCTGATCTTCACCCAATTCAAAACAATTTTCAAGAAATATATATGTGGCAAAATCCTTCCACTTATAATTATCTTCATTTTCACTCTTTCTGTAGAGATCAACATTCCTAGTTTGTTTTCTATAATAAGTTCTGCGGCAACAAATACAAGTAATATTTGGTCTTTCATTAGAGATTATTGCAAATTTTGTTATGTGATCATTAAATGTCTTACTTACAGAGGGTTCTACATTCTCTTCCACTTCTTCCTCATTTACTGTGTCCTTTTCTGCACTGTTTTGTTCAGGACCAAAGTAACAAAACTGAATTTCATCAACAACCTTCTCTACATCTGATACCGATCCACGGAACAGAGCCCTATTCAATTCATCTAACTTTATTGCTGGGCTTTTAGCAAAATACAACCGTCTCACAAACTTTCTCATTTCAGTATGATGAACAGCCAGCATTCTAAAATGATGGAAAACACTATTACACACTTTTCTAGATAGACAAGCCAGAGAATGACCCTGCAAACCAGTATTCTCTCTCACTCTGCATGGATCTAGACTTTGAAGCACCTTAATCTTCTGTTTTACACTTTTTTTACTATATTCTCTTAGAAACTCACGAAATTTATCAATAGATTCCTGACGCACAGTGCAAATACTACTACAATTCCAAGTGTACACTGGGGCTTTAGGACGTCTCCCCATAGCCTCATCCGCCATCACTTGTACCTCATCTCTTGGAACCATTATCTCCTTCTCCATTATGCAACCATTTTTCACTTCGTAAGCACGACCTCTGGTGTCAACTGCATGCAGCAAACTATTACTTTGAAAATAGCTCTCTTCATTAAAAAAAGGTTCACTACTTGAACTATGCATCCATTTTCCTAAAAACACTTTACAAAAGTTTGTTCTGTTCACTACTCTTTTCCTTTTGCTTTGTGATTTCAGTACATTAACCATTTTATCTAATGTACGCATCCTATTCAAAATTAAAATGAATAGTTTCCTTTTTAATTCTAATGCCTTTGCTGCAATGGCTTCAATTTCTTTTTTTCTCTTGTAAAATTTAGCCTTTTGCTTATATTTCTTCACATCCTTTATCAAATTGGACATAACTCTTCTCTGAAACATTTTTCTACGTATCTCTTTAAACGCTGTTTTTCTGTTTAAGTTAATCTTTTTAGTTGCAGAAGGTATATATGCATTAACTAAATTCTCAACTTTTTCCTGTCCTTTTCTATTGAAAACATTCTTTCCAGTACAGACATTTTGTACATTTTTCCTTTTTTTGAATATGTTCTTTAAAAAATCTTTTGTCTGCTTACCAGAAGATTTTTTCTTTTTCCCAACATGAGCTTCTCCAACTAACTTAGGTCCTCCAGTTGTCTTCAAATATAGGTTTTTTTTGTGGTCTTTCTTTACTCTGGATTTTGTAGGCATCTTACATTTTGTTCACTGCTCTTCAGCAATACCTGAAAAAAACTAAAAAAAAATTCCTTTATTTTATTTAAATATATTACTACATTTTTTATGTTCTTTAGAAATCTTAAAATACTATAAACCCCTTTCCTATAAATGAAAATCACAATAACACCTTCACAAATTAAATATCTAAAAATAATTCCTGTGTGCACACAAAGTCATGCTTTGAAATTAGACAGAAAACGAAATTTCTTTGCCAATTGCAAAGCATACTTTCTACTACTTTTTAGGCAAGTGAAAAGTACTTTTACAGACTGACACATTATGAATCCACTTTTCAGATTCTGATAAAAGCACATGTCCAAACAGCTTTTTCAGACCAGCACCATGTGTAACCTGGGTGACTGACTACACTCCAGCAAGGGCAACTAGCCTTAGTGATGCTGAATGTATTTGCATTACTGACTGAAACCTCAAACCCCACTCGCTTGTGAATACTGTGCATGATTCCACAGGGTAAGCAGCTGGGTGTGTGCTAAGAGTGTGCTTCTGCACAAAAAAATGTCTCCCCCTTTCCATCTAATGCAACTGTGAAATCACCAGAGCAATACGCAATAAATCTCTGCCTGTAATTCCTCTTTGCACACAGAGTCATGTTTTCATATTAGTCACAAAACGAAATTTCTTTGCCAATTTGAAAGCACACTTACTACTCTTTTTTTTGGCAAGTGATAAACACTTTTACAGACTGACACATTTTAAACCAACTTTTCAGATTCTTAAAAAAGCACATGTCCAAACTGCTTTTTCAGACCAGCACCATGTGTAACCTGGGTGACTGACTACACTCCAGCAAGGGCAACCAGCCTTAGTGATGCTGAATGTATTTGCATTACTGACTGAAACCTCAAACCCCACTCGCTTGTGAATACTGTGCATGATTCCACAGGGTAAGCAGCTGGGTGTGTGCTAAGAGTCTGCTTCTGCACCAAAAATGGCTCCCCCTTTCCATCTAATGCAACTGTGAAATCACCAGAGCAATACGCAATAAATCTCTGCCTGTAATTCCTCTTTGCACACAGAGTCATGTTTTCATATTAGTCACAAAACGAAATTTCTTTGCCAATTTGAAAGCACACTTACTACTCTTTTTTTTGGCAAGTGATAAACACTTTTACAGACTGACACATTTTGAATCCACTTTTTAGATTCTTAAAAAAGCACATGTCCAAACTGCTTTTTCAGACCAGCACCATGTGTAACCTGGGTGACTGACTACACTCCAGCAAGGGCAACCAGCCTTAGTGATGCTGAATGTATTTGCATTACTGACTGAAACCTCAAACCCCACTCGCTTGTGAATACTGTGCATGATTCCACAGGGTAAGCAGCTGGGTGTGTGCTAAGAGTCTGCTTCTGCACCAAAAAATGGCTCCCCCTTTCCATCTAATGCAACTGTGAAATCACCAGAGCAATATGCAATAAATCTCTGCCTGTAATTCCTCTTTGCACACAGAGTCATGTTTTCATATTAGTCACAAAACGAAATTTCTTTGCCAATTTGAAAGCACACTTACTACTCTTTTTTTTGGCAAGTGATAAACACTTTTACAGACTGACACATTATGAATCCACTTTTCAGATTCTTAAAAAAGCACATGTCCAAACTGCTTTTTCAGACCAGCACCATGTGTAACCTGGGTGACTGACTACACTCCAGCAAGGGCAACCAGCCTTAGTGATGCTGAATGTATTTGCATTACTGACTGAAACCTCAAACCCCACTCGCTTGTGAATACTGTGCATGATTCCACAGGGTAAGCAGCTGGGTGTGTGCTAAGAGTCTGCTTCTGCACCAAAAAATGGCTCCCCCTTTCCATCTAATGCAACTGTGAAATCACCAGAGCAATACGCAATAAATCTCTGCCTGTAATTCCTCTTTGCACACAGAGTCATGTTTTCATATTAGTCACAAAACGAAATTTCTTTGCCAATTTGAAAGCACACTTACTACTCTTTTTTTTGGCAAGTGATAAACACTTTTACAGACTGACACATTATGAATCCACTTTTCAGATTCTTAAAAAAGCACATGTCCAAACTGCTTTTTCAGACCAGCACCATGTGTAACCTGGGTGACTGACTACACTCCAGCAAGGGCAACCAGCCTTACTGATGCTGTATGTATTTGCATTACTGAGTGCAACCTCAAACCCTTAAAGTATTCCTTATTTTTACCAGTACACCTTAATTTATCGTGAAAACATAGTCCATATTATTTTACATGTTCCTCACATTTAAATTTCTCCCAAAACAGAAAATGATAAACACAACTTCAACAAAAAAAATTCCATTTCTATTATTCATTTCTTAATTTACCATATACATCCCCTCTCAAACTCTAAACTCACCTTTAAAATTAGTTAGTTGTGAAAGAAATGTGGCACTCAAACAGCAGATTATCAGAGCCAGGATCTCTGTTCTTTACACCTCTCTCCTCTCAGCAGAACCAGATAATGGCAAACTTTCCCTCTCTTTTTCCACACATATACATGTTAATTTCAAATCTCAGTGCTTCCCCCTTTTTTTCAAATGTAATCACACATTTCTATTGGTTGAAAACCAACCCTTTTCCAAAAGTACCCTTCCCCCAACTTGACTTCTGCCTAGTACCCTTCCCCCAACTTGACTTCTGCCTGCTACCATAGCAACAGCTCATGGAACACTGCTGTGTGGAGTTAAGTCAGAAGTTCACCAAACAATGTTTCAATTCCACAGAGCAAGAGTGCTTGACTTTTCAAACCTAACAGCAAATCCATAGTACTGTTCTTTGGTAACACATTTTTCTGTACCAATACAAAACATGCTTCTATTAATTTACACATACAGCCTAGTTTTTATTCTAGAATGGTATGAAACAGCCAATCAGTTCTTTTTTTTATAAAAAAAATATGTATGCCTCCATTTCCAAACTGTCTTTCATTTCTTTTTACCATTCTACTGAATTACACCTCCTGAGTGCATCCAGTTCTCCTTTGAAGATGTTCACAGTGTGGATTGTAGGGCACAGCTATGTCTTCTGGAGTGAAAAGTATGCAGAGAAAACAGATATGGTGAGAGACCTTGCTTTGCCAAATGTAGACATTAAATGGATTGGTCAGAGAGGGTTAAAGTGGCACCAATTGATGCCATTGGTGAAATCCTTCATGCAAATCCAACACCCTGACCTCATAATAGTGCACTGTGGTGGCAATGACCTAGGCACTTTGACTGGGGTAGGTCTGGAAATGCTTATGAAGGACACCTTTGCACAACTGTTTTCACTTTTCCCTAAAACTGCCTTTGTGTTTTCTAACATATGCCAAAGGCAAAAATGGAACTGGTCCAATCATTTCTGTCCGCAGATTGACAAAGCAAGAAAGCACGTCAACAAATCTGTTTCTGCTTTCCTCCGTGACTATGGTATGGGTTCCATTTACCACAACAACTTGCGTTACGACATGCAAGACATTTATAGAGGAGATGGTGTGCACTTCAATGATGAAGGGAACAGAGTCTTCCTCTTGAACCTTAGACTCTGCATCGGTACTTACTTGTAGGTACCACTAAAAAATCACTTCATAAACACAACGGCTCTTTTTAGAGCCTCCTAATATCTAAACTCTTAAATCTGCATTTCATTTCTTTTATTTATTTTTTTTTCTACCGTACGCGTACGTTGAGCTTACCGTACGCGTACCCCGCGATTTTTTTTAAAATCAATAAATGTTTTCTTTGTACTTTTCTGTCCTTCTTTGACCCCCTTACAAATGTTAGGGGGTCTGTAACTCTCTCCCTTGCCCCCTTTTCAAGATATCACTCTTTTTTTTCTGAGTGAAACACACGAAATGGCGGCCGCCGCTTCCTGGTTTCGACCGATTCGAATGTTTACTAAGATCTAACAGCCAATCAGAATCGCGCTCGCGCACGCCACCGTACGCGTACGGTAAGCGCACGGTAAGCGCACCGTAAGCTGGCTCAGATATATATATTGATTTAAAGGCTATTTTCTCAGAATCTACTGAACAGATTTACACCAAGCCTACAAAAGGCACTTCCTTGACCTGAGGACTACCTCTCTGCCAAATTTCAAGTAATTCTGTTCAGCCGTTCGGGCTGTAGCTGTGTCTAAAGGTCCTATGGAAAAATGCATGGGAAAAACGCGTTTTGGGACCCCCCTTTTATCTCAGCCCCCGCTTGACGAATCCCCCCGAGACTTTCAGGGTAGGAGCGGAGCGTAGCGCCCCACCTATTTTGAAAAATTCGCGAGGATTCGTCGACCGGCGCCAAAGTTATTCCAAATAGAATGTTGCGGATTTCCTATGGAAACGTGGTCCTAACTATAACTACCTACTGGCGACCGCCAGTAGGTAATATATATATATATATATATATATATATATATATATATATATATATATATATATATATATATATATATTCACGCTCCAAGGTTGCCCATTGATTAAGGACGCACTCGCACTGCAACCAGTTTTGAAGTCCTTTATTAGGTACAGACGTGCACCACCATGCCGAATCCATTTGGCAGCTTACATGCCGATAAGCCTGACGCGTTTTAGAGGTTGATTCCTCCTTCCTCAGAGGCTCGACAGTTCAGTGGTGTGCTTGCTCTGACACGCCCCCATTAAGTAAATGATTAACTGCACTCTGATGTGCTCCGCCGATGCGGTATTCGCATTGCTTGCTGGGATTCGTAGTCCGTGTCATAATTATGAAGCTCTTTATAGATGCACAATGTCTCTGCTGGAAACTTCTCTAAGCCCTTAGATGGGCCTCAGCGGGTGGGGCACGTTTTCAATCCTTCGTTGCAGACCCATAACACAGCCCGGTGATTCCGAGCTACATGGCCCCCAATTATCGGGTGGTGCATCCTCTACGGCCGGACTGCCACAAGTAAATTCATGCTCCAAGGTTGCCCATTGATTAAGGACGCACTCGCACTGCAACCAGTTTTGAAGTCCTTTATTAGGTACAGACGTGCACCACCATGCCGAATCCATTTGGCAGCTTACATGCCGATAAGCCTGACGCGTTTCAGAGGTTGATTCCTCCTTCCTCAGACGCTCGACAGTTCAGTGGTGTGCTTGCTCTGACACGCCCCCATTAAGTAAATGATTAACTGCACTCTGATGTGCTCCGCCGATGCGGTATTCGCATTGCTTGCTGGGATTCGTAGTCCGTGTCATAATTATTAAGCTCTTTATAGATGCACAATGTCTCTGCTGGAAACTTCTCTAAGCCCTTAGATGGGCCTCAGCGGGTGGGGTACGTTTTCAATCCTTCGTTGCAGACCCATAACACAGCCCGGTGATTCCGAGCTACATGGCCCCCAATTATCGGGTGGTGCATCCTCTACGGCCGGACTGCCGCAAGTAAATTCATGCTCCAAGGTTGCCCATTGATTAAGGACGCACTCGCACTGCAACCAGTTTTGAAGTCCTTTATTAGGTACAGACGTGCACCACCATGCCGAATCCATTTGGCAGCTTACATGCCGATAAGCCTGACGCGTTTCAGAGGTTGATTCCTCCTTCCTCAGAGGCTCGACAGTTCAGTGGTGTGCTTGCTCTGACACGCCCCCATTAAGTAAATGATTAACTGCACTCTGATGTGCTCCGCCGATGCGGTATTCGCATTGCTTGCTGGGATTCGTAGTCCGTGTCATAATTATTAAGCTCTTTATAGATGCACAATGTCTCTGCTGGAAACTTCTCTAAGCCCTTAGATGGGCCTCAGCGGGTGGGGCACGTTTTCAATCCTTCGTTGCAGACCCATAACACAGCCCGGTGATTCCGAGCTACATGGCCCCCAATTATCGGGTGGTGCATCCTCTACGGCCGGACTGCCGCAAGTAAATTCACGCTCCAAGGTTGCCCATTGATTAAGGACGCACTCGCACTGCAACCAGTTTTGAAGTCCTTTCTTTGGTACAGACGTGCACCACCATGCCGAATCCATTTGGCAGCTTACATGCCGATAAGCCTGACGCGTTTCAGAGGTTGATTCCTCCTTCCTCAGAGGCTCGACAGTTCAGTGGTGTGCTTGCTCTGACACGCCCCCATTAAGTAAATGATTAACTGCACTCTGATGTGCTCCGCCGATGCGGTATTCGCATTGCTTGCTGGGATTCGTAGTCCGTGTCATAATTATTACGCTCTTTATAGATGCACAATGTCTCTGCTGGAAACTTCTCTAAGCCCTTAGATGGGCCTCAGCGGGTGGGGCACGTTTTCAATCCTTCGTTGCAGACCCATAACACAGCCCGGTGATTCCGAGCTACATGGCCCCCAATTATCGGGTGGTGCATCCTCTACGGCCGGACTGCCTCAAGTAAATTCACGCTCCAAGGTTGCCCATTGATTAAGGACGCACTCGCACTGCAACCAGTTTTGAAGTCCTTTATTAGGTACAGACGTGCACCACCATGCCGAATCCATTTGGCAGCTTACATGCCGATAAGCCTGACGCGTTTCAGAGGTTGATTCCTCCTTCCTCAGAGGCTCGACAGTTCAGTGGTGTGCTTGCTCTGACACGCCCCCATTAAGTAAATGATTAACTGCACTCTGATGTGCTCCGCTGATGCGGTATTTGCATTGCTTGCTGGGATTCGTAGTCCGTGTCATAATTATTAAGCTCTTTATAGATGCACAATGTCTCTGCTGGAAACTTCTCTAAGCCCTTAGATGGGCCTCAGCGGGTGGGGCATGTTTTCAATCCTTCGTTGCAGACCCATAACACAGCCCGGTGATTCCGAGCTACATGGCCCCCAATATATACACATGTATATATATATATATATATATATATATATATATACTTCCCAATGTGTTTCAGAGATCAGTGTCTCCTTGATCACGGAGATCTCGTGATTGATGAGATGTGGTTATATTTTTTCCTAGATAACAGCCTGGCTACATATTGAAGAACCACATTCAACAGGTTACTCAAAGATTGTGGTAAAAATGTTCAGATGGCATTTCCAAAGTCAGGCTAATAGATAAAGTGGTGTACAAATTATTTTTTTGTTGTCATCTGCACAGGATCATGGTCCGTCTGATCTTAACCTGGGCTTGAGTCGAGTCTCCACTCGGATGAACAATAACTCTCTAAATCTCAATGGTGATAAGACGGAGGCCGTGATCCTCAATAAGAATCCCCAACTCTGGAGTCTGCAACATTGGCTGGAATCCCTAGGGACTCTCCCCGACCTGTCCCCTAAGGTTAAGAATTTGGGGTTTGGTTTGGATGAAAATCTCTCCATGAAGCCTCAGGTGGTCAAGGTTACCTCCACCTGTGCTCAAGTGGGTAAAAAGATCATCTGGATGATTCCCCAATCAGTCCAAAGAATTGTGATCTGAGCTCCAATCTTTTCTAGTCTTGACTATGGTAACATCCTGTACTTGGGAATAGATCAGGCATCTATTCAATGTCTACAGATAGTCGAGAACTCAAAGGCTGGACTTCTGTGTCGGCTCACGAAATTCGCTTCAGTTTCACACCTTTTCCAAGAGCTTCCTTGTCATATAGTTGCAAAGCATATTCAATTCAAGGCTCTGTGCTACAAGTTTGAGGCCAGAGCCAGGGTAGGTCCACGTTACATTCAGGGTCTGGTGGTACCTTATCAGCCCACACGAACGCTCAGATATTTGAACCAGGCTTTATGAACTGTGCCTAGGTTTTCCTTGGACCAAATGGGAGGGCGCTCTTTCTCAGTCATGCGCCTGAAACTGTGGAAATCTCTTCCCGAGCCCCTGAGAAATTGCACTTCTCTACTCGCATTCCGTACTGGCTGTTTTAAGATGTTAATCTGGACTTCCTTACCTTTGCTCTGCCCCGGGAAACCCTTTTTGGGTAGCTGCGCACTTTATCAGATTATATATTAATATTTTGCAGTTCTCAATCAGTGATGAAAATTAATGGCCTTATTTTGAGTTTGGCTAAGTTGGACATCCATCAGAGAGTGGCAGATGTCCCTTTTGCCTTATTGAATGCCATTTATATCAATGTACTTTTAATGCTGTGGACATAACATCTACCAAAATCTAAGGCCCCAAGTAGTTAATCTTTTGAAGTTGATGGTGAAGGCACTTGCTTGGTTAATATATGAGCCAAATGTAGGTTGGCACTAAGAGTGAAACCCAGTGATATTGGTGATGGTCAGATGGATGAGGGAATATCTTACACCTGTAGGTCATTCATAAGTGAGGGGGTCAATTTTGTTTTTGTGTATAAAGAATATAAACTCATTTGTGGACTGAGCATTAACAATTGTTTGCATTCCGGTTCTGAAACTGTGTGAGGTAGGAGGGAAGGATAAGAATGTTTTTATTGATGAAATGTTTAGGTAAAGTTGTGTGTCATCCTCATACAGTCGAATGGAGCCACTCCGGTCCATGAAAACAGTGCTCAACCGCTCTATAAATAAGTTAAAGATTGTGAGTTCTAAGACTGAGCCTTGAGGAGCACATTTAGATACTCATGCTTTTTCCAAATATGAGCTTTCCAGTATTTCTCACTGTGAGTGATTTGTGAATTGATAGAAAGTATGTGAACCGTTTCAGTACTTGGCCCTGGAAACCCATCTGATGCTCCAGACTTGATATTAGACTGTGAAGGTCATTTGTGATGAATGCTGCTGAGATGCTAACAAGGATGCATGTCATTTATAATTTTTAATGTTGCTGTTTAAAGCTTGTGTCCTATGGAGAATCCTGATTGATAGTCTGGTTGTAGACGCTCCTTTTTATTTTTTTACATATCCATTTGTTTTTTATTATAGTTCTGCAAAACCCTGAAGGGTGCCAGATTGCTTTACATTAAAGTTTCATTGTGTGCGCAGAAAGATTTGATCAATATTTGCAGGTGGCATAAATATAAAAAGAATGCACACTAATAAGGCAGCATGGAGGCAACTGTAGTCAGAAGTAGTACAATAGCATATCACATAAAATATACATTTGTAGACAACAACAATATGGAATTAATTTGCAGTCAGCAGTAATACAAATGTACTGGACATAAAGGACAGGGACAGATATTTTATATACTCAGATATATAGATACTTGTAGTCAACAGTACTATTGGTGAGGATAATACGGATATAGGTCTAAAGTTGGATAATTGAGGATAATGATTGCTTTCTTAGGAATGGTCATGATTTGACCAGATTTATCAAAGAGTCAGGTAGCACGTCTGGTGCCAGTGAGTCATTGCATATATAGAGAAATGATTTGTTCAAAGAGGTTAAAAACAGTTTTTATGATATTAGCTGATTAGGAAGTAAGTGCTAGGCTTCAGCTGTGTTATGATGATGGATAGTTCTTCCAAGGTGATGGAGTCAAAGGTGGCCCACATATTGGTTGTAGGAGGAAGTGAGTGCTTCAGTGGAAATTAATTATTTGTAATATTCTCCCTGACAGTCTTGATTACTTCTTTGTAGGGATAAACTTATTGTGTTTGGTCGGTAGGGGAATACTCATAAATTGAATTGAAAAGTCTTCAAGAGGAAATCCTTGTGGAAAGATAACATTCAAGGTCGGTAGGGGAATACTCATAAATTGAATTGAAAAGTCTTCAAGAGGAAATCCTTGTGGAAATATAACATTCAAAGTGAAAAGTAATTGACTTATTTCCTCTTGCAGGTGATGTTAGCTTGGTACAGAGGGTAGGAGATGTTGTGTTCCGGCAGTAATTGTTTGCATTGCAGAATTCGCTTGTGTTTTTTATATGGATCTTATGTGAAACATAGTATACATGTTTTCATACATTGTTGCTTTGCTTGATGAGGGTGTTAAGTGTCCACCAGAAGAATGATACTCTTTTCATTCACAGTGGAGTTGAAATAATGTGTTGTATTAAGCCAGTTGAGTCTTCCAGGTTGGCGATTTCAGAGAGCTCAAGGGGTCTGATTTTTCTTGGGGTAAGTCCACGTCTCAGTAAGTGTAAACCAGGTTTTGGTAAGTATGCTGTAGTGGTTATCCTAAAGACGATAGGGAAATGATTAAATCAATCAATTTTGATTGAAGGTGAGCTTCGGACATCTTTCTGGATAACAGTGATGAGACTGTTATGTTTGAGTAAAAAGAGATAGTGTGGGTTATGCAAGAGTGATAGGCCCTTGAGCATCCTAAAACATTTGTATTTGATCTTGCTCCAATCATTGTTGAAATCTTCTATGAATATTTTATTGAGGCATCTTTGGGCTGTAATCAAAGTATTTGGAAAGCTATTGTTTTTGAGGTTGGGGGTGCTGAATTATGTGTTAGTAGATGGTCTTGGACTGATTGAGAGAGGCAGTGAGAGCAATTGTGATAGCAAACCTCTTTGGCACTGGGTGCCAAGAGTCCACAGAGGTTTAAGGATGGCGACAAGGCCAGAACCCCCGGCCTGATGGTAACTGAGGCAGAAACAGACTGCTGAGCTCCGGGTGGACACTGTTGGAGTGTGAGTCTCTGCTGCCAAACATCAGTATTTCTTTGGATGAAGTGTTACAGACCTTTACAACTGGCTCATGTACTTGGCTGAGCCCAGGTACATCCTGGCCACTCAAATATGTCTCATCTCTTGAAATTGCTTTTGTTTCCTCACCGCATCATTGTAAATTGACCCCCGTTTCAGATGAGGCAAAATGAGGGAATTGAGGGAATTGAGAATCTCACTTTCTTTATTTAGTGCAGGATAAACAGTGACGTGCTCCTACACCTTTTTAGGTCTCGTGTTTGGCAGCGCATGCGCTGCATGCGCTGTCTCAGCGAGACCTAAAGTAATCTATATGTTGGCTGAAATTTAGTGTAATTTGTTTTTCCGCTTGTGATTGGCTTACCTGAGGCATTGTGTTGTGTTCGTGCTTTCTGTTGGCTGTTGATCCTCCAGTTACTTCCGTATAGTTCCAAAGCAGCGGCGCCTAAGTACAGTTTTCGTCCGCAACTCGCACTTGTTTTAATTAACTGCAGTGTGCCATCTGTTTCTCACGCCGCGTTTGTTTATTTATTTAAGACGCGCTCCCCGTGTTCGCAATAGAACGGCGGCATTCCTCCAGCCCAGCATGCTACTTTTAAGCATGGTCTGCTCCTAGCAAGGCTCTCGTACAAAGTCTGGTGCGTGTCATAATGGGGGGATATTTCCATATATTTACAAGTTCATGCGCAAATTTGTTCTGGGATTTGGAAATGTCGGCGATGTGGCTTTCGGCAGCGTCAGCAGCACCCATGATTGCGCGTGCAATCTGCCCTTTCTTTCTCGGCGCTCAAGCAATTTACATTCAAGCAGAGTGGCATTATTTAGCTGTTATGCAGAATCAAATGATTGGAAAACTCAGAGACCTTCTTTAAGTAGGCCAGGCCCGGTCTTTCCAAGCAGGGTGCCGGGATTCACATGTTAATAGAAAGCTATAGAAGTGACTGCCAAGGGAGGCGAGGAGTGTGTGTGGGGGGAGGAGAGATTACTGCTGGCAATCAGGGCCCTTCCCATGTCCGCCTCTCCATTTGAAAAGGGAGAGCCCGAGGATTACAACGCCTTGCAGTCCAAAGGACTATTCATGGCCGTCACCTGACCTTATTACATACATCTCAGTCAGTGGTTCGGCTGATGACTATCAGCATCCTGACCCTTCAACTTTCCCACTTCCCACGCACATAAACTTGGTGGAAATTCACAGCGCGTTTTCAGTGCTGCTTTGTTCGGTCCAGAGCATGACAGATGCACTGAAAGCAGGCTGTGCGCTGCAGGGCGAAGGAGCAGAGCTGGTCACTTGTGTGTTTACATCCTACAATGAGATGCCCATAGGTCAAATTCAAATGAGAGTGGGAGTGAATGGGAAATGAGAGTGGAGGAATTAGCCTGCCATCAACGGGTTGGTCTCAACCTCGCGTTGCTGTGCAGATTCGGAAACAAGTACTGACAAACTCGGTAGGTCTGGCTTTTGTAGAAAGCTGAAGTGTGAGTGGGAGTAGACTATAATGATGCATTTGTAATTGCATTTATATAGCGCCCACTCCCCCTGATAAGGCGTCGAAATTGGTAAGAGATAGACAGTGCCTTCACATTTAAAATATTTTGTTAAGTTTCCCAAAATGGCCCAACACACTGCATGCTCTTTGCTAAATACATGTATGTGTTACAATAAAAAAGAGATAAAGTGCGGTGGAAATGCTGTTGGCAGTGAGGGGCCTATGTGAGGGCACGATGACGATCACTTACAATCTTTCACACCACTCACAGCGGAAGATGTGGGTGAGACAGATGATCTTTATCTGGTACAACAGCTATTTGTCTGAGTGGCTGTAGCTCAGTGGTAGAGCGCATGCTGTGCATGCATGAGGCCCTGGGTTCGATTCCCCAGCATCTCCGTTTCTTTTGCTACGTAAAATGGATTATGATTTATGTATATTTCTGGGTGACGGTCTACATAGCCCATAGCCATGTATTATTATTACTAAATGTATTATTGATAATAATAATCTTCATGGATGTATAGACCGAAACTGATATCCATACAGCTGAATTGGAGCTGATAATGGCTAAAGAAATTAGTAGAATTGAATAACGATCGCTGGCCGGATAGAAAGACACTACCATGTCTGGTTTCACAGTTTCTCAATCACCCGCACAATAATGTTAGACAACTCAGTTTCTATATTTTTTTTAAATTCCAAAATCTATAAAAATATAGAAACCCCAAAAATATGGAAATTGAGAGGCAGTGCATAAAAATACAGTCAAAAACAAACTGTGAGAACATGCAGTAAAATTGTAGGGGTTGGTACTATCGTACACATTTTACGTTAGAATTCGCTTTTGATACATACTACATCATACACTGACGAGCATGTATGCCCTCTGTCTTCAAGGATTTGGTAGAAGGGCAGCTATTCATCTGGGTATGTAGCTTAGTGGTAGAGCGTATGCTTCTCATGTCTGAGGCCCTGGGTTCAATCCCCAGCATCTCCGGCTTTTTAAAATAAAAATGTGCTTTTCGATTTTTTTTTCATTTACACTAATAGATCAGATGAAACATTTACTTTCTTTTCTTTTAATCTGATTTATTTTTCCGCTCATGACCGTTGCAATGCCTTCCGAGCACTAGCTCATTAATGTGCTCCGGTGGCCCCGTGCAAATGCTTGTGTGGTACTGGATGCAAAGACCACAACATATTTAGTCACTTATGGATTTGCACTGATTATATTAGTAGGACACTGTGCCCTCTGCTAAAATTTGCTTTTGTTAGTAGTCTCTCTATATCAAATCAGCAGGAGTTGTACACTCATTTCATGTACACTGTACTCTATTAGCGACTTCCACCACTACCTGATTAGATATGCACCCCCTTTCTCATCACTTATGAACACTGCTCCCCATCTCCCCATAATCAGCCTTAGCATCTCTTACTGACTAGTTAGAGCACAGCACTTCAGTCATCGTAAGTGGCGTCTAGCAGTTAATTTCTCGCAGGCCCATAGCAGATCGGACCCCCACCTACAACGGGACCCCTCAAAGGAGGTAAGCGCCTAAGTGAGTAGGGTCAGGAACTGCGACCGAGGAGACTGAAGCGCTACCCAGGCAAACCGACAGTCTCTTAGCACTCCCTCATCATAAACAGACCTGTCTGACAGCCTTTAAGTAACAAGTCTTTGATCAACCTTCATAGGAAAGCGAGCTCACAGATCTGCGGCGGACGCGGGATCATTTCATTTAGAGTTAATCACTGCTCTCTTGTGCAACATCGGACTCAATCCCAGAGTCGAGCCCGCTCTGTTGAGTTGATCAGCTAAGTGTCAGCGAGAGGCCAAGTAATGAATGAGCACTTAGTCTATGCTGTGCTCCTTCTTGAGCGGAGTTGATGCGTGCTAGCAGGCTGCCAGAAAAACGCTAGCTGCAGTGAAGGACTTACCTTTTAGAGTTCTTTGTGGTATTGAGTATCTTTAACTTGGGTCAGAGGCACGGCAGCTATTATTTGTAGCTCTTAGTACCTGTAATAGCGTTGTATATAATAAGAAATTATCATTAATACTGCTCCTGTAAATATTACTCTTCAGTGAACTCATGCCACTGGTGCAGAGTTAAGAATCTCGCACAGGACCAAAAAGGTCCTTTTATCTTAGGTATACTAGTGATAAGCTACTGAAGATGTAGTCTTAATTTATGCATAAACAAATCAGTGCAGAGGTCTAAAGCTGTTCTGCAGAGCCCGCCCCGGGCGCTGCCAAGTACCAATGCAGCTAGTATTGATTTCACCGCATGTCCTTCTCCCACCACCCTATGCTTCTTTTTCCTTTGCCTCATTCTTGATAGGTGTCTGCTTCCTTTCCTCCCTGCCCGACCCCTCTCGGGCACCAGTGGCACTTTGGGGCCACAGCGCATATTTTCCACATACTCATTGTTTGACCCTCAGCAAAAGAGAGAACAAATATTTGCAATGCAATAGGTCTCGCATTTATGCGAGTTTGAGCTATTGACATTGCAAATGACAATGCCTTTTATTTATGTTTTACCAACGAAAACAAAAAAAAAAGCCATTGTCATTTGCAATGTCATTAGCTCAAACTCGCGTAAATACGAGACCTATTGCAATGCAAATGCTTGTTAACTTGTGAATTTGCCACTGTGTGACTATTTATATTTGTTGGAGTTCTACAGCTGCTGTACAACAGCCCCAAAGCAAAAGAAGGCAAAGCCCAGGGCTCAACTTCATACATTTCCGTGTGATTTATAGGACACCTGTAGAGAAGGTTTGTTGGAAAAAACATCCAATGAAAGAGAACTTTGTTAGTCCACAAAGTGTGTTGATTATTTTATTCAACCTTCTGTCTCAAACCACATTGTAGAAACTGTTCAGAATGTCTGAAAAGAATGGACTGTTTATAAATTTAACTTTAGTTCTTCTGTAGGGTGACCAGATTTCGAGATGCAAAAACCAGGACAGGTTAGACATAAAAGTAGGACTAAAGCCTTTAGTCTTACTTCTCTATCTGGCCTGGCAGTTTTTTGCGTACCCTTTTAAATGTATGCCTATATATACATATGCTAGGCTTGTAAATGTGTACACACACACACTCACACACTTTTTACAAGGCTATGTTAATGGACAGGACCTCCCACCGCCCTCCTCTGGACTGTGTCCCTCTGCTTCAGAGGAGGCAGTGGACCTCCTCCTGTGCTGCTGATAGAAACAGATACATTACTTACAATATTTCAAACTTCAGAAGGCCCTGTGAAGGAGAACATAACTTTCAATTTTGTTTTGCAGGGTGACCTGACCTTTGTCCAAAAAAACCAGGACATGTTTTCAAATTAACAAAAGCCTTGGGACCCGGACAGTGCTCTCAAAACCGGGACTGTCTGGGAAAATGCGGGACGCCTGGTCACCTTATTCTTCTGATAAAATGGATTGCATAGAAAGAAGAGTCCAGCTTGCAGGATGCTAATCAAGACTGATACAGAATCAAGCATTACAGCGTTTGTGATTTCCCTAAAAAAACGTAGAATGGTAGTATTGTGAGAAACGGGTGTTTCCCAGGGCTTTAACTCGGTCTGGTGCTGCCATGTCAGTGACGCTTTCCTGTTAACAGTTTGCGTTCCTTATTCACAAAGGTAACCGTATGCATTTGTGTAAGTAAGGTCAGCATTTTTTGATATTCACAAACAACGAGTTTAATTTTGCTAACAGTATTTTTACGACTGCAGAGACTTCACGCTTGTTGGGGACACTGTACATAAAAATAGAGGCCTGTCCTATCTTTTATGTCCTGAGTACTCTGCCCGGGTGGGAAGTCTCTGCAGTGGGAAAATTACTATTAGTAAAATTTAACTCGTAGTTTACTATTTTGTGGTATTCTCAAACTTAATCAAAAGTGTAGGTTTACCTTTGTGAATCAGGCCCCACATGTACTTCTTCCTGCATTCTGAGCAGCACAGTATTTGATGTAGTATTTATTACACCTGATAAAATCTGACTCCGATATCACCTTCTTTTGGTTAACTTAGGTGCATAACATGCAGATTTTGGTGTTTACTGCACCAAAATCAGCATGTTCCAGTAAATACCAGTCACTTTCCACCGATAAATATTGGCAGATTTGCCCTACTGATATTTATCGCAAAACTCATAATTGGGATATGCATAGTAACAGTTGAAGGCTCTGTAATTGAGGCTGATTGCAGGTTGCATCAACAGTGCCGGTCAGTGGATCAAAGTGTTCAGAATACACGATGATTCAATCCTAGGCCTGTCTGCAGAGCACAGAAGGCAATTGTCACACAAGTGCCAATTGCAATTTCTATTTTATGTGAAAGTGTGTGAAGGAGAGAAGGAGAGAGGGAGAGAGAGGAAGAGAGAGAGAGTGAGAGAAAGGTCCGAACTCACCTAACATCCTGCATCTGAATAATGATCATCGATTCTCCTCCGATTTGCCTTTCTCCACCCTACCTCAGGGACTAGAATTTGACAGCCTAAAATACGAACCGTTCCGAGACTCCTTAGGCTTTTCTCCTTTAGTTATTTGTGAGTAATGAAAGATGGTGACCTCTGATAACAGGACAGGGCCCTACGTTATCCGCTGCCTTTGATTAGCATTCACTGAAAGCTAGTGAAAGCGAACCATCTGACATGAGGTGGTGCACCATTTGCAACCCCATTGCTTTAACTGACTTTAGATGTTAGATTCATGAAACTGGGCCTAACTGATTTTATGAGCATTTGGGATCCAAGGTACCCCCTTTAAGGCTAGATATATAGCAAGCCCTCCAAATCAATCAGCTTTTGACATATATTACTACTTCGTTGTGTGTTAAAAGATCTAACAATTTGGTTAAGTTTATACTAAATTATTCAAGTGCTGACTCACTCCTTCATCACCCCCAAAAGACACTGGACCGTGTCTATTGGGGGTATGAGACTCATGTGTGCTCCATTTGGGCTCTTGAGAGTGTGTTGAGCCTCATGTTGCTGGGACATTTCTAACCAATCTACTCTCTGAACGCTGTCAGGCAGTGGCAGTGTGCACACTGCCACTGAGGTTGCCTCAAGTGTTCTTTTTGTGTTTTCTTTTATTTCTTTGTTGTTAGCTGTAGCTTGAATTTGGGTGCCAGATGCTTCATGGGATGAAGTATGGGGTGAGGGGAGATGGGGGAGGGACTTACATTGGTCCTGATCGGATTGTTTTCTGTTCTAACTTTGTTGTTACTTTTCAGGTTTTCATTCAGCGTCCTCACCAATGCCATAATGTAGGTTTTTATTGCTGTGCTTGGGGTTTCATGGAGGGACGATTCAGGCCCCTAGCGAGTCCCCGAATGTCCTATCACAATCACACTGCACACTCACATGATCACAATACTCTCTTGAAATACTAATAGTTTCTTAGACCATAGAGATCAGCTGTTCTGCAGCTATATCAAATGATACATGCGAGTTATAGTCCTGTTGCAGGAAACCCACCTATTAGGCACCCACTGCCCCTTCAGCTATAATAGATTCTTCCATTCAGGCTTTGCTAGAGACTCCAGGGTAGTGGCCCTCCTCCTGCACAAATCCCTTCCTTTGACAGTACCAATAAAATACTGTATTAAGAATGATCATTATAACTGCAAAGAATTGATCTGAATGGGGAGCTAGATGGTCACCATCAGAAACTGAACGTTTACATGTTTCTGAATTGTGCATCTTGAACTATATTAGAATCAACAGAGCAGTTGCTCAACTACCTTTCTGCCTGCCTAAATATAAGTCAAAGGATTGGCCCCCAAAGCCCCAAGACCTTGAGATGCGGCACCTGTCAGTACTTTGCGTTCAGTGGCCTCCTTGCTCCATTTGCTGTCATGGGTATGAGTAAAGGGTATTGGGGCACATATCCAAGACTGTAGTGCACAGAGACCATTCATTGCTGCACATGGAGGAAAATAATTAGATGGAATATTGACGTGGTGTAAATATGGGGATTGTCATTATACAGTTGCAGAAACTTCATTTTCATGCTAACCCGCATCCTGCGTCATCCATTCAGAATCTCACCATACTGCAGTCACACTCAGTCCCAGGTCCTACAGGAGAGCACAGTGCAAAAACATTACAGAGGAGAATTCTTATCACTGACCTTTTGGTTTTGGATTGTAGGACAATGTAATGTTTGTGGAACTATACCATTTGTTGAGTTTTGAGTTAAAATATATATTTTTACATTTATGAGATACATTTATTAATGTTTCTGTATGAGACTGTCTCGCTGCAGTCGTAAAGGTATCTACCTAGCAGAGGCAATACATTAATTCTCTATAAGGTTCATCTGTGTTGTTAAGCCCTGTTCTAGCCTATTATTTGGGAATGTACTTTATAATAAATATGTATAATTAGAAATCGCTAAATTATTTTTGTTCCACAGGAAAATCACTTCCTGGAAAGCCTGTTGACATCACGTGCCGATCTCCAGACAAAGAAACTTTTTCCTGCTGGTGGCAACCCGGTTCTGATGGGGAACTTCCAACTAACTACAGCCTGCTGTACAAAACAGAGGGGTAAGGAGTAAAACACACCTTCCTCATGCCATGTGACTAAGAGTACCCAATCATTTGGTTGTACAATATTATGACTTCCCTAATAGTAGATGATGGAGGACCACTTTGAGAAGAGCCCTTCCTTGTGCCACACAGAGTTTTATGCCTTTCTCTCATCCTTGTAATCACAGCAACATCCAACAGGAAATTGATAGTATTCTCTGGAAACTAGGTACTTGCCCTGAAATTAAAAGTTGGTCACACAAACCACCTTGACTCTTCAGAGTAGCTTCATTGAGCAGTGAAGGTTTATAGTTCAAAGCAGATGTTTTGAAGGTTGAGCCTAGATAAAGTGTATTATAGAGACCGCAGCCAGACTAAAGATCAAAATCCACTATTCATAGATCTATAAATATTAAAAATGTAACTGACTTAGTTGAGTAAAGCAACAACATGACACAAAGCAAATGCAGTAGCAACATAGACTAACTAAGTTGCATTCTAACCATACAGCGTGCGATCACTGGTAGCTCCCAAATGCAAAGCTGTTTTATTTTATTTATGGAATTATTTGAGATCACTATGGATCACAATTCTCCTTCCAAAATAGTACCTTCTAATTTACTGTTCAGAATCACAAGGTGATTACAATTGCTAAGAAAAGTCCATGAACCAAACAATATAATGTCTGCAACCTGCAGGCAAAAAAGCAATTTATAGTACGGTGTTCATGGTAATGAATTATTCACTGGGTAAGTCAGCTTTGTCTCCAGGCTTAGCATTAATGTTTGACAGAAACTTTTTAAGATGGATAACCTGTGACACAACAATGCTAATGACAGTAGGTCCAGGCTTCCCATCAAGAGTGGTAGATATGTGTTTGATCCTCTAGGGAAATTTCCATCACACAGGCATATCATCAATGTGCATCATCACACAGGAACAAAAGGCACTCAAAGGGACACGTTAGTCTAAGCTTCTGGATCTGGCTAAAGCCCACATCAGCCAAACGCTGGACCCCTAAAGGGACCACCAGGTGTGGCTCAGGCATACTTCTTCCAGCACTCAGGCCACTCACTGATTGTGCTCTAAATCAGTTCAGACAAAGGCAGGTGGATACTGATGAAGAACAAGGTGGGAGCTCACTAAAGTGACGAGGTAAATGTGGGCACAGAGAGAGTGTGCTCACCAGACATCACATAGCTCACCAGAACTTGAAAGTTGGTCTTGGGCATCTCTTCTATAGCCGATGAATGATGAGAGCTAAACCGGGGCTCTTGATGCCCTCTGTTCCCATTGCAGGATTCTTTGTCCTCCTAAGATAAGGCTACAGTACCTCAACTATATATAAAATCTTCCCCAAGCCAGCTCCTTGGTAAAGGGTTGAGGGTGACTCCAGTTTGGGGTTTCCAGCACCCTAGGAGCACTAAGAGTGATCCTGTGGAGCACTGCATCCGAAATAAGCAGTCCATTGGCATTTAGGGCCCCTCAAGTTAGGTCTAAAAATAAAAGCTATAGGAGCACTTAAAAGACAAAGAATATTGGTAATTGGAGATCTGTAGCTTCAATTGGGGACATTCATGTTTACAGGATATTGGTAATTGGACATCTGTAGCTTCCATTGGGGACATTCATCTTTACATGCATTTAATTCATAGATCAGGTATTTTTGTAATCATTTTTCATATCTCCGTGTCTCAGTGTTGTACCAATGCTAGTGGATTCACACCTGCTTGGAGAGTAGAAAATGTAACTATTTGGAGGGGGGGGGTAGCTCACGACTTCCATTCCTTATACTGTCTAGCATATGTTCCTTGATTCCTTCAGTCTCTGCACAGTATTCCAGTGAGTCCCAAGCAAAGCAGCATCCAGCATTGTTCCATGAGAGCCCAATCAATGCCAGATTTTCAGGATAATCACTGCAATTAATCCCTTAGCCACTGAGGCTTTTCTTTCCCCAGTGCTGAGCCCTTTTTATATTTAGCATACTTTGCACTTACAGCTTCATAGCTTTTTTCTCCCCACAAATGTTGTCCATGCCAGATTTGCGTCCTTTTTTACTAACATCCTGTGGACTGTAAAGGTACCCAAGGTATGTGGATTCCTCTGAAGGACACTGAGAAAATAGCCAAAATATAGCTAAATCTTTTTTTGTGGCAAAAATGGGCTGCACAAGAAAGTGTTTTATTCTTCTAAAAACGGTACTAACGAAAACTATGTTGTGTTAGGATCATCATCTGTCCAGCTTTTAGGATCATGCAGAGTTTTTAAAAAACCCTACTTTTTCACCACAGGTTTAGCATTTTTTTTTTGTCAAACATATTTTTATTGAGGTTTTTGACAGAGTACATCATATAACATTACCATCGCGGTCTTCACATGTGGGATGTTAAAGAATGTTTACAAAAGTTGACACTGTGAAGATTCATACATACCGCTAGGGCTAGCCCCCAGCCCAAACATAGAGGAATGCACATTTAAGGGGTACAGATTCTAACATAACAGGGCTTAGGGTAAGTCCCCGCGTTCTGCACAGTGCGGCATGTAATGCTAGAAATTTCCCATCGTTCTTTGTGGTTGCCCTCTCTGGGTTCCTTCTAGTCTAAGGGTGTGATATAGAAAGTACTACAGTGTAATCAAAATGGCTCCTAACTGTGGAGCAATGAACAGAAAATAAGTAACCAACCCTTTTCCACCCCCACCCGTAACATAGTGACGGCACATAAAAAAAAAAACGAAAAACGCACACTGCAGATTGCTTGAGAGGTTGCACTTCATATCTGGAAGAGGTGGAGCGCCCTAGGAAGGACAGACAGCGGATGGAAGACTGCGGGAAAGAAAGGTGACCAGGGGGCCCCATTTAAATTCAAAGTTTTTAAAATTATCTCTGAAAATGTCCGACATTCGCTCCAGGCTAAGGAGCTTCCATAACCTAGCGTGCCAGAGGGAAATTGCTGGAGTTTCTCTCCTTTTCCAGGCCTCTGCTAATGTAATCTTCGCTGCCCCTATACAGAGCCACATGATCTTTTTGTCTGCCCGGGTCTGGTGTTCTAAGGATGGGTCACGAAGTCCCAAAAGGACCTCCGCCATATTGGTTGGGATAGGGTATCCCAGCAAGTCCTAGATTTGGGCAAGGATTTCTTCTCAGAAAGGTCGTATTTGCGGGCAATCCCACCAGATATGCCAGAAGTCCCCCAGAAGACCACACCTATCAGAAGAGCCGGGAAAAATCTGTCGGAGTTTGGAGGGAGGAAGGTACCAGTCCATCATGGTCTTAAGGTGTGCCTCCCTGACATCGACGGAGTGGTTGAACTTTGTGATATCAGACCATAAATGGGACCATTCCTCATCTGTGATAGCTCGTTGTGGGATACCCTCCCACATTGACATATAGCGTGGGCGTGGAGAGAGTGTAGTGGTGAGGAGAAACTTGTATATAAGGGAAATCGTGCCTTTCATGGAGTTCGTCTTAGTGAGAAAGGATTCAAATTTTGTCAGGGGATGGGTAGCTGCCTCCCAGACTTGTGGTGTGAGGGCCCAGTATAGTAACTGGTTGTAGCTGTATCTTTCTGTGTTCTGTAGGTTGTATTCCCTTTTGCAGCTGTCAAAGGTAAGGGGGTGAAAGTTATGGAAAAGGTGCGTTAGGGCTAGGCATCCCCCCTCTCGCCAAGCACTGAAGGAACCTGTCTGTAGGCCTGGGGGAAATGCAGGATTAAAGTGCAATGGTGTGAAGGGGGAGGCAAAGGAGGTCCATCTCTCGTCACTCGACACCGAGTCCCATAACTTAAGTGTTGTGCATGTAGGAGTGCTAATACAGGTGTTCTTAGGTCTATCATGTTTGGGAAGCCAGATCAGATCCCATATGGTCCGTCCTGTCACACTTCGATCCATATGTAGCCAGTGTTTGTCTGATTTGTGTTTTGACCATTCCGTCAGTACACGTAATTGAGCAGCCTTATAATATAAGTGTATATCTGGAAGTCTGACTCCACCCTCCCCTCTGGAGCGACGAAGTATCGTAAAAGAGAAGCGCGCCCGCCTCCCTTGCCATATGAAATACAAGATCATAGCTTTAACACGCCAAAAGAAGTCTCTCTCCAGCTAAATGGGTATGGCTTGAAATAGGTAAAGAAGCTTGGGGAGAAGAGTCATTTTTATGGCATGTATGCAACCCAACCAAGATAGGAAGAGGGGTTTCCAATTATTGAGCTCTACTTGGATATGCGCGAGCATAGGGGGGAAGTTAGCAGAATAGAGTCCTCCACTTTTGGTGTAATCTGGACGCCCAAGTACTGAATAGAGGAGGTGGTTCACTGGAGGGTTGTGAGAGGTTGGAGACCATGCATTTCTGCTGGCGGGAGCGTGAGGTTGAGAATAAATGACTTACCTAAATTTACTTTGAAGCCTGCTACTGTTTCAAAACAGGCTAATTCTGATTGTAGGGGTGGGAGTGATACCGCTGGATCTGCGAGGGATAACAGGACATCATCAGCGAATATGGAAATTTTATGTTGTTCTCCCGTTAAGGGGATCCCTTGGATTCTAGGGTTTGCTCTAATTGCCGATGCAAGGGGCTTGATACTAAGGGCAAAAAGTAGGGGGGAGAGGGGGCACCCCTGTCTGGTACCTCTGGAATGGAAGAATGAGGGCGATTGCGCACCGTTGACCATCACCTTAGAGTGGGGTTGAAGGTAGTTAGCCCAGATCATAGTGAGAAATTTGGATGCAAAATGGAAAGCGGCTAGGGTATGGAACAGGAACTCCTAGTCCACCCTATCGAAAGCTTTCTCCACGTCCAACCCGACAAGGACCGCGGGAATCTGACGTCTATTGGCCTTCTTGATTAGATGTACAATGCAACGGGTGTTGTGTGTTTGGCGTACCTTGATAAAACCTGATTGGTGCGGGCATAAGATCGTTCAACCGTCTAGCTAAGATGGCGGAGTATTGTTTCGCATCGAGGTTGAGCAAGGCGATAGGCCTGTAGGAGGAGCAAGCCTCACGGTTTTTCCCTGTTCCCTGATCACTGTTTCCGATAAAGAGCCGGTGGTTGAGCAGTCCTCCGCCATCTTGTTAAAGAGTCGAGTAAGGTGTGGGGTGATGTCGGGGGTAAAGGTTTTGTAAAATAGAGCTGTATACCCATCCGGGTCAGGGGCTTTATGTAGTTTGAGAGCCTTAATAGCAGTGGTAATGTCTTCGTTGGTGATAGGGGCGGAAAGTAGCTCATTCCACTCTGGGGAAACCTGTGGGAGCTGAAGAGAATGTAGGTAGTCTCGTTGGGCTTCCGGGTCTAAGTGATCACCAGTGTAGAGATTTTTGTAAAAGGACCCAAAGAGTTCCGTTTTTGCCTCGTCGCTATGGGTGAGGTCTCCCTGTGGTCCCCAGATACCGCCAATGTATTCCCAAACCCGTTTATCCTTGAGTTGCCTAGCAAGATGCTTGCCAATCTTGTTGCCCTGGGAGTAAGACAGATGGCGTAATTTCAATTGTGTAAATTCTGCCATATCATTGTAAATGGCTCGGAGTTTACTCCGCAGTGCTGTTAAACTACGGAGGGTTTGCCTAGTGGGGTTCAGCTTATGAGCTCGTTCCGCGGAGGCCAGGTCTGACTCCAACATTTCCGTTTCTGTGGTGCGTTGTGAATTTAATGCGGAATTAAGGGAAATACATTTCCCCCGGAAGACCGACTTAAAGGTGTCCCAGGTGATAAATTCCGATGTGTCTTCAGGTTTGTTAAAATCAAAGAATTCATTGATAGCCTCCCTTAGTTTAGTGCAGGAGTCCTTATCTCGTGTAAGAGCAGTCAGGAAATACCACCTGGAAGAGGCAGAATTGCTTACCCTCCAGGACAGAGAGATTGCTAGGAGGCTGTGATCAGAGATGGAAAGAGGGAATGTTTTGGCTTCTTGTAGGTCGCCTAGAAGTGATTGGCTGATAAAAATGTAATCCAGTCGTGAATATGTGCGGTGTACATAGGAGTAAAATGTGAAGTCTCGAGAATTAGGATATAGGATACGCCATGAATCTAAGAGTCCCATGTCTGCGGAAAAGAAACCCGTGTCCGAGCGCTGTGGGTGAGTGCTGTCCAAGTCTTTCTGCCAAGTTAAATTGAAGTCGCCCATGAGAATTAACTGTCCGTCTGAAAAGTCCAATATTTTCCCCAGAAAGGTGTGTAAGAAAGCCGTCTGGCCAGTGTTGGGGGCGTATACCGCTACAAAAGTACTGTGTTTCCCCATCATACGGCCCTTTACCATAACCCAGCGACCATCCCTATCGTGCTGTACATCCAAGGGCTGGAATTTGGCAGAGGAACGGAGTAAGAGTGCCACCCCCCTGTGTTTGGTTAATGCTCAAGATCTGTAAATCAGTGGGTAGTGTTTGTGGCGAAGCCGTGTATCCTCAGATCTAGCGAGGTGGGTTTCTTGGAGGTGATCTATAATGTACTTCCAAACCCTCTGGCATTTCTGAGGTGAATTAAGACCCTTGATGTTCCATGTACCTATGGTAAGTGTCATAATGTTAGTAGGTAAAACAACATTTCAATAAGAGCCCCGCCAGGCCTGTCAGGTCCCATGCCAACAGCTAACCCCGAAGATTAGTCCACCCCAATGCGATAAAAATGTATTGTGCAGTCCGTTAGTCGGTCTTTACAGAGTGTTAAAAAGTCGCCACCATAACCCACCCAACCCCTCCCTACAAACTTCAACAATAGAAAAAAACAAAATCTGAACCATTGTGAAAACAATACGAAATGCATCGTAAATATCCCCTTAGGGGTAATAAAACCCCACAGGAGAACGGGGAGGCGACAGGACCGAGGTCCCCATCCGCGCCCATCCTGGAGCAAGGCACAGGTGATTAGCAGCAAAACGTCTGTGAGGCGCCTGTGGAGTATTGCTAAGGTGAGCCTCCAGTTGCCGTAGGCTAAACCTATTCCCTTGTGACCACCTCGATACTGTACAGATTGACTTTGAGAAAACGCAGGTATTTGAAGTATACATAGGGGGCCAGGCACCGCACAATACCAACAACATCAAGGAGGCAGTCCACAGTGCCTGGCCGCAGTCGTGGGGCTGGATGTAGGCTAACCTAAAATGTAGTCGCTGACATGAGTTCTAGAAGGACAAGGCGGCCAGTAGGAGTGAAGCCTCTCCATCTTCTCCTATCGTATCAGAGGCGCGTTCAAAGCAGCATCCAGGGGGCATGATGCTGCTAGATGCAGGGCCCATACGCCGGAGCGGTGACATGGTTCCATGAGGCACACATCAAGGAGTCAATTGCAGCCCCTGCGCAAACTCTCTGACCATGCCGATGCGGTTGGCGCAGCTTTACGAAGATCGCTGGTCTTGTCCTGTGTAGAGTTGTTGTCTCCGGTGGAAATGCCAAGAAGAGTCAAGCCTTCCTGTAGGTCAGAAATGTGACGCTGTCTATTATGGAACTCGAAACGTAACCCAAATGGGAAGGTCCAACGATATCTGATCTTATCGTCTCGTAACTTGGAGGTGATTGGTCTGAACAGCTGTCTCCGCGCTAGAGTGGTTGGTGCCAGATCCTGGTAGATCGTACAGGAATGGTTTTGGAACGAGATGGATCCCTTCGACCTGCTGCTACGAGGACTGCCTCTTTCACTTTAAAGGAGTGGAATTTTAATAATATGTCTCGAGGTCTCTTCTTTTCACCGTATTGTAATGCCCCAACTCTGTGTACTCGATCGAGTTTTATCTTGAGGGTTTGAGGACTCACGATTTCCGCGAAGAGTCCCTACAAGAAGGCCCCCAAGTCGGGCCCCTCTGCCCCCTCCTCTAAGTCCTTAATTCATATGTTTTCTCTCTGTGCCCTATTCTCAAGGTCTTCTGTCTTGAGTTGTGACTGAAGTACTTGGTCACGGAGAGAATGTACCTCATCTTGGAGTTCTGACATGAGTTTGTCTTGATCTTGAGAGTTCGCCTCCAAGTCCACTATTCGGGTGCCCACTGAGTCTACATCTTGTTGGAGAGAGGTTAGCTTTTCGGTCAGGTCGGCCCGCAGCTGCTCCATGGATGATTTAATGTCCTGGCCTAGCTCTTTGCACAACTCAGATTTGAGGTCTTTAAACATGGCTAGAAGGTCTGCCTTTGTGAGAGCCATGGCGGTCGCTTTGTCGTCTGTGCGTAGGACTGGACGCCTGTCCGAAGCCAAGAAGAAATCAGAGACCTTAGTGGTTGTTCTGGTCGTCCCCTTCTTAGGCGGCATACGGGCCGGCCTTAGGGGGCCCCCCCTTGGTTGCGATCACGGCGGTCCCGGGAACCATGAAGTAGGGATTGGGGCTGGTGTGGCCAAGGTGCGGTTCACGTGGTTGTGGTTGTGAAGCCCGGAGCGTAAATCCGGGGGTGAGGGTCCCCTAGGAATGAGAGAAGAGGCACGTGTGGGGCGAATAGTCACAGGTGAGGGTGGTGCCAGACACTCAAGGAACAGCAGGCCTATTCTGGAGGCCGCGGGAGCTATGCATGTAGGGGCATCCACTAACCTCACTGTCTATAGGTCTCGTCAGGGGCGGGCAGTTGCAGTTAGAATCTCCTCATCGAGGCATAATCTGGAGCTCCTCCATGGGCGAGAAACTGAGCCAGCATGCGGCAGAAGGGTGCATGAAGCGCAGGAAGTCTGCTTCAGATCGGGGTGTATGCTGCTATTACAGGGATCCATCCAGACGTGTGGCCGCAGTAGATCGCCGGGCAGTCAGCGGGAATCATTGGTGCCTATGTCTGCAAGCCGCCGCCATCTTAAGGTCAGGCAAGTTGGCTGCGATGCAGCGCCGTCGGGTGTGCTCCGCATAGGAGAGCAGGGAGTGCTCGCTGATGTTCGCGCTGGCGGCCGGCTCACCTCAAGCGCGAGGGCTGGTGCAGGGAAGCTCAAATCGGGAGGCGTGTCGGCCGCCGACATCCGCGGGGTCTGGAGCTCAGGTCCGGTCGGCAGCCGCCATCTTAGCTCGCGACCTCGAGAGATTCTCAAGACAGGGCCGAGGACGCTCCCGCGGGCGAAGAGTCAGGTGCTGATTTGAGCTCCCCGGGGCTCCGGGGGAGCACCGCTAACAGCTCCTGAAGTGCGCGCGGACATGGAGCCGAGACGGATCACGACCGTTTGGCCATCTTGCCCGGCCACACCCCCCAGGTTTTGCATTTTTTAAATGTTAGTCCATTTTCCTAATGTTTGTGCATTCAGCCAATTCTCAGTTTGTAGTGGAAAATAGATCCCTTAAGATTTTCGCAATTAAATTTATTGTGGAAATTAAAAAAATTCAAATAATTTGGAAAAATACCCATTGGTGAGAATGTTTTCATCTACAATTTTTTGTCACGATGGCCAAACAAAAGCATTTTACCATTTTGTCTGTTAGACTTTTTTGGTAATAACCATATGTAGGGGTTGTAGGTTCTCCAAAAACATTATTAGTGATTACAAACTCTGAATTTGGGGATACTCATACTATTGTGATTCAGAGGGCATTTTGAAAAATTTGCTATTTCTTGCACCCTTGCTTACATTTGGAAGCCAAAATTAGAGAGAAATGTAATGGGTAAAAAAAAATGCTTTACTATTCAGTGTTCTCCTGATAAAAAAAAGAGCACCCCACTTGTGTGGCTTGGCATAGCAACCGTGGTACAAAACACCTTAAAACACAACCTAGAGGCATCACATCACCCAGCAAAATCAATGGTTTTTTTCTTCAATTTGTGTAGCTGCATAACCCTACCAAACCCAAGAGAGTCCAGGTTAGTGTGATTAATGAAGATCCCATTACATGTTTTTGGAAGGTCTTGCAAATCTCAAACTTTGGTTAAAACATGCATTTTCCTTACATTTCTGTTAGGGAACATTCCAGAAGCTGTATGGATCCACAAATTTCCTACCACCCAGTATTCAAACACATCTCCAGATAAAAATATTACCCCACTTGTGTGGCTGGTTTGCACCTGCAACACAAAAGTCCACAAAACAAGATGTGGAGACATCCTGTGTCAATAATCCCCCAATAATTGAACCATAGCTTGGCCAACATTTCTGAAAACTAGACACTTAGGGTGGTGTGACTCATGTGGATCCCATTATATTTTCATACCCTGAAAGCCTCGCAAACTCAAACCTTTGCTAAAAACACACATTGCCCTCACATTTCTGTGAAAGGAAGTTCTAAAAGCTATGATCAACAAAATTCCTACCACCCAGTATTCACACATGTCTTCCAGTACAAATTATATCACACTTGTGTGGTTCGGCCTAGTGCCCGTGAAAGGAACCGATCAAAACAAGGACCTTGCAAAGTCTATATGATCTTCGTGTGGCACCTGGACCCAGCCACACAAGTGGGGTAATGTTTCTTTCAGGAGACCTGTGGAACTCCCTTTTCCAAAACGGTCTCCCACTTCCCTAGCAGTGCAGAACATGTCCAAAAAGCATTTTCCCAAAGGAAAATGTTTCTGGTGTTAAGGCCAGAAACACTTTTTTTTCTAGTGCGGGGGAGTGCTTTAGATTGACACTCGCACTGTGAAAGTGGTGGAGTGTCGACTTTCTGCCAACGCTCACACTAACAAAGTTAATTAAGTCCTATCCAGATTCATTTAACTTTATCCTAGGTGGATATCCTGGTACCCTGTAATGGATCTGGCACTAATAAACCATCCTTGGACATCTTTGGACATCCATTTACTAATAGAGGACTTTAGCCCTTCCTGATGTATCACTTGAATGTACTCTTTCAGAAAAAGGTTTGAGAAATGTGTGTAGTACATACCAGGGGAGCTGGAAAAGAAAACGACGTTGCAAGAACAATCTGCTGTGGTAAATTAATAATCCAAGCTGCAAATTTTATGTAAACTCATTAATGTAGATAGAGGGCAAACACTGTGTTGGTGAATCAACCACTACAAATATATTCACTGTCTTTTATTCTGTTCTTTTTACTTTAGAAAAAACACTTACTCTGAATGTCCAGACTACAAAACCTCTGGTCCCAACTCATGTTTTTTTGATAAAAAGCACGCGTCAATCTGGAGTATGTATATTATCATTGTGAATGCAACCAACGAGCTGGGGAGTACAACGTCTGATCCCGAATTTGTGGATGTAGCGTATATAGGTATGTCATCAGTATTTTTATGATACAGATCAATGGAAAAAATAAATTGCTCTTGATTTGCCCAGTTACAGTTTAGGTGATTTATTTCAAATTTGTGATTACACAGGTAGGAAAATTGCAAACTGTGTCCATCTAATCAGCAGATCTAGTATGATCAATGACATTGCAAGCTCCTACATCTTGCTGACTATTTTCTCTTACGTACATTTTTGATGGAGCCTCAGGTAAAGGAGGGAGAATGTTTTGTAAACTGGAAGTTTGCAACCTGTGTAGCTTGAGATCATAAGCTTTGCACACTCCTGCCATCTACTATTGGGTTAGAATTGTTACCAGTTGTTTTTCTTTGAAGAAGAGATTTAGTTTCAAAGGTGACTCATGAGACCTCGCCCTGAAGCCCTCAGTGTGCCATGAAACACACTCTACCTTGAGCTTTGATTGCTTTTTACCACCATCAGATTCAGACTTGTCCTTGATAGTTGCATTCAGCTGCTCGGCTCAAGGAAGGATACAACATTGGAAACTGGTGCACTAGGGCATCCTTGAAGAACATACCAAAGAACTGGCCATCACAGAATCCACTGCCAATAGCTGAAGAACTTTACTGCCAAGTACATCTCACATCCATCAACAGCTTCAGTGCTGAATCATCGGAAGGTCTTACAAAAATTACTTGATTGGAAGGAGGTGGCTTTTTGTACATCCTAACCAGGAATGATTACAAAATTAAACAGTGATTGGTATGCTGTGAGTGAATATTTCATAAAGCTGAAGATCTAAAGTCTACTTAAAAAGAGGAATCCATACTTCATGTCATTTGTCTTCATCTCTCAATGAGCTACTATCTGTTTTCAGGTGAAACCTTCCAGAGCAGTAGTAGCTGCTGAACCTTTAAAGCTGTGAGACATACATTCCTGCCTTGATACTGCACAAGTCAATGACGTGCAAAGCCGCCTTTTTAAGGAGGGTTCTCCCTATGAAAATTGTTGGGAAAATAACAAGAGACAAATGGTGATTGCAGCACAATAAAAATAAAGTTATGGACATCTCACACTCACGTGCCATAGACGGCAATGCTAAACAACTCCTGCAGTAACATTGCTCGCTCAGTTACACAGACTTTGCAGGATTCAAGATAATACAGATTACACAAATCTTATATACTCAGACAGAATGTTGTTCGATTGTATCTGACAAAATAACTTGCACAATGTTATGTTATGTTATGTTAATAAAGCTTCTAAAGCGCACTGTTACCCTAGGGTGTCCTGGTAATGAGCACTGCCTACATGGTTACAAGAAATGATAAGACTGTTCAGGAAAAGAGCCAAGTTTTCAGCCCCTTCCTATAGGAAAGGAGCTCGTAGAATTTCAGAGGTACAAGGTAAAACTGTTCCAGGCTTTTGTGGCACAATTGAAAAAACTCCCGCCACCCCAACTGGCTTTTTTAACACGGGGAACAATCACTTGTTTTGCCTCCGAGGACCGCAACGCTCTTCCTGGAACGTACCATTGTATGCGTTGTGTCAGATAAGCAGGACCAATGCCCTTGAGGGCCTTAAAAATGGTGCAAAGGGCCTTGAATTGTGCACGTTGTTTCACAGGGAGCCAATGAAGATCTCAAAGTCCCTTCCTCACAGAGACAAACCTGGGTGTACCCGTTAGCAGCCTGGCTGCCGCATTTTGTATGATCTGGAGTCTGTTCAGGTGTCTTAATTGGATGTTCAAATAGAGACTATTGCAGTAATCCAGTCGTGACAAAATGAGCGCTGTAACTGCTATCCTCAGGCTGTCTTCAGGAAGAAGGAATTTTATTTTCCTCAAGATTCTGAGGAGGTAGAAGCTGGTTGAGACAACCCCGCTTATCTGGTCACCAAAGGAGAGTCTAGAATCCACAATCACCCCCAGATTCTTGGCCTTATTAGTGGGGGCCAGAGGCGTGCCCATTACATTTGGCCACCAATCAGGCGTCCAGAGATTTGTGTTATTACCAAATATGATAACTTCCTGCATTAAGTTTCAGGCAGTTTGATGACATCCAGCCCGCGATGGCTTGCATGCAATCATGGCATCTTAATCCAATCTCCACTTCTTTACCCCGCTGAATGGACAACACAATTTGCGTGTCATCTGCATACGAGGTCAGTTGGAACCCAAAGGATCTAATCAGGGCTGCCAGTGGTGACACAAGTCATAAAACAGCAGCCAGAGGGGTGGGTGCCCTCTGGTATAAATCAATCAAAATCACCAGTTGTGCGTGAATATCAAATATGAACTTTCAAACCCAGGAAAGTACAAGGATCATGTAAAAAGAAGGGATTTCCTCACACCTATCAGCCCACAGACATCCTACTGCTTAGCACGCCCACTGTTACACTCACCCTGTGGGAAAAATCACAATCTAAGGAGGCGTCTTGTATCTTGCTGCATTGTTGGTTTCTTCAGGGAGAGGCATCATGAGTTCCCTCAAAGCAAAAACTTTTTCTTCAAAGAAAAACAACCCGAAATAATCGAAGCCCGATAATAAATTACAGGAGTGTTCAAAGCAGGTGAATCTACAGCACTGTAGGCTGCAATTCTATTGGCACCATTCACAAAGAATTTGCTGTGACTTATTTTTATTGTACTTTTATGGGTAACCACTAAATTCAGGAATAAAACAAGTCTCATCTGGAAACAAATTATATTGTAGAATGGCGTATCCTGAGATAGAAGAGAAACCCTCAAATTAGTCCAAACTTAAAAAAATGGTGTACATGGGTATTAATGGAGATGTAAAAATAAAAATATAAATTCTCACAAATGTCTGTATTATGTGGCAAACGTTTGCTGTAAATTGTGTAAATGCTATGAATATTTTGTTCACAAGTATGTGTTGCATATTCAATACATGTATGGTGTAGCAATGACCCACACATATTAAATAGATTATGCTCTCAAACAACTCCCCAAATGACTGTGTAGCACAAAAGCTCAATTGATGGTTTCTGGTTATAACGTTGCCGGCATCAGTGAATCCGCGTCCTGGTGCAAATTGTATTTGCTGATGTTATATGAATAAAGAAGTGACAAAAACTCACCCACACTAGTCACTTCCTATGAGAATGTTTTGGGAAATAAATGGTGACTGCAGCAGAGTAAAAACAAAGCATTTTGCACATCTCACTCTCACTTACCATGGACAGCAGTGCTAATCAAGTCCTATAGCCTCATGCAGCAATATTGTCTGCTAAGTTGCACAAGCTTTCCAGGATCCAAGAGCAATCAGATTACTCAGATGTTACTTGCTCTGACCCTACACTGAGGCAGTGACGTTACAGAAAGTTGTTAGATTGTATCTGACAAAATAAGCCACACAAGTAATAAAACAATAGTCAGAGGAGTAGGTGTCCTATGGTATAAATCTATCAAAATCACTAACTGTGCATGAATATAGTCTTATAGCCTACTGCCGAGGGCCGTACCGGTTGTTAAAAGCCCTGAACTTGAGTTATAAGCCTGAGTCGCATGCGAGCTCAGGCCGATAAAGGGCTATAAGGCTATTTGAACATTCCGCCTCGGGGGGGGGGGGGTTTCTTGGAGTCAGATATAATGACTATTGGGTAATGGCAAGTGCGTATCCTACTATGGTTGGACGCACACTGTGTTTGCTTAAATACCCCTCACACACCAAAAGGGCCCTTGGTGTCATGCTTCATCATAAGGGTCTTCCCGCCCCGCTGCGGGTCGGGGCGGAGCACTGATAATGTAATGCTATGTGTGATGCAAGAGGGAGGGTCTGGGGTGAATGTAAGTGAGTGAGCGGAACCGCAGGATGGAGCCACATTGAGCTAGGGACTATCGAAGGGCACTACCAAGTGACTACGTCCTTTCCACCCGTTCTTGAGGTTCATGGGGCATTGTTCCTCATATATATAAACACTGATTAAGGCATACCATTGGGTATTGTATAAAAGTGCTTTATTGATTGCATTTTCATTCTCAAGAATCACATCATTATCAGTCACTAATTTGAGTAAGCATAGTAAATATAGGAGGGATCTTTATTTGTCCCGACGAAGAAGCATTGATGCTTCGAAACATGTTGACTCATTAGGAATATCCGCACATTATGCAGGACATCTCCGCACCACCTTTTTAATAGCACTAGCTTCCCTTGACCTATTAAAGATTGTATGTCTAAGAGGCCAGGTCCTTTTTAAACTCACTCACTTACATTCACCCCAGACCCTCCCTCTTGCATCACACATAGCATTACATTATCAGTGCTCCCGCGTAGTCGCAGGTCGTACCACGCCCCGTCCCGTAGCGGGGCGGGAAGACCCCTATGATGAAGCATGACACCAAGGGCCCTTTTGGTGTGTGAGGGGTATTTAAGCAAACACAGTGTGCGTCCAACCATAATAGGATACGCACCTCCCATTACCCAATAGTCATTATATCTGACTCCAATATACCCCTCCTCCCCGAGGTGGATTCCTTTTGTTTTGTTACTAATTCTATGTGGAGGATGTATCCACCTCCAATGCCCGTGTAGGGTGCTACCTCTTCACTCCCCAATCTTGTTGTTTATAGCTATTTGAACATTCCACCCACTAAGGGTAGAATGTTCTAAATTAAAAAGGGAGAAACATGCAGACAAACATTAAAATGTTGGCGCTCCAGGCTTATACCAGCCATTATAAGCCTGGAGCCACTCCATTATCTTCATTGGAGCTCTCAACATTCTAATATAAACTATAAACTTTCAAACCTAGCAACACTGAAGGTATAGGCCCTAACACCAACCAGATCAGAGCCCAGGGTAGGAATCAACTCTTACACACAGAGTGATTATTGTGCAATGTGCTGCTGGAGAAGGGCAAGTGAGTTCAGACTCACTTATTCACACCAGCATCCATACAAATTCACCACTAAAGCACCTGTTTATCACACAGAGGCTTGCATGTGCCCATCAATCCACATATGCAATATAGGTTGGTTAAATATATATAGATTCATCTATTAAGGTGGGTTCTGGTTCACTTGTTTGTAAATGGATATTCAGAGTACACTTTCATTCGCACCCACATGCATGTTCACCAGTGTCTATACATGCGTGCACTCACAAAATACATGTGCATCAATAACACAGAGGAATTGAGACACGTGTAAAGATGTATTCAATCACACACACATGCTTGATCTCTGCTGTGTGCACTAGTATGCAGCCAAAACATATGCACACGCATCGATACCTCAGACGCAGGCAATGTACACTTACAGGTAACCTAAAAAATGCGCGTGCAAACACGTGTTATACACCTTCATGCAGCCGCACTAAATGTACACAGACATGCAAACATAAACACAAAAACACTCATAGGCAGGCGGGGTTCAGTTGTATGCAGCAGGTGCAACCTATGGCACACATGTATGCATTTATAAAACAGAACGCAAGTGATTATTGTTATAAAAAAATAAACACATATCATTTAGAAGTTTTTTTTTATCATTCACAAGACTAAAACTCAGAAGCACGGTTAGTCTGCACCTTATGCAATACAAATCGAAGAATTACACTGTGCAGATAACCGCATTAACTGGCAGCTGCAAACATAAATCTAGTTGTCATTGTTAACTTGTTCACAGTAGTTCTGTAAGTGAACATGTGCAGTGTGTAGAATGAGGGACTTGTCACACTCACACAACACTAACCAGCAGGTGATTGCACTGAAACCTATTTCCAAATACACCATGTATTGTTAAAAGTGAAAGATTTCTAAGGTTGTATTCAGGCAATTATTTAGGCAAACACAGCATAGGGATCACACCGTTACTCTTGTGCCCTTAGCCTCACTGAGGCCACTGAACGTTAACAGAGGTTGACCCACACTTAGAGGATTATTTCACTGTTTGCTTATATTGGTTAAAGATTACACAAATGTCCAATGTTTGCCTTTAAGACCAAAAGGTAAAGAGAAAGTGTCCCAGCTGTAATCGGCGTCTCATCTCACCTCATAGTGAATAGCTTTGCAAGCAGCAGGTCTCGTAGATTTTCAGTCACCATTAACAGCTCCTATATGCAGACTTTCAGCAAATACTATTGGAACATTGGAATGTTGAGCACTCCACTGACGAAAATAGAGTGGCTCCGAGCTTCTAATGGCTGGTAAAAGCCCAGAGATCCAACATTCCAGTGTTTGTCACACAGAATCAGCTGTGAGCAAAGGCCTCACGCGGGCTCATGAGGCCTTTGTTTTATTTATTGAGAGCATTCTGGCTTCTAGTGGCAGAATGTTCTAATAGCCTTATAGCCCGCCGTAGCTGGACTATATCGGCCTTTAAAGGCCTCCTCCTTTGTTAAAGACGGCTGCCTTCAGCTCGGGTCTGTAACGCGTGAAGGGGCCTTTAATGGCCAGTATAGCCGCTTCGGCGGGTTATAAGGCTATATTAGAATTTTAAAATGTTGAGAGCTCTATTGAAGACAACGATGGGACACAGGGCCAATATTGTTGCTAAAGCCCCCCTATTCTAATATTCCAATATTTGTCTTTATGCTAATCCCTTTTTAGGTTGAGCCTAGCGCAGCGCGCATGCGCAGCTCTGCAAGGCTTCTTGTATCTACTCTGTGTGGGTCTGACTCCTCCCACGTATTTGATTGGCTTTTGCGTATGTCTTTTTAGAATCAAAGCCTGCAAATGGCTAAAGGTGGGTGCATGTCCCACCTCTTCTGAAAAGTTCACTCCCACGGGGTTTTGCCAAGGGAGCGAGCAGCGGCGCGCAGGGCGGCAGCCGCCGTGCCTCCTTGTCTCCGTGTGCCCGCCCCCACAACTCCTCTTTGTGTCCCTGTGCCAATTACAATCAAAAAATACTTCGTTTTGTTTGTTATTTATAATTCAACTTATCAGTAAATATTACAATACATTTTTTTTTTCTTAACCATGCTTTCTTAAAATGAGGAGTGCACGGTTGGAAGATGGTGACTAAGCTCCCATTGCCCTCACTTGCTCCCGGTCCGTGTTTTGGCTGAGAGGGGCGGGTTCCTCATTGTTCATTATACAGTGCTAGGCGGCACTTTCCCGGGTCTGCGTGCCAATTTCTTGTTTATCTTGCTGCCTGCAATGGGTCTTCTGCTGTCTGAATCTGAGTAAAGTGCCTGCCTGCAGGGCCTCTAAAGTACCCAAGTGGGCTGGTGACTATTGCCTGCTTTCTGCCCTACTTCTGCAGGAATGGCGCTGTATGCAAACAGCGCACACATGAACAGAACTGCTTCTAGGCGCTGCAGTAGATCGGTATGTCAATTTTAATATCGCCAAGGATATTGTATCTATTTTCCTGAATGCCCAACTCCAGAAACGCGGGCTGTACTTTTTCCAAACAATGATTTAGTATATAAGGAAGTGGCAGCAATTCCCGTCAGGCAGCTTCCCTTGGCTTCCAGCCATCCATGTGGGAAATCGTTTTGATTGCTGGCCTCAGACTTTTCAGAGTTAAGGTCTGTGTTTTTTAAAAACTATTTATTGTCTAGCACGCCTCTGTTTTATTATGTAGAGCAAATGGGGCCCCTGGTTTTTATACTTCCGTGCCCACTTGCTGGCGGAAGGGGCAGTGTAGTTCCGATAGAACGGAGAAGAGGTGTAAGAATGACAGAGGTGTTTGGTGTTTTATTATTATGTATATATCAGCAGTGTTCTCTATCAGGTCTACCTACGTGCACCATCACAGATCTTGTATCCCGCTACTGCAGGCCTTCTTTCTTGCCATACTTTATGAATTAAAGTTTATTGACTCTATAATGTGCTGCACGGCTAAACACTTATGCGGTCCCAAAGGTGAGACCTATTGGCTATGCCAATGCTTGTTCATTGAGAGTAGTCTAACTTCAATAGGCGTAATGTTCTAATAGGATTGTAACCCTTTTGCCTTGTGCTATTCCGGGTGTTAAAAGCCCTCTGCCCTGTTATAAGCCTGAGACACAGGCCTTTAACAACCGGTATCGCCCTCGGCAACCTGCTATAATGCTATAT
Organism: Triturus cristatus; assembly: GCF_964204655.1. Lineage (NCBI taxonomy): Eukaryota > Metazoa > Chordata > Amphibia > Caudata > Salamandridae > Triturus > Triturus cristatus. The sequence continues at coordinate 258,525,111 of NC_140581.1, read as the reverse complement.
AAGATTCCTCAATGTCGCCCACTTTCAGGCTCACACTGCAGATATTTATAACATTTTAACCGTTTGTTTATTAGACGGTGTAAATAAATGACTTGTGGGTATTTAATAGACATGAAAACAAAACACGTCAGAGTTGTATATGACAGGTGCCCCTTCTTTGAGTTTGTTCCAAAATATGGACTTAAGCCTACACATATTGGCACGTGCCAGAGAATCAAAGACAAAATTGTATTCTTTTGACTGAAAGAATAGATTAATGACGCAGCACAGCCATGTGAGGCATATGCTAATTCACATGGTCTGGCTGCAGTTTCACAGGCCTTAAATCCCATCAAGCCAGGGCCGGACTGGGAACCAAAACAGGCCCTGGCAAAGTGCCCGGGGGTCGGGGGTGCTGCCGAGCTCTTGCCAGGGCCGGTTTTCGGCCGATTTTGTTACATGGCCGATTTTGCTGCAAAAGCGGCCCTGTAACAAAAACGGCCTCCAGGGGCCCAAAACCGGCCCCCACCCCTGCGGTGCACCGGGGCATTGCCCGGTGCCCGCTACGGCCAGTCCGGCCCTGCATCAAGCCCACTTCAGCCTTTCAACACCCCAAAGTCGCCCAAGGTTTTCTTTCAAGTCTTCTGTATTATACATAGTTTAGAAGTAAGTGCGGAACCTATACTTCCTGGGGCATTTTCAAACCTCACTAACCTGTCACCCCGAGTCTTGCAGCTTTTGACTCCCGCTGAGTCCATCCGTACTCCAAGGTTCAAGGTGGTAGTCAAATGGTGATGGTGGGAAGGTGAGAGGACACAGGGCTGCAGCAATCCAGAAAGTATACAGGAGAGTGTGTCACAGGTGCCCCCGCAGACCCATGGGCTGGCCATGTACCTGCCTTCTGCACCGAGGAGGCCGACAGCTGCTCTTCTCAGCTCTCATGTCTCCTGAGCCTAAAGGCCAGTGGAGTGTCCGCACCCAGGCTCAGGCAGAAAGAGGATAGGGCGGAAGCTACAGCGAGGGCCGCAAGGACAGGCCAGGCTTAGGCGGGAGTAGCTGCACCAGCTGGTCACTGTTTCGCCAAGGTCTAGATTGAATTAGCCAAGGCTCTATCAGTCTCAGCCAGTCAGGAATGCCGGAAGCGTCCTGGGATGGGGCTGCACTCGTGGTAGCCTTTAGATGGAGTGGTGTCACCACCTCTAGAATTGGCAGAACTGATGCGTCCTCACTCTTACCCTCAGTACATATACTGTGCATGTGAGTTTGGAAAAGGGTAATAATGCACACTGCAGTCACATACATTGCTTGCTGCACTTACACTGTCATCTCATCTGTCTGTCAGAAAGTGGCAGCGCAAGGACAGCAAAGCAGAGTGGAAACACCTTCCCCCTCATTCCTCCTCTGACAGGACACCGCACAGACACACTTACGGAGAAGATATCTCTAGCTAAAGCACTATGAAAACTATTCGGTGATGTAGAAATGCTCAGCCCCAATTAGAAGCCCTTTCTGCCATTTTACTAGTTCTTTTTTTCAAAATGAGACAAATAATCCAAGCCCTTTTGCGCACTTTTTTAAAATTTAATGGTAGAAAAACCTGGCATCGCAGCTAAGATCCTTGGTTCACATTAGAGATTTCCTCCTTCATTAGATTAAAAGTATATTATTCGTAGAATATAGTCTTTCAGTAATCAGCACAGCTGTGAATATACTCCTACACAGTGCTAATGCATTCTTTGATTAGCCACCCATTGCATCCCTCCGCAAGGAGCACCGGTTTCTCCCATACCTTTCCCTATTGATTTATATAAGATTCATGGTGAATTCCTAGGGGCTTTTTACAGGAAGCCTTGAATTCCCCAAAGAGAACAGTGGGAAAAATCCTATGCTTCTGCTAAAGTTGTAAAGAATTTTTATGAGATAATATATGAAAGTATTATTACAAAGACATTAATACATTTATAGGGCATGATCCTGGCTATTAATGGAAAGTGGGGCTACCTGTTATTTTGATTCATGTCCTTCTAGAGATAACACACGCAAATATTCGATGATGTTCATCAAAATGTTTGCTTTGCATAAAAATACAGAGTATAAATTGTCCAAGTCGAGGAATTTGCATCTGCATCTAAGATGACTTATGCACCCTCCACTGTATGCCATTGGGAGCACAAACAGCCTTGAGAATGTAGCATTTCAGCTCCCAAAGCAATTAATCTTAGTGTAGTGCAAATATCAGGCTGGAGGCATCAATGTATGGACCCAGCATAGTATAGAAATGTATCAGAATTTTATTGTCGTATAATATTTCCAAAGTATATATGGGTGGTCAGAAAACCTTTAGATGGTTAGAACAATGGATACATTATATATAGTACAGAAAGTAATTGTAAAAAGAAACAATAGCTGAGTGTGGCATATTCACAATGTAAACAAAGAAATATTATAATGGTCCACCATTAAAATATTGGATGAATGACAGACAAGTGGGGAATACAAGACGTGGAACTAGCATACATATGATTTAAAATGCCATTGCTTAGGTTGGCATGGTAAAAGCAAAGTGGGTTAAACAACACACTGAAGGCTCGAAAAAGTATGTCACATGAATGATATAATGAAAACCACCAAAAATGATACAGAACGCCAAGGAAAATGAGCAAAATGTTAGGAATAAATATTTGAGAAAACCGAAAAATATACTCACCAAATATTAAAACCATCAGTAAAGTAGAGCTGCAGAGAACCAGGTGAATATAAAATATCCAACTTGCCATGAAACCCTTTAAGGCCCTTCCTTTTTGGTCCCAAATGCTATTATCAGGTAGAGAGGTTGGGCAGGAGGGTCTGGAAATATTTTTAAAATTAAAGACAAGATTGCATATGCATGAGAAGCATCGCTTCATTGATTCTGGGACACCTCCCAGTTGTTCTGCACAATGGCCCTCCTCGCCAGAAGGGTGATGCCTCCCCTGATGCGTGCTGCAACCACATCACACAAGGCCAGAAAAGAGACACTTTAGAACTGATTGGATATACACCAGGTAGTATCATAATTTATGTATTTAGTGAAGTATTTTGTAGAAGTCAGCATATCACCTTGCAGTGATTTCTGAGCAATAGGGTAGACTGGGGGACTTCTAGGAATGGAGTAGGCTGCGTTAAGGTGGCCACCATCTTAAAACATTCCGTCTAGTGGAGCACAATGGGCTCTTCCTCAAGTTTGGTGGTTGGCTGTTCAGCGGGAGGCTAGTGTGAAGAGGGGCAGAAATCCTTTGAGTGCATGAGACAACATTTATTATTATGCCTCCGTAGAAAATCTCACTTATTTTATAATTCCTACTTACAAGGATCTCTTGTTCTTTAAAGTTGAACAGGTGATTTATGCCACTTCTTCAGTCTCCTCTTTTTAATTTGGTTGGCAATCACAGTTGAGTTAAAGTCTGGAATCCTGTGTGACCTCAGGTCAACATCGCCCTTTCATAAACCTCGGAAGTGTTACTTGTCGCTGTACAGAATGGGTTTTCTATGGTGGAAACCATGGAGCTTTAGCAAAGTGGATCTTCCTTCCATAATTCTTGAAACCTTTTAAATTGAAATTAAATCTGATGCTTAGGTGATGACTGATATTGTCTCCATTTCTAAACAGTTCAGCTTCGTCCCCCGTTGAACGTGACTCTTTCTATAATCGATGATCCTCCACATCTTCTGGTGAAATGGTCCCCACCTTCAGAGGCCGATGTCGAGTCTAGTTGGGTAACCGTTAAATACGAGGTGCAATTCAGATCTAAGAAAGAAAAGGAATGGGAGGTAAGCAGGGTTCAAGAAATCCAAGTGTCAATTATGTTCCTCAAAAGACTGTTTAGAGTATTGTGTTATGCAAAGTATAGCTTTGTGTTACCTGTCAGCATTTGCCACGGCAATATGCGTTTTAAAGATGTATGAATTATGGTAATTTAGTTGAGTTGTATAAAGAACTCCTCTTTCACAAGCACAGTGAATCATTGCAAGCAATATACTTGGATTGCTAATAGCTTTCTAAAGAGTTAAGTTGCAATTGTCACTATCAATCATCTAATATTTTAAATACTGCCTATTTCCCTTACAGTCAAGAAGGATTAGACAAAATACACATCAGGAGCTTCGAGGGTGACAAGAGCAACATTGCAAGATTTATATTTCTGTAGGGACATTACAACTTCTGCACCATTCATATTAGTGTCAGGGTCAGAAGAAGCCATAATTTATGTATGCATAGAGAGAAACTCATCTATTTGTGCATAATCTGCACACTTCTACCTTTGCAGTTAACTGTACTAATATGTTTTTTGATTAAGTAGTACATTTGAAGAATTGTTAAATGACCTGCTTATTGGGGGAGCTGCAGTGAACAAAGTATGTCACATTCAAAAACACATCTCAAGTGGAGAAGTTTGCAATTCTTGATAATTGCTTTTACTCTTTGGTTATATCGCAACCAGGCAAAATGAGCTGAATGGTGGGATGCTATGAACAACTTATCACATGAAAACCGTGCACGGTTCTAACTGGGAAATTTAAAACAATACAGATTTTCGAAGAGTAATTTTAGAATATACATATAGGCAAATATGTTCTGGTTCTAAAATGTTGTGATTTAATCATGGAACATAAAGAGTGATTAGAAGATGAGACCAGGAGAGATTGTTGGCAGTATTCTTTTATTTTTTCATTTTTAAATCTGTTATCTCTTTTTCTGAGGAATTTTCATGCAGCAGTGGATCAATTCCAGCACATCAACAACATTGCCGAAGTACAAAGTGCATTGCACACATCCCAGCTGCTCTCCAGCCAAGCTGGGAAGGGCTACCTTGGTTCCTCTCCCCCATGCATTGCACATTTTCCTGAAGTCCCAGATACTAAACTGAAACAAACTACAAACCAATAACATTTTATATAACGTGTGTACACTCATTCAGTTTAATAATGTCAGTCCTGTGGATTCACAACATTAGGAAAACCCTCTCTTTGTGTTTTATACTACTGTCCGGTTGTTAGTGCCGCAGCAGCCCGTCTCACAATGCCCGTGGCGCACTGGGCAGTGGAGTCATCTAGCCCCATCAGAGCAGCCCTATCTAGGCAATCAGTTACTCATTTTCCCATCCCCCTCTACAAAGGCCGTTAGTACTTCTAGCCAGAACTCTGCTATCAGTTTTCATCGTGCCCCTGTAACCTACTCCACTCTTAGGGCATCTCCTTTCACTATTACTCAACTCTATACCGTTGTTCGCCATCTGCAAAGCAGCGGCCCTTCAGTCGAGTGCCAGTGCAGTGCTATGTCCCTGCGGGCAACCACGAGTGCTAGATCTAAGAATCTATATCCCACCTTCTTTTTGGTCCGTCGGGGGTACAAGCTCAGGAAGCATATTTCCATGGTCAACAGGTCTCGCCTAGTGTTAGACCCGGCCCTCGTAACATAGGCAGACCTGACCCCTGCACCTCACACCAGCCCCGAGCCCACGGCCTAGCCCATCCTTCCCACCAGAACACACACACCCGACCCGGACTTCCCCCGTCCGTGGCCTTCCTCCTTCGGCCACCCCGGGCCCGCGTGCCCACTTCATGCGCCAAGATGGCCGCCCGGCCCCAGCGCGACCTTGGCCTAGAGGCGCCACTCCGGCTGGAGGACATCGCGCTCCCCTTGGGATGAGAAAGGGAGGAGCAGTTTCCATCACACCTCTGCGCTTCCCTGGGAAGGTGGGTTTAGATCGACCCGCCGGCCTCCCCGAGGGCTGGCCCCACGCCTGCTGGGTGTCTGGGGCTCCTCCCGACCCGGCCCTGAAAGGATCAAAGGACAATGGCAGGAAACCCCCAGCAAGCGACCCCCAGGTGACAAGACCCCTGCCTGCACAGACTCCGGACATCAAAGAGGAGTCGCCCTATAACAAGGGGTGCTCTGGGACTGTCCGATAGATTCGCCTTGGAACACCTGAGCCCTGCTGAGTGACTCGCGGCTCCCCTGAAGATCGTAAGACCTCCGAACCTATGCTTGAGCCCTGCTGAGTGACTCGCGGCTCCCCTGAAGATCGTAAGACCTCCGAACTTATGCTTGAGCCCTGCTGAGTGACTCGCGGCTCCCGAAAGATCGTAAGCCCTCTGAACTTATACTCGAGCCTGCTGAGTGACTCGCAGCTCCCACAGACTCTCTTGGTTCCACCGGACCCCACGACGACAAGCGTATCCCCCAGCTCGAGGATTGTGAGCTGTGCGCCGGGTACGCTCCTGCATTTGATTCTTATCCCCAAAGACTGTCCCGCTACCTCCTACCCCCCTCCAAGACTTTGTGAGCCCGCGCTCTACTTGTATATATTTTGCCTTGCTGATCATAAAGATCCTACAACTCCGATCTGATAAAGATTGCTCTTAAGAACTTCTCGTGTACTGTCTTTCTGTCGTGTGGTGCCGAGTATACGATCCTAGATACGAGGTTCCTCCCCTGAGGAGTCTCCCGCCAGCGCCCGGCTACGATACCTCGAGGGTGGGTCTCAGGGCAGTCAGGGCCCCTTCCGAGCCCCTCTGAGGTCGCCTTCTAACACCTAGTAAGCTTGTATACAATATCCCGAATCACCTTAACCCAAATCTGACCCATTATAGGGCAACCCCACACCATTGGATTGGATGGTGTCAACTTGCATCATAACGTTGATCCTATGGGGTGTGCGATAGGTTGCGTGGAGATAATTTAATTGGGTGTATTTGAAACTAGTATTCCTAGATATCCTGTGGACTTGTGCTCGGGTTTGTTCCCATTCTTTACCCCTAAACTCTCTGCCCAACGAGCCCTCCCATCTGGTATGCAAAGGCGCAAGGCCAGTAATTGTCATTGATAGAAATGTCTTGTAAATTCAGGTGATTCATTTACGCCTCCCACCAAAGGTGAGGAGGGTCTGTAAAAGGTCCTGGGTGTGCAGCCCTGTAATGTTTTGTCCCCACAGTGCACTCAATAGTGCATATTTAAGAAATGGTGTCCCCTCCAGGCAGCAGCTCCCTCGTCAAAGCAGTCCTCAGTTGTTTCTATTTCCACATTGCTGCAGTCTCGTCTCAGTGAAGTGGCTCTCCCGACACTAGGTAGCCCCACCGGGGCAGAGCTTGCGCATTAAGGGTGTGTCTTTTTTTTTTTTTTTATTACAGCCTTTCAGAGCCCCACCACAAGGAGAGTGGATCTTCTCATCAATGTCACCCTCGCTCCCAGCATCAGCATGATTAGTGTCCCATTGTGGCATGGCTTTCTGGCATACCCATCTCCTCCACCTGATGCCCTGTAAGCTGTCGGGCTAGCCATTGTAGCTGTACTGGTAAAAATAGATCTCAAAGTCCGGAGCACCCAGGCCACCCTCAGCCATTGGGCATCACAATATGTTCAAAACGAACCAGTGACTACCACCAACCCAAAGCAATTCCTGCAGCAACACATTTAGTTCCCTGATCCAAGTCTGTGGTACCCAAACCAGTAGGTTCATAGCATAATAAAGGACTCAAGGAGACATTACTATCTTCGACAGTGCAATTCACACCATTATTGGAAGTTTTAATGATCGCCTCCTGGGCCCGCAGTGTCCCTCCCTAGTTTCCCACCCTGCCGTCCGTCACAGAGTGGTACACCTTAACCCCCAGGTACTGTAGTACTCTGGGGTCCCATCTAATACCAGCCTGCACCACCGCTGGTTGTAGAGTCAGAATGTTAGCAGTTATTGGGAAGGTGCAGGTTTTACTTCAGTTAGTCAGAAGGCATGACAGCCTCACCAGTTTCTCAAGAGGGTCAGTGCCCCATGGTACCCCTGTCTCTGAATCCAGAGATGCAGAAGCATGTCGTCAGCATACAGCAACGCCAGATGCTCCCAGTCCCCCAGCAGGACCCCTCTCCCTCTATCCTGAGTACAAAGGCAACAGGCTCAACCACCAACGCGGAGGTGGTGTACCCTGAACATCTCAGATATATACTGTCCTATTCAAACTCTAGCAGAGGCTCCTGAGCATAATAGAGTAAGTATTCCTTGGCTGCGATATATTAAATCTAAGCTGGAGACACTTGGCTGTTTAGAATTATTTGAGAGACCATGCGAGCTGTCTAAACCAGAAATTAAAGACTTTAAATCCCAGTTCATGTGCAGGGCAAAGCTGTTGAGAGAAGGCGAGGAAGTGTGTAAACCATCCGTTAGGAGATTTGTCATGTTAAGTATGGGCAATGAGATTCAGCCATACTTGACCTATATAAATAATCCTTATCACTTGTTTTTATTGATTAGGTTTAAACATGGCATGTTACCCTGGCTCCTAGCTCACCCGAAGGGCTTTTTTAAAGAGGGCACTTTGGACCCTTGTCCTTGTGATAACGCCTCTGAACAAAATACGCTGCATATGATTTTTTTCTGTAAATTTTACATTTTGCAACGTAAGAAATTTATTTGCCCTATTCTTAAGAACTGTCACTTTGAGCAAGTGAGGCCCGCGTTGGTATACCTGCAAATGCTGGGTTCTCCTTTTGTCTGTTTTGGAGTAGCCAACTATCTTACTGGGGCTATCAGAAGTAGAAATCGAATGTAGTTTAATATACCTTACCACTATTTATAGTATGTTTGACAGTCTGAGTCCGGGCCTTTTTACCTTTTTCTTTAGAAAATATGAAATAGTTTTATAATTTTTGGCTTGCCTTACTTTTTATTGTCAATGTTCGCCAATTATCTGTTTAAATACGTTTTTATGTATAATTGTGAATTGTGTATTGTCTGAAACTCCTTGGTTAATTATTCTTAAGTGTAACTATTTGCAAATGAAATTTTGTGTATGCTTTGATGGTTTTAAGTATTAACCGAATAAAGCTATTGTTGACTGAGTAAGTCACTTATCGTACCCCTGTTCTAGGTTCATACTTGCCATCACGGTTCTGAGGTACTCCCAGTGTATAGTGTCAAATATCTTTTTAGTGTCTATGAAGCGGACCAGCGCTATATTGCAATATTGTTCAGGTGTTCATCCATCACTCTAAAGCGGTCTAATATTTAGGGAGGTTTTGCGTTGAGTTATTAAGCCACACTTCCCTCGGTGGATCATCGCTGACAGATGTGCTTCAGGTGGTTAGCTAGTATTTTGCTGAGAACTTGTAGTCGAAACTTACCATAAACAGGGGCCAGTATGTCATTGCATCAAGTGCATCACTTCGAGATTTCAGGATCGATATGATCAGGGCTCCTCTTATGGTGTCCGGCAGCACACCCCTTTCCAGAGCCACCATACATTGCAGCTAGGCACTGAGCCAGACTGTACTCATAGGTGTGGTAGAACTCTACCGGCAGCTCGTCTGTTCCGGGCATCCTGTCGCGCACCAGCTCTGAGATAGCCCTCTTAGTTTCTGGCTCCATTATCGACTCTCCCAGTCCCTCACGCGACTGAGCATGCAAGTGGGCGAGATGTGCACTACCAAAAATCCTTTCTGTCACGTGCCCCTGGAATAAAAGGCTGCTCGCCATATAGGGCTCCATCATGCTGAACAAATACATTGTGTATGTCACTCTGCGACAGCATAAGCTCACCCTCTGTGTTCCTGACACGAGTAATAGGGCGATTGCCCTCCAGTTTTAAAAACGATGTCCAAAAACGGGTCGCTCCCCTCACCCCCAGTGTGGCTGATATTCAAGAGGTTCGAGGCATGTGGGCTGCTGAATTCATATCTGTGCATAGATCGCCGCCTAGTGTTGGGTCCGGATGTTTGCACGTTGTTGTCCTGGAAGAGTCTTCGAAGTATCCTTGGATAGGTGACTCCTCCCCTGGACTACAGTGCGCATGGGCATCCTCTCCATCCTCAGATTGTTTTTTTCCGCCATTGGGTTCGGATGTGCTATCTTAGCTCAAGTTAGGAAAATATTTGGTCGAGGCCAAAAGGCCTTTAGTTCGCGTCGGTACTGTTTATCGATCGGGTTTCGATAGCATTTTGTTAGTTTACTAACTTTCAGCACCGACTTCTTTCGCATTTACCTGTCCATCGACTACTTCGACGATGGAATCCAGGACGCCATTCAAAAGGTGTCCGGTATGCAATGCGAAGTACCCACACATCGACGTCCATCCGGTGTGCAACAAATGCCTTTCGCCGGACCACGACGAATCGACATGCATGGCCTGTGCCCGGTTCCGTTCCAAGAAGACTATAAGGAACCGAAGAGCGGCGAGGCTCGAGGCGCGGCACGCGGCACCGGCCCCAACAGACATCTTCGACGAGGCCGACGTCGAAGAATTAGAAGTCATACCCTCCAGTCCCGTTTCCGAACACGACCCCGGATCGGACGAGGGCGACGAGTCACTCTTCCACAGAGGTGAAGACGACACCGAGGTAGGAGACGACGAGGAGGCCTTAGGGGCCGAAGAGAGTAGCTCCAATGATGAACAAGGCCTACCTGTTCTAACCGAAGAAACACCAGCGCCACAGCCTTTGGCTCCGGTCGAGGGATCGCCTTCGGGCCTTACCCGAGACCCATCCCGTAGTTCTTCGGCCCCGCCCTCGGGCCCGGCCTCGGACGTTCAGCGGCAGCCATTGCTGCATAAGCCAGCTGGTTTCCCTACCACAAAACCGAAACCGAAAGCTGCTCCGGTTCATACGAAACCGAAACTGAAAGTGGCGCTGGTCGGATCGAGGCCTTCCACGCCTTCGACGCCAGCGCAACGCGTCGGCACCGACCGCACCAAGAGGGACTTCGGTGCCGAACTGGAATCGGGCGACATCGGAGTCGACAAACGGAAAAAGGCCATCGGCACCGAGAAACCTACTCGGCTACCGACGCCAACGACACCGAGGGCAATACCGCCTGCTTCGCCTCGCGTCGCTCCCTCGCCTCACGTATCGAGGACGTCGACGGTGATCTCCACACCTCGACTCGAGAACCCGCCGGCACCGAAAAAATCCACGCCCGGCTCTACGAACCTGCCCGGTGCCAAAGCCTCAAAGACGCCCCAAGTGCGGCCTGCTGCGACGCAAAGCAACAAAACCACGGCGGCCCTCAAAGACCCGTCGGGTTCCGGCCCGATCGGAGCTCCAGCAACCTCTACGGGGCCAGCCAACATTACCTTCGGCTTGCCTCCGTCAACAATCCCGAAGATGTTCCAACTCAGGACACGGGTTACCCAGACTCCGGTTCCACCGGACGAGATGTCTCCGTCACGTGTCATCGACGCCGACACTGGCAGGATGATTCTCCACGACCGAAGAATAACTTCGGAACCGCCATTGGACCCTTTCAGGATCCCACTAAAAAGGAAGCTGCCTGTGGAATCAGAACCTCTCCTTTATGAACCGTTCCATTCCTCCTACCAGGATCCACACCGGTTCTCCCCCACACGCTCCGACACGGATGCATTGGAGGACTACATGGATGACCAAGCACCCTACCATGTAGACACAGACCCTGATGACCAGCAGGACCCTGATCAAACTTGGGGCGACCCTGCAGACCCCAGTGCACCTCTCGATACACAGGACCCACAACTCTATGGGGCAAAAACATCTCCCACGGAGGATACTGCGGCGTTCAACGCTCTTATTGAACGTGCTGCAAATAACCATGGGGTACAGCTTCACTCAGATACCATCGAGGATGACTTTCTAATGGACACTTTTGCATCCTCAGAAAGACATGTAAAAACTCTGCCAATGCTGAAGGGGGTCCTCAAACCGGCTAAGGACATTTTCAAGGAACCCACCAGGGCACGAGTGATAAACCCCAGGATTGATAAAAAATACAGATCAGCACCTGGGGATCCTACTTACATCAAAGGACAATTACCACTCGACTCCATCGTCGTAGCGAATGCTCGCAAGAGGGCACACTCGCAAACGACAGGTGACGCTCCTCCCCCGGACAAAGAGTCCAAGGTGCTAGAGACCTCCGGCAAGCGAGTTGCCGCCCAGGCTGCCAACATATGGCGCATAGCCAACACTCAAGCGCTCCTCGCTCGCTACGATAGAGCGCACTATGACACATTGGAGCAACTACTCCAACATCTCCCTGACCAGTTCAAAGAAGGTGCAGAAATTCTTATCAGAGAGGGACAGCTACTCACAAATGCTTCCATCAAATGTGCACTAGATGCTGCAGACACGGCTGCCAGGGCCATAAACACAAGCGTCATGCTGCGACGACATGCCTGGCTACGAATCTCAGGATTCAAGCCTGAGGTGCAAAACAACATACTGAACCAGCCCGTCAACCCCGACTATTTATTCGGCCCAGAGGTTGACACCACCCTCGAAAAGATAAAAAAGGACACGGACACTGCAAAGTCCATGGGCGCCCTCCAAACTCAGTCCTTTCGGAGCGGCTCCTTTCGTCGCCCCGGAAACAAGGGGGCAGGTAGAGGACAGGGGTCACAACAAACGTATAACAAAGGCAATACACAGACCACCTACGATAAAAACACCCGAGGTGGATATCGTGGCTCCAGTACAAAGGGCAGAGGACGTGGCTACGGCAACACCAGGTCCTCCCCCAAGAACAAGCAGTGACGCCCTCTCCCTTCCTCCCGACCACATAACACCTGTCGGGGGAAGACTACAAAGGTTCCTGTCCACGTGGAACTCCATCACCACGGACAGGTGGGTCAAAGATATTGTAAAATACGGTTACTGTCTGGAGTTAACCTCCACTCCACCCACAATACCACCAAGAAACCGTCCTATGTCCTCAGAGCACTTAACGCTCTTACAGCAAGAGGTGCAAAGTATGGTTCTAAAAGGCGCTATAGAGGTCGTCCCCATCCACGAGCAGGGTACGGGGGTTTACTCCCTCTACTTTTTAATTCCAAAGAAGGACGGGTCGCTCAGGCCTATATTAGACCTGAGACCCCTGAGCCAGTACATTCTTTCAGAGCACTTTCACATGCTCACCCTACAGCAAGTCCTTCCGCTTCTCAAGCAGGGAGACTTCCTAGCCTCACTGGACCTCAAGGATGCGTACTTTCACATACCCATCCACCCTTCACACAAAAAATTCCTCAGGTTCACTGTTCAGGGGCAGCACTATCAGTTCAAAGTCCTTCCCTTCGGCGTGACAACAGCGCCCAGGGTTTTCACGAAGTGCCTAGCTACGGTGGCAGCACATTTACGGAGGCAGCATATACACGTCTACCCCTACCTAGACGACTGGCTCGTTCAAGCGAAGTCAGCCCAGCAATGTGCAAGCCACATGTCCCGCACCATTCACCTTCTTCACAGTCTGGGATTCTCACTAAATTACCCAAAGTCCCATCTCCAGCCCGCACACGTACAACAGTACCTAGGTGCGACTATAGACACTCTGGCGGCCACAGCTCAGCCAAATTTAGTGAGGATCAACAGCATACAACTGCTGATCTCCAAGTTCAAACCCAATCACTCGCTTCCAGCGCGAGTGTTTATGCAGTTGATAGGCATGATGGCCTCCTGCATCTTCATAGTCCCGCACGCGAGGTTACATATGCGCCCACTTCAGGAGTGCCTAGCACGTCAGTGGAATCAGGCTCAAGGACAGTTGAAAGACCTAGTGTTGGTGAGCGGTCGGGCATACAACTCTCTGCGTCTCTCCAGGGATGGGGAGCTCATGTACTCCACTACACAGTGCAGGGACTATGGACGACACAACAGAAGAAGATGCACATCAACCTTCTGGAACTGATGGCAATCTTCCTGGCCATGAAGGCATTCAAAGTACATCTGTGCAACAAAGTCGTGTTGATCCGGACGGACAACATGACTGCCATGTACTACATACAGAAGCAGGGAGGAACACACTCTCCACAGTTGTCTCATCTGGCTCAGAGCATGTGGAAGTGGGCCATTCAGAGGAACATGTTCCTCATGGCGGAACACCTCCCTGGCAAGGACAACCAGATGGCGGATCTGCTCAGCAGACACAGCCACCAGATGCACGAGTGGGAGTTACACCCATCAGTACTCCAACCGTACTTCCAGCAGTGGGGTCATCCAGAGATAGACCTATTCGCAACAAGCGAAAACGCAAAATGCCAAAGCTTCGCCGCCAGATTCCCACATCCGCAGTCGCAGGGCAATGCGATATGGATGAACTGGTCCGGCAGATTTGCGTACGCTTTTCCCCCAGCGCCGCTGATACCGCTGGTGGCTCGCAAACTACGACAACACTCCCTGACACTCGTCCTAGTTGCTCCCACGTGGGCACGCCAGCCGTGGTACACCACCTTCCTCGAACTTTCCGTGGTGCCGCATCAAAGGCTGCGGATCAAACCCGCGCAATTGACGCAGAACCATGGAGAGGTTCAGCACCCAGATCCGCAACAGCTGAACCTGGCGATCTGGCTCCTGAAGTCCTAGAGTTTGGCTATCTCAACCTGCCACCTGACTGTATGGACATCATCAAGGAGGCCAGGAGACCCACTACCAGGGCTTGCTATGCAGCCAAATGGAAAAGGTTCGTCATTTATTGCAGTAATAATGACATCAACCCGCTGGACGCATCCATCCACAACATCATCTGTTACCTCTTACACCTATACCGATGCAATCTGGCGTACACCTCTATACGTGTCCATTTGACCGCAATATCAGCCTATCTGCAAACCAGGCAGCACCTCTCTCTATTCAGAGTGCCTGCCATCAAAGCATTCTTGGAAGGGCTCAAACGAGTCATTCCACCTAGTCACCCACCGGCTCCAATGTGGAACCTCAACTTGGTCCTCACACGCCTGATGGGTCCACCCTTTGAACCTCTACACTCATGCGAGATTCAATTCCTTACCTGGAAAGTGGCCTTCCTAGTAGCGATCACTTCCCTAAGAAGAGTTAGTGAACTCCAGGCACTAACCGTTCAAGAGCCATTTATTCAGGTTCACGCCAACAGGGTCGTACTACGTACCAACCCCAAATTCATGCCCAAGGTAATATCGCAGTTCCACATGAATCAGACTATTGAACTGCCCGTTTTCTTCCAAAACCCACAAACTGTTGCGGAAAGGGCACTACATACACTAGATGTACGGAGGGCCCTCATGTACTACATCGACAGGACTAAACCATTCAGGAAGACAAAACAACTGTTCGTTGCCTTTGCCCCACACCACAAAGGTAACGCCATCTCCAAAGCAGGGATAGCCAGATGGATAGTTAAGTGTATTCAAATCTGTTATCAAAAGGCAAAACGCACATTAACTATTCCACCACGAGCCCACTCAACACGTAAGTTGGGGGCTTCCATGGCCTTCCTAGGAAATATTCCCCTGCATGATATATGCAGAGCAGCCACATGGTCCACTACACACACATTTACAAAACACTATTGTGTAGATGTGCAGTCAAAACAGCAGGCAGCTGTAGGACAGGCTGTTCTCAAGACACTTTTTCAGACCGCTGCAGCTGGCACGGGTAGCCGCCGCTAATAGAGGGCACTGCTATGTATTCTATGCACAGATATGAATTCAGCAGCCCACATGCCTCGAACTGAATATGCTACTTACCAGTATGCATCTGTTCTTGGCATGTAGGGCTGCTGACATTCATATCGCCCTCCCTCCTCCCCGGCGCCTGTCGCAGCTGCAGCTCTCAGAATTACTGCAAGCATGGTCATCACTTTCTGTATCTACTCCATCACTGCCACAATGGCGAAAAACAATCTGAGGATGGAGAGGATGCCCATGCGCACTGTAGTCCAGGGGAGGAGTCACCTATCCAAGGATACTTCGAAGACTCTTCCAGGACAACAACGTGCAAACATCCGGACCCAACACTAGGCGGCGATCTATGCACAGATATGAATGTCAGCAGCCCTACATGCCAAGAACAGATGCATACTGGTAAGTAGCATATTCATTCCCCGTTTATGATGGTACTCAGATGCTCCTGTATTCCCACATGCTTTTCCTTCTCTTCAACCCAGCTGAGGCGCACTAAGGGGTCAGTAGGGATCTTTTTCAGAATTCTTAGGATTGAAAAGGATTGGCATATCATGCTAGAACAGGACAATACATTTTTTGGGTAATCGAGGGAAGATATCTGCCCCTTTGCAAATTAAATATAGCCAAAAAATGATTTACTACCTCTAACATTGTTAATAATCTGGCAATCGAATGCTATTTAACAGAAAATCATGTACAAACATCCAATATTTCATATTGTTTAAACAAGAATTGTGATGCAGCTATTTTGATATGTTTCAACGTCTTGAATTCCATTTTAGTAATATAGTAGAAAGACTCCCTCATCCTTCTTTCCTCACTCCTTGAACCTTGAACAAATAAAAACATTCACCCCCAGTCAAGAGAACTGGGTTAAATCCATCATTCTTTTGCTCACCATGCCACCACAGTTTAGACCTGTCCATATGCAAATCAGTCTTGACCCTGTGCCTCATGGGAACAGTCCAGCCCGAACTGCCAAGCCAGGTCCTCCCTGGACCGGAAACAAGTATCCTAGGACTGGTATCGGGGTTTCACCCCTCTTCAGCCAGGATAGCTTGATTCCAGTGGCACAGTGAGCCCAGGACCCACGTCTGGGTATACCTGGCGCACTTAGGTCGAGAAAGCAAAAGACACATAATTGATGGACGGAATGCAGAACAAATCAAAATATTCACCCCCAGTCAAGAGATCTGGGTTAAATCCATCATTCTTTTGCTCACCATGCCACCGCAGTTTAGACCTGGCCATATGCAAATTAGTCTTGACCCTGTGCCTCATTTGAACAGTCTTACACAAACTGCCAAGCCAGGTCCTCCCTGGACCGGAAACAAGCATCCTAGGACCAGAAGGAAGGAATACTTTTTTGTTTGATTAATTAAAATCATTACAATGGTGAACATGCATCACTAATAAAAAACGTACATCAAGTGGTTGCTAAAATATTTACACATAGCACAAAAGACAGGCGTTATCTAAGTCCTATGTTTTCGCTTACATTATTTCCTCTTAGTTTTTTTAGAATCCACCCAAATGCGTCCATTTAGTCCATTTGTACCATCATAATGAATAGGAAAAGTAGAGTACATCAATAAATAATTAAAAGACCTGGAAGTCTATATTTGTTCATACTAATAAAATATGAACTTCATCTAGACAATATGACTTTTTAAGAAGCGATTAAGAAACAGTTAAGAACCGTGGTTGTCCGTTCGAATTTAGCATCTGCTAAGGACTCAGGGCAAGACATTAGTCATTTAAGAGTTAATGACCAATACCACTGATAGTGCAATTCCATGTATATGGTAAAATCCCTGCATACAATACTTTAAAGGTTCCAGGACGCACAAGAAAGCAAAAAAATCTGTGTGCAAAAGGCCGTAATCAACTGCTGTTGAGTGGTACGGAGGAATGAGTAAATCAACAAAACAACATTGGACTTGATCCTCCCTTTTATGATTATCAGTTGATGACTTGCTGTTTATAAATCTTCTTGCTGTTCTTGTAGCGAACTTGGTGTACTGGATATTAAGAAATGGATTATCCGGGTTCATTGATGCAAGGATAGCTTGCCGACACGTGCGAATGCCAAGTTTGCTCCATTCGCTCTTTAGCAAGATCTTTCGGTCGTCAAGGAGTGCAGGACAAAGACATATCACATGCTCGATTGTTTCCTTGCTACTCCCGCACCCCCTGCACATTATGTTGGTATTTGCATGGCACCAACTTGGCAAATGATACAGGAATGGCCATTCACCCCTTCTGAGGGCCAAAAATCTTTTTTTCCACAACACTGAATAGGTACATGTCAAATAGGGTGCCATGATCCCTGGCTTAAACCCTGAAACGATTGTCCAGGCATGCTTACGTTGTGCCAGTTGGGTTTTATCCGAGTGGAAAGACTAGAGGCGAACATTTCTTTTGATGTGGATTTTAAGTGCTTGCTGCGATGGATTGGAGCTCCAGATTTCTTCTGTGTCCAGGAGTTTTAGAGAGTCTTGTAGATAACGCTGGTATGATTTGCCAAACTGACCGGCTGAGATTTCCTGCCACAAAAAGGCCTCCAGGCTTCCTTCTCTGGAGGTACGTACCTTGTTGCACAGACTGATCAATGCTCCAGCCCCTACTGCTTGGTGATCTTGGCGACCAAACTCAAGACGTATTTGAGCGGAGGATGAGGTTTTTGGAAGGCTCAGCACTTGTTTGAATATTCTTGTTATTATTTTGTTCACGTGGCTGTTGTCTTTCCCTTGCATGATCTCCTGGCTATAGGTGAGGAAGTTGATGATTTTTGCCTTCATGACAGTTATAAGTGGGGTCAGGCTTGGACCGGACAGTTGCCTTGCAAGGGTCTTAAATGCCACCTGGATTGTCAAGGCTTTGGCTTCTGCCTCGTCTCTATGTTTAGAGAATGAGCCCCTTCTATCCATGTGGACCCCCAAGTACTTATATGAAACGGCTCTGTCAAAGCTTTTGCCATTGTATTGCCAACCGCCACCTTGGTATTTCCTTAGCCCAAAGGTGATTGCCCTTGTCTTTGTTAGATTCAGTTCCAGTTTGTTTTCGGTGGTGTAAAGGGACAGCCGATCGAGTAGTCTCTGCAAGCCGACCCTGGTGTGACTAAGCAGGACAAGGTGATCCGCATACAGTAGATTACTAACTCTTACCCCGGCGAGTTTTGGAGGGTGAGAGTTAACTTCATTGAGTGACTCTGACAGATCGGAAATGAAGCGATCGAAAAGAAGTTGCTGCCAGCACACAACCTTGTTTCACTCCGCGAGATGTTTGTATTTTCCTTGAGCTATACGATCCGTCCCCAAGTCTTATGCGGATCCATGTGTTAGTGTGTAGTGCAATTATGGCTTGTAGAAGCACTGGTGGAATCCCCCATTTCCGCAGTTTGAGCCATAATCGGCTTTGAGGTACGCGGTCAAAAGCGGCCTTAAAGTCAACGAAACAGCCATGCATTAATATTCCTGAGGCTGCCACTTTGTCCAACAGGAGGTTTGTTATGGTGCCTGTTTTTTGCACAAATCCTGTCTGGTTAAAGGGTATAAGATGGTTTTTCATGGCCCAGGACGCCAGATCTTGAAGGAGCAGTTTGGCATAGTATTTCGATTCCACATCCAGTAGGGTAATCATCCTGTAGTTTTTCAGGTCTGATCTCTTGCCACCTTTATAAATTGGATGTATAATGGCATCATGCCACGACTCTGGTAACACCTGGTTGGTCCAGCAATAAAAAAAGAGGGGTGGCAGTTGATTTTCCCAGATTTCTGTATCCTGTTTATACAGAGACTGGGGTAGACCATTTGGCCCTGGGGCTCCATCTGAGCGACCCTAAGTTATAATTCAAGCTGTTTTTTCTGTAATAGTTTCCAATGTTGTGGGTGCACATTGGGGCGGTACTGCGAGCTGGAGCAGAGATTTCATATCAGTTGCCGATAGCATCCTTCTGTTTGATTCAGCGTATTTCTCTGGTGGCTCTACATCTGTTGTACCTAGCAGTTGGCATAAATTGAGTTGTGGGGCCATAGCTGGAGGTTTGGCCAGTGGACCATCTTCTTTTTCTGGTTCTTCAAAATGGGTTGTTAGATACCATACCCATTCAGCTTCAGAGATGTTGGCGCTACTTTGTCCTCCTAGTTTATGTATTTTGGAATTAACAAGCGACCAGAAAGATTTTGGGTTATGATTTTTACTTGCATGTATCAATTTTAACCAGAACTGCTCGGAACGTTTGTTTTTCTCAAGAAATATTGCTTGTCGAAGTGCTTTTTGAGCTTGCTTATATTTATTGAATTTATGATCTTCCCCTGGGTGCCTACGTACTAGTTTTAGCGCACTATTACGTATTGATTTTAATTTCTTAATTTCAGCTGTTATTATTGTAAAATTACCTTTTTTGGTTTTTCGTATAGTACGTGGGAAGTTTTTAAGCAGTTCCCGGGAGAAGAGTTCCCATGCTATAGTAGGCGGGAATGCTCCTTGAGTCTTGCAGGGCTCTACATTTGCGCACAATTGGATCTGACCATTTCAACCTTTTGAGGTTTTCAGTATAATTTCCTCTTGAAGTCAGGCTTGTCACGGCATGATGTGCTAGGTGAAATGACATGGTAATCACTCGGGGATGATGATCGCTGTTTCCTCAAGCAGCTATAGTGTAATCCTAGGACCGGTTTCAGGGTTTCACCCCTCTTCAACCAGGATAGCTTGAATCCAGTGGCACAGTGAGCCCAGGACCCACGTCTGGGCATACCTGGCACACTTAAAGCGAGAAAGCAAAAGACACACAATTGATGGACGGAATGCAGAACAAATCAAAACATTCATCCCCAGTCAAGAGATCTGGGTTAAATCCATCATTCTTTTGTTCACCATGCCACCCCAATTTAGACCTGGCCATATGCAAATCAGTCTTGACCCTGTGCCTCATGGGAACAGTCTAGCCCCACCTGCCAAGCCAGGGCCTCCCTGGACCAGAAATAAGCATCCTGGACCAGTTTCGGGGTTTCACCCCTCTTCAGCCAGGATAGCTTGATTCCAGTGGCACAGAGAGCCCAGGACCCACGTTTGGGAATACCTGGCACACTTAGGGCGAGAAAGCAAAAAACACACAATTGATGGACAGAATGCAGAACAAATCAAAACATTCACCCCCAGTCAAGAGATCTGGGTTAAATCCATCATTCTTTTGCTCACCATGCCACTGCAGTTTAGACCTGGCCATATGCAAATCAGTCTTGACCCTGTGCCTCATGGGAACCGTCCAGCCCAAACTGCCAAGCCAGGTCCTCCCTGGACCAGAAACAAGCATCTTTGCCACCCCGAGTGGGACGGGTATGCCCAGACCTGGGTCCTGTGCGCTCCATGCCACTGGAGTCAAGCTATCCTGGCTGATGAGGGCTGAAAGCCCGAAACCGGCCCTAGGATGCTTGTTTCCAGTCCAGGGAGGACCTGGCCTGGAAGTTCGGGCTTGACTGTTCCCATTGGGCGCAGGGTCAAGACTGATTTGCATACGGCTGGGTCCAAACTGTAATGGCATGATGAGCAAAAAAACAATGGATTTAGGCCCAGAACTCTGTACTGGGGTGAATGTACGACATTGTTCTGCATTCTGTCCACCAATTGTTGTTTTTGGTGTTGTGGTTAAGGTATACCACTGGGGCAAATGTGCATCATTACTTTTCTTGACTGCAGAACCACTTTCCTCCATTGCACTGAAATTGCACCTTTATTTCCCCTTTAACATGAAATGTTGCCATTGGTTGGGGTGGAATCAGGTGATCAAACTAGCACATTGGCATAGCTAGACCTTTTGCCGCCTGTGACAGTCCCTGCATTTGCTGCCTCGCGACGGCCGCAGGTAGCAGCAGGACGGGGGGTGGAGGGGTGCTGGAGATCCCTGTGTTTTCCTCCCCGTGACAGCCGCAGGTAAGAACTCGTGCCACCTGGGGCGAGCTGCCACCCCTTTGCTACGCCACTGATCTAGCACCAGCACCTGTGAAGCAGAGGGGGCCAGGCATCTGAAGGTAAGCAAAACAAAATCTCTCACATGGTCCATGCATATGTGTGGGTGATAGCGAGTTTGTGAGAGTATAGTATGTGGGAGCATGTCAGCTTGTGTATGTATGTGTGAGAGTGAGTGACGGGGAGAGAGGGACATTGAGTGAGTCAGAGGGTGTGAGAATAAGTGAGACTGTGCAAGAGTGAGAGAGTGAAACAGTAAAAGTAAGTGCAAGTGAGTATGAATGAGTCTGGTCCTGGAGTATTGGAATTAATTCTTGGCTTATGGAGGCAAAATGCTAGCACTGACATATTGAAGGTAATTCTTGTCATAAGGAGCATTCGTGGCAAAATGCTGATGCTATCATATTGGAGGTAATTCTTGGCATATGGGACACCCATGGCAAAACTCTGGGGGAAATACTTGGCTTAAAGGACATTCAAAATGTTGGCACAGCCAAGCTAGACATATAATTCTTGAATTGGGGGAAAACCATGACAAAACAAGGGCTGACGCAACAGAAGTAATTTTGACATAGGGAGGTCACCCATGATACATAGTTGTCATCAATGGCAAAATTCTGGCACTCCCTTATTGTATGTAAATATTGGCATAAGAGGGCACTCATGAACATGGTGGGCATCCATGGCAAAATGCTAGCCATTGCACTATGAAGATAATTACTGACCTATTGGAGGGGGCATCCACTCCACATTTTAAAATACAATCTTGGGGAGCATCAGACTTCATTAGATTCGCACGCCATAAACCCATTTACATTTTTAATTAGTCCCTTATAAGCCTATGGCTTTTGAGCAAATTTATGTGAAAACTGCGCTTTGAAGTGTACTATATTACACAATTTAAAAAAACAGAACCTTAATGGTATAATCCAAGTTATTCTAACCTGAACTGTTTGTTGTAATATGTAATGATGTCATCCCAATAGCCAGATCAGTTTGGCTCATAAGTCATTTTGCTTCCAAAGGTTGGTCCTTTATAATTCGTCAAAGAGAATCTATTGTACTCATTCCTTATTTTATTGCACTCATGCACTGAATGGTCTGGTTTGTAGTCACATCTGTTTGACTCATACCTCTATTTAGCTAGGGATCACTCTGGTTGTTGATTCATAAATCAATATGTTACATTATGATTTTAATTTACAAACTGCAATTTCTACCACTCTGTTTGAAAAGGAATGTTCTTCTTCTTCCTTCAGGTACTACATGCTGGTAAAAAACGACAGCTCAAGGTGTATAGTTTAAATCCCAGTGAGAACTACACTGTACAGGTGCGCTGCAAATCTAACCATGGTTTTTGGAGCATGTGGAGTCCAGAAAGCTACATCCAGATTCCAGACAGTAAGTGCTCCATTGTCACTGCTTGAAATGCAAAAGCTGTGCTAGTAGTTTTACATCAGCAGTCGCTCACCTGCTACATACTCGTTATTGGGATTCAGCACAATCATTCAACCAACTCTGGAGAAAGATGCTGACCTGGAATACTCAAATAGCAGTGGTAATCTCAACTTTAGAAAAAAGACTGCTGTAAATCACCAGACAATAGTTAATCAATCCCCAGCATTCAGTCTGTACCAGCAATTCTGAAAATTAGTAATATCATTGATGGCTTTCTTTCAGAGATGTGCCCAGACCTGGATACATAATCTCTAAAGTAGCCAGGGAGGATCTCATAAGATTCAGAGATAGAGAAGAAACAGCAGCGACACTTCTGTGCCACTCAGTCTCTGACTATAGTCAGTCGTTACACAAGCAAGGCTGGACAGTCCGAGCCGGAAATGTTTTTGCTCTTTAAATTCAACAATTCAATATGGATGAGTCACATTAGGTAACACTTTATCAGTCCTTGTGTGTCAATGTGTATGTACAATCATTTGCTAGTTAACACAATGATTTGAGATTAAATAATCTGTGTATCATTTTATTAGGTTGATCCATGTAAACTCTGCGTACACACACCATATTATTATACAACGTTGAAATGTTAATGTTTTTTTATTATGGGACAGCACACATACAGAATAAGTACACCACAAAAGAGACTCCACACAGTATTGTATAACATTATGTATCTGTATTGCATATAAACATAGATCAAAACAACATGCACCCATAATCACTTTGCCAACCAGGCCATTGTCATAACATCACAGTTAGTGCAATAAGATAAGGACTTATGTGTTGCACACGTTATAAAAACACCATCACTGTACATATTATGCAGCTCCTGCAATAACACTTTTTATCCTGTCATTGTAAGGCATAATACTACACATATCATAACATCAGGGCTGGAAGTGCAGCAGTTAGGTTAGAATATGAAAACATAACTCACGATGTTCGAGGCATGTGGGCTGCTGAATTCATATCTGTGCATAGATCGCCGCCTAGTGTTGGGTCCGGATGTTTGCACGTTGTTGTCCTGGAAGAGTCTTCGAAGTATCCTGAGATAGGTGACTCCTCCCCTGGACTACAGTGCGCATGGGCATCCTCTCCATCCTCAGATTGTTTTTTTCCGCCATTGGGTTCGGATGTGCTTATCTTGACTCAAGTTAGGAAAATCTAGTTTCAGGCCAAAAGGCCTTTAGTTTTCGACGGTACTGTTTCCGATCGGTATCGACAGTTTACAGACTAGTTTCGCGATTTTAACAACTTTTCGGATCCATTCAATCCGACCATCGACCGAACTTCGACGATGGAATCGAGGACCCCATTCAAGCGGTGTCCTGTTTGCCACGCCAAATACCCCCATATCGACGTCCACCCGGTGTGTAACAAATGCCTCTCACCGGATCATGACGAATCGAAATGCATGGCCTGTGCCCGATTCCGATCCAAGAAGACTCTACGGAATCGACGAGCCGCGCGACTGGAAGCGCAGCAAGCGGCACCGGCCCCGGCCAACATCTTCAGCACCGAGGACGAAGATGTCGAAAGCGTGGAAAATACACCCTCCAGCCCCACTTCCGAACACGGTTCCCGATCGGAAGATGTCGAAGAAGAGCTTTTTCACAGGGAAGAAGCCGACGATGAGGTAGGAGACTACGATGAGGCCTTAGGGGCCGAAGAAGGTAGCTCCGGTGAGGAGCAAGGCCTACCCGTCCAAATGGAGGATATCCCAATGGGTCAGTCGACAGCTCCGGTCGAGGGATCGCCTTCGGGCCTTACCCAAGACCAATCCCGCAGTTCCTCGGCACCGCCCTCTGGCCCGGCCACGGACATTCAGCAAGAGCCATTGTCACCTAAAAAGACTGGTTTCCCTGCCACGAAACCGAAACCACTCATCGCACCGGTTCAACAGAAACCGAAAGTGAAACTGACACTGGTCGGCTCGAGGACCACCACACCTTCGACGCCAGCCAAACCCGTCGGCTCCGACCGCACCAAACGGGACTTCAGTGCAGAACTCGCTGCAGCCGATGTCGGTGCCGGCCCAAAACGGAAATCTATCGGTACCGTCAAAGCACCGAGGCCCCCGGCACCGAAAAAATCGGCACCAGCCATCAAGGTGAAAATGGCCACTGCATTGCTATCCACCTCGAAGGCAGCGACTAAGGTACATTCATTGACGCCGTCGTCGGCTCCTACCCTTCCTCGGCTCGATGACCCGGTGGCTTCGAAGAAGTCCACACCTGCCGATACAGAACCTATCGGCGCCAAAGAACCATCAGCGTTCCAGGTGCAACAAGTGGCAGCGTCCTTGAAACACATCAGGGAAAAGGCAGCCCTCCAGACCTCGTCGGGCTCCGAACCGAAACGGGCACAGAAGGCACCTTCGGCACCAGCCAACATCACCTTTGGTCTGCCGCCATCCACAGCGCCCAAAATGTTCGAAATCAGAACCCCGCGTCACACAGACAAGGTCCCCATCTACCGAACACTCGACTACTGGGACATCGCCGTCCCACTTCATCGACGCTGACACCGGCAGGCTTATGCTCCAAAAGCGGAAGATCACTTCAGGGCACGCTTTGGACTCTTATAGGATCCCGCTAAAACAAAAAATGCCGGCGGAATCGGAACCAGTTCTTTATGAACGCATCCACACCTCTTACACAGATCCATCATTCTCTCCAACGCACTCCGACACGGCTGCAGTGGAGGACTACATGGGTGACGACACCATCTACCCCGAAGACATGGACCCTGAGGGCCAGCAAGACCCTGATCAGGTCTGGGATGACCCCGTAGAGCCTGGTGCCGCCCTGGATACACATGACACGCAACTTTATGGCGCAAAAACGTCCCCCACAGAGGACACTGCTGCATTCAACGCCCTCATTGAACGTGCCGCAGCCAATCATGGAGTGCAACTCCACTCAGACGCTATCGAGGACGATTTCTTGGTGGGCACTTTCGCATCCTCAGAGAGGACTGTTAAAACTCTGCCCATGTTAAAGGGTGTCCTAAAGCCAGCAAAGGACATTTTCAAAGAAACCACCAGGGCACGGGTCATAAACCCCAGGATCGAGAAAAAATACAAACCCGCACCTGGGGACCCCACATACATTAGGAGCCAGTTGCCTCTGGACTCATTGTAGTTGCCAATGCTCGCAAACGAGCACACTCGCAGACAACTGGTGATGCTCCTCCCCCGGACAAAGAGTCCAAGGTTCTAGAAACCTCCGGCAAACGGATTGCAGCCCAGGCAGCAAACATATGGCGCATCGCCAATACACAGGGCCTCCTAGCTCGCTACGACCGTTCACACTATGACACATTAAAGACCCTACTCCAACACCTGCCAGAGGAGTACAAAGAGGCAGCGGAGCTCCTCATCAGGGAGGGACAACTGCTCACAAACGCATCCATCAAGTGTGCACTGGATGCCGCAGACACAGCTGCAAGGGCAATTAACACTAGCGTCATGCTACGACGACATGCCTGGTTACGAATCTCCGGATTCAAACCTGAAGTCCAAAATAACATCCTCAATCAGCCGGTCAACCCCGACTACTTATTTGGACCGGAGGTTGACACCACCTTAGAAAAGATAAAAAAAAGACACGGACACTGCGAAGTCAATGGGGGCTCTGCAAATGCAGACTTTTCGTAGTGGCTCCTTTCGTCGCCCCGGAAATAGAGGTGCAGGTAGAGGACAGGGGGCACAACAAACCTACAATAAAGGGGGCACACAGGGTTCCTACGATAAAAACACCCTAGGTGGATATCGTGGCTCCAGCACCAAGGGCAGAGGACGTGGTTACGGCAATACCAGGTCCTCCCCCAAGAACAAACAGTGACGCCCTCTCCCTTCCCCCCGACCACATAACACCTGTCGGGGGAGACTCCAGCGGTTCCTGTCCACGTGGAATTCCATCACCACAGACAGGTGGGTCAAAGATGTTATCCAACACGATTACTGTCTCGAACTAACCGCCACTCCGCCCACCATACCGCCAAGGCACCGTCCTATGTCCTCAGAGCACTTAGCGTTATTACATCAGGAGGTGCTAAGTATGCTGCAAAAAGGCGCAATAGAGGTCGTGCCAGTACACCAGCAGGGAACAGGGGTGTACGCTCTGTACTTCTTAATACCAAAAAAGGACGGGTCACTCAGACCTATTCTAGACCTGAGACCCCTCAACCACTACATTCTCTCAAAGCATTTTCACATGCTCACCCTGCAGCAGGTTCTCCCACTCCTCAGACAGGGAGATTTCCTAGCCACGCTGGACCTCAAAGATGCGTATTTCCACATACCCATACACCCGCCACACAGAAAATATCTCCGGTTCACCATTCAGGGTCAGCACTATCAATTCAAAGTCCTCCCCTTCCGAGTAACAACAGCACCCAGAGTTTTCACAAAGTGCCTAGCTACCGTGGCTGCACATCTACGGAGGCAACACATTCACGTCTACCCTTACCTGGACGACTGGCTTGTTCAGGCAAAGTCAGCCCAGCAATGTGCCAGCCACATGTCCCGCACCATTCAGCTCCTTCACAGTCTGGGATTCTCACTAAATTACCCAAAATCACATCTCCATCCCGCACACGTACAACAGTACCTAGGTGCGACCATAAACACTCTGGCAGCCACAGCTCAGCCAAATTTAGTGAGGATCAGCAGCATGCAAATGCTGATTTCCAAGTTCAAACCCCAACACTCCCTCCCTGCGCGAGTGTTCATGCAGTTGATAGGCATGATGGCCTCCTGCATTTTCATAGTCCCACACGCGAGACTACATATGCGCCCACTTCAGGAGTGCTTAGCACGTCAGTGGAATCAGGCTCAAGGACAGTTGAAAGACCTAGTGTTGGTGAGCGGTCGGGCATACAACTCTCTGCATTGGTGGAATCCACAAAACCTTTGCAAGGGCCGACCGTTCCAAGAGCCTGTTCCACAAATAATACTGACAGCGGACGCATCTCTCCAGGGATGGGGAGCTCATGTACTCAATTACACAGTGCAGGGACTATGGACTACACAACAATGGAAGATGCACATCAACGTTCTGGAACTGATGGCAATCTTCCTAGCCATGAAGGCATTCAAAGTACACTTGTGCAACAAAGTCGTGTTGATCCAGACGGACAACATGACTGCCATGTACTACATACAAAAGCAGGGAGGAACACACTCTCCACAGTTGTCTCATCTGGCTCAGAGCATGTGGAAGTGGGCCATTCAGAGGAACATATTCCTCATAGCGGAACACCTCCCCGGCAAGGACAACCAGATGGCGGATCTGCTCAGCAGACACAGCCACCAGATGCACGAGTGGGAGCTACACCCATCAGTACTCCAACCGTACTTCCAACAGTGGGGTCATCCAGAGATAGATCTATTCGCCACAAACGAAATCGCAAAATGCCAAAGCTTTGCCGGCAGGTTCCCACATCCACAGTCACAGGGCAATGCGATATGGATGAACTGGTCCGGCAGATTTGCGTACGCTTTTCCCCCAGCGCCATTAATACCGCTGGTGGCACGCAAACTGCGACAGCACTCACTGACACTCATCCTGGTTGCTCCAACATGGGCACGCCAACCATGGTACACAACCTTTCTGGAACTTTCTGTGGTCCCGCATCAAAGGCTGCGGATCAAACCCGCGCTTTTGACGCAGAACCATGGAGAAATTCAGCACCCAGATCCGCAACAGCTGAACCTGGCAATCTGGCTCCTGAAATCCTAGAGTTTGGCTACCTAAACCTGCCACCTGACTGTATGGAGATCATTAAGGAGGCCAGGAGACCCACTACCAGGGCTTGCTATGCAGCTAAATGGAAGAGGTTTGTCATTTATTGCAACAACAATGACATTAACCCGCTCGACGCATCCATTCAAAATATAATCTGTTACATCTTCCACCTATACCGATGCAATCTGGCATACACCTCAATACGTGTCCACTTGACCGCAATAGCAGCCTATCTCCAGAACAGGCAGCACCTCTCTTTATTCAGAGTGCCTGCCATCAAAGCTTTCTTGGAGGGACTTAAACGAGTAATTCCCCCAAGACACCCACCAGCACCGGTGTGGAACCTCAACTTGGTCCTCACCCGACTGATGGGTCCACCCTTCGAACTTCTCCACTCATGTGAGATTCAATTCCTCACCTGGAAAGTAGCTTTCCTAGTGGCAATCACTTCGTTAAGAAGAGTTAGTGAACTCCAGGCACTAACCATTCAAGAGCCATTCATACAGGTTCACGCAAACAGGGTCGTACTACGTACCAACTCCAAATTCATGCCCAAAGTAATATCGCAGTTCCACATAAATCAAACTATTGAACTGCCTGTTTTCTTTCAAAATCCACAGAATGTAGCAGAGAGAATGCTCCATACACTAGATGTAAAGAGAGCCCTCATGTACTATATAGACAGAACTAAGGTCTTTAGGAAAACAAAACAACTTTTCGTTGCCTTTTCTCCACAGCACAAGGGCAACGCCATTTCCAAAGCAGGTATAGCCAGATGGATCGTTAAATGTATTCAAATTTGCTATCAAAAGGCTAAACACACATTAACGATTCCCCCACGAGCCCACTCAACACGTAAGTTAGGGGCGTCCATGGCTTTCCTGGGAAACATTCCTTTACAGGAAATATGTAGAGCAGCCACATGGTCCACTATACATACGTTTACCAAACACTACTGTGTAGATGTACACTCAAAACAGCAGGCAGCTGTAGGACAGGCTGTTCTCAAAACTCTTTTTCAGACCGCTGCAGCTGGCACTGGTAGCCGCCGCTAATCGGAGGTACTGCTATGTATTCTATGCACATATATGAATTCAGCAGCCCACATGCCTCGAACTGAATATGCTACTTACCAGTATGCATCTGTTCTTGGCATGTAGGGCTGCTGACATTCATATCGCCCACCCTCCTCCCCGGCGCCTGTAGCAGCTGCAGCTCTCAGAATTACTGTTTAGCATGGTCATCACTTTCTGTATCTACTCCATCACTGCCACAATGGCGAAAAACAATCTGAGGATGGAGAGGATGCCCATGCGCACTGTAGTCCAGGGGAGGAGTCACCTATCTCAGGATACTTCGAAGACTCTTCCAGGACAACAACGTGCAAACATCCGGACCCAACACTAGGCGGCGATCTATGCACAGATATGAATGTCAGCAGCCCTACATGCCAAGAACAGATGCATACTGGTAAGTAGCATATTCAATGTCCCTCATAGGGCAGAAATCACAAAGCCATGCCATAAACATACAAGGAGCAGCAATCTGCACTCCAAATATATGGTATGTGGCACTGTGCACAACACGTAGGTTACAGGGACTCCTGCACACCTACCATGGGAACTGCTGTACTTAATAGACTCAGCCGTAATGCATTGGCGGCCCCTCCGCTAAGGCGGAGGAGCATCGCCCCACTGCTATGAAACTTTCTGGGCGGGACAGGGCTACTCCAAAGACTGAGGAGCAGGGGATTAGTAGTTTGCCCATTCCCAAGTGCATATGACTGTTAGGTCCGCCCTCTCTGGCTGCCCAAAAAAGTCATGCGCACTTCCCATATTCTCCATGCAGGCTGCATTACAGCCTGCACAGAGAACATGCCCAGGCCCCCATTCCCTGGCTGAGCACCGATCCACGGCGCTCAGACCAATCACAACGCTACATTGCAGCATTAGGATTGGTTATCGGGAGCCTGGAATCCGGGTGCTGCCTGCTTGTTCCAGTATCATGCTGGGCCCAGAGTCAGGAGCAGAGGCAGGAGAAGAGGCCGCTGCCAGCCGGCTGTCACAGGTAAGTGTTTTAAAAAAAAATGTTTTCTCACCCCCATCCACCTTGCCCACAGCCCGCATTACCACCCGAACCTGGTAGCATCCGCTACTGCGGAATGGGACCTCCATTGAGGGTTTCCTTCCTGTCCTGCTGCTGGTTTCAATTTTTCAGGGCCCCCAAGATATGGGCACCAAGGTATGAGCAAACCTGGGGAGGGGGCCAGCACACTGAAGACACAAGTGGGGAGACCATGCTGGGTCCCCCCCGATCAGGGCAAAGAGAAATTATGCCGCTCTCTCAGAGACGGTGGGGAGACCTCACTGGGCCCATCATGGCAGAATTTCAGTGAGGCTGCTGCCTGTGAACATGCGGAGCAACTGCTGCAATATAGCCCAGTGTAAGGACTGGGCTGGCCACAAGGTCTCTTCTGACCTGGGCGTTGGTTGCTGGGGGTCTCCTTGGTTGGGGCTACCCATTCTACAGGGATGATGCTGGCTGCGGTGAAGGTGGCTACATGGGAGTGGGCGGTCCCCCTCTCGGAAATGCACTCCAGGGAGCTCTTGGTGCAACACGTGGGCTGTCCCCACCATAGTTGTCAGTGACTTCGCACACGGGGCCTCATCCACAGGTGCAGCCAGAGCTGGTGCAAGGCGATGTTGCCCCAGGGGAAATGCTCCACCAGTACTGTTGGTTGGGCCAGGACTCCCTGCAGCGCTACGATCAGCACGTGAGATAAGCACACCTTTCACTCCCTCAGTACATAAACGACAGTCAGCACACGCTGTTGGAGAGGGAGACGTGAAGAACGAAGCACTCACCATGGACTAGTTGCAGGGAGAGTAAAAAGCACTCTCCATGCTGGCAGTAGCAATCAGGAGCACAGAATAGCACAAGATATGCACTGCTTGGAGCCAGGAACACGTTAGCATGCACTTGAAGCAAAAAATAAAGAGCTCACCACATGCTGAGCTTACTGGTGGGGGCACACAAGCAGGAAGGTAGGCAACAGGCCAGCACACAGGTTTCTTGCAGGCAGAAAGACAGAGCTTCCAGCAGGTCAGCACAACAAAGCCAAGTCCAAGTGGTTTTCCTGACAGCACAGCTATCCACAGGTGCAGTGTGTGGAGCCAGCAGCATCTGGTTACAGGTCCCACGCAGTGTCTAAAATCATGGGGTCAGAGCCCCTGTACTTATACTCAAAATGTCTTTGATGTGGAGGTAACTTAAAACAAACTTTAGAAGTGCACAACACCCACATTCAATCACCAGCCCTGGCTCCAGGCATACTACAGGTGGGCGAACACAGCATTGTTAGAGGACAGACACAGCCCTATTCAGGTGTCTGTGACTATTCCTCCCACCACTCTAGCTCAGGAAGACCCATCAGGATATGCAGGGCACACCTCAGCTCCCTTTATGACTGTCTGGAGTGAATGCACAAAAACAGGCACCTGTCAGTCTAAAACAGCCGTTGATTGGAGTCAGGCTGCAAAGCACAAAGAGTCATATGCACATAGAAATGCCCACTTTCTAAAAGAAGCATCTCTAAAATAGTAATAAAAAATCCACCTTCACCAATAAGCAGGATTTATTACCACTATTCCAAACATGGCAATAGTACTCCTTCCAGATCAGAAATTACCACTGAAATACATATCAGGTGATTCCCAATGCAAACCTTTGAGAGGAGCAGGCCTCACAGCAGTGAGAAACCAAATAGGCTGTTTGTCACAACCAGGACATGCCACACAACAAAAGCACATGTCTTACCTTTTACCTACACAGCACCCTGCCATTGGGCTATTTAGGGCATACCTTAGGGTGACCTATATGTAGTAAAAGGTGAGTCACAGGCTTGGCAAGTAACTTTAAATGCCAAGTCACTGTGGCAGTAAACCGTGCAGTGGCAGAGGCCTGAGACAGGGTTGAAAAGCTACTTCTGTTGGTTGTGGTAACAGAGCTGCAGGGTCAATAGTACAATTTAATTTACAGGCCCTGGGTATATGGGATACCACTGTACAATGGACTTACAGATAAATTAAATGTGCCAAACAAGTGTAAGCCAATCATACCAAGTTTAAAGGAGACAGCACAAGCACTTTAGCACAGAACAGCAGTGGTAAAGTGCCCAGAGTCCTAAAGCCAACAAAAACAGGTCAGAAGAAATGCAGGCAAAAAGTTTGGGATAACCCTGCAAAAAGGGCCTGGTCCATCAATATCCATGACATTTTGCATTTTTCAATGGGCTTTTCCAAGCACAATGGCCAAAACAGAAAGCTTCCCAAGTTGTAAAAAACTGTAATAAAGACCTAATCTCACAAAAAAGTGTATTTTCACGTAAAATTGAAGTTGTGTAGTAATGGCCGCACAGGAGTACTGAACATATATGGGCCTCTTTCACAAAATACCTGAGCATAAAGTAACACATTTGCAATTGTAGCAGTACTCATAGGGTTGAAGCAGATTTTCAACTTTTTAGGAATTCATTGAGGGCCATATTCACAAAGCAACAAAGAAAATGTCCTAAATTTGATCCCATTTGTTACGGGTATGTTTTTCAACACATTTCTGATGTTTTAAGCATTTAGAGAGCATTCATGGAGAACTCCTGGAAGCAGCAGATTCACAGGATTTCCCGCGTGTGTATCTATTTCCACTTATGGAAATGGAACAGATGTACGTTTCTGCATGTGAAGTTGTGAAGAAACTATTTTTCCACTTGTAGACTTCGTTTTATGTTTCTCCTTGAGAAAATAGTTGCACCACCCCCGTAAATGTTGGGATTGTACCCTTCTTATTTCCACCTAGAACGCAGTTTCTACTACATTTGACCATAGTAAATTTATGAGGATTTTTAAAAGTGGGACCATACCTGCAAAATGTTTGCTGAATACCCACCAATTAGTGATTCTCTGTGTCTAGCAGCTTATGCTACTTCACCCATATAGGAAGTCTCATGTGTAAGACCTGCCTCTGAATGTGCTCAGACTGAAATTCCACCATACGGAAGAAATGTGTATGAGGATAGGTTCCCACTATTCCTAAATTTTGTGAATCAGAAATTCGATTTTGGCCTAGCAAATTTCGGAATTCTCTGACTCCAAAGAAGAATATTGTCCTTGCAAATGCTGTTATTTATGAAACATATGGAAACACAATTCTAGTCATAAGTGGTTTCATGGAGGAGATCTACTTGAAAATGTTTGATGAAAAACCTCACAGCAAGTTTATAGGTGTTTATCACATTTCCTGATCTGCCCAAAAATGCCCACATAAACCCACCCTGCAACTAAATTTATTCCCATAGAAATGTCACTGCACTGGTACAATTTATGTATGAACAAACCCTTTTGTAAATGTCAAAGGTTGCCAATAAAACCTTCAGCCATCTCCGATTTTTGTGATTTCTCTAAATGTGCACCCTAAATAGTAAGTGGATCTGTGAGAAATTAATGACTAGAATCCATGGCAAAGTAAATGCATATTGTAAAGTTATTTTGTTTACTTACTGCTTAGAGCAGGTAACTCCTTCTAAGTGGGTGTAGCCAATCAGATCTCTCTACCTAGAGGTAAGTTTTTGCAGTCTTCTAAGGTTAGGGTTAGCTTTTCCTCAGGATCTGAAGTGCCTGGTGAAGCTTCAACTAGTGCTAAATGGGACCTTAAAGGCTCAGCAGTGCTCACTGCTGCAGCTGTATTTTCTGATTTCCAAACATCAGATGTTTCTTCTTGTTCTTTGCTAAGATTTAGGACCCCTTTGATGATCCTTTATCATGTAGTTAAATTGTTATTCAAAGTATTGAAAGAACGGTTGGCATGTTTGCTTGCTAAGCACCAATAGCATACACGTGACACCTGCCCGGGTGAAAGACTTCCTGTACTTTTCAGGCTTGGCAGTTTGGTAAACATTTTGTCACTTTTTACTGACTTCAACCACTTTCCAGAGGGAATGCTGTGAATGGTCTTGTACTTTGTGTTGCAATTCTGACTTTTTGTAGGCAAGCAGGAAAATAGGTCAGCTTCCACAGGCATGGCACAACAATATTTTTTCTGTGCATTCTCAACCTTACAGTGATCACTAGGACAAAAATACTGTTGTTCACAAGCCTGTCAGGTACTGTTTGTGAATAGCTGTTATTATGGCCACTGTTCAGATTCTCAAATATGTTTGAAACTAATGTCAATAAAACATGTGAACATCACTGTAATGTAGCAGATAATCTATAAATTCTCTCTTGTAGACCGCCCAAGAAAAGAAATGACATTATGGATATTGATCGCAGTGTTATCATTTGTCATTTGTTTGACAATCATTTTGACAATGGCTCTTAAACTATGGAGGTAAGTCCACAATTTGTGTGAAATTGGGGTGATGCTTATTACTGTTAATTGTTTAGTGATTGAGTCAGTAGGCAGGAATTGTTCTTTTAGTGCTTGATAACTCATTCTGGAAACAACCAAGAATTAGCATACAGATCAGCATGCTTCATTCCCTCATCCACTAAGAAAGTTAAATCCTCAAATTGTTGCAAGCTGTCCAGTACTATGTGAAACTTTTGAGGGTTGTCAATGACTACTTGAAACTTTGGAGGGCCCGTCAGACATTTCTGGACAACGCATCCCATCCCAGAAGCCATTCTGAGCTCCAGTGTAGATAAATGGAGCTTTTTTATGCACATTTTCCTCATAAAAAACGTTTTGCTACATACAAGAGATCAAAAGCCGAACAGCTAGCTTCGTCCTACTTGTAAATAGTTCCATGGCCATAATGTTAACATTTCTCCCATGCTTCAAAGTTTTGACATCAGACCACAAAACATTCTGCACAAATACAACATCCCATCTTCTCATGGAATACAAAAGCCACGAAGATCCCTATTATGCATATCGTTTTAGTCCAGTTACAAACAATAAGATAATCCTTTCTTTTTGCTTGCAACTTGTCTGAACATCAAGAGGTCATTACATAAAAAACCCAATGTTGTGATTTCCCCCACAGCTTTTTCCTGTCCATTATAGACTTTGGTGGTGGCAGAGAGTATGAAATTCACCCACCACCCACCCTCGCCTCAGCAGTTTTCATTTACATTAGCAAACATACATTGCAAGTGAGCCTAGCAACCTTCCACTGTTGATGCATAACAGCAAATGCAGCTCAACAGAAGGGAACTTTATGACTCCTCTCCATCAAGCAGAAGTATTTGGGCCAGACAAAAGTGAGGTGGGGAGCAGAAGAAAGGTGCCGCTAACCACGTTTTTCAACCACCCAAGCGAGTCTGATTACTGTGTGTATTTCCTCTCTGCTCTGGCAATACAGCCGAGTGCAAAGAATAAAGTTCTGTCCAGTGAGCTGTATTATACAGTCTATAAAAATGGCAACCAAGTGTGTTGATAACCCTCCTCTCCTTGTATGTCCCAGGTTTCCTGTCCCATAACTTTATTGATACTTTCTGCAACACAGTAGATAATATAGTTGAGAAAAAAAAACCAACAAGTTAAGGAACCCATTTCTATTGAAATTTATCAATTTAACACCAATAAGGGAAGATTTTATTTGGGGGCTGGTTTTGTCAAAACTTTGCAATATGCTTGCCTATCTTTCCAAGTCTTCTTACTGCTTTGTTTTAGATATCTTTTATTTTTGTCCTCATTCTGCCAATCTCTTGCTAGAAATGCTCTTATCCCAGTTGCCAAACAAAGAACAGAGCCCTTCCATCCAAGAAAAGAATGCTGTTTCCACTTTCATCCCTTTACCAGTGTGCCCGTAGCAAAAAAAAAGGGGGGAACCAGGACCGAAAGCAAACTGTTGGCTTAATCATCGGACCTCCTGGGGCGTTTACTCAATTCTACCAATAAAGCCCAAACCTTCTCCCGGCTTCTGGGATCGCAAGCCATGTCAAACTGGCTTGCACAATATATTTTTAATACAGTCAGAGGAACAAGGAGAGCTTGCAGATTTCCAAAGCCTGCAAATCTCTCATCTCGCCAGGAGGATCGCATAAAAAATAAATCTGGAGACAACCAAATTCATTTGTGTTAAATCGTCCTGATAGAGCCCAAACAGTATAAGAATTGGGCTTACCTTAACTTGTTGACCCGTTTCTTCTCCCAGGAACTTACATATCTCGATCCAATCACCGGAAATCTTTGGGTACGTTATAAACATATGGATATCATCCGCCGAGGGGTGCACAAAACTTGGACAAACATACAGGATTCCAGTAATTCTTGACAACATGGCTGGAGACCAGTAGAGCCTGTATGTAGTAAAAAGATGGTTACTCTTAAGAGCAGCGGGTTTTACAACTGCTTGTAGAATCGCGAAAGAGTCCAGCCAAACTTCTTTCACATTTTCACTCATTAGATCTTCAGCCCAAAGCTTTGTGATATCCGAGTCCAGGTTATCATCAGCCTCTACCAGAGCCTTATACCACCAAGATACTTCCTTTTTTGAAGGGCCTGTTCTCATCGCCTGACCTAGCCAGGAGTCTTCATCCTCCTCTACCCAGTTCTGTCTTGCCCACCATGAGGAAACTTGATAGTATTTAAATCTTGTTAAATGACCCCCGGTACAGTTGCTCAAAAACTCCCAGCTGACCAAAGATGAGGCCTCTTTGAGATCCCCCAACGGAGTAATCCTGCAGATTTTACGGGCAGACTGAGCTGGTCTCTCAAACACACAGGGATTCCTGGAGAATCCCAAATCCCAAATCGGGGCCCAGGAAGAGTAATAACGAACTCCTAGTTTTATCCGGAAGAACACCCATGTTCTCAGGGCCCCCTGCAAAATCTTCAGCCTCACCTTCTTGACGTACTTTGGGTCCCCATATTTAAAAAGGAAATGACTTTGCCCACCCCTCAATCCACTTAACATTGCCCCAAAAAGTATTCCCATGGAAGACTGGTTAACCTTATCTATCAACACACGAAAATTCTTAAAGTGAAATGCATAACAATATGCCATTAAATCCGGGAGGGCCAACCCCCTTTCTCCAGCCTCCTACTAAGCTTTTTCCAAGATATCCTTGATCCCTTAGAGGACTAGATAAAGCTGCCAATCTTCCCCTGTAGTTTAGCTACCTCTCCTTTATTAAAAGGTAGGGGGATAGAGTTACAAAGAAAAGTTATCTTAGGGAGGACAATCATTTTAATAAGATTGACACGGCCATCGATATTTAAGTGTAGGTTTGCCCACCGTACCAAAAGCCTTCCAACCTCTTCACTAACTTTTTTCCAATTGACTTTGGTAACATCCTCCAGCTTCTGCGTAATTAAAATGCCAAGATACTGCATTTGAGA
The DNA here is from genome assembly GCF_964204655.1 of Triturus cristatus. Lineage (NCBI taxonomy): Eukaryota > Metazoa > Chordata > Amphibia > Caudata > Salamandridae > Triturus > Triturus cristatus. Next base: position 258,487,183 of record NC_140581.1, on the reverse strand, counting down.
CTTGATCCCCGGGCTTTGCCTAGTCTGGTACCACTCCATGATTTCAGTCTTTCCACTATTCACCTTATATCCTGAAATTCTCCCAAATGATTCTGCGTTGACCATTAAATTGGGGATTGCCACCTCTGGATTGGTGGTATAGAGTATAAGATCGTCAGCATACAGTGCCAGTTTTGCCTTCAAGCCAGCAGATTTAAACAGAAGAATGTAGGGATCATCTCTAAATCAAGGAGGCAAACAGTTCTATATAAAGGTTACATTTTTTAGCATGTTTACTTGCATCCTGCCACCTTTTCCAGGGCCCAAAATAATGGGCTTTGATAAGCAGTTACTTAAGGTATGTACTGGAAGGTGAATGGTAATATTGATGTGTTAACAGAGTATGTGGTCCTTTTCTGCTGGATGTTCTGGAGTGTGAGAGTGTGAGAATCTGTTTGTGGTAGGTAATCAAGGGGAAAAAAAGATGTTTCTAAAAAGTGCAATTTCTAATACCAAGAGTGTCATCCTTGCATGGTTGCTGATTTAAAGCTTGCATGGAGTATGCCTCAAAGGATGTGCCAGGCATAACTTTTGAGGCATACTTCAAGAACACACTTGTGATCACCAGCACATGAACATTTCTACTAGCTTAGAAATGCCATTTAATTTTTGTATATGTTTTTTTCCACAGGGAAAATATATTTCCCCATAAACACATTACTGTGCCTATCCCTACTCCACAACAATTGTTGGCTTGATCCCATCCTTTTACACTGGAAAGGGATTTACGCCTGTTCTTGACAGTAGTAAAAATGTCACTACACCCAAGATGGGAATTGGTCAGAAAGGAGTTTGACAATATCCACAAACTCTCAAGTTTGTATGTGAGTCTTGCTAAAGTTTTCAGGGATCCCACTTTTCACCCCTTGAGTGGGACTTATGCATAGTATTACTCATTCATGAGTTAATACTGCACATGAGAAATAGAAGGCACAACTACTACTTCTTTCCATGAATACCTTGCAGTGGTAAATTCAGCCACTTTCACACGTAAGGCAGACTTACACTTGCAAATGACATTGTGAATATTGCACTTAGTCATAGGAGACACAGTACACTCAGCATTCCCTCCATCCTGTAATTTGTGCGACTGTATTTAATATTAGTAAAGTCTGATGTGTTATGTAGTACATAGAGCACAATGAGTTTTGGCCCATGAGCCTACATACAAATGCCACAATTTGTAGTGCTTATAAAATAACGTTTTAGTGCAGATTTTGTTTGGTTTTCATCGAACCAGAAGAAAGAAATCCTCTCTGGTTCAGGCTTTCAGCTGTCTGTCCTTCACACATATCACTAGCCAAAAGAATGCTAATAGCAGACAAATTCAGAATCCAAGCGAAAGCCACATTGTTTACATTGAGAGCTAATTTAGTGTTTAAAGGGTACTTGATGTGAATGTTGTAAAAATAGGAAGTTTGGTATTGGCCAAGAATTTCATAGTAAGGACATTGTGTCAGGTGCCTGTGAGCTGATCTGTACTAGAATTGAAGCATAACTTTGAGAAAGCAAGGGGTATACAATAGTAAAAACTTTGTAATTCCCTTCTTGCTTCGGGCCCAACTACAGCAATGAGTACCTGTAAGTTGGTGATCTCACATTTACTCTGCAGCACCCTGAACCCCTCCTTGTGATAAATGCACAACAGGAAAACCTAGTTCATAATTACTGTTTGCAAAACTTCACACTGTTATTTATATCGATGTCTTTCATTCAATGTGACATTTACTCTTTTCTTTCTTCTTATCAGACAGGACAATCGGAAGAGCTGTTAAGTGCCTTGGGCTGTCAAGGATTTCCACCAACATCAGACTGTGCAGATCTTCTGGTGGACAGTAAAGAGCAGCTGATCTCTAGCCACGACAAAAGGCACCCCAACCAACCTACGAAGTTACCCCATGCTGAAACAGACAATGTTTCAGGGAGAGAGACCTGTGACAGTCCTTCAGCACTCTCGGAGAGATGCAAAGAACTCCAGAATCTCTTCGGCAGGTCTCGAAACCGATGATGATGGTGAAATGAAAGAAAATGCTGCACAACAAAGTACCATAAATTGGGCAATTCAAAGTCCAATGTCTGACAAACAGTTGCCTAACCCAAGTGATGGAAAACCAAGCCCTTGGCCTGAAGGAGGAACAGTCAGTAATCAGACTCCTACATGCTCCTACCACAACATTACTGACGTTTGTAATTTGGCCCTTGGTGCCATGAATGCAAATATGTCATCACTTTTAATGGCCAATGAGAACAAGAAGCAGCCAAAATACGTTAAAACCATTGAGACGATTAGCGAGGAGAGCACAGGGAAGCAGAACGAGTTTGAGTACATGCACTCCAGAGCTTTTGACCAGGACACAATGGAGCTGTTGCCCAACCTGAAGGCATCTTTCATGTCTGCAAAGACAATGGATTATGTGGAGGTTCAGAAAGTTAACCAAAACAATGCACTTGCGCTGATACCAAAGCAGAAGGAAAGCCATGGAAGAAGGGAGCAGTATCCTTCTACGGGTCCGGGCAGAGAGTATACCAAGGTGGCACGAGTGGAGGATAATAATGTCCTAGTACTAATGCAGGACTTAGCATCTCAGAGAACCCCAGTGCTCCGAGAACCATTTAAAGAGTGTTCACAGATCCTCCAACCACAACAAGCTGAGAATAATTTGAGTAAATTTAACGCAGGGAGTCAAAATGAAAGCAAGGGTCAGGTGAGCACACTGGGTTCCATGGATCCGAGTGCCCTGGCTCCCTTGTTTATTTAAATGAAAGTTTGATCATTATGAGTACATGTTCGGGTAAAGCCACGGAGTAAATAACTTCAGACTCAAATATATGCCTAAAGTTTAGTAGCTTTTCACATTTTTATGCTTTATGGTCAATCAATTAAGTAGGTTCTAAGAGCTAACAGCAGAACAAATGAAATTGTTTTATAATATTTGTATCTTTGCTGATTTCTTTCTTGCTCACAGGTACAGAAGTGTCATGTATGTGCAGAGAATATATACATGACTACATTTTTGGCACACAGTAAATGTGCATTGCGATAAAGGGGCATGACTTGAATTTGGTATATCGAGTAAAAAGCCAAAAAGAATTGTGAACAAGTCATAAAATGCCCGAAGATTTTATGAGCCATTGTAGAAAAAAACTGTATGTCCTAATGTTTTCTTTCGGTAATCATTTTGTTTGGACAGGCAGCCGCAGCAAAGCTTCATGGAAAGCTCTGTTTGCGCTCTGCACCAGGCAAACCAACACAGCTGACTTGCTGTTGGTCAACTAAGGAAGTGTCCTCAAAGGCATTTTGAACCTGCAGCAGGATAAACAGTGATTAGCACAGAGCATTTCTAATGTACTCATCCACAAAAGTGTTCCATTAGCGATTACTTCCTAAGGCAAGGTATATAGGCAATTCCATGTCACTGGATGGTTTGCAAGCTGAGGTATTGCATTGATATTTAGAGAGTCCTTGTTTGCTAGGTAAAAAGAGCAATCCCTAGAGAAAAGGGATGTTCTAAGGAACGTTTTTAAAGATATGCCTCACTTGCAAATCAGCTGATTGCTTGCTGCTCATTCAGATCTATGATTCAAAAGCAGTTCGACTCTTTGTACATTAGATGGTCAGTGCTGAAGAAGTGGTATGCTGGCTGCAGGACCTTACATGAGTAACACTGCTGCCTCAGTACAAGAACAGAATAATTGTATCTTTAATTTCTTAGCAAAATTGGAATACATGTTTATACAGAAGAGACTGCAGGACTATCAATACTCTCCCTTTTTCTGGCTCAAGCAGTGAGTATGGTACTAAGCAGCCAGCAACAGCTTGCACATTTTAACAAGCGCGTGCATTATGAAGACAAGTCTGCCCGGATAGGGCACATAGCTTAATTCATATTCTTCAATATCGTAGTAATCGAGAGGCAATATGTGTGCATTATTTTGTGCTTTTTTACCATAATTTGTTTGGAATGCTGCTCTTAACTAAACCAATTACTATGAATTTGATTAAGGACAAATCACCAGTCATGCCCCATTACAACATCTCAGACAGAAATGGGACATAATACTACTACGTGAACTAGAAGATAGAGAATGGTGCAGACGTATGATTACTGTCTGTGAATTGACTGAATTCCTCTCCTCATTTCCCCATTTCCTTCCCTTCCTTGCTCTCCCTCTCCTTTTTCCCCCCTCTTCCGCCGTGCCCCCCTTCCCTTTCCCCTGTGACTTCAGACCTGACAGTCACCCGATACGAGGCATCTGGTAGGGTGTATTGTCTATGTAGTGGCAACAGTTATTATTGTTTATTATTGGTATTGTTTGGGGTGGGTTTCATTGGGTGAGGGTTAATAAATACTGCGATTGTTGACAATATTCGCTTTTTTACAATATATGCACTTATAAAGTATACACATTTATATCTTTGTAATACTTTCACACTTAATATTTAGTGGATTGTAGTTATGTATAATGAAAAACACTGAACATATATGTGTCTATTACTATCTTGTTATAGAAAAATGTAAACAAAACATCTAATCATGTTCATATATGTATGTGTATCATTCACAGTACTCAATAAAGTTTGTGTTAAATAAAAAAAAGGACAAATCGCCAGTCAGATCATCTCCCAATCTTTCCCGAATTCCAAGGCCACTACCAAGATTCCTAAACCTCTATGTGAGATGTCTCTAGTGTCTAGACTCTTACGAAGAGAACTAGTACTACAAAAACACTGTGTATGCCCCTAAATGAAGACTGCTGCCATTTTGTGCATCCAGCAATATATTGTGAGAGGTGGGTCAATCGATGTGATCTGAAATCATTTTCTTTTGGGGTATATTGTAGACCCTCAATTAGGAAAGCTTTCTCAGACTCATTTCCACCATATGTGATGGATATAGTTTTGGTACAGTTGAGCTGTGTTGACCTTGTCTGCTGCTCGTCTTTTTTTTCTTTTTTTTTTTTTAAGTTAAACTAGGTGATGCAATTATAGCCACCATAAAAGATCATGGGATCACTTGTTAAAGTTCCTTAGACAGAATGACCCATTATGAATGCAGGTTTCAAATGAAAACTTAATGCACAAGAATACGTTCTACAACTACCCTAAACAAAGACTAAAAGCACTTTCTTTTAGGCTGCCTTACTGTAAATAGCCTGAACGCAGTACTGTCAGTATGTACACACTAATGCATACCAATGTATTTTTGATGAATATTTTTCTATCACTAGCTAATACCAACCATTTTCTAATTACCAGTATCAGGTTTCTGATGCAGCATCACAACTGCCATTGGCTCATACGTATGCATATTATGCTATATGCATCTAAGAATGTTGCCATGCTTCTTAAAATGCTTACATTTCCACAGACTCCAAATACGTTCAGCAACTCCCACCAGTCAAGTGTATAATGCGTAGCAATTTAGTAAAACAGTTATTGGACTTTTTTTTCGATATTACTAAAGTGCATCTATGGGTGTATGGTTTTGGCCAGTCTCTCCTGAAGTACAGAGAAGAATGTGTAGTGAGTGATATCCACACACTAAAATGTGGTAGAATCCTGTCTGAATAACATACCTCAGCTAATTGAACAAAGTGTTTTACTAGTTGTGATGTACCAATTACATGATTTCCTACAGTAAACAATGTGGCCATTGGCAGCTACTGTTGCTACTGTAGACTATGAGGGTGGCTAACACCTGTTTGAACTGTGACCTATAAACTCTAAGGAAATATTTGTGTGAGTGTGTTAATATGTGCCAATATGTTTTGCTGACTACTTGTCCATGTGTATTGTGGTATTTCTTTTGTAACTGTAAGATCTTTCTTGCTTTGCATACAACCTGGGTGTTCAGTTTGCTAAGATTAGCCCCATTTAACACTCTTTTGGGATCTTGCTGAGCATTTCCTCTTTTGTCCAGTTGTCCAGTCAGGTTATTAGAGCCATGCCCCCACAGAGTATGCACTGCCAGCTCATAGAGTGTAAACATGGATTTAAATACAACTATAAATCTGTTGTCCTAGTAAAATGCAAACAAAAGTATTTTGAGCAAGTTCTGAAAGTATGTTGTAAGGTTTAAATGTGTACATAATGTATGGGTTTAAGTTTTGTTTTTTTGTGCCACTGTAAGCAAGTAAACATATCAAAATGTTTCCTCTGAAGAAAGCATACCTTAATTATGCTAACTTTTTGGCCAAAAATTCACTTCATGAGACCCGCAATGAAAATTTTGTAAATAAAAAATATATATATATATGATAGGCATCAATACAGGGTTGTTTGTAGAAATCAACAAGGATTCTTCCTGTATTGTTCTTCTGTGCCTTTAAAAAAATATTCCTTTCAGAGCCTCTTAAGGTAAACTATTGGTCATGAAAGCTCGCAAGTAAAGAACTTTTATAGCCTAATTAAGGTTATGATTTGTCATTTTGTTTGGTTGATTGATATTTAAAATGGATTAGGTATAGTCATTCTGTCTCCTTGGTCTGGCCATTCAGTAATGATCTGTAAACAAAATAGTGGTCTGCAAAGGTAATTTATTTGTAGAAACTAATGATACAGTCCTTCTCACTATCTGGTGTTGCAACTCTCAGTAAAAAGAGCTGGAAGTAGCTTTGCAAAAGAGATGAGTTAGCAAGACTCTTGAATGAATTCGGTACACGCAAGGATCAGTTATCAAGCATTCTCCTTCTTATTTGCATCTTTGTAGGGTTGTCCCAGTTGCATTGCGTCACAAGCAGTATCTGATATTTGGCTGCAATTACCAGTTAGCATTGCCCAACTAATAATCAACAATATGTATCATTGGATCGAATCCCCATGTTGTTACTCTCCATTTCACACAACATTAACACAGCCAGTCCTTTACAGATATTGGCTTTGCTTGCTAACTTCAGCAACTTCTTAATGCAAAATAAACTTTCAGCATTGTTAACAGTCCCCTTGTCATTTATAGAAACTCTTGACTCTTCAGCCAGTTTACAACCTTGCTAAATAATTTTGTCTTCTTCAAGTACTCTCTGTTCTTTCAGTTGTTCAGTTGTGTAAATCCTTAGTTCCGTTCTGTTAGACTTGAAGGTGGAAAGAAAAACACTTGCTTGTTAAATAATGTCCAGTCTTATTATTATTAGAATATGTTGCTGCCAGTGGAAATGTTCTTTGAATACATCAGTGTGCCTCCTCTGCTCTGACAAAAAGACTTAAAAAATAAATAATTAATTTATAATAGATATTGAATGTCACTCAAAGTTGAAGACTTCTAATAGTTTGCATTGGCAAATTATAACACAATAATTATACACATGCTTTACCTGTGTCACTTAAAATAAGAAATTTAAACCACAATGTAGGGTGCTGATTAGAGAACCAGAAGGGTTCTGTTTCCGGCTCTTCTCTCAACCAACATTAAGTGATCACAGGCAAATCCGTATCTCCCAATGACTCATCTGTTTCGTTAGCTAAAACTTAGAGTAAAAGAGGATACTCACCAGTATTAAGAACTGTATAATAGAAATTGAGAACTTTCAGTTGAGACTCAAGGTGAATACATTCAGTGTGCTGTCCATAATGAAATCAAATGTACAAAGCACATTAGACTCCCTTTAGGATTCTGTGTTAACATCCAGGTAAGATGCTTGGTGTTGTGTTGAAAATCAAAGAAGGAGGATGAGAGTTGGTAACGTGTTGGACTGTGTTTCAGCATTTCAGTGACCTTATAGAGCAGTTTTGAGTGGTCGATATATGATGTACACTGTGTAGGTTATGTGTTATACAAAGAATCAATAGAGAGTGGACCACTTGTCCTGTGTCGCCAGGGTCTTTTTGCTCTTGGTTCCGTCATAAAAGAACCCTCACAACTGTACACAGGCGCGAGGGCGGTATATACTGGGTCACCGCTTATGTGTACTAGTACAGCATCATCATAGGGTCTTTTTTAGTATGTATGCTGTCCTCCGCCAGGAGGAAGACCAACTGGTAAAACAGTAGCGTCCAGACATGAATATAAGGGAGGGTGTGAGAAGTGCTCTTGTTCAAGTGAGGTTAAAATTCTCTTAACCACTTTTTCTGATGAGACTTTATTAAGAGAATGTTGAAAAAGAGAAAAATAAAATGTTGAAGTAAGGATAAAGACCGAGTTACTGGTCTACCGTACTTTTAGATGTCAAGGGTCAACATGTTTCAGCCTTCTATGAAAGTCTAAAGGCTTTCGTCAGGACCAATCTAAAGGAAGGCGCGTTGTGGCTCCTTGGGTAGTGAAAATTATTCACTAATCATATGTATAAGGGTCAGATCCATGGTATCTGTACCTAATAAGAAAAGAAAAACAACAGCATTGGGTATTCCTAGGGACACAAAAATAGAAATCATATTGTGTCACAAGTGGTTTACTGGGGAGCTACTGTCCTGTTCGAAAGGGTGAGGTTAGTGGCTTAGTGAACTATTGGGGGAATCCGGGCAAGTGGCGAGAAGGGCGGCTATTCAGAATCGTAGAAAGAGAAGTTTCTCATATTAAAAGTAACATCCTATGATTGTAAATGTTTGTGGAATCGGGCGTTCTTGTGGCCTATGTTAGGTGCAGCTATTAGAGTGCTTAATCGCATGCTCGTATCTATTCCAAGCATGTTAAAAAACAAACAAACTTAGTTGTGCGTTTCATGGTGCAAAAAGAGAGTAAGTGCTAAAATACGCGAGTAGGTCTATAAAGTTATACCGCTCGTGTCTATACAAGTGTAGAGGTCAAGTACTGAATCGAATGTCAAAACACTCCAAACGATATACAAACAGAGCCTACCCCACAATTTGCCGATAATTACGACTTTACCTCATGAAGGTGCAATTTGCATTTCTTGGTGGTACCCGAAAGGCATACACGGAACTATGTTCTGAAATAGTGGGAAAGAGGGGGTAAAAAAGGAGTTAGAGGCGTCTTACTTCCTTGTAGCGCGTTTCCCCATTCGTGGCGGCCATCAGTGCTTACCGATTCCGTGAAGTCATTGACTTGTTCTGCCTCTGTTCGCGGTATCCCCGGTGACGCGGGACCGCTCAAAGTTCCGGTTTACTTAAGGAAAGATCATAGAGATGGGAAAAAGACTCGTGGAATATTTCACATTAGTCAATAGATGTTAGTACAAGTAAAAGGGTAAATTAGAAACTCAAGTCATCTCGTACTTAATTTAAAAAGTAGATGTAATTAAACAGATTCTAATCAATAGTTCGTATTTTGACTGGTGAGTTTGGAAAGATTTCACATATGGCTGATGTTGTGACACTATATTACCGGACCTCAGTCTCTGGTGAGGGTGGTCAGATCTGGAAGTTCACATCATGCCAGTGTATGCCAGGGGATATTATCGTTCAGGCCTCGTTTGTCTGTCCCCAAGCGATCGATCCAACGTTGTTCCTTTTCAAAAAGAACACGTTCGGCGTTGTTACTTACAGTTCTTAGACTTTCCAAAACTACCCATTTGAGCTCGTTGGTGGTATGATTACTCTCTATATAGTGTCTGCTCATTTTGGTGGTCAGTCTTTTGCAATTGACATTGTTTTTATGTTCAGTGATCCGTAATTTGACTTTGCGGCATGTCATCCCAATGTACCTCAGGTCGCAGGGGCATGTAATCATGTATATTACATGCGTGGTGTTACAATTTGTATGTTGACGTAGCGTCCAGGTTAGATTCGGGAGAAGTTGGATGGTCTTAGTAATTCTAGTTAAATCACACACTGAACATGTGCCGCAGGGATAATGTCCTGTGATAGGTTCTAAGTTCCATGCTGCAGTGATCGTCTCTCTTGCTGTGTTTGGGGTCGGTCTCGTGTGTACTAGAAAGTCTTTGATGTTTCTTGTTCTTTTGTTCGCAAAATGGGGTTTTGGCCATTGTAGAGTGTCTGAGGTGAGAATCCTCCAATTCCTGTTGACGATTTTTTTCACTGTGTTCGTTATAGTGTTATAAGTAGTGACACATGTCAGGAGATCTTCTGGTTCGTCCCGTGTGATTATTTGAAGGAGGTTTTCTCTTGGCTGGTTGCGAGCTCTTTTTTGGCATTTGTTGATTATCTTTTTTGGGTAGTCTCTTCTTGCAAGTTTGTCACCTAGTTCTTTTGCTTGCATCTTGTAATCCTTGAGATTACTACAATTTCTCTTAAGTCTGAGAAATTGACTGTAAGGTAAATTGTCTCGGAGGGGACGGGGATGAAAGCTTTGGTAAGAAAGTAAGCTGTTCTTTGCTGTGGGTTTGTAGTACGTTTTCGTGTGTAAACTGTTATTCTCAGAGTAGATGGTGACGTCGAGAAAGTCAAGCTGTTTCTTGTTTGACGTACAGGTAAACTTTAGACAATCGTCTCTGGAGTTAATCCAGTCCAGAAAATTAAGTAGGATTTCTTCGGTATCTTCCCAGATCAAGATGATGTCATCTATGTAGCGTTTCCAAAATCTTACCTGTGTAAGGTAAGGGTTAATGGGGTTCTGTCTGTATTGTTCTTCAAAGTTACTCACATACAGTCCCGCCACACTTGGAGCAAATGTGCTCCCCATAGATGTACCGTGACGTTGTTTAAAGAGGGTGCCATTATACTCAAAATAGTTTTCCGTAAGGGCTAACCTGCAGCATTCTAATACGAAGTGCCTTGGTGTGGTGTGATTCCAAATTTCTGAGAATAAAATATTCTCCAGGGTGTCAAGTGTCTTCTGTTGTGGGAGGCTGGTGTAAAGACTCTCTACATCCAGTCCTACTAAATACATGGTGTTCTCATTGTAGATTTGATTGTCTAGTAGATTCAGAAGATCCCGAGTGTCTTTCAAATATGTGGGTGTGTTTTGTACCAAGGGTTTGAGAAACTGATCTGCGAATTGTGACAGGGGTTCTAATACCGAACCAATTCCTGAGACGATGGGTCGTCCTGGTGGTGGGACTCGGTTTTTATGAGTCTTGGGTAGAGAGTAGAAATATGGTATTTTAGGTGACTTTGTTCTGAGAAAGTCTGCCTCAAGTTTGGATATCCATTGGTTGATTTGTGCTTCTTCTACCATCAAATGTATTGTTCTCTGTAACCTCTTGGTTGGATCACTGGTAATTTTCTCGTAAACTTTTTCATCTGACAGTAGGTCCAGACATTGTTTGTTGTATCCTTGTTTGTCAAGGAGGACTATGCCTCCTCCTTTGTCAGCTGGTTTGACAATTATATTTTCATTCTTGCTTAATTCTTCCATCGCTTATTTTTCCCGTCTTGTGATATTGACATAAGGTTTGTTGGACGAGGGTTTGATGTTGTCCACTTCCTTCAGAATTGCTTGTTCGAAGGCTAGTACCTCAACTGGGACCATGTGATTTGGAGGGCAAAAGGTTGATTTAGGTCTTAGGTTCGTGTCGCTTCTCGTAATCTCACTCTCTTGATTCCTAAAAAAGGTTTTGAGTTTGATTTTTCTACAGAACTCTGACAGTTCGCATTTGACTTTGAAGATATCCAGTGGAGGAGTGGGGACAAAACCTAGTCCTCTGTTTAGTACATTCTCTTGGTCTTCCGTGAGTGTGATGTTTGTCAGGTTTATCACCAATGACTCACATTGCTGGGGCCCGGTTGGTCTTTGGACATGCTGCGGGTGTGCACTTGTCTCTCGTGTTCGTTCCAGGTTACTCCTTTTCTCCTTCCTCGTTGGGTATGTTGGCCTCTCCCTAAAAAAGGAGGTGGTGGAGTATTCATCATGGGGCCCATTGTATTTGGTCCCTGAAAGTACGGGTTCATCCAACCTTGAAAGTTAGGTATAAATGGTTGGAAAAATTGCTGTGGTTGGTCATAGAAGCGTGGCATGGGCCAATTATTCCCTCGTCGACGTTGGATCCATCTGAATTGACCTCTACCTTGTCTGGGATTGAAGCCATCATCGCTGCTCCAGTCAGAGTTGTTGCTGGATGTATCTCCTGTGGAGTCTTCATCATTTTGGTCAGGTATGATGTAATCCTTTCTTGCGTAGGGGTGCATCTTTTCGACTGAGAACTTTTTAAGATCTTTACTCAGTTTCTGTATTTTATTCTGGGTGATGTATTCCTTGGTCTCATTCATTTCTCTGTTTATTTCTTCCAGTCTCTTTTTGTATACTGAGATCGGGACTGTCGTTTTAAGTTTTGCTTCGCTCATTTGAATTTTAATGGTCAGCGCTTCTACCAATCTTGTAGCTGTTTTGATTATGAGCACTAGATAATCTCTGGTACATTTCCACGAAATTGAGGACCAATCTTTCCTAAAGATCATGTCTGTGAGGAAGATTCGTGGAGCATTCTGTATCCATAATCCTTTGGGGGCAGCGTTGGCGCGAAGGTACTCCTTCATGATAATGCCGTGTATGGCAGTCCGGACTTGTTCTTTCTTCATCTCGGTCAGATCATCCCATTCGTTGGTCTGTGTTAGTGTTTGTGCTAAATCTTTATCTTGTAGTAAGGAAGATTCACTGAGAATTGCGTTTACTTCTTCTTCGGAATAGCTCAAGCCCTGATTCTCTGCCATTATTCCGAAATCCGAAATAGTATTGGAAGCTCACTCCTCTGACGTTGGAACCACAAGTTGTGGTTACAGAAAAATATACAAAGCCAGGGACTCAATTTTGGTGGTCACTCTGGTTTCAAAAATTTCCCATAGCTGCACGCTGCTTAATTACAAAATAATCAATGGGGAGGGAAGGAGAAGCTGTGGTCCATTCGGCTTCCATTCATAGATACAAAGAATCAATAGAGAGTGGACCACTTGTCCTGTGTCGCCAGGGTCTTTTTGCTCTTGGTTTCGTCATAAAAGAACCCTCACAACTGTACACAGGCGCGAGGGCGGTATATACTGGGTCACCGCTTATGTGTACTAGTACAGCATCATCATAGGGTCTTTTTTAGTATGTATGCTGTCCTCCGCCAGGAGGAAGACCAACTGGTAAAACAGTAGCGTCCAGACATGAATATAAGGGAGGGTGTGAGAAGTGCTCTTGTTCAAGTGAGGTTAAAATTCTCTTAACCACTTTTTCTGATGAGACTTTATTAAGAGAATGTTGAAAAAGAGAAAAATAAAATGTTGAAGTAAGGATAAAGACCGAGTTACTGGTCTACCGTACTTTTAGATGTCAAGGGTCAACATGTTTCAGCCTTCTATGAAAGTCTAAAGGCTTTCGTCAGGACCAATCTAAAGGAAGGCGCGTTGTGGCTCCTTGGGTAGTGAAAATTATTCACTAATCATATGTATAAGGGTCAGATCCATGGTATCTGTACCTAATAAGAAAAGAAAAACAACAGCATTGGGTATTCCTAGGGACACAAAAATAGAAATCATATTGTGTCACAAGTGGTTTACTGGGGAGCTACTGTCCTGTTCGAAAGGGTGAGGTTAGTGGCTTAGTGAACTATTGGGGGAATCCGGGCAAGTGGCGAGAAGGGCGGCTATTCAGAATCGTAGAAAGAGAAGTTTCTCATATTAAAAGTAACATCCTATGATTGTAAATGTTTGTGGAATCGGGCGTTCTTGTGGCCTATGTTAGGTGCAGCTATTAGAGTGCTTAATCGCATGCTCGTATCTATTCCAAGCATGTTAAAAAACAAACAAACTTAGTTGTGCGTTTCATGGTGCAAAAAGAGAGTAAGTGCTAAAATACGCGAGTAGGTCTATAAAGTTATACCGCTCGTGTCTATACAAGTGTAGAGGTCAAGTACTGAATCGAATGTCAAAACACTCCAAACGATATACAAACAGAGCCTACCCCACAATTTGCCGATAATTACGACTTTACCTCATGAAGGTGCAATTTGCATTTCTTGGTGGTACCCGAAAGGCATACACGGAACTATGTTCTGAAATAGTGGGAAAGAGGGGGTAAAAAAGGAGTTAGAGGCGTCTTACTTCCTTGTAGCGCGTTTCCCCATTCGTGGCGGCCATCAGTGCTTACCGATTCCGTGAAGTCATTGACTTGTTCTGCCTCTGTTCGCGGTATCCCCGGTGACGCGGGACCGCTCAAAGTTCCGGTTTACTTAAGGAAAGATCATAGAGATGGGAAAAAGACTCGTGGAATATTTCACATTAGTCAATAGATGTTAGTACAAGTAAAAGGGTAAATTAGAAACTCAAGTCATCTCGTACTTAATTTAAAAAGTAGATGTAATTAAACAGATTCTAATCAATAGTTCGTATTTTGACTGGTGAGTTTGGAAAGATTTCACATATGGCTGATGTTGTGACACTATATTACCGGACCTCAGTCTCTGGTGAGGGTGGTCAGATCTGGAAGTTCACATCATGCCAGTGTATGCCAGGGGATATTATCGTTCAGGCCTCGTTTGTCTGTCCCCAAGCGATCGATCCAACGTTGTTCCTTTTCAAAAAGAACACGTTCGGCGTTGTTACTTACAGTTCTTAGACTTTCCAAAACTACCCATTTGAGCTCGTTGGTGGTATGATTACTCTCTATATAGTGTCTGCTCATTTTGGTGGTCAGTCTTTTGCAATTGACATTGTTTTTATGTTCAGTGATCCGTAATTTGACTTTGCGGCATGTCATCCCAATGTACCTCAGGTCGCAGGGGCATGTAATCATGTATATTACATGCGTGGTGTTACAATTTGTATGTTGACGTAGCGTCCAGGTTAGATTCGGGAGAAGTTGGATGGTCTTAGTAATTCTAGTTAAATCACACACTGAACATGTGCCGCAGGGATAATGTCCTGTGATAGGTTCTAAGTTCCATGCTGCAGTGATCGTCTCTCTTGCTGTGTTTGGGGTCGGTCTCGTGTGTACTAGAAAGTCTTTGATGTTTCTTGTTCTTTTGTTCGCAAAATGGGGTTTTGGCCATTGTAGAGTGTCTGAGGTGAGAATCCTCCAATTCCTGTTGACGATTTTTTTCACTGTGTTCGTTATAGTGTTATAAGTAGTGACACATGTCAGGAGATCTTCTGGTTCGTCCCGTGTGATTATTTGAAGGAGGTTTTCTCTTGGCTGGTTGCGAGCTCTTTTTTGGCATTTGTTGATTATCTTTTTTGGGTAGTCTCTTCTTGCAAGTTTGTCACCTAGTTCTTTTGCTTGCATCTTGTAATCCTTGAGATTACTACAATTTCTCTTAAGTCTGAGAAATTGACTGTAAGGTAAATTGTCTCGGAGGGGACGGGGATGAAAGCTTTGGTAAGAAAGTAAGCTGTTCTTTGCTGTGGGTTTGTAGTACGTTTTCGTGTGTAAACTGTTATTCTCAGAGTAGATGGTGACGTCGAGAAAGTCAAGCTGTTTCTTGTTTGACGTACAGGTAAACTTTAGACAATCGTCTCTGGAGTTAATCCAGTCCAGAAAATTAAGTAGGATTTCTTCGGTATCTTCCCAGATCAAGATGATGTCATCTATGTAGCGTTTCCAAAATCTTACCTGTGTAAGGTAAGGGTTAATGGGGTTCTGTCTGTATTGTTCTTCAAAGTTACTCACATACAGTCCCGCCACACTTGGAGCAAATGTGCTCCCCATAGATGTACCGTGACGTTGTTTAAAGAGGGTGCCATTATACTCAAAATAGTTTTCCGTAAGGGCTAACCTGCAGCATTCTAATACGAAGTGCCTTGGTGTGGTGTGATTCCAAATTTCTGAGAATAAAATATTCTCCAGGGTGTCAAGTGTCTTCTGTTGTGGGAGGCTGGTGTAAAGACTCTCTACATCCAGTCCTACTAAATACATGGTGTTCTCATTGTAGATTTGATTGTCTAGTAGATTCAGAAGATCCCGAGTGTCTTTCAAATATGTGGGTGTGTTTTGTACCAAGGGTTTGAGAAACTGATCTGCGAATTGTGACAGGGGTTCTAATACCGAACCAATTCCTGAGACGATGGGTCGTCCTGGTGGTGGGACTCGGTTTTTATGAGTCTTGGGTAGAGAGTAGAAATATGGTATTTTAGGTGACTTTGTTCTGAGAAAGTCTGCCTCAAGTTTGGATATCCATTGGTTGATTTGTGCTTCTTCTACCATCAAATGTATTGTTCTCTGTAACCTCTTGGTTGGATCACTGGTAATTTTCTCGTAAACTTTTTCATCTGACAGTAGGTCCAGACATTGTTTGTTGTATCCTTGTTTGTCAAGGAGGACTATGCCTCCTCCTTTGTCAGCTGGTTTGACAATTATATTTTCATTCTTGCTTAATTCTTCCATCGCTTATTTTTCCCGTCTTGTGATATTGACATAAGGTTTGTTGGACGAGGGTTTGATGTTGTCCACTTCCTTCAGAATTGCTTGTTCGAAGGCTAGTACCTCAACTGGGACCATGTGATTTGGAGGGCAAAAGGTTGATTTAGGTCTTAGGTTCGTGTCGCTTCTCGTAATCTCACTCTCTTGATTCCTAAAAAAGGTTTTGAGTTTGATTTTTCTACAGAACTCTGACAGTTCGCATTTGACTTTGAAGATATCCAGTGGAGGAGTGGGGACAAAACCTAGTCCTCTGTTTAGTACATTCTCTTGGTCTTCCGTGAGTGTGATGTTTGTCAGGTTTATCACCAATGACTCACATTGCTGGGGCCCGGTTGGTCTTTGGACATGCTGCGGGTGTGCACTTGTCTCTCGTGTTCGTTCCAGGTTACTCCTTTTCTCCTTCCTCGTTGGGTATGTTGGCCTCTCCCTAAAAAAGGAGGTGGTGGAGTATTCATCATGGGGCCCATTGTATTTGGTCCCTGAAAGTACGGGTTCATCCAACCTTGAAAGTTAGGTATAAATGGTTGGAAAAATTGCTGTGGTTGGTCATAGAAGCGTGGCATGGGCCAATTATTCCCTCGTCGACGTTGGATCCATCTGAATTGACCTCTACCTTGTCTGGGATTGAAGCCATCATCGCTGCTCCAGTCAGAGTTGTTGCTGGATGTATCTCCTGTGGAGTCTTCATCATTTTGGTCAGGTATGATGTAATCCTTTCTTGCGTAGGGGTGCATCTTTTCGACTGAGAACTTTTTAAGATCTTTACTCAGTTTCTGTATTTTATTCTGGGTGATGTATTCCTTGGTCTCATTCATTTCTCTGTTTATTTCTTCCAGTCTCTTTTTGTATACTGAGATCGGGACTGTCGTTTTAAGTTTTGCTTCGCTCATTTGAATTTTAATGGTCAGCGCTTCTACCAATCTTGTAGCTGTTTTGATTATGAGCACTAGATAATCTCTGGTACATTTCCACGAAATTGAGGACCAATCTTTCCTAAAGATCATGTCTGTGAGGAAGATTCGTGGAGCATTCTGTATCCATAATCCTTTGGGGGCAGCGTTGGCGCGAAGGTACTCCTTCATGATAATGCCGTGTATGGCAGTCCGGACTTGTTCTTTCTTCATCTCGGTCAGATCATCCCATTCGTTGGTCTGTGTTAGTGTTTGTGCTAAATCTTTATCTTGTAGTAAGGAAGATTCACTGAGAATTGCGTTTACTTCTTCTTCGGAATAGCTCAAGCCCTGATTCTCTGCCATTATTCCGAAATCCGAAATAGTATTGGAAGCTCACTCCTCTGACGTTGGAACCACAAGTTGTGGTTACAGAAAAATATACAAAGCCAGGGACTCAATTTTGGTGGTCACTCTGGTTTCAAAAATTTCCCATAGCTGCACGCTGCTTAATTACAAAATAATCAATGGGGAGGGAAGGAGAAGCTGTGGTCCATTCGGCTTCCATTCATAGATACAAAGAATCAATAGAGAGTGGACCACTTGTCCTGTGTCGCCAGGGTCTTTTTGCTCTTGGTTCCGTCATAAAAGAACCCTCACAACTGTACACAGGCGCGAGGGCGGTATATACTGGGTCACCGCTTATGTGTACTAGTACAGCATCACCATAGGGTCTTTTTTAGTATGTATGCTGTCCTCCGCCAGGAGGAAGACCAACTGGTAAAACAGTAGCGTCCAGACATGAATATAAGGGAGGGTGTGAGAAGTGCTCTTGGTCAAGTAAGGTTAAAATTCTCTTAATCACTTTTTCTGATGAGACTTCATTAAGCGAATGTTGAAAAAGAGAAAAATAAAATGTTGAAGTAAGGATAAAGAATGAGTTACTGGTCTACCGTACTTTTAGATGTCAAGGGTCAACATGTTTCAGCCTTCTGTGAAAGTCTAAAGGCTTTCGTCAGGACCAATCTAAAGGAAGGCGCGTTGTGGCTCCTTGGTTAGTGAAAATTATTCACTAATCATATGTATAAGGGTCAGATCCATGGTATCTGTACCTAATAAGAAAAGAAAAACAACAGCATTGGGTATTCCTAGGGACACAAAAATAGAAATCATATTGTGTCACAAGTGGTTTACTGGGGAGCTACTGTCCTGTTCGAAAGGGTGAGGTTAGTGGCTTAGTGAACTATTGGGGGAATCCGGGCAAGTGGCGAGAAGGGCGGCTATTCAGAATCGTAGAAAGAGAAGTTTCTCATATTAAAAGTAACATCCTATGATTGTAAATGTTTGTGGAATCGGGCGTTCTTGTGGCCTATGTTAGGTGCAGCTATTAGAGTGCTTAATCGCATGCTCGTATCTATTCCAAGCATGTTAAAAAACAAACAAACTTAGTTGTGCGTTTCATGGTGCAAAAAGAGAGTAAGTGCTAAAATACGCGAGTAGGTCTATAAAGTTATACCGCTCGTGTCTATACAAGTGTAGAGGTCAAGTACTGAATCGAATGTCAAAACACTCCAAACGATATACAAACAGAGCCTACCCCACAATTTGCCGATAATTACGACTTTACCTCATGAAGGTGCAATTTGCATTTCTTGGTGGTACCCGAAAGGCATACACGGAACTATGTTCTGAAATAGTGGGAAAGAGGGGGTAAAAAAGGAGTTAGAGGCGTCTTACTTCCTTGTAGCGCGTTTCCCCATTTGTGGCGGCCATCAGTGCTTACCGATTCCGTGAAGTCATTGACTTGTTCTGCCTCTGTTCGCGGTATCCCCGGTGACGCAGGACCGCTCAAAGTTCTGGTTTACTTAAGGAAAGATCATAGAGATGGGAAAAATACTCGTGGAATATTTCACATTAGTCAATAGACATTAGTACAAGTAAAAGGGTAAATTAGAAACTCAAGTCATCTCGTACTTAATTTAAAAAGTAGATGTAATTAAACAGATTCTAATCAATAGTTCGTATTTTGACTGGTGAGTTTGGAAAGAGTTCACATATGGCTGATGTTGTGACACTATATTACCGGACCTCAGTCTCTGGTGAGGGTGGTCAGATCTGGAAGTTCACATCATGCCAGTGTATGCCAGGGGATATTATCGTTCAGGCCTCGTTTGTCTGTCCCCAAGCGATCGATCCAACGTTGTTCCTTTTCAAAACGAACACGTTCGGCGTTGTTACTTACAGTTCTTAGACTTTCCAAAACTACCCATTTGAGCTCGTTGGTGGTATGATTACTCTCTATATAGTGTCTGCTCAGTTTGGTGGTCAGTCTTTTGCAATTGACATTGCTTTTATGTTCAGTGATCCGTAATTTGACTTTGCGGCATGTCATCCCAATGTACCTCAGGTCGCAGGGGCATGTAATCATGTATATTACATGCGTGGTGTTACAATTTGTATGTTGACGTAGCGTCCAGGTTAGATTCGGGAGAAGTTGGATGGTCTTAGTAATTCTAGTTAAATCACACACTGAACATGTGCCACAGGGATAATGTCCTGTGATAGGTTCTAAGTTCCATGCTGCAGTGATCGTCTCTCTTGCTGTGTTTGGGGTCGGTCTCATGTGTACTAGAAAGTCTTTGATGTTTCTTGTTCTTTTGTTCGCAAAACGGGGTTTTGGCCATTGTAGAGTGTCTGAGGTGAGAATCCTCCAATTCCTGTTGACGATTTTTTTCACTGTGTTCGTTATAGTGTTATAAGTAGTGACACATGTCAGGAGATCTTCTGGTTCGTCCCGTGTGATTATTTGAAGGAGGTTTTCTCTTGGCTGGTTGCGAGCTCTTTTTTGGCATTTGTTGATTATCTTTTTTGGGTAGTCTCTTCTTGCAAGTTTGTCACCTAGTTCTTTTGCTTGCATCTTGTAATCCTTGAGATTACTACAATTTCTCTTAAGTCTGAGAAATTGACTGTAAGGTAAATTGTCTCGGAGGGGACGGGGATGAAAGCTTTGGTAAGAAAGTAAGCTGTTCTTTGCTGTGGGTTTGTAGTACGTTTTCGTGTGTAAACTGTTATTCTCAGAGTAGATGGTGACGTCGAGAAAGTCAAGCTGTTTCTTGTTTGACGTACAGGTAAACTTCAGACAATCGTCTCTGGAGTTAATCCAGTCCAGAAAATTAAGTAGGATTTCTTCGGTATCTTCCCAGATCAAGATGATGTCATCTATGTAGCGTTTCCAAAATCTTACCTGTGTAAGGTAAGGGTTAATGGGGTTCTGTATGTATTGTTCTTCAAAGTTACTCACATACAGTCCCGCCACACTTGGAGCAAATGTGCTCCCCATAGATGTACCGTGACGTTGTTTAAAGAGGGTGCCATTATACTCAAAATAGTTTTCCGTAAGGGCTAACCTGCAGCATTCTAATACGAAGTGCCTTGGTGTGGTGTGATTCCAAATTTCTGAGAATAAAATATTCTCCAGGGTGTCAAGTGTCTTCTGTTGTGGTTATGTGTTATAGTCACTGGTGCACACAACATGCAGACATATTGCAGAGCCCATCACTGGTATGTCATCCACAATATAGATTTTTGCCATATTTACAGCAGTAGTATATATGTTCTCTTGTAAGACGTACCTAGTCATCACTGCTCTAAACGTTCCACAGTTTAAGAAAGGAGCACTTGGGGTTCATTTATTTAATTTGTTTGGAAAGCTGTCTGTGTTTGCATAAAAATCAGATTATTGTGTAAAATGTGGGTATAGGTTAAAGCTTTGGACTGGCACATGAACAGCAATGTTTCTTCAATCTGCCATTTCATTTTATGTGGTTCTTTGAAAGTCCAGGTACATTTGTTGTATCCTAAGAAAATGTAACAATCATAACTATAAAAATACAGTGTCGTATGTAAGTTGTTGTATATGTTCTTTTAATATTGCCCAACTGTAGGTTAAGTGCTTGTTAATGATCAGAAGTTAAGGCATTGAGAAAATTCATTTCTAAATCCCCTTTTTGTATGTGCTCATACTATGGTAGAGCGAGAAATGTGTGCACAGAATCCAAAGGGGCCCTTTGACCTAGTACAAGGGTGATGCATTCTTTCTGATTGATATGATGCCAGTCCAGAGTCTATAAATGAATATGACTCATTACATCGCATAGCAATATCACGCATGCCATTACAACGCGGGTATTACTACGCAATGTCAATTACAATGATTACCATTACAACGCAAACATTTACCACGACTATGCCTTTACCACGCATGCCATTTCAACACAAAGGCATGCGTGGTAAAGGAATACTCACGGTAAACGTTTGCAAGGTAAATGACTCCACCCTAGCCTATCCTAAACCCTAATGTATTACCACTGCATGACCCTCCCCTAACCCCCAGTCCTCTCCCTACAATAACACTACACTACCTTGCACGACCCCCGACACTACCCTAACTCCTAAAATGCTACCCTACACTACACAAACACCGCAACACTATCCTGAACCCTAAAACACTATCCCCAGCACGACCCTCCCTCTACCCGCAGTCTGCTCCCTACACTCAAACACTACTCTGTACAACCCCAGACACTACCCTAAATTCTAAAACACTACCCTACACTACACAAACACCACAACACTACCCTAAACCCTAAAACACTGCCCCAGCACGACCCTCCCCCTTCCCCCAGTGCAGTCCCTACACTCTATCACTACACTGCACAACCCCTCCGACACTACCCTAAACCCTAAAACACTACCCTACACTACACAAACACTACAACACTGCACTAAACCCTAAAACGCTACCCCAGCACGACCCTCCCCCTAGTCCGGTTCCTACACTCTAACACTACCCTGCATGACACCCTCGACACTACTCTAAGCCCGAAAACACTACCCTACACTAGCGCCTCGGTGCAACTCTATTTAAAAAAATTTAATACTTCTAATGGGGGTTGAATTTGTGTGCTGATATTGTCATTCTGGTCTGCACTTGGCACCCACCGGATTCGGTCCATAGTCCGTCACGGCGATTTTTTGCCGATTGAACGGAGGGACGCGACTCCTCCCCCTTGCTGCCTACATAGGTGCCTGTAACGTCTGCCGCGCTGGTGAGAGCAGTGTGAGCCGGCGCTGACAGCCTATAGAGCATTTTAACTGAAAGTCTGGCACTGGTGCGGTTGATTGAAAAACCGTCCAGCGCAATTTCTTTTACTTTGTGTAGCGCCTCGGTGCAACTCTATTTTTAAAAATTAATACTTTTAATAGGGGGTGAATTTGTGTGCTGATATTGTCATTCTGGTCTGCACTTGCCGGGGCAAGCCCGTCTGCGCCCGTCCGCGGCCGGCTGGGGACAGGGGCCACGACCCCTGGCCGAAATAGGTCTGTAATATGCTGGAGAGCGCAACAACTTCGCGCCCTCTGTCCTGCATTTGCTAAAGCCTGTCTCCATAGTCTTAATGCGGAAGACACTAACACCTGTAAAGAGTGTCAGTATAACTGGCACAATAGATCTACGCTTAAGGCTGAGAACATTAGGCTTACATGCGGACTAATTAATACCAGATCTATGCGGAAGCATAATCTTGATATATACGATCTGCTCACAGATATAAAACTCGTCCTCCTATTCCTTACTGAGACTTGGCTTGACTCCAACTCAGAACCGGATATAGTTGCTTCTCTCCCAGCTGGCTATACCATGGTACGACTGGACAGAACTGTGGGCAGAGGTGGTGGGATAGCTATAATATCTAAGCAGCCACTATGTTGTCAACTTGAACCTCTCGCTATCGCTGACAGTGAGACAGGAGCCTTTTCCATTAAGGTTAACGCTGGTAACACGGTGAAGGGCTTCTTGGTCTATCGCGCTCCTGGTCCTCTTACCCACTTTACTACCAGCCTAACCGAAGGTATAACGGAAGCCGCTTTGCGTAGGGACAAGTTTATGCTCTTAGGTGACCTTAACATCCATTTGGATGACCAACAGGACAAAGGAGCCACTGACTTCTGTCAGCAACTACATTCCCTCCAATTACACATCAGATCTAAGGCCCCGACCCACCAAAAGGGCCACTTATTGGACCCTATCTTTGCCAACTGGGAAGACATTGAAGTTAAGGTCCCCGTCCCAGTCCCTTGGTCCGACCACTTCTTAGTGCCTTTTATAATAAATATCCCTGCTAGCAATATCCAAAAGCGTACCA
Source organism: Triturus cristatus (assembly GCF_964204655.1). Classification (NCBI taxonomy): domain Eukaryota; kingdom Metazoa; phylum Chordata; class Amphibia; order Caudata; family Salamandridae; genus Triturus; species Triturus cristatus. The sequence continues at coordinate 258,463,864 of NC_140581.1, read as the reverse complement.
ACTCTAAATATATGAGCCGTAAATGGACTGCTTTTTCCAAAGCCAAGTTCGATACTGCTCTGACTAAAGGCGGCAGACCAGGAGGTGAGGATGCTGATACTGCATCGGATAGACTAGAAGGCCGCATTAATAATGCTTTAGATGACATAGCCCCTCTCTGTCATAAAAATCCCTGTAGTAGACCCCAGAGATCCGCCCCCTGGTACAGCGATGAACTTCGCCTAGCTAAACCGGAATGCAAACAACTAGAAAGACAGTGGAGGGTGGCTTACCTCGATCAAGCGAAACAGAGGTATATAGACAAACGCAGAGAATATCATTGCTTGATCAGGCGTGCCAAAACAACTTACTTTTCAGGTAGGATAGGAGAAGCTAAAAACTCTACCAAGGAGCTATTCAAAATTTATAAGGAAATCTCTCTCTGTGGCTCATCTGTTGACCCGTCCTCGGTCTCAGAGGAATCCTGTAACCGCATTGCTGCTTTCTTTTCTGATAAAGTGGCCACCATCTACTCCACTTTTTCAGGGGGAAAGAACAAGGGAACAGAGTTCAGTGAGAGTATATTGGTGGATGTGGGTGTTAATAGCCTGGACAACTTTTTCACCCCATCCCCTGACGGGCTCCAGCAGATATGCCGCTCCATTAAGTCAGGATCCCCCCGTGATCCGGCATCACCGAAACTTCTTGGAGAGAGTATCGAGATCCTTGAACCCTATATTAGGGATGTTCTGGATCTTTCCTTCAGATCCAGCACCGTACCCAAAAGTTGGAAGCAGGCTGTAGTACTCCCGCTTAAAAAAAAACCGAATCTTAGCTGGGACAGGCTGGACAATCTCCGTCCTATCTCACTCCTCCCCTACCTGGCCAAAGTAGCAGAAAAGGTGGCAAATCTTCAACTTATGGCATTTGTGGAGAAAGCCAACCTGCTCCATCCAATTCAGTTTGGCTTTCGTGCACGCCACTCCACGGAGTCTGCGCTGCTCATGGCCACTGAGACCATCAGGCAAGGGGTAGATGAGGGGCATACTATGGCCCTCATTCTACTTGACCTAAGTGCAGCCTTTGACACTGTAGCACATTTCACCTTGCTACAGTGTCTCAACAAAGGTGGAGTCACTGGGTCAGCGCTGATGTGGATCCAATCTTTCCTGACCGATAGGGGTTTTCAGGTCAGACAGGGAGAACACTACTCTTGTGTGTTCAATCTTGATCAAGGGTTTCCCCAGGGCTCCGCCCTGAGCCCCACCCTGTTTAACCTATATGCTTCCCCTGTAGCCACCATTGTGGAAAGTCATGGCATCCAACTAGTGTCATATGCCGATGACACACAGCTGGTCATCTCGCTGTCACGGGCTCCTGATGTTGCGGCATCCAGCTTCAGTGCTTGCATGCAGGAGCTTGCATCCTGGATGTCTAACAACTGCCTGAAGCTGAATGGGTCCAAAACTGAAGTGCTCGTGGTGGGAGGTGGTCTGAATGTGTGGTCCTCGGCATGGTGGCCAGCATGCCTGGGCTCCACTCCAATGCCTTGTCAACAGGCCAAAAATCTTGGGGTGATGTTTGACTCTGACCTGTCATTTGCTCCCCAGATTAATCGGGTTGTCGGAATGTGCTTCGGTATACTCAAGAGTCTAAGGAAGATCCTGGACCTACTTCCAGTTAGTGCCAGGCAGACTCTGGTGCATGCCTTGGTCACATCTAGACTCGATTACTCTAACCTCCTCTAGCTGGGAATAACAGCTAGAAGCCTCAATCGTCTCCAGGTACTTCAAAATGCCACAGCCCGGCTGGTGCTGAGGCTTCCTAGGAGAACGGCCTCTAAAGCTGCTTTGAAGTCCCTACACTGGCTTCCGATCAGAGAAAGGATTACCTTCAAAGCACTATGCATGTGTCACCGCATTATCGGGGGCAGGGCGCCCGTTCCCCTACACAGCCTCATCACCCCCTACAGACCGGAGCGGATGCTCAGATCCTCTGGCACCGGACTGGTAGTCATCCCCAAAATTCATAAAGCTCGAATGGGGGGCAGATCTTTCAGGCTTCTTGCAGCCAAGAGTTGGAATATGCTTCCAATGGAGCTGCGCCTCGAACCTTCTGAGGCCAAGTTCCACAGTGCTCTAAAAACTCACCTCTTTCGCTGAGTACTGATGTAACCTCCCTGTTCTGGTCACTTCATACTTCTCACTCAGTGCGGGGACACGCCGGGGCGCGTAACCATGCGCTTTACAAAATTCCATAATAATACACTACACAAACATTACAACACTACTTCGACACTATCCTAAACCCTAAAAACGTAACCCCCACCCCAAGCACAATTCCCTTACCTTTCTCTCCTCGTTGTTCCTCTCTCCTGGTTCCAGCATCGACTGAGGGGCGGTGCACGTCGTTGTGAGGAAACGGAACAGCCTCAGTTTCCTCACAACGATGTGGATAGCCATTACATCGCGCGCGCTGTAAAAGCGCATGCGATGTAATGGTATGCGTAGTATTGGCTACGCGTTGTTACATTGCATGCGTTGTATCGCATGCAATGTAATGACTTTCGGGGTAACTGCCTCTTTGTAATGGCTGTTTAACTCTTTAAATGTGCCTTGCTTAGTAGCTGTACTTGAATCTCTAACGCTGTTTTTTTTAATTCAAACCAACCCTTTTCAAACCATCAAGTAAAACTTTTCAATAGCTCGATTGGCATGGCCCTAAAACCAAAGCAAGGCTGTATATGTATATGAAACTTTGGCCTGGGATACCTTCAGGTCAGGTTCCATGGCAAGGATAAGGTACAAGATGCATGGAGAACCATTATTTAAGCAGCAAATAGTGCTCCAATACCCAGGGAAGCTGAGAGTCCGGATCTATGAAGTCAAACATCTTTGTGTAGTATTACATGGATATACTGCATTTCTGTGGGGAAAGGATTTCAGCCATGCATTTTTTGTATATTCTGTATTGAGCATATTTAAAAATTAAACACAAAACAGGACATAACACAGATAAGATATAGTTAATATAAAGAACAACATAAAAGTAGCAATTATTCCAGTTTACATCATTAAAATCATGAAACTCGTTTTACACTTTTTAGAGGTGTATAGAAACCTGCAAAACTATTTTACAGTACTTCCAGAAGCTTTCTTTAAATTGCCATACAAATAGAACATCGCTCCCCATATTATTTTTGTTAGACCTGGCATCTTTGGCGTGGTTACCCCTGACTTTTTGCCTCTACCTCCTGTATTTTTAATGCTATGCTGGATTTCGTTTTTGCTGGTTTAGATGCTTTGGGCACTTTGCCACTGCTGAACAGTGTCAAAGTGCAAGTGCTCCCTTGGTAAATTGTTATATTGATTGGTTATCCATGATTGGTATATTTGTTTCACCTGTTAGCCCCTAGTAAAGTGCACTGCGTGTGCCAGGGCTGGTGATTCAAATGCTACTAGTGGGCTGCAGCACTGATTGTGCCACCCACAGGAGTAGCGCTAAAATGATGTCTTAGGCCTGCTTGCAGTGCCTATGTGCAGTCCAGGACTACCATGTCGACCAGGCCAGTGTACCCACTGACCAGGCCTTATCCTTCCCTTTCTGTACATGTCAGGCATCCCTATGGTGGCCCTAGGTACCCCCCTGGGCTGGGTGCAGTGTATCTGAAAGGTAGGGCATGTACTGAGGTGTGTAACATGCCCTGGTAGTGAATTACAGCCATTTTCGTTTTTCACTGCTGAGAGGCTATCTTGCCCATAGGATAGAATGGGGAAGGCTGTTTACATGCCTATCTTCCCATAAGGGCAAGATAGAAAATCCAAGTTTGGTATCTCTGTGTTCAGAATTTAATTATACATCTTTTTAGCAAGATGGTTTTTAAATTCACTGTGTGAGAATAGCACTTTTTAGAAAGTAGCTATTCTCCTGTTTAACCTTCCTGTGTGCCTGTGTGCTGGTTGGCTGACTGGTGTCATGTGATGGGCTAGGTGGCTCCAGGAGCCTGGATGAGTCAGCAGCAGGGTGAATAGGGAGATCTGCTTTAGATGGGTGGGAGGAGTAGTCCCTGGGTTTGAATAGGGCTGCCCCTGCCAGCACAAAGCTGGCTCCACCCCCTGCTGGCCAGGCTGAGGACTCTGCCTCTGCTGGCACAAAGAAGGCTCTACCTCCTGCTGAGCGTCTAACGACCCTGCCCCTCACTCTGAAAGGAACCAGGTGCTCCAGAGCAGAGCACACCCAGGAACCGGTTTGAGCAGGGGAATCCCCCCACTGGAACAAAGAGAGACAAAGACTTGGAGGGGTATAAGAAGAGGACCCCAGACACCTAAACTTTAGATCACTTTGGAACTAAGAAGAAACCTCTGCCAAGGAGAAAGCTGAAAAGGACTGAAGAGGAGAAGACTGCCTGCTTGCTGTTTTGCTTTGCTGCCAAGGAGAGCGGAAGGACTTTGCTGTGTCCCCTTCTTTTGATTCTGATCTCCAAGGGCCTGAGAAGAGCTGGCTCCCTGTTAAGAAGTCCCAGGAACAAAAGGACTTCACCACCAGCTCCCCTGGAACTCTGCTGAGGGAGTTCTGACCTGCCTTGGAGTGCTTGCCCAGTCTTGGGGCCTCAGGAGGTCGTTTTGCTGTGTTTTGGGAGCTGGGAAGCAGAAGCGTGAAAAGGAGTAACTGGTACCCAACGCATCATCCGATTGCGTGTCGCAAGAACGAGAGTGCGAGGAAAATTTCATCGCGGCACCATCGCAACACGCAGGGTCCCCGCATCGCCGAGTGCGTCGAGCATCGTCCCGAAGCGTGAAGATTCCTGACATTGCGAGGGTCGTCGCAGAACCAGTTTGCGAGCCGCACCACTGCCGGTGCGTGAAAGTCTCCAGTCATCGTGTGCGTCGACGCAGAGTCCCGTTCCGTGGCGCATCGAGAGTTGCGGCGCCGGAAGTCAACGCTGCGCCGCGCATCGTGCTACATCGAAGCGTGTCACATCGAACCTGTGCGTGAAGCTTTTCCCTAAGAAACCTACGCAACGAAAGCCAAAGTCATCGCATCCTCCCCCTACAGATCGGAGCCGGCGCATCCACCTCTGCTACGTGAAGCAGGGCTGCTGCAAAGCCTCCCCAGGATCTCAGGAGTATCGCATCGCCTTTGCCATCTTCCTTGTTATAGCTTTTGGGAACCTTATCGCAACTACAGGTACTGTTGGGCACGAAAGTGTCGCATTTTGTGCATTGAGAGTCACATTGTGCAAGACACTGACTTTTACATCCTGGAGTACTTTCTGCAAACTCTTGAACTATCTTTAAAGTAACCTTTTTGAATTATATGTTGGTTTGTCTGTAGTATTTGGTCTTGTGAAGTTTTTAGTAAAGATACCTTATTTTTCTAAAACTGGTGTGGAGTAAATCTGTGGTGTTTTCACTGTGTTACTGTGAGTGTTGGTACAAATACTTTACACATTGCCTTTGATAGCCTAGACTGCTCAGGCCAAGCTACCTAGAGGGTGAGCAGGGGTTATCTTCACAGTGTATCCCCCTTTCCCTGACTAGAAGCAAGGGTCCCTACTTGGACAGTGGTACCTACCCTGCCAACTAGAGACCCCCAGATCTAACAATTTTGTACAACCTTTTTCACAAAAAAGTGCTGTTTGAAAAGGTTTTCTTTAACTCAATCAATTCTGGACATAAGCATATTAGACGTTCCATTATTTCCTTGTCCTTAGTACAAAATGACACACTTTATGTATCTTATCAAGCTCAAGCCAAGCACATTCAAATTGTAAAATAGCAATATATAGAAGAATTTGGCAAAATCTATTTTCTTTCTTGCATCCAAGTTTGAATCTAAATAGGGTTGTAATAGTATATGTTTAATGTTCCTAAGTCGCATTTTAGTTCAGACCATACTATTTTAATCATTAAAATATTACGCTTATTAATTTTTTTTTAATTTGGGCAGTGTCTATAGATGATACTATGCCCAGTGATGGCAGTTGGCATTCAAAGATCACTTTGTTTAAGTGTCTTATAATAAGTGACTGAGTCCCTGAAATTCTTCGAAAGGCCTCTTTGTGAATAAGGCCTTGCAGAGAGTTTTCTTCTGCTTCAGTGGAAATGCACGTGTAATTAAAAACCTGAATAATGTTAAATAAAAATAACAACTCAAGCCCAAATTCTAGTCTCATTCTGTAATGAGGTGTTGCATTTCTAAGATTGTTAAAACAACTTATGCAGCGTATAAAACTCTTTTTTTAATCTAATAGCACAGTTTTTTTCTGCAATATACTAAGGACCTATATAGCAGTGTGAAAACTAATCTGGAGTATGAAGCTTTTAAGGTTGTTTCCCATTGTCCAGCCCTGATACTTGTTTGAAAAGGGGTCAAGTGAAAGATCTGGATTTTAAGTTTAAGATATGGTCTTTCCAATTTAATTTGTTTTTAATTTAATTTAATCAGCAACGAACAGTAAGGATTGATAAGTGGGCATTGGATTGATTGAGGAAGAATCAACCACCAATTTAAATATCTTTTTGTTACACACAAAAGACATTATTTTGTAAACAAAAACAATTTAGTTCATTGTATTCATGTAAGGGATTCCATTCTCTGTGAAGGCCAGTGTACATTGTATTGTTGGGCATCTGTATATAATTAATTTGAATCCTGCAAAGCTTTGGCATAAATCATTGTTTTGATCAAGAAAACTTGGGAGGTTAGAAATATCAAGGGAGGACAACAAACAAGCTAAAAAGTGCAGCTCACTTAAAAAGTAGAGTAAAAATGAATCAATTCCCAAAGTGTGCAGTATTGCCACCAATGGTTCCCATCAACTATGTCAAAATGTTGTAGAGTAGTGAAAGTGACATACAAAAAGCTTAGAACATTTTCATTCCACTGCTTTTGTAGCTACTATTTTGTTGGACATGAAGTCATTTGTCAAACAATTAGCCCTGAAGCCAGTTTGTGAAAAGTTTAGTAGTTTGCTGTCTGATATTAACATGCATGTACTTCAGGTGATTCAAAGAAAGCAACAGTTTGTTCAAATGACCCACCATTCACTAAAAGAAATACAGACAGACGCATCAGTTGCATTTTGTATATATGCTTTCCAAACCTGATGCCAAATGGGTGTTAAGTTTTGTGGTTCTCACATGGTTTTCTTTTCTCCTGAACACATTTCCAGGGTGTGCTTCTTCGTCATGCACTACAGAACACCACAATTAGTACAGAACATATAGATCATTACATTAGAAAATTATTAATCAGGATAACTAAACATTTTAGTAATATCACAGATATCCCAAACTGTAGGCAATAATGTGCACTCCCATTATAAACATTCACAGCACAGTCTGAATTTTGCCATTGTTGCTCTCCCTTTGATCTCTAAATATATATATTGCACATAGAACATGATGCCCTATATACTGTGTACTTCCTTAGTCCTAAAATGATGTTAGTGCGATTGAAGATAGTTGAATAGAACATATGTTAGAGATATTACAATGTGGTTTCTGGTAATACTTCCAGTTGAGTTACCTCATTTTGGTTGTATGTTCCACATTCTCATGTTGGAATGTCAGCTGGGCCTTGACATTTTACAGTGACAATAAGAGACAAAATGTTTCCCTACTGAAACACAGAGACTGAGCAGTCGCATTACAAAGGCAGTTCCTTGCTTCAGATAATGTACAGATGCGACCAATGGCACACTATAACAGTAACTGCAACACTATTATTGAAGGGGTAAATAGCATCAATTAACAAACCCCAAAAGAGTTCTAAACATGAGAGACATTTATTACTCATTACTGGAAAAATCTTCTCATTATTAATCAATGTTTTGTGCTTTTGAAATGGATTGGCGATTGTCTGTATACAATCTGGTAAATTATTTATATGTTTTCAGTCATTAAAAACAGGCTATTGAGCCTCGGAAGTGAATATATTATCGTAATAATGAAGTGCGCTGTGAAAACCATTTTTATGTTCACAGTTCAGTTACTTCTGAAATTTTATTTTTAAAAATAATCTTAGTAGGGACTGTGGTTGCCACAAATTGTCAGAACCTAGTTGCTTCAATGGAATAATCATTTAGGACAGACCTGTGTAGTGTAATAGTTTGAAACTCATTGTTGGAAGATGACAAGTAACCTTAGTCATCCAACTGAAAAACAAAAACTTCTAAGTCAAAAAATATGTTTTGCACTACTCTGAGCTTTCTTTGTTTTGCGACACATCATTAAAATACCAGACTATTTTCACTGACTTCAGTTAATAACTTCACAGTAACTTTAGACAATATATCACTTAATGGAACAGTCAGAAAGTGAAGCCAGAGCTTTATGAATTCACTATGGAAGTAGGGAGTGGGAGTTCTAAAAAATTTAATCATAAAATCTTACAGAAAACCTTCTTCAGGACACTTTAATCCAATTTTTGTCAGGGTGCATTTCAACAACCTACAGCTAAGAATCCTTCAAGAAACATTTAGCATGAGGTCTACCAGAAACCATTAATCAAGGTATCATGTATATACCCTTTTCCAGTAAATCATCAGAAATCCTTTGTTAATGGATCGTTTAGAAAACATTCATCAGGAAATCAGGCAGACAATATGTAGTGGCTTGACCTGCCTCGCGCTGCCTGAGCGCGAGGCGTACATTCAGCGTCTCCACAATACTCACCAGGAGATGTTACATTAAACCTATATCAGTGAATCATACAAAAAAAACCTCCCTCCGGTAATCTTTACCAAAACAAAGTTTAGAGAATCTTGTAGGAAATCCTCCACCTAAGGTCTTTCAGAAAGCTTCCGCAGGAGATCTTGCAGAAGACTAACTTATTCCCAAAAAATTCATCAGATAATTTTTACATGAAAGGTACATTAGGGAATCATGCACAAAACAACGTTCAGCTGTGGCGCTTGTTAATACTCAGCATTAGGGAATCTTGTACCAAACCTTCATCATGAAATGTTTGTGAAAATCATAAAGATATGATAGTGTAGAAAACATTGAGCTACGTATTTTTTTCAGGGAATCTTGTATCCACGTGGTTGTCTTTTTAACTGTGTCAGAGGGTCTCGCAGGAAACCTTATTTAAAAAATGTCATAAGATATTTTAGAAAACCTTCATAAGGGTATTATGATACTAACTTACATAGGGAAATTTAGTGTAAATTGTTCAACAGGAGTTTGTGCATACAATCTCCTGTAGTCTTTCAGAATGGACAAAGAGGGTGTTAGTATGGAGCTCTTTAACACTTCATTTATTTCATATTCTCAATAAACCTTTTTTCAGGAGTATTCCAGAACACCTTCACCATGGAATTGTCATGTAGACCTTCACCTCTAAAGTGTATCTTGCTGGGAATTACTTTTAATATGTAATATTGATCACTGTTTTGATGAGCTCAATTCAGAATCTTCTTCCCACATGAATCCACTGAATGAATAAAGTTGCACACAAATCATCTTTATGATGTCCCCAAACAACCCTATTTTGTCTTTAATATGTGTATTCATTTATTTAAAAATATGTAGTGTTACCCATCCATTGCTCACATACATTTTATATACACAACCAATTTACCTGTGTGACAGTATGTAGGGTGGGCTAACAATATTTATTGTAGAATTGCTCAGGAGTCTGCATTCAAGCACAGTTCCAGGTTTCATCTTTGAGTCGAAGTCATTATGCTCATTAAATGGATAGATATTGCAAATGCCTACTTTATTAATTCATACACTTTATACTCTTGGAAAATGTGGTTGGTTGTTCTGTTCAGCACTAGTGGCAGAATGAACTACTTATCATTCACCTCAAAACATAATTGGTATAGCAGAGAGCTCCTTTGCAAAAATAATTATTTAAATGCTTCTGCAAAAAGGGATGGATACACATTGTTCTCAAATACATCAGTGTACATGAGCGTGGTACTCAGACATGTTAACCAAGACTTTGTTCCTGTGGCACTGATGTGTGCAATGGAGCATATTTCTGGTACTACTTTTGTGTAATGTTGTACATAGGTGACCTGTATAGCAGAACCTTTTGTTACAGAGCAGGTATTTAAATGCGACGCGACTACAGGGGAGCTTCTAAAGTGACATAAATATGTTATAACATTTTTCTAATGATCATTTAAATACACTTCACAGCCTTTGTCAACCATTTTGCTTCTATTTTAGATATAGATGAATAGATATGTCAGTATGCACTTTTTAAATCCTAAATAATGGTATGTGCAAATATTTTTCACTAATTAACCAAACACTAGGTTGATACACCTTTACAAAGCTTATGTTTTGTTATTTTGGTGAATTAAGGCTATCAAGAAATGAATTTCTATTTTGTGAATTGTTGCATATTTCTTTTTTTGTATGTAAAATATAGATGTTTAATAGCTAGAGAAATGTATTTTTTGTATTGATTGACACTGAGATGCATGTCCAGTTAATTCCAGTGAGCTAGCTAACACCAGCAGTTCTAGTTCTTAACTACGCAAATGTATTCAGACAACAGATATTCTGCAAATAGTTTTAGAATTATGCTGTGCTTATCAGATTTTTAAAGAAATATTTATTCTATTGAATTTTGTTGAGAGTAACTGAATGTGCTCTGTGATTAAACACTCTTGTATCTCCAATGTATATGGTTAAGAGAAGGTTCCTGTCTGGAGATAGCGTCAGAGTGAATAAATGATGACTGGAGAAGCTTAGCTATGAATTTAGGTATATTAACTGTTTGGTAGGTGGACCCTCAGACATAGTCTTGCCAGTCAGCCAGAGATGGCTATGCCTTCAGCATACCATCATGGGCTCTGTTGAAGTTAGTGAAAATTTACTGGGCAGTTGCTGTGCTTATATATATTTTTATGCAAAAAATAAATGTCCCTCACGTGTTAAGTTTGTTTTTCCCAATACTTGTTTTGCTTCCCTGTTCGGGATCACCAGGCTGTCAGTTGCAATTCCAAACAGGAATAAAGTACATCAAAACAACTGTGCTAAATAGGCAATGTCAGTTGAGCCATCAGTCAAAGGTTTCCATGAGCAGAGTATCTGATGGCAGAAACATATCAGTTAGCCAACTCTAAAGAGAGAAATTGAATGCTTACATACTTGTAATGACAGAGAAGATTATTGGGAAGATTATTGGGAATTCGGATGTACCCTTATGTTTTTTAAAAAGGTTGATTCAAGTACATAAATTGTGCACACACCTGGAAGAAACGCTATGGATTACGAGTGGGCTGATTGATGTTATAATCAGGAGTACATATATGATGGATAGTGCATGGTGTTATACTCTTAAGGAGTACGTCAAATAACTTTCTTCAATTCAGAAGGAGGCTTTAACTAGTTTCAAATGTTATGCACTAAAGGGCTCTAGGGCATTCTTTGAGGGCATCCAATAAACAGTTTATAGATTTGTGAATTACACAGTGACCAAAAGGTGTGCAGATTGGAGGGTACCTAGTGGATAAGTTGCTTAGGATAGTGTACTTCAACATGTTTGTGGTGGAGCACATTTGGTACCACACTCAAAATAAGGTCCCGAGTTCTGATTTAAAATGGAATTGTTGGTAACATCTGTTTTGCCCAAATTTCCCTGACCAAATCCTAGGATGTCCAGTCTGGAAATGACCAGAAAAAAGACTATATTATGCAGCTTTATACTTGTGGTGTTAGCACATAAACTTGGGGAAAGGGTGTGTCAGATGTCTGTGCCCACTTCCAAAAGAGTCTTTTCTGCCTTTGCATGTGTCCCACTGATCAACACATATGAGCAACCAAACAATCAATCAATCAACAAATCTTTATTCGATTGTTATATCATGAAAGATACACTACAATAAGAATAATAAAAGAGTATGTGTGAGAACAAAAGCGAAAAACCTCAAAACGGGTCCTGCCCTAGAGGTCGATACTAAAACCAAAATAACATAGCATAGCAATCTTCCAATTTAAATAAAAAGGATAAAACTAAGGATAACAGGGCATAAGTACATTTAAGCTTCTAAAACTTGAAGAACTGAAGGGTTGTTCCTATTCTCCTGGACTCTGCGTATAGCCCAGGACCAACTAAGAAATTTGGCCAGAGCAATAACTATATCCTCTCGGGTATTGGTTCTCAAAATACGCATAGCTGTTTTATGTGATCTAGTGCCTAAATTTGAGCAAATCGGCTTGAGACATATTTGCCTAGGAAGAGCAAAAGCTGGGGACGCAAACAAAACATGGGCGGTAGACTCTTCCTGTGTTGTACAAGTGGTGCAGTATCTATCAGCTCCCCCCTTCCTCTTGTAACTAAAGGAATTAAGAGGGAGAGACCCCACTCTAAACTGATGATATAGTTTGCGGTCCTCTACTCTGGAGATGAAATTCCAGTAAGGTTCAAAGCTACTTAGGTACTTATGGTCCAAAAAGAGGCCAGTTAGTGAGCTGCTATTTGTCTCAGACCATAATTTCCGTGACCTGGATTCCCAATATAGGGCTTTATAATCTAGTTTAGGGATCCAACCACAAATGGCCCAGCCCCATATCGGTACAGGCCATTTTTAGGTCTCGCCTGACCCAGCGCATGCGCTGGTCTGGCGAGACTTATTGAGAGGGCTCCAAAAAATGCTACCAGGCCAGCCTAGAGCCACAGTGCATGTGCGCGGGCGCGCGCGCCGTGCTTGACTGCCATTGACCGCGATTACTTTCCCACGTATCGCATTCTATTTAACATCGCACATTCGGAATGCTGTAATGTCAAGGTTTTTTTCTAAACATGGAGACGTCGTATTTGGCAGGGACAATTCCTTCAAATAATATGCAATGAGTCTGAGATGCTTTCTCATGTTGATCGGTGAATGTTTTTAATTTGTATGAACATATATTCTCTAAATCCAATTACAGGGTATGTGTGTTTTTTTTAACGAAGTTCACACAATAGAGTTCAACATTCCTGAAAAAAAACAGGGGTGCATAATGCTGGCTCTGAGCAGAGCAGATCGCCGGTTCTTTTGAGCTGGAGACGGCTACAGTTCAAACATTTAACTCGGAATTTCTCCGAGTTAATGCACGAACCTTAAACAAGTTGGAAACCGTGAGCAGAGATTGCCTCTCCCTGTTTCCTACTTGGCCTGTCTAAAGTGCGTGCATCGACTCTGAGAAATGGCGAGTCATAGTTTTGAATTATAGAGCGAATATAACAGGTGCGTGACTCTGCGCAGGGCCATCATGATATGCCCTTGCGTGCCATGTTATGAACTGCTGGCCTGGCTTGGCACAGAGCGAAGCACCTGCTTGTTTGTAGTAGGACTGACGACCATACATTTAACTCTGAATTTCTCCAAATTAATACATGAACTTCAGAAAGTGCATCTCTGAAACAGGAAAAGACAATCAGTGCTCACTGTTTCACAGTTGTGCTGACTGGAGTTCGTGCATAACCTTGCGGAAATTCAGAGTTACAAGCATGAGCTTTGGACATTACAAACGCATAGAATCAGTAACTTGACTGAATGGTATATGCCCTGGGATGTTACAAAAAAAGGATGCTCCTGTGCAAAGGTGTTTGGACATTTCTCAAAGAAATTCACATAAGGAAAAGAGCTGCTACTTATTTGAATTACAATCTAATTTGGCATTAGGGCCAGGGCTATTAGCTTTTGCAAAATTTAGTTAAGAAATGTGCATATTGTTTACACATGCACACATTTCTTGATATACCATAGAGGTCATATTATGAAAGGGTGCAATGCAACTATTTTGGAGACATTGCACTGTCTAAAGTGCAAGCCTTAAATAAGAAATTCTCTCTCTGAGCTGTAGATAACACTGCTTAAAGCCAGGGAGCAGTACCCACTTCTTGCTCTTTCCAAGCTCTGCAGCTCATGCACTAACTCAAATGTCTCCAAGGTAAATATATGCATTTTAGACTATGCAATATCTTAAGTGTTGCACAGATCCGGTCTGAAAGAATGAAAGTGTTCATAACATGACTCATGTTATTACTGTAACTGTGCTTTGATGATAAGTCGTGACAGTGACACTAAGTTTCAGACCACTACTTCCTGTTAATTGGCACATGCTTGATGCATGGACTAGTGCTTGGGCTATGTCCAGGGTCTGCATAAGGAAATTTCTCACCCTAAATGACTTGATAGTTTGCGCCACCCTCTCTTGCTACAATGGCTACATTTCCTTCTCAATCACATCCATGTGTACCTGTAGTGAAGAGGGGTTAAACAGATGCAGTGTCCTAACAACTATCAATCTGAGTCAACAGTAGTCCTGAAGTCCATTGAAGAATACCTTCTTTGTCTAAGGTACAGTTTTTAGGTATCATTGTGAAACCAACGTGAAAATACACCCCAAGGGCCCTGTGACTGTTCCGGCTCCCCAGAGTGTGCCATGCTCTTTACACCTCTGTAGAAATAGGAGAAAATGTGTTCATCTGAAGGGGCAGCTCGAAACGCACATGGAATGGCTGCATTTCGTACCGACTGTTCATTAGATGCAAGGCTAAGATTGGTCAACTTGTACCAAGCTTCCCTGTCTAGGATGATTTAACAAGCGTGCCTCATTTGTTTTTTAGCTTTTACGTATTTCCTAGGGACAACTTTATCTGTCTCGCCAGCCACTTATTTTCATAAATCATAAAAAATCATACTTAAAATAGCCACTAATACATACAGGGCCTTTCACTCAGCCCTCTTCATCCATTGGTCTGTTCAAGTGCCATTCACAAATGTGCTGCCCTCCTCACAGCATTCAACAGGATGCAAATGGTCAGCCCACTTCTTCCATTGGCTTTTCCTCTACTGTGAGAGTGACAGGCATTTGCCTTGGCTGTGGGACTTGTTTCTGAACAGCACGCCTGCAGCCTACCTAACAAAAGCTAAGAATGAGAAGTTGAATAAACTGTGCTTACTGTGGACAAAAATAAAACAAGCATTGGCATAGCCAATAGGTCTCGTCTTTGGGACCTTATAAGTGTTTAGTTATCCAGCACAATATCCTTGGTGCAACAACATCAAGTGTTGCATGGCTAAACACTTATGAGGTCCCAAATGCGAGACCTGCTGGCTATGCCAATGCTTGTTGATATATTGGAGCCGGACTATTCTCCTTTGTGTGTCAAGGTCCTTAATATACCATATTGCATTGGCGTAAGATAGTAGTTCAGGAGTAGTCCACAATCTTCTCCAATAGGAGAGGGGTCTATATCCAGCGTCAGCATCAAACACCCTGCACCCCAAGTCTAGCATTAAAGGCTGAATGGGTGTTGACTGGGGGAGGGCGGTCAATGAGCGCAGAAACTTGTTTTGGGCTTTGACTAGGGGCGATAGATTGTCATAGCCCCATATCTCCGCCCCATATATGGTTGATGCTCTAACTTTCCCTTTATACAAAGCAATTGCAGGTCCCACTGATTTTGTGTAGGAGGCTCCAAATTCTTTCAATATAGCTCCAGCTAGCTGATTGTGTTTAAGTACGAGTAAATCTACTTGTGGCTTCCAGGTCAACTTTCTACTCATGGTGATGCCCAAATATGTAAATGTGTCAGTCTGTTCTAAAAAAATACCGTTCAATGACACTTTGCTCTTGACTGTGTTATGTTTATGCATCACCATGTACTTGCTCTTATCGACATTGATTACCAGGTCGTGGTCATTACAGAAGACCAGAAATCGATCCAGGGCCCGCTGCAGACCAGATTGTGTTTTTGACAGGATGAGCGTGTCGTCTGCAAACATGAGGAGTGGGACCTTGGAACCATCTAATGAAGGGGCGTCGGTTGGATAGTTCGTATAATAGGAGATGACCCTATTTATGTAAAGGGAGAATAAAGTTGGAGCTAAAACGCATCCCTGCCTAACGCCCCTATTTACATGGAATTTATCAGTTATCTCGCCCTGTTGGCCCCATCGAACTTGTGCAAAGTTTGAAGTATGGAGTTTAACAATAAAAGATAGAAGAGCCAACGGCATACCGGCTTCCTTGAGGGAATCCCACAGTTTATTGCGGGGGACTAGATCGAAAGCAGATTTTAGATCAACGAAGGCTGCGAACAAAGTCCCCCCCGATAAAATAACCGTACGCCAGTAGATCATTGTAAACCTAAATACCTGGTCTATTGTGCTTACGTGTGACCGAAAGCCGGCTTGGTAGATAGATAACACCTCATCTATCCATTCGTGGACCCTAGCTAATATAGTCCTAGCCACTATTTTTTGGAGTGAATCAATTAGACTAATGGGTCTATAGTTGCAGGGACAAGAACGATCTCCTTTTTTAAAAATCGGGACAATTTCCGCACCTAGCCAAGAGACAGGCAAAGGTGCACCCCGAACAAAAGCATTTAGCAAAATAAGAATGTACCTTGCCCAATTATTTTTATCGGATTTAAAAAGGTCCGAGGGAATACAATCCGGGCCTGGTGCCCTACCTACTGGTGCCGCTTCTATGGCTGCCTCAATTTCCGCCAAGCCAAAAGTTAAAACCTCCGTGGTTACTAAGTCAATGTAGACAGGCACAGAACTTAGAGGACAAGTAAACTGGGCTTGGTAATGGAAAACCCATTTGTCAGGGGGAACGTTGTTGTGGGGGTGGACACAACCACCCCACTACCCCATTTTATTAAATGCCAGAATTGCGTCCAATTCTTCTCATAGGAGGCTTTCGTTAACTCCTCCCATCTGTCCTCGTCAAAGCGTTTTTTTGCCTTGTGAAGCACCCTTTTTTACGTAGCCCTAGCAGATTTAATTGCCTGGATGTCTTTAGACTTAATCGCCAGGGAAAGCAGTTTAAAAGCTGCTGAGCACTCTTTATCGTACCATTTGGCTGCCTTTAGTAAAGTAGGTCTGCTTTCCTTTCTTTTGATGGTTAGTAGTGATTTCACCATACCAAAAAGCGCCTCATGTTCACTCATTAAGCCCTGAGGAGGTTCATCTAGAAAGTTAAAACTGTTTCCTCAATGGACTTACAGAGTTGTCTTTGGATACTTTTGTTTTCGGATATAAAAATCCACTTCAAACGACGAAAATCATTTGATACTGCGATATCTCCTGCCAACATTTCCCGCTGGAGACTGTTGCTCACTGGTGGCTGTAGAGCCAACCTCATAGATAGGGGATCATGGTCACTTTCGGGTCTGTTAATCACAGCCATATCCAGAACAATAGACCATAGGTCCAAACTAACAAAGATATAATCAATCCTGCTACCACTCCTCCCGTTGGAGAAGGTATTACTACCTTTAAGATCTGATGGAGTTCTCCCATTTACAGCTCTCAGACCCCGTCCCAAAGAAAATCCTTTAAGTTGGAGGGCCGCCTCGGTCCACTTTTTAATAGGGACTAGGGACAGAGATGGAACACCCCAGATAACATCCTCTTCTGCACTTAAATTACCATCTTCGAAACCTAAGGGCTCAAAGGTGCAATTGAAATCACCCATTATCACCAATGATTTGGGGCATTCTAGATCATCAATAAAGGAGTCCAAGTGCTGAATGGTAGGGGATAATCTACCCCCCACTTGCCCTCGTGAGTAAATGTTAATTAAAGTGAACACCAACATGCCTTCCCTCGAGATTTTTAAGGCCAAGATATCTCCATCATTCGTGAGCATTTCTCTGATCTGAATGGATGAATGCTGCCTGGCCCATATTAATAACCCTCCACTAGGTCGTCCTTTCCCTTTGGTAGTAGCAGCTTTCCCAAAAGCCAGATAACCCGGGCGGTGAATTGTAGTCATCTACCAGGTCTCTTTTAGCGCAACAAAATCATGGCTATCCACCAAATCCGACCATTCAATTGAAGAGAGTTTGGAGGATAGACCAGCAACATTCCAAGACATCAAGGAAGAAGAGTTTACACATAAAGAATTCTCGCAAGGGGCCTGCTGTTCTATAGCAGGAAGAGTCAGTTTCACACTTGATAGATCGAGACCTTGAGCTAGTGTTGGGGCTAGTAAGGGGAAAGGCAGATGGCTAGGGCCTTTTCCACGCTCCTCTGTAGGATCCCTTTGTGGCAAAGTACTTAATAACGGTCAATCGCAATCATTTAAGTCGGATAATGGAGCAAACCTATTGTGAACAGGAGCCTCAAAAAGTCTAGGGTCGCGTCTCGAGCTTGCTCTCGATGGGCCAGATCCCTTGGTAGGGTTCCGGGGGCAGGATAGGTATAAACCTTGCTCATAGAAGAACCCCAATGGTAAAACCACAATTGAATCAGCTTTAGACCTTAAGGGCCCGCCCAGAATAGCAAGTATCGCTCTGGAAGACTGGGTGTTATCAAAATTAACTATCACATAGTCGCCCTTCAGTTCCTTCTTTCGAGGGCCGACCCATGGACTGCGTCTAGCCATAATCATATGATTAAGGATATCCTCATTCCAATAACCTACTCCCTTAAGTTTAACGTTGAGCCAGTGTCTTGTTTTATGCAAGAGTTGCCATGTGGATTCAGGGCGTCTAATCTGGCTTTGGGGCACATCGCTCAGGATGACCACTAGGGGTGCAGCTTCCGGCGGGAGATGGAGGGAACCGCTGTTCAGCCTGGATCTTTGCATACACTTATCGCCTTCCATATGAGTATGTGAGGGGGTTCTTACCCAATGTGGGTGATTACTGTGTATACCACTACTACTGACATATGGGAGGCTATTGGTCTTACTACCTGGGATCGTTTTACGCTCAAAAGGGGAGCACAGAGGTGTTTGAGCAAATTCTCCTGGTGTATTACCCAAATCACCCGAGTTCCCAGAATGTGAGGGTAACCTGCTAGTTAGAATTGGAGACTTAACAGTACCCTTCCCCCTTATGTTTGAATCCCCAACAAGAGGTCTTAAGGGGTCTACTGTGGACTGGGATGGGGAAATGCTGTCAAGCCTGATATCGCTAGGATTAGTAGAACGGCTGTATGAGACCTGTTGACCTTCATTAACAGAAAGATCCTTGTTTACAGAATTGCCTATCTTAAGAAGCTTAGTTAGATTTTCCTCTATTTTATTCAATCTGTAAGTAATGGGGGTTAATAGAGTGGACATAAGATTCTCTAATCTGAGCCACATATCTTCACCACCTCGAAGGCTAAAATCAGCAGTATCTTGGGATTTCGGGACAGTTGTTGGGCTGGGGGGGGAGGGCCAGTCCATTACCCTGGTTAGATTTTGCCGCCTTAGCTTGGATGTTAAGTCTCTGCACTTTGGCGGCAGATGGTCTTTGCGGCTCACCGCCCCTTTTCCTTTTGGTGGTAGAATCAGATGTGGCTGCGGGGGGCTTGGTCCTATTTACCACAGCAGCTCTAGTAGCGGCTCTTTTCTTTTTACTTCGAGCAGCTACTTGCGCGGGAAGAGAAGAAATGGTGGAATTAACAATTTCATCACTAATGCTAAGAAGTTGAGAGCCCGGTGACTCAGCACAGCACAATGAACGATGCGGCTCCCACGCAGCGGGAGCGGCGAGGTCCTGAAGTAGCCCCCGGCACAGGTGAGGGGGGTGGGAGTGTCACAAAGGATCCTGGGACTTCGAGTCCCGTAGAGCTTGGTAGCGTCAGCACAGCACAATGAACGATGCGGCTCCCGCGCAGCGGGTGCGGCGAGGTCCTGAAGTAGCCCCCGGCACAGGTGAGGGGGGTGGGAGTGTCACAAAGGATCCTGGGACTTCGAGTCCCGTAGAGCTTGGCGGCGTCAGCACAGCACAATGAACGATGCGGCTCCAGGCAGCGGGAGCGGCGAGATCCTGAAGTAGCCCCCGGCACAGGTGAGGGGGGTGTGAGTGTCACAAAGGATCCTGGGACTTCAAGTCCCGTAGAGCTTGGCGGCGTCAGCACAGCACAATGAACGATGCAGCTCCCGTGCAGCGGGAGCGGCGAGGTCCTGAAGTAGCCCCCGGCACAGGTGAGGGGGGTGGGAGTGTCACAAAGGATCCTGGGACTTTGAGTCCCGTAGAGCTTGGCGGCGTCAGCACAGCACAATGAACGATGCGGCTCCCTAACAGTATAGTTGACTCTGGAGTGTGACATCAGTGGGCTCCCCTAACAATCTCTGTCATCTGGCTGGTCAATATCTGAAATAAGAATGATGGAAGAGGGATATTAGTTTTAATCACAAGAATCTCACCCAAAGCTGATGCACTGCTTTTACCCGGTTGTGACCCACATCTTCTCGGCCTTTCTTCCAAACCCTTCCCTTTCTTACTGCTGTGCTCCAACCATCTCAAGTCAGGATAACTGCATTGAATCTTCAAAGCACGGCCAACAGTGACTACTGAATTTGCCCAGCGTTGGCAGAGATCTAAGTTAGTGTTGTATATAAAGCACTGCAGTGAACGTCTGTACCCTACTTTTGATCCATAACTTTAGATCTACTTACTAATCAACTGATTCAAAATCATGTTCTGAGGTTCTTTTATTCATAATTATAGCTATAAATGTAGTCTCTCTGAAACAGATCCAAAAATATATCAGAGTTCTAATTGGAAAACTTGAGTAGAAGTATAGTCATTCTAAATGGATTAACAAACTATTCATTAACATTATATCTTTTCACACATTACTGGATGAATTCCACATTCAAGGGTAGTGGCTGCCAATCTTCCCCTTTGCAGGGTCTCTTTGTTCAGTTCAAATGCTGCGGGCATTTTTGTCATAGCAGGCGAACATTTGCTGTCTATTGTATGCTTAATCATGGATGTCATATTTGTGTGGGTAATCTAGTGTTTGTCTGCCCCTAGAATAAGTAGCTTTAGCACTCACATCTAAAACCTACTCATGCTACATACAGTAATGCTGGTTTTGCTTGGCATGGGTTGTGGTTTCTCATGGGCAAATAGTTCTTTGATCTTGCAGCTACCTCTACATTTGTACAAACTGGCACAGCATGTACCATTAGAAAACAAATATTTTAGCATATTCATACATATAGTCAGGAAAAGTATTGTATATCATTGTAAAATGCTATCTCTATCTGAGGAAGGTTTTCTGGTCACCTTACCCAAACCTGTAGCTATAAAGTTGCCATTTATCTTGTACCACATTTTGACCGTCTTCACCTTATGTTTGAGACCCAGTCTCCCTACCATACCTCATCTCTATCAACATATATTTTGTAGTAATGTGCATGAGAGAAGCTTTACTTTGGGAGATGCTTCTTTGATATACATCATTCCAAAGTTTCCTTCTGCCATCTTCAACGCAAACTGCATAAATTTACACAGGACAATCAGGTATTTGTCACACCCAATAGGATGAGTGAACCAGGGATACATGTATACATGTAATCATTTAAATTCATAACTAATTATCAACGAATGTTTTCATTTTTTGAATTGAGACAAATTAAATACAGCATAGGGCTATTCTACAGCTGCCCCCCTCGTCAGCCCACAGCATGTTGATGAGAACACAGATCAGAAGGCAGCAGGAATCTTCTCTCTTTCCTAGTCATTGTACATTATTACACATTTACCTTTTTTGGAGAGAGGTTATTAAACTTGAGAGAGAGGAATATACGAGGCACTACTCAATGGCAGGGTGGTTGTCCTATGCATGGCACTTTATATGTTTTGTGCATCTCAGGGTTACTGTGGAAGATTATAAGACAGCGAATCCTGTGTGTTCCAGGCTACGTTTCAGCAGAAACTCAAGGGGAAAGCTATGCCAGTTAGTTG
This sequence comes from Triturus cristatus, assembly GCF_964204655.1. NCBI lineage: Eukaryota > Metazoa > Chordata > Amphibia > Caudata > Salamandridae > Triturus > Triturus cristatus. Next base: position 258,442,225 of record NC_140581.1, on the reverse strand, counting down.
AAAATGAATGGTTGTGATTTATTGTCTGTTCATCGTGTGTAAAATAAATGTAAACAATGGTGCGATACTGAGCTCCGATATCTGGGGATTAATATTGTTAAAGACAAGGAGGAACTAATGAGAGCTACTTATGGTAGGTTGCTGAACACAGTAGACGAGTCCATAACTAGGTGGATCGCCATGCCGCTATCGCTGTTTGGCCGAATTGCACTGATGAAGATGGTCATTATGCCTAAAATGTTATATTTATTCATAAATATCCCTTATTCACTGGGCCGACCCTTCTTTATAAGACTTGAAAGTCAATTAATCAGATTAGCTTGAGGAGAGAAATAGCCGTAGATTAAATGGAGCACACTAACGTTGCCCTTTGCACAAGGAGGCTTTGAAGCACTGAATCCCGAACTATTTTATCGTGGTGCACATGCCCAATATGCAGCGTACTGGTTTAAACCTCAGCCGTTTATGATGCATCTAGCGGTGGAACAGGGGTATATGGCGCCCATTCCTCTAGGTGGGTTTATGGGAACAAATGATAACACGGCCGGAGGCAAAAATTCAACAGTGGCGTGCACCAATTCTGCATGGCGAAATATCGCAAAGGAATCACCAACTCCAATGGTATACTCCCCTCTACTCCCGTTAATGAATCAACAGGTCCTACCAGTCACACAGGAAGAAATATGCAGGCGTATGCTTCTAAAATATGGTATGGATGTGTGGGGAGACATGTACGAACAAGGTGAATTTAAACGGTGGACATATTCTTTGGGGAAATGTTCCCACAACAATAGACCGGTTCCTATATATTCAACTTAGGCAAAATGTCAAAGCTGCCACTCCGGGATTCCCAGAAGAACCTCCCACATTGTTGCCGCTACATCTGTTATTACAGGGCGGGAAATCCCATGCAGTGTTACGCATATACACATCGACCATAGTGAAGGGGGAGCACAATACCCTGAATGCAAAATTAGGGTGGGAACTGGAACTGGGATGTCCGTTAACAGATGACATGTGAATATATTGCTGCCAGCAAACAGAGAGAATCACAGCGAGTAGCAGATTAAGGATTATACATTTTAAATTTTTACACAGAATGTACTATACGCCCGAAAAAATGTACAGATTCAAGCTGAGGCAAAACAGCGCTTGTGACAGATGTGGACAAGAAGGAGCTGACTTCCTACATATGGCCTGGGCATGTAGTACTGTAGCAAACTATTGGTTGAAGTTGGGAAACGTCTGAGTGAAATGGCAGAAGTGCAAATTGACTTGACTCCAGAGATGGGATTATTAGGTTACACAAACAGGATCGAAGGGCAAATTGAACGTTTGATCGCATTAGGACTCCTGATGGCAAAATGTAGGATAGCATGTGGATGGGGAAGAGGCAGGGCCCCCAAATTCAAGGAATGGCTTAATGACATGACATACTGTCAGGAGCAATACAGTATGCATGCCGAATTACTCCCGCTCAGTTCCAAACCATGTGACATCTGGGAACCTTTTAAAACTTACCTCCAGCGAACAGGCAGCTCTGAGGAGAATGCAGATGCCATTCAAAGGGATGAGGGTCAGTGAGAATGAGAGATGAGGGATAAGCAATTGTTCAGGTGTGAATAATGATTACAAATGAGTGTTACGATCAGTCTAAGGATACCGCAGAATTAAGGGATAGACAAGTGGGAACTCGACGGTGATGACATGTGCAAAGTGCTCAAATTACAATGTCAACATGTAACCCATGTACTGCAGAAGAGGTATTATTATCTGTATTGTGAACTTTTCGAGATAAGCACATGAGATGAATATGCCTAATAAGAGATGTATTTATTGTATATTTGAAAATGCAAATAAACAAAGTTTAAAAAAACGAAAAAAGCACCATAATATCATGTGAATTTAAATGGAGATTGAAACCCGTAATCTTAAGTACAACAAAATACATTCAGACAAACAAAGAAACAAGGCAAAAAAACGAGGAAAAACACACACATTGACAACACATATTAACAATTAGTAAAAATAAGAGAAACAACAAATTATGCTACAAATTTCCAAAACAAATTGAGAGAGAAATATTTCTATGTGGTTTGATATGTTTAAAAAAGGTGCAAGGTACATTCGCAACAGCTAAATTAAAAGAAAAAATGACATTTAGGTTTAGTTATACTTTTACAAGTATATCTTACCAGTCTACACTCCACCAGGGATTCCTGTCAAGCCTTCAGAATGTAGGATCTGCAGGATCTTCTCCTCCGAGGGAAAAAGTTGTGGGGGGCTGGGAGAACCACCACCAGCCCTCTGGGCCTCCAGTTGATGCTTGAAGGCCAGGGAATGCACTCTCCCCCCACAGGTCGTTCTGCCTCTTCCTTATTTCTTTCTGTGTGCACAGGTTGTTTGCTAAGGCTTTCACTCTGTCTGCTATTCCGGCCTATATTTGCCTTTTCTGAGCTTTAGTTGTATTTTTTATTGGGGCTCCAAACATTTGTGGCTCTTCTCTAGTAATTTTTTCACCATGACTGACAATCCTGTCTTAGTAAAACTGGAATTTCTTCTCCCTGCCATAATGATATAAACTTAAATTAATTTAATAACCCACAAGATAATATTAAAAACAGAGAAAATGAACAAGAAACAGAGAAAGCAAGATAAAACCTGACTTCCCTGAAAAAGTGCGCAGGAACAAAGTTCTGCTGCCCTGGAATGGCAAAGGATCATGGTCTGAAATGGAGTGTTTTATAGCGTGGTTTGCAGGTGGAAGAAAATACCAAAACATATCAGGTGTGTGATGCTACCATCCATCCAAAAGCCACAGGAATAGTATAATGTTGAACGCATCCTGTGACAAAATCACTCGATTGGCTATACGCTGCTAGACCAACGCCAGCACAATTGTGAGGTTTTTAGTTCCCCTAATAAGAGAAAGATGTGCCAAACCCTTGCCTTATTTGCAACAGATATTTCCCCTAGCCTTTGTAGTAGTATGTTTCTTATTAAAGAGTGCTGTTACCAGAAGAAAAGTTATGCTATTCTAATTTTAAGCACCTCTAATTGCGCATGGCCACTTTATTAGAGGTTAACACAGGTTATATTCTCAGATGGGTTTGTCAAGGCTATAGAATTTCAATCCTATAGGAAATTAATCCTAGTTATTTGTTTAATACGTTTTTCTATATCTGTGTTTGTTATTATCTATTTTAATATGTTTCTACATACTCTTGTTTTATGTATTTTGAGAGCATGCAAGGATGTGATAATGTTTAAACAATTTTGTACTGTGTTTTTCTGGCTACTTTTTACCGCCCAAAAAAGTATTATCATATCGTAGTGAACTTATGGTTTCAGAGTGAAATTTGGTTTGCTATTATATTACATAAAGAGTCTCATAAGATAGGAGACTGCTCTGAGCAGAAAATGTCTCTTGGTGAGACTTAATGTGCAACCCAGCACACTGGTATCTTGTGAGACTTTTTACTTATGCAAGGTATGAGCTTGCCTGCAAAACTTTACATAAAAATTAATGTAGAGAAATTTTGAGAAATGTCACAAATTTTGCATAATAAATTCAGGAATTTCATGAATCTCACTGGCATTATTAAACTTTCGCTAACACCTTTTCTTACACCGCTGAGATGAACACTATTTAAATGTTGTTCTCAACATACCTAGATATACATAATCTGCAACAATGATTAAGACTTTTGAAGGGAAGCGGGGACTTTGAATTTAACAAATTGTCAGTGGTCCTCTCCTCGGAGGGAACATCATCCAAGATCTGTGTAGCATAGGACTTTAGCCAAGTTACAATACTTCACAAGGCGCGCTTTAGGGCGGTGCAACCGGTGCAGCCACACTGGGCCCTGACCTGGAGGGGGGCTCTGACCTCAGCGGGATGCTAGGATCTCAGGGGGGTGCTGTGCTTAGCAATAACTTGCGACTAAAAAGCACATGTGGCACAGTCCCTTGTGTGTCCAAATTTCAGGCCACAATAATAATGACAAGGTGTAACTCTTGTGATTAATGTTCCTGCTAGAAAGAGCAATCAGAGTTTTCTCGAGAGGCAGTTGTGACTCATCTTAAAGTAGCGCAGAGGGTTAATATGCCTGCTGCAAAGAACAGATCTGTATTTAATGTGGCTAGCTGAGTGAAGTAGTAAAGCCAGCCATTACCAGCACTATAAAACATATGAAATATATGTGAGAGAGGGGCTAAGGAGAGTTGAGGGGCACTTTAAGCCAGGTGGTAGTGAAGGAATCCGTGGAGGAAGTCATGAAGGAGGGCCAAAATAGACTGCCACACCAGACGCTACCAGCACTAAAATCAGCCCTGCCTCCCACAAATACAAATCAAGCAAGTTATACAAGCACGAATGGGAAAAACATATCAACTCAGTTCTTACAGCGACCAAAAGCAATTTAGTCATCTGAAGTAGCCAGCAACCCAGCTTTAAGGCTCTGAATAGGGTTGTGCTTCCTCAACCTTCCTGGACAATTGTTTGTGCACCTAACTTGATTTTTTTTCCCCTCTTTTCTTGAAGGGCCGTTATAGACATTGAGCTGAAATATGGGGAAAACAGACGTTGCTGGCCTATGCATATTACCTCCTGTGACTTTATCCCCATTTAAACACTGCAGACCATGCAGCACTTATTCTAACTTGCTAATTTATCATTCACAAAAGTTGTATTCAATTTCTTGAGGTCACATCTCCAAGGGCGTAGTTTAGTCAGTGAGATCTTTAGTCTGAGGAGGTGCTGAATCTCAAATTTCCCAATTAAAAGAACAGTGGGATGCAGGGTGGTACCCCCGAGAAAAGCAGGGTTCAGGATAGGCTCTTTCCATGAGGACCAGGGTCAGTACTGACTTGCATTAGGTGGGCCTTGCCTAGAGTAGCACAGTGGGTGAGAAACGATGGGTTGGAATGCTCCCTGAGCGATTCTCACTGGTTAGACTATTTGAATCCATTCATCCAATCACCTTCGGGGTGTTTCATTGGCAGTGGTATGCTTGGAAACTTCAGACTGTTACAACTTTAAAAAAAAATAAGGCAAGCCGTGAGTCTAAAAGTCTCTGCACATATAAGTCATAAAAATGTAGACATGTATATCGTGCAACAAAAATAATGTAAAAATGATACAATCTCTTCAAATTAAAAAAAAAGTGCATTTCTTTAATGTGCAGTAGTATTTGACCTTATTACATCAGATCATATCATTGCATTCACAGACATTTATTGAAAGTGATCATTTTTAGAAACATTCAAGGCTCAGCCCCCCCAATGACAATGCCATTAGTTAACTAACAGGCAATTCGGTAGTCATGTAAATCCTAAAGTTGGCCGTGATTATTTTTACAGATCGAGTAACCATACAGTCTACTGAATCAATTATGAGATGTGCTTGTACAGTGCACATCCTGAACTGAAGTATTTAAATGTTTCCTCACATGTGATAATAAAGAAAATAATGCTCTGTGAAATAAAATATTTTCTTATGGTCACACATTTTGACAAGGAAGGAAGCCAGTGTGCAAACCAGATCTGATTTCACGTTTTGAAATTCATCCACCAGATGGGTATTTCTGAGTTTGTCTCTCTCTGTCCCGTTTACATCACAGGTAAATACTTTGGGCCAGATGTAGGTGGCCAAATTCCGAGCGGTAACGCAGAAATTCGGTATTTGGCTGAGTGCAATGTAGGTGAGTTGAAACCTACTTGCAAAATAAGGAATCGCAAAATAGCGATTCCTTATTTTGATCTTGCATTTAAGGAATCGGAAATATCGATTCCTTAAATGCAATGTACGTAGCACTAAAAATAGTGCACTTCAGGCTTAAGGAATCGCTAATTACCACCAACTTCAAGTTGGTGGTAAGTAGTGATTTCCTTTGAAAAAGCACTTTTTCGCTTTTTTAAATGTGCCATGTGGCACATATCTATGCTCTTAGGGCATGTATGTGCGCCACATGTGCACATATGCACATTTCAGGGGTGCAACAGGGTGTCCTTTGGACACCCTGGCACCATTGAAATAGCTCCCGCTATTGGTGATTCGGTAATACCGAATCGCTAATAGTGAATATCTTCCCATTCATTCCTATGGGCCTCCTAGCCCGTAGGAATGATTGGGTAGGTATTCCTTAATAACGAATCTCAATTACCGATTCGTTATTAAGGAATGTTAAGGAATCACTAATATATTAGCGATTCCTACCTACATTCCATTTAGCGAGTTCTTAATTTTGATTCGGTAAAAATCGCTATTAAGGACTCGCTAACTTGAAGTTACCTACATCTGGCCCTTTGTCTTTCATTCCTGATTCACAATGGGAAAAACCCACAAAGAGACAACACACCCAATTCATGGTCCCCAGACCCAACTAACAAGCCAAGATTGCATTCATTTAGAGAGAGTCACACCCCAAAACCCCCTCCCCCTGAAGCTGTGTTCCTGCATATCTCTTGGATTCAACTAACAGTCATCCAATTAGCCCGAAATCTATTGATTTTACCTTTACCAGAAATGTGGAGGCCATAAATACCTCAGTTTCTCTAGCTTACTTTAATAGGTCCTGGATAGCAGTCTCAACCCCAAAAACATGAGGTCATTCAGCTTGCCTTCCACTGATGCAAAGCAAAACTCAAAGTCATCTATCAATATATGCATCCTACTGTTTGCTCATTTCAGGATGGTTCTTGGTCAGGTGTGTAGCCTCATTCATTCTTCCATGCACCATAGCCCAGATCCTGCTCAAGTGAAGGGAACAGATTGTCCCCCTCTGTATCCCAAGTTCTAACTTGCCACAAGAGGCATAAGCGTCACTGTACTGAGCCTTGAATAGGTGAAATTCACTGGAAGCCTCTTGACATTTTACACTAAGGCAAGATCCTGCAACATAGTGTTATGAACCACCGTCGTCTCCACAGTATGGCATGCTTCAGTTCCTAAGTGGAAAATTCTCACACATTCCTAATGTGTAATGCATGTGTTTTCTGATGGCAGGATATTCACATAGATCCATGTACGATAAGTCAGTATTGATTAGTTCACATTTTCTTTATGTTCTATTTTTGTTATTTTACTAAACATAATGTTTGAGCAATATGCTTCTCAATACTACACATGTTATCCTGCTAAATCATTGCCACACCCATCCTCAGCCTTTGTGACAGCTCTCCCCTGCTGAGTATCCCACGCCCTCCCTTTTTTGTTGACACCTCCCCTGCTTACAAGTGGGTGATTCATCTTCCTTGCACCTGTCTTTAAAACGTGTAGCAAGCCCCTGACAGACACACCCTCATGTGCAAAGCTTCCAGCAATTTCAGCCTCCTGTATAAGGAAGCCAAGTCCCCGTAGCCCTCACTTTGCCTCTTTGCTACAACACTTACCTGCATTCCAGTGTTCCTGCTCCGGATTCTTCTGTCCTCTACTTCGTCTTCGGATCTCCTTCACCTGCTTTATGTCATCGTCCAGCACTGCCGCTCATCTGGATTTGCAGCCGCGCATCAGAGCTCGGACGTGCCGTCTCCTAGGAAACCAAAACAAACAGGAAGAAAACTATAAAACAAGACAGAGAGAGCGTATCTTGCATTCTACTCTGGCATAGAGGTACATTTTAGTTTAACCCCTTCCCCGCTCATGACGGAACCGTTCCGTCATGAGCCACGGTTGCCGTGTGCTCATGACGGAACGGTTCCGTCATGACAATCCTGTTGGCGGCCGCTCCGCCTGCGCGGCGCTGTTTCCCCGCCTGTGCGGGGCGACAACGCAAATGGGCGGAGTCATGACGGAACCGTTCCGTCATGAGCACAGCTCAACTGTGGCTCATGACGGAGCGGCTCCGTCATGAGCACAGGCCCACCACGCAGCCCCCCTGCCCCCCCCAGCGCTGCAGCGGAATGTCCGCGGCAGCGAAGGGGTTAATTGTATTGCGCAGAGACGCTATTTTCACAACGTGTTCAAAAACTCCTATTTTATATCATCAACTAAGCAACAGATACATTTTTTTGTGTGGCGCGGAACGGCTTCTTTAGAAGAAACGTGGTTAAAATGGTTAAAAACTGTTATTTACTTTGTCTTTTAATTTACGTTGTTTATGTGCCTTCTCTGTATAAAGGAGCAATAACGGTTTCACTCATCCGCTCAAGAGAGACCATCATTATCCCTTTCCAATCTGCCCAGTTGAGGAAGACTTGTATGTACTGCAAGGAGCAGTCGCATCTTCCAACAGTTATGTATTCTTTTCTTTCTGATAATATTTTGACACCTTATTGTGACTTACTTCATTTACATTACGGTATATGTTTGCACTGTATGTTGCAGGACATATCATCCTCTAACCCTACCCTGCGAATTCCTATATCTCCACATGTTGATACAGTAAGTGCATCTGTGTAGTTTATTGAGAATATTGATGAATAAGCGTCTTGTGATTGCAGATGTCAGTTTATGTTTGTCAGTGCTAATTAGTGACTCTTTTGTCCCCTCTAATAGAAGTTACAGTATTCATACCCTGCCAAAATCTAGAATATAGTCCTACCCTGTCCCGGGCTGCAAAGTCAGAGAAGGTGCAGGTCTTCATTCCTGAGACTCACTGATCCAGTGCAGTTGTTTTTCTCTTGTTTCTCTCCTCCCCTGGAGACCTTTCTGGGCACCAGTGTTTCTTTGTACATTGTTGCCGGATTAGGTTGCAGGTGGCGTAGGTTCTCTCATCTCTCCCCAAAGGAATGATCTGGAATTCAGGTGAGTGGCTGACGCAACAAAGGCAAAGCCACAAAAACATAAGTTTCTTTTGGGAGACATGGATCATTCCCACAATGACATCCGTGCTTTGGCTCAGGCCCTTAATGAAGACACATCTGACAATAGTCTAGAAAAAGTAGCACAAGCCTTGCAAGTAGAAATGCTTTGATTAAAAGGAGAAAATCAGGAATTACGGTAATGAGTTGGTCCGGTATCAACCCAGAGATAATCCGTAGGGAGACTTAAACAGGGGGTATAGGGAAAGTCAATTTGCAAACACTCTGCAGATTTTCACAATATCAAATATATGCATGTATATTTGCTCTTGTGAAAGTCAAATTCACAATTTTCCTAGGAATAAGGCCTACTTCTGTAAAATTTGCACTGATGCGTGAATGTATACCTGCATGTACATTTTTGAGACTTTCTTTGGAAGTTTGTGTACTAATTTATTTTCATGTTGTCCATATTGGTTGTACACTGATTCTGAAATAGTAATATTTAAAGAAATTGGATCTAAAACATTTTTTTCAAGCTATCCTTTTGGTCACATTTTATTTTGAAGGACAACAATCACGAATATTGCTTTCAGGCCTGGTTGAAACTGGCATTAATGGTTGTAAAGCAACTGAGGTGCCTTCAGGTGCTGCAAAACTCTGCTAACCATCCCTACTCATACTATACAGTACCTATTCCATTTCACTTACATTCGACTGGCTGACCTACATCATATATAACTCTCAAACTACCTCAGGATTACCTTACCACGAATCACTACAGGAGGTGTCCTGGCTCAGATCGCTGTATTGTACTGCAATAAACAATACAATAAACATATTCCTTATTGTCTCTCAATAGAAATTCAAGGAAACCTTGCTACAATGTCAGCAAATTGTAAAAAACATGTTAAATAATGCTGTGCATTTTCTGCACTGCTAAATAACTACTATGTTCTTCTCTTTTCACCTGATTCATAAAGAAAGTAGTAAATTGGCTGTCACAACTTTATCTTCCAGGGGCACAGATTTTCAATTTTCTGGACTTCCCAGAATTTCCTAAAAATTCATCTGCAGAGCTTCAGCTGTTGCAGGTGGAGAAGCGTTTGAAATCTATTTGAGAAATAATGTTAAATAATGTGTAAAGCTTATGAGACTTAAAACAGGAATTAATGTGAAAACTGCACTAAGCAACCATGTGCTAGGCCTAATACGCTGAGACACTGCCATATTACAGTTAACAGAGCTAAGAAATTCAGCATTTAAACTTGATCTTTTAAACTGATTTGTTTTTCAAATGAATGGTTATTCTGCAAAAATGTTCTATTTTTGTTTATACCGATGTTTCAACTTTAAAAATATAAATGTAAATGCGTTGTCTCCCGTAGGAGTAACGTCCTTTACTCAGCACTCCGTTGTTGTCAAAATTCAAATAATGGTAATCCAGTTAATAATGCTTTCTTTGACAAGTTGTTTTTTAATTCGAATTGTGAACAATTTCTTTAACATTCATACTATTTCAAGCATAGTATAATCCATGTGGGTTGTCAACAAATTCATAATCAAGTTCAAAGTATTTCAGCCCTATGCATTTCGGGCGAACCCTTCTTCAGGGGACTTACATTTCTGAAAGCATAAAACATTATGTTCAAATAACCGGGTACAACACAAATTTCATCAAAAAATTGTCAATACGTATTACGCTAGCACCCATTGTAGTATTAAGGAAAGTACAAAGGTTTGTAAGCGGAAGAGTACCGGACTATGAAGATTGTGAAATTCATGCAATGTGGTGTTGGCGGACATGTGAATTTGTGTGGGAACACTGTCAGAGAAAAGAAACGTGAATTGTGACTGAAACGACTTAAATTTCAAAGGTGAAACGAAACTCCTGTTTAAACGTGATTAGTGCGAACTACAAGGGCTTGCTTGTTGAAAATGGTACCATTACTTAAAAACGGGGGATCAAACTGACCTGTCAAGAGATAAGCGTCAATTTCTATCAGTCTGTCGTGGCAAACCATAAGAGTTTGTCTAGAAAAAAGGGGAACGATGCTAATTAGTGAACAGGGTATAACAACAATCTTACGAAGCTGTACAAACCGTGACTACGGTTGTTAAAGGTCTTACCGCAATCGGATGTCAGTCGAGTGGCATGGTGGAATCGAGCGTTAAAAGTTCGGAAGTGTTTACTTCCTTGTATATTCGCGGTATCGTGAGTCACTCGTCACGTGATTGTAAAAAGTGAAAAAAGACTGTGCCGTCGTAAATGTGATAATGTCTGTCTGGACAATGGTGTGATTTAGCGAAAACAATATGTTAAATGGAAATGTAAAGGTCGTCGTGTTGACCTATTACATGACTTTAAGATTTATAAGTAATATCTTTCTAAAATTGTGCTCAAAAAATAAAGATGCCAATATGTCAATAAAGTTTTGAATAATGAAAAAAAAGGAAATTAGAAAATGTATCTCCTGTGTGTGGATGTGTTAACATCTACAACCCCAGGATCAGTATAATGGGTATATAAAGGTCTATGAAGGTGTTACGGAACGATGAAGACGTCCCGTATCCAATGAATAAAATAAAGAAAACGTTAACGGTAGATATATTGAAGGTGTAATCTGTGTACTGTAATCAAATTTCGTAGTGTCAAAACGACGCTAATATAATGTGGTCAAAGCATGATCGATAAAACGTGAGAAGATAACAATGAGTGAGAAAAATACATGTGTTTTAAAACTTGTAACATTTGTATCAATATGACCAGTAGCAGTGATGAATGTATTCAATTTGCAAAATGGTATACATGAAATCATAGTCTCCTTACAAAAAACAGTGTAATTCGAACCGTTCATTTAAACCTTTCGGTTGGAGCGTGTTCAGATGTGTCATCCAAAATATTTCTCTTCTCAAAAGGTGTTGGGAATTGTCTCTTCCAGGGAGGATAGGTACCTGTTCTAGTATACAAAATCGTAATTGACTGGGATTATGATGATGCTCAGTGAAATGTAAGGCGACTGTGGATTTGGTGTTCTTGAGTCCTATGTTGCTTTTGTGTTCAATGATCCTGGTTTTTAGTTTTCTTTGCGTTTTCCCCACATAAGGTAGACCACATGGGCATTTCAGTAAGTATATCACGTTGCTGCTGTCGCATGTGCCTGATACTCGTAGTTTGATTTTTGTTCCCTGTGAGGGATGCAATATTTCACTGCCCTGAATTATGGCGTTACAATTACTACAATTGTAGCACGGAATAGTTCCTCGATGCTTAACTGTGGTAACTTCCTCTTTGGGTCTGAGCAATTCTTTGAGATTACGAGTGCGTTTATACGCAAATCTAGGAGTGTTGTTGAATATTCCTCTGAAATCTTCCTCTTGCGTAAGTAGTGGCCAGTGTTTCAAAATGATTTTCTTGATACTGAAACTTCTGGTAGAGAATTTGGAAACGAATACTGGTCTTTGTGATTCATTTTTGGGTTGAGTTGTCAGTAACTGTTTGCGTTCAAATTTCCGGACTCTTTCCTGTGCTTGATTTAAGATGGTTTCGGGATATCCTCTTTGTCTGAATTTCTGGATGGTAAAGTTTTTGGATTGATTGTAATAATCTGAATTGGAAGAAATTCTTTTGAGGCGTAGAAGTTGTGAAAATGGTAGATGTTGTTTTAGTGAAGGCTGATGAAAACTTGAGAAATGTAAAAAGTTGTTTTTGTCAGTCGGTTTGGTAAATACTTTAGTTTCAAGGTTACCTTCATCGTTAATGACACAACTTCTACGCCTCAAAAGAATTTCTTCCAAGAATTTCTTCAAAGACCAGTATTCGTTTCCAAATTCTCTACCAGAGGAAGTTACCACAGTTAAGCATCGAGGAACTATTCCATGCTACGATTGTAGTAATTGTAACGCCATAATTCAGGGCAGTGAAATATTGCATCCCTCACAAGGAACAAAAATCAAACTACGAGTATCAGGCACATGCGACAGCAGCAACGTGATATACTTACTGAAATGCCCATGTGGTCTACCTTATGTGGGGAAAACGCAAAGAAAACTAAAAACCAGGATCATTGAACACAAAAGCAACATAAGACTCAAGAACACCAAATCCACAGTCGCCTTACATTTCACTGAGCATCATCATAATCCCAGTCAATTACGATTTTGTATACTAGAACAGGTACCTATCCTCCCTGGAAGAGACAATTCCCAACACCTTTTGAGAAGAGAAATATTTTGGATGACACATCTGAACACGCTCCAACCGAAAGGTTTAAATGAACGGTTCGAATTACACTGTTTTTTGTAAGGAGACTATGATTTCATGTATACCATTTTGCAAATTGAATACATTTATCACTGCTACTGGTCATATTGATACAAATGTTACAAGTTTTAAAACACATGTATTTTTCTCACTCATTGTTATCTTCTCACGTTTTATCGATCATGCTTTGACCACATTATATTAGCGTCGTTTTGACACTACGAAATTTGATTACAGTACACAGATTACACCTTCAATATATCTACCGTTAACGTTTTCTTTATTCTATTCATTGGATACGGGACGTCTTCATCGTTCCGTAACACCTTCATAGACCTTTATATACCCATTATACTGATCCTGGGGTTGTAGATGTTAACACATCCACACACAGGAGATACATTTTCTAATTTCCTTTTTTTTCATTATTCAAAACTTTATTGACATATTGGCATCTTTATTTTTTGAGCACAATTTTAGAAAGATATTACTTATAAATCTTAAAGTCATGTAATAGGTCAACACGACGACCTTTACATTTCCATTTAACATATTGTTTTCGCTAAATCACACCATTGTCCAGACAGACATTATCACATTTACGACGGCACAGTCTTTTTTCACTTTTTACAATCACGTGACGAGTGACTCACGATACCGCGAATATACAAGGAAGTAAACACTTCCGAACTTTTAACGCTCGATTCCACCATGCCACTCGACTGACATCCGATTGCGGTAAGACCTTTAACAACCGTAGTCACGGTTTGTACAGCTTCGTAAGATTGTTGTTATACCCTGTTCACTAATTAGCATCGTTCCCCTTTTTTCTAGACAAACTCTTATGGTTTGCCACGACAGACTGATAGAAATTGACGCTTATCTCTTGACAGGTCAGTTGATCCCCCGTTTTTAAGTTATGGTACCATTTTCAACAAGCAAGCCCTTGTAGTTCGCACTAATCACGTTTAAACAGGAGTTTCGTTTCACCTTTGAAATTTAAGTCGTTTCAGTCACAATTCACGTTTCTTTTCTCTGACAGTGTTCCCACACAAATTCACATGTCCGCCAACACCACATTGCATGAATTTCACAATCTTCATAGTCCGGTACTCTTCCGCTTACAAACCTTTGTACTTTCCGTAATACTACAATGGGTGCTAGCGTAATACGTATTGACAATTTTTTGATGAAATTTGTGTTGTACCCGGTTATTTGAACATAATGTTTTATGCTTTCAGAAATGTAAGTCCCCAGGAGAAGGGTTCGCCCGAAATGCATAGGGCTGAAATACTTTGAACTTGATTATGAATTTGTTGACAACCCACATGGATTATACTATGCTTGAAATAGTATGAATGTTAAAGAAATTGTTCACAATTCGAATTAAAAAACAACTTGTCAAAGAAAGCATTATTAACTGGATTACCATTATTTGAATTTTGACAACAACGGAGTGCTGAGTAAAGGACGTTACTCCTACGGGAGACAACGCATTTACATTTATAGTTTTCACCTCCTGGCTCAGGAGGTCATTTACCAGGCACCCTAAATAAATCCAACAGCATCTACCATATACACAAGGAGTGCGACGTTCCACAATCCAATTGGAGTTTCAACTTTAAAAATACCATTGCTAGCTAATGAATGAACCGTTATTTCGAAGGTTAGAAATAAAGTTTCACGCGGGGGAATGTAGCTTTTGATGGGAGGTTAAATCATGGGAAAAGCAGAGATGATAAAACATAGTTGGAGTTTGGAAGCTGCTATCTGAAGACTGCAAGATGATGGGGAGTTAACACGTATCAGTAGCTGGTTGGTCATCAGAAGAGACAAGAAACTACATGAAGATTGAAACATTAGTAATGTCTGTCTATAATAGTGCATGTTCCTAGAGTATGTTAGAGTAAGTGAGTGCGACACACCATTGCATTCATATTCCTTTACACCTTATCCATGCTGCTTGAGACTCTACTCAGTTTCTTGAACCTCTCTTTATGAGACGTTCTGGTTTGATTGATTTATTGAGCTGAGTTTAATAATGAAACTTTGTTTTCTCTCAATATCAGAACTCTTTATGTGTCTCTGAGGCTGAGACCTTTTCCTTCTCATCTTTAGAATAGTGATTTATTTTCTATATGGAACACGCTCAATGCATTTTATTGCAATTTATTGAATACGTATTGATTATTCATTTCTAATGAGATGCTAATGACTGAAATCAATGAAAATTAACTTGTGAATCTAATAAAGATGAATTATTACATTTTTTAAAGTAATAAAACCATCTCATAGCAAACTTCCTAATCTGAAATATATAGAAATTGTGATAATCAGGGATAATGTATAGCTCCTAATCTTCTATAAAACAACAGCAAGGAATCATTGACCTGAATAGACAAATAGGACAGGCAGGGATTAGCTGATGATAGAAAACCGAGACTCTGTTTGAAACCATCCTCACTCTGGCAGAAAAGTTGGTTACAGAGGAAAGGTTTACGTTATAAGAAGAGGAGCTGCAATTAATTACCCTAAGTTAGAGTAATGCCCAAATCCATAGTCCAAGGCCCAAATTTTGCAGACTGACGAGGTGCGCTTTCGAAGACAGTTGCAGGATTGGAGGTGTGAGTATTACTAGGCCTATGGGCCACCATTGTTTTTGTTGATGATATTGTTTACATTTTAAAGATTGAACCAAATGAAAATTGTTGATGTTTGTTTATTGTAAAGAAGCTGAAGATGTTATCGAGCTAGATGTAGCACATTTTTGCTATTTGTCTGCTAGAGGTTTGTGGTGTCGATCATGAGGTATCGTTGAATGCACAATTGAGATAGGGACTTTAATAAGTAGTTGTGAATGTAGTAGATAGGGACTTTAATAAGTAGCTGTGAATGTAGTAATGTGAATGTTAGTGAAACGCAAAAGGTTAAGCTACATTAATTAAGGTGATTTCCCGCTGGTTGAGATTTCTTTTGCGAGAGTGAGAATCTTTTTGTTTGCAAAAAGCCAGAAGGTGCCAAAATCGTAATATTCCGGTTGTTGAATTATCTTAGTTTTCCTAAGAGAAGCAGACAAAGTATTTGTTGTAATTTGGCATTTGTTTTGAGTTATGAAAGTTGTTGAATACGAGAAAATTATAAATGAAGGTGAACCACTGGAAGGAGTGAGAAAATACATCATAGTGTGCCACGCTGAGATTGGTTGGTTTGTGTACTCTTGCACTGCTATTGGTTGATGGCCACAGAGAGTGCCGTGCAGGCATAGATCAATTGTTGGGCAAGTGCTACCTTAAGATTGGTTAACAAACCTTGAATTATTGAAGCTATAATAGGATTGAATACAGAAACATGACGTATATGGAATTAAGGATCGAAATCAAAACATTGAATTAATTTGAATCACTGAATACTTATTGTTGAATAACCGCACAGATGAAATGTTTAAAAAATCTAAAGAGCTTTGTGAAAGGAGATGTCAAGATTTCATTATGGGAAGGTGAAAAGGCACCACCCGAGCGTACCCCAGCACTTTATATGTCGACGAATGTGGGGTTATACACATGTTTATGGCTTTGTCAGTGATGCAAGATCACTGAAAATCAGGGTCCACCTAAATTCCCACAGCATGGTAAATCTAATTTGAGGGTCATTGAGCATTTGATAGAGAAACTATACGAGATGAAACCACCTCTTAGACCCACACAGCATGAAGCATTAGACCTTTGAGAGAAAACAGCACATGTTGAAGAGAGAGAGAATTACCAAAATAAAGCTAAAAGACCTTTCCGAAATTACGCAGCTGCTCAATGAAAGGAAGGACAGCAGATGTGGAGAAAATTTATAGTCAATGGAGCTAGAATATATACAACTATAACCACTGAGAAGATTAAAAAAAATAAGAGAGAGGGATCTGCAAAGCAATCCAACACTAGTGATTAAGGGCATTACAATTTGAATGCATTATTTGCTGCTCATCCACCACCATGTGTGGCCCTTACTACAGAAAATGAGAGTGCTTTGACTTCTAATGCTACAGTGACTACAGCCCCTGTGGATCCAAATGTGATTCAAAATTGACAGACCATTGCAGGTTACACAGCCATTTTTACAACTTGTCGTATCTAATATTGTACCTGCCCGAGTTGAGACTGTTCCTGCAGTAATACCTCCAGCGGTTACTGCTTCTATTGTGGCAGTACCAGCACCAGTTACTGGAATAACAGCTGCTCAACCTTTAGAGGTTTGAATGACAACTGCACCTATAAATATTGCCCCAAATAATGTGGTTCAAGTAGTGGGTGGAGGAGCACCTGCGACAGGGAATATTCCTACATTGTAGAATTCACAGATTGTTGCCGGATCACCACCGCAAACAGTTCAATGATTGTGAGAAGGATCGGTTGTACAACACAAGCAGCACAGGGAGAGACACATTTATTTGAAGACAGAATGTTTCCAACACGGTTTGAAGAATTCACAGGGTATAAAAAGACAGAGAGTGAAGAAAATCAAGCTACCCCAGAATCTGAAAGAGAAAGACCACTAAATGTTCCAAAGTTAAAGATTGAATTGGAAAAAATCATTAAACGATGTTTAGATATTGGACATGTGAATAGGTATCAAGAGAATAAATTGATTTATCTGAATAAAGAAATCACAAGGCTGCAGCAACTACACATGATAAATTAACTAATTTGGCATAGAAATATAAGGTTGATCTTCCAAAGAGTGTCCTGTTGCAAAGAAATTTCAGGTGCAGTTAGGTGATGAAGCAATTGAAACAATGCGTTCTTCAGCAATGTGTATACACTTTATGGAGTTAGTGAAATGCATCGGTAAATGGGGTGAATTTGAGAAATTTGAGAGCAAATGGGCAAAGAACCAGGAAAAGAAAAAGAAGCAATTAGACTTGGCTGAAACAAATAGTAAGCCAGTGCTAGGTCCCCTCGATGAAGAAGAAGGATTGACTTTCCAGATGAGAGAGATACCAGGTGAATGGTATGTACATATACCATGGAATAGAGGAGATCTTGCAACATTTCCAAACAATTTTCCTAAGTTGAGGTAAATTCCATGCGGTGGCACAAGTGGACAGATTTGTAAAGATTTCAAAAGTACTGTGGATTGATTTGAATTCTTTTTGCAATATTGTGTTACCCAGTGATGTGGGGGCTGAGTGTGAAATAGCTGTATGATGGCCAAGTTCAGAACCTCTGAGAGATGCGCGTACTTATGTACCATCTCCTGCAGTGCTGACAAAGTATGAAGAGGCGATTACTCACCTGAAGGGCAGAGCTCCAACTAAAAATATTGCTTGGTTGGAAAAAATCAACCTTCACAAAAAGCAAAAGTGTCAGCGCATGCACTTTATGAATGATTACTCCCGGTGCTTAACCAACAGCACAGTGAACAGTAGAATCCTGTCAAAAGTGATATGGGATTATTCGTGTCACTGCTTGTTCTTGAGTTGAGACAAGAGTTTAGTAAGCACATACACCAGAATGTGGTTTGCTGACAGACAAAACCCTTGGATGAGATTCTGAGATATGCATAATATTGTAGTGATGAACAAGAGATCAAGCAGAAAAGACTCAAGGAAAAGTTCTTGCTTGCCCAGACGAGGTTGGCTCAGAAAGGTCTTCAAATTAGCTGTTTGCAGGAAATCAGAATAACAAATAACAAAAAGAAATCTGACTAAAGCTCTACCTTTTTTGCAAAATTTGGTGTCATTCTTTTCAACCATTTATTCTGTATCAGATTTTCCTATGGGAATTTACATGGGAAATCAATATTTTAGGGACACCTACCCCTTATTCTTGGCCCTATCTTGCCAGATCGGTGCAAAACTTTCCATGAAGGAACTGCTGTGAATGAACATTCCTCTAGAATGATTAGTGCAGATCTGCCAAACTGCAGCAAAGTCATGAGCAAAACAAAACCATTCTTCCAATGGAAAAAATAGAACCTGAAAAACAGAACCTGAAACAAGCAGATGCAAATATATGAGAGGCTGTCAAGGAGGAACTAAATGTTTAATGCTATCTACCAGATCAGAAGCTCAAACAAAGATAAATTAAGTTACTATTGAATGGAAAAATAAATACAAAACCAGATAAAAGTAATTTTTATTGCAGCTGGCTATATATTTCATATATAGAAATAAAAAATAAAAAAAATGGTTAATTTACTGGTATATCACCGGAAGTGAAAGTGCAGTGTAGATTAAAACTAGCTCGGAGGTGTCTCTGTGCCTATACTTTATTCCTGGACCCTTCGGCCAGGATTACCGAAACGTGAAGGATGGTGGTGATTGGGCAGGAGGGTCCAGGAATAAAATATAGGCACAGCGACAGCTCTGAGCTTGTTTTAGCGCCTTCCTTCCGTCGGACGGCCCCCTGCCGTCTGACGTTACGATGGGCGTGTGCCTCGGACGGCTGGGGGCCATCCGATTTCCGAACGCATAAAATCCACCCACACAGTGGGGAAATTTGCTCCGCAGCGGATGGGTTATTCTACCCTGCACTTTCACTTCCGGTGATCCCAGTCACTTTAGAAACATTTGTTTCTTTTTTGTGTTGTGTTAGTGTTTCCCTACTCTATTGCTGCACTCCAGGCGTTGGCTGCGCAGGGGTGTTTGGTAGCAGCCCTATGATGAAGCATGTCACACAACTGTGTGAGTGAAGGCAGTATTACGACACACAGCACGTGCCACCACTAGACAGAGACATATTTTATTGTACTCCCTACTCCTTCTGGTGTATACAAGGTCATGAAAGGCCAGGTAAGAAATCATCCTAGTTTGACTCATGGTAGACCTAGAAATGATAAAATAGACCTCATCTGGGGTGTAAATCCTGCCTGACAAGGCAAGAGCTCTAACATCAGGTACTTACTTGCTAGACAACAGACACAGCAACATCGCCAACTTACCTGAAAGTTCCTATTCTATTGTATGTATGGGAACCTATAAAGTGCATGGGTACACAAAAGGGCCTAAGCTAATGGATGATTGTCAGTGCTTTCTGGTTAGATTACAGCAGTTTTTAGAAGTTTCATGAATATTGATTCTGACTCGGTCTGTCTTATGTACTGTGGTAGAGCATTCCAGGGCCTAGGGGCTAGGAAGGCAAAGGACAGTACTCCACTCCGTCCGGGCTCTCATTATCCTGGGGACTACAAACAGTTGCTGGTTGGTGGATCACAGCGATTTGTGGGGTTGTAAGCAGTAAGTAGTCTTTGGATCAGTTTAGGACCCTTTTTATGTATCACTCGATGGGCAAGGCAAAGTGCTTTGAATTTTATCCTTTTAAGGACTGGCAGTCAGTGTAGGCTAGTTAGCATCCCGGTTGCTGAGTGGTGTTTGGGTATTTTCAGCAGTATCAAGGGTTCTGGCTTTCTGGATATCCTGAAGTCTTTTTATGACCGTTTTGGGACTTCCCAAGTATAGGGAGTTCTTACAGTCAAGCCGTGTTATGACTAGGTCTTATACCACTATCCTGTGTGATGGTTCGGGTAGCCATCCTTCCTACTCAGATACTTGTTCTTAGGCCAGGATAAAAATAGGTTAAGAACTAAGTTGACATAGAGGCAGAGCCAAGATGGATGACTGATCGGACGGTGCTCGATCGGTGTTCCGGCAACACGCATCAAGAGGGCCCTGACGTTATTAGCTTTCCCCTGCTGTTGACAAGGTTGCTCCTCTGTGGCCCCTTGCCTGGCACTCAATTGTGTGGGGCTACGTTGTGCTGGGGGCTGACATTGCGGAATTTGGTGAACCACTGCGCTGGAGGGCAGTGACGGCCTTCTAATGCGGGACCTCTAGTGCACATATTAGAACCTGCATCGGCATTTACATTGCCAACACTGCATAGGAGAGACATCTGGGCAGCTCACAGCCAGTGTGTGCCTCTGTGTCGGCGTACAGTTTGAGCGAACCAGGGTGAGGCCGCGACGGTGTTGAGTGGCATCAGTGGATTGAAAGGGTCTGAGCCAGGCGCGGAGAAGGTGCAGTGGAGTGCTGCGTCCCCCTTCACCAGTTAGTAGTATACCTGGTGAAAGCTGCTAATATTGCCATCACAGTGCTGCAGTGAGTGATTATGAAAAGGAGGCCACTGGAGTTTATTGAGACTGAGGGGTCCCCTGCAATTAATCACAAGTGCCATACATAGGACTGCCATTGGAGTGCAGTGCTGAGTGTTATACAGTATCTATAATTTGTGTTAATGGTAATAAAACAGAGTGGCAGTTTAAGGTGGATCCTATACCGCAAACTCCTCTCCCCATCACGTAATTGGCCTGCCCTGGAATTGGCATTGTCTGGGTATAGAGGGGCCTAAAAGAGGATTAAATATATATAACAGATTGCACAGAGGGGGAGTTTACCACCTTCCTTGTTACTTGTGAACACCGGATTACACAGGACTGATTTCTGAATTTAGTTGTGAGTGGTTGAGACTGAGCCCACTTTTGACTGCATGCCGCTCAAAGTTAAGGGAGGTGCGTGCGCAGCCTCCAAAAATCATAATACAATTGAGGAGAGCATTTATTTGAAAGGTTTTATAGAGCGCGAACAAGACCCTTGCGGGTATCAGAGCGCTTAACAGTCAAATAGAGTTTTTATACATAAATCACAGGGAAATTGTAACATCTATACAGAAAAAACATAATGCAAGAACACAATGAACAAGTACAACGGGCCTCTATCCTCTTGAAACAGTGAAACAGTAAGATGGGATGTCCAAAACTTAGCTGGATCCTTGTCATAGTCCGGGTAGTGGTAACACTATAGCAGATCACAAGTCCTCAATGGACAGTACTCAAGTGAATTTAGCCATGAGAATTAATTTTACTTCCTTTTTGAAGGATGCAGAAGAGGTGTTAAGTCTGGTTTCAGGTGGTAGAGCATTCCAAATTCTTGGTGCCATCCCTGAGAAAGTACGGTTGTAAGTCTTTTTCTTGTTGAATCCCTGTGGTTTTAGAATTAGGTTTTCCGCACTTCTAGAGGATCTGAGCCCTCCGGAGATTGTTAGCTTTTGTGATAGGTATCTGGGTGTATTGAGGTGTATGGCTTTGTGCGTCATGTGTGCTATCTTCAAGTGAATTCGGGCTTCCAGGGGGAGCCAATTCAGGGATTTGAGGGCCGGTGTGATGTGTGTATTTCTTTTAGAACCAGTGATGAGTCTCGCTGCAGCGTTGATTGTGGCTCTTAGTGGTGCTGTGGTTGCCTTGGGTAGGCCACAGAGAGAGACGCTACCATACTCGACTCTGGGGATGACAAGTGCTTGAACTGCTTGCTTAAAGTCCTTGGTAGGCAGGAAGGGTTTCAGCTTCCTCAGTGTGTTTATCTGGTAGTTAGCTCCCTTCGTAGCGTTGCTGATATGTTTTTGCATACTGAGGTTACAGTCGAGAGTTATTCCCAGAGATTTCTCTGAGTCAACAATGATTGGTTGGACGTTGAGTGCCGTAAGGTGTTTTAACCATTCTTGCATTAAGGGGACTTGGGCGGGTGGAGCTATAAGCAAGAACTCGGTTTTTAAGGCATTTAGTTTGAGATGTTTTTTTGCCACCCATAACTGAGTATTCCCCAGCGTTGTGTTGAGCAGTTTGATATTATCTAGGGTGTGGATCTTGAGGTATAATTGAGTGTCGTCAGCGTACATGTGATATTGCACGTTAGAGGCTTGAAAAATTTCGGTGAGGGGTTCCATGAAATGGTTGAACAAAGTCGGGGATAGAGCAGACCCTTGCGGTACTCCTAATGTTACTAAAATGGCACAGGCTGGGGCCACACATGATACTGACATGGAAGGAGAACCTGCTCCGCCGTCTAATCTTGACATGAAGAATGTGATACTAGAAGGGAATGTAACTATTACAGAAAAGATTGATGGTTTGGTGAACTTACTGCACCAAGACATGGATAAACTCTGCAAGGGTGTATGGGACTTGGGATGCAGGTTTGATACCACTGAGGAGTTATTAGGCGCACATACGAGTCAATTGAGAGATCAGGAATGATGCATACAACAACAGGAAGTGAAGACTGCAGATTTGGAAGATCGATCAAGGAGAAATAACGTGTGTATTCTTGGACTGCCAGAGGGAAGGGAAACGACACCGGTAGAATTATTTTTGGATTACTGGCTTCCTAAGGTGTCCCAGGTTACATGTGGAGGGAGGCTTACATGTGGACAGAGCACACAGGACTCCTGGTGCTAAACCTGGTACACCTCCCCGTATGTTGATTTCTCGTATGCTGCGGTATAGAGATAAGGTTCAGATTTTGGCGGTGGTGCATACACAAGGGAAAATAGAATACAATGGCAACATACTTTCATTTTACCCAGATTATGGCATGTCCACTCAAACGAAACATAAATCATTCCTAGAAGTTAAAAGAAAATTGAGAGATAAAGGGTGGGATTATGCTCTGCTACCTCGGGCGTGATGAAAAATTGATCAGGAGGGGAATAGTTATTTCTTTAAACAGCCTGAGGAGGCTGTGCAGTTTCTTGAAAACCACTGACCATTCATAGCTGTTGCTTGATATAAATGTTTTGTGAGTTGGTAAGACTGGGCAGGGGTAGAAGGGTTGATGCTTCATTAGATTACTGAGGGGAGGTACATTACATTCAATTTTGACCAGGGTGAGTGTTGACCGGAGCTGAAATGTGTGAGTTGAGTGTTCTGTTGTTGGAATGCTTGATGCAACTGGCACTGCTGCCCCCGAGAGATCGTATATCAGGAATCTCTGGGAACATCGAGCTGTTAAAGGGGAATTTGATTGTGTTCCTATCAGGGGGAGGGTAACGCTTTTGTCGATGAATGTGGAGGCCAAGTTGGGGAAGGCCGCCCGGAAGGGGGGGGGGACACTTCCCTATTAATATCTATAATGAAGGGGAGTGACTACACTTTAGTACTAAATGTTTGGAGCAATTAATGATGCAGATATGTGAATTGATATCTACGACTATATATGGTGGTAACAGTTTTATCTTGGAATGTGAAGGGGATTCAAAACTCTGTTAAACCTTTTGGTGCTTGGCCAATGCAAGCATTAGCTCCCTGGTGCGGCGCACGTCCAATGGCCAACACGAGGGAGGGCCCCCTTTAATCCTCCAGTGCAAAGCACCGAAGGTTTATTTTTACCCCGTGGAGAGGTGGAAGGCTTTCTGAGTCTCTTCCCGCCCATCTGTGACATCAGCGTGCCACGAGGTGCTCTGACGTCACAGTTTTCCCCACCCGAGCCAGGACAGCCACAGGTAAGGCCTCTCTTGACTCTGGTGGGTAAAACAGGACGAAAACAACCTCCCAGCTTTTAGGGAGGCCTTGTTTGAAAGGAGAGAGTCTCCCCTTACATACAAGGCCTTCCTGAAGGGGTTTCCTGTCAGTGGCATATATATATATATATATGTATATAAACGAGAAATGCTTCCGGGTGAGCGGAAGCTGGCTTCCTGCCATTCGACCCGAATGAAGGAGGGTTCGCTTAACACCGGGGAAGCGTATCGGTGTAAATATGCAGGAACTTCGTCACACCATTCAAGCTTGCAGAAAAGACGAAGCGGACCCAGTCGAATCAGTGCAAACGTGTTTAATCCAAAAGTGTGTCGTGCACCACCATGATGCGTTTCGGCCTCAGAAAGGCCTTGATCACATGACGCTGACACAGGCAGCCAATGAACATTTAAAGTGCAGTAGTGCAAACCAGGTGACCAGCGGGCCAATAGACATAGAAGACATATTCCAAATTGAAGCATACAATGCTGAAATTACAAAGCAAGGGTCTTGTTCAAAACTGGCTAAAAATACATTAAAAAATGTATGGGTGCGACGCCCAGCGGCAGAACCAAGCCGCATAATATTAATCCACAATCCTTCCGTCAAAAAGGAAAAACGGGCCGCGCTCTTGCAGGTTTTTGCAATTTTTATATATTTTCCTCCTTTTCAAATCATTCATAGGGGTAGAGGCAACAATGATAGCATTGTCGCCTGTACCCCTCTGAATGATTTGAAAAGGAGAAAAATATATAAAAATTGCAAAAGCCTGCAAAAGTGTGGCCCTTTTTTCCTTCTTGACAGAAGGATTGTGGATTAATATATATATATATAGATATATTTATACATGTACACATATGTATATATATCTATGTCTATATATATATATATATATACGAATTCACCTCAGTTCTCCAAAAGATGACATTGGCACGCCTGTGGATCTTACACTGTGGTTTATTTAACTGTGAGCGACTCAAACACCTACGCGTTTCAGCTGCCAAACACAGCCTTATTCACGATGGAGAGCATCAATCAAACATTGTTATATTTAAATACGTGTTTTAATTTAGACATAGAAAATAGATAGCTTTTGTGAATTGCACATATTGCTGAGTAAACATGGGCGCCATCTTGGAACATGTTTATAACTGGTCTTTCAATGCTTTCATATTTTCTAAAAAAACATTATATCAGTTTAATTAAAACCCTTTACATAAAAGCTTTAATGATCTTTTGTATTCCTCTGTTCAGTTATTTATTGTCAGTGTTTATGGCAAGTGCCCATCATCTCTTGGCAGCCTCTTGTTTAAAACTTCTTTTTTCGCAATGAAAAGATTTCTTTACCTGCATCTCCATATTGTGCAAAATCTTACTTACGTGCACTTTCTTTTATTCTAAAGTGACTTGTGCTAGTAATAAAGTTGTTATACTTGTAATACAGCCAGTATCATCTGCCCTTCGCAATCAGTGTTCTAAGGCAAGTGCCTCTTAATTCCTGGCTATTTATTCTTATTCGCTTCCTTATTTATAGAGAACAGAGGAATATGAATTACTCGTTCTCCTATTGTACAAGATCTTGCTAAAGTGCAATAGTGCTTATAAAGTGATTTTGTACTACTATAAAGTGCATACGTTTCATTAAAGTGCTACCTATATCTCAGATAATAGCCTCTTGTTGCTCTATGTGCTGGTGGGATCTCCTTGAAGTAATGGTTTGATAAAAGGCTGTCTCTTAATATTTTCCTGCCTTTATGACCCTATTACTTGTACAGAACATGTTAAAAGTTAGCTAAAATCTCTACAAAAAGTGAAAAACTATTTCCCATATTAAATATAAAGTGCTTAGACTGTGCTCCTTGGTGTCCTTATTCTTATATTTACATTTCTTTCATGCTCTACTGGCAAAATCGCTACTAGTGGTGCAGGGGCTCAATAAAGACAGGTGAACAATTCCTCATCCATGTTAAAACCATTTGATCTTTGCTATCTAACTCAAGGATGAAGTATGTTTTAAGTTTTCTTAACTCTTTCTCCCTGTCTCCACCTCTCCTTCTCTTTGGTACTTGTGCTATACAGCTATATTTAATTGGTGCTGGGTTGCTATAATGTTCCTTTTCAAAATTTCTAGCTAGTGGGTGGCACCGATCTTAATTTACTGTTGCTCTTCTGTGCTGTAAAATCCTCTTTTGTACTGGTAGAGTTGTACTCCCGACATATATCTTATTGCAAGGACACTTTCACAGTTAAAAACTGTTTTAAAAGTTGTAATATTTTCCCCATGCAAACAGGCTTTACCCTTCAACCATTTTTTAAAACCTTCTTTTTGTTGAAGCCAAGTATGCTGTTGTGTGTCACCCAGGCAGTCACTCTTTAGTTGATGGGCCCTTAATGATTTGGATTTTCTATATGTGATTTGGGGTTTCCAGTAGCCTGGTGTCCCATTACTGGATCTTGTCTAATTAAATGCCAGTGCTTTTGTAAGATTTGTCGTACTTTTGAATGCTCTTTGTTATAGGTTGTTATGAATTTGTGAGTGTCCTTTTCTCTTTACTCTTTGTAACTGTTCTAGATGGTTCAAATAGTATTTTCTCTCTATTCAGATTTCTAGCTTTCTTGGAGGCTGCTTCTAGTAATCCAGGCGAATACCCTCTTAGGATGAAATGAGATTTCATCTCCTTCTCTATTTTATCATAGTCCCCTAGTGAACTGCAAACCCTCCTAGCTGTATAAAATTCTCCAAAGGGAATATTTCTAGTGTGCACTATTGGCATGCAGGATTGTATTGCCTGCCGTAGGCTTTCTAAATATTGTTGTTTCCAGCTTACCACCCTCCACCACTATTCGTATGGCTAAACAATCTGCTGTTGTTTTGCTCTTATGTCCCACAAAGATCAAATTTAAATAATTTTCATTAAGGTCATTGATAAACTGATCCACTTCCATCTCTGTGCCCTGCCAAAGCACAAAGACGTAATCAATAAACCTTATCCATAACAGGATCTTATCTGTCCACTGTTCTAATCTTGGTCCCCAGAGCACCTGCTCCTCCCACCAACCTAGATGTAAATTAGCATAACTGGCAGCAAAACAGGTGTCCGTGGGTGTCCCTTGTTCTTGCTGGAACTGTTCATTTTCAAACTAAAAGATATTCCCTGTTAGACAGTCTTCCATCATGTCCAATAACATTTGATTATGCTCTGTAAATTTCATTGGTTTCATCAGCAGAAAATGTTCCGTGGCTTTCAACCCATCCCGATGTTTTATCCTGGTGTATAATGTGGAAACATCCAATGTTACTAGGACCATATTGTTTTCCCATTTTACATAGTAAATATGTTTTAAAAAATCGGCTGAATCTCTTAGATATGATAGCAAAGTTTTCACAATAGGATTTAAAAAGAAACTTACATACTTCGAGACGTTCTCAATAAACAGCTTTGAGCCAAAATTATAGGTCTCACAGGTGGATTATTCTTGTCCTTATGCACCTTTGGGAGCATATAAAAAGTAGGGAAAACTGGATGTTCCTGTTTTAAAAAACAATATTCATCCCAACTTAAAAGATCTTTTTCTCTCCATGCAGACAATTTGATATAAAATCCTTCTTTTACTCTTTCCTATTTATTCAATGTAATCCTCCTATAGCATTCAACATTATTAAGTTGTTTCAATGCTTCATTTCTGTACAACTCTCTTCCCCAAAGTACAACATTGCCTCCTTCATCTGATGGCTTGACTATTACATCAGGTCTCTTTTTGATTTTATCTATAGTTTGAAACATTTGTCTTTCTT
Organism: Triturus cristatus; assembly: GCF_964204655.1. Taxonomy (NCBI): domain Eukaryota; kingdom Metazoa; phylum Chordata; class Amphibia; order Caudata; family Salamandridae; genus Triturus; species Triturus cristatus. The sequence continues at coordinate 258,414,146 of NC_140581.1, read as the reverse complement.
TAGGATCGTAGTATTTTGACTGATCACTGATTCTGTAATGAAGATGCCTTAAATCTTGTGTGACATTCTCTGCAAAAATATCCAAATTATCTCGACCCATTTGGGGTATATATCTTGATTTTGGGCGGAAGTATACAAGTCAAGTCAAGTCAAAGTAGTCTTTATTTCGAATATTTCATCTTAAAAGACATAATAATAATGCAATTAAAAATAGAATATAGTGTTTTACATCATATACATATAAACTATTTAATAAATAAATAACAATTTAAAAACAGGAATAAAAAAGTATTAAACAATTCAGGAACTATGACTTGTAGTTTATTAAAACATACACCATAAAAAAATATTTGATGCTATTCTTCAGTGATAGGGGGGGGGGATTAAAAGATTTACATCTGCTCCGCAAGATCCAGGCCCAGCTAATATATTTAGCTAGACCAATGACCACGATAGGGGACGTGTCTGTCTTAAGAATCCTTCTAGCAACCTGGCTGATCTAACACCTAGTTCACGACACACAGGCCGCAACCAGGCTCTTCTGGGTTGGACATATTCCGGGCAGACAAATAGAAAGTGATCATCTGATTCAACCAAAATCTTGCACGTTGGACGTTTGTCATTGCCATTAATAGACCATCTTGAAGTAAAAGAGCATAATGGAAGGGACCCGGTTCTAAATTGATGATATAATTTCCGGTCCAGCTTTTTAGTTATTACATCGCAATATGCCTCAAGAGAAGGGTGATCCTTAATAGACAGATAACTTGTGGTCAAGGAGCTGTCAGTCGAGGAAGAATAACGTTTATGCAAGGACCAATGCCAATAGGAATTCCTAAAGATTTTTTTAGGGGGAAAAACGGCCGACAGTGGGTTAGACCACAAATCGCCCATACCCATGTCAGTCAGGATAGATTTAATTTCTGACAGCCAGCTTATTCGGTGGGAGCCCCCCATATCTTTTACCTCTAGCATTGCACTTGCATAAAGAGATAGCTCCGGGGTGGTCCATAGGCGACGCCAGAACGCCAAGGGCCTATACCGGATCATATCTTCAATGGGCTGACATCCTAGATCATAAAGCAGGGAAATACGTGGGGCAGATGTAGGTAACCCTACTAAGGACCTCAGGAAGTTGTTTTGAGCCACCCTCAGGGGGTCCAGTTTGCTGAATCCCCATAACTCAGCACCATACATGACTGCTGGGAGAATTTTGGATGCATAGATTTTTATCAACGGTGCTACAGGTTTAGTACAGGATAAACTGTGTTCTTTAAGCAGAGCTCCACCTAGTTGTGAGTGCTTAAGGCAGAAGAGGACGATCTGGGGCCTCCAGCTTAAATTATCACTGAATGTGACCCCCAGATAAGTGAAAGTGGGGGTCTGTTCCAACGTTACACCTCCCATTTCTACCCTGGCTTTGACAGGACGAGGGCCACGAAGGACCATGAACTTGGTCTTGCCCACGTTAACCTCGAGCTCATGTTCGCGGCAGAATAGCTCAAACCGAGTCAGTGCTAGTTGAAGCCCCTGTCGGGTTTTGGAAATAAGCAGGGTATCGTCCGCGAACATGAGCAGAGGAACTTTCATGCCTGCTAACGTGGGTGCGTCTGTCGGAAAATCTAAAAAATACCTAATTACACCATTAATAAACAAAGAAAACAGAGTGGGGGCCAGTACACACCCTTGTCTGACCCCTTTGGTCACGTCAAATCGCGCAGTCACCTCCCCTGGTTTACCCCAGCGAACCTGAGCATATGTGTGTGAGTGCAAAATAACTAGAAACCTCAGTAATTCAACCGGCATGCCCATCTCACGGAGGGCTTCCCACAATTTTGGTCTAGGAACCGTATCAAAAGCGGACCTTAGGTCCACGAAAGCTGCAAAAAGCATCCCCCCCCCAAGTAAACTTCCTTCCAATAAAGAAGCATGAACCTAAAAGCTTGATCTATGGTCCCGACATGCGTCCGGAACCCTGCCTGGAGTGGCGTTAAAATATCATATTCATTGATCCAGCTTGTAATACGACCCAGCAACAAGCGGGCAGTAATTTTTTGGGCTGCATCAATAAGACTTATCGGGCGGTAATTGGCAGGGGCAGAGCGATCACCCTTCTTATAGATTGGTAATATCTCGGCCCCAAACCAAGATACCGGAACCGACGCTCCACTAGCCAGAGCATTAGCTAAAGCCAGTAGATAAGGTACCCATAAGTCCTGGTCCTGCTTAAATAGATCGGCAGGAATGCCATCGGGGCCTGGGGCTTTTCCTGTCGGCAATGATTTCAAAACTGTCACCACCTCACTAGAGGCAAACTCTAACACAGCTGCACCGCTATATACCCATGGGGTGTCTAAGGGCATCACCCTAGATTTGAATTGGTTTTCAAAATAAATAACCCACTGGTTAGGTGCGACATGGTTGGCCGGGATCATTGCTTGCGGTTTCCTACCCCATTTTAAGAGGTGCCAAAATTGGGTCATGTTTCTGCCCTTGCATGCCTCAAATAACTCTCGCCAGCGTGCTTCATCCCAGTTAGATTTAGCCAAGCTTTGGGCGGATTTATATGCGGCTCTACAGCTCCTAATCGTTTGCGAGTGCCTGGATTTAATTGCTAGGATCAGTGCTTTACGTGTCGCTCTACAATCTGCATCGAACCACGAGTTTTCTGTCTGGCAGGTTGGTTTAGTCATGGTGGGGACAGTTTTAATAAAAAAAAATTTAAGCCCAATGAACAAATTACTGTGGATATCCGATATGGAATTTATAATCCCTTCCTTTGACTCACAATTAGACAACTTAAACAATGCTGCGTTAACCAAATTCCTAATAGCAGCCCCGGTAGGGGGGTCCGATGCAATTTTAGGCCAACGAACCCTTCTCAAATCATTAGACAGAGTAGCTTGCACGTGCAGGGGACTTCCAGCATCAATAGGTGGCACAGCAAAACTACTGTCAGATAAGGTCAGCATCAGGGGGTTATGGTCGCTTTCCAAACGATCGGTCACTACCATATCGACGACATCAGTCCACAGCTCAGAATTAACCAAAATATAGCCAATTCTGCTCCCGCTTCTACCGTTGTTAAAGGTTATCTTCCCCAACCTGTCGGATGTTGTTCTACCATTGACGGCCCTCAACCCCATTTCTAAGCAGAGCCCCTTCAAAAAGAGGGCTGCTTGAGTCCATTTGCTAATAGGGTTTAGTTCGAGTTGCGGAATACCCCACACCGAATCCTCAGCCTCAGATAATTTACCGTCATATAACCCCAAAGGTTCGAAACAGGTATTGAAATCACCTGCCACAACCCAGTGGCCATCTCTGGGCGTATTCCGAAGAAATTGGTCTAGTACATAGACTGAAGGGGAGCATTTACCTCCAGGAGCACCCCTGGAATAAAGATTAATAATAAGGATATTTAAACCCTTTGTAGAGGAGATTCGAATGGCCAGTATGTCAGGGCTATCTGTCGGAACTTCCATGACTTCTATTCCCTCACATTGGCGGACCCAAGTTGTCAGACCACCCACCGGTCTACCTCTAGAACCCTTGGTGGCTGGTTTAAAATAATTCATGAACCCTACTCGAAAGATGGGTTCAACCGCCCACGTCTCTTGGAAGCACCAAATATCCACCTGGTCTACAAACGCCACCCAATCAGGAGAAATTACTTTTGATTGGAGGCCTGCTATATTCCAGGAGGAGAGGAATAAGTTATGGTTGGTGACTGACGAGATCAATGTTCGAGTCACCATGTTAGGGTCGGTAGTAGAGCTAGTACTAGATAAACTTAGGTGTTCTAGAGGGATGGGTTGGGCGGAATCCGCAGCATATGCCGTGGGATGCGGTAAAGCTTGAGACTCCCGACAGTCAGACAGTGGGCTCCCTGGTTGGGCCATCCAGGGCAAAACAGAGCTATCCCCCTGTCAATCGTTGTCCTCCAAGGATGAGAGAACAGCAAACCGATTACTTAACCCGACTGGGTAGGAGCCTGGATGGGGGTTACGATGGGGGGCACAAAACTGCAAATAGGCCGCAGCCCTTGCAGGCCTATAGAAGTAACCCAAGGGTAGGATCTGAATCTCATCATGAGATGATACATGATAGGAAGCCATCTCCAGTATACGTTCGACCAAAAAGCGGTACCTAAAACTTAGCACCACACAATCACCTAACAGGCCCTTTTGAGTGTGACCAACCCAGGGCACCCTCCTAACCATTTTAAATTCTTCAAATAAAGGTTGGGATACCCCATATTTCCTACCAAGAAAATGCAGCGCTTTGTTTTTTAGATTGGACCAATGCTCACTAGACCCTCCCGGCAGTTGTGGAACATTGGCTAAAATGACTGTGTAAGGGGTGGCCTCAGGAGGGAGATGTAGGCTTCTAGGTGCTACGGGTTCCACTGCATTAGGCAACATAGGCCTAGGTTGTTCCTCTGTAGGCTGATGATCATTCAACGATCTTCTTATAGTGTTGGGGACGGTCATAGGCCTAGTAAATTGGGCCCCAGTTGCTGAAGGAGCTGGGAGAGTGTTAGTGTTAATTCCCAAAGCAAGATGTCCTGTGGTAGCCCTTACACTGGTACTGCTAACCACTTCCTCATTATTCAGTTCAGGTGTTAATACAGCTACCGGCTGTCCATTAGGCAGGTTAGCTTCTAGCCATCACAATCTCTAGCTTTTCCAAAACGGGTTGTATGAGAGTAACTAGTTAGTCTCTAATTACAGTACTTAATATGTCAAGGCTCTGCTGATCAATGGAATGCTTATTATATGTGCCTATAGGAACAGATGGTTGTGCAGGGGGAAGTGCACCTGATAAACCAGCAACAACTAGAGGGCCAGGTGGTTCATTTTGGACCCTACCTTTCCTTTTGTTACATGGGGGTTCACTGGTTTTAGGGGCTACAACTCTTTTGTTTGCTCGGGTGGAAACCATTGCTGGGAAAGAGAGAGGACTGGAAACACGGGGGGGGTCGGCGGGTCCAGAGCAGGAAGGAACACTTGCTGGGCCCTCCGAAGAGCATGAACCTGAGTGCATTACCGATGGGGTAACATTAACGGCTATGGGGAGGGCACCAGACAAGGAAGTGGTAGGGTCCAGTGACAACCTTCGTTCCACAGCCAAAATCTTATCAGAAATTTCTAGTTCGACCCTTGTTAGATAGTCGTCAAGTGTACCAACCAACCTGCCTTCGGCCTTCCTTTTACTCATGTTGGTAGGGGGACAACACAACAACGACCCAATAAGTGTGAATATGGCACAAACAAGTTCCTCACCTTTAGGGCCAAGTGCTATTGTAAGCCCCTGCAACGGTCAATTAGGTAGTGAGAGCCAAAACCAAGGGCGTTGGCCCAGCCCAGCCTCTAACGGCCACTGACGGGCAAGGACGGGCCTGCCCTTGGCCCGGGCTTTGCCCGGGCGCTGCCCGCGCGCCTCCCGGCTGCGGTGTCACCAGGCGGCCTAAGTAGTGTTCCGGCGCTGCCTGGTGACGTCACCGCAAGCGCCGATGGCAAGAGGGTGCTGGGAGTGGTAGTTCGTGAGGGGCCGTTCACCTCACGGCAGCGAAAACCAAGTGCTGGCAGCGAGGAGCGCCCGACAGCAGAGTCCTTCCCTTTCGTGATCCCTCGTAGCAGGTAAGAGGCACTAGGGAGCAACCAGGTCACAATGAGCGTCCCGCGCTGCGGTGTCACCAGGCGGCCTAAGTAGTGTTCCGGCGCTGCCTGGTGACGTCACCGCAAGCGCCGATGGCAAGAGGGTGCTGGGAGTGGTAGTTCGTGAGGGGCCGTTCACCTCACGGCAGCGAAAACCAAGTGCTGGCAGCGAGGAGCGCCCGACTGCAGAGTCCTTCCCTTTCGTGATCCCTCGTAGCAGGTAAGAGGCACTAGGGAGCAACCAGGTCACAATGAGCGTCCCGCGCTGCGGTGTCACCAGGCGGCCTAAGTAGTGTTCCGGCGCTGCCTCGTGACGTCACCGCAAGCGCCGATGGCAAGAGGGTGCTGGGAGTGGTAGTTCGTGAGGGGCCGTTCACCTCATGGCAGCGAAAACCAAGTGCTGGCAGCGAGGAGCACCCGACAGCAGAGTCCTTCCCTTTCGTGATCCCTCGTAGCAGGTAAGAGGCACTAGGGAGCAACCAGGTCACAATGAGCGTATACATATATATAGATACAGATAGGTGTGGCTGATGTAATTAAGGGTGTGGCTTTAAAACACATAAGATGAAAATCTGTGCTTAGCTTAGTGTTCTGCCTGACTGGTATTTTGCTACTTCTGTCATGGCATCCAGGTATAATACAACAAGCAACATTACACCTACAAGCCCGTACTATTGGCTTTGTCAGTGCTTGTTAGATGCATAAAATAAATAAGCAACAACAAGGTCTTTGTTGTATAGCATTTTGAAAATGCTTCAGTTCTGAAATGATGAAACTGTGAAAGAACTATAATGAGTCTCTTTGAAGTTACATGAAAGGCAGTAAATTGTGTGTGTGCTTGTGTGGACGCCCCAACGTTCTCCTACCCAGAATCCCCTGCAAACTTCAAATTTAGCTGAAAAGTTGTGGGATCAGCAGGCTGATACAAATTTCCCACCCAAACGAGTGAGCTACCATTGTTATTGGGAGACCTGGGGGAACGCAGGGTGGTAGGAAATTTGTGTCAGCTCGGTGATCCCACAACTTTCCCAGACAGACATTTGAGAAAAATTTGAGTTTGTCAGCTTAATTTGAGGTTTGCTGGGGATTCTGGGTAGGAAAACATTGGGGGTTCCATGCAAGCCATACTAGACTCCCGGGGTGTCTTGTTTTCAGAAATGTCTGGGTTTGGTAGGTTTCCATAGATGGCCGCTGTTGGACCCGGCCTCGTAGAATGGCCCTCCGTGCCCCCGCACCACCGAAACCTGGTGCCTGCAGCCCAAGCACGCGGCCCAGCCGACCTTTCCCACCAGGACACCTGCACCAACCCCGGACATCCCCGTCCATGGCCTCTCTCCTTTCGGCCACCCCGGGCCCGCGTGCCCACTCCCTGCAACAAGATGGCCGCCCGGCTCCAGCGCGACCCGGGCCTCGAGGCGCCACTCCGGCTGGAGGACATCACGCTTCCAGGGGATGAGAGAGGGAGGAGCAGTTTCTATCGCACCTCGGAACTCCCCTGGGACGATGGGTTTCGATCGGCCCTCTGGCCTCCCTGCGGGCTGGCTCCGTGCCTGCTGGGTGTCTGGGACTCCTCCCGACCCGGCCCTGAAAGGATCAAAAGACAATAGCAGGAAACCCCGACAAGCGGCCCCCAGGTGACAAGACCCCTGCCTGCGCAGACTCCGGACATCAAAGCGGGGTCGACCTATAACAAGGGGTGCTCTGAGACTGTCCGGCAGATTCGACGCTGGAACAACGAGAGCCTGCTGACGTGGTCGCGGCTCCTGGAACTGGAACCCACCTGAGCCCTGCTGAGTGACTCGCGGCTCCCTGAAGATCGTAAGACCTCCGAACTTGTACCTGAGCCCTGCTGAGTGACTCGCGGCTCCCTGAAGATCGTAAGACCTCCGAACTTGTACCTGAGCCCTGCTGAGTGACTCGCGGCTCCCTGAAGATCGTAAGACCTCCGAACTTGTACCTGAGCCCTGCTGAGTGACTCGCGGCTCCCCCAGACTCTCACGGTCCCGCCGGACCCCGACTTCGACCACGTATCCCCCAGCTCGAGGATTGTGAGCTGTGCGCCGGATACGTCCCTGCTTTGAACCGTTACCAGAGACAGTCCCGCTACCCCCTACCTTTCCGAGACTCTTGAGCCCGTGCTCATCTTGTACCTATTTGCAGTGATACCTAATTGATAAAGCTTGTTTCTGAGAATACCCAGTGTGGTCTCTCTGTGTCGTGTGGTGCCAGAAGTACGATCCTAGTTGCGAGATTCCTCCCCCTGGGGAATCTCTCGCCAGTGCCCGGCTACAATTCAACACGGGTGGGACTCAGGGAAGTCAGGACCCCTTTCCGGGCTCCTCTGAGGTCGCCGTCTAACATTGGTGGCAAGCGACGGGATTCGGGCCCATCACCTAGAGATCGTACAGTGAACAACGGACGCACGACCAACAAAGATGGCGGAAGGAAGCGCCATGAGCTCCGCAGAAACCAACGCCAACAGAGTGTTCCAGGTGGAGCATCTGGAAGAATACACACACAAAGAGCTAAAACAATTTTGCAAAGAACTTAAAATAGCTACCACTGGCCTCAACACTAAGGAAGACTTGCAGAAAGCACTGAAAACTTGGGTGGAGACCGGGGCATCCCGCCCGGAAGGCACGGGGGAGCGCCCCGACGAAGCCGAACCCCCTCCAAGTGAAAGCAGCGACAATCAGGTGCAAGGCATTGTACCAGACGGGGGCCTATCCCCGGGAGAACTCGCGGACAGAGAGAGAAGCCGCAGTCATGAACTCGAGTTAGCCAAACTCAAAATCGAGGGCGAATTGAAGTTAGCGGAGAAAAAGCTAGCGGTAGAGCAAATGCGCGTACAAGGCGAACTGGAAGAAAAGAAGCTCCAACGAGAGCACGAAGGAAGAAAGCTTCAACTAGAGCACGAACGCAGCTTAAAAGAACTCGAGCTCAAGGCCCGAAATTAGGACGGGAGGCCCTCGGGGAACCGAGAGACGGCCCCCCCAGCGGAACAGAAGGTCCACATCCCCAAGGATGTGGTCAAAGAATATTATAAAAACGATGACATTCAGCAATGGTTTCGGGCCTACGAGGTCGCCATGACCTCCCATCGGATTCCACAGAAGGACTGGGGGGCGGGGTTTTGGGGGCGGTTTCTGAGCGAAGGAAGGGACACCCTGCTCGACCTACCCCTCTCCCTGCAGACCTCCTACAGCCACATGAAAGAGGCTCTCCTCACAAGATACGGCCTCACCCCAGAAATGTACCGCCAACGGTTCCGGGACTGCAGGAAGATCCCGGGCACCACCTGGGTGGAGTATGTAAACTTTTTTAGTCGGGCCTTCGATGGGTGGGTCAAGGGCAGCAAGGTCACCACCCTTGCCAACATCTGGCTGCGAACTGCTTCGTAGAGCTACGTCAACATCTGCTGGATAGCAAGCTCACAGATCCCCGGAAGCTGGCTGTGGAGGCCGACCGCTGGACCAACACCCGGGTCTCCCGGGGCATGGTAGGAGAGTACCCCCGAACCAGTCAGGGACCACCCCGCCAGAGAGGGGGAGGGAACCAGGGAGGGCCGAGAGAGTCCCAGCCTAGCCCCCCGAAGACACCACCTCCACCTTTCCCGGCGCCCCCCCCACCAGTAACAGGGCCCCCTGGGAGACGGGGACACCGGGTGACCGTCACATGTTTTCGTTGCAAGAAACCCGGGCACTACGCCAATGACCCAGAGTGCCCCATGGCCACCCAAGTCACCCCTGCGAGACAGATAGCCAACGTAGCCCTGGGGGAGGAGGTTGAGGAAGCCGAGGAGTGGGAACCCGCCGCTATGGCCCTGGTATCCCTGGGAGATAGGGAAATGATCCCTGGTAGCCTCCTTCCGTCCAACACACAGAAATATGGGCAGCTCGTCAAGATCAATGGCCACCAGGTAGAGGCCCTGCGGGACACCGGGGCCAGTATCACCGGTGTCCTCAGGCACCTAGTTCCCGAGGAGCAGATCCTCCCCAATGTCTTTTGCCCCGTAATCTCTGCAGACAACAGGGAAAGTATGTGTCAGGTAGCCCTGGTGCCATTTGAGTGGGGAGGGGTGTTAGGTAAACTCAAGGTGGCCGTAAGAACCTCCCAGCCGGTCGACTGCCTCTTAGGGAACGACCTGGAGAGTTCTCCCTGGAAGCACGTAGAGCGCAAGGCCCACCTAGGAATGATGGGACTCCCCGAGTGGGTGTGTGCCACCACCCGATCTATGACAGCCCGACTCACTCCCCGGAGAGAAGTCGAGAGCACCCCGGTCGAAGAAGCCCGTACCGTCCCCGCCGAGGGTCCTCCCGTTCCCCCATCGGAAGGGTCCGTCGCCAGCGACGAACCCGCACCATCCGACCCCGCCCCGGTCCCCGAGTTGGGGGATCTACCCGAGTTGGCCCATTGGCGCCACGAGGGCGGGCCCACCCGGGAAGAATTTTGCCGGGAGCAAGCCACCTGTCCTTCCCTGGTCGGGTTGCGGCGCCAGGCCGAGGGCCAAGCCGCAGGTGACCAGACCGGAACGCACCGAATCTATTGGGAAAATAACATCCTGTATAGTGAGCAGAAATCAGTGGAGCTGCGATCCGGACGGGTACTGGTGGTACCCCTCCGCTTCCGGGATTTCCTCCTGGGCTTAGCCCACGATGTCCCCCTCGCCGGTCACCTCGGTCAGGACAAGACCTACAGCCGTCTCGTGACCCATTTTTATTGGCCTAAGATGAAAGCAGCGGTAGAGGCACACTGCAAGTCCTGCCCCACGTGCCAAGCCAGTGGGAAGAGTGGGGGGAAGCGCAAGGCTCCCCTCCAACCCTTCCCGGTCGTCAGTACCCCCTTCGAACGAGTCGGAATCGACATCGTGGGGCCACTGGACCCCCCCACCTCCCAAGGTCACCGTTTCATCTTGGTCCTGGTAAACCACGCCACCCGCTATCCAGAGGCTATTCCCCTGCGCACCATTACGGCCCCCGTGGTGGGCCGGGCCCTGATGGGGATCTTTTCCAGGGTGGGTTTCCCCCGCGAGGTCGTGAGCGATCGCGGCACTAATTTTATATCAAGGTATATGACGTCCCTGTGGCAACAATGTGGGGTGTCCTATAAGTTCACCACCCCGTACCATCCCCAAGGGAACGGCCTAGTAGAGAGGTTTAATAGGACTTTGAAAGGGATGATCGCTGGCCTAGAAGAGCCCCTCCGGCGTAAGTGGGACGTCCTGCTCCCCTGCCTCTTGTTCGCTTACCGGGAGGTCCCCCAGAAGTCCTTAGGGTTCAGCCCGTTTGAATTACTCTATGGGCACCCCGTCCGAGGTCCCCTCAGTTTGGTTAAGGAAGGGTGGGAGGCAACACCCCAGACCACCCCCCGAGATGTGTTCCAATATGTCCTGGCCCTCCGGAACCAGACCAGGAGGTTCCGAGAACTGGCCGAGGCCAACCTGGAGGCGAGTCAAGAAGAAATGAAGCGCTGGTACGACCAGAATGCTACTCTGGTCGAGTTCCAGCCGGGCCAGCAGGTGTGGGTCATGGCCCCCGTGAAGCCTGGCGCTCTCCAGGACCGATGGACTGGGCCCTACAAAGTGGTTGAGAGGAAGAGCCAAGTCACCTACTTGGTGGACGTCCAGTCGCCTCGGGATCCCCTCCGGGTCCTGCACGTGAACCGCCTCAAGCCTCACTTCGTGCGGACAGAACTGAGCCTCCTGCTGGCCACCGATGACGGGGCCGAAGATGAGTCGGATCCCCTCCCGGACCTCCTGTGTGTCAAGGAGCAGGATGGCTCCGTGGAGGGAGTGAACCTCTCCCCAGCCCTCACTGCCCAGCAACAAGCGGACTGCCGCCAGCTCCTCAGACAATTTTCTGACCTCTTCTCCCTGACCCCCCGGGTCACCAACTGGTGCGTTCACGATGTGGACACCGGGGACAGCCCGCCGGTGAGACACCGAGCCTACCGGGTTCCTGACCGGGTCCGGTCCTGTATTCAAGCCGAAGTCTCGAAGATGTTGACCCTGGGGGTGATCGAGCCCTCTGACAGTCCCTGGGCCAGCCCCGTGGTCCTGGTTCCGAAGGCAGCAGCCCCCGGTGTCGCCCCCGAGCTCCGGTTCTGCGTGGATTACCGGGGGCTCAATGACGTTACCCGAGCCGATGCCCACCCCATTCCACGAGCCGACGAGCTCATTGACCGACTAGGGGCCGCCCGGTTCCTCAGCACTTTCGACCTCACCTGCGGCTACTGGCAGATTGCGCTCACCGAAGGGGCCAAGGAGAGGTCTGCTTTCTCCACCCCCGATGGGCACTACCGCTTCCGCGTGATGCCCTTCGGGATGAAAAATGCCCCGGCCACTTTCCAGAGACTGGTAAATAGGGTCCTGGCCGGGCTAGAACAGTTCAGCGCGGCCTATCTGGACGACATCGCTGTCTTCAGTTCAGAGTGGAGTGAGCACCTCCAGCACCTCCGGAGAGTGCTAACCGCCCTGCGCCAGGCAGGCCTCACCATAAAAGCCAGCAAGTGCCAGATCGGGCAAGGATCCGTAGTCTACCTGGGGCACCAAGTCGGGAGTGGCCAGGTCGCTCCTCTACAGCCAAAGATCGACGCCATCCTGGCCTGGGACCCACCCATCACCCAAACGGAAGTCCGAGCCTTTCTGGGACTCACGGGCTACTACCGCCGATTCATTCAGGGGTATGGCAGCCTGGTCGGCCCTCTCACGGAACTCACGTCTAAAAAACAGCCAAAGAAGGTGCAATGGACGGCTGCCTGCCAGGAAGCTTTCGATGCTCTAAAAAAGGCCATGTGCACGGCCCCCGTCCTCCAGGCTCCCGACTACACCAAGGAGTTCATAGTCCAGACCGATGCCTCCGAGCATGGCATTGGGGCCGTCCTGTCCCAAGTGAATGATCAAGGCCTAGACCAGCCCGTCGCCTTCCTCAGTCGGCGGCTGCTACCCCGAGAACAGAAGTGGAGCACCATAGAGCGCGAAGCCTTTGCCGTGGTCTGGGCACTCAAAAAACTACGACCCTACCTGTTCGGCACTCATTTCAGGGTCCAAACTGACCATCGGCCCTTGCGATGGCTCATGCAGATGCGAGGAGAAAACCCCAAGCTACTGCGGTGGTCAATCTCCCTCCAGGGAATGGACTTCACCGTAGAACACCGCCCTGGTACGGACCACGCCAACGCTGACGGCCTCTCCCGGTTCTTCCGCCTCAGCGAAGAGAACCCCCCAAGGTGATGGGCAGTTCTCTCCGGCTTTCAGCTGGGGGGGACGCGTGTTGGACCCGGCCTCGTAGAATGGCCCTCCGTGCCCCCGCACCACCGAAACCTGGTGCCTGCAGCCCAAGCACGCGGCCCAGCCGACCTTTCCCACCAGGACACCTGCACCAACCCCGGACATCCCCGTCCATGGCCTCTCTCCTTTCGGCCACCCCGGGCCCGCGTGCCCACTCCCTGCAACAAGATGGCCGCCCGGCTCCAGCGCGACCCGGGCCTCGAGGCGCCACTCCGGCTGGAGGACATCACGCTTCCAGGGGATGAGAGAGGGAGGAGCAGTTTCTATCGCACCTCGGAACTCCCCTGGGACGATGGGTTTCGATCGGCCCTCCGGCCTCCCTGCGGGCTGGCTCCGTGCCTGCTGGGTGTCTGGGACTCCTCCCGACCCGGCCCTGAAAGGATCAAAAGACAATAGCAGGAAACCCCGACAAGCGGCCCCCAGGTGACAAGACCCCTGCCTGCGCAGACTCCGGACATCAAAGCGGGGTCGACCTATAACAAGGGGTGCTCTGAGACTGTCCGGCAGATTCGACGCTGGAACAACGAGAGCCTGCTGACGTGGTCGCGGCTCCTGGAACTGGAACCCACCTGAGCCCTGCTGAGTGACTCGCGGCTCCCTGAAGATCGTAAGACCTCCGAACTTGTACCTGAGCCCTGCTGAGTGACTCGCGGCTCCCTGAAGATCGTAAGACCTCCGAACTTGTACCTGAGCCCTGCTGAGTGACTCGCGGCTCCCTGAAGATCGTAAGACCTCCGAACTTGTACCTGAGCCCTGCTGAGTGACTCGCGGCTCCCCCAGACTCTCACGGTCCCGCCGGACCCCGACTCCGACCACGTATCCCCCAGCTCGAGGATTGTGAGCTGTGCGCCGGATACGTCCCTGCTTTGAACCGTTACCAGAGACAGTCCCGCTACCCCCTACCTTTCCGAGACTCTTGAGCCCGTGCTCATCTTGTACCTATTTGCAGTGATACCTAATTGATAAAGCTTGTTTCTGAGAATACCCAGTGTGGTCTCTCTGTGTCGTGTGGTGCCAGAAGTACGATCCTAGTTGCGAGATTCCTCCCCCTGGGGAATCTCTCGCCAGTGCCCGGCTACAATTCAACACGGGTGGGACTCAGGGAAGTCAGGACCCCTTTCCGGGCTCCTCTGAGGTCGCCGTCTAACAGCCGCCGAGCCCGGGGCCAAAAACCCAGGTGCCCTCCTTGCAAAACCAGGTAGTTTTGTAATTTGTCATTTTGAAGTTTTCATAATATGTTTTGGGCTCTTCCCAGATGCGGGTACTTTTTTCCCACCCACACGAGTGAGGTGCCATTTTTATCGGGACACCTGCGTGAATGCTGGGTGGGGGAGCTCTGTATCAGCCCAGTGATCCCACAACTTTCCCACACAGAAATGTGAGAAAAATATGATTATTTCAGCTAAATTTGAGGTTTGCAGGGGATTCTGGGTAGGAAAACATTGGGGATCCACGCAAGCCATACCTCCCTGGACTCCTTCAGGTGTCTAGTTTTCAGAAATGTCTGGGTTTGGTAGGTTTCCTTAGATGGCTGCCGAACCCAAGTTGTTTTGTGATTGGTAATTTTGATGTCTCCGCAATACGTTTTGGGCCCTTCCCTGCCGCAGGAACTTGGCCCACCCACACAAGTGAGGTACCATTTTTATTGGGAGACTTTATGGAATGCTGGGTGGGTGGAAGTTTGTGGATCCACACAGATTCCTGGGCTTAGCATCGCAGAAATTTAAGGATAATGTGTTTTTTTTTACAAAGTTTGGGGTTTGCAAAAGATTCGGGGTAACAGAACTGGTGAGAGCCACACAACTCACCCCATCCTGGATTCCCCTGGTTGCCTAGTTTTAAAAAATGTACAGGTTTGCTAGGTTTCCCTAGGTGCCGGCTGAGCTAGGGTCCAAAAACCACAGCTAGGCACATTGCAAAAAAAGGGTACGTTTTCAGTGGAAAAATGTGATGTGCCCAAGTTGCGTTTTGGGATGTTTCCTGTTGCGGACCCTAGGCCTATCCACACAAGTGAGGTACAATTTTTATTGGGAGACTTTGGGGAATGTCGGGTGGGTAGAAGTTTGTGTATCCATGCAGATTCCAGAACTTTCCATCACAGAAATGTGAGGAGAATGTGTTTTTTTGACAAAGTTTGAGGTTTGTAAGGGATTCCGGGTAACAGAACCTGGTGAGAGCCACATAAGTCACCCCATCCTGGATTTCCCAGGGAGTCTAGTTTTCGAAAATGTATAGGTTTGCTAGGTTACCCTAGGTGCTGTCTGAGCTAGGGTTCAAAATCCACAGCTAGGCACATAGCAAAAAAAGGGTCAGTATTCACTGGAAAAATGTGATGTGCCCATGTTGCTTTTTGGGCTGTTTCCTGTTGAAGGCCCTGGGCCTAGCCACACAAGTGAGGTACATTTTTTATCGGGAGACTTTGCGGAATGCTGGGTGGGTGGAAGTTTGTGGATCCACGCAGATTCCAGAACTTTCCATCACAGAAAAATGAGGAACATTTGTTTTTTGTTACAAAGTGTGAGGTTTGAAAGGGATTCTGGGTAACAGAACCTGGTGAGAGCCCCACAAGTCACCCCATACTGGATTTCCCTGGTTGTCTAGTTTTCAGAAATGTACAGGTTTGCTAGGTTTCCCTAGGTGCCAGCTGAGCCAGGGTCCAAAAACCACAGTAAGGCACACTGCATAAAAGGGTCAGTTTTCCCTGGAAAAATATGATGTGCCTATGTTGCGTTTTGGGCAGTTTCCTGTCGCGGGCACTATGCCTACCCACACAAATGTGGTTTTTATTTTTATTGGGAGACCTGGAGTAACACAGAATAGTAGAACAAGTGTTATTGACGGTCGACTTTCTATGCATTTCTGTCTTCCAAATGTATGACAGTGTGTAAAAGTAATTATCAAAAATGCCCTCTAATTGACATGCTGGTATAGGTACCCACAAATTCGGAGTTGTGCAAATAACCACTGCTTCTAAACTCCATATGTTGTTCCCATTTTGGAAATACATATAGTTTTCCTTGATACCTATTTTTCTCTCTTTATATTTTACCAACTGAATTGCTGTAAACCCGGTAAACAATGAAAAACCATAGCAAGGCGCAGCTCAGTTATTGGCTCAGGGCACTTCGGGTTCTTGGTGAACCCACAAGTCCTATATACGCCTGCAACCATAAGGTTCCAGTAAACATAAAGGTATATTGTTTTTAAAAATTTGCCATACTTAGAAGTTACAGGTGAAAATGCAGGCACAAATGGCTGTTTGTTTCAACTCGTTTTCAATATGTTTTAATTTCAATTGTTAGTTGTTATAGGAAAACCTTGAAGGATCTACACAAATGACCCCTTGCTGATTTCAGAATTATGTCTACTTTTCAGAATTGTATAGCTTTCTGGGATCCATTATTGGTTTTACATAAATTTCAACCACTTACTGAAAGGAGGTTGAAAGCACAAACATAGGAAAAATAGGCTATGCCCCACTAAAATACCTGTGTAGAAACGTATGGTTTTCTGACATAAGTCGGCCTGTCCCTGAAAGCTCGGAAGATGGTAATTTTATCACTGTAAATGCTTTGTTAATACCATTTGCAGGGAAAAAACAGATGCTTTCTTCTTCAGCACTTTTTTTCAAATTTTTCACCAAAACCCCCACATTTACCAGTATTGAGGCTTATTTTTCGGTCCCCTCCAGGTGAACCCACAAACCCAGGTTACCTTTAGAATTCTCAGAATGTTTTAAAAAAAGGACGCACTTTTGGCATGGATAGGCTATGTGGGAAAAAGTCATGAAGACCTAAGCACAAACTACCCCAAATTGCCAAAAAAGGGCCCGGCACTGAGGAGGTGGGGGGGTGGGGGCAGCAGTTAAGGGGTTAAGCGGCAGAGAATATGGTCTTATGCCTACAGTACTATTCACTTCATATGCACGTAACTTGGACACTCATGATTTCTTTGAAGGACTGACATTATTATATTTTTGGGATGTGGGATTATAATTGTATATTGGATGCTGAGCTGCATAGCTTCAGCAGGTGAGACAGCTGTTAGATAGAGCGTCCAGGGCACTTTTGGAAACTATGGACACGCTACATTTACTGGAGTTTTGGAGGGCAGCCCATGGTCAAATAAGGGGATATTCTTTCTACTCTCCACCCCACGGTACATTCTCCAGGCTTGACTACTTGCTGACGCACCCTGAGCAAGCAATTGAGTTAGACAAGATACAGTACCTTGATCGCACAATATCAAGAGCTCTCCGGCAAGAGTGCTGTGTTGAGGGGCCCCCCACACCGCGGGGGCTGTGGGGGCCTGTGCTTTCTACTGCAGTTCATGCTCCCCTAGGAGTTATTATGTGTGCTCATGCCTCTGTCAGTCCGCTTCAGTTATGGAGATTCCCAAACCGTGCATTGCACGATCAGGCATACAGACGTGTGGGAGTTTCTTTATATTAATACTGGAACGGTCACCTCAGCAGGAACGCTATGGGGGGCTTTTAATGTAACTATAAGAGGTAATGTAGGGCGACCAAATATGGGATGAAGAGATCATTAATACATAGTGACAGCCTTGGAGTGCCAGATTGGAACTTGGGAACTTGTACCTGAGCCCTGCTGAGTGACTCGCGGCTCCCCCAGACTCTCACGGTCCCGCCGGACCCCGACTCCGACCACGTATCCCCCAGCTCGAGGATTGTGAGCTGTGCGCCGGATACGTCCCTGCTTTGAACCGTTACCAGAGACAGTCCCGCTACCCCCTACCTTTCCGAGACTCTTGAGCCCGTGCTCATCTTGTACCTATTTGCAGTGATACCTAATTGATAAAGCTTGTTTCTGAGAATACCCAGTGTGGTCTCTCTGTGTCGTGTGGTGCCAGAAGTACGATCCTAGTTGCGAGATTCCTCCCCCTGGGGAATCTCTCGCCAGTGCCCGGCTACAATTCAACACGGGTGGGACTCAGGGAAGTCAGGACCCCTTTCCGGGCTCCTCTGAGGTCGCCGTCTAACATTGGTGGCAAGCGACGGGATTCGGGCCCATCACCTAGAGATCGTACAGTGAACAACGGACGCACGACCAACAAAGATGGCGGAAGGAAGCGCCATGAGCTCCGCAGAAACCAACGCCAACAGAGTGTTCCAGGTGGAGCATCTGGAAGAATACACACACAAAGAGCTAAAACAATTTTGCAAAGAACTTAAAATAGCTACCACTGGCCTCAACACTAAGGAAGACTTGCAGAAAGCACTGAAAACTTGGGTGGAGACCGGGGCATCCCGCCCGGAAGGCACGGGGGAGCGCCCCGACGAAGCCGAACCCCCTCCAAGTGAAAGCAGCGACAATCAGGTGCAAGGCATTGTACCAGATGGGGGCCTATCCCCGGGAGAACTCGCGGACAGAGAGAGAAGCCGCAGTCATGAACTCGAGTTAGCCAAACTCAAAATCGAGGGCGAATTGAAGTTAGCGGAGAAAAAGCTAGCGGTAGAGCAAATGCGCGTACAAGGCGAACTGGAAGAAAAGAAGCTCCAACGAGAGCACGAAGGAAGAAAGCTCCAACTAGAGCACGAACGCAGCTTAAAAGAACTCGAGCTCAAGGCCCGAAATGAGGACGGGAGGCCCTCGGGGAACCGAGAGACGGCCCCCCCAGCGGAACAGAAGGTCCACATCCCCAAGGATGTGGTCAAAGAATATTATAAAAACGATGACATTCAGCAATGGTTTCGGGCCTACGAGGTCGCCATGACCTCCCATCGGATTCCACAGAAGGACTGGGGGGCGGGGTTGTGGGGGCGGTTTCTGAGCGAAGGAAGGGACACCCTGCTCGACCTACCCCTCTCCCTGCAGACCTCCTACAGCCACATGAAAGAGGCTCTCCTCACAAGATACGGCCTCACCCCAGAAATGTACCGCCAACGGTTCCGGGACTGCAGGAAGATCCCGGGCACCACCTGGGTGGAGTATGTAAACTTTTTTAGTCGGGCCTTCGATGGGTGGGTCAAGGGCAGCAAGGTCACCACCCTTGCCGAACTTACTGACCTCATGTTATGGGAACATCTGGCTGCGAACTGCTTCGTAGAGCTACGTCAACATCTTCTGGATAGCAAGCTCACAGATCCCCGGAAGCTGGCTGTGGAGGCCGACCGCTGGACCAACACCCGGGTCTCCCGGGGCATGGTAGGAGAGTACCCCCGAACCAGTCAGGGACCACCCCGCCAGAGAGGGGGAGGGAACCAGGGAGGGCTGAGAGAGTCCCAGCCTAGCCCCCCGAAGACACCACCTCCACCTTTCCCGGCGCCCCCCCCACCAGTAACAGGGCCCCCTGGGAGACGGGGACACCGGGTGACCGTCACATGTTTTCGTTGCAAGAAACCCGGGCACTACGCCAATGACCCAGAGTGCCCCATGGCCACCCAAGTCACCCCTGCGAGACAGATAGCCAACGTAGCCCTGGGGGAGGAGGTTGAGGAAGCCGAGGAGTGGGAACCCGCCGCTATGGCCCTGGTATCCCTGGGAGATAGGGAAATGATCCCTGGTAGCCTCCTTCCGTCCAACACACAGAAATATGGGCAGCTCGTCAAGATCAATGGCCACCAGGTAGAGGCCCTGCGGGACACCGGGGCCAGTATCACCGGTGTCCTCAGGCACCTAGTTCCCGAGGAGCAGATCCTCCCCAATGTCTTTTGCCCCGTAATCTCTGCAGACAACAGGGAAAGTATGTGTCAGGTAGCCCTGGTGCCATTTGAGTGGGGAGGGGTGATAGGTAAACTCAAGGTGGCCGTAAGAACCTCCCAGCCGGTCGACTGCCTCTTAGGGAACGACCTGGAGAGTTCTCCCTGGAAGCACGTAGAGCGCAAGGCCCACCTAGGAATGATGGGACTCCCCGAGTGGGTGTGTGCCACCACCCGATCTATGACAGCCCGACTCACTCCCCGGAGAGAAGTCGAGAGCACCCCGGTCGAAGAAGCCCGTACCGTCCCCGCCGAGGGTCCTCCCGTTCCCCCATCGGAAGGGTCCGTCGCCAGCGACGAACCCGCACCATCCGACCCCGCCCCGGTCCCCGAGTTGGGGGATCTACCCGAGTTGGCCCATTGGCGCCACGAGGGCGGGCCCACCCGGGAAGAATTTTGCCGGGAGCAAGCCACCTGTCCTTCCCTGGTCGGGTTGCGGCGCCAGGCCGAGGGCCAAGCCGCAGGTGACCAGACCGGAACGCACCGAATCTATTGGGAAAATAACATCCTGTATAGTGAGCAGAAATCAGTGGAGCTGGGATCCGGACGGGTACTGGTGGTACCCCTCCGCTTCCGGGATTTCCTCCTGGGCTTAGCCCACGATGTCCCCCTCGCCGGTCACCTGGGTCAGGACAAGACCTACAGCCGTCTCGTGACCCATTTTTATTGGCCTAAGATGAAAGCAGCGGTAGAGGCACACTGCAAGTCCTGCCCCACGTGCCAAGCCAGTGGGAAGAGTGGGGGGAAGCGCAAGGCTCCCCTCCAACCCTTCCCGGTCGTCAGTACCCCCTTCGAACGAGTCGGAATCGACATCGTGGGGCCACTGGACCCCCCCACCTCCCAAGGTCACCGTTTCATCTTGGTCCTGGTAAACCACGCCACCCGCTATCCAGAGGCAATTCCCCTGCACACCATTACGGCCCCCGTGGTGGGCCGGGCCCTGATGGGGATCTTTTCCAGGGTGGGTTTCCCCCGCGAGGTCGTGAGCGATCGCGGCACTAATTTTATATCAAGGTATATGACGTCCCTGTGGCAACAATGTGGGGTGTCCTATAAGTTCACCACCCCATACCATCCCCAA
Source organism: Triturus cristatus (assembly GCF_964204655.1). Classification (NCBI taxonomy): domain Eukaryota; kingdom Metazoa; phylum Chordata; class Amphibia; order Caudata; family Salamandridae; genus Triturus; species Triturus cristatus. Next base: position 258,393,399 of record NC_140581.1, on the reverse strand, counting down.
GGGAACGGCCTAGTAGAGAGGTTTAATAGGACTTTGAAAGGGATGATCGCTGGCCTAGAAGAGCCCCTCCGGCGTAAGTGGGACGTCCTGCTCCCCTGCCTCTTGTTCGCTTACCGGGAGGTCCCCCAGAAGTCCTTAGGGTTCAGCCCGTTTGAATTACTCTATGGGCACCCCGTCCGAGGTCCCCTCAGTTTGGTTAAGGAAGGGTGGGAGGCAACACCCCAGACCACCCCCCGAGATGTGTTCCAATATGTCCTGGCCCTCCGGAACCAGACCAGGAGGTTCCGAGAACTGGCCGAGGCCAACCTGGAGGCGAGTCAAGAAGAAATGAAGCGCTGGTACGACCAGAATGCTACTCTGGTCGAGTTCCAGCCGGGCCAGCAGGTGTGGGTCATGGCCCCCGTGAAGCCTGGCGCTCTCCAGGACCGATGGACTGGGCCCTACAAAGTGGTTGAGAGGAAGAGCCAAGTCACCTACTTGGTGGACGTCCAGTCGCCTCGGGATCCCCTCCGGGTCCTGCACGTGAACCGCCTCAAGCCTCACTTCGTGCGGACAGAACTGAGCCTCCTGCTGGCCACCGATGACGGGGCCGAAGATGAGTCGGATCCCCTCCCGGACCTCCTGTGTGTCAAGGAGCAGGATGGCTCCGTGGAGGGAGTGAACCTCTCCCCAGCCCTCACTGCCCAGCAACAAGCGGACTGCCGCCAGCTCCTCAGACAATTTTCTGACCTCTTCTCCCTGACCCCCCGGGTCACCAACTGGTGCGTTCACGATGTGGACACCGGGGACAGCCCGCCGGTGAGACACCGAGCCTACCGGGTTCCTGACCGGGTCCGGTCCTGTATTCAAGCCGAAGTCTCGAAGATGTTGACCCTGGGGGTGATCGAGCCCTCTGACAGTCCCTGGGCCAGCCCCGTGGTCCTGGTTCCGAAGGCAGCAGCCCCCGGTGTCGCCCCCGAGCTCCGGTTCTGCGTGGATTACCGGGGGCTCAATGACGTTACCCGAGCCGATGCCCACCCCATTCCACGAGCCGACGAGCTCATTGACCGACTAGGGGCCGCCCGGTTCCTCAGCACTTTCGACCTCACCTGCGGCTACTGGCAGATTGCGCTCACCGAAGGGGCCAAGGAGAGGTCTGCTTTCTCCACCCCCGATGGGCACTACCGCTTCCGCGTGATGCCCTTCGGGATGAAAAATGCCCCTGCCACTTTCCAGAGACTGGTAAATAGGGTCCTGGCCGGGCTAGAACAGTTCAGCGCGGCCTATCTGGACGACATCGCTGTCTTCAGTTCAGAGTGGAGTGAGCACCTCCAGCACCTCCGGAGAGTGCTAACCGCCCTGCGCCAGGCAGGCCTCACCATAAAAGCCAGCAAGTGCCAGATCGGGCAAGGATCCGTAGTCTACCTGGGGCACCAAGTCGGGAGTGGCCAGGTCGCTCCTCTACAGCCAAAGATCGACGCCATCCTGGCCTGGGACCCACCCATCACCCAAACGGAAGTCCGAGCCTTTCTGGGACTCACGGGCTACTACCGCCGATTCATTCAGGGGTATGGCAGCCTGGTCGGCCCTCTCACGGAACTCACGTCTAAAAAACAGCCAAAGAAGGTGCAATGGACGTCTGCCTGCCAGGAAGCTTTCGATGCTCTAAAAAAGGCCATGTGCACGGCCCCCGTCCTCCAGGCTCCCGACTACACCAAGGAGTTCATAGTCCAGACCGATGCCTCCGAGCATGGCATTGGGGCCGTCCTGTCCCAAGTGAATGATCAAGGCCTAGACCAGCCCGTCGCCTTCCTCAGTCGGCGGCTGCTACCCCGAGAACAGAAGTGGAGCACCATAGAGCGCGAAGCCTTTGCCGTGGTCTGGGCACTCAAAAAACTACGACCCTACCTGTTCGGCACTCATTTCAGGGTCCAAACTGACCATCGGCCCTTGCGATGGCTCATGCAGATGCGAGGAGAAAACCCCAAGCTACTGCGGTGGTCAATCTCCCTCCAGGGAATGGACTTCACCGTAGAACACCGCCCTGGTACGGACCACGCCAACGCTGACGGCCTCTCCCGGTTCTTCCGCCTCAGCGAAGAGAACCCCCCAAGGTGATGGGCAGTTCTCTCCGGCTTTCAGCTGGGGGGGACGCGTGTTGGACCCGGCCTCGTAGAATGGCCCTCCGTGCCCCCGCACCACCGAAACCTGGTGCCTGCAGCCCAAGCACGCGGCCCAGCCGACCTTTCCCACCAGGACACCTGCACCAACCCCGGACATCCCCGTCCATGGCCTCTCTCCTTTCGGCCACCCCGGGCCCGCGTGCCCACTCCCTGCAACAAGATGGCCGCCCGGCTCCAGCGCGACCCGGGCCTCGAGGCGCCACTCCGGCTGGAGGACATCACGCTTCCAGGGGATGAGAGAGGGAGGAGCAGTTTCTATCGCACCTCGGAACTCCCCTGGGACGATGGGTTTCGATCGGCCCTCCGGCCTCCCTGCGGGCTGGCTCCGTGCCTGCTGGGTGTCTGGGACTCCTCCCGACCCGGCCCTGAAAGGATCAAAAGACAATAGCAGGAAACCCCGACAAGCGGCCCCCAGGTGACAAGACCCCTGCCTGCGCAGACTCCGGACATCAAAGCGGGGTCGACCTATAACAAGGGGTGCTCTGAGACTGTCCGGCAGATTCGACGCTGGAACAACGAGAGCCTGCTGACGTGGTCGCGGCTCCTGGAACTGGAACCCACCTGAGCCTTGCTGAGTGACTCGCGGCTCCCTGAAGATCGTAAGACCTCCGAACTTGTACCTGAGCCCTGCTGAGTGACTCGCGGCTCCCTGAAGATCGTAAGACCTCCGAACTTGTACCTGAGCCCTGCTGAGTGACTCGCGGCTCCCTGAAGATCGTAAGACCTCTGAACTTGTACCTGAGCCCTGCTGAGTGACTCCCGGCTCCCCCAGACTCTCACGGTCCCGCCGGACCCCGACTCCGACCACGTATCCCCCAGCTCGAGGATTGTGAGCTGTGCGCCGGATACGTCCCTGCTTTGAACCGTTACCAGAGACAGTCCCGCTACCCCCTACCTTTCCGAGACTCTTGAGCCCGTGCTCATCTTGTACCTATTTGCAGTGATACCTAATTGATAAAGCTTGTTTCTGAGAATACCCAGTGTGGTCTCTCTGTGTCGTGTGGTGCCAGAAGTACGATCCTAGTTGCGAGATTCCTCCCCCTGGGGAATCTCTCGCCAGTGCCCGGCTACAATTCAACACGGGTGGGACTCAGGGAAGTCAGGACCCCTTTCCGGGCTCCTCTGAGGTCGCCGTCTAACAGCCGCCGAGCCCGGGGCCAAAAACCCAGGTGCCCTCCTTGCAAAACCAGGTAGTTTTGTAATTTGTCATTTTGAAGTTTTCATAATATGTTTTGGGCTCTTCCCAGATGCGGGTACTTTTTTCCCACCCACACGAGTGAGGTGCCATTTTTATCGGGACACCTGCGTGAATGCTGGGTGGGGGAGCTCTGTATCAGCCCAGTGATCCCACAACTTTCCCACACAGAAATGTGAGAAAAATATGATTATTTCAGCTAAATTTGAGGTTTGCAGGGGATTCTGGGTAGGAAAACATTGGGGATCCACGCAAGCCATACCTCCCTGGACTCCTTCAGGTGTCTAGTTTTCAGAAATGTCTGGGTTTGGTAGGTTTCCTTAGATGGCTGCCGAACCCAAGTTGTTTTGTGATTGGTAATTTTGATGTCTCCGCAATACGTTTTGGGCCCTTCCCTGCCGCAGGAACTTGGCCCACCCACACAAGTGAGGTACCATTTTTATTGGGAGACTTTATGGAATGCTGGGTGGGTGGAAGTTTGTGGATCCACACAGATTCCTGGGCTTAGCATCGCAGAAATTTAAGGATAATGTGTTTTTTTTTACAAAGTTTGGGGTTTGCAAAAGATTCGGGGTAACAGAACTGGTGAGAGCCACACAACTCACCCCATCCTGGATTCCCCTGGTTGCCTAGTTTTAAAAAATGTACAGGTTTGCTAGGTTTCCCTAGGTGCCGGCTGAGCTAGGGTCCAAAAACCACAGCTAGGCACATTGCAAAAAAAGGGTACGTTTTCAGTGGAAAAATGTGATGTGCCCAAGTTGCGTTTTGGGATGTTTCCTGTTGCGGACCCTAGGCCTATCCACACAAGTGAGGTACAATTTTTATTGGGAGACTTTGGGGAATGTCGGGTGGGTAGAAGTTTGTGTATCCATGCAGATTCCAGAACTTTCCATCACAGAAATGTGAGGAGAATGTGTTTTTTTGACAAAGTTTGAGGTTTGTAAGGGATTCCGGGTAACAGAACCTGGTGAGAGCCACATAAGTCACCCCATCCTGGATTTCCCAGGGAGTCTAGTTTTCGAAAATGTATAGGTTTGCTAGGTTACCCTAGGTGCTGTCTGAGCTAGGGTTCAAAATCCACAGCTAGGCACATAGCAAAAAAAGGGTCAGTATTCACTGGAAAAATGTGATGTGCCCATGTTGCTTTTTGGGCTGTTTCCTGTTGAAGGCCCTGGGCCTAGCCACACAAGTGAGGTACATTTTTTATCGGGAGACTTTGCGGAATGCTGGGTGGGTGGAAGTTTGTGGATCCACGCAGATTCCAGAACTTTCCATCACAGAAAAATGAGGAACATTTGTTTTTTGTTACAAAGTGTGAGGTTTGAAAGGGATTCTGGGTAACAGAACCTGGTGAGAGCCCCACAAGTCACCCCATACTGGATTTCCCTGGTTGTCTAGTTTTCAGAAATGTACAGGTTTGCTAGGTTTCCCTAGGTGCCAGCTGAGCCAGGGTCCAAAAACCACAGTAAGGCACACTGCATAAAAGGGTCAGTTTTCCCTGGAAAAATATGATGTGCCTATGTTGCGTTTTGGGCAGTTTCCTGTCGCGGGCACTATGCCTACCCACACAAATGTGGTTTTTATTTTTATTGGGAGACCTGGAGTAACACAGAATAGTAGAACAAGTGTTATTGACGGTCGACTTTCTATGCATTTCTGTCTTCCAAATGTATGACAGTGTGTAAAAGTAATTATCAAAAATGCCCTCTAATTGACATGCTGGTATAGGTACCCACAAATTCGGAGTTGTGCAAATAACCACTGCTTCTAAACTCCATATGTTGTTCCCATTTTGGAAATACATATAGTTTTCCTTGATACCTATTTTTCTCTCTTTATATTTTACCAACTGAATTGCTGTAAACCCGGTAAACAATGAAAAACCATAGCAAGGCGCAGCTCAGTTATTGGCTCAGGGCACTTCGGGTTCTTGGGGAACCCACAAGTCCTATATACGCCTGCAACCATAAGGTTCCAGTAAACATAAAGGTATATTGTTTTTAAAAATTTGCCATACTTAGAAGTTACAGGTGAAAATGCAGGCACAAATGGCTGTTTGTTTCAACTCGTTTTCAATATGTTTTAATTTCAATTGTTAGTTGTTATAGGAAAACCTTGAAGGATCTACACAAATGACCCCTTGCTGATTTCAGAATTATGTCTACTTTTCAGAATTGTATAGCTTTCTGGGATCCATTATTGGTTTTACATAAATTTCAACCACTTACTGAAAGGAGGTTGAAAGCACAAACATAGGAAAAATAGGCTATGCCCCACTAAAATACCTGTGTAGAAACGTATGGTTTTCTGACATAAGTCGGCCTGTCCCTGAAAGCTCGGAAGATGGTAATTTTATCACTGTAAATGCTTTGTTAATACCATTTGCAGGGAAAAAACAGATGCTTTCTTCTTCAGCACTTTTTTTCAAATTTTTCACCAAAACCCCCACATTTACCAGTATTGAGGCTTATTTTTCGGTCCCCTCCAGGTGAACCCACAAACCCAGGTTACCTTTAGAATTCTCAGAATGTTTTAAAAAAAGGACGCACTTTTGGCATGGATAGGCTATGTGGGAAAAAGTCATGAAGACCTAAGCACAAACTACCCCAAATTGCCAAAAAAGGGCCCGGCACTGAGGAGGTGGGGGGGGGTGGGGGCAGCAGTTAAGGGGTTAAGCGGCAGAGAATATGGTCTTATGCCTACAGTACTATTCACTTCATATGCACGTAACTTGGACACTCCTGATTTCTTTGAAGGACTGACATTATTATATTTTTGGGATGTGGGATTATAATTGTATATTGGATGCTGAGCTGCATAGCTTCAGCAGGTGAGACAGCTGTTAGATAGAGCGTCCAGGGCACTTTTGGAAACTATGGACACGCTACATTTACTGGAGTTTTGGAGGGCAGCCCATGGTCAAATAAGGGGATATTCTTTCTACTCTCCACCCCACGGTACATTCTCCAGGCTTGACTACTTGCTGACGCACCCTGAGCAAGCAATTGAGTTAGACAAGATACAGTACCTTGATCGCACAATATCAAGAGCTCTCCGGCAAGAGTGCTGTGTTGAGGGGCCCCCCACACCGCGGGGGCTGCGGGGGCCTGTGCTTTCTACTGCAGTTCATGCTCCCCTAGGAGTTATTATGTGTGCTCATGCCTCTGTCAGTCCGCTTCAGTTATGGAGATTCCCAAACCGTGCATTGCACGATCAGGCATACAGACGTGTGGGAGTTTCTTTATATTAATACTGGAACGGTCACCTCAGCAGGAACGCTATGGGGGGCTTTTAATGTAACTATAAGAGGTAATGTAGGGCGACCAAATATGGGATGAAGAGATCATTAATACATAGTGACAGCCTTGGAGTGCCAGATTGGGGAAATTGACAGACAGGCTTCTCACACAGATGAGATCTGGAATGATCGATGCAAACTACAGTGCCATAGAGATAGGGCTCGTACCCGCGTATGTACGGCCCGTATCTCTATGGCGTACGCCTACGGCAACACTACCATAGTGCTACGGGCTGTACCCGCGTGGGTACGGCCCGTAGCACTATGGTAGTGTTGGCGTAGGCGTATGCCATAGAGATAGGGCTCGTACCCACATATGTACGGCCTGTATCTCTATGGCGTACGCCTACGGAAACACTACCCTAGTGCTACGGGCCCTACACACGCGGGTACGGCCCGTAGCACTATGGTAGTGTTGGCGTAGGCGTACGCCATAGAGATAGGGCTCATACCCGCGTATGTACGGCCCATATCTCTATGGCGTACGCCTACGGCAACACTACCATAGTGCTACGGGCCCTACGCACGCGGGTACGGCCCGTAGCACTATGGTAGTGTTGGCGTAGGCGTACGCCATAGAGATAGGGCTCGTACCCGCGTATGTACGGCCCGTATCTCTATGGCGTACGCCTACGGCAACACTACCATAGTGCTACGGGCCGTACCCGCGCGGGTACGGCCCGTAGCACTATGGTAGTGTTGGCGTAGGCGTACGCCATAGAGATAGGGCTCGTACTCGCGTATGTACGGCCCGTATCTCTATGGCGTATGCCTACGGAAACACTACCATAGTGCTACGGGCCGCACCCGCGCGGGTATGGCCCGTAGCACTATGGTAGTGTTGCCGTAGGCGTACGCCATAGAGATAGGGCTCGTACCCGCGTATGTACGGCCCGTATCTCTATGGCGTACGCCTACGGCAACACTATCATAGTGCTATGGGCCCTACACACGCGGGTACGGCCCGTAGCACTATGGTAGTGTTGGCGTAGGCGTCCGCCATAGACATAGGGCTCATACCCGCTTATGTACGGCCCGTATCTCTATGGCGTACGCCTACGGCAACACTACCCTAGTGCTACGGGCCCTACACACGCGGGTACGGCCCGTAGCACTATGATAGTGTTGGCGTACGCCATAGAGATAGGGCTTGTACCCGCGTATGTACGGCCCGTATCTCAATGGCGTACGCCTACGGAAACACTATCCTAGTGCTACGGGCCCTACTCATGCGGGTACGTCCCGTAGCACTATGGTAGTGTTGGCGTAGGCATACGCCATAGAGATAGGGCTCGTACCCCGCGTATGTACGGCCCATATCTCTATGGCGTACGCCTACGGCAACACTACCATAGTGCTACGGGCCCTACACACGCGGGTACGGCCCGTAGCACTATGGTAGTGTTGGCGTAGGCGTACGCCATAGAGATAGGGCTCGTACCCGTGTATGTACGGCCCGTATCTCTATGGCGTACGCCTACGGCAACACTACCATAGTGCTACGGGCCGTACCCACGCGGGTACGGCCCATAGCACTATGGTAGTGTTGGCGTAGGCGTACGCCATAGAGATAGTGCTCGTACCCGCGTATGTACGGCCCGTATCTCTATGGTGTATGCCTACGGAAACACTGCCATAGTGCTACGGGCCGTACCTACGCGGGTACGGCCCGTAGCACTATGGTAGTGTTGGTGTAGGCGTACGCCATAGAGATAGGGCTCGTACCCGCGTATGTACGGCCCGTATCTCTATGGCGTACGCCTACGGAAACACTACCATAGTGCTACGGGCTGTACCCGCGCGGGTATGGCCCGTAGCACTATGGTAGTGTTGCCGTAGGCGTACGCCATAGTGCCACAGGCCGTACATACGCGGGTACGAGCCCTATCTCAATGGCGTACGCCTACGCCAACACTGCCATGGGGATAGGACCAGCGTGTACACGTACGTGTGTACGGTCCTTGCACACACGCGTAATCCTACCCAAACCCCATATTGTGATACGACCGTACACAGATAATGACAACAAGACACCTGACATCTCACTACCAGCGTGCCACGATGTGACTATGTCATGTGTGTGTCATGTGTTCCCATGATCTTGCTGTTGGTGTTCCGTCAACGCCATCTGCTGTAGCTGCATCCAACATGTGTCTGTGTGTAGTTGCCCATGTCACACTATTACGCACACCAGGACACATGTGGAATAACACGTGACGTGTGTCTGTATGCATCTAACAGGGACTTGCGAGCTTAGGACACATCTGCGTAGTCTCAATGTCTGTGTGATTATATTTGACATGTACCCCTTCATGGCAAGGTGTGTGGTCTGTCCTTTTTCCATGACATGTGACCTGTGCGTCTAGCTTGCCGGCAGCTGTCTGTATGAGATGACATCCTTCAAATGCACATATGTGGATGTATGTCACTCCTGTAATGTGTCTGGCTGTTCACTCACACTGGCCCACAGCTACTTTCATGGCATGTCATGTAGACCTTGACAATCCATGTTTGTAGCTGGCTCTTGGTAGGAGTATCACCTGGCTGGCATACGTGTGCAGGATGTATTGCACAGACCAGACTCTGTATGTGGCATATGTGTATTAGCTGTTGAACATGTGCTCAGTTCATTGACATTGGTGTAGTAATGTACTCAATCTTCGTTATTCCTTCCAATTTTCTGCAGGGCACCGCCTCTCCCCCGACCAATGCCAGACTTGGCTGCCATGAGGGAACGTGACTGCATACAGCGCTACCGATTCCCCCAACGGTTAATTGTGGACCTGACAAACAGGCTGGCACCACACCTCCAACCACGACACAGTTATCTGACTGCGCTGACCCCCAAGATGAAGGTGATGGCAGCCCTACATTTCTTTGCCACCGGTACGTTTCAATTGACCATAGCTGATGTGGGTGGCATGTCTCAGACCATTTTCAGCCGTGTCCTGCATGATGTTTTAGAAGCCATGTTGGAGCACCTGGATGAATTCATCCATTTTCCAACTCGTGAGCAGTTGACAGGTATCAAGGGTGAGTTCTATGCCCGGGGAGGGATGCCCCATGTAATTGGGTCCATTGATGGGACACATGTGGCTTTGGTACCACCCCAGGCACAGGAGGTAGCCTTCCGTAACCGTAAACATTACCACTCCATTAATGCCCTTGTTGTGTGTCTTGCTAACATGGTGATTTCCCATGTCTGTGCACATTTTCCAGGGTCAGCACACGATGCCTACATCATGAGGCGTAGCAGGGTGCCAGAAATGATGCTGCAGCTGCACAACGAACGAGCATGTCTTGTTGGTGAGTAGACTCTGTTTGTCCAGTATTCAGCGTTATCTTAGCATGTGACGGCATCTCCTGACCCACTTCTTTACATGATGTTTCCATGTAGGGCACTCTGGCTATCCCAACATGCCATGGCTGGTGACTCCTCTCCGCAACCCGAGAACAGCTGCAGATCACCGTTACAACAATGCCCATGGGCAGACCAGGCGAGTGATTGAGAGGACATTTGGCCTCCTGAAGAGCCGATTCAGGTGCCTCCACAAGACCGGCGGGTCCCTCCCATATGCACCGGTGAAGGTCTGCAAAATCTTCCTCGTGTGCTGCATGCTGCACAACATGGCAGTGGAGAAAGCTGTGCCACTCATACTGGATCCCGATGATCAGGAACATCCACCCGTGGAGGATGACGGCCTTGGTCACGAGGCAAGTGAGGAGGAGGAGGAGGAGGAGGAGGAGGAGGAGGACATCCGGAGTCAGCTCATACGCAACTTCTTCTCCTAATGTGTGTGTCCAGCTGACTGTATGCTAAGTGACTTTGAGGTGTGTGCTGATGTGTCACTCGAGTGCTGATGTCATTCCACACATTTTAGCTGACACACTCAATTGACAACTGGCATGGTGTCAACCTTATTCATGTAGAGTACATGACAGTGCATGCGGATGACTATGTTTTTCCTGACTTCTTGTGTGTCTCTCATCCCCAGGTATTTGCGCATGCTGTCTGCTCGTGGCATCGTTGTGCTCCTGCTATTCCTCATGAGTAATGCAACTTGTGCTGAATCAGTGTTACATGCACGGATATGAGGAACATTCTCCTTTGGGTAAGGATTGCAGCAAGGCTTTTTGGGTGTGGTAGTTGTTTGTAATGTGTGGGCACTGCTCCTGTGCAGGTTATGTTACTATGCATACATGTCGACTCACCATGGGGCACATGACATGTGGCATAACTCACATGAATTGATAGTCACACTTCGGAACAGTCATCTGTTATGGGATTGTGGTTTGTGATGAAGGCATCAATGTGTGTACAACTTCCCTCTGAAACATACGGGAGGCTACGGGTGGACAAATTGCGGGAAATCCCCATATGATGCTCAATGGGGAATTGCAGCCTCTCCGTGTGCAGCAGGGGATGTTTGGCTCAACCCCTTCACTTGTGTGCCAGTACAATGGATTTACAGCATCTGTGGTGCAAAGGGGGTGTCCGGTGTAGGTCCCACATGTTAATCCAATAGACCTGTGAGTCTGTTAATGTTGATGCTTTTGCATAGGTGTGAGCATGAGTAATAAAGGTGTTCCTCAGCCTCCAAGGTGCCTCATCTCTGTCAATGCAGGTCTCTTGCCACTGTGCATGCGGCATCTCTGGCATGGTTGTCAAGGATTGTGCATATGAGTCTATGTGTAGATTAGCAACCTGCATGCTGTTCTTCATATATGTGATTCTCTATTGTCCATGATGTCCATGGCTGTGTATGTGTTTTGGCATGTTAGTCCCCCCCACGGGCCGTCAACACCTTCTGGGGTGTGTTTCCTGTGCGCAGCTCGGCCTTCAGTTTCATGATCCGGTGTCAGTCATCTTTGGTGATTGTGCATCCTTTGTCTCTGTGTGTGCCATTGCAAACCGGTAACTCCTTCCTTGACATACACCTGTTGCAGTAGTCCTTTCTGACATCCTAGTCTTTGTGTGGATATTGTGGCATAATTCCCAGGACATGCCGCCTGCTGTTGCAGCCACTGCAGCAAGGGCACACGTAGTTTCCAGATTTGGCAACACACACACATCAAAGGTGCTCCTCCCTTCCTCCCTCAACACATTAATTTGGCTGTCTTCGGCTTGTCTGTGCCACAGTTGCGGCCACGCGGTACCAAAGGCTGGACCGTCTGCACATGCAATGTGCACATTGCACGACCCTCAGGTCCTTGCATGACCCACATCACACTACAGTGTGATGTTGCAGCCACCCTCCAAGCAAGGTCCATTCACACATCTCCCGCCTGCTCTCAGGCATGCACTGAGTGCACGCACAACACCTTTGCATAATGAGTGTGCAACTCCGACTGCCTACACAGCGCTGCCACGCCTTCCAGGACCTGTCACACCCACCAGGTCATGTCCCTCCTACTCCCCACCGGATCTGAACCCCTGCAAGGCCATGGGAGTGGGACTCAAGGCTTCTGCATGTAGTATGCTTTCGTCGTGAGGCACATGGCACAGGTATCATCTTTCAGCGTGTCAATCTACAATGTGTCCAGGACCCCCCTATCCACCATCACATGCGCACACGCCCTCATCATCAACTCGTATGCCATTGACAGCCAGGCGCTCCTCACCCTCACCAAGGACGCAGACATTTCCAGTTCCAATATTCAAGATTGCATGGGATCCATAGATGAATGGCAGAACAGCAGCCACCAGAGGCTGGACTTGTACAGGACTGAGGTCAACATCTGAGGATTGTCCCCTTACAGCTGGCTCAACTGCTTGTGTCCCACCCACAGAAGCACCGCACAGGCACCCAGTGTCCACGCACACAAGAAGTTGTGCATCATGGATTGCTTGCTCTATTTTACCATGGTAATCACCAGCATCTGTACCTCACACTGCAACACCCTCAGCATTATGCACATGATCCCCAGATAGATCCACTCCAAGGTAAGACGGACCATCCCCCAGGTCCACGACAACATCCGTGTCAAATACTGCCCTGCCCTCTATGGAGCAGCCACATCCAAAATCCCGGGACACTTGTCCACATCCAGGCTGCATCTGCACACCTCAGCGTCAACATCCCGCGCCCCAGCCACATCACCGTCCAGCAGAGATAGCTGCAATGGATCACTGTGTGCTGCAGGATGACCTTCAGACTCCTCACCCACACTCAGGTGGCAGGCCACAACCTTGACCCAAAACCAACCTTGTACCACTGTCATCCGAGACCCCGTAGTGCCATCTCCGTGCATCCAACCTTGACCTGGCCACCATTCTTCTGATCCACCGTACTCCTGCATGCAGGACATAGTTCTCCCACCTGGGAACACATACCTGGGACTCCCTCCCCAGGAACCTCCAACTGAGGAATGACCTCCACGCCTTAATCTTACTCTTCCAAATAGGTGTGTCCTCACAGTTTCCCTAGCACCCCCTCAGCAGCTTGAGACCATCACAGGTGAGTATTGTGCTCCATGTCTGAATTGAATGATACATTGTGACCCATGTGTGTCCTGTACCAGACTCCGTTCCCAGGGTATGGATGTGTGGAGTTAGTTCAACATTCAGGCATAGTTTGACATTTACACACACATATGTTGGTGAATAATGCCAAATGACAGCAACATCTCACGACAAAATTTAAGTATTTATTTTTGGTGGGGTAAGTCTGTTGGTGGATGAAGTAACGTGCTCTACCGGGTGCATACAATCCAAAGTTCACAGGGGAGATGGCACCCTTGTCAGTTGGAGTCATCAGAGTCCAGACCACAGTGTTGGTCATCTTTGGTCAGACTGTGACCAGCAAGTCCATGTGGCAGAGAATGTCATTGGGTGAGGTGGTGCTGTTGCGCCAGAGGGCCAGGTGCCAGGCCAGGTGACCTGGGAGATGTGGATGGTCCGCTGACTCTCACGGTCTTTTCCGTGGACGACCCACCTTCCTCCGGGGACCCTCAGATGCAGGCCTTGACGATGTCTGTGATGCTCCGTTGGAGGAATCTTCCTCCTCCTCCTCCCTCCCTGTGGCTGGTGCTGGTCTTCACCTGGTGTCAGAGGGAGGGTTGCCCATGTTGTCGGCAATCTGACGGAGTGAACGGCACATGTCCGTTTGCACCGCCAGGAGCTCAGCCAGTCTTGCCTCCATCCGTCCTTGGTGTTGTTGTTGACTGGCATGTTGCTCGGCCTGCAGGTTCTTCATCTCGTTGAGGGTCGCCACTACCTGGCTGATGCCCCTGGTGTCACGCCGGTATGTGTCCAGGATGTGGCGCATGTGTGCCATACCGGTTCCCTCAGCTGGCTGGTCAGGTTCTCGCCTCCGCCTGCCTCCACTCCCACCACCCCTGCCCACACAAGCCGGGCCTGCCGTTGTGGGCACATCGGGTCTACGGGACCCCTGAGGGATGGCATTAGCGTGGTCGTCTGCCTCCTCCTGGGTGCCCGGAGAACCTTGTCCCTCCTGGTCAGACTGGCTGTGTTGATCGGTGCGAGCAGGGCTCCTGGGTGTCTCCTGGGATGTGGCAGGAATGGGGGTGGTGGTTGGCACAGATGTACCTGACGCAAATGCTGCAGGGGCTTGGGTACCAGAGGGGCCAGGTTGGTCGGGGTCATCCACGGAGTGGTGAGAGTCGTTGCTGCCGGTGGGATCATCTTCACGCTGAGCCTGGGACTGTGATTGTTCCCTCCCATTGTTGGGGGGAGGTCGATGACGTTGCGCTGTGTGTGAGAGAGAGACAATGTTAATGCTGTTTCATGCCACATCCATGTTTCATACATATTCAAGTAGTCACAGTTCCTCCAGGTGGTTGGATGTGCCTAGCATTCCTCTCAATGTACACTTGGGGATGGGTATGTTGCGGGGGACAGATTGGTATGTGCTCCTGAGTGTTTGCCAGTAGATTTTTTGCTGGGATGCTTATTTGGCTATGGATTGGTCTTGTTGTGTCACATGTCCATTGTGAGAGTGGGTAAATCCATTGCCTGCCCTGGGGGTGTGTGCTTGTGTGAGGGGGGGGGGGGGTGTGACCAGGCCTGCTGTTGTGTGTAGTGTGATTTGTCATTGGGTCTCCCAGGTGATGTGTCTGTCCCCTCATGGTGCATGCTGGCATGACAGTGTGTGTGAGTTCCTGTGCTGGGTATGTGAGCTAGTGGAGTTGTTGTTTGAGTGTACAGTGGTCACAGGAGGGCCTTGTGCTGCCTACAGCAGGGCCAAGTGTCAGCTACCTTGTCATTACTTTGCCAGTCCCTGTGCATTGGGCATGGTGCATGGGTATGTACCTAGGCCATATGAACTGTGGGCATTGGTGTCTGGTTCTGAGTTGCACAATGTGTTGTGTGAGCCCCACCCTCCCAGCATCCCGGACATCCAGTCTTGGGTTTGTGGTTGGTGTAGCCTGGGACATGGCATTGCCTTTATTTGTGAATGGGGCATGGAGACGTTAGTGGCATGAGCGTGGTTTTTAGGGTGTGGTTGTGTGCGCTGAGTGCTTGGGGGTAGGTGAGTGCATTTGTTGTAGTTGGGGTGTGGATGCCATTCCCCCCATGTTACGTGAGTTGTTTGTGTACTCACCAGGCTCTGCGACTCCTTCGACTCCGTGTACTCCCACCGGCAGAAGCGTGGCCATCACCTTCTCCTCCCAGGGGTGGTAATGTACGGGTCTGCGGGACAGCCCACCTCCAGTGATGTTACTCTGGGCGTATTCCTCGTTCATTTTCCTCTTGACTGCCCTGCGCAGATCGTACCACCTGGCTTGGCATTCATGCCTGGTCCTTCGGATGGGCGCAACATCATTCACCCTATCGACGATCCTCTGCCATAGGCTGGTTTTTTGGGCTGTGCTGGTCTGTCTGACAAACGTTCCGGACAGCTGTGGCTCGACTCTGATGACTTCGTTGACAAGGAGCTCCAGCTCCGCCGTAGTGAACTTTGGATTCTTGTCAGTGGGTATGGTGTGGGGTGTGGGTGTGGATGGTTGTGGATGTGTGGGTGTGAATGTGACGGTGTGTGTGTGAAGCTGAAGAGGGGGTGTTTGTGAAGGAGGTTGTGTGAAGGTGTGTAAGTGAAGGTGTAGTTTAGGTGTGAGTAAGGTGTAGTTGTTTGTCTGTGGTGTCTGTGAGCAGTGGGTCTGTTGCAATGGCTCATGGGTTGTGTGAGTGGGCCCTTTTTATTGGTCCAATTTTGGGGTGTGGCTGTGTTTGAATTTGTGGTGGGTGTGTTATAAGAGGTGGTTGTGATTTGGTCCTCTGTTTGGCTGTTTGGATGTGGCAGGTCAGTCATAGAGATGTATTTTGTCATGTTGACGTGTTTTGTGGTGTTGTGCGAGTCGAATTGACCCTCCTTGTGCTGTTTTACTGTGTCCTGGTTCTGTACGAGTCTTTTTCGCGTAGGTACGGTCCGTACATACGCGATGCTGGGTGAGGGTGCTGGGGTACGATGTTGAGGTACGGTGCGTACAGGTGCGGGGCTGTGCTACGGTGTTGGGGTGCGGCGCGTACAGGTGCGTAGCTGTGCTACGGTGTTGGGGTGCGGCGCGTACAGGTGCAGGCTGTGCTACGGTGTTGGGGTACGGCGCGTACAGGTACGGGGCTGGGCTACGGTGTTGGGGTACGGTGCGTACAGGTGCGGGGCTGTGCTACGGTGTTGGGGTGCGGCGCGTACAGGTGCGGGCTGTGCTATGGTGTTGGGGTGCGGCGCGTACAGGTTCGGGCTGTGCTACGGTGTTGGGGTATGGTGCGTACAGGTACGGGGCTGGGCTACGGTGTTGGGGTATGGTACGTACAGGTGCGGGACTGTGCTACGGTGTTGGGGTACGGTGCGTACAGGTACGGGTCTGGGCTACGATTTTGGGATACGGTGCGTACAGGTACGGGCTGGTCTATGGTGTTGGGGTACGGTGCATACAGGTACGGGGCTGAGCTACGGTGTTGGGGTACAGTGCATACAGGTGCGGGCTGTGCTACGGTGTTGGGGTGCGGCGCGTACAGGTGCGGGCTGTGCTACGGTGTTGGGGTACGGTGCGTACAGGTACGGGGCTGGGCTACGGTGTTGGGGTACGGTGCGTACAGGTGCGGGGCTGTGCTACGGTGTTGGGGTATAGTGCGGAGGGGGGTACGGTGCTGACATACGGGGGTACGGTGCTGACATGTGCGGGGTGAGGGGGGCTGTACGACTGGTATTCGGGCACAAGTTTACCCGTGTACATGTAGGCTACAGCGTTCGCTCCGTACGGGGCCTTTTACATGCGGTTGTGTATTCGGACGGGCGGTACGGATCGTACTTGCGCGCTCGGACTTCTGTTTTACGATTTGCACGTAAAAATGTCCGGCTCCCTATCGGACACTTTTCCCAACGCTATTCGGATGTAAAAATTTACAGCTCCCTCTCGGACCATTTCCCGACGCAATTCTTATGTATTTTTCACGTACGAATCGTACTTCGCAGTTTGTACGGTACTTGTACGATTCGTACGTAAAAATATACGGATACGAGTCGGACGGTACATTTTTTCAAAGGATCAGAATCGGCACCTAGATGTATTAGTTACAATTGTAAACATTTTAAAATAATTTTGACTGTTTCTTTTATTTATATGTATTATTTACTTTATTTTACATTATTTTTTAAACATTCAAAAAAACGATATTTTTAACAATGATATTTTTGACATCGATATTTTTGTTCTCGATATTTTTGTACTTACCATTATGTTGATAGGACTTCGATATTCTTGACATCGATATTTCTGTGTCGATATTTTTGTAGTGCGATATTCTGTCTGTCGAAATTCTGTCAGTGATTCGCTAGGCACTACCAAGGTGACGCCTCTGCTGCAGTCAAAGCAGCCCCGTCCAACTGGCCAGCATGGCTCTGGAACCCCAGGGGTGATGAGAACAGGGAAGTGGAAATCCGCTGCTGTCCTGCTCGGTACCGGCAGTATCCACAACCCGACGGAGGATTGCCTTCCTTGTAGGTACCTGCCTAAACCGTCCAGCCCCCTGTGATTGTGGAGTGGAGCTGAGCTTTGCGAAGTGGCAGCTGCACTGCATGTTCGTGGGCAGCTGCATCATGAGTATTTCGTAGTATTAGTGCCAGGAAGTTGCCCCTGACCAGCCCCCAGTGCCCCATAGTAATACCATGGCTGCGTTTGAATGCAGTTCTTCCACAAATAGGAAAAGTTAGGTGACTTAGGCCTCAACCGCAGTGGATATGCTCATGAGAAGCAGTGATACATCAAAATGGGGTACCTCATGGAGTGTTATTCTGTATCTAAGCGCTTGAATTACATTCCCTGTTTGCTATGAAGTTGTGGGAACCTATGCACAGGAATGTCAGGTAACTGAGTTTTTACTCTGATTGGTGGCACAATGAGCTTTGGACACAAACAGAATAACAATTAAATGTATTCTTAGAAACTGCACCATATGCACAGGGAGGGTGCACAGTAAGGAGGTTCTTATGACAGGGGAAAACTATCAGTGGTTGCTTTATTGCCCTAACTGGGATGTTATGCCTAATGGGCCTATGATAATCTTATGACGTGCAGATTTTGAGTGTTTACATTAGTGCGCTACTTGTGATGTTATGACAAAGCCCTAATTGGCAAACTGATTTTTGATCTATTTGCTTTATATGCATTTTATGACAAGTGCCTGGTTGCACGGTGAATTACGTGATTGTGGTCCGATGTGCTTTACATAAAGTGATTTATGGTCTATGTGTTTTTGTGTATAATACAAAGGATATTTTTATATAACCTCGTGTGGAGTCTCTTTTTGTAATGTGCCTAGTGTGTCACTGGTGTGTGTGTTGCACACAAGCTTTACACATTGCCTCTGGGATAAGCCTGACTGCTCTGCCAATCTTCCAAGGGGGTGGGCAGGGGTAATCTTGGGTGTGTAACTCCCTTATCCTGACTAGAGTGGTGGGTTCTGCCTGGTTTAGGTGTAGCCAACCAAAACCCCATTTCTAACAGTACTGGGAAATGTTTTAGTTTGTATTTTGCAATTCACACAATTTGTTTAAATTACATTTTTCTAGGATCACTACCTTAGCCTCATATCTTGTGATCTTGTTCTCCGTCCAAACCTTAGAAATGCTGCAGTAAGATTTCCCCAGGCACATATTTTCCTGGTTTCATTGTTTATGCAAAAACAATTCCAGCGTGTTTATTTATAGAGTAAAACTCACCCCCATTCAAGGAACATGTAATTCATTATAAATAAATAAGAAAATAAGCATGAGTTACATTCCAAGCATCATAAAACATAAGACTAGAGTCAGGGAAAGGCCAGAGAAGAAAAATTAGTTTCTGAAAATATTCTTTATCTTGCATTTAATACTAGCTCTAACCCTGCAGTTGGGAAGGTGAACGCCACAGCGCGGTGTAAGGAACTCTGGGGACAAGAGCAGGCTTAGCTCTGATGGTTACAGGCCACATCCGTCATATGCCCAGAGAGCCAAAGTGTCCTCCACCTACTGAAGTCCAATTCCCTATTCTGACGCACCTTTACTAGAAGCCACTGCATGTTGTGTGCATTTGTAGTTGTGTGCTTCGCAGCATCCAAACTGTTGTGTATCAAATGACCGAAGCAGAAATTCGGCTCTACAGCTCCTAGGAACATCTTGAGTCCCTGATAGAGGTGTTGTATCAATAGTGCAGCATGCCACGAAGTCCTCATTAGTGCATGTGGAGTTTAATGATACTTTTTTGGGGGCTTTTTGTCAGGTCAGCTAGCTGTTTTGGCTAGTGGGATGTTGATCAGTTTTTTGATAACATGACCTCCTTCCAAGTGCTGTCAATTTGGTGGTTAGTGGTGCTGAATTTCGTTAAAGTAAAAGTGTGTCTGCAACGCTGTCTTTGATGGCTGTATAGCCTGGCCTCTCTTGTGAGGGTTGTGAGGGTTGGTGTTTGTTTGATGAGGAAAGTCAAATATCTTTCTCCAAAAGTTTCTCACCTGTCTCCTATGACTGACGGTTTATCGAGGTACTCAGATCTCTGCAACACACTATAGGATTTCACCTATGTTTGCCTGTACAACTGAATTAATGATCCTTGGGCATGTGTGTTGTTTGGTAAATAAGACTATTCCCTTTGCTGCACCCTTGGCC